>NC_030809.1:100860102-102154102 GCF_001704415.2 Capra hircus
TCCTATCTCAGACTAAATATAAAAATCTTAGCAAAAATCTGTTTGCTTAAGGAGCAACTTTGGTTTCCACAGAGAATCATTGAACCCAGATTTGTGGTTCAAACACAAAAGCCTTCTACTTGTCTGGCCTCTCATTTTTCCTAGCTTTGTTTGCAGCCTGAGATTGCTGCAATCAGGTCTCCTCATTTCATCCTATAGTTCTATACATCATATATATTCTGATACATATGATGTTCAGTTTGGTCCAGTCCTGTCAATTTACCTATTATAAACGTGTGTTAAATTTCAGTATCTCTGGGACTGCACTGTGCTTTCATGATTAGGACTCAATAAAATTACAGCTCTGTTCAGATCTCAAGAGAGGTTTGCAGGGTTTTGTTTACAAGTCTGAATGCCATATGCTCCTCTAAGAAAAAAATATGCTAATTACCAAGGAAGAAATGAGATAAGAAAACACAGAATTGCTGCAGACCTACTATGAAACAAGCAAGATGCTTCTGTGCCAATGGAAAACAATTTGACAAGACACCTTCTTGTTCTTTCTTATTCAGCTGAATCTACGCAGAAATGAATAAAGAGAGAGAAAAAGCCACTTTCTAGCAATATGTAGATTGACATATTTCATCTTTAAGTCAAACTATCTCCCATCCTTGTTTTGGTCCTGGTTAGTTTAAAGATATAATAAGATACTGAATCAAAATCTGTGTACAAGCATCCTGATCTGAATAATTATAAACAGAACAAAAAAGTAGGTTCTTTTCCTTCACTTTGTACTTCTTGAACCTGCTACCCTTCTCCAACTTTGCATCTTCACACTAGAACTTGTTGCTGAGGGGAAATGTCAGTTTTAGTCAATCATTTGTCTCCAAATAACTACTGGTGTTTGGAATTCAACTCTTCAAGGTTTGTTCTTTTCTCCCAGATTACAGACCAATGCTTTAAGAGGATAAAAGAATAGAAAGAAAGAAAGAAACTACATAGCTTTTCTATCCAAAACACATGAGCTAGACGTTCCAACGGCTGGCGACCCACTCCAGTACTCTTGCCTGGAAACTCCCATGGACAGAGGAGCCTGGTGGGCTGCCCTCTATGGGGTCACACCAGAGTCAGACACGACTGACACAACTTAGGCAGCAGCAGTAGCAGGCAGACGTTCCGACACAGTGAGCTGTGCCTTAAAGCAGAGTTTTCTTACCAAGGCACTTTCCTCTATGCCGTATATACACCACGACTCTTCAAATGCAAGTGTCTACAACAGAACTTCCTCCAGGAAAAAAACAAAAACAAAAACCTGAGGCAATGTGTCTAATAGCCATTTATAGTTTGGTATCTCCAAAGGTTTGGACCTATACTGGCAGTCTAAAACTAAGGCTAGCCCTCAGCACTTTTGTAAAGTAAGCCAAAAAGGCAATTAGGTTTATTTTATTTTGTTGGCAGACCTAAAATAAGTAAAATACAGGCAAACTTTTAGCAAATGACCCCTTAATGAGGTTAAAAAGTTTTGGGAAGCTAACTCTACTTCTACTCAGTTTAGCCTAATAATTACAAAAATTCCAAAAGAATGAACACATTTAGCCATACTGTTTCCCATGGGAAGGCTATGATTTTTCCCACACAAAGATCCCCATTTCCTTAGCTCTCAATATTTTATCCACCAAGGAGTCAGAATGGTATACAGTTTTGGAGTCATACAGATCCAGTTCAAGTCCAATATATTTTATAACATAGACTAGTCTCGATCTCAGTTTCTGCATCTTCAAAATGGAGTTGATAATTTTGCAGGAGCATCATGAGTGTTTGGGGGATGTTTTCTCCCCACTTACTTGCCTTTGCCCAGAGGGAGGATATGACCTCTCTCTCTCTCCAGCAAGAAGATGACTATTGGGTGAAACAAATACTGTCTTCAAGTTGGCAAATTCAACAACAGCATAAAGGGTCTCCTGCAATGGCACCCCACTCCAGTAATCTTGCCTGGAAAATCCCATGGATGGAGAAGCCTGGTAGGCTGCAGTCCATGGGGTCGCTGAGGGTCAGACACAACTTAGCGACTTAACTTTGACTTTTCACTTTCGTGCACTGGAGAAGGAAATGGCAACCCACTCCAGTGTTCTTGCCTGGAAAATCCATGGATGGAGAAGCCTGGTGGGCTGCCATCTATGGGGTCGCACAGAGTCGGACACAATTGAAGTGACTTAGCAGCAGCAGCAGGGAAATTTTCAGTAGGTTCTGTGATACAGTAAGAATTAAAACACAAAAGTCAATACCTGTGGCAGAACAAGACCTGGTTTTGTATGGGAATAGGGTGATGCAATAGACATGAACTTGGGCAAACTTCGGGAGATGGTGAAGGACAGGGAGGCCTGGGGCACTGCAGTCCATGGGTTGCAGAGAGTCGGACAACAGGGGGACTGAACAACAACAGCAGGATGGAACTTTATGTACTGTCATTAGGTCATCCCTCAATGCCATCCTAAATAAACCCACAGTTGTGGGCTACTTTAAATTTGTGGGGACTTCCCCTTGCCAAGACTGACAAAAGCACCAAATTTCAGGCACACATCTGTTTGCTGGTTAGATAAGAAAACAAAACAAAAGTAACCTTAAGCAAGTCCAGGATATCATTCTTGACAATCCTCAAATCTGGTTGGATTTTGTACTGGGGAGTCACTCTCCAAGAAGCTCTACATCCTGGTAGCCAGTGGAGTGGCTTTATAATTGTCCCAGATGAAAAAATGTGGTAGCAAACTCCAAGAGAGTTTTTAATCACTAAACCATAAGTTCATTAAGCATAGGTGTATTTACCATTGTACACCCTGTGTATACAATGCCAGAGAAAAGCAATGCCAAAAAATGCTCAAACTACCTCACAGTTGTACTCATCTCACATGCTAGTAAAGTAATGCTCAAAATTCTCCATGCCAGGCTTCAGCAATACATGAACCATGAAATTCCAGATGTTCAAGCTGGTTTTAGGAAAAGCAGAGGAACCAAAGATCAAATTGCCAACATCCGCTAGATCATCGAAAAAACAAGAGACTTCCAGAAAAACATCTATTTCTGCTTTATTGACTATGCCAAAGCCTTTGACTGTGTGGATCACAATCAACTGTGGAAAATTCTGAAAGAGATGGGAATACCAGACCACCTGACCTGCCTCTTGAGAAACCTATATGCAGGTCAGGAGGCAACAGTTAGGACTGGACATGGAACAACAGACTGGTTCCAAATAGGAAAAGGAGTACATCAAGGCTGTATATTGTCACCCTGCTTATTTAACTTCTATGCAGAATACAACATGAGAAATGCTGGGCTGGAAGAAGCACAAGCTGGAATCAAGATTCCTGGGAGAAATATAAATAACCTCAGATATGCAGACAACACCATCCTTATGGCAGAAAGTGAAGAAGAACTTGATGAAAAAAGCTCTTGATCAAAAGCCTCTTGAAAGTGAAAGAGAGTGAAAATGTTGGCTTAAAGCTCAACATTCAGAAAATGAAAATCATGGCATCCGGTCCCATCACTTCATGGGAAATAGATGGGAAAACAGTGGAAACAGTGTCAGACTTTATTTTGGGGGGTTCCAAAATCACTACAGATGGTGACAGCAGCCATGAAATTAACAGACGCTTACTCCTTGGAAGAAAAGTTATGACCAATCTAGATAGCAAATTGAAAAGCAGAGACATTACTTTGCCAACAAAGGTCCATCTAGTCAAGGCTATGGTTTTTCCAGTGGTCATGTATAGGTGTGAGAGTTGGACTGTGAAGAAAGCTGAGCACCAAAGAATTGATGCTTTTGAACTGTGGTGTTGAAGAAGACTCTTGAGAGTCCCTTGGACTGCAAGGAGATCCAACCAGTCCATCCTAAAGGAGATCAGTCCTGGGTGTTCTTTAGAAGGAGTGATGCTAAAGTTGAAACTCCAGTACTTTGGCCACCTCATGCGAAGAGTTGACTCATTGGAAAAGACTCTGATGCTGGGAGGGATTGGGGCAGGAGGAAAAGGGGACGACCGAGGATGAGATGGCTGGATGGCATCACGGACTCGATGGATGTAAGTATGAGTGAACTCCGGGAGTTGATTATGGACAGGGAGGCCTGGTGTGCTGCAATTCATGGTGCCGCAAAGAGTCGGATACGACTGAGCGACTGAACTGAACTCAACTGAACTGACCCTGTGTATATACCACAGTTCCCCCAGCACATCATAAGTGTTTCATAAATAGTTTTAAATGTACTAGCTACCTAATGATTGAACAAACTACTGCAGCTTTCCCTCCTCTAATCTTGGGTCAGTCAGTTCAGTCAGCTCAGTTGCCCAGTCGTGTCCGACTCTTTGTGACCCCAGGAATCGCAGCACGCCAGGCCTCCCTATCCATCACCAACTCCCAGACTTCACTCAGACTCACGTCCATCGAGTCCGTGATGCCATCCAGCCATCTCATCCTCGGTCGTCCCCTTCTCCTCCTGCCCCCAATCTCTCCCAGCATCAGAGTCTTTTCCAATGAGTCAACTCTTTGCATGAGGTGGACAAAGTACTGGAGTTTCAGCTTTAGCATCATTCCTTCCAAAGAAATCCCAGGGCTGATCTCCTTCAGAATGGACTGGTTGGATCTCCTTGCAGTCCAAGGGACTCTCAAGAGTCTTCTCCAACACCACAGTTCAAAAGCATCAATTCTTCGGCGCTCAGCCTTCTTCACAGTCCAACTCTCACATCCATACATGACCACAGGAAAAACCATAGCCTTGACTACAGTGCATATAATAGCATTGTACAAGGATGTTCATAGCAGTGTCATGCAAGAATGCATATTTAAAATAGCCAAGAATGGGAAATAAGCCAAATGTTCATCTACAGGTGAATGAATAAACATATTGTAATATATTTCACTTTCACTTTTCACTCTCATGCATTGGAGAAGGAGATGGCAGCCCACTCCAGTATTCTTGCCTGGAGAATCCCAGGGACGGAGGAGCCTGGTGGGTTGCCATTTCTGGGGTCACACAGAGTCAGACATGACTGAAGCAACTTAGCAGCAGCAGCAGTGTATTTAGACAATGGTATACTATTTAGCAATCAAAAGGAACATACTTCTGCTATGTGAAATAACATGATGTCCTGTACTTCATATAAATGAAATAATACAATATGTACTCTGGCTTATTTTGATCAATGTAATGATTTTGGCCTCTATGCTAGGATTGCTAGAATCTGTTTGCAACAGTTCACAACAACTGATTGTGTATATATCTTCCCAACTCTACATTCAATGGTGTCACATTGGTAGTTCAAAATTGGCTATGGTGGGAGTATTTATATGATGGAAATTAGCAAATGGACATAAATCTGAGGAGGTGGAGAACCCCAAAAAACTGATATTTTATTTCAATCTTTTTTAAGTTAAAAAGATGCAGAAGTCCCAGTATCTTTCACCAGCTTATCTTCTGATATTTGCACATTCAAACCATCTCTGAAAATGCACCTAGGATCAGTGATCCTACTCTTAAGTGCCTTTTGCATAATGGACTTAGAGTCTGTACAAACTCTCAGCTCAGCCAAGCTGTCCATACAGGGTGAGTGCCTAGTTTGCACCACCATCCTCCAAAAGACTCCTAAAGATCTAAAGATATGGATGTATCAGACACTAATCCCTAGTTGTGTGAGCCAGTTCCTTTAGAAGTAGCTTTTGTGTTATGCTTTTGAGGTTAGTAGTGGAAACGTCTTGGTGATGAAAGAAATCACATTCCTCACTGCATTGCCTTACCATCCTTCACTGTAATCTCTTCTTACCTTGCTCCTCAAATCCATAATTCTATAACCTGGACCCAAACTTAAGTTCCAGACTTGATATTTTCCTTGGCTGTCAGCCCTTGGCTTCTGGAGTCAGGTCACTCTAGAGAGCTGTGACTTGATTGACACTAAGTATCCACAAGTAGAAAGAGCTTTTTTATCTTTGAATAACTCATCCAGTAAGTCATATCATGAGCCACAGTACAACTTCCCACAGTATTGCTCTGAATAAAAATGCAAATTTCACTAATGAAAGAAAGCAAAGATGACATAAACAGATGGAGAGATATTCCATGTTCCTGGGTAGGAAGAATCAATATTGTGAAAATGAATATACTACCAAATGCAATCTACAGATCCAACGTGATCCCTATCGAATTACCAATGGCATTGTTCACAGAACTAGAACAAAATACTTCACAATTCATACAGAAACACAAAAGACCCTGAATAGCCAAAGCAGTCTTGAGAAAGAAGAATGAAGCTGAAGGAATCAAGCTCCCTAACTTTAAGTTATACTATAAAGCTACAATCATCAAGACAGCATGGTACTGGCACAAAAACAGGAATATAGACCAATGGAACAAGATAGAAAGTCCAGAAATTAATCCATGCACCCATGGGTACCTTATTTTTGACAAAGGAGGCAATAATATACAATGGGGCAAAGACATCCTCTTCAATAAATGGTGCTGGGAAAACTAGACAGCCACATGTAAAAGAATGAAATTAGAACACCTCTTAACACCACACACAAAGATAAACTCAAAATGGATTAAAGACCTAAATGTAAGACCAGAAACTATGAAACTCTTAGAGGAAAACAAAGGCAAAACACTCGATCACATAAATCAAAGCAAGATCCTCTATGAACCACCTCCTAGAGTAATGGAAATAAAAACAAAAGTAAACAAGTGGGACCTGGTTAAACTTAAAAGAAACTATAAGCAAAGTGAAAAGGCAACCTTCAGAATGGGAGAAAATAATAACAAGTGAAACAACTGACAAAGGATTGATTTCCAAAATATACAAGCAGCTCATATAACTCAATACCAGAAAAACAAACAACCCAATCAAAAAGTGGGAAAAAAGACCTAAACAGACATTTCTCCCCAGAAGACATACAAATGGCTAACAAACACATGAAACGATGCTCAACAACACTCATTATTAGAGAAATGCAAATCAAAACTACAATGACATATCACCTCACACTGGTCAGAATGGCCTTCATCAAAAAGTCTACTAACAGTAAATGCTGGAGAGAGTGTGGAGAAAAGGGAACACTCTTGTACTGTTGATGGGAATGTAAATTGATATAGCCACTATGGAAGACAATATGGAGATTCCCTAAAAAATTATAAATAAAATCACCCACATGACCCAGCAATCCCACTCCTAGGCATATACCTTGAAGAAACCAAAATTGAAAGAGACACATGTATCCCATTGTTCATTGCAGCACTATTTACAATAGCTAGAACGTGGAAACAACCTAGATGTCCATTGACAGATGAATGGATTAAAAAGTTGTGGTATATATATACAATGGAATATTACTCAGCCATAAAAAGGAATGCATTTGAGTCACTTCTGATGAGGTGGATGAACCTAGAATCTATTATACAGAGTGAAGTGAGTCAGAAAGAGAAAGATAAATACCATATTCTAACACATATTTATGGAATCTAGAAAAATGCTACTGAAGAATTTATTTACAGGGCAACAATGGAGAAACAGACATAGAGAATAGATTTATGGACATGGGGAGAGGGGAGGAGAGGGTGAGATGTATGGAAAGAGTAACATGGAAACTTACATTACCATATTTAAAATAGATAGCAAAAGGGAATTTGCTGTATGGCTCAGGAAACTCAAAAAGGGGCTCTGTATCAACCTAGTGGGGTGAGATGGGGAGGGAAATGGGAGAGAGTTTCAAAAGGGAGGGGATATGTGTATCAGTTCAGTTCAGTCGCTCAGTCATGTCCGACTCTTTGCAACCCCATAAATTGCAGCATGCCAGGCCTCCCTGTCCATCACCAACTCCCGGAGCTCACTCATACTTACATCCATTGAGTCAATGATGCCATCCAGCCATCTCATCCTCTGTAGTCTCCTTCTCTTCCTGCTCACAATCCCTCCCAGCATCAGAGTCTATTCCAATGAGTCAACTCTTCACATGAGGTGGTCAAAGTACTGGAGTTTCATTCAGCTTTAGCATCATTCCTTCCAAAGAACACCCAGGACTGATTTCCTTTAGGATGGACTGGTTGGATCTCCTTGCAGTCCTAGGAACTCTCCAACACCACAGTTCAAAAGCATCAATTCTTTGGTGCTCAGCTTTCTTCACAGTCCAACTCTCGCATCCATACATGACCACAGGAAAAACCATAGCCTTGACTAGACGGACCTTTGTTGGCAAAGTAATGTCTCTGCTTTTCAATTTGCTATCTAGGTTGGTCATAACTTTTCTTCCAAGGAGTAAGCGTCTATTAATTTCATGGCTGCAGTCACCATCTGCAGTGATTTTGCAGCCCCAAAAAATAAAGTCTGACACTGTTTCCACTGTTTCCCATCTATTTCCCAAGAAGTGATGGGACTGGATGCCATGACCTTAGTTTTCTGAATGTTGAGCTTTAAGCCAACTTTTTCACTCTCCTCTTTCACTTTCATCAAGAGGCTTTTTAGTTCCTCTTCACTTTCTGCCATAAGGGTGGTGTCATCTGCATATCTGAGGTTACTTATATTTCTCCCAGCAATCTTGATTCCAGCTTGTGCTTCTTCCAGCCCAGCGTTTCTCATGATATGTGTATACCTATGGTTAATTCATATTGAGGTTTGATAGAAAACAGCAAAATTCTGTAAAGCAATTATCCTTCAATAAAAAATAAATTAATTTTTTAAAAAACACAAATTTCCATTTGTATGATTTCTAAGCCATTGCTGTTTTTAATGATTAATAGTTAAATATCACTTCACAGCTTACAAAATGCTTTCATCTGCTGTCTCTTTTAGTCTTCATAGCAATCCAAATAAATAAGTAATATAGTTATTATCCCTAAATAGATGAGGAAACAGAGGCAGGAAAAAGGTTAAATCTCAGAACTGTTTAGCTATGACCAAGGATCTCAACCTAGTGCTTCTATTTACCATGTAGTTGATGTTGGAAAATGCGTGGCGGCTTCAGCTTTGTGAAACGTATATAGTGATTTCAATCTTATGAAAAGTATATAATGGCTTCAGTCTTTTAGAGTATGCATGCTGGCTTCAACCTTGTGACTTTGAAGCATCTCCAAGGCTTCAAGACACCTAAATAACTAAAATATCTAATGACAGGCAATATACATTGCCATGACTCTTCCTAAACTTGATTAAAATGGAATTGTAGGGAGGCAGGGGAGAGGTTAATGGTATTTAACTTTATTTCAACAATTTTTATTACAAAATAGTGTTTATTTATCATTAAAAAATAAATCTTATATGACTCTTTACTTCAGTCCCTTCTCTGTGTATCCTTCCAGAAAGTGTATTTACAGGTACAAGAAGGCTCGCTGTGTCACCATCCAGGGCTGCCCAAGTACTGCACATGTTGGGCTTTCCCTTCCTGATTCCAGTGTGCTTCTGGAAATCAAAGACCTTGCATTACATTTCTAGGAAAGAGGAAACCACATGGGGCAATAAGACGAGACTGGAAAAAATAACGTCACAGCAAAAAGAGGTCACGACTGCTGAACAATCTATATGCCATGTGCAGGCAGCTTTCCACGAAAGACTCTCACCAGAGCCATAATATGGAAACAGCCCAGCAGTCTTTCAGCACAGGCTATGGGTGGTATTCTCTGGATGGCCACAGATGGTCTGTACTGGCAAGCTCCCACAGGAGTCCCTGCTGCCTGCGACTGGCAGTACCTTGCTGTCTGCACTGGTAACTCTGCTGCCCCACATATAATTCCTACAATCCAGTCCCCTCACCTCAGGTCCCACCAACCTCTTTCAGAGTCCTTTCCCACTCATTTGTCTTCCATCTCTACTATCGCAAGTGAATCTCAGTTGCTTGCGTCCATCGCCTAGCTCTCTATTGGGTTATTCCTCTTTTTCTTTTTGATTTATAAGCATTCTTTTCATATTAATGGAATTTGTTTCTTTTTCCCACCTTTGCTGAAGTTATTCTTCCCCAGTATTTGTCTCTTAACTTTTTAAGTAGCGATTTTTTTTTTCTTTTTAAAAGTCTTCAATTTTCACTAGTCAAATGTGTCTCTTACTTTATGATGTCTAGATTTTGTGTCAAGATACAAAAAAGACTTCCTTGTTTTAATTTTCTAAATTATTTTGTCCAGTGTCTCTTACAGTTTGTATGTAAGAAATTTTATGTAAAAAGATTTATTTTTTACATTCAATATTTGATAGGTCTACAACTTATTTCAGCTATGGAGTAAGTGAGTGATACAACTATTTTCAGATAGCTAGCCAAAACTCCAACATTTTTGCTGAATAATGGATATCTGTTCCCCTAATTTGAAATTCCAACACACTAAATTCCTTACACATGCGGGTCCATTTCTTGACTTTCATTTCTATTTTTTTGGTCTGTGTAGTTTCAAAGTTATAAAATTGCTACAACTATAATCACAGCATTCCTGGTCCCATCCCTGATTTTCAGTCTTTTGCCTCATAATTTGCTGGTTCTTTCTCTGTCTCAACCCCATGATAAACTTTAGTATCATTTTGCATGGTGTTTGACCTCAGGAATGCAGCAAGAAATGGAAAATGAGAGGCTAGTTCCTGCTAATGAGATATCATATAGACTGTAGACCTTGATCCACAGACTGTAATTAGTTTCCTTCATTTTTATAGTAGGTTTTTATAGTTTCTATAGCATAGCAGGCCTGGACTCACAATTGAGCATGGCCAATCATTCACCAGCCAGTCTTAGCACGTGATTTAATTGCTCCTTCAGTTGTTGGCAAGCAAGGGGCCCACATGAAACCAGCTCTAAGCTAGACTATAGGCAGCGGGGAAACCTGGATACATCGCTCCTGCCACTGCAACACTGGTGAGCAGCACAAGTGAATGTGAGAGGGAACAGGCAATGAATATTACATTTGCCATTTAGAAAGCATAGGGCTAAGAGAAACTACACTCCTTTTCTCGTCTCCAAGGCAAGCAACCAAAGTCGTTTCCTTGTTTCCTACGTTAAAGGGCAAATAAATGGGCTATTCAAAATGGCTTTGTATTCAGAATGGCTTAAACCAACTTGGAGTGGAGGAAATGGAGGATTTGACTTGCACACTCCTAAGTAGGTCTGGTGTACATTTACTAGGAAGTTATCTCCTTCCCCACTATGGAGAACACTCACAGGTATTGCAATAATACAGTTTTACCAACTAGATTTCTTTTTTTAGAAAAAGTATAAAATTTGGGTTTTTTTATGAAGTGTAGTTGGAAAATCTCATTGTGAACTCCACATCGAAGGTGATTCTGCAAGTTCTAATCTAAAATTGGAAAAAAATATTCAGAGTAGGAGCAAATGGCACATCTGCACAATGGAAGCAAGATGCCTTCCCCAGGCTATAGTCTTTATCTGTGAAACTGAAGCATCCAAACAGTCACTAATGTTGTTATGAACTACCAGAACTAGGGCTGCTTCCCCGACACCAAGCAAAGTTTTATTTGGGTTTTCTCATCACAATGAAGTGGAAGTTTAAAACCAAATGCTTCTATTCACCTCTTCTTTCCTGACATATACAGCACTAAACAATATTCAAATAATGCCTCCCAACTCCCAGGCATCTGTCGAAGTTGGGACACTCTGCATATAAGACCCCTCTAGACTGCTTCTCTTGGTCTTAGGAACGGCTGTCAGGAAAACTTTTGATCTCAGATGACAGCCAAGCTCCAAGGTGGCAGGCATCCAATTGCTTCAAGTGGGAAAAAGACTACTTTCTCTTTTGTTACCTCCACTGAATCAGAAATTGGGAGGTTGTAGGGGTCTTATCGGAAAAGGAAATGGCAACCCACTCCAGTGTTCTTGCCTGGAGAATCCCAGGGACGGGGGAGCCTGGTGGGCTGCCGTCTATGGGATTGCACAGAGTCAGACACAACTGAAGCGACTTAGCAGCAGCAGCGGCAGCAGGGGTCTTATGCCATTTAAGCTAAGATCTATGGTAATATCAATCTCAAATTTCTTGATTTGTTCAATGCACTGAAAAGCAAGTTCTACTCTGTTCACTAATAGAACAGTAGAGAGTAAACAGGCATCATTTCTCGATAATGACGGGCTTTTTGTAATCCTATGGCTTCCCTGATAGCTCAGTTGGTAAAGAATCTGTCTGCAATGCAGAAGACCTGTGTTCGATCCCTGGGTTGTGAAGATCCCCTGGAGAATAGAAAGGCTACCCACTCCAGTATTCTGGCCTGGAGAATTCCATGGACTGTATAGTTCAGGGGTTTGCAAAGAGTTGGACACAACTGAGCGAATTTCACTTCACTCTTTGTAATCCTTGGAAAAACATTACATGTGTTCTTCCCTTGCTGCCGTATGTATACGAAACATACACATATCTTTTGAAAGAGACTTACAGATCCACTTCTAGTACTTCACAGTTGTGGTCAGTTTACTAACTTCCAAAATAACATTAAGAGTCCCAAGATACACATGCCCTTTAACCCAGTAATTTCACTTCCAGGATTTTATCCAAAGTGCAAAATTAGTAAGTCAAAGAAAACAAAAATTATATATGTCAAAAATTATTTTAACAATCAAAAAAGAAAACAACTAAAATGCCTAACAGTTATTTAACTGTTGACCTATAGGACAAATTATTACACAGCTGTAAAGAGAATGTTTTCAAAAACTAATCAATGATATAGAGAGATATGTACCAAAACAAATGTATTTATTAAAATATTTACAGAGTATCTATAAATGCATCAGTTCAGTTCAATTCAGTCGCTCAGTCGTGTCCGACTCTTTGCGATCCCATATATCACAGCACGCCAGGCCTCCTGTCCATCACCAACTCCTGGAGTTCACTCAAACTCACGTCCATCAAGTCAGTGATGCCATCCAGCCATCTTATCCTCTGCCATCCCCTTCTCCTCCTGCACCCAATCCCTCCCAGCATCAGAGTCTTTTCCAATGAGTCAACTCTTCACATGAGGTGGCCAAAGTACTGGAGTTTCAGCTTTAGCATCATTCCTTCCAAAGAAATCCCAGGACTTGATCTCCTTCAGGATGGACTGGTTGGATCTCCTTGCAGTCCAAGGGACTCTCAAAAGTCTTCTCCAACACCACAGTTCAAAAGCATCAATTCTTCAGCACTCAGCCTTCTTCACAGTCCAACTCTCATATCCATACATGACCACTGGAAAAACCATAGCCTTGACTAGACGGACCTTTGTTGGCAAAGTAATGTCTCTGCCTTTGAATATGCTATCTAGGTTGGTCATAACTTTTCTTCCAAGGAGAAAGTGTCTGTTAATTTCATGGTTGCAGTCACCATCTGCAGTGATTTTGCAGCCCCAAAAAATAAAGTCTGACACTGTTTATACTGTTTCCCCATCTATTTCCCGTGAAATGATGGGACCGGATGCCATGATCTTCGTTTTCTGAATGTTGAGCTTTAAGACAACTTTTTCGCTCTCCTCTTTCACCTTCATCAAGAGGCTTTTTAGTTCCTCTTCACTTTCTGCCATAAGGGTGGTGTCATCTGAATATGTGAGGTTATTGATATTTCTCCCGGCAATCTTGATTCCAGCTTGTGCTTCTTCCAGCCCAGCGTTTCTCATGATGTACTCGGCATATAACTTAAATAGTGTTCATTAAAAGTTCAATATATAAATCCAACTTTCCCCTAAGTCCCCTCAATTTATTTACAGGAGAGGACTCATTATCCAAGGGCTCGTTAGATCTTTTTCAAAATAATATCCTTTATTTGGCTTAATAGAGCGTTCGCAGCTTAAATTTTTTTCTTTTTTTAATTGAAGTATAATTGATTTACAATATTATGTTAGCTTCAGGTGTACAGCAAAGTGATTGGGATATACATATACAAATATATATATTCTTTTTCTGATTCTTTTCCATTGTAGTTTATTATAAGATAGTGAATATAGTTCCCTTTGGGTATCATTAGCTCTTGACTTAAAAGTTACAAACCCTCAGGCTTCCATATGCTGAATACCCCTTGAAGTGAAAGTGATAGTTGTTCAGTCATGCCTGACTCTTTGGGACCCCAGGGAATGTAGCCTTCCAGCCTCCTCTGTCCATGGAATTCTCCAGGCAAGAATACTGGAGTGGGTTGCCATTCCCTTCTCCGGGGGATCTTCCTGACCCAGGGATGGAAGCCAGGTCTCCAGCATTGCAGGCAGATTCTTTACCATCTGAGCCACCAGGGAAGCCCCTTGCTGCTGCTGCTGCTAAATCGCTTCAGTCGTGTCTGACTCTGTGCAACCCCATAGACGGCAGCCCACCATGCTCCCCCGTCCCTGGGATTCTCCAGGCAAGAACACTGGAGTGGGTTGCCATTTCCTTCTCCAATGCATGAAAGTGGAAAGTGAAAAGTGAAAAGTGAAAGTGAAGTCGCTCGGTAGTGTCTGACTCCTTAGCGACTCCATGGGCTGCAGCCTACCAGGCTCCTCCGCCCATGGGATTTTCCAGGCGAGAGTACTGGAGCGAGGTGTCACTGCCTTAGGAGAACTCAAAAAGCACGTAGATTCTCCAAGATGGAGACCATGGGCAGGGCCCAGGCTGGGGTGGATGCATGTGCCTTTTCCCTCTTAGCCTGGAACTCCATGCTCCCTTGTAGCAATCAGGAACTGTGAATGGCAATGAAACAAAGAAACAGCTCCTCAGGGCTCCAGCAATCACCTTACAGAAAATAGCCAGAAATTCCACATATGACTTCTGCTCACGTCTCATTGGTAAGAAGTTTGTCATATGGCCACATCCAGCCTCAAGGGAACCTGGGAAATGTATATTATAGTTGGATGGCCATGCACCCCAGAAGAAGAGTAGAATGAATTTTGAGGTCAACCAGTAGTCTACCACATCTCATTATATACAATAAAAAATAGAAAACAAAGGAAGGAAATAAACCCATTCATGGTGGCCATCTCTAGCATGGTTTGGTATAATTTTTCTCTTTCCACTTTCTAAATTTTCTAAACTTTCTACAGTTGTTATCTATTTCGTTCATAAGATAATGATAAACATTATTAATTTAAGAGAAAAAAGACTAGAAATTAATATTCTGAAATATTATCAGAAGTTGTCTTTGAAAAATGATACTATGTGTAATTTTTTCTTTATATATTTTCTAAATTTTTTATAATCTATTTGGAGTCTTAGAAAGTAGTTCACCAAATGTCTTAGTTCCTACAAGGGCAGGTAGAAATAGTGTTACGGCCTATATTTGGGTTTCACACATGGTCACAATTACAGTGTTCTTCTGTCAGAGCCCTCTGTTTTCTTTGTTTTAAAATAGAAAGGAAGCTTGTTTGTGTATCACTCTCAGTAAAATGGTGAACAACATGAAATTTTTCAACCTGCCCCCCAAAGCTACCGTTTTAAGCAATTAGTCTGTTCAATTCTAGAATGGAAGCTATATTCAACTGCTAACTAATTTCCTTCCTAGTAGATTACAATTCTCCCCATCTACATAACAACTTCTCACCTCCCTGCTCAGCTACCCTCTTGGAGTTTTGCTGGCTCTTCCAGCCTCATCCTTAGCATATATGTGTTACATTCTAGTAGGTTTATCTCACTGAATTAAGTCCACTCCCACCCACCCACCTTGGTTTGTCTGTAGAAGGCTCAAGATGTCATCTTTCCCAGTATAACGAAATTTCAATGAGACATGTTTGAAGACCTGAAAAAATAAACCCTGAATAATCAAACCATAGAGACTGAAAGAGTAAGAAATTAAAATATTAGGGAAGAAATAGGATTCTCCCAGTAACGCTTAAACCATAAAAGTAACACTTTGCTCAAAGACAACTCTGTTTAGGAGCATGCACAACAGAGAAAAATTAAGGAAAGCAAACTTCAAAGAAAGAAAACAGTAAGCATCAGTACAGTGGAAATGTTATAAAATTGCAAAATACTTCTATTTTTTTTTTGCTTCTTGCTTACCTTCCTACACCTGGAATACTACACACCTGAACATCACAGTAAATCCAAATATCATTACAAAAAAAAAAAAAAAACCACTAATAGAAATATCATCTCTCAGTATTTATAAGAACAAAAACTCCACCTTCACTTTTTCAGGGCACAACTGATATGGTTCATAGTATGGCATTTTACTCTGTGAGTCCCACCAGATGATTTAATTGAAATAGGAATATGTATTTATTTAAGCACGTGTATCAGAATCACTCTGCATTAGGGATACTGAGCTCCTAGATAACTGGTGTACACCTTCTCAGGGTACCTGACCTATGTGATGGTTGATTACACAGGGAAGAAAGAAGAGAGGAGAGATGATGACAAATAGGAATGTTATGTTTCACTTCTTATCTTACATTAAAGTTCCAAAATATCTTCTTTCTTCTCCATCTCCCACCTACAAAACCCACTGACTGCTCTACTCTAGCTCATTTACTTTCTCCTTCAATTTCTTCTTTCTTCCCTGAGAAACATAAATTACATTGATTCCTGACAGCTGTTCTGCATCTCTTTGTAAAGACTGAGACAAAAAATCAGCTAAATCTGACATATTTATCTGCCAAATTATCCTGGGATTTTGTATTTATAACTACTATTTTATTTATAACATAAAAGAGTAAGTTTTTATTTATTTCCCTACTTCCAGGTTTCATTTTCATCCCCTAGACTATCATATATGAAATGAAAGTGAAACTTAGTCGCACAATTGTGTAGAACTCTGCAATTCAGAGTCAACTCTAATGGATTGCAACCTGTTCGTCCCCTCTGTCCGTGGAATTCTCCAGGCAAGAGTACTGGAGTGGGTTGCCATTTTCTCCTCCAGGGGATCTTCCCGACTCAGAGATCGAACCTGGGTCTCCTGCATTGCAGGCAGATTCTTTACCAGCTGAGCCACTAGGGCAGCCCCATCATCTATGAAATACAATAGACAACTAAGATATAGGTAGATACCTTATAATTAAAAAAAAAAAAAAAGAAAGATGAAGAAGAGGAGGAAGGGGGGAAACTTGCTTGAAACACCCAGAAACTCAAGGCTTTGTAGAATAATCTAAAGATTAGTGCTATCTTTGTAGACACAGCTTCTTACAATCCCTAACCCTTTAACACTCTCCAGGCCTTAGAGCTTTTGGACTTCTGAATTAGGAATTATGTTTGTATTCCTATCAGTAAATTCCCTTGAAAATGTTAAACTTGGCAATTGTGCTAGCTAAAGTCATCACTGTCTAGAAAACATTTTAACAATAGCCTTTGTTGCAGCTTATTTTTCAGTTTAGTTCAGTTCAGTCGCTCAGTCGTGTTCGACCCTTTGAGACCCCATGAATCGCAGCACATCAGGCCTCCCTGTCCATCACCAACTCCCGGAGTCCACTCAGACTCACGCATGAGTTAATATGTTAGGTCACCACCAATTTTTGACTGAATTAGGAATCCTTTCTTTCTAGCAAATGGGTCTTCCAGGAGAGAACAGCTATCCAGAATGACATGTTTGATGTTATTAAAACAGATTTCTTTGTTTTACTAGAGCCTACATCCACTGTCTCCTATAGGAGACATTGTTCTCTCCAAAGGAAAACAGTCCCCATTGGTTCCAGGGGACAGAAAAGCAGAGAGATTAGATAGGGAATGAGGCTAAGTCACTTAAATGGTAGCCTCCTTTCTAAAACAGAAAGAAAGTATCATTGCTATTTTTTTATAATAAGGAGAAGGCAAATTCTTGATATAAATTTTGCAAATCTGTGAACTGATAATAAATTGTTAATCAGGGCTAAGATTTTTTTAAGATTAGCTCTATGAAATTATGAATACAGAACATGTAGAGGAAATTTACTTGCTATTGCCATCTGGAAGGCAAACTTGGAAGGTCAAAGACATCTAAGCCTGGAAAAATGTAGATGAGGCAATACGATGAATAGCTGCTCCTTTTGCAAATGCTGTTGATTTTCTTAACAACTAGCAATTGTAGACTTTTTATTGGATGCTTTCTTGATCATTGTTTATAGCAGAATACGGTGAAAGACTCTAAATATGCAGATGGGTTTTGGAACAGTAGATTTTAAGGGGGAAATGTCAAATTTTTAAAATAAATCTGAAGAGGGAACATACACAGGATAATTCACTTTGACCTTCAAAACTAACTATACATTCTGAAATAAAATAAAGTTCACATTGGCTTCAATGTATTAAATCCTGCCTAGACTCGCATGGCCCTAATACAATAAGATTAAAAATATTCTATCACTGTTTATCCTTTGTGATCAGTTGTTTATCCCGTGTTAAACAAATATTGTGGGAAGAATAGATGGGAACAGGCTCCAAAACCGTTCCTTGGATGCTCATCAACAGAAACACAGAGAGACAGCCGAGCTCAGAACTTGGACAGATAAAATCCAACAGGAAAACCAAAAGGAAACTGACTAGAATTTTAAATCTTTTAACAATGAATAGAGTCGTGGGATTACTGGTATCAGTGCAAACCTGATGCTGCGGAAAATAACTTTGGATTTTTTTTATTCCAAAAAATAAATATATCAACTTGACTTTCCAAGGAGATCCTTAATGATACATGTGCCAAGGAAATGTATGCATGTATATATATAATGTGTTTTATATATAGTCTTTTTTGAAAAAAAGCAAGAGAAAAAAAAAACATGAAGAACATATAACATATGGCATTCCCTATCGCCTCAGCTGGTGTTTGCCATTTCCTGCTTGTAACTTTCTTAATTTTACATCTTCTCCTCAATTTCAATATACTAGACATTTTAATCAGATTTGCAAGCTGGCCTTCCCGGTTTTTTCATGTGCTGCTCCAGCTCCTATTAATCTTTTCAGTTATATGACTAGGCCTATTTGATTTGAAGAAAAGCTAATAATTACAATGCCTAGGGCATCTTCATGAATAATCAATAATGTGCTCAATGTGATGTGGCTGTCTGGGAAGCTACGCTCAGATGCAGAAAGCAATCAAATAAAAATGTATTCTAACATTTTAATCAAATTTTATGGGATGAGTATACGTGATGTTAGTGAAAGTAAAAACCAATGAGTGGCGTGCAGGCAGCTGATGAAACAAAAAATATAACTGACTTCAAGTAGCTAAAGTATTGGCCCTTGGAGTTGGGTCTCAATATTGTTAACTTCT
Organism: Capra hircus; assembly: GCF_001704415.2. Taxonomy (NCBI): domain Eukaryota; kingdom Metazoa; phylum Chordata; class Mammalia; order Artiodactyla; family Bovidae; genus Capra; species Capra hircus. The sequence goes on from NC_030809.1 coordinate 100,879,202, forward strand.
GGCCCCAGCCAAAGCTAGGCCACATAATAAAGCAGTTCTCTTTCAGAAAAACAGGGAAGGAAAACTGGCCATTTTGCCTCAGGCAAATGGACTGTTATGTCCACTGTCCAAAAGCAACTAACAAGGAGTTCCAGGGCTCTAGGCTAGCTGATGCTGAAGCTGAAGAAGCTCCAACACTTTGGCCACCTGATGCAAAGAGCTGACTCACTGGGAAAGACCCTGATGCTGGGAAAGATTGAGCGGGGGTGGAGAAAGGGGTGACAGAGGATGAGATGGTTGGATGGCATCATTAGCTCAATGGACATGAGTTTGAGCAAACTCCAAGAGATAGTGAAGACAGGGAAGCTTGGAGTGCTGCAATCCATGGGGTCACAAAAAGTTGGACATGACTTAGCGACTGAACAACAGGCTGGCAAACCTTCCTCCCCAGTTTCAAGGTCAAAAAGTGAAAGCAAACCAAAACAAGGCAAAAAGTGAAAGCCATTCAACCAATTCTAGAATAAATGCCAAGTTGTTCTTAACTAGAAATCAGAGTTACTGGGAAATGTTAGTAATTCAGAGTGATACCCCATTCTAAGCATCTTACTGCAGCCCTAAGAGCTACAGAGTTCTTACAGTTTACTTCAGCAATTACTCCAAAGAGTATAGCAGGCAAATGCATAGAGCAACCCACTCGAAACACTCCATCAGATGCTGGCAGCAATGTCTAAGATTAGGGAATATTAGTTAAGGAATTAATGTGATCAGCCAGTGCTCAGATGCTCAGTTGTGTCCAACTCTGTGACCCCATGGATTGCAGAAGGCTCAAGATGTCATTCTTGATGTTCAATTCTAGAATGTTAGCAATTAAGAATACACTAGTGGGTTTCCATTTCCTCCTCTGTAATCCACCAGGGCTTGATGTTAGGTTTTCCAGAGGAATTCTGAACTAATTTCTTAAAATACATATATATATACAGGAATATACATATGGGAGGCAGGAATTCCTCGCATTTTCTCAATGTCACTAATTAAGGTGGTTATTAGAGAGCTGGGATTTCACATTATTCTAAATGTCCCAGCATGTATGATTTGCAAACTCACCCTAGCATCCTAGCACCTTCTTAGTGTACCTCCTCACGAAATTTTCTAATGGAGAATATGATTGATTACCTCTTCACAAGTCCTTCTCCTCATGAGGATGATCAGTTTTTAATGTGAGTTTTACACATACTACTAGAGAGGTTTATAAAATTTGAGAAGTGGGAGATATGATTTTAAAAAAGATACACATTCTCTAGGCAACCAGTTTTGATATCATTTCCATTGGATCATCTAGCCTTTTTAAAAAATATATTTATTATTTATTTGAATGCACTGAGTCTTAAGTAGTCTTAGCCACTGGACCACCAGGGAAGTCCAGATTATCTAGCTCTGGATATAAAAGTTCATACACCAAAGTGTGAATCCGCAAATACAGAACCAGGACCCCATATATCAAACAGCACAGACATACTTCTTCAGTTATAGAAATTAAAACTCTCTTCTGGTTACAAACCTCTTATTTAGATCTTTTAAATTTTTTAAACTTACTCATAAAAAGAGCTTCCATTACCTTATGTCAATGTAAAATTAATTTCTCTACAAAACAAATCAGCAGACAAATTCAAAATTAAAACATCTGAGAATCTCACATGGATCAGAGTTCCAAAACTGGTGGCTGTAATTAAAACTAGAGGTGTCAGAAAGAAATTTTAAGGCAAGAGAATCTTTAAATCTGAAAGAAATCATGCCTGAATAATGCTAGATATAAGCATTCACATTAGCAAATGAAACAGGCACAAGGATAAAAATGACACACTTAAGGAAGACTAAAACTTAGCCTGTCCTCACATATAATTCAATATTTCCATTCCTTGCTCTAAAGCCTTACCCTAGCCCAAAGAATTCGTAGGAAACTAAGACCTATGGCAATTAGGTATAACCATCTGTAAATCACCCAGAAAATGATTGAAAGTGTAGTATCAAAAGACTGACAAGAAGGAAACTCTTATGATGAGAATTTACAGCATTCAGGAAAAAAAAAGCAGTGAAGCCAGATGTCAAAATATGTATTTAGTGACTCATAAAATTTCATTGCCCCAAAGTGAAAAAAAAGAATACCACAGTTAGGCAACATTTTCAGCAGATGCCCCTGAAATACTTCTAACTTTAAAATAGTTCTTTAAATCTTCTTGAAGTGCTTGCTATTCACTTATATTTCTTTTCATTTACTAACATTTTTTTATCAGTGTCCTACAGAATTAAAGACTGGATCCAGGAAAAAAATCAAGGTAAACTGAACTTCAGGTTCATCATACTCTGCTTAATCACATGTAATTCACACTAGCTCCAAACATGTTATCAGCGGGGATAAACTGGGGAATAAAACAAGAGAAGGAAATGGATCCATTTTAATCATATCCTTCTCCTCCAGCTTTATAAAAGGCAATGGACAAGGTGTACCTCTTACATTTAATGTTTTAACATTGTTTCAAAACTCTTGGCTTTAAAAAAAAAAAAAAACCTGGCTTCCCTGATAGCTCAGTTGGTAAAGAATCCACCTGCAATGAGGAGACCCTGGTTCGATTCCTGGGTGGGGAAGATCTGCTGGAGAAGGGATAGGCTACCCACTTCGGTATTCTTGGGCTTCCCTTGTGGCTCAGCTGGAAAAAAATCCGCCTGCAATGTGGGAGACCTGGGTTAAATCCCTGGGTTGGGAAGATCCCCTGAGAAGGGAAAAGGCTACCCACTCCAGTATTCTGGAAAATTCCATGGACTGTATAGTACATGGGGTCGCAAAGAGTCAGACATGACTGAGCGACTTTTATTTTCACTTAAAAAACCCGAAAAACATTGGAGAATCTGAAGAAAACACTAGGCATGAGAAGACTCTCCCCAACCCCTCAACCCCCAGAAGACTTTAGATTCAGGTAAAAGTGGAGACCCAAGAGCCAAATCTGTTCATAGGTGTGTTTTGTTAACCAGGGTGACTTTCCATGGAGCAACTTTGTGACCCCATGGATTGTCCCCCACCAGGCTCTTCTGTCCATGGACTTCTTTAAGCAAGAATACTGGAGTGGGTTGCCATTCCCTTCCCAGGGGGTCTTCCCAACCTGGGGACTGAACCCCAGACTCCTGCCTTGCAGATAGATTCTTCACCATCTGAGCCACCAGGGAAGCCCTTCCGTAGAGCATCATTCCTCGGTTGTCAAAACCCCCACCACTACATATTATATTTCACAGAAGTACTTCACAATTTACTTTTTTAAAAAACTGGAGGATAATTGCTTTACAATTCTGTGCCAGCCTCCACCGTGCAACAATATGAATCAGTCACAAGTTTACATATATCCCTCCCTCCTGAGCCCCCCACATACACAATTCTCTTATCTATTACTCACTGTATACATTTCAGATTTTGACCCCTTCAAATGAAGATTTATCTTCATGCTTTCACATGAACCTAATCTTAAAGTCTGTCACCTAGAACAATCATTCACTAGGTAATTCAGTTCAGTTCAGTCACTCAATCACGTCAGACTCTTTGCAACCTCATGGACTGCAGTACGCTAGGCTTCCCTGTCCATCACCAACTCCCGGAGTTTACTCAAACTCATGTCCATTGAGTCGGTGATTCCATCCAACCAGCTCATCCTCTGTCGTCCCCTTCTCCTCCCACCTTCAATCATTCCCAACATCACAGTCTTTTCAAATGAGTCAGTTCTTCACATCAGGTGGCCAAAGTATTGGAGTTTCAGCTTCAGCATCACTCCTTCCAATGAACATTCAGGACTGATTTCCTTTAGGATGGACTGGTTGATCTCCTTGTTGTCCAAGGGACTCTCAAGAGTCATCTCCAACACCACAGTTAGATTATCTAATATATTTCTGCCTAGATTTTGGCATATCAGAAACATCAGAAGGGCTTCTTACAAATACAGATGCCTGAACCCCATCCCTGATCTACTGAATTAAATATCTAAGGGTGGAGGTGGGATTGGGGCGGGCGGGTGGAAATAGTCTAAACATCTACACAGGTGGATCTGATGAGCTGCGAAGGTTACAAACCATTTCTTTATTATATTCAGTAATGAAGAACTTACTGCCTCCCAACAGATTTTTGGATAACAATGTAAGAAAGTTCTTTCCTCAGGGAAACCTTAGTGTTCAGACTAGAGATGAAGAAGTGTTACCTGCCTCTTAGCCTGGGGTAGTGTGACAGTCTATCAGAGAGCCTTGTCAAAACTCGCAGGAGTTTGTTACAGAAACTATTCTCCACTTCTTCCACTTCCAGCCATATGTTTCATTCCCTACCGGCTCCGTTTTGAGAACATATTCCACCTCTATGTCCATATGAAAGCTGAAGCTACCTATTCAGGTGTTGCAGCTGTCACTAACAATATCCTGGTGATGGGATGAAATAAATTTTGCTTCAGAAACTATGAAAAGAAATCCGGTGTGCAAAAATGACACGTTATAAAATGATGAAGTACAACATCTGGCTCCAAAGTGAGTAATACAGGTGCCATGAAGGAGATAAACAGGAAGCTTCTTTATTAAATAGCAAAGTTAAATTTCCAGGCTATTTTGAACTTTCTCTACAGGTGTTGGAGAGATTAATTCTCATGCCTATTTATCAATTCAGTCAAAATAACATTACAATGGATTTCACCAGGTGTTTGGTTGACTTAGGTGAAAGAGCTGGTTATTATAACAAAAATTCATTCACATGATTGTCAACAGAAATTTACCAGCTATATGCCAAAAATATGTTATTATAATACCAAGTCAAAACTGTACATCACTTTACATCTTTCAAAGCACATGCTCACAAATCACTTTAAAGAAATCTTGAAATCCATATGATAGATGAAGAAACAAAGGCTTCTGTCAAAAATTTGCTCAGTAAGGATCAGAACCTGCACAAATCCCAGATTTCCCACATCTAAGGATGTGCTCAAGGTCTGGGGACTAGATTACCAAAGTAAGGTAAAACAAAACAACAACCAACGTTTATCTAACCATGATTCTAGAAAATACATGATAGAACAGGACAAAATGCAGTACAGAAAGAAAATGTGAGAAACATCTATCTCTGACTGCTTAGGGGATGTGCCAGTTTTCAGATTGAACTCTAAGATATTACTGATGGTGTAAACATCTACAACCAATCCTCAGGCCCCTCAGGAGTCAGTTGTCAAAGGCACAGATGTAGGGCAGGGAACAGAGGAATGAGGCCATCTTACAGGTATGTAGCCCTTTGAACAGTCACACTGAAAGATGAGACCAATTTCCCTGCCTGGTAAATACTGGCTGAGGAGTCTTAAGACACAGGAGCATGTGAGGAAATAACAGCTGAAAGGGCTCTACAGGGACTTCCCTGGTGGTCCAGTGGTTAAGAATCTGCCTTGCAATGCAAGGGATGCAAGGTCAATCCCCAGCTGGAGAACTAAGATCTCATATGCCATGGAGCAAAGATCCTCTATGACACAACTTGGTTCTGTGTATCACAACTAAGACCCAATGCAGCCAAATAAATAAATACTAAAAAGGAAAAAAAAAAAAAAGAGCAGCAGAGCTCTGTAAACCTCAGCCACAATAATGCTGGTGGTCAACCATGATGGGAGATAGAGCTAAAGTTCAAGACAGATACTCGACTCAGTAAATAAAGAACTTTGTGGAAAAAGCAAGAGAGTTCCAGAAAAACATCTATTTCTGCTTTATTGACTATGCCAAAGCCTTTGACTGTGTGGATCACAATCAACTGTGGAAAATTCTGAAAGAGATGGGAATACCAGACCACCTGACCTGCCTCTTGAGAAACCTATACACAGGTCAGGAGGCAACAGTTAGAACTGGACATGGAACAACAGACTGGTTCCAAATAGGAAAAGGAGTGTGTCAAGGCTGTATATTGTCACCCTGCTTATTTAACTTCTATGCAGAGTACGTCATGAGAAACGCTGGACTGGAAGAAACACAAGCTGGAATCATGATTGCCGGGAGAAATATCAATAACCTCAGATATGCAGATGACACCACCCTTATGGCAGAAAGTGAAGAATTAAAAAGCCTCTTGATGAAAGTGAAACTGGAGAGTGAAAAAGTTGGCTTAAAGTTCAACATTTAGAAAATGAAGATCATGGCATCTGGTCCCATCACTTCATGGGAACTAGATGGGGAAACAGTGGAAACAGTGTCAGACATTATTTTGGGGGGCTCCAAAATCACTGTAGATGGTGACTGCAGCCATGAAATTAAAAGACACTTACTCTTGAGAAGAAAAGTTATGACCAACCTAGATAGCATATTGAAAAGCAGAGGCATTACTTTGCTGACTAAGGTCCGTCTAGTCACGGCTATGGTTTTTCCAGTGGTCATGTATGGATGTGAGAGTTGGACTGTGAAGAAGGCTGAGCACCGAAGAATTGATGCTTTTGAACTATGGTGTTGGAGAAGACTTTTGAGAGTCCCTTGGACTGCAAGGAGATCCAACCAGTCCATTCTGAAGATCAGCCCTGGGATTTCTTTGGAAGGAATGATGCTAAAGCTGAAACTCCAGTACTTTGGCCACCTCATGCGAAGAGTTGACTCATTGGAAAAGACTCTGATGCTGGGAGGGATTAGGGGCAGGAGGAGAAGAGAACAACAGAGGATGAGATGGCTGGATGGCATCACTGACTCGATGGTCATGAGTCTGAGTGAACTCCAGGAGATGGTGATGGACAGGGAGGCCTGGTGTGCTGCGATTCATGGGGTCGCAAAGAGTTGGACATGACTGAGCGACTGAACTGACCTGATGTGTTATTTTATTCCACCATGTTTGGTTCAGCATGCAAAGTTAAGTCATGGTAAAGTGAGGAAGAATGTCTCTTAAATATCAAGATCTTAATGCCCTAAATGATTCAGCACCTGGATCATTAGTCTGAGACAAGGAGAAACTGACAGTGAAAACAGTGCACCCACTTTATTAAAATATATGGGGATGAAATTAGATATAGAATGACTCCCTCTTCTTACATAATTCCTTGCTATTTAAGACATTTTACTAGAACTCAGCTATGAAATTGTTAGCAGACTGCAAATTTCTTATGAACCACATAGTTTCATTTTATTTCACTCACCAAATTTTTTTAATTTTTACATTGATTTTTAGGATCAAGAAACTTATTCAAAATACTATGTATCCCTATTCTAATATTTCTTAAATATATATTGCTCAGTTACTCAGTCCTGACTCTTTGCAACCCCATGGACTATAGCTTGCCAGACTCCTCTGTCCATGGAATTTTCCAAGCAAGAATACTGGCTGCTGCTAAGTCTCTTCAGTCATGTCCAACTCTTAGTGACCCCATGGACTGCAGCCTACCAGACTCCTCCGTCCATGGGATTTTCCAGGCAAGAGTACTGGAGTGGGGTGCCATCGCCTTCTCCAGGGGATCTTTCCAACCCATGGGTTGAACCCAAATCTGCATCTCTTGCATTGGCATGCAGATTCTTTACCACTGTGCACCTGGGAAGCCCATATATATGTATATGTATATGTACATATGGGCTTACACACACACACATATACACACACACACACACATACTTACAGAATAGATACATTTCTCCAGAACCAGCTATAAGCCTCTCAGAAAGAGTCTCACAGTTACATGGACGCTGAGCAGTAGAGTAATAACTACAGGAGGTACTCGACAGGCAGGCCTAGGAGAGCACTTTCTCCCCCAGGGCCAGCACATGGCTGGGTGATCACAGAAGATTGTTCAGGGTGTGGGCTGTCATGCTCATGAGCAGTTCACTAAGATTATGGGGGAGGAAGCTGTAACAGAGCCACTGCTAATCCAGGATTTCAGCCAGACCCCCGACGTTTTCTCTCACTAGAACTAAGGAGAGGGGCAAGTCAGCAAAAAAAAAAACCGATGTTACAAGGCCAAGGGCACTTCAGAGCTCCTTCAGCAAGAATCCAGAGGGCAGGCCAAGGCAAACATCACTCACCCATTGCCAAAATGTTAATAGCATCTTCTCTCACCCATCTTGAGAAGAAGAAAGAAGGGAAGACTCTTGAGAAGGGGAAGGGAAAGACAAATCCAGGTTTTATAGTACCTGAAGCTTTTACAATATAAAGACTCATGTTCAGGAAAAAGAATGCAAAATAGAAATAGAAAATTGCTAGGGTGACTCCCAGGGACTTGGGAGGGTCCCAGGCAAGTGAATCTTGGAAGCATAGGCTTCTCTTAAATTCACCCCTGGGAAGGGACCCTGAAAAACTGAGTAATTACAGAAAAGAGACTGTTTTGAACCTGCAGAGAAGAAGGTATGTGTTATTGGCATAGCCAATGCGCTCTGCCATCAGTGGGAATGAGGTCTCTAGAGAACCATGAAATCAGTTGTAGGAAACAAAGTGAAAATATGAGTCTTGGTGTGTAAATTTCTACCACCTGCTACATTTTCTATGTTCAGAAATGTAAAAGTTTGTAAATCACTCAAAAAGAAATAAGCTACTGAAAGTCAGATTTGAGTTTTATAGCTATCTGAGTTTAACTCAACACATGCCCATAACAATAGGGAATATAAACCACTTGAAAATGAAAATAATAAATGTAAGGATGATTAAGATCACCAGATATATAATTCCCACGAATATTTTTCACTTTTATCAAAATTGCACTAAAAAATACTCTAAGACAGTAGGTTCTCAGAGGACACACGAGGTTCACCCTTTTCCAGCTACAAAGCTGTATAAGACTGGATTTTTAAAAATATACACTTCAACCAAAACAGCATTTCACAACAGATTGAATGCAAGAGCAGACATGCGAATCCAGTTGTCTTCTATTAAGCCAAAAAAAATGGAGATTTTCAAAAATGCAGAACAATGTGAGCCACTGTTCTATTTTTTTAAGAAATAATATTTATATGTGAATGTACAATAATATATGTTACTTATGTTAGAAATGGACTCCCCTGGTGGCTCAGACGGTTAAGCGTCTGTCTACAATGCAGGAGACCTGGGTTCGATCCCTGGGTCAGGAAGATCCCCTGGAGAAGGAAATGGCAACCCACTCCAGTACTATTGCCTGGAAAATCCCATGGACAGAGGAGCCTGGTAGGCTACAGCCCATGGGGTCGCAAAGAGTCAGACACAACTGAGCAACTTTACCTTACATTACCTATGTTAGAAATAATACATCCATCATATATTAGTTTTAAATAAACGCTTAAATTTCTCTAGCTATTGATGTGTTAAATATTAATATAGCCCACATAAACCAAAGGTCTTTGGGGTCCTCAACAGTTGTTAAGGGTGTAAAGGGATCCGGAGAACCACTGGCCTATGAGAACCAAGGCATGTATTGTATAGCAAGCTTTACAGCAAAGGAATCGACAATAAAATATTGTTCTACTTTTACAGCATTAAGGATCAAATCGAGAGAAAGAACACATAAATAGCACAGATATCAAATTAACAGTGACTTTGGGCCTCAGCTTCAATGTCACTCTCTTAGAAAATCTTCCATGACCACCCCCATCCAAAGGGGCCTCCCTCTCCCTCCTCCTCTCCTTCTCCTTCTCTTTTACTGAGTGTACATCTCCTTACCCTATTTCCTTCAGGGCACTTTTTAAAAATTTCTATTTTATGTCTTTCTTTTGTTTCCTATGTTTGTTTTCTGTAGTCCCCACTCTTTTCTGGCATTATCTACATGCGTGCATGTTCAATCGCATCTGACTCTGTGACCCAGTGGACTGTAGCTCGCCAAGCTCCTCTGTCCCTGAAATTCTCCAGGCAAGAATGCTGGAGTGGGTTGCCGTTTCCTCCTTCAAGGGATCTTCCCAATCCAGGGATCGAATTGTATCTGCTGCTTGGCAGGCATATTCTTCACCACTGAGCCACCTGTAGTGGCTACCTCTCCCCTCAAATATCAGTTCCATGCAGTCAGGGACCTGGATTATCTCATTCTATGCTCTGGCCTCAGCACCTTCATAAAGGCCTGACACATAGCAGAGGCTTCATTAATATTTGTCAGTTGACTGAATGAACTAACTGAATCTGTTAAATACTTGTTTCCGGAGCTATAAAATAAGAAAAACTGAGAAATCCAGATGACATTTTTAAAAAATGTGTGACTTGTCCTCCTCTGAAGTACTAAATGTTTCTTAGATATTAAAGGAGCTACTGGTCTCCCTATAGTTTCTCTTTTGAAGCACTGTGGTAGTGCCCATAGCCAAGGAGATATGAACCTCTGGTTGAAATATTTTCCATCACTGGAAGATGACACCCAACTGCATATCCTGGAGAAACCTGCTGGATTGCATCTAAGACTGACAGAACTTTGTTTCATGTTTATCTCTGACCAGATTTACTGTTGCTTTTTGTATAAATTTGTTCTACTAGCACTAGCTCAGATTTGACCAGCGTATCAAACATGCACACACCACATACACAGAAAGAACGGAACTCAGGCCATGATAAACACATATTTCCATCTAAGCAAGAAATTTGTGCTAGAGAAAGGCTGTTAAGTGATAATCCTTTAAGTGTTTTCACCTAGGCAAAGGAAGCTCATCGTGCATTTAGAAAGAATGTATACTATTAGGTATACAACCAGCGTTCCCTTAAGCAGAGAACCTGATCTTTGCTTACAACTGGCTTATGAACAATGTTGTTTGGGTCATTATATTGCGTCTGGGCCTGCACAGATCTAAACAGTGTACCTGCTGCAAAGGTGTATCATAGTCATGGCATACAGTCCACATCCTCTATCTGCCCCAGCCAACAGCATGTGGCCATGCTTAGTCGCTCAATCATATCCGATTCTTTGTGACCCCATGGACTGTAGCCCACCAGGCACCTCTGCCCATGGAGATTCTCCAGGCAAGAATACTGGAGAGGGTTGCCATGTTCTCCTCCAGGGGATCTTCCCAACACAGGATAGAATCCAGGTCTCCCTCATTGCAGGCAGACTCTCTACCAGCTGAATCCCAGCCAAGAACATGACCTTGCTTAAATCACTAACCCTTGCACCACAGTGCTTCTACTTGTAAGACATGGGTCATAATTCCTGTCCCATGTGCTCCTGTAAGAATGTTTTTAAAAAAATGAGATTACTGATAGCAAAGTTCTTTGTTTGAAAGGTGCTATTTAAATCACAAGTACTATTATTAGGGCTCTCTGCAATTTTTCAGCTAGTAGACGATGCAACAGATGGGACCTAGAAGATGTTTGATACTATTGATATTTCCCTTGGAGTTTTTTCTTCTTCCCACCTCTCTTATTTATTATTTATTAAAATTCTAGCTCTCATCTACATAACAAGAAGAAAACAGAAGGCTTCTGTGTTCGGGCTGAATTTGCAAAGATCACCTTATCCAGGCAGTTTTAAAATGTATTATTCCAGTGCATTTTTTTCCCCTTGGCAACACTGTGTATCATGTGGGATCTTAATTCCCAAGCCAGGGATCAAACCCATGACCCCTGCAGTGGAAGTGCAGAGTCTTAACCACTGGACCACAAGGGAAGTCCCCACCTCTTCATTTTAAAATGCATTGAGGTCTTACCAGCAGAAACAACAGACACAACTGGATTAAGATGTTATAGATGTGCTAGGATTTCTTTCTTTTCTTTTAAAATTTCTTTTTAGGTGTTTGGGGCTTATAAAATAAAAATTAAAAAAGATTTTTGAACCCTACCTATACTAAAAGTGCTTATCTGGAAGGTATAATGTAAACACTTTAATAGAGTAGCATTAACTATTGGCCAGAGATACACTGAGCATTTACAGTTCAATGAAGGAGGGGATCAGGAAAACCTGGTAATGAAGGCCCTGCCCACTAGGAAACAGAAGGAGAGGGCTGGAGGTGTGATCTAGCAGGTGGAGGTGTGAAAGCAGAGACACAGGAGGTTTGTAAATGGCAGCTTGATTCATAGACCCAAGCTCCCAGCAGTCTCCACTGCCTGCTTATTCTCTGCCTAAAATCACCTATGACCAAACCAATTCCATCCTGAATGTGACTGAGTCTTCCTTTTAATACAAGTTATTTCAACAGTTGACTGACTGACATGATGCACTTTAAGCTGTAAAACACAACTAAGGTGAGAGAGAGATGCCTACTAAGGCCCTTTGTGTGCATATGCATGCTCAGTTGCTTCAATCATGTCCAGCTCTTTTCAAACCCATGGCCTATATCCTGCCAGGCTCCTCTGTCCATGGGATTTCCCAGGAATGGGTTGCCATTTCCTTCCCCAGGGGACTTTCCCGACCCAGGGATGGAACCTGTATCTCCTGCTTGGCAGGCAGATTCTTTACCACTGAGCCACCTGGGAAGCCCCAAGAAAGACACATTATTTAGTACCAGTTTGATTTAACTCAGGCACCTAAAGGATGCTGTTAAAGCTGCTGAAGCAAGTCTCCAATGAGCAGACTGCTGCTGGGCAGAACAGGGGAGAAAGGAACAGGTTGTGCCTGTTTATTGCCGCTTGGTGTTGATCCCATATAAATGGATGCTAATTGAGAGGCAGTGTGGCTTCATAGTTTATGACACCCTGAGTGTATGCTAGGAAGTCTCAGGAGGGCCACTTTAAATTAAACCTAATGTTAAACTCTGCTTAATTAGCACTGCTATAGTGGATTTCACTTTTTCCTGTTAGGAGAAGAATGTGGTATGTTACAGTTTTCCTGCTGCAAAACACTAAACTATCAGATAGAGGTGAAGAAGTGATTTGGGAACTGAATGACTTGCTGGCGAAGAACCAGACAGGATGGCATTTTACTAATTAAGATGAGTGGTGTGCTAACCAGATGGGAAGAATACAGAGTAGAACAATGGAGAGAAATCCTCAGAATGACACCATTATTTTGGAAACTGTTATGAATCAGATGGGTGCTGGGGGCCTATAAGCAATTCCCAATAAAAATGAGCCAGTCATTCTTGAACATTCTGAGAGTAAAAGCATTAAGGCTATTGAGAACTGAAACTTCTGACTTCCTTGTAATTCATCTGTACTTGATGGGGGTATGACAGTAATAGCAGAGGTGGAAAGAGCCCCTACTTTTGCCAAACATCACTGCCAGTCAGCACACTGCTCTGCCTTTGATCTCACTTAATCTTATCCCTGACGTTTGCTTTTGCTTTGTTCCCATTTACACATAACCTGTGCAGGCTTTACGCATTAGTTTAAGTTCCTTCGTCGAGTGCCAGAGCCAGAGGAGCCCCTTAGGCTGCCAGTCACCCAATCTGTTGGTGACTTCATTTGCAGCAGACATGGAAGCACAAATTGGTTGTCTCTGGATTGACCACCAGATACTTGGCTCTGGGCAATACATAAAGTCCAACCGGGGCCAGAGGTGCCTTCACAGATTGATACAGCAGCTAGTTGACCCAAAAGAGAGAAATTCAAGCTTGTAGCTTTACCTAAAAGCTACTAAGTGAACCGTCCTACTCAGAGTCTCAGGAGGAAAACTCTGACGTTGACCACTGCACAGCTGCCTTCCTCTGCCAATGACAACTACTGTCATCCCATAATAAAGAGATGATTATTCAGCTCTCTGATGCAAGTCAAAACACTCACATCTCCTGCTCACAAGGAGCCAGCATAAAATGGGTACTGAGCTCGGAGAACAGGTGTGTTTGTGCTTGGAGGAAGCAGCTAGGGATATGAAAATGACTTAGCAGCTGGTGAAAAAGAAGACTGAAGCTGTGCCAAGCAAAGGGTGTTTTTTCCCTAATTATGCAAAAGCCTTAATTTCATTGATCATGTTGTTCTCTTCTTTCTCCATCTAAATAATATAAAATCTATGTAACCACTCTTTGGGGAAGTCGAAAACATTGCCAGGAACACTTACTAAGGGAATGAGGGTCAAAAAACACTCTTTAGTGGATAACCTTGCTATTTTCTCAGGGTTTGTGAACCATGCTAAGCTTAATTAGAAAAAAATGAAAGATGTAATAAAATGAGATGTAGTCATTAGAGCTGGAAAAAAAAAAAAAAAAACAGCCTAGAAAGAGTAACCTCTGAAAACAAGATCCAGGAAACCTGAAAGGCTCTTTTTTTATTTGCACTGCTATTTAATTGTTGGCATGCATTCCTTTACTCATTTGACAAACATGTATTTTATGCCAGGCATTGAGACACACTTTTAGAATATAAGGATGAAAAGTTTGCTTTCTGCCTCCCACAACAGCACATAATCTAGGGGTGAAAAATTGTTTCACCCTAATTCAGTTGAAGTGGTAGTGCGGGCAGCTGCTTAGACAGAACTTCATTCTAACTGAGAAGGTTAGCCTGACCTTTTATCTCAAGTGCAAGTTCCAGTTTCTAAAGTTGCAGTTCGGTGGAGTCCTTGATTTGTAAGAAACTTAACAAATGACTTAAACTGAGATCAAGGACCTTGCTCACTCACATACGACGATGCAACCCAGAAGGCTTGCTCTGTGATCCTGTAAGTAATCCTATGTGAGCATATAACCCATATACGCTCACCTTCTCCAAAACAAATAAAGTTAAAGACCAAAATCAATAAAGTAGGAAACCTCCCCAACATTCACATTGAAAAGAACAACTGCTTGAAAAATATGTTCATAACATCACTGCCCTTTGCCTCATTTCTTTCCCACTCAAGGAAGCAATGTGTGCCAAGAGAGCAAGGAGCGGAAGCTACCTTCTGACTCTACAGCTTGTGGTTGTGAACCGACACGACACATCTCTCCACACTGTCAGAAACTGCGTCAGCCGTCCTCAGAGCTGGAAACAGCAGTCACAGGCTGAGGTTCCATGTTGCTCTGTTTGACTTAGAGAGTGTCAATCACTGTGTGGTCTCAGATACATTGACTTGTTCACTGTTTGGTAACATTGCAATGACAATGTGTTTTAAATATATGCTGGAAGGACAATTTAAACACTTGACAGCAGTGAGAGTCAAGACAGACCATATTTGCCTTGCTGAATCTAGTATGCAAGAGAATCTGCACAAACCGCCAGTGTTTTATTGTCATTTACATAGTCTTTAAGTGTAGACGGGTTGGTTAAGCAGGCAATTCGCTGGTTGGTTTTACCTTGAGAGCCTGATAGAGGGATGAAAGGTTACTAGGTGAAGAGAACAAAGAGGTGCCAACCCACAGGTTTCCTATTCATTTTGCTCATTCTCTGTGCTGCCTCTTTCCTTAAAGCCTGTTCCCACCCCCAGGCTACTGTTCGGGAACTGTATGCCTAACACGGTCCATGCAACACTTTCAAACCGGTCATCCACTTTTATTAAAGAAAAGGGTCCAAGGAGAATGCAAAGAAAGAAAAAATATAAAACACAGGATGGCAGGATAATTTACTGAAGTATGCTTTATTCTCAAATTACACTTCCATCTTCAGCCCATTTCCAGAAAAAGAGCTGCACCATTTAGATTCCTCTGTTGCAGGAGCTCAGTGTTTCCTTTTTGACTCTGTTTGTCAACCCTTAAGAGCTCCTTGAAGGTATCATGGTATTATGTCATAAGGATGATGAGAAAGAAGTTGATCTGAGAGAGAGGTGGGGGGCTCCTTCCTCTCTCATCTGGGAAGAGAGGAGCTTACAACCCGTACTGCTTACCCTACATGGAGCTTCAGCAGAGACGATGTCCAGGGCCAGGTGTCATGGCAACAGCAGGATTGGCTGCTTCAAGGAGACGCTCACAGGCTTAGACAAAGCGCATATCAGTGGTGACTATGCGGTCTCTGTGAAATAAAGTAATACAACATTTCTTAGTCACACATATGTATGATTCTAAATTGGACAATTTCAAATACAAACAAGATAGATTAAGCACATTTGTTAGCAGTACATTCTACTTAGGTGTCTTTTTCTCCCAGGGGTTGTGTGGCTGCTGTTATTTCTTCTTTGGTTATACTTTGTAGGGCAGTGCCGACTTCTCCAAGGACCACGATTCTGTCATCAGAAGACCCAGACTGTATCATCTGGGCTTTGATTCTGTCCTATGGTCTTTAGTTAATTGAACACCGTTTTGTGGTTGTCAAGAATTGTGAAGGCTGTGAGATTTTACTTACTGATTAGATAACAATAGTTAGCCTGCCATAGTTTCAGGAATGTTGGCCGATGGCATAAGACTCTTGGGTCAAAGGTGAAGGACTTACTACTCACAGCACAGCAAGCAACATGGGTGGCATAGGTCAGTTCTTCCTTGTTTTCAAATCCCAGGGAGGCAGTGCCGGTGAGCCCAGACGGATGCCCCACATGTGTGGGTTGCATTTCAGAAAAAGATCTTGGAACTTAGGGAACTTAGATCCTTTATCCTGGACAGCAAGCATGTCTGCCCTTTGTTCTGGTAGGAAACAATCTGTCTTCAAAGGCTGTTTGCTATACAAACCTTCTTGAAAAGACATTTTGGAGCAAAACTCAGTCTGTGTCTCTGCTCCTGAGACATGCCGAAATGTGATGGACACACAGAAAACAGTGCTGAGCCTGCTGTAGCATTTATAAAGGCTAAAAACTAACATGACCTCCACTCTCAAATAATCCAGTAAAGAAACCAATTAGCTGGTTTGTGAAACAGAAAACTTCATTTTCCAGAGCTTCTTTTCTTGTGATTATGAAATAGGAATGATATCTACTCCCTCACTGCTTATTTTGAGAAATAAAGGAAAAAGAACAGTCTGACAAATGCTCTGAGTTTCATGATGGACACTCTGAAATAGAAGAGCATCATATGAAAACATTCTGGGTTCTAATCACACTCTTATTCTCTGATGCCCTTGAAGGAAGTATGATAAGCATACAGATATTTCATTCTAATAATGTGAAAATAGTCATTTTTTAATGCTGAATGTGAATTTAAGCCATTAAATTCACCAAACTATAAAGCTGACTTGTTTAGTTGCTCAGTCACGTCTGATTCTTTGCAACTGCATGGACTGTAGCTTGCCGGATTCCACTGTTGATGGGACTTCCCAGGCAAGAATACTGGAGTGGGTTACCACTTCCTCCTCCAGGGGGATCTTCCTGACCCAGAGATCAAACCTGCCTCTTCTGCATCTCTTGCAGTGGTAGGCACATTCTTTACCACTAAGCCACCTGGGAAGCCATAAAGCTAACTGCTTGTGTGCCTGCTAAGTCGTTTCACTCATGTTCAACTGTTCGCAAACCTAGGGACTGTAGCCCACCAGGTTCCTCTGTCCATGGGATTCTCCAGGCATAAATACTACAGTGGGTTGCCATGCCCTCCTCCAGGGGATCTTCCCAACCTGAGTCTCTTAGGTCTCCTGCATTGGCAGGTGGGTTCTTTACCACTAGCACCACCTGGGAAAACCATAAAGCTGACTGCTGCTGCTGCTAAGTCGCTTCAGTCGTGTCCGACTCTGTGCGACCAGAGACAGCAGCCCACCAGGCTCCCCCATCCCTGGGATTCTCCAGGCAAGAGCACTGGAGTGGGTTGCCATTTCCTTCTCCAATGCATGAAAGTGAAAAGTGAAAGTGAAGTTGCTCAGTCGTGTCCGACTCTTAGCGACCCCATGGACTGCAGCCCACCAGGCTCCTTCGCCCATGGGATTTTCCAGGCAAGAGTACTGGAGTGGGGTGCCATTGCCTAGATGTGCTTAAATGTTCTGTTTTTATTGAAATCACTGTCTAGATTTCTTAAGAAAGCCAACAGAATTGTTGTCTGTAACATTGCTGCATAGCTCAGGAACCCTGGGTTCTCCTTACAACATCTTCCCCACACCCCTATGTCTTTTCCTGAAGACAATGATTCTTTATCATATATACTCTATATCCCCTAAACAAGGAAGTCTAGAGCCACAATCTAGATCTAGTTAATCGATATATCTAAGGATAGAGCCTGAAATGTGCTGATTAAAAGGCCCCAGGTGATTCTGGAAGTCATTGAAGTTTGAGAAACAAACCTTTAAAATAACCACCAATAGAACTTCAGTAATTGTATTCACTTTCTAAATTATGGACTACAAGACAGATGCATAGGCCAAGAAAGAGAAAATGATTGTTTTTAATTAAATAGAATGACTTCTACAGACCAAGTATATCTTAATTATATACATGTAAATAGCCTGCTTAACAACAATAGGAAAAGGGTTACATAAAGTGTTATATGTCCACTCAGTGGAATATTTTGCAGTTGTTGTAAATGATCATTATGAAAACTAATTAAGCAATATAAAAATATCTATGAGAGATATACAAAAATGTAGAGTACAAAATTGCATGCATGTAAATTCTACAACTAAATATATATATGAGTTTAGGAAAAACTAAGAGAGAAAATGTCAGCGTTATAAGATTGTAGATGAATATGCCACTTTGTATTTTTTCAAAAATATATTTATGTATTTTTTCTACAATTTAAGCTAAAGAGATAGATTGTGATAGAGTTTGGGAATCCAAATTGCAGCCTCTGATAATTCTATCAAGTAGAATAACAGTGCTATTTTATAAGCATTATGAAATGAGTATAAGTGAAAATGACTAGTTCTGTATATTTTGATTGCTGATGGGCCCTAGATTTCACATTAACGTATTAAGGTCTTTTCGTTTCCATCATCTTCCCCCTAACATCCAAACACTTATTCTTAAGACTTTTAACTCACTTCTCAAACTAGAAACCAAATACTCTCCCTTTTCTCCCCCATCCCCCAGTGGCTTCAAGTTCCTGCATCTGTCCACTGTCTCTCAAGGGATAGCACCATGATCTAGCCTCCAAAAAGTACCTACATTTCCCCTCTCTGGAAACCCACAATAGAATTCACAATAAATTTTGCTCTGCAGTGCAAAAATCACCTGATTGACCTACGAAAATAAGACATACTTGGGTTTTTTTTTTTAGAGATTTTTGGTTCTTCTTAGAGTTTCAGTTTAGGAGGAAAGAATTTTTTCCCTCTACTTACAAGTTGAAAACATGATCTTGAGACTCTGAAGATGAAATACCTATCTTCAACCACCCCCTTTTCTCATAAGCAATAAACTAATGTAAATAAAATAAAATCTTGTGTCACAGATGCCATGAAATGTTGTTGAGGAGATGCAGCATACAAGAGCTTAGGCAAGAGATTAAGTGGTGGCCAACACGGAGTCAGAACCCTGCTCACTAGATCTGTTCCTGTTTAAGGGACTGTACATTCTCCTCAGGGCTTTCCTAGTAGTTCAGATGGTAAAGAATCTACCTGCAATACAAGAGACCTGGACTCGATCTCTGACTCAGGAAGATCTCCTGGAGAAGAGATGGGTTACCCACTCCAGTATTCTTTCATGGAGAATTCCATGGACAGAGGAGCCTGGCAGCTACTGTCCATGGGGTCGTAAAGTATCGGACATGACTCAGTGATTAACACTTTCATTTTCACAATCTCCACTGGGAGATGAAATCCTCCTTATGTTTGTTTATTTTTAAAGCTCCCTGATTGCATGGTTTTCACCCCATCAAAGTGCCTACCCAGGAAAGACTTCAATATAGCAGACAACCTGTGAATACAGAACTGTTCCGTTTCTTAGCACTTTTCCCCCACCTGTCCTTTTAACCATACTGGAAAAGAAAAGAACTAGATCAAACCCTCCCAAGACTACTCCTGGTGCTCAATTTCTTCAGGGAATACAGAGTCCTGAACAGAATATGACTCATGTTTTCCTGACTTAACTCTAGCATCTGTCCCACTCAAGCATAATTCCAGGGAAGCTCAATAGTAATGATACTGGTGCCCCTAAAAATGCCATAACTCCTTCAGGATATTGAAAACAAAAGGTAAGCTGGCTCTTTGTATCTACAATAAGTCTTCCCTATCAAATGATACAAACTTCCAGTTATAAAATAGGCAAATACTCAGGATGTAGTGTACAATATGATAAATGTAATTAACACTGCAGTATATGTGAAAGTTTATCCTCAGTTCTCATCATAAGAAAACAATTTTTACTATTTCTTTAATTTTGCAACTATGTAAGATGTAGATGTTCATTAAATTTATTATGGTAATCATTTCATGATGTATGTAAATTAAATCATTTTTCTGTATACCTTAAACTTTTATACCACTGTATGTCAATTATATCTCAAAACTTGAAAAAAACTTTAAGTAAAAAAATGTCTTTTCTCCTTATGAGCTTTAACTTCAGAAATAATGTGTGCATATAAGTGCTTAACACAAAATCCAGAACCATTGTGTACCTAATGGATAACATATATTCTCATCATTGTTGTCTCTCTCATCTAAACTTTGAGTAAAGAGGAAACCAGTCAAACACTCAATTGTAGGTGGGAAGAACACAAAGTAAGTTTCAGACTAGTTCCAAAACTGTATTTTCCGCTTAGCTACCCTTACCTATATTAATGAATGTTCATAGCATGCTTAGTATTGAAACCATAACTTGTGACAGTCATGTGCCCAAACAGCTGCCCCAAACCACCACAAGACTGCTTCTACCACCAAACCCATCTTATTGTTATCAATTCTTTAACCACTGATTTTTTTATAGAACTACTTATTTTTAGCTTTTTCTCTAATTCAACTCTAACAAAAACTACAGCTTTAATTTTAGTTATTTAATAGTGTCTATTTTGTGGTTACTATCAGAAAACTTTTCCTATGAGCTCATCTTAGTGATTCAAGCAGTCTATTTTTTTCATTTATATTTTAAAATTATGAATATGATAACATTTATAGGAGGCTTGGAAATACAGAACAAAATTACATATAGTTCCACCATATATTAAAATTAATTTTTAAGTAGATAAAGATTTTTAGCTGGAGTTTCAATATCAAACTCAAAAATTAATAGAATAAATATTATTCTATCTAAAAAATAGAATAAATAAATAAATATACAGAGAAGTAGAAGGATATAGTAGACCTAAAAATCAGTGTGAACCAATTCAACATAATTAAGCTTTACACAATTTTCACACAACAGTAGGATACAAATTCTATTCAAGTTCCCATAGGCTATAAAAATAGGAGACACTGGAACATATCCAAGGACATAAAACAAGGTGCAAAATTTCATGGTCTAAAGGTATTAAAATCATACAGGGTCTGTTCTCATATCATTGTGGAACTGTGTTAGAAATCAATATCAAAAGATATTTGAAAATAACCCACATATTATCAAGTGCAATGTGACATTTTCAACCAGTCTTGAATACATCAAATTATACAGAAGCAGCCCCAGAATTAACCTTTGACAATAGTTTTATTCAGTTCCATCAATAATTCAGAAATATGAAGAGTCTTAGAAACCCATAATGTTAACCACTGAGTGTTAAGACTGAATAAATCTCTGAATTAGACTGTTTGAAGTTATGAGTCTATCCCAGTTCTACCTGTATCTAATTCAAATCAAAGCTCAGACACCATGCAGCTCATTGAATTCTCTTGGTGTCTCCAGGCTTGGTCCAATCTGACCCTTCACCTAAAGCGGCAAAGACTGTCAGGCCAGAATTAGTAGGTATAGGATTTATAGAGAGTCTAGGAGTTAGACTGGCATTTGCCTCTCATCTCCAGGGGAGAGAAGGAGCATATTATAGAATCGGAATAGATGAAGATTTATCAGAAAGAGAATGATGAGAGATGATGGAAAGTGAGAGGAGCAGATCTCAGCTCACTGTCGTGATATAAAACACAGCTGGACACACCTACTTAATGTGTGTGTCAGGTGTAACTTGACTATGGATTCTTAAAGAAATACTTGTCAGACATCCATCATGTTTGGGAAATATCTTTATGGATATCAAAACAGATGATCTAACAGGCCCTTCTCCCCTCTGGGGAACACAGCATGTATGCCATACAAAGATCACAGGCCCTAGAGACAGACATACCTGGATTCAGATCCTGGTCTGCCATTTACTACCTCCAAGTTACTTGGTCCCTCAGAGCCTGTTTTATCCTGAAAAAACATCTAATTCACAAGGGAGTTGTGAAAATGCAATGAGAAAGCCTAGCCCAGCACAGAATATGCTCTCAATAAAATTTAGCTTCTTATTAAAAAAAAAAAAAAAGATGTTAGCTTCCTGCTCTTTTCCTTCATAGGAATTTGCCTACTAGGTGTTAAGGTAATAAAAAGAATCTCTGAATTTCCAAGATTAGCCTTTTGTGGAGCGGCTCCACTTCAAGGCAGTCCAATTAACACCCACTCTTCACATTCACCCATGTGTTCATCAGTCTTAACAGGGTTAATCACTGGAAGGAGGTCACAGAGCAGATTCAGGCCTTCTGATTCTTAATCCCAATTTAACTTCTGAGTATCTGTTTGCAACTGGAAACCTGAAGTGTAAAGGCTTTATTTGTAGTTTTAAAAAATAAATGGCTCTTCAAATTCATGCTCTTCCCACACCATCCTTCTAGGTTCTAACACAATAAAAAGATATTTCTAATTAAATGTTTACAATAATTTTTATATTAATTTATGTCACATATATTTATGCTATAGGAGAGCCACTTTTTATGAAGTATAAATACTTATTATTACTTTTCCCCTGCAGGTTTTCTTTTAAAGGTCTTTAAAGAAATAAAATATCAAGACTTTGCAATGCTGTTTGCACAGAACAATCAACTGGGGACATTTTAAAAATAATGACCCTTGGGACAGACCTCAGACCAATTAAATCAGCGTCTCTTGGGGTGGTACCAGGCACTGGAGGGTTTCTAAGTTTCCCCAGATGATTGTAATGAGCAGCCTGAGGGAAGCAGTATGGAAAAGCCATGACTAGTTCTCTCCTCTTTGTTTATTATACCTCTCCCCGCTGATTAATCTCTAGTCCCGACTCCAGCCAAGGCTCTGGATGGGATTTTAGAAGAGCCACATCATCCCTTTCCAGGAAAGAGCCCAGTGAGTCTGCACTCACTTCCCAAGCTCAGCCCCGAAGCATTTCCTATGACACAGCTGTTCCTTTCAACCCTCCTAATGACTTGGCTTGGTTCCATGTCCCCACTGCACTGGGCTCCTCTTTTAAACTTGTGCTAAGAATGCCTCCATCCTGTGGTCATGAGAGATTTTGTTCTCTCTGCTAGTTCTTCAGGTTCTGGTTTCCTTGACAGAGCAAGAATCACCTGGGGATCTTGTCAGAATGCAGAGGCAGAGCCCACAAATTCTGCATGTCTAATAGCCTCATGGTGCTGCTGCTGCTGCTGGTCCATCAACCACATGTAGGTAGCAAGGACATGGATGGTCTTTTCATCCTTAAATTCTAAGGAAGAATCAATTCTGTGGTTTCAAGGCCTTTTTTTTTTTCTTTTGTGGGACAGTCTTTGCTACTTCCAGTATATTTGATGTTGAGCATTTAAAACACAATTAAAGCATTGCTCCCACACAAAAGCACAATCCATTTTGTGAAAACCCACTTTTATATTTAGTTCACAGGAAGTACCATGGTAAAAAGAAAGAATTTTTCTGTGTAAATTAACTGAAAGCTACAATCAGGAGCAGTATATCCAATGAAGGTATCAATGCAAGTTGGTAAGTAAACACCACCACATCGCCTCTGTAGCCCTTGGCAGATATCAGTGACCATTCATAATATTCTTTCTCTTTAAGCACAAATTTAGCCTTAGAATCCTTCCCAACACGGTATCCAATATCCAATATTTGCATCCCTGACGTGGATATGATGAGAAACAACTCCAAGAAGAGCATTTCCCAAGGGGAGTAGAATTTTATTTATTTTGGCCAAACAATAGCATTTCTTGGTGACACCAACTAACAGTGAAAATAAATTAGTATGTTTAGATGGTCACTCACTTAAGATAACATTATATATATTTTACCCATAACTATGTAATTATATTTGTGCTTTATCAATACTTCTGAAATCCTTGATTTTAGTCTTTCTGATCTACTATCAACAACAAACAGCAATAGCTTCAAATGGTACTATGACATAGCTTTAATAGAAAACCCATAGAAGACATTTAGGACGTTTGTTCCACACCCCATTGGCTACCATGCAAAGAACATGGTTTCTCCCTGACTACATTTCCTGGTTCCCTGTCAACTGGTGTACATCTGGAAAGCATGCGGCTTAAATCAGAACTCCCAAAATGTTTGGATTTTATGCACTAGTAATATTTTCAAAAAATATTTTGGAGACCAATATAAAGCGGTTCATCTTTAATTTACTAAGCAAAGACATAAAACAAATAATGACCATACACTAACACTGCTGTTTTATTTTTTTAAAGCACACATTAATACCAAAAAAATTAAGTAGGAGGGAACAACTCTCAGAATAAAAAGTGGTTCTTTAAAGTGAATAAAGTTAGCTTTAGGGAAAAAATCACTACATTATCTTCTTCATCACACAGTCTGTTAAAAACTTTATCATAGACAACAGACTATATACTGTCCTTTGGGCACTATGGATTTAGAACTCTGGGTAGCAGGTAATGTTTTCCTCATCAACAATAAAAACTAGGGTCTTTCTTTGCTCAGGGAATGAATTGGCTCTATTTAAACCAGACTTGGAAATCAGTGCCTGCCTAAATCAGCCCTGTGCTGTCGTCTTATTGTGCTCTGAATGGAGGACACCCAGCTGTCCCTGTAGGGCCAGCTCCTATATCCGTCTGCTCCATCTCAGCTTCTTTCCCTCATCTGCTTTTCCACAGTGATAATTTCTATCATGTCTACATATGGCAATCCTCTCTCTGACCTACTGAGGAAAAGGCCAGCTTATGGACAAAATGAGCTTTCCCTTTCTTCATTTATTCTAGGATGTGAACCTCTAATTTCTAGCAGGTCACCATAGACTATTTTACACTGTGTGGGTTGCTTTTATGAACCCACTTATGAGGCAGCCCATACAGTATTAAGCACTTACAAGAGGAACAAGTTTCTGATTCTCTGTCAGATTTTAATCCTGCCATTGCTTATAAGAAGCTGCATTGGCTTTGAAAAGAGGGCAAAACAATTATGTTTTCTCCAAGTCTTAAGCTGGCCTCAATGACAGAAAAGATGGAATCAAAGAAAAAAATTGGAGGGATTAGAGAAATAATAACTTTTGAAATCTTTACTAGCAGGTAGGCTGTGAAAGCAGTGGCAGGATTTCAAGCAAGGGAATGGCAGGAATCAGGCCAAGACTGTAACATCAAGATTGGAAGTATGATATTGGAATCAAGAGTAAAGCAGAAATAGCACAGGCCACAGCTATGAGTTTTGATCATGCCAAAACTAGGAACACAATAGATCAGCTGCTGCTGCTGCTAAGTCGCTTCAGTCGTGTCTGACTCTGTGTGACCCCATAGATGGCAGCCCACCAGGCTCTGCTGTCCTTGGGATTCTCCAGGCAAGAACACTGGACTAGGTTGCCATTTCCTTCTCCAATGCAGGAAAGTGAAAAGTGAGAGTGAAGTTGCTCAGTTGTGTCCGACTCTTAGTGACCCCATGAACTGCAGCCCACCAGGCTCCTCCATCCATGGGATTTTCCAGGCAAGAGTACTGGAGTGGGGTGCCATTGCCTTCCCCAAACAGATCAGCATTAGATCATTATTTGAGACTCAGGAACATAAAAGGCCAGAGGCAGGAGGATGCTTAGTGAAACCCCTGATTCAGGCTTTCTGGAAAGAAGCCCTAAGAGACCTTAAATAGACCTCTTGGAAATCTGCTCCTCTGTTGGATATAGCCTAAAAAATAACTCTCATTTAAACAGTCTATTCATTGCCTGTTTGTGGAAACTACCCTGAAGGAATGATGAAAACCTCTGAGGTTGATTCTACACACCAAACTGGTTTGGTCATATTGACTAAAGCAATATTTAAAATAAGCCTGTAAATTAAGCCATTGTGTTCTGTTGATAGATATAGCCTGAATCTACACTTTGTGTTAAAATTGTCTCAATAATAAAATCACTGATGTGTGTAGCAGTAAAAGTAGACTTGTTCCTGTTGCCTCTGGTTTTCTTCTGAAGTCCCAGAGCAGAGAACAGTGTTAAGAGTTCACATCATAAATTTGCTCAGGAGTCACTCAAAAAAACTAATCCAGAAATTCAACTTTAAAAATAAAAGGCAGTAACGTGACGAATCCTGACAAGATTATATTTGGCATGGGGGTGGGATTGGGGTTGGGGGATGTGAGGGAAGGAATTGTTCAGAGAGAGTAATCATTTACTGAAAAATTTCAAAAGGAAATGGTAAAAAAAAAAAAAAAAGACAAAAGATAGATACTGATATGCATTTAGAAAGAAGGGAACACTTTTGCAATATTAGTGGGATTGTAAATTGGTATAGCCACATGGGAAACAGTATGGAGGTTCATAAAAAAAATTAAAAATAGAGCTACTATATGATCCAGCAATTCCACTTCTGGGGATATACCCAAAGGAAATGAAAACACTAACTCAAAAAGATATCTGCATCACCATGTTCACAGTAGTATTATTTACAAT
Organism: Capra hircus; assembly: GCF_001704415.2. Classification (NCBI taxonomy): domain Eukaryota; kingdom Metazoa; phylum Chordata; class Mammalia; order Artiodactyla; family Bovidae; genus Capra; species Capra hircus. Next base: position 100,905,590 of record NC_030809.1, read on the forward strand.
AGCCAAGACATAGAAGCCACTTAAGTGTCCATCTACGGATGAATAAAGAAGCTGTGAGATACATGCATATATATATATATATATATATATATATATATATATATATGAATATTATTCACCCATACAAAAGCACAAGGAAATTCTATCGTTTGTTACCACCGTAAGCATGGATAGACCTTGAAGTCATTATACTTGGTGAAATAAGACAAAGAAAGAATAAGATCTCACTTATATGTGGAATCTACTATAAAACAAAGAAACAAACCAACTCGCTAAATTACTGAAAAAGAAATTAGGTTTGTGGTTACCAGAGGTAGAGTGTGAGAGGAAAAGGAGTTCAGGGAAGGTGGTCAGAAGATACAAGCTTCCAGTCATAAATAAGCGCTAGAGATGTAATGTCCAACATGATGACCATAGTTAATACTGCTACATGACGTCTAGGAAAGTGGAGAGAGTAGATCCTGAGAGTGCTTATCACAAGGAACTTTTTTCCTTTTATTTTTGTTGTGTCTATAAGAAATGATGGATGCTAACTAAGCCTAGTATGGTAATTATTTCACAGTATTTGTAAATCAAACCATCACACAATATACCTTAAACTTAAACAGTGATGTCTGCCCATTATTTCTCAGTGAACTTCTGGGGAAAAAAAAGGAAATAATGATTGAGATACAGAGCTTCAATTAGTCTCTTCAGATTTTGATAGGATTTACCACCTTAATACTTGATGGGTGGACTTAAATCCTTGCTAATTTATCATGGCATCCGGTCCCATCACTTCATGGGAAATAGATGGGGAAACAATAGAAACAGTGACAGACCTTACGCTGGGGGGCTCCAAAATCACTGCAGATGTGACTGCAGCCTTGAAATTAAACAATGCTTGCTCCTTGGAGGAAAAGCTATGACCAACCGAGACAGCACACTAAAAAGCAGAAATATTACTTTGCCAACAAAGGTCCATCTAGTCAAAGCTACGGTTTTTCCAGTAATCATGTATGGATGTGAGAGAGTTGGACTATAAAGAAAGCTGAGTGCCCAAGAATTGATGCTTTGAACTGTGGTGTTGGAGAAGACTCTTGAGAGTCCCTTGGACTGCAAGGAGATCCAGCCAGTCCATCCTAAAGGAAATCAGTCCTGAATATTCATTGGAAGAACTAATGCTGAAGCTGAAACTCTAATACTTTGGCCACCTGATGCGAAGAAGTGACTCCTTGGAAAAGATCCTGAAGCTGGGAAAGATTGAAGGCAGGAGGAGAAGGGGATGACAGAGGATGAGATGGTTGGATGGCATCACTGACTTGATGGACATGAGTCTGAGTAAGCTCTAGGAGTTGGTGATGGACAGGGAAGCCTGACGTGCTGCAGTCCATGGGGTTGCAAAGAGTCGGACATGACTGAGTGACTGAGCTGAACTGAATTTATCTCCACACAGATGCTCGATTGCCCCTGGATATCAACTTCCATAAAACTGAACATCTCCTCACCACCATAGTCCCATTCTCTCTACGTCCTTCATCTAGGTTCTAGAGTGACTACAAAGTTTCAGTGAAATGAGAGATTTGCATACAGTATCTAGAATGTTGTCTGGCACAGCAGTTTCTCTGTCACTGGTATTAGCAACTTTCCAGTCATCTACTTACAAATCCAGTTGCATCGTCAACAACTGCCTTTCCTTGCTTTTCCACAATCACTCCCCACATTCTGCCAACTTTACAGTCAAATCATCATTCCTAACTGACCTCCTTACCTCTGGCCTTCTTCTCTTCATTAGATTATAATGTTTTATACCTCTCTGTATCCCACAAACTAGTGTAAAGTAATTTCTTCTACTCAGAGCTTTCAGCCATTAAATAACCATTTCCTCTGAAGGCTCAGAAGAGAATGGTATATACATAAGATGTCTCAACTAGATGATAGAAATTTTTTAAACATAATGGGAAATCCCAACAAATATCCAAGGTATGTTTAGCCTCAGAAATTTACAAGACTCCAAAGCTATTCTAGCTGTGGTTCCACCTGTTTCCAGAGCATGGCCCCCTAACTATGGCAAGGAGCACTCAACTGGAAAAAAAAAACCTTGCCCAGTACACTGCTGCCTGCTGGGTCACCAGTTGGGTAAAAACTGGTTCTTGTGCACGCAGCTTCCCTGACAAGCCCCCGCTTCATTCCAACCAATTTTATTCAAAGCTACAAACCCAACCCCCATGGAAATGTTCTCTGCTTTTAGAGGAGACTCAGGTTGTGCACCTAAACTAAGTGAATTTTCCACTTATTCTGATTATTATAGATTCTCTTCTCAAGAAAGAGTATGTCATATGGCAGAAAGAGCCTGGGCTCCAGAATCAGACAGGCCTCAATTCAAATCCCGGTTCCATTTAGTGACTGTGTGACCTTGCCATCTCTGTTTTTTCATCTGCAGAATGAGAACAAAATCTACTTAATAGTGCGGTTGAGATGAGTCATTGAGATAATGACATTAATGATAATACAGAGCAGTTAGTATGGCACCTAGCGCAATGAAGTTGCTTAGTAAATATGTTTCTTTATCTTCTTTATTAATATTTATTTTTGGCTCTCTTGTCTTGTGCCCTGAATTATTTTGAAGATCTTGGGGGAAAGCCTGGAGTCCTGCCGGTGATGACTCATAAAGAGCATTGTCATAAAGTTTCTTTGTTGTATACCTTGGACCATAATTCTTATAAATGGGTAAGACCAAAGTATTCAATTGTATAGTTTCCTCAGGTTTCTGGGTGGGATTCAATTCCAGAAAAGAAGGAATGTCCAAAGCCTTTCAGTCTCTTTTTCCTGTGAATAAGAGTCTTGTTACTATAGGAAGTTTTTCTTAACATGTAATGCCAATAGGAAATTCTTCCTTTGGATATATCATTAACTCAAATGTATAATTAACCTCATAGAACTTCTGGGTACTGTGAGGGTACAAATTATGTGCAAGTCATGGCCTCTACTCTCAAAATACATGGAATAATTTTAGAACAATAAAAGAATATATAGGATATAGCTAAACTGTGTGTTTCAGAATTTCGGTGCTTAGAAAAGTTCCAAAGAGACAGGAAAGTCTCCCTAATGATAGGGGAAAGTTTCAGCATAGGAAAAACAAAAAAGATTTCTAATTCAAGAACAGAATGTTCACAATGAATGTGTCATCAAATACTAAATTAACTATATTTGTTACAAGCTGGATAATTTAATTTTTCTTCTCAAGAATCCCAACATCGGCCTTGCACACTGGGCAAGAGCCCATCTCTGCAGCCCACCTGCACTCAGCTGTCCTCGTTCACATCTGCATGCCCCACAGTTACCTGTGCCCCACCGTCTTTTCTTCTCAGTTTTCTCCTATGTCCTATCCCCTCAGAAACAAGTTCTGTGTTAGAAGTTTCAGTGATGACAAGAAACAGAATGATACTGATGTGTTAGAGCCAGATGTCATTTTAGACATCATTACCCTTCCTTTCATCCACTGTATGCAAAGGACTTCCCATCTTCCACTACCGTTCAGTTACTCATTATTTCTCTTCAAAAATATCTAAGCCATCCTACTATACACAAAGTTTCTAGTAACTGTATTTACTGCTAAATCCCATTTTTTCTTAAGAATCTTATCTCCTGCCCCTTCTCTATGTCATCAGGTTAAACAAAACTGAGAAATGGATACAACTCTTTGGTACTCCTAACCTCTTCATTATTAGCCCACATTCTTCTTCAGTGATCACCCCATCATAGTTCCTCAAAAATTTCTCATTTCCCTTATCAACAGTTATCATTAGAGTCCTCAGTTACCCTAAGGTTTAATGGCCCATAACAGTATAACGGTTCTCCTTTATGAATTACATTTTAATTGGGGTAAAAGATTTCTATTACAAGTAAAGGTCTAGCCTATTTTGGACACCAGTCAAGGAGGAATTGGGGAGCCCCAAGACTTCAGTGAGAAGCTGAAAAAATATTTTAGAGCTAACACGCGTTATATCTATCTTCAAGTAATATAGATAATATACTTCAATAAAAGCTACTGTTGAACATTGTCATAACAGGCTAAAATGAAAACAAATCCCTTACATTCAAAAGTTTCCAGGTAAAACTGTATATTTCCTCCCAGTTCCAAAACCACTCTTTGTTGTATGCCCTATGAAATGGAGCTGAAATGTTGGAATATTTCTTCTTTGAATAAGCGCGATGTCAAGCTTTGTCAGTGTAGAGAACTGGAGAGACACTATGAGAGGAACAAGGCTTCTCCTACTGATTCTGGTACTTTCCATTTGCTTCTTCTTGTTCCCAGCTCATTGCTGCCAGCTTCATGTTTGAAGTTCATCCAGTGGCACTCATATCCATCAAGTTACTGTGGCACATGTACAGACAACTTCTCATCAAGTTTCAGCAGCATCCTGATCGACAGCTTCCTAATGAGTCTCATAGGCATCCCAGAAGTCAGTTACCCAGCCTTGGCCCATCAGCACTTTGGAGGAGTGGTTCCTACTTGTCCAGTGTCCACAGATCAGTCCTAATCTGGGCAACTGGATTGCAAAATTCTCTGCAATCCAGGGGTCCACAGCCATACCTTTTCCAATGTGGCCTTAATCTCAGTCTTAGGTAAGAGGAATATTTTCTACATTTGTCCCCTCTTTGGGTACCCTCCCTGAACTCTAGGCTATTCTTTTGAGTTATCTTTACCCTTTATAAATCACCATCTGTTACAATTAATAATTCTTTATATAAAATTTTTCCTGTTTAAATTACTCTATGGTGTCTGTTTCCCCTATTGGCTTCTCACTGATATAAGAAGGGGGAGGAAAATATCTTCATTTCTGAGGAATAAACTATCAAAGCATGTGTTTAAAAACTCAAAGAATGCAAAGAATCAGACAGTTTGACTTTCTGCCACAGCAATCTATTGCAAATGAACATAATATCTTGATTATAATAAATGAGGTAGAAAAAAAAACAATGAACCTTCAAATCTTAGGAAAAAATTCTCACATTAAGCCTGCACTAAAACAAAGCAAATAAACAAACAAAATTAAAAATTCAAACCTAAATACACAGGGCCCTAATCAATCATCAAGTGTCAGTATTGTTGTGCCCAAATGATTATGCCATGTACTTATTTTTAAAATCATCTGAGGGATCAAGGAAAAGGAAGCCAAACTAGTTAGACTTTTATATTTGTTTTCTGCAGAAATATTAGTACAAAATATGCCACTTTGTGCAAAGAGTTGACTCATTGGAAAAGACCCTGATGCTGGGAGGGATTGGGGGCAGGAGGAGAAGGGGACGACAGAGGATGAGATGGCTGGATGGCCTCACTGACTCTATGGACGTAAGTTTGAGTGAACTCCAGGAGTTGGTGATGGACAGGGAGGCCTGGCGTGCTGCAACTCATGGGGTCGCAAAGAGTCGGACACGACTGAGCGACTGAACTAACCTGAATGCCACAAACAGGATCTGCTGGAAGCATGAGGCCTACGGTCATACTTTGTACATGGTGTTCAGAGTTTCGCTCTTTGACTCATGAGATTCATGACTGTCTCACGGAGTTGTTACAAAGATCAGTACCTAGGACAGTGCTTGCCACATAGCAACTTCTCCAAAAGTCTTTTTTTTTTTTTTTTTTTGATGGCTATTGCTGTTACTCATGATTTCTTTTTTTACTATAACAAGTATTATAGCAGGAAGATTTTGGTTGCCAGTAACAGAAAAGCCAACTCAAATTAGCTTAAACAATTTTTTAAAGTGCTACATAATAGGGAAGTCAAGAGATAAAGGAAAGTAAGCTCTGTATTCCAGACCAGAGTTCTGGAATTCACCGAGATTAGATTGACTTGAGTCACTTAATAGCTCTCACCAGTAGATCTGCTCACCACAAGAGCGAAGTTCAGGGAAATGTTATATGCTGACTGATTTAAGCCAATCCTAGCTTACGCATGGAATCAAGGGTGGAGTTTTTCCAAACTGCACATAGACTATAAGGGAGAAAAAGAAAAAACAATATGGATCCTACACAGAGATATAAAAAGATCTTGCTTAAATAATTTAATTTCCCTCTGTCTAGTTTTCCTGTAAAGCTCATTTAAATTCACATTCTGATTTTATAGACAGTGAATAAACAACAACAAAAATCTCACATAGTCTCATCATGTGCTAAGTGGTTAAATTCTTTAGATACACTCATTCAGTCCTCAAAACTATTGTAAGATTTAGGCAAGGAGCTATCCAAGAATGGAGTTAGGATTTGGAACCTAGACAATAAGTCTCCAGAAACTGTGTGCCTAACCCTTCTGCTAGACTACCTCTCAATAAAGCAGAGATTTTCCCCATTCAAAGCCTGAAACTCAACGACAAGAGATAAAGCACATAGGCCACTCACTTATAGAGTAACCTAAAGTTCTCTAGTCACCTCCACTCAGCTTCCAAACCTTAACGGCATCCTCATATTATAAAGTCAAAGATGATCAGGTACATGGGATCTAGAATCTCTAATTCTTAACGATAGGAAAGCTGTCAACACTATCAATCAGCTGCTTGATATTGAAAAAGTCAATCTGAATCTCAGTTTCTTCCCCTTTGAAGTAGAGGACTACAACTAGGTTATCTAAAGAACAGCATGTACACATATACACACAATTACGCCTACACTTCTAGTACGACCTCAATTTTTCCTCCTCAAACAATAGCTTGTGATTTTACTTGGAACCCATGTTTATTGAATTTTTTATCATGTTTCTGGCATTTCTCCAAATATGATAAAATTAAAAAAGAATTTAACTGGTAAACCAAAGAATAAATAACACAGAAGAAATCATGAAATCTCTCTGTAAGATTCAGCTAGTTAATCCTCCCAACATCCCCCTGGAATCAAGCTAAACCATTTTCAAAGGCCAGATCTTTGAAAGCCTGACTTATTTTATTGAAGCCATAGAAAAAATCCAGAGTTTTTGGATTATCCTTCCTGTCTCTCCGTCTTTTCTCTTCTCTTTTCACTGCCATTATGTCTTAGAGGTTATAGATGGGGTAAAATGTTTTTTTATCTCCTCATTTATACAGAATTACAAGTTGGAACTATTAATCCTGCTAATGTTAGAAACTATATCAGGACTAAATTACTGTGCTGTGTGCTTGCATAGAAAATTATTGATGCACCTTAAGCACCTCAGAACAATTTCAATTTCATAAATTTATAAATCCAAAATAAATATGTCTCAGGTAGTACAAAATTTGCTTTCCACCATTTATAAATTTTTGACCTTCATAAAAAAATCCAAATAATTTCTAATTTCTCTGTTCTAATACCTAAACCATTTTCTGGGTTTCTCAGCTTGATAGCCTGTGAGACTCATTCTTTTGGTTGGTGATTCTCATTAACCTCAGACAAGAGAAATCCAAGTACATAGATCAAAATGAAAGGACCAGTTGGCAATAAACTAAATATATTGCTACACTGGCCACTAAAAGAGAAAGTAGAATGTATAATACTGAAACAAACCTTTCTGTGATGAGGTACCTTCATTCCCTGATGAAATTCTGTCAACTTATAGAGATTTTTCATGGAGACTTAGATCTTTTACCTTGTATCTGGTAGGAAGTATCACGGATTTTTTTATGAGACTTACCGAGCAATCCATAACAGATTAGAAGGGGAAAAAATTGAAGGCTAAGTAAATCTGCAGAAACAAAATGTGCACTGTCATCTTCCTTAACTAATGGTATTGAACCTGCTCCAAGGCTGCTCTAAATTGACACTTGAGAAAAGGCAGCAAGCCTAAAACCTCCTCCACTTCTCCCCATGATCCTTACTCCTGCCCCACACTCCTTTTGCTGTCTCTAGTAATATCCTCCTTACATGCCCATCCTAAGACCAACCTGGTAGATATCCAGCAGGGATCGGAGGTGACACACGTTTGTTAACTTCCTGGCAAGCTGGAAGCTTTCAAATTGGACGTGAGAAGAAATAAAAAGTGGTGGAGAACACATTTGAATTTCTTTCTCCCTCTAAGATTTCGTGCTCTCAGTGACTGAAGGAATCTGTATTCAATCAAGTACACTGTAACGGACATCCCAGATGCACTACAGTGAAGTTGTTAAGAACACGGACTTTAGAGACAAATGTCAGAAAGTGAAAGTGAACGTTGCTAAGTCATGTCCAACTCTTGGTGACCCCATGGACTACACAATGCGTGGAATTCTCCAGGCCAGAATACTGGAGTGGGTAGCCTTTCCCTTCTCCAGGGATCTTCCCCAACCCAGGTCTCCCGCATTGAAGGCGGATTCTTTACCAGCTGAGCCACCAGGGAAGCCCAAGAATGCTGGAGTGGGTAGCCTGTCCCTTTTCCAGTGGATCTTCCTCATCCGGGAATATGAACCAGGGTCTCTGCATTCCAGGCAGAGGTTTACACTTACTAGCTATGTTGCTGCTGCAAAGTCGCTTCAGTCGTGTCCGACTCTGTGCGACCCCATAGATGGCAGCCCAGGAGCGCCCCTGCGCCTGTGTTTCTCCAGGCAAGAATACTGGAGTGGGTTGCCATTTCCCTCTCCAATGCAGAAAAGTGAAAATTGAGAGTGAAGTCGCTCAGTCGTGCCCGACTCTTAGTGACCCCATGGGCTGCAGCCTACCAGACTCCTCTGTCCATGGGATTTTCCAGGCAAGGTTACTGGAGTGGGTTGCCACTGCCTTCTCCATACTAGCTATGTGCCCTTGGATAAATTAGTTCGCTCTCTTTATGCCTCAGTTTTTGTATCTGTAAAAGAGCACCTTCTTCGTAGGGTACTTCAAAGAATTAAATGAGGTAATACATGTAAATCACTTAGAATTGTGCCAGGACCACAGGAAATGCTATATAGGTATTAGTCACTATTATCTTAGCTGAGACTTTTTATAACCTTTCAGTGTTCCCAAGCAACAGTCATTTATCCTGTTGATTTTTTCCCCAGACCATGGAACTCATTATCTCCCAAGGTAACTTACTATTTTCCTTTCTTTCTTTCTACAGCAAAGCAAAATTGTTTTCTTTTCGTCTCCTACTTACCTTGAGGTTTACCTTGGAACTCTACAGAAGAATATAATTGATATTTAAATGCTGTTATTTCCTTTCTATAAGCTAAACATCTTCCATTCCTGCAATCACACATATGTAACACGAATGAGTTTATAACTAGTTTGTCTATGGTCTTTTTAAACAGTAACACCTGGAAAGATGGGTCTGGAAGAAAAACTAGTGCTTCCCTCATTCTAGAGGGAATTCAAAGGTCCTATTCATGTTGGAATTTTATTAGCATCCCCTACATCCATCTCAGGTGAAAGTCTTAAGTCTTTTTTTGTATGACTGCTACAAATTGCATCTCATCATCCCTTTCTGACCATATGCAATTTTTTCCTGTTTTTTTGTTTGTTTATAGGATGGTGGGTGGTTGTAGAGTAATGTAGTCTATAAGTAAAAGTAGTAACTAGACAACTTTATAGTTACTCCTGTTATAGTTCATAAGGCATCAGTCTACAACATGAGTTTGTCAAGATATTTTTGGATTTTAGTTTTATCAACATTTATTTCTTCATACATAAGGAAGTGTCCTCTTTCTTTTGATAGCCAAAAATATGTAGCCATCATACAATGAGGATGACAGAGTACTGGGAAAGGTAGAATCCTACTTTCATTCCTAGTCTTAAAATAACAGGCCTAACATACTTCTTAAATGCTCAGGCTCTCTGGGTATCTTGCAGCTTTGGCTCCTAACAATAGTTACCCAAAACACTAAAATGGTGTCTATCTATCATCAAGACTATAAATAATCCTTTAGAATGTTAAAAGCCGAATTAAGATCTTAGACAATTTTTACTTATGAATCTATAGAAATGAACAAAAAGCCACACGGTTAGCCTAAAGGAAATCAGAATGAACTTACTGAGAATATGCAAAAAGTACAAAATTGATTTTTAACCCTTGATCTTCTGCTTGCTCAGTTCCTGGATGTCTAGGCAGGCATCTTCTCATGAGTCGCTCTGGCTCTGAGAATTGCCTCTCTGCCCACACAGCACCTTGTACGTATCTCTGCTCTCATCTTTGGCAATGGGTGGAGGAAAATATTGTTTGCCTGTCTGTCTGTTCCTTAAGATCACAAGCCTCTCAAAGGCAAGAAAAAGCATTTGAGTGATTTTTACAACCAGCGTAGAACCCAACACTTAATAGATAATATATGTTTATTGAATTAGCATGCTTACCTCCTCCCTACTTCCACCAAATCTCCTTCCCCTGTTCACTCTAAGGGCACTTTGATTCTACAAGTCTCTATGGCAGAAAATGTACATATCCCTACTGGAGCAATACTTTGGCAGAAATTTATGTTGCAAACTATCCATACCAACCATTCCTCCCAGTGCCGTTTATAGTGATTGAGGTGGTAGTGAAAAAAGAGTATCCATCATCCACGCAAATGCCAGCCCTGTTGTGGCCATTGGCCAATGAAATCCCAGAGCATCAGCCCATCAGCAAGTAGAGGCTAGAAAATTCTGCTTCTCCCACAAACACCATGCCTGGAATATGGATTTGTACTGCAGGTGTCTTTGTCATCAAGTTTCCCAATTAAACACCTACCCGTGCAGCCTGGCTGCCTATCTCCTTGGCCAGAGTTACAGGCACCTGGGTCCCCTCCTGAAGGAAGAAGCTTATCTCTAAATCCCGGTCAGCAGTGAGGAACACCAGCTTTTGCGCCTTCCACCTCCTCCAGGGTAGACTCTGCTTTCCAGGAACTCTTCTTCGGGAGGCCTTTCACCCAGACCTGCCCAGAGAACCTTGTTGTCCTATGGTGGCAGTCTCTTAATTCTTTGATTAGCAAACTGTTGGTCGTTCACTTCTGCCTGAATTGGAACCTGACTTGTGACTCCTAACCCCTAGTTTGGGCTTGGAGCTCCCCACCCACTGAGTCCCCTCCAGTCCTAAACATAATACTCTAACCCTTGCCAACACTGGCTTGGCTTTCTTGGCTCTCCATACCAGTTTGCTCCTTCCTCCCCTGCAGAAATCACTGTATTTCTGTCTGCTCTAGTCACATGGTGTATGACTCTGACAGGAAAACAGGAGGGGGAGGGAATAGGAAAAGGAACCACTAGAGATAACAAAAACTTCCATCTGCCTCACATGTTTTGCCTAGAGCCAGAACCAGCATAGGTTCTACATTCCACACACACAGCCAAAATTTCCTCCAAAAAAGTCTTTGTGTCTTCTTTATCTTGGCCTCAGGACCTTCTTGCAAACAGTGCTCCATCAAGTTGAGACCAATTACCCAGGATTAGCTGGTTCTGCTGTGACTTGGGCTCATACCAAGCTCATACACCAAAGTGAAAAAAAAAGGGGGGGGGGGTGGGAGAAGAGGGAAGGGGCCCAGAATGGAGGGATCATTGGGGCATTTCCCAGTTAAAGCATCAACAGCGATTTAAAAACAAACAAACAAAACTATGTTTTTAAAATCCAACTCAAGAAAGTAAATTCTTGAGAGAAAAATTTTCCTTTCGCTAGAGGCTAGTTCACTTTTTTGTTGGCTATATTTACAGTATGAGATAGGCTTTGTTTTCCCATTATACACAAGAGAGTTTGAGGTTTATATCAGTAAACTAATTAGACAATGTAAGATGCTAAAGGATATTAATGCTTCCTTATATGTTAGATAAGTAAATGGAATGTTTTTAATCATAAGCTTATTCATTATTTTAGATTATTCAGAATTATTTCCTTTTTATACAATAATTTCTTCAGGAGTAGAAATATCTCGGGCTTATTTGACACTTAAGAGAGGGTGGTGTTTTAAAGTGGGAAAGAAACTAGACCAAGAATCTGAAGTTCTAAATTCTAGTCTTTTACTGACTGGGAACCTTTGAGTAAGATCTCAGATTTCTCATCCGCACAATGCAGGAGTTGAACGAGGAGAGGGTTCCATCGCCACAGTTCTTTTCCTGTTTAATAACTTGCTACACTGAGAAAAATACACTCAGATTCAAAAAACAGATTTTAATCTGGCCTCTAACCTTCTTAGTGACTTTGAGCATTTGCTCTCTCCTATTTCCTCATCTGTAATAAAAAGGAAATGGAACAGATGGGGTCTAAGAACACCAGCTCTGAAATTTTACAACAAAGGAAATACCTGGGATGCACATGCTGCCTTCTATTTGCATGTAGAATTTGATGTTTTGCTCCAAGTAGCCTGAAAGGAATCTATGTGTTTGTAAAGCATTTTCCCAGTGTTCTGGCACATACACTTATCCATACAGGAGTGAATCTTAATTCCCTGGGAAGAAAACGCTTAAGAAAGCAGAAAATTGTGGTCAGACTCTGGAATCCAGCATAAACTTTATTATTATGAGGCTTCATCCTCTGTAGGCCATGAAGCAAAGACAGCTATACTAAAATAATTTGTCTTCACCTGCTGTTTATAATTATACTGCTTAGGTCCAAAAGTGATTTCCTAAAACCTTAAAAAGCCATTTATCAAATAAGCTTTCTTTAAAATTTTCTAACATGAAAATGTGCTTAATCCAAATGTATTTTGGGATTTACAATTTCTGGATTTTTGTTAAAATGTCCTAGCTCTTCAAGTAAAGTATCTTTGCTTCAAAAGGAAGTCAAAGCTACAGTCACGGTGGTTTACAGACATTTCTGGTAGCCTTTGCTTCATTTCAATACCTTGCCATGATTGGCTGTTGATAGTTACAAAAAAGGAAGTCTTCAAGTTGGGGGATTTCTCAGTGGAAGTTCCCAGTTTAACACAAGGGAGATCTCAGGACCGTTTAAGCGGCATTACTACAGCCTGCAGATAAAACTTCCAGACTCTGTAACTGTCTACTTCTTTAAAGAGCAGTAATCTACGAAGGAGTCTTGTAACCTGCAAAAGAGGTAATTAGAACTTTAGTAGTTCTTACCAATTCACAGACTAGCAAGGTAGCCTGAATGTCTTAAACTGCTGTGTTGCAGATTCGCTCTACAATTGATTCTGTTAAGTGAGTAATTTATGATGTGATTCAATAACGTCTTTTGTTCATTGCCATAGTTGGAAATTCAGCCTTTTAAAAAATGTGGTCCCTAGCCAAGATTACGAGACATTTTAAAAAACTGTGATCCTTTTGCTACTGTCCCAACTTTTAAGATAAAATTTATGTCTCTGTTTGAAATGTTTTTTTAAAGCTCATGTCTGGAATACAGCCTTTTCCAGTGAGTGGTTTCTATAACGTAAAACTTAAAAGGTATCTATATTTGGCATAAGTTAAGTTGTATATAGCTTATTAGGTTGAAAAGTAAATACTATATATATAGTCATACTTTTTTGGTTAAATTTTTAAAGATCAATTCTGACCTGATTCAGTGTGTTCATTTCCATCTTCTAAGAAATATGTTTATAAATATTTCTTTACAGTATTTTCCTTATATTAATAGAAAACTTTGCATTACCTATCTTCAAACATTTAAATTTACACAATAATAGCAATCCAGTCTATTTATTTCATTATCAGTTGGCCTTTATTTTCACAAGAATTGAATATTAAAGATTGTGTAGTGTATTCTTGAGAATAAGTTGATTGTTCAAAAAAGATGAAACTACAAGGGTCATCACTACTGTTATATAATACCTGCCATTTATTGTGTCTGCCAGAGGGAAAATGATCACAGGACCTTCCAACTAGTAACTAGCAGCTGTTGCTGCTAAGTCACTTCAGTCGTGTCCGACTCTGTGCGACCCCATAGACAGCAGCCCACCAGGCTCCCCCATCCCTGGGATTCTCCAGGCAAGAATACTGGAGTGGGTTGCCATTTCCTTCTCCAATGCATGAAAGTGAAAAGTGCAAGTGAAGTTGCGCAATCGTGTCTGACTCTTCGCGACCCCATGGACTGCAGCCCACCAGGCTCCTCCATCCATGGGATTTTCCAGGCAAGAGTACTGGAGTGGGGTCCCATTGCCTTCTCCGAGTAACTAGCAGAGCCAGGGGTTAACCATAAATCCACATCACTTCTTTTTTTCTGGCTGTTACCACTGCCTTGCCTTTTTATAACATTGAAACATATTTTGAGGTATCTTATCCAAACTGCAAAAAGATGGGGTTTCAGGGGAAGGATAATACTGGGCCAAGGTCACAGGAGAGCCAAGTCATTTACAGAAACGTATAATTCATTACTAGGTCTTCCTTGTCCTTACTTGCCCATTCCATCTCCTCACTCCCTCCAGCACTCTCTTCCACCTGGGCACAGGTGCTCACATTTATCTGCCCCCATGCAGAACAAGGACCTGGGAATGTATTTCAGGTCTAACCTGACTGAAGTTCCTGCTAGCAGTCAACTAAAGCAATGTCCAATTATTTCTCTTAAACACTTGTGACAGTGAAAGAGATGGCCAACTGGAAGATTCAAAGAAATTTCTAAAATTCCTCCCCAAAAGTGTTGGTTGGAATTTCATGAAACTTATGCACTAATTTGAAGAAAACAATCATTCTTTACAGGAAAGAAACTTCTTGTCGGCAAACATTTTTTCTTTCCGTGTGCCAAGGCCTCAGGAAACAGGTTGTTCATTATAAAATGTATTCCAATGTATTTTATCTTCTTCATGAGGGTAATAGGGATGCAATCTTGATAGGGACATTCTTTTCATTGTATTTTCTAACTAAACACTGCTGGCATTTAGGAAAGTTCTTGATGTAATAATTTTACCTTGCATCCAGTCATTGCATTGATATTTTACTTATTCTAAATTATTTTGGGTAATTCACATGCAATGCCCAGATAGGAAAAACATAACTTTGTCTTCTTTTTTTCTTCTGATGGTAACATTGGCCAGAACTTCTAGAACAGTGTTTATAACAGGAGATAGCAGCCAACCTCATCATGTTCTGATCTCAGTGGGAATTTCCCTAGTGGTTAACATTAAAAATGACGTTGGCTATTGGTTTGAGATAAACACCTTAATCATAAAAACCAAATAACTACCAAATATACTTCTAACCCTAATTTGCTAACAGTGAATCAAGACTTCATGTTAAACTATATTCATTGTCTTTTTTATATCATTAGAGACAACCATAGTGTTTCTACTTTTAAACTGTATGGGTCCTGTAGTTGCATGATACAGTAGTTGCATTTTTTAAAGTACATGGTATAAAAATCATCCCACAGTAATAAAAGTAGGTTCATAATTATAAAGTGTATTTTGTTATTGCTCTAGATAATAAATTGGCTGATCAAAACAGAACAAACCAAACCTACACATTTCCTCATTTTCTCTTCAGTCCACATGCTTTACGCCTCTCCTCTATTATTTTGGCTTCACAATTCAGTTCACAACTCAAATTAACAGAAAAGAATGAAAACAATGTGGCATAGCCAAGGAACCCTATCAAGGCAGAGCAACCATTACTCAAACAAAGCAGCTGCTCCTACACATTGTGCAAAAAGCTTTCTCCCTCTTTTAGCAGTGCTATCTGCAGGCCACAGTTCAGCCAAAAGTGGTGTGCAAAACGTGTGTCCAAATTGATTCACCTTATACGGGTTTATATTAACAAAATACATACTGAAAAAGAAATGCCTATAGTATATTGAGAGTTTTTGCATTCCTATTTATAAGTGAAATTAATCTGCATTTTTATTTTCCGAGAAAACTACCAAACATTTCCATGTTCTAAAAAAGTTTCATGGGACTTAGCGGCTCCTTGAGATGTTTAAAGAGAAAATCGTTTGTCCTTGGCACACATTTTTGGAAGTAATTCTTTAAAAGCTTTTCAATGTTTTCTGTTGTTATTGATCTATTCAAGTTTTACGCTTATTTTTCACACAGTTTAGGTTTTTTATATATTTTATAAGTAAAGTTTTATGAACGTTTTCAAATGTATTATTATGCAAAGTATTGTATTTCTGATCATCTTCATAACCATATGGATAACCATTTTCATTATTAACTTTGTCCATTTATGTTTCTCTCTCTCTTTTTTCCCTGATATGACACATCAAAGTGTAAATCTCTTGGATGTATCACTTTTATGGTTAGCTCTTTTTAAAATAATTAATTTTTGCCTTTATCTTTACTCTATTTTCCTACTGCCCTTCCCTCTTTTTAAACTATTTTACTTTTCCTTTCCTCAGTTTTACAGTCGGATGCTTAGTTCATTTACTTGTATTCTTTCTTATTTTGGAATCAAAGTATTTAATTCTAGGAATTTTCTGAATACCATTTTAACGACTCTTAAACACGTTTGCTGTGTCAATTTCACATTATCATTTTGTTTTTTAATTGCCATTTTATTTCCTCTCTGATCCCAGAGTTATTTAGGAAAACAAAGGGCTTTTTTCTTTAGCTAATAGATCTTTTAAGACCAGTTTTAGATTTAGAGTAAAAGTGAACAAACCCTACAGAAAGTTCCATGTACAATCCTGCCTCTTCCCCATCCTTTCCCCTGCTCCCCAAGACACATAGTTTCCCCTATTATTAACATATTAATGTGTGGTACATTTGTGACAATTGAGGAACAATATTGGTACATTCTTATTAACTCAGTTTATAGTTTATTTAAATTTCCTTATTTTTTCCTTTTAAAAAATTGAGGTAAAATTCACAGAACAAAATTAAACATTGTAAAGTGAACAATTCAGTGGCATTTGGTCCACTCACAATCTTGTGCAACCACCACATCTATCTAGTTTCAAAGCATTTTTATTACCCCAAAAGGAAACCCTGTGCCCATTAAACAGTTGCTCTGCTTTCCTGCTCTCTTCAGTCCCTGGGGACAACCAGTCTGTGTTCTGTCTATACGAATACAGCTATTCTGCATATTTCAAGTGAAATCATACATGTGACTTTTTCTGCCTGACTTTTTTCACCTAGCATAAAGTTTTCAAGATACATCTATGTAATGTGTATACACAATTTATTAATCCCTTCATCTGTTGATGGACAGGGTAGCGGAGCTGTTTTCCCTTTTTGGCTGTTGTAAACAATGCTGCTATGACTGTGCACTTGCATTGTTTGAGTACCTAATTTCAGTTCTTTTAAGTATTTGCCTCACAGTGTAATTGTGCATTCGAATGATTTTATGTTTAACCTGTCTTTCATCCCAGGGATAAATCACACTTGATCACCATGTATAATCCACTTAATATGCTACTAAATTCAGTTTGCAAGTATTTTGTGGAGAATTGTTGTATCTTCATCCATAAAGAACCGACTCCAGTTTTCTTGCCTGGAGAATCCCAAGGAAGGGGGAGCCTGGAGGGCTGCTGTCTATGGGGTCACAGAGAGTCAGACATAACTGAAGCGACTTAGCAGCAGCAGCAGCAGCATCCATAAAGAACACTGGTTTTTAGTTTTCTTTTCTTGTAGTATCTTTGTCTAGCTTCAGTATCTGAGTAATGCTGGCCTCATAGAATGTGTTGGGAAGTATTCCCTCCTCCTCTATTTTTTTAAGAGTTTGACAAGTGAAGTGAAGTGAAGTGAAAGTCACTCAGTCGTGTCCGACTCTTTGTGACACCGTGGACTATATAGCCCATGGAATTCTCCGGGCCAGAATACTGGAGTGGGTAGCCTTTCCCTTCTTCAGGAGAGCTTCCCAACCCAGGGATCGAACCCAGGTCTCTGGCATTGCGGGTAGATTTTTTACCAGCTGAGCTACAAGGGAATCATTCTTCTCTAAGTGTTCAGTAGAATTCACTGGTGAAGCCATCTGGTCCTGAACTGCTTTGTTGGGAGGTTTTTGGTACTGAGTCAATGTCTTTATTTGATATAAATCTCTTCAGTTGTTGTTTTTTCTAGATTCAGTTTTGGTATTTTGTGTTTACAGGAATTTATACATTTCATCTAGATTATCTAATATTTTGGTGTGTGGTGATTCACACTATTCTTTTATAAATCTTATTTTTTTCTGTTTGGTGTGTTAATGTCCCCATTTTCATTTCTGATTTTAGTTACTTGTTATTCTTTGCCCTTTTCTTAAGTCTAGCTAAAGTTTCTTCTATTTTTTTGATCTTTTCAAAGAACTGACTTTGACTTCATTGATATTATTTTTCTATTCTTTATTTTATTCATCTCTGCTCCAATCTTTCCTTCCTTCTTCTGTCTTTGGATTTAGTTTGCTCTTTTTCTCTACTTCCTTGAGCTGTAAAGTTAGGTTACTGATTTAAGATCTTTTTTCTTTTTTAATGTAGACATTTACTTCTATTAATTTCTCTCTGAGCACTGCTTTTACTGCATCCTATAAATTTTGGTATGATTTTATTTTTTTCACCCATCTCTAAGTGTAATTTCCTTTTTTAACTCATGATTTTAACATGACTTCCTTTTTTAACTCATTGGTTATTTAAAAATGTGTTGGTTGACTTCCATATTTGTGGATTTTTCATTTTTCCTTCTGTTATTGATTTCCAGCTTCATTTCATTTGGTTGGAGAATATACTTTGCATGATTTCAACATTTTTAAATATATTGAGACTTTTTGTGGCCTAACATTTGATCTGTCTAAGACAGATCTATATCTGCTTCAGAAGAGTGTGTACTTTGCTGCTGTTGGGTGAAATATTCTATATATATATATGTTAGATCTATTACTTATGTTATTATTCAAGTCTACTATATCCTTTTTTGTCTTCTGCTTTTCTATCCATCATTAAAAATGATAGTGAAGTCTCCAACTGTTAGTGTAGTACTCTCTATTTCTCCCTTCAGTTCTATCATAATTTGTGTTATATACTTGGCGGGGGGGGGGCGCTGTATTGTTTGATGTGTATATGTGTGTAATTGTTATGTCTTCTTGATAAATGACACTTTTGTCATACATAAGGTCTCTTTTTTGTCTCTAGTAACAGTTTTTAACTTAATCTATTTTGTTTGATATCAATTTAGTCACCCCATCTCTCTTCCACTATTTGCATGAAAATTTTTTTTCTGTTATTTTATTTTCAACATACTTGTGTCTATGGGTCTAAAGCAAGTCTATTATAGACAGTATACTGCTTGATCTTGTTATATTATCCATTCCACAAAACTCTACCTTTTGATTAAGAGGTTAATCTATTAACAGTTAAGGAATTACTGATAAGTAAGGGTTTCAGAGAAGGCGATGGCACCCCACTCCAGTACTCTTGCCTGGAGAATCCCATGGATGGAGGAGCCTGGTGGGCTGCAGTCCATGGGGTCGCTAAGAGTAGGACACAACTGAGCGACTTCACTTTCACTTTTCCCTTTCATGCATTGGAGAAGGAAATGGCAACCCACTCCAGGATTCTTGCCTGGAGAATCCCAGGGACGGAGGAGCCTGGTGGGCTGCCATCTATGGGGTCGCACATAGTTGGACATGACTGATGCGACTTAGCAGCAGGGTTTACTTCTGCATTTTTATTATTTGATTTCTATATACCTTATACCATTTTTCTGGTCTTCACTTCCTCCACTACTGCCTTCTTTTGTGTTTGATTCTTTTCTGTGTACCATATTATTCCCTTCTCATTTTCTTTTATGTATTTTTTCAGATATTGTCATAGTGGTTATCGTGGGGATTATAATTTGAAACATTTATAACAATCCAATTTGAGTTAATACCAGCTTAGCCTTAATAATACAGAAAGCTCCACTCCTATATAGTTTATTTCCCTCTTCTACATCCTTGTAATCACAAATTTCATCTTTATACATTGTGTGCCTATTAACATAGATAAATTATTTTTAAGCATTTTCTTTTAAATATACAGGAAATAAAAAGTTATAAACCAAAAACAAAATCATGACAGTCTTTATAGCTACCTAGATAGTTGCCTTAACCAAAGTGTATTTCCTTGTGTTGCTCTGAATTATTGTCTAACGACCCTTTTATCTGAGTGATAGTTGCTCAGTCATGCTTGACTCTTTGCAACCCCATGGACTGTAGCCTGCCAGGCTCCCCTGTCCATGGAATTCTCCAGGTAAGATTACTGGAGTGGTTGCCATTTCCTTCTCCATTTTATCTGAAGGACCCTCTATAATTCTTTTAAGGGTAAATCTATTAGCAACAAATTTTCTCAGCTTTTTTTTTTTTTTTTTTGGTATCTCAGAATGTCATAATTTCTCTTTCATTTTTGAAAAATGGTTTTGCCAGATACAGAATTTTTGATTGACACCTATTTTTCCCCCAGCATTTTAAGTATGTCATCCCACCGCCTTCTGGCCTCCATGATTCTAAAGTGAAATCGGCTGTTAATCTTACAGAGGATCCCTTGTATATAAAGAGTTGCTTCTCGCTGCTTTCAAGATTCTCTTATTATTGTCTTTGACATTTAACACTTTGATTATAATGTATCTCAGGGTGAATCTGAGTTTAGCCTACTTGAGTTCATTGAACTGCTTGAATGTACAGATTCATTCTTTCAACATATCAGGAAGTTTTCAGCCATTATTTCTTTAAATTTATTTTCCACTCCTTTACTCTCACCTCTCCTTCAGAACTTCCATAATGTATATTTTGGTTTGCAAGATGATGTTTTATACGTCTCTTAGACTCTATGTACTTTTCTTTATTCTTTTTTTTTTCTGTCCCTCTATCTGGATAGTTACAATTATCTTATCATCAAATTTACTAACTTATTCTGCCTGCTCAAATCTGTCGTCAAACTCCTCTAGTGAATTTTCCATTTCACTTATTGTATTGTTCAGCTCCGAAATTTCTATCTGGTTTCTTTTTACAATTTTTCTAATCCCTTTACTGATAATCTCATTTTGTTCATATACCATGTTCTGGCTTTCTTTGGTTGTTTGTCCATGGTTTCCTTTAGCTCACTGGGCATATGTAAGACAATTAATTTAAAGTAAGATATTTTTCTACTAAGTACAATCTCTACATTTCCTTAAGGTAAACTTTTAAAGACTTTTTAAATGATAATTCTGACTTAAATTAAAAATCAACTGCATGTACAACCAGCTACTTAAGTTACAGATATTACCTGTACAACATGGGTTTGAACTGGTGGGGCCACTAATACATGGGTTTTTTTTTTTACAAACTTGCACTACAGTACTAATTCTCTGGTGGCTCACAGGGTAAAAAATCCACCTGCAAAAGAGGAGACTGCCTGCAATGCAGGAATCTGGGTTCAGTCCTCGGGTCAGGAAAATCCCCTGGAGATGGAAATGGCAACCCACTCCAGTATTCTCATCTGGGAAATCCCACGGACAGACTATTGTTCATGGCGTCACAAGAGCCAGACACAACTTAGCGACTAAACCACCAACTACCACCACCACAGTCCTACATGATTTGTAGTTGGTTGAATCTGCAGCTACAGAACCATGGATATGGAGGGCTGACTATAAATTTATATGTGTATTTTCAACTCCTTAGGGGGTTGGTGTCCCAACCTTCTGGTTGTTCAACTATCAACTGTATTAGTTAATATTTACTGAGTTCCTCCTATAATTCAGGTTCTGTTCACACATTATCTCACTGTACATACACACATACAGACTCAACATTTGAGGCCAGTAATATTATAATTTATACTTGACAGGAGAAGAAACTGAAGCTCAGAGTTGGTAAAGTAGTCATGTGGTTAGTGAATGGCAATACCAACATATGAATGAGGCAATTTTAATGAGAACTCTCATTTATAGTCTGTTTGCATTAGCCTGTATCAGCTTGAGTTTGCCTTTGTGAGGGCAATGGCCATCTAGGCCTCAGACTGCAAGTTTGCAAGTTTCTTTAATATCAGTTGTAATTGCCATTCTAACTTCAAAAACATCTAAATATGTGTCTTAGAATTTAAAGTGTGGTACATATCATAAAGGGAAATGAAAAGGGTGAAATATGAGTTCTAACCTGGAAGAGAAGTGAAGTGAGGGCCTTGCTTTGACTCACCCCATTCAGCTGAGGCCTTAACAGACCAAGCAAAATGTGAAGGAAACGTGTTCTGCGATGAAGAAAACGCACTAGCAAACAGGACAGAACTATTCTGTCTGAAAAGAACAAAACAGGGAGCATTTGAGGTATTGAAAAAAGCCAGAAGAGGAGGCAGGATATGAGTCTATAGAGAAGTAAGAAGAAACCTTAGACTATGTTTCAGTTCAGTTCAGTTCAGTCACTCAGTCCAGTCAGGCTCTTTGTTTAGAGTTTGGATTTTATCCTAAGGTTAATAGGAAGTAACCTTAGGTGCTAAAGGGACATAATCAAATTTAGACAGTATGGAGAATTCTTTAAAATTTAGGAATAAACTACCATATGACCCAACAATACCATTACTGGGCATATACCCTGAAGAAACCATAATTGAAAAAAGACACACATACTCCAATGTTCATTGCAGCACTGGTTTGTTTTTTTTGTTTGTTTTTTACAATAACTAGGACATGGAAACAACCTAAATGTCCATCAAAAGATGAATGGATAAAGAAGTTACATATATAATATTCCACTGCATATATGTAGTGGAGTATTACTCAGCCATAAAAAGGAATGCACTTGAGTCTGTTCTAAAGAGGTGGATGAATCTTAGAGCCTGTTATACAGAACAGAGTAAGTCTGTATCTTAATCACAGACTAAAGAAAGAGAAAAACAAATATATTAATGCATATATATGAAGTCCAGAAAGATTGCAGAGCAGCAATGGCGACACAGACATAGAGGACAGACTTGTGGAAGGAGAGAGAGGGACGAATTGAAAGAGTCACATTGAAACATACCCATCACCATATGTGAAATAGACAGCCAGTGAGAATTTGTTGTCAGACTCAGGGAACTCAAACTGAGTGCTCTGTGCTAACCTAGAGGGGTGGGATGGAGTGGGAGGTTCGAGGGAGGTTCAAGAGGGAGGAACACATGTATACCGATGGCTGATTCATGTTAATATATGGCAGAAACGTGGCTCAGACGGTAAAGTGTCTGTCTACAATGCGGGAGACCCGGGTTCAATCCCTGGGTTGGGAAGATCTCCTGGAGAAGGAAATGGCAACCCACTCCAGTACTCTTGCCTGGAAAATCCCATGGACGGAGGAGCCTGACAGGCTACAGTCTAGCGGGTCGCTCCAAGTTGGACACAACTGAGCGACTTCACTTTCTTTCTTTCAACACAGTATTGTAAAGCAATCATCCTCCAATTAAAAATTTTAAAAAGAATTTTTTTAAAAAAGAAAAAAATTAGAATTTGCCAAGAGAGAAAGTTAGGGGAAAAGTTAGAAGACAAACGTGGTAAATATATGAATTTGAAGACAGTCTGAACAAAGAGTGTCAATAGAAACAGTGTGGTGGTGAGGACAGCAGGTGACAATGGGGACAGAGTGAAAGTGAAAGTCACTCAGTCGTATCTGACTCTTGCGACCCCATGGACTACACAGTCTATGGGATACTCCAGGCCATGATACTGGAGTGGGCAGCTGTTCCCTTCTCCAGGGGATCTTCTCAACCCAGGGATTGAACCCAGGTCTCCTGCATTGCAGGCAGATTCTTTACCAGCTGGGCCGCAAGGGCAACCCAAGGACAGAGTATATGCTTGCAAAAAAAAAAAAACCAAACTCAGACTTTCCTGCCAGTCCAATGGTTAAGGCTCTGAGCTTTGACTGCAGGGGGCATGGGTCTGATCCCTGGTTGGGGAACTAAGATCCCACATGCCATGTGGTGCAGCCAAAAAAAATTTTTTTAATGTTGTAGAGGAATGTTCACAAGAGTTCCTTATTGGATGATTGATAAACCACTGGGATGAGAGTTTCACATCTTTGTTATCTGAGCAATGTCTTCCTTTATTTGTTCCTCTATTGAGGAACATGAAAAAATAAGGAATTACCTGACGGGCCAGTGGTTAGGATTCTGTGCTTTCACAGCCGAGGGTCTGGGTTCAATTCCTGGTAAGGAACTAAGAACCCATGAGCCATGAGATGTGGCAAAAAATATATATATATATATATATAATTTTCAATTATATTTGTAATTATTTACCTTCATGTTTTTTAAGAAAAAACATAAAATAGTATATGTCAATTACAATGTCATTGTAAGAATGAGAACCTATCATTTCCTTGTTTTCACAAATAGAAAATAAGAAAATGAGGAAATTAGAACTTTCTCCTTCTTTCCACCTCTTTTCTAACCATTTGAGATCTTGTTGCTATAATCAGGAAGTTTAGAACACATTATTACTAAATTATTTATTTAAACTTGGACTGTATGCCTTAAAGATCACTTTTAATATTCTCATTATATTTGTGACAAGTTTTTGCCTCATCCAATATTTAAATTATTTCAAATATTTATAGGTATTTCTTTTATAACAGAATTTCATCTTTCTTAGTTTTTGTACTTTGATTTCCTTCCTGACTTACTAAAGTGTATATTCAATTATTTCGGTACAGAGGTGATATATTTCTGAACTATGAGGTATCTAAGAATGTCTTAGTTTTCCTTTCCTATGCAAATGATAATTTGTGTGGGTATAAACTTTGTAAGTCAAATCTTTTTCAGGCTACTGTGTATGTGATTCTATTCAGCTTCTGAAGTTTAATGTTGAAGATAAGTCTATTTTTCTTTTTCTTCCTTTGAAAGTAGTTAATTTTTTTCTGAATTCTTTTTTTTCTTCTAGCTGCACTGTCTTAGCTTCAGCAGGTGGGATCTTATTTGTGGAATGTGGGATCTAGTTCCCTGACCAAGAATTGAACCTGACCCTCTTTCATTGGAAGTGGGGAATCAGCCACTGGACCACCAGAGAAGTCTCTTCTCTGGATTTTTATTGAATTGTTTCCATATTTGAGACTGAGAAAGCTTTCCCTCACCCCCTCTCTCCAGTGTTTTTTGAGCACCCTATTCTTACCCCATTGTAATGTTATAATACCACCTTGTGTAGCAATTGCTTGTTTGTTATATGCATATCCTCCACAAAAGACACTAAATTCTTTTTTAGGTAAAACTGTGTCTTGGTAGTCTTTGTAACCCTAACTTTTAGCATATAGCAAGCACTCACAAAATAGTTCCTGAATTAATGAATGGATACATCATTGAATAGCAAAATTTTTCTCCGGATAGATCAAAATGTTCAATCTCTTTTTATTGGTATGTTTCAAAACTCACTGAGGTTTTTTTCAGCTCTGATTGCCTTATATCAAAGTATTACTTCAGATATATTCTGATATATCTTTAGCTGCTATTTCTGTTCCATTTCCTCAGATTTCTTTTTCAGAAGATAGAGCACTCTCCCTCCATTATTAGTATTTCCATTTAATTGTTTCCATCCATTTATCCTTTCCCTGGTAGCTCAGATGGTAAAGAATCCTCCTGCAATGTGGGTAGACCCAGGTTCAATCCCTGGGTTGGGAAGATTCCCTGGAGAAAGGAATGGCTACCCACTCCAGCATTCCTGCCTGGAGAATTCCAGGGACAGAGAAGACTGGCTTCTGTCCATGGGATCAGAAAGAGTCAGACATGACTGAGCAACTGACACTTTCTCTTTTTCACTTCATTGCTGCTGCTGCTGCTAAGTTGCTTCAGTCGTGTCTGACTCTGTGCGACCCCATAGATGGCAGCCCACCAGGCTCCCCCATCCCTGGGATTCTCTAGGCAAGAACACTGGAGTGGGTTGCCATTTCCTTCTCCAGTGCCTGAAAGTGAAAAGTCAAAGTGAAGTCGCTCAGTCATGTCCGACTCTTCGTGACCCCATGGATTACAGCCTACCAGGCTCCTCCGTCCATGGGATTTTCCAGGCAAGAGTACTGGCGTGGGTTGCCATTGCCCTCTCCGTTTCACTTCATTATCTTTCCTCTAATCATTGATTTAACATTCTGTGTATGGATTCCCTTTTTTATGTTCAAATAAATATTCAGATTTTGACATTGCATGTTCTATGTCCTTACAGCCTTAACTTACCCATCTTTGTTATTTCTCCCTTCTTATTTTAGTCTAATATCATGTCTTAGATTTCAAGTTTTGTATCACAGAGAATACAAATCCAATTCTTTCCATTTACTTATGGTTATGGCAAACCATTTTCTAAAGTGTTCACTTTCCCAAAATTTGGGGGGACTTTGTTCTTCTTCCTTTGTGCAGCAAAATCTTTTCAAAAGGATACTTGATCTTGTATTACACTTATTAATACAAGTTTATCTTGTATTAAACTCATTCCAAGTTTTTTGTAGCCCTTATAACCAGATGTGTGGATTTTATTTGGTTCTTCTCATTATCTGCCTGATTTCTACTAGCTCCTCAGCATAGGTCTTGAGCTGGGAGACATAAAGACATGCATAGCTCATATCTAACTTTTGAATCTAAAGCTAACATTTATCAACATTCTCACTATGAATACTGGCCTGAGGCGAGATCCCTCACCCTTACTGCCGAGTTATTTTGATATGAAGAAGAGAATTCCTGGTTAATTAGAAAAAAAATCATTCATCTTTTCCTTGACCGGCACCATGTATGAAAATTAAACTCCCAGAGGGTCAAACACACCTGTCTGTCTGCCCAGGCCCTTCCATTATTTGCTTCACATATCCTTAGATACAGAATATCACGTGTCTACATCTATTGGAATCATGTTGGTATTCTCTAAACCAGAGGTCCATACTATCAATAGATAATAAAAAGAAGTACTAATGGGGGAATGATGGGGCAACAAGATGTAAAAAAAAAAAATAGCATTTGGAGGTAACACGTACTAGTGGAGTTACTACTGTCCATTTCACTAGTAGGTACCATGAGGCAGATAGCTTGCTTACTATCCTTAAAGTCACAAGTTTGCTCACCTTCAAACTACAAAGCTTCATGTCCTTTCAGTCCTATGGTTCTTGAAAACGGTGAAAAATCTTGTCAAATTCTGTCAGTAGGATGCCTATCAACAGGGTTACATCTACTCTTGAAGACTTAAGTCCCAAGGTAGCAAAGCTCGGCAAGTGAGTGCCTATTTCAATTGAGGGTCCTGTACTGGGTATAGCTTCTCAGCTATGTGCAATGGGTCTGGTCATCAATCCTGCCTTTTGATGCTGTTATGAGTTCTCATATTTTTCTGATTTTTCATAAGGCATTTAATTCAGAGAGTCTGAGACAAACACAGCTAGTCCAGATGTCATCCTAAATCAGAAGTCAACCAGATTCTATTAATAGTGATATTTCACATAAAAGATTTGACTGAGCTCATTGATGCATACCTGACATTCCAAGTTGTAGTAGTATTTATACTGGCAGCTTTCCTTGTTTCTGGATTTATATTCAGAACTCTCAATAAAATATTTAGCAGTTTTGAAAATAGGTTCTGAAATGGTTTTAGTAAGCCTGCAGTTCTCATTTTCATTCCATCCTACCCTCCAATTCTAGCTTGGTAACCTTAGGTACATAATAATATAAGGAAAATTAGAGTGAAATTACATCATTTTTAAAGGGTTATTCCTCAAATTCCTAACCTTAATAAAACATATTGTATTTAAAGAGTTTATCGTCGGGCTTCCCTGGTGGCTCAGTGGTAAACAATCCACCTGCCAATGCAGGGGACACGGATTCCATCCCTGGTCTGGGAAGACCCCACATGCTGCAGAGTAACTAAGCCAATGTGCCACAACTATTGAGCCTGTGCTCTAGAGCCCAGGAGCTACAACTACTGAAATGTGCCCTAGAGCCCGGGCTCTGAAACAGGAGAATCCACCATGATGAAAAGCCATGCACCACAAGCAGAGAGTAGCCCCCACTCTCCACAACTAGAGAAAAGCCCACGCAGCAGTGAAGGCCCAGCATAGCCAGAAATAAATTTTTAAAAAATCACTATAAAAAAGGAAAATGTTTGACACCATTTTAGCACAAAACTCATCCATTTAGCCCAGCATTTATGCATATTTCAGCCATTGGAGAAGTATGCAGCCACTTCTCTTCATGACTACAACATTATGGGAGTGGAAAGATAAAAATATATAGTTAAGAAATGGATATGTTTAATTTTTTCTTTCTTTATTTAAAATGTTTAGCACTTTCATATTTCAAAATGCTCATGAATTCAGTTTTAGATTCTGAGTATATTATTAAATTCTACTATTTAAATTAGAAATAGTCAAAGTAGCTCCTTCAATTTGCTCAAAAGCAGTGCTGAATAAGTTAGACTTCATTAAAATTAAATTTTTTTTGCTCTGCAAAAGACACTGTAAAGAGAATTAAAAGACAAGCCACAGACTGGTAGAAATATTTTCAAAAGATACATCTGATAAAGGACTGTTATACAAAATATACAGAGAATTCTTAAAGTTCAACAATAAGAGAACAAACAATCCAGTTTTAAAATGGATCAAGAACTTTAACAGATAGTTTACAAAAAAGATATACAGATTAAAATCACCATGTGAAAAGATGCTCCACATTATATATCATCAGGGAAATGAAAATTAAAACACAATGAGATACCACTACAATCCTTTTAAAATGGCCAAAATCCAGAACACTGACAATACCAAATGCTGATGAGGATGTGAAGCAAAAATAATCCTCTTTCATTGTTGATGGGGATACAAAATGGTATAGCCACTTTGGAATACACTTTGGCAGCTTGTTACGAAACTAAACACGCTCTTGCTCTGCTGCTGCTGCTAAGTTGCTTCAGTTGAGTCCTCCATCCATGTGATTTTCCAGGCAAGAGTACAGGAGTGGGCTGCCATTGCCTTCTCCAGCTTTTGCTCTACAACCCAACAATCACACTGCTTTATATTTAGGAGTGTGAAAGTAGCTGAAAACACATGCAAAAACCTGCACACTAATGTTTATAGTAGCTTTATTCATAATCGCCAAAAGTTGGAAGCAACCAAGATGTCTTCCAGTAGGAATGGATAAACTGTGGTACATCCAGACAATGGAGTATTATTCAGCAGTAAAAAAAAAAAAATTTTTTTTCAAGCCATGAAAAGACATGGAGGAAATTCAAATGCATATTACTAAGTGAAAGAAGCCAATCTGAAAAGGCTACATAATGTGTGGTTCCAATATATAACACTCTGGAAAAGGCACAACTATGAAGACAGTAAAAAGATCAGTGGTTGTCAGAGATTAGGGACAGGAAGAGATGAATAAGCGGAGAACAGAGGATTTTTAGGATAATGAAATTATTCTAGTATAATTCAGTTCAGTTCAATTGCTCAGTCGTGTCCGACTCTTTGCGACCCCATGAACCGCAGCACACCAGGCCTCCCTGTCCATCACCAACTCCCAGAGTCCACCTAAACCCATGTCCACCGATTCGATGATGCCATCCAACCATCTCATCCTCTGTTGTCCCCTTCTCCTCCTGTCCTCAATCTTTCCCAGCATCAGGGTCTTTTCCAATGAATCAGCTCTTCGCATCAGGTGGCCAAAGTGTTAGAGTTTATGGTACTACAATTATGGATACATGTCAGAGTATATAGAGTATACTGGTATCCCCCAGTATAGTATAATACTGTAATGATAGATATATGTCATTTATGCCTCTGTCCACACTCATAGAATGTATAATACCAAGAATGAACCCTAATGTAAACTATGGACTTTGGATGATAATGATATGTCAGTGTAGTTTCATCAATTGTGACAAATGTATCACTCTGGTGGGAAATGTTGATGATGAAGAGTCTTATGCATGTTTCAGAGTAGGGAGTGTATAGTAAACCTCTATATGTTCCTTGCAAATTTGCTTTGAAATTAAAATCGCTCACAAATTTTTTTTTAAAAGTACTGTACTGTCATGATTAACTCAATTACTTATTACGAGAAAACTGTTCAACTGGTCACAATGCTCTATCAAAAAGTTTCTGTTTTTTAAAAAGATAATGTTTTTAAAATTATGTTTTGGCTTTGACTTAAAAAATAAGCCAAATATTCGAGATAATTCAGTAGAATACACTGTAATTTGGCAAGTTTTTAAATCCTTAGATGTACTGGGCCTAAGGAAAGAAGTGTAAACGTTCATGATTCAGCAGTGTAGGGAGAAACTGAGGCAATCAGAACTTGATCCTTATGCTATAACAGAGAAAAGTTACTATCCTAGGAGGAGCAAGATCCTGGACTGCCCTGGAGGGATAGCAGCTTCTAAGTCATATACAGCAGTACAACTAGAAAAAAAGGAGCTCAAGACTGTAGAGCTAGGCTTGAAACATTCAGGATGAAGAAAGAATCTTGATGGACTGAAGATCTGTTCAAGCACTTGTCCAAGATCACTAGGACAGGCATGTTCTCAAATTTGGAAATTTCATCATGTCTGTGGATATAAAGCTATGTTCTAGAGCAGGCTCTGCAGGACAACAATATATGGTATTCATGGTCATTTTAATCTTAGTTTTGAAACTGCTATTTTCAACACCCTTAATATGCTTGTGCTTGGTGATAAAGTCTTTTTCAACACCACCAACTCTTGTCAGATACATGCAAAAATAGTGACAGTTCTTTAAAATATTGTTTTAATTAAATAAATAGTAGGTCATCACCATGGAAGCTTTTGGAAGTGTTACATGCATTCAGCCAAATACAGTTATACTTCAGTCAATGTGGAGAGTCCCAACCTTCAGTGTTCTCGGGGAGAGTCCATATATGTATATGCTGTGGATTTGACTACTCTTTTCCTAAAAGGAATAGGAATGTGCTTGATGGTGGGAAGGAGCCAGGATGACATGACTGACTCCAGACAGCCCCTCTCATTTGCAGAGCATTTTGAATTTTACTTTTTTTTTTTTTTTTTGCTTACATTATCAGTTGATCCTGCAACCATCCATCCAGTGAAGGAGGTTATCATTGTCCTTTGCTGTCAGATTTTAGAAAATCAAGATTCATTAGATTAAGCAACTTGCCTGAGATAGTAGATATCCGAGCTAAAACTTTTCTTGAGGTATCTGTCTAAACTTTTCATCTTGGAAAATATTCAAGCATGGGTAGGAAATGGAATAATGGAGAATCCTAAGTTAGGGGAAATTTTTTTAATAGAGATCTACTTCCATGTAGCAATCACTCAACTTTAGCAAGTACTTTTAATGATAGGTGTTGCTAGTTGGGGAAAACCCAAATGGGTGTGTGTTGTGTGTATATTTGTGTGTGTGTGTGTGTGTGTGTGTGTGGTTCTTCTCAGCATGTGGAGCTTAATAACCCTAATCACATTCACATGAACATCTGCTGAAAATGAGGATTCTTGGAATTCACCCCAGTTGCTCTTAACTCTTGGAGAAAGGCATGGCAACCCACTCCAGTATTCTTGCCTGGAGAATCCCATGGACTGAGAAGCTTGATGGGCTACCATCCACTAAGTCTCAAAGAGTTGGACAAGACTGAAGAGACTTAGCTGAGCTCTTAACTCTGGTAATCTCTAAGGGTGAATCTATATCTTTAACAAGAGACCCTCCGCTGACCTTTAAACTTGACTTCGAGTGCCTTTCCCGGTCCGTAGTTTTCCCCCTTGAGTCCGGGCAGGGCTGCGCCGGGCGGGGCAGGGCTGCGCCGGGCGGGGCAGGGCTGGGCGGGGCTTGGGTGAGGTTAGAGGGAAGTGGCGACAGGGGCAAGGTCTGGCTTGGAGGGGTGGAGGGTGAAGGGTTAAGGGATCCACGCGCAGGCGCTGCCCTCTGAACTGGAACGGAAAACAACTTCCGGTTAGAGTCACTCGGCTGGGCGCCGGGCGGCTTGAGACTGGAGAGACCGGTGCGGAAACCCTGAGCTGTGAGTAAGAAACTTCGCTAGCGAGTTGCAGTGTCCGAATGCATCGGGCACGGCGACGGAGAACTTGTGTGTGTGAGCGAGAGGGATGCGCTGGCCGTATGGGCGCCACAGGGAGAGAAGCCGAGGAGCTGCAGTGACAACCAGTTCTCATGGTGGGGAGGGACTTTGTGCGAAGGAAATCACCTGGGTCCCTGTCCCGGAGCGGACCGGGAGGGGCTTTCCGGGCCCATGGCGTCTGCGCAGCAACGACGGCCCCTGCTGCGACGGCTGCCGGGGAGGGATCCTGCCCGACTCCGCGTCGGCCGCTCTCTGTGACTTGATTTCTTGGCCTGCCAACCGGGGAGGCAGGCCTGTGATGTCAGAGTGAGCAGTAGACCCCACCTGGAGGTCCCAGCCCCTCTTGAGGACCGGAGGCTGCCTTCCAGAAGTTAATACTATCTTTGTTACTCTTTCAAAAACTTCCTAGGTTCTTTCTGTTGTTTTTTCCCCAAGGTTATTGCACAGTTTCTCTGTCAGCTTTCCTGCGGGGTGTCATCATAGCCTTGTCACTGAGAAGTTGGGTAACCTCCCCGAGGGTCAAGGAGAAACGATGGCTGAGGCGGAAAGAGCAGAAGCAAACCCTGCCCCCAGTGGGAACCGGGCGTTAGGCGGAATCCCTAGCGCGGTGTAAACTGACTAGTGACGAGTTACACGTGTAACAAGCTGTGCTCGTCACGAAGTGAAGCAAGGAGGGGAAAGAGACTCAAACCAAAGAGTCTCTGTGTCTCTTACTATGCCGTAGCAGGGAGAAGTAGAGCAGCCTTTGCTATATAAAGTGTCATGAAGTGACCCGAAAGTAGAGGAAAATAGCGTGATCTGTTTCCCTACCACGACGGGAATACACACTTCAAAGAGGGGGAGCAGAGAAGCGAGCTCTATAGTCTGCTGAAAAAATGTTTTGTCCCTCTCATTGGGGAGGGGAAGAGAACCCTAAAGTGCTAACAGTCATGTTTTAAGCAGAAAATGAAACTCCTTCACGGCGCTCTCCCCAGCCACAGGTACTCCAACGCCTTGCACATCTCTCTTATGTGTACATAAACGTGTTATTTCGCTTTCTTATGAAAATAAGATGGTATGTGCATACAGTCCTATAATTTGGTTTTTCAGATAGAATATATATAGTGGAAATCTTACCATATATAGCTCTGCTTTACCTTAATGTCAGCATGGGATTTCTTTGCCTGGGTGTTCCAAATGTAGTTAAACATCTCTTAATATGGCCTGTCTATGTATTTTGCCCTTGTTCTTCACAATTATTTAAACTGTATTTCATTAGGATACAGATATATTAACCCTTTGTGATTTATATGGCGAATATTTTCAAGAACTATCAGTCTTTGGGTTAAAATGCCCAGGTTTTCACTTAAGAAGATGGTCCTCACTAAAAAATTATTAAAATATTTTCCTATATTGTTCATTAAATATTCTTACAGTTATTATGCTTTACTCATTTAAATGTATGAAAATTATTTTTGAATATTGTATAAGATAGGGATTTAGCCATTTTTGCTGAAATCATTTGCTGAAATCAATTCATTCCCAACTGGCTAGAAAAACTACCTTAATAGAGTAAATTTCCAGGCCTACATGAGTCTTTTTTGGATTCTTGTGTTCCTTTGTTCTATTTGCTTCTTCCTATACAATTACCAATCTCTCTTTGATTAGGCATTTTGTAGTCATTCATAAAGCAAGTCCCTCTTCAAATATCCTTGGTGATTGTGTTCTCTCTCAGGTAAAATTTAAAGTAAACTATGTATATTTCATTAAAGCAGGTTTCTTTGGGGAGTTTTGTTGTTGTTGCTGTATAGTTGCTCAGTCATGTCCGACTATTTGTGACCTCATGGACTGTAACCCACCAGGCTCCTCTGTCCATGGGATTTCCCAGGCAAGAAAGCTGAAATGGGTTGCCATTTCCTTATCTCAGGGAGAGATCTTTCTAACCCAGGGAATGAACCTGATTTCTCCTGCGTTGAAGGCAGATTCTTTACCACTGAGTCACCAGAGAAGCCCTTGAGGGGTTTAACTACCCACTAATATTTTGTGATTGACATGTAGATGATTTATATATCTGGCCAACTTTCTAAAATTACTGGTTTTAATAAATTGTCTCTTGAATTTTCTAGGAAAATAGTCATCTGAATATAATCTTAACTCCTTCTTTATATTTAAATCTTTCTTTTGTTTATAAATTTATAGTTTCTCTAAAACAGTGATATATAATAACAGTGATTCTGGCCATCCTTATCATATTTATTCATTTGCAGTTATTTTTATTGTGTCATCATTGAATATGAATTTTATAATAAATTTCAAATAATTTTATTTATCAAAGAAGTGTCTAATATTTCTAGCTACTGGGATTTTTGCAGGGAATAGATTTTGGATTGTGTCTAAAGTTGGGGTTTTTTTGTTTTTTCTTTCGCATTGGCCAGCACTTTTGAGAGCAGTTTTGAACAGTAGATGTTGAGTTTTCATTTGGTGTATATATTTCTTGTTGATGTATTTTCATTGCTACTTTAGTACTAAACATTTTTATCAGGAGTGGAAGTTGAGTTTTGTCATATATGGCATTTTGGCATCTAATGTGACCAATCTTGTGGTTTTCTTCCTTGACCTTTTAGAATAGCAAATTGTTTTAGTAGATTTCTACCTTTGTTGTTGTTGTTGTTTTTAATTTTTATTGGAGTATAGTTGATTTATAATGTGTTAATTTCAGATGTACAGCAAAGTATATGTACATATATCCACTTTGTTTGTTTGTTTGTTTTCCCATATAGGTCATTAGTTCAGTTGCTCAGTCGTGTCTGACTCTTTGCGACCCCATGGACTGCAGCATGCCAGGCCTCCCTGTCCATCACCAACTCCCAGGGCTTGCTCAAATTCATGTCCAGTGAGTCGGTAATGTCATCCAACCATCTTATCCTCTGTCATCCCCTTCTCCTCCCGCCTTCAGTCTTTGCCAGTATCAGGGTCTTTCCCAGTGAGTCAGTTCTTTGCATCAGGTAGCCAAAGTATTGGCTTTTCAGCTTCAGCATCAGACCTTCCAATGAACACCCAGGGCTGATTTCCTTTAGGATGGACTGGTTGGATCTCCTTGCAGTCCAAGGGACTCTCGAGAGTCCTCCAACACCACAGTTCAAAAGCATCAATTCTTCAGCACTCAGCTTTCTTTATAGTCCAACTCTCACATCCATACATGACTACTGGAAAAATCGTAGCTTTAACTAAACAGACCTTTGTTGGCAAAGTTATGTCTCTGCTTTTTAATATGCTGTCTAGGTTGGTCATAGGTTTTCGTCCAAGGAACAAGCATCTTTTAATTTCATGGCTGCAGTCACCACCTGCAGTTTCCATTGTTTCCTCATCTATTTGCCATGTGGATGCCATGATCTTAGTTTCCTGAATGTTGAGTTTTAAGCCAACTTTTTCACTCTCCTCTTTCACTTTCATCAAGAAGCTCTTTAATTCTTCTTCGCTTTTTGCCATAAGGGTGGTGTCATCTGCGTATCTGAGGTTATTGATATTTCTCCTGGCAATTTTGATTCCAGCTTGTGCTTCATCCAGCCCTGGATTTCGCATGATGTTCTCTGCAAATTAATTAAATAAGCAGGGTGACAGTATACGGCCTTGACATACTCCTTTCCTGATTCGTAACTAATCTGTTGTTCCATGTACAATTGTTGCTTCTTGACCTGAATACTGATTATGGAGTATTTAATAGATTTCTCTGTGCTATACAGCAGGTTCATTAGTTATTTTATATAGTGTGTATATGCCAGTCTCAGTCTTCCAATTTATCCCTCTCCCCTTTATTTCATGTTAACTGTAAGTTTGTTTTCTACATCTGTGCTCTACTTCTGTTTTGTAAATAAGTTCATTTGTATCTTTGATTTCTAGTTTTTGAAACAACCTTACACTTCATCATTTTGTTAAATTTAAGTAAATAGGTTTCTTTTGGTAACAATTTTATTTAAAATCAGTGATTGAGTTACATCTGTAGTCATCTTTCTTCCTGTTATCTTTGCCAGAGTTTAATATCAAGGCTATGCTGATTTTCTAAAAAGAATTTAGAATAGTTCTTTCTTTCTCTGCTTTGAGGTAGTTTAAATAGCTTGCTGTTTAGTTGCTAAGTTGTATCTGACTCTTTGCAACCCCAAGGATTGTAGCCCAGGAGGCTCCTCTGTCCATGGGATTTCCCAGGCAAGAATACTGGAGTGGGTTGCCATTTCCTTTTCCAGGGGATCTTCCTAACTCAGGGATTGAACTCAGCATCTGCTGCATTGCCAGACTCAGCTCAACTTGCTGAGCCACCAGTGAAACCTAAAATAGTTTAAGAGCTCTCTGTTTGAAAGTCTGAAAGAATTAATTCATTAAACCATCTGCAAGTACAGTGGACCCTTAAATAATACTTGGAGGTTAGGGGTGCCACAGCTCCCAGCAGTTGAAAATCTGCAAGCAGTTTATAGTCAGCCCTCTGTTTCTGACGTTCTGCATCTTTAGATACAGTCATAGTGTAGTACTGGAGTATGTATTTAGTGGGTAAAAAATTTGCCTGTAAGTATATCCATGCAGTTAAAACCCATGTTGTTCAAGGTCAACTGTACATTGTTCTTAAGGCAGCAGTAATATTGAGCAGAAAGATCCAGAACTTTAAAAGGCAAACAAAAGCTCCTTAGAGTAAATCCTTATAATTGAAGGGGTGTGAAGCACCAATAATGTAGAGAATGAAGAACTGCTGTACTGATCCTGGTCCTTTTATCCTCCACCTTTTTTTATTTTTCAGGGAAAATGCTGTAGGTAGACTGAGGGTCTAGTAAAGTGCTGATAAAGTGCTTCACTGTTTCTTCTCTCCTCTACTCCAGTTTGTAAAGGAAAGGGTGTTGCTTCTACATGGGCAAGCTTTTATGCCCTAAGAGAAACATTGAGTGAAACTCAACTAAAAAAGCATCAGTTTCACTTTGTTGTCATCAGCTTCCCAATTTTCCCAGGAAATTTCTTGCTTTGGAGATAGTAACCAAGCTGATATTCTACTCTAGCCAAATCCTATAGGGGAGTTTCAAAATGAGTGGCTGAGAAAATATGCAAGCTCAGCATGCTTTTACATACTGAATATGAAGTGAAAATCAGTAACAGTCTAGGTAATAGCCTGTGGACACACATAAGAACAGAGCTGGCTTCTGAGGCATAGAAACCATATAACCACAGCCCACTGTTTTACTCAGCTAACGAATGGCTTACTGTTAATATGTGGATAGTAGTGTATTATGTAATCTTTGGGAGAGCTATTCACTTTTATAAATGATTATTTGAAATACTTTTTGATTGCTTTCAAGCAAGACTATTACCTTAGATAATGCAGTTTAGCAATATAGATCTGTGAACTGGAGGAAACTTCAGGACGCTCATGAATGTTATTTACAGAGTAATGCAGGTATTCTGTCAGTGTTTGGATATTTGAGTATCTTAACTTAAACGTCTGTTAATCTAGAACAAGTGATTATTGGCATAATTTGGGGGTGTGCCCTTCCCTGGTAGCTCACTGGTAAAGAATCTTCTGCCAGTGCAGGAAATACTGGTTCCATCCCTGGGTTGGGAAAATTCCTTGGAGTAACAAATGGTAACTCACTCCAGTATTCTTGCCTAGGAAATCCCATGGACAGAGGATCCTGGTGGGCTACAGTCCATGGGGTCACAAAGAGTCAAATACAACTTAGCAACTAAACAACAACCTATAACAGACAAAAACTGCATATTTTTTAAAAGCATACCAATTATCTGTCAGGAAATGATAAAAAAAGAATACATAGCCTCTTGGTGTAAAACACTATTCTAACTACAGTTGGTCCTTGAACAACACGGAGGTTAGGCATGGCAACCCTCTGCTCAATTGAAAATCTGCATGTAAAGTTAACCCTCTGTATCCAAAGTTCCTGTGTATCTGTGGTTCCACCATATCGGCAATTCCACATCCAGGGATTCAGCCAACGACAGATCATATAGTACTACAGTATTTACTCATGAAAATATCTATGGATAAGTGGACTTGTGCACGTCAAACTGGTGTTGTTCAAGAGCCAGCCATATACTCATGCTTTAGCTGATTAGCTATTGCTACTCAATATCCTTTTGTTTTCTAACAGCTTTCTAAGCATGAATATTACTATTCAGTTTCAACTTGATTGTGTGTAATTATGTCAAACCAAGTTTTAGTTTCTGTTTTCTGTAGGATTTACATTGTGGCTGCCATTTATCCCATGTTGCCTCTTATGCTTACTGCTACGGTTTTCAGTCATGGGTAGAGGAAAAGAGGAGGCTGTTAGCAAGAATAGGGAACAAAATTTCTCTGTAGTTCAAAACCAAGATTCTGAATCATTTTCAAAAAAGGATAACAATATGAATTCAACTCCCTTGTGGGTGGGTGGCAAATTAGCGTACGGAATCTTTTAAACGGTGCATTGTTTGAAAACTGTTCAAAAAAGTTGAGGGGAATTGAAACAGGCAGTGGTACCAGAGCCTTGGCAACTGAAAACAAGCCTTTGGGACCTATGTAATTGTATATGTTAGTTTTTCAGTTCTTAATCTATAAAAACATTTTTTTTAATTGTGGTAAAATACACATAATGTGAAGTTTACCACCTTAGCCCTTTTTAAGTGTACAGTTCAGTAGTGTTGAATGTATTCATATTGTTGTTCAAGCAAGAAAAGCATTTCTTAAGAGACTTTTTAAATTGTTTGTCTCGTGGGAGAAGTGTCCTAACAGCAACCTTGTTTTCTTCCTTTTTAACTTCAGAGATATACTTTCTTTAATGGTAATTATCATTACTAAATTATGAGGGTAAAGATTTTGAGCAATGAGCTGTAGTAGCTTTCACTTACCACCATGCTTTTTTCTTTGCAAAAAAAGAAGAGTCTATTGAAAACAGGTTGTTAACAGTGAAAACAGTCTGTCTACAAGTCATTGTAGTTATGAATTATTGGAAATTGAGTGGACTAAGAAAAATAATGAGTTCTAGTTTGATGGTTACTTACCTGAAGTTATAGGAATCCTTGAGATATTTGCAGTAGAATTAGGTATGGAGAATTGTTCTCTTCAGCAGCAGAATAAACTCAATCAGGTGATTTTGCTGTGAAGAATGATTTGCTCTAAGGACAGAAATCAGGGACTCAGGTCCCTTCAAGATAATGATTTTAAATTACTCGAAAAAAAATCAGCTATTCTTGTGGGATATGTAAGTGGTTTTACTATTTCTAGCCAGTAAGTATATGGCTTTTACCATGATTAATTTCATGACTTTATATATTTGCTATCCCTAAACTAAAATGCCTTTTCCTTCATATTGATGTTTTTCAGCCTTTTTAAATCCATATTTCCTTTTTTATAAACGTTAAAATACCACAAATCCTAGGAGATAAAAATGTGACCTTTCATCCCACAAAGTTCGTATACCTCCTCATACTGAATGTAAACTTCCTCTTGAAGTTTTCCCCATCCAAGAATATTCTGTAGAGCCCCACTTTATATGACTTATGAAAGACAGATTTTTTAATAAGTAACCATTTTAAACTGATAATTCTTTCTCCCACATCTCCAGACTCTAACATGGCCCCTACTCAGAGGAAAGGATACTCCTTAACATGGCTAAGCAAGCTAACTGAGCAATGCCTCAGATGGGTAGAACATCACATGTCTAGTTTCCCTTTTGGTGTTACACTATTTCATTTTGCACTTTAACCCATAGAATTTTATACAACTTGAGGGAAAGAAGTGCTACTGGAGATAAAAAAGGAGGTGAGGCAAAGCTGAGACTCATGGGTGTGGTCTTTGGCTGTGAAGTCTCCTTTTAACTCTTAGAAGATAACAAAAAGTTTCACCAAGTTCTGACATCCAGAAAAATAGAGAACCTAGTTTGGTGAGTTTTGGGTTTGATCTGTGGGATTGTCTTACCTTATCTATCCTGATGCATTTAGCCAACCAGCTTATATTAAAAAAAATGCGAAATGCAAATTCTGACTCTGCTGGATAACTTAAGTTTCTGTGATTTCAGCTGCCTGATTGGAACAGTGTTACACAGTGACAGTATAGTGCAGTGTGCTATGGGTATATCCATAACTGAAGTTTACAACCTGGAAAGTGAGAATAGAAATGGAAGCTGTCATTTTGGGGAACTGGCTGCTTGTACTAATGGAACTCTCTTAAAAGTGGGAAATGATTGGAAGTAAATGTCAGGAGTGACAGTTCTCTTCCATTTCCTTTCTTCAAGTAAGGAAACACACATACTTTTCAGTGCCGTCAAAGGTTTACCTTAACCATCTAAGACAGAAGATGTTCTTTTATTTATGTGTATATACTACATTATTGACTTTTTTTCCTGCTTTTAGCTTTTGTTGCTTTTTGTGGCTGAGGAGTCAAACATAGAGCTAAATAGAAAAGACAGGATGTATCTCTCACTCACTTACTTACCTCTTCCTTTGCTAAGATGGCAACTTTTCTGAAGTAGAATGTGAACTGTTATTATTCATACCCCAAGGGGTTGGGGAAAGCAGGTGACTTTCTTTTCTAGGGCAGAGTAGAAGAGGTAAAGAGTTAATCTAGAATCACCCCATCCTGAAACTGCTTTAGGTTTAACTGGCCTCTTACCACAAGTGTCAACCCTGGTAGAACACTTACCCAGAAGCATACTAATCTCAACAGTAGGGAAAACCCAGGAGAGGACCCTTTTTCTACTTGCTAAATCACCCACACTTGTCTCTGCTGCTGCTGCTGCTGCTAAGTAGCTTCAGTCATGTCCGACTCTGTGCAACCCCAGAGACGGCAGCCCACCAGGCTCCCGCATCCCTGGGATTCATAGACCCTGTTAAAGATGCTTTTGAACTGTGGTGCTGGAGAAGACTCTTGAGAGTACCTTGGACAGCATGGAGATCAAACCAGTCAGCCCTTAAGAAAATCAACTCTGAATACTCATTGGAAGGACTGATGCTGAAGCTGAAGCTCCAATACTTTGGTCACCTGATGTGAAAACCCTAATGCTAGGAAAGATCGAAGGCAGAAGGAGAAGTGGGTGACAGAGAATGAGATGGTTGGATGACATCATCGATTCAGTGAACATGAACTTGGGGGGACTCAGGGAAATGGTGAGGGATAGGGAGCCCTGGCATTCTGCAGTCCATGGGGTCCAAAGAGTCAGACATGACTTGGTGACTGAAAAGCGAAAGGGGTGGAGGAAATCTATCTTTAAGCATGTGATTCTTTTCAAACTTGAAATCCAAATGTGTATAACTAATCAAAGTTGAGCTACTCTGGTTGAACTGGTCAATTGGTAGTAGAGCATTGTTGGGCTACATACCCACAGCCTCAGTGGAGTTCCAGAAGCACACTATTTTCCTTGATTATTACTTTTTATTGAGGCTTAGTTAGACACCATTTGTCATCACAGTGCTTGTTGTCAAAGACAACAAACTTAATGTGTATCTATAAAGTAAGGGCGTAAATGTTTGTTTAAAAAGAAGGAGGTAGGGGGTGTTAGAGTATCACTTCAGAAAATTTAACATCCCGATAGTAGGAGTCCCAAACAGGCGCAGAGAAGGAATGAAATGGCCCAAAAAGTAATTCAAGAAAATTTGCAACAACTGAAGGATGAACTTCCAGATGGGTTAAGTACAAGAGCAGGAATCAAAATGGCCCTGAACTTCAACAAAAACAAAAGGGAGTGTAGCAAAACTTAAAAATTCTGAGGAAAAATTCCTTCCAACCTGGGACTCAACCTGGCAAACTGTCAGTTAAATCTTAGGGTGAAGATATTTTCAGTTATCTGAAATATAGTTTCAGCAAGGTCTGAAAAGCAAGGTCTCAAAAAATTTACTTTGTAAGCACTTCATCAGAAAGCTACTGGAGGGTTTACCCCACCAAATTGAGGAGTAAAACAGGGAGGATGAAGATTAGGGATACTGAGAATGGCAGATTCAGCTAGAGAGAGAGAGATGAATAAAGGGAATCGTCAAATTCAGGTTGAAAGAAGGTCTCAAGGTGAAGGCCTTCCTCTCTGCACAGAGATGAATAAGTCTAAACTTGAGCAAGTCAGAAAGCTCAAGGAGAGATCCTTGTAAGAAAATGAAATTGATAGAGTAATGTCTGAACTTATTGAGGAGTTGCATTACTGATAGTAATAAATAAAGCAAATAAGTTTTTTCAGTAAAAATATTTTTCAGGAAAGGAAAAGGAGCCATAGTATATTATATGGCTCAGCAGTGAATAATCACACAGTCATAAGAAAGTAAAAGTGGAATGTAAATCTAATCAAAATAATACATAACTATTAGAAGGATGAGGAGGCCATAAAGAGAGGGGAGATCTTAAAAGAGAGCTGAATCCTTGTCTTGCATAATGGGAAGACAAGTAAAATAGGAATCAGTAGTGACAATATTAGCAAATTATTTAGAAATACAAAGATAAATACCAAAAGAATCAAAAGAGCTGAAAATTGTTGCCAAGAAGTGGGGAGGGAGAAGAGGAGAGTAAGGGGCTACTGTTTTTCTTAAACTTTATAAAGTTATTTGTCTCATTAAAATATTGATGCATTATGCTTTGATTAAAAATAAAATAGAAATTAAATTACAGTGAAAAGAACTAAGATACTGGTCTTTTCACATCAAAGAGACCTGGATTTATTTGGGTCTACTATTTTTCTAATTTGTTGACATTAGGCAACTTATTTAACCTTTTGAACCCCAGCTTCCTTATCTGGAGAGGGAAGATTAAAATAAGGTAGTTTATGTAAAGTAGCTGGCAAGTAATTTTTCTCTCAGTAGGTGTAAGACTCTCTACCCCTGTCCCTAATGTTTCCCAGGAGGAAATAGGGAACGACCACCATTGTTGGGATGCTTACCTTTCAGATACAAGGTTCTTAGTGTTCAGAATCTTCTGGTTCATAGCTCTGTGTGTGCCTGTTCAGATTGAAGGCCTGTCACTGGGACCTCTGTTCTTTATCAACTATCTGTAGATAGAGAATTTAAAAAGAATTAAGATGATCTGGAATGTTGGTAGCAGAGAGAATCAAGTTATAAGGACTGCTTGCTTGGTGGGAGAAAAGCTGTGGTCTCAGATGTGTCAGCACGAACATCAATGCAGATGCCATTAATGATGTCTCTTCAATTAATAGAGAAAGCGCTTGTCACATAGGCTGGTGAATTGTGGAGATCTCATGAACCGAGATCAGCGAGAGTGCTGTTGCTCTGAACCATCTGCCAAAGTATCAAAATACCTTTTTTTAAAAAAAAGAACATCTACCTTAGCAACTGCTATTTTTGATTCTGAATTCTCTGCACTTCCAGAACAATTAAAAAAAGCAGATCACTGTGGAACAAAAGGACACTTTATGGAAGCCCATTTCCCTGCCTTGGTACATATTAGTGTAGTATTTTTCAGAGTTCAGTGCTTTCCCATTATGACTTGGCCCTCTGTGGCAATGATTAGAAATCTCTCACACTTGTTTCTCTCTTTTTTCTACCCTCACCTACCTCCCCCCTGCTCCACCCCATGCCAAAAAAAAAATTATGGTCCTAGAAGTCTTGGACGGGGTTTGCTGATATGTGTTTTTTGTCTGTCTGTCTGTCTGTTTGTTTTAACTGCCCTGAATTATTCTGATGTACTGACAGGTTGAGAACCATTGTCCTACAGCATGCTGTACTCCAGACATTCTAAACTGGGGCAGATGAGGGAACTGAGGCTCACAGAAAGGTTATAGCTTGTTCCCTCTCATCCATCAACAAGCATGTCTAGCTTGGACAGGTATTCTGCAACCCAGCTCTGATTTTATCTTTGGTTGACTAGGCTTTTTAATTTTGATTCTCTGATTTGTATTAAGAGAGGCTACTATATTTTACAAAAGATGCCTCAGTTAAAAATAAGATTTGAAATTTTTATTTTATAGCATCTTTTTATTTTTTCCAGATACAAAAGGAGATGAAG
Source organism: Capra hircus (assembly GCF_001704415.2). Taxonomy (NCBI): domain Eukaryota; kingdom Metazoa; phylum Chordata; class Mammalia; order Artiodactyla; family Bovidae; genus Capra; species Capra hircus. Next base: position 100,949,210 of record NC_030809.1, read on the forward strand.
TGTCAAATCAAAAGTTTTAATAAAAACTCTTACTTCTCCACAATAGGATAGCATAGCAAATGCAAGGACTTATTAGATCTGAGTATTCACATTCGAGAAAAACTGGGGTGGCCCTGAAAAGAGTGGAAATGTGGGTAATTTTGGCGCAGAGACAGGTTTGAGAAGTTGGTTTGTAGGGTTCTTCAGAGATTTGGGGTCCTGTATTCAGGAGTATTTAACAGTAGGAGTAAGAAAGTGTGTTATATGGTATAAAAGTATTGTATCTGGTTTTAAACTTTTATCATATTACACATTTACAGTCACACCCTAAACTTCTTGGGAATGCCTGGAAATGGAGATCTGGAAATCTCTGAAACCTTATTTATTTTCTCCCTGGAGTTCTCTCAATTACTTCTAATAAAACAAGTTGTGACTTGGCAAGCATTGGCCCAACAGCCTCTAGGTGTCCTCAGGGAAATTAAAAGCCGGGTTTGAAGAGTTCTGTGCCAGTGATTAGAGCACAGAATATAGCTTATAATTATGTAGACTTTTGCCTGTTCCCATTTATCATTGATAATATTCTCAAGGCTAAATATGACTGCCCAGCAATTTAAACTACAGTTTAAGAGGAAATAGGCCTTTTTGTGAAAAAGGTCCTCTGTCTCCCGAAGTTTCATTCTCTTTTCATAGACAAGCTCTCTCCTTTCATAGTGATTGTGATTTAGTAAATGACTCAGAGTTGTTGGAGGGGCCCCTAATCTGTTAACTCATGAAATTTTAACTACTTTTTCAAGCAAAACTTTGCCTTTTATGAATCTGGTACGGCCTGTGGCATCTCTTATACTGTTGTCTTCGGGATGGAGGGACTTCTTTTTCAAACTTTTTAAGTTAAAACCAGAAAGTAGGTAGAAACTGTTCTACTCCTGTGAAAGATGATTACTAATACTATTTCATTATCATAATTTGGTAGAGTAGACTAGAAAGACTTAAGAAAAATCACACATTCAAACGCTCTACCAGAAAGTTATTTTTCGTGTTATTTAACAGTGTATAAGGGTTAACATAGCAGAGCACTAGACAATATTCCTACCTATATTTTGGTTTGTATTTGGGAGAAAGAAAGGTGTATATCTTGTGACACAAAGTGGTACAGTAATGAGTTTTGCTTCTTTCTCTCTCCACTGTTTTCTTTTAAAACAATGTAGAGGTTTTGTTTACTTTTTGGTAGAAAGATTTTGGCCTGGTTGACTGTCAGCAGTATCAGAGGACATTAAAAACAGGACTTTAAGAATAGTAGCTGGAGGGAAGGCTTACTTAGCCATCATTTCTTCCTTTAGATTTCGTTGTCACTCAGCTGGCACATTTTTTCTTGCCTGTTGTTAACTATGCCTCTGTCAGCACTTTTGTCCAAAATTGAATTCAGTATCCTCTCCTGTCTCTCTCAGTTTTTCTTCCTATTTCTCTGTGGCTGACTGGCATTGCTGTTTGCCCTATGTTTTGAAAAATATGGCTGGCCAAACCACCTTTGACAAAATAAACTGGTTACTTTGCTTATTAAAATATAGATGCTAGGACTCCATCCCAGGACAACTCACTCAGAATTGCTGAATGCTTCCTTCTTGTCTGTTGTACACATCCAGTTGGCCAGTGAGTCCTGTTAATTTTGCCTTTAAAATGTCTCTTGAATCCATTCAGCTTTCATTTCCCTTACTCTAGTTCAAGCCCTTATCTTTTACCAGAATACAATAGTGGTTTCCTATGGATCTACTCATTTTGTCTCCCTCATTAGTTTGTATTCTGCTGGTATCTGGTTTATCTTTCTAAAACATATTCATCTCCTGCTTGAAAATTCCTTAATGTCAGCAGGTTAAAATTGGAGTGACATTCAAGGTCTATTGCAGTCTGGCCATATCTAAGTCTACTGTGTACAGCTTGTGTAGTTACAGCTACACTCTGTAGCTGTAGGGTGCTTCATTCCAATTATGGTCTACATGATCGGGACCCATAGGGTTTTTTCAGTGAAGGACAGTCATATGTGGTGGCCCCAACTATCCTGTCTCAGCACCCTGACCTCTCCATCCTTTCTGTATACATACCTCACTTGTGTAAATATACTCACCACCAGTCCCTAAATGCAGTATGCTAGTGATGGCAGCTCACACTCCAGCACTCTTGCCTGGAGAATCCCAGGGACAGAGGAGCCTGGTAGGCTGCAGTCCATGGAGTCGCGAAGAGTCGTACATTCACTTTTCACTTTCATGCACTGGAGAAGGAAATGGCAACCCACTCCAGTGTTCTTGCCTGGAGCATCCCAGGGACCGAGGAGCCTGGTGGGCTGCCATCTGTGGGGTCGCACAGAGTCAGACACGACTGAAGCGACTTAGTAGCAGCAGCAGCAGCAGTGATTTCTCAGAGCGTCTACTTTTTCAGAGTTAATGTTCATTCTCCTTTTACTCCACTTGTTGAAATCATTCTCATATTTCAGGGCCCAGTATGAGTGTCAGATCCTCTGTGGAGCCTTCCACAGTTCTCTCGTTTTAATTGTTCCTTCTATTATACCTTTTTACTGCCTACACTTTTACTGAACAGTTCTTCTCTTCTTCCTTTGAGGTAAAACCTATGTATAATGAAATGCACAGATCTGGAGTGAACCCTTGGGTGAGCTCATGTGTTTTTGCCTTACTAATTATAAGCTCTAATTAGAGAAAAAGGCAAAGACTATATAAGTTTGTCTCTTTCCCATGGGAAAAAAAGGGAACCTACTGTGTCTTCAGTGCTGGGTCAGTCTTGAATATGGTACCAGTTGGGATACAGCTCAGCTTCTCTTCTGAGAACTCCCCAGTGGCAGTGGCTTAAACCAACAAGATGGATATTTTATTTCTCTCATGTATGACAGTTCAAAGTATAAGATGTCCAGAGTCGATACAGCAGCCCCACAGGGTCAGGGACCTCGGCTTCTTTATTCCTGTCGTTCCACATCCACTGTTGCTCCACCATCCGGAAGTATTGCCCTCACCACAATGTTTCGGGTGACTCACCACAATAAAGGAGAAGGAAGGGGGAAAAGAAAGAGACCTTGTCTTGGAAGTTACGCTTGCTTGCCAATGACCAGAACATAGTCACGTGACCACATCAGCTAAAATTCAGGAATACCAGAGGAGTAGAGAATGGATATTGAGAAACAGTTACCAGATATGTTTCACGTATGATCTCAGTCTTCACAATAAACCTACAAACTATATATAAAAAACTAAACTCAGAGAAACTAAGTAAATAGCCAGAAAATGGCAGGTCTGAGATCTGAATTCAAAGCCTATACTTTTTTTCCCATTCTACCTAGTAAAGTGTTAGGAGGAAATATATAATTGTTAAAGTCATTAATTTTCACAGTGTTATATCATGTATTTTCATATCACATTTTCACAGTATCATATCTCTTCTAGGACATCCCATGTAATTTTATTCCATACTTCTCACTATCAGGAAATGAATTGCCATGCTAACTTGTTTTTAATTTTTAAATCTAAGATATCATTTATGAGGAAAAATAAATCACTATGTTTGCCGAACAAAAGCTTCTGTACTTTGTATTTGTTTTGAAATGTTATCTAATCATAAAGTTGACAAGGATGATATCTTGTCAGTTTAGTTCAGCTCAGTTGTGTCCAACTCTGCGACCCCATGGACTGCAGCACACCAGGCTTCCCTGTCTATCACCAACTCCCGGAGTTCGCTCAAACTCATGTCCAGTGAGTCGGTGATGCCATCCAACCATCTCATCCTCTGTTGTCCCCTTCTCCTCCTGCCTTCAATCTTTCCAAGCATTAAGGTCTTTTCTGATGAGTCAATTCTTCACATCAGGTGGCCAAAGTATTGGCTTTTCATCATCAGTCTTTCCAATGAATATTCTAAAGGAAATCAATCTTTTAGAATTGACTGGTTTGATCTCCTTGCAGTCCAAGGGACTCTCAAGAGTCTTCTCCAACACCACAGTTCAAAAGCATCAATTCTTCGGCACTCAGCTTTCTTTATAGTCCAACTCTCACATCCACACATGACTACTGGAAAAACCATAGCTTTGACGAGGAGGACCTTTGTTGGCAAAGTAATGTCTCTGTTTTTTAATGTGCTGTCTAGGTTTGTCATAGTTTTCTTCCAAGGAGCAAGCATCTTTTAATTTCATGGCTGCACTCACCATCTGCAGTGATTTTGGAGTCCAAGATAATAAAGTCTGTCACTGTTTCTATTGTTTCCCCATCTATTTGCCATGAAGTGGTGGGATTGGATGCCATAATCTTAGTTTTCTGAATGTTGAGTTTTAAGCCAACTTTTTCACTTTCCTCTTTCACTTTCATCAAGAGGCTCTTTAGTTCCTCTTCGCTTTCTGCCATAAGTGTGGTGTCATCTGCATATCTGAGGTTATTGATATTTCTCCTGGCAGTGTTGATTCCAGCTTGTGCTTCATCAAACCTGGCATTTTGCATAATGTGCTCTGCATATAAGTTAAATAAACAGAGTGACAGTGTACAGCCTTGATGTACTCCTTTCCCAGTTTGGAGCCAGTTCATTGTTTCATGTCCAGTTCTAACTGTTGCTCTTTGACCTGCATACAGGTTTCTCAGGAAGCAGGTAAAGTAGTCTGGTATTCCTGTCTCTTTAAGAATTTTCCACAGTTTGTTGTGATCACACAGTCAAAGGCTTTAGTGCACTCAATGAAGCAGAAGTAGATATTTTCTCTGGAATTCTCTTGCTTTTTCTATGATCCAGCAGATGTTGGCAGTTTGACCTGGGTTCCTCCGCCTTTTCTAAATCCAGCTTGAACATTTGGAAGTTCTCCATTCACATACTATTGAAGCCTCGGTTGGATAATTTTGAGTATTATTCTGCTAGCGTGTGAAATGAGTACAATTGTGTGGTAGTTGAACATTCTTTGGCGTTGCCTTTCTTTGGGATTGGAATGAAAGCTGACCTTTTCCAGTCTTGTGGCCACTGCTGAGATTTCCAAACTTGCTGGCATATTGAGTGCAGCACTTTAACAGCATCATCTTTCAGGATTTGAAGTAGCTCAGCTGGAATTCTGTCACCTCCACTAGCTTTGTTTGTAGTGATGCTTCCTAAGGCCCACTTGACTTCCCATTCCAGGATGTCTGGCTCTAGGTGAGTGATCATACTATTGTGATTATCTGAATCATTAAGATCTCTTTCGTATGGCTCTTCTGTGTATTCTTGCCCTCTTCTTAATATCTTCTGCTTCTGTTAGGTCTATAGCATTTCTTTCCTTTATTGTGTCCATCTTTGTATGAAATATTCCCTTGATGTCTCTAATTTTCTTGAAGAGATTGCTAGCCTTTCCCATTCTATTGTTTTCCTCTACTTCTTTGCGTTGATCACTTGGGAAGGCTTTCTTATCTGTCCTTGCTGTTATTTGGAACTCTGCATCAAATGGATATGTTTCTCCTTTTCACCTTTGCCTTTTGCTTCTATTCTCAAATATTTGTAAGGCCTCCTCAGACAACCTTTTTTTTTTGCATTTCTTTTTCTTGGGGATGGTTTTGATCCCTGCCTCCTGTACAGTGTCATGAACCTCCATCCATAGTTCTTCAGGCCCTGTGTCTAATCCCTTGAGTCTATTTGTCAATTCTACTGTGTAATTGTAAGGGATTTGATTTTAGGTCATACCTGAATTGTCTAGTGGTTTTCCCTACTTTCTTCAACTTAAGTCTGAATTTTGCAAGAGGAGTTCATGATCTGAGCCACAGTCAGCTCCTGGTGTTGTTTTTTCTGACTGTATAGAGCTTCTCCATCTTTGGCTGCAAGGAATAGAATCAATCTGATATTGGTATTGACCATCTTGTATTGATATCTTTAACCCCTTCATTTTAAAAGCAAGGAAAATCGAGGTCCAGAGGAGGCAGGACTTAGCCTTGATGTCAACACCACCATTGCTTCATCTCAAGTTTCGTAGGACAAACACTAGCCTAGGTCATCATTTCTCTAAGTAACTGTCAGTGGTATACTTAACAGTTGTCTCAGGTTTGCAGAGTTGTCCTGATCTCAAAGTTCAGGCTGGCCAGTGCACAAGAAATACATATAATCCTGGCCTGTTTTAGTGACAAATGAGTATTATCTAGCACTAAAAACGTCTGTATAGCTACCAGGAACCTGTTTTAGAAAGGATGACCGCTATTTGATAGTCAAATAAAAGGAATGGGTGAAGTCATTCCTACTCATAATTCAGAACCCAAATCAGATGACATCTGTCTCTCAAAGCCTTTGCTAAACCTCATAAATATTAGATGTGAGCATTCTGCTTTCCAAACTCTAGCCTTCAGATATATCCAGGTACTCATATATATTCTTTAAATTATAGCTAGTGGTGCCTTCATGAGGGTGGGTTTCGTGTCTGTTTTGTTCTCACAGTGGTGAGAACATCAGTGGTGCCCAGCCCAGGCTTTGTTTTTTGTTTTATTGAATGAAATATCCATCATGGCATCCTGGGAGAATATTTTGCAGCTGGCTGTAATAAGCAATCCTTGAACTAAGATTTTCAGAAACTTGGTCCTAGTCACCTCAGTTATAGCTTTGTAGCTATACGCAGGTCATTTAACTCCTCTGAGCCTTGTCAGTCAAATTGAAATATGAGTAATAAGAAATGAAGAACTGGTGGGAAAAAACTTCGTAAAAGGCACATAAAACTAAGGTGGCGCATAAAACTATCCCTAAAGCTCCTTGCTGCATCCCGCACAGTGCCTTACATGTATTCAGCAAACACGTGCTTTACTTTTTCTCATTTAATTGGATAGTAATGGTATATATTTTATAAAATTAAAATTTGGCAGTTGTAGTCAATACATCTTTGTTGGAGCTGGGAAATTTTACCAAGGGAAAATAAAATTATCCCCCTTGTGCATGCTGACTTTCCTACTCCAGGACACTTTCATTATGCACCAAGGATCAATGAAAAGAGAAAGCAGCGTGATGCCCATGAATTTTCTTAGTGCTTCCTCCTGGGTGAGCACCTGCTGGACCTTGGAGGTAGAACAGGAACTTGCTACCCTCTCCATTTCCATCTTACAGGAAGTACCCTAAGGAAAAAAGGAAATACTGTCAGAGTATTAGAGGTGGATATGACAAGACTACCTTGGCTTCAAGAGGATTACCCTAGGGGTGGCATGCTTTGTGTTTTGCCCACCCAGCTCTAGTGTTGGACATCAGTGAGTTAATCTCTTCCTGGTGTAAGGAAACCAGCAAACCATACCCAGAAATAAATTTAACACAGAAGGCTTTCCTGCAAATACATTTAAAAGAGTGAAGCCATAACTAAAAAGAGTGTTTCCACGGCAGAGGTAGCTCTAGCTTGGACCTCCTGGGTTTGGGGGATGGTAGTGGCTACTAGGGGCTTCCCTGGTAGCTCAGATAGTAAAGAATCCGCCTGCAGTGCGGGAGACCTGGGTTCAATCCCTGGGTTGGGAAGATCCCCTGAAAGAGGGCATGGCAGCCTGCTCCAGTATTCTTACCTAGAGAATCCCCATGGACAGAGGAACTTGGCGGGCTACAGTCTATGGGGTCACCAGGAATTGGACGTGACTAAGCACAGCACAGTGGCCATTAGATTTGAGTTTGGACATGTTTATTATAAATAAAAACCATTTCCTTGGAGTCCAGCAACTTTAAGGGATACCAAAATGTAATTGAAATGTGACTATCTCTTGAATTGTGAAATTAATTTTATACTTAACAAATGCTTTAAAAAATAGAGGAACAAGTGGCTTTAAAGTTCAGGGTGTTAATGTTTGAAATCTGTCCAGTTTAACTAGCTGGGTTCCAGAGACTGTTTCCTTTTTCTCTAGTCAGTGTCACTGATCTGACACCCAATTTTCTTCTTGGCTGTGAGATAGGAATTAAATGTATCATTTATTTAGTTGTATTGACCTGAATCGTATCTCTCCAGCATACATTCTTACTTCAGGAAATAGAATGTGGAATTTACTCAGTAACTCTTCATAGTGACATTTGTGTGATCTAATTCAAGGACCTGAAATGAAGACTCCACATGATTTACTTGCATATGATGCAGCTATTTTTAGTACTGTATTTACATTTTTAAAAACAAGAATGCACCTTCTTGATGGAACAGACATGCATTTTTTGATTCACAGACGCAAGAGGTGTAGAACAAAGAAGTTTCTTAGAAATCAAATCCAAACATCTTTTTTTGTTTGAAGGGAGAGAAACTTTAGTCCAAAAAGATTTAGTAGCCCTGAACTAAGGTCCCACGGTCAGTCAGTGACAGAATAAAACAAGAAAGTAGATGAGTTCCCAGTTCAAGATTCTTGTTTGTCCCAGATTTTAAAATACAAGTGTGGTTTACATTGACAGTTTATTATGACATCTGCAGTTTGTTAAGACAGTTTTAGGCAGTCAAGCCACATAACTACTTGAATTGTCTGATTTCTGTATGAGCGTATTATAGTATACTATAGTCCCTATAGCTCCCTACCCTTATTTTTCTTTTCCTGCTCATATACTTACTTTGAATCTCATGTGCTTTTTAAAGCCACCCTAAATCCGTTTTTGAATGATAATAGTATCTGAATAAATACTCAAAATGAAGCTTTGTGCTAATGCTAATTACTCTGTTTCCATAGTGTCTATGGTATGCTAGAGATCCTGGCAGTGTTAATTATCTTAACAGTACTTCATCTTTTCCATCTATCAGAGGTACCAATAGAAACAGACTTCCTAACTAGAATGCCTAAAAAAGTATCACTTTCATTGCTTCAGGACTTCCCTGGTGGCTCAGATGGTAAAGTGTCTGCTTGCAATGTGAGAGACCTGGGTTTGATCCCTGGTTCAGGAAGATCCCCTGGGGAAGGAAATGACAACCCACTCCAGTACTCTTGCCTGGAAAATTCCATGGACTGAGGAGCCTGGTAGGCTGCAGTCCATGGGTTAGCAAAGAGTTGGACACAGCTGAGCGACTTCACTTACTTCAGTCACTTCATTCTTTCACAAGGTAAAAACACTGTGATCCCCATAATGTTGTTGTTGTTCAGTCACCAAGTCATGTCTGAAACTCTCCATGACCCCATGGACTGCAGCACTCTAGGCTTCCCTTTCCATCACCATCTCCTGGAATTTGCCAAAGTTCATGTCCACTGAGTCAGTGATGACATCCAGACATCTCATCCTATGTCGTCCTCTTCTCCTGCCTCCAGTCTTTCCCAGCATCAGGTCTTTTCAAATGAGTCAGTTCTTCACATCAGGTGGCCAAAGTATTGGAGCTTCAGCTTCAGCATCAGTCTTTCCAATGAATATTCAGGGTTGATTTCCTTTAAAATTGACTGGTTTGATCTCCTTGCTATCCAAGGGACTCTAAGGAGTCTTCTCCAGCATCGACTCGAAAGCATCAATTCTTTGGCACTCTGCTTTCTTTATTGTCCAGCGCTCACAACCATACATGACTACTGGAAGGACCATAGCCTTGACTATACAGACCTTTGTCAGCAAAGTGATGTCTTTGCTCTTTAACACACTGTCTAGCTTTGTCATAGCTTTCCTACCAAGAAGCAGTTGTCTTCTAATTTCATGCTGCAGTCACCGTCCACGGTGATTTAGAGCCCAAGGAGATGAAATCTGTCACTGCTTTCACCTTTTCGCCTTCTACTTGCCATGAAGTGATGGGGCTGGATTCCATGATCTTAGTCTTTTTAATATTGAGTCTTAAGCTGGCTTTTTCACTCTCCTCCTTCACCCTTAAAAGGTTCTTTATTTCCTCTTCGCTTTCTGCCATTAAAGTGGTATCATCTGCATATCTGAGGTTGTTGATATTTCTCCCAGCAATCTTGATTCCAGCTTGTAACTCATCTAGCCTGGCATTTCTCATGATGTGCTCTATGTGTAAGTTAAATAAACAAGGTAACAATAAACAGCCTTGTCGTACTCCTTTCTCAATCCTGAACCAGTCAGTTGTTCCATACAAGGTTCTAACTGTTGTTTCTTGAACAGCATACAGGTTTCTCAAAATGGTCTGGAATTCCCATCTCTTGAAGAGTTTCCATAGTTTGATCCCCATAATAAAATCCTTGAAAATTCTTCTTTACCAAGTCTAGAAAATGATGTAGGAGTGTGCTTAGTATCTTATTAAAGACTGGCTGGTAGTATTGAAATATTACCTCAGTATTTGAGGGCACTGTGATGTATGGTTAGCTGGTTTTCAACAAGGATGCCAAGGGGATTCAGTGGGAAAAGAATAGCCTTTTCAACAACGTGACACCACGACAACTCACCAACCACATACAGAGGAATGAATCTGGAGCCCTACCTCATACTGTATTACACAGATTAACTTAATATAAATCAAAGGTCTAAATGTAAAAGCTAAAATTATAAAATTTCTAAAAGAAAATATAGGTGAAAATCTGTGTGATCTTGGTTGGATTAGGCAGGGGTTTCTTAGGTATGAAAAGCACAAGAACAAAAGAAAAAAGATAAATTGGACTTCATCAAAATTAAAACTTTGACAAAGGACACTATCAAACAAAAAGAGAATCTACAGAATGGAAGAAAATATTGGAAAATTTATATATGCATTCACATATACATATATACATATACATATATACATATATACATATATATATATATATATATATGAAGGAAATAGCAACCCATTCCTGTGTTCTTGTCTGGTAAATTCCATGACTCTGGAGCCTAGCAGGCTACAGTTCATAGGGGTCACAAAGAGTCAGACACGACTGAGCGTGCATGCACATGTATATATACACATACACGTGTGTATGTGTATATATATGCCTTCCCAGGTGGCACTAATGGTAAGGAACCCTGCTTCCAATGCAGGAGACGTAGAGATGCAGGTTCAAGCCCTGGGTTGGGATGATCCCTTGGAGAAGGGAGGGCATGGTAGCCCACTCCGGTATTCTTGCCTGGAGAACTCCATGGATAGAGGAGTTTGGCAGGTCACAATCCATGGGGTTGCAAAGAGTCAGATATGAATGAAATGACTTAGCATGCACATACAGGCACATAATAGGCACATATGTGCCTATATATTAAATATATATACATACATGAACATATAAAGTGAGCAAAAGATTTGACTAGATGTTTGATGTACATATACACACACACATATATATATGTACATATATGTGTGTATATATGCACATATATATGAAAAGTAGGCAAAGAATTTGATTAGACATTTCTCCAAAGAAGATATTCAAATGCCCAATAAGCACTGTAAAGATGCTCAAAATCAAAACTGTGATGAGCTACCACTTCACATCCCATAGGATCCTAACATTTTTAAATGAACAATAATTATTGGTGAAAATATGGAGAAATTGAACTCTTGGGCATTGCTAGTAAAAATATAAAATGATACAGCTTCTGTGGAAATGGCTGTATTGTCTGTGGTAGTTCCTCAAAAAGTTAAACATAACTGTCATCTGACTCAGCAGCTCTGCTCCTAGATGTATATTTAAGAGAACTGACAACATGTGTTCACACAGATATATATGCACAAATTGTAACTTTATTCAAAATAACCAAAAAGTGTAAACAACCCAAATATCTATTAATTGAGGAATGGATAAATAAAATGTAAAAAATTTACATTATAAATAAAATCTATTTTATTCCATAAAATAGAATATTATTCAGACATAAAAAGCAATGAAATACTATTACATGCTACAACATGTTTAAAAATTGGAAATTTTATGCTTCATGAAAAAAGCCAGACACACTGGCATATACTTTATGATTCTAAACATTCAGAATAAGCACATCCATAGGGTCAGAAAGCAGATTAGTGATTGTAAGGAGTTACAGGGGAGATAGGAATTGGGACTAACTACTAGTAGGTACAGAGTTTCTGTGATGATAAAAATGTTCTATGATTAGATTTTGGTGATAGTTGCACAACATTGTGAATACAGAAAACTACAGAAGTGTATATTTTCAAATGGTGAATTTATTTTATATGAATTATATCTTAATGTAAAATATGGAAAGCAGGTATACTCAAAGATAAAATGTTATGAAAGAGACTGATATTATGAAGGATTTCAGTCATAAAGGGTGTGAAATAATTGGGTATCCCCAAGACCCCCTGTGACTGATAGACAACTTTGTGGCTTTCAGAGGATTAAAAGAAAGGCTCAGTGGTGTGGTTATTACAGCTTGACAAGAAAAATCAGTCATTAGATAGATGATGCTCTGCTCAGAGTCAGGGAATGTCTTTAGAGATACAATGCAAATTGAGATGATAAAACGAAATTACCTCCACTGAGAAAGTCACCTGTAGTTCAGAAATAGCAGAGAAGTCAGAAAACTAATACAGAGTAGGGGTAAGACTGATGGGGTATGATTTTTCTTTTTTAATGTACAGTCCAGTGGCAGTTTTCGCTAGATTTTGTGCTAAAATAAGAGCATTTTCACACATTTTAATTGCTGTGTGATGACAACAGTGTGATCTTCATCCACAAACATTTATTATCTACTTAATTTTGCTCTAATTTCAGTATAGCAAGCATTCACCTTATAAGTGGAAGTAACTGTCCATTTAGTAAAAAGAAATCCCTTCTCACATTGCTAAGCCTGTTGTACATTTCTATAATGAAAGATTAATAACAAATGGCCTTTTATATTTTTCCATTTTTAACTTACATTTATAGAATACCATTTGCAAAGTAGCATCTTTATGAACTGGAACCCTAACTGCTCCTTAAACATTCATAAAGAATATTTCAAAACTGTAGAAGTTAAGGTTTCACAATATTGCAGGATTAAAATATGATCAGGATTTTATATGAGACTTTTTTGCCTTTATAAAGCTGTTTTATATGGGGACTTCCTTGATGATCCAGTGGTTAAGAATCCGCCTTGCAATGAAGGGTTCATGGGTTCAATCCCTGGTTGGGGAGCTGAGATCCCACATGCCACAGAGCAGCTAAGCCCGCACACCGCAATGACTGAAGCCTGTGGCTCGGGAACCCAGAGGCTGCAACTAGAGAGTCTGTGTGCTGCAACGAAAGATCCTGTGTGCTAAGACTAAGACCTGACACGGCCAAATAAATAAATAAATATACTTGTAAAAACTTTATCATAATTGATTCTGTAATGTTCATGATAAACAATACAGAATTATTTTTGAGGCACATTTTAAAAATGATTTATACTTACTTGATAGCTATCTAAATTGTTCAATTATTTTTCAGATCTGTCATTTACTCCATCATTTATAGTGATGCAACAGGACATAGAGGAATGGATAAAAACATTGGCGAGCAACTCAATAAAGCTTATGAAGCCTTTCGACAGGCATGCATGGATAGAGATTCTGCAGTAAAAGAACTACAGCAAAAGGTATATGGTTTTAGTTTTGAAAGTTGTTATTTATCCTGGTGAATGGAATTTGAATCTTTTGCAATGGAAAATATATTGTTAGAACTAAAGAAAGAACTTGAAGAACTAAAACACAGGGATATATTAATAGATAAAATTTGAGGTTTTTGTTTGCTAACTTTTTAAAGAATATTGTGACCTATGGAAAAAATTCATTTTAAGATGATTGTATTGAGGAAAGATAAGTATGTTATCTTCCATGAATAATTTTTAAGTAAAATGACAAACTAAAAGTCAGAGTATCACTATCTCAGCTAGTTATTTTGTTTGTTTTTTTCATATTGTTACTTGGCTGACTGGAAGACGATACAGATCTTAAAATATCCTGGAACTAAATTTGTTATTAATTTATTCTTTAACTATAAGTTTAAAATAAACTGTTATTTCAGTGAAATCTTTAATGTCTTACCAGAAGTTTCAGCTTTTTAAAATACTCCCGTTCACATAAAATTTCTGCTTATTGTTTTCAGTTTCTAAAGAAAGTAAATTGGAAGAAAGGTATATCCAGGCAAAAATTACCTGGTTAAGTAGTTTCTAGGCATGTCTGTTAATGGTCCTTGATAAGGTTTTTACCAACCTACAGTAAAATAAGAAAAACAAGAATAAGGTAATGAACTTCTTATAATGCTAAATTTATTCCATTTAAAATTCTATCCTTTATTCTGATATTGTTTCTATGTTTCTGTACTGTCAGAATAAAGAGCAAAATTTTGTTAGCATACCCATTTGTCAAATGATGATCATAGAGTTTTCTGTTTGTTTTTTTTTTTTTTGCTGAGTTAGTATCATTACTTAGTGTTTTGGGAGTCCCCAGTGCACCCAGAGATTCTGCAATTCTCTAAAAGGATTCACAGGACTGAGTAAAACTGTCATATTCAGAGCTAAGGTTTATTACAGAGACTAGTAAAGAAACACAGCCAGATCATTAATGGAAAAAGACACCAGGTGGAGTCTGGAGGAATCCTTGTGCAGGTTTCCTATACTCTTTCCTTTCTGTGAGGAGTCATACAGAGTGCACCCTCTCTCCAGCTTCCAGAAGTTCACCCAGCATATATGCACTGCTTTGGCATGGGGAACTCCATTTGAGACTCAAGAACTTGGGATATTTTTAAGGGTTAGTTACATAGGCACCCTGTGTCAGAAGGAAAGTAGTTATTCACCACAAATCTCATGGTAGTCCAAGTAGGTTGGCACAGCACTTAGAATCTTATCACTTAAGAAATGTTTTCAAAGATTATATTCCCAGATGCCACTCAGGGGGCCAGCCTTGCAAATAGGTCTCTCTGAAGATAAATAGCTTAAGCCCTGCTATGTTAAATTATTCCTGTAAGGCTGTTGAAAGTAGAGGATCTTACGTTGGTTCCTTCAATTAAAAAAGAAACTTTTTTTTTACTAGTCTGGTATTCTGAAGTCTTAAGAAATATGCTAGCCATTGGAGTTCTTAGTTTCCTCCATAAGTATAGGAATACATAATTCCCTTTCTCCTTGCTATTTGATACATCTACTGTAAAACTAGTGTTATACATACTGCACTCCATTTCTCAAAAATTATCCTTTTTTTTTGTGATTCTCAGGTTGATTTACAAAAGAATACTCCCAGTTATATAGGTAAACTTAATGGTCTAGAGATCTTCAGTAGGGGTGCATAAGAGAAATAGAGATAGGATAGTGACAGACACTTTCTCGATTATTGAAGTGAAGTTTAGAATTTGGTTTTGTTTTCCTTTCCAATTCATGTATAAGGCATAATCACTTTTTAAAAAGAGTATCAAAAATTCTCAGCTTTTATTCTTATTTTCTCATTAGGTTCGTTAAGAAACTTCAACCATGCTGGGCCTATTCTAGGAACATTGGGAAATACAGAATTAGGGAATAGGAGTATTGAGATATTCTTCTGATAAGACAGAGACAGGTATTTCTCTATCTCCTGATCTTTCTGCCCTGGCCAGTAGTAAGCATCTGAAAACTTGTATAATTTAATCTCTGCCATGGAAGAAACCTTTATTCACTATGACACTTTCCCCTAAAGAGGGGAAAGGAAAATATTTTTTATGTTTCTCAAAAATAGAAGAAGAAAAAATGTTAAACTCTAGACATTCTAATTTATTTAAGAGACATTATTGAGTGTCTGCTATGTACTGAGCTCTTAATAAGGTTCTGAGAATACTGAAATAAAATATGGTTTATGTCCTTAAGGACTTTCAATAAGTAAAAAAGATCAATAGTTATTATTATAGCATGCTAAGTGCTGTAGTAGAGATCTGTATAGGATAACATGTGAGCACAGTGAAGAGGCACTTAACTCACTCTGGGAGGATCAGGTCATAAGCCTACCACTAAGCCCAACCCTTGAGTCAAGACTAGGAGGAGCTGGGTAAATTAGGGAAGATGGATCCTGAAAGCAGGGGAGAAATATATATAGTAGAAACTCAGAAGTGAAGGCAGTACAGGAAAAGAAGCTGTGAAGATAGATTAGGGCCTTATCATGATGATTATAACTAAGTAGTTTTGTACGGTATTCTTATTCATTCAAAATATATTGAAGGACTTAGTACGTGCTTTAGAAAAGTCTTCCTGACAGTGGGATAGAGGATAGATAGGATAGAGAGTAGTGTGGAATTGGCTCAACAAACATTGGTGCTAAGCAGTGGTCTAAGATCAGGAGTATAAAAATAAGTGGCAACCATCAATTTGCACCTTATTATAAATAAATATATAATTATATACCTGTTATGCCATGCCTGTGTGCTTAGTCTTGTCTGGTGACCCTTTGAACTGTAGCCTGCCAGGCTCCTCTGTCCATGGAGTTTTCCAGGCAAGAATACTGGAGCAGGTTGCCATTTCCTTCTCCAGGGGATTTTTCCAACCCAGGGATCGAACCTTCATCTCCTGTGTCTCCTGCATTGCAGGCAGCTTCTTTATCCTTGAGCCACTGAGGAAGCCCACCTATTAATATACATATATTACATACATCATGAGAAATGCTGCACTGGATGAAGCACAAGCTGGAATCAAGATTGCCGGGAGAAATATCAATAACCTCCTATATGCAGATGACACCACCCTTATGGCAATACGCAAGAAGAACTAAAGAGCCTCTTGATGAAAGTGAAAGAGGAGAGTGAAAAAGTTGGCTTAAAACTCTGAATTTCTTAAAATTCAGAAAACTTAAGATCATGGCATCTGGTCCCATCAGTTCATGGCAAATAGATGGGGAAACAATGGAAACAGTGACAGACTTTATTTTGGGAAGCTCCAAAATCACTACAGATGGTGACTGCAGCCATGAAATTAAAAGATGCTTGCTCCTTGGAAGAAAAATTATGACCAACCTAGATAGCATATTAAAAAGCAGAGACATTACTTTGCCAGCAAAGGTCCATCTAGTCAAAGCTACGGTTTTTCCAGTAATCATGTATGGATGTGAGATTTGGACTATAAAGAAAGCTGAGCGCCAAAGAATTGACACTTTAGAACTGTGGTGTTGGAGAAGACTCTTGAGAGTCCCTTGGACTGCAAGGAGATCCAGCCAGTCCATCCTCAAAGGAAATCAGTCCTGAATATTCACTGGAAGGACTGATGCTGAAGCTGAAACTCCAATACTTTGGCCACCTGATGCGAAGAACTGACTCCTTGGAAAAGAGCCTGATGCTGGGAAAGACTGAAAGTGGGAGAAGGGGATGACAGAGAATGAGATGGTTGGATGGCATCACTGACTTAATGGACATGAGTTTGAGTAAGCTCCGGGAGGTGGTGATAGACAAGGAAGCCTGGCATGCTACAGTCCATGGGGTCACAGAGAGTCGGATATGACTGAGCAACTGAACTGAACTGAATATTACGTTTCAGTTTACTAAAGAAAAATGAATGGCAATCGTTTGGTTACCTCTGGGACATACAGGTGAAAATGTCCTGAATTGGAGATTATAGATATAGATTATAGAAGAACAGTTTCATTATAGCCCTGAGTGTGTACATGTCCAAATTATAATGTGTAGGGTGAAGGGATATTTGAAGAACAGAAGAGGAAGAGGAAGGAAATATGGCCAACCAAGTGGTTGCTAGAGATTCAGAAATAGGTTAAGGAATTTACTCTGAACATGAAGAAACACCCATTCCTCTGAGAATTGGAGGGCACAAGAGAGAAAAATAGCTGCAAATGAAAAGTTGGTATGTAAGAAGTTGAGATGGCAGGAAGTTTAAAGGGATTCTCATGTATTACTTATATCTGGAATCCAAAAAAAGTCAAATCTGTTAAAAAAAAAAACAGTAAAATGGTGGATACTTGGGAGATGGAGAGAGGCAGAGAAGATTGTTGTTGTTTAAATTTATAACAAGTAGTAAATAAGCCATGGAGATCTAATGCACGTTATAATGAATATAAACAGTAATATTGTATAATTATTTAATGTGTTAAGTATGACTACAACAATAATATTACAAAATAAATGCATCAAAGTAATTCACAATGCACCTTAACTTACATAATATTTTATGTCAAATTTATTCAATTTAAAAAATCAAACAAAGAAAGAGTAGATTTTCTTATGAGAGTCCATTTTTTTCCCCTGAAATACAAGATAAGATCATCTACTGAGTGAAATGATTTTAGGATTTTAGGGTAGTCTGAAAGTGATAATAAAGACTTGAAAGCTTCAGTTAAGTGAAAGAAGAAAAATGTGGCATCCAGCCTTTATCATGAATTTTTAGTGGTGTCAATCTGTGTTTGCTGGCTGCTATTTCAGCAGTTTTCTTGATGTAGAAGTAATTGGATGGCCAGATCCAAAATTAAGAGATTGTAGAGTTAAAGTAAAAGAATTTTTGGTTAGGTGACCAGAAAGTACATACAAAAGCAATTGAAGTTACGTGCTTTGAGATATAAGTTAAAATCAGAAAGAAGCTAATCCAGGAGGAGTCTAAGACTAAGAACAAAAAGGGGGTTTATGGATGAGTTGTTCATGAAGTGAGAGGACAGATACAGAGGGAGTAGAAGAATGTGAGTTCAAAGGATGGATTACTGTCAGTGAGCAAAGATTGATGTTTAGTATCTCTGTTTTCATAATGAGCCATGAAAGTGGATAGCGGGAATGAGATTGAGGAATTCAGGAAACTCTTAAGTGAAGACTAGAGCACTTACAGAATGGTGGTAGATTTAAGAACATTTAGAGTGATATTGTGAAGGGAAGAGCAAAAATTCTTGAATGTAGAGTAGAGTGAGTGAAGTCACTCAGTCGTGTCCGACTCTTTGCGACCCGGTGGACTGTAGCCTACCAGGCTCCTCCTCCATGGGATTCTCCAGGCAAGAATACTGGAGTGGGTTGCCATTTCCTTCTCCCAGGAAAGGACTATTGTCTTGGGAGATAACTGTTTTGAGGAGAGACTGGTATAATTAAAATACCTTGTGAATAGCTTTTTGCTTAAGTTTAAAGGAATAATGGCCCAGAAGTGGCAATAATGAAGCAAATGACTTATCTTTTTGTTCTCCTGCATCTAACTCCATTGCCCAATCCCTGTTTGATATAACACTAGACAGCTTCATATGAGGGGGTTACAGAGGCATCTATAATTATTAGGAAACAACATAATTATTCCCATTTTAATATGAGATGCTAGACTTGCTGAAATTCAATTTTATTGGCCATTACATTGTCTATAGTACAGTGAAATAAGAGTTAGAAATTTGATCTCATTCATTACTTTTTTAAAAAATTAACATTTTTCTAAAACTTTTTTGTGAGAAAACAATTATACGTCCTTTTGACATTTTGGGGGTTTTACTTTATGGAGCATTTACTTTTTAAAATTGCAGACTCAAATGTACCAAGTGTAAATTACTAATTTCTCCTTATCTGTCTACTCCTAGAAGTGAGATTGAACTTTGAAAAGTTCAATCAAGTTAGGTATTCCCATTCATAATCTTTAGTAATAAGATATATACACATTCTCAAACTTGCAGTATGAAAAGATAAGAACAAATAACACTTCCAAGATTTTTAGCCTGGATAAATGGAAGATTGATGATGCAGGCACAGAAAAAGAGAATGCTGATTTTGATAAAGGAAGTTATTTGGTATTATCTGATATTTTGAGTTCAAGAATTAGAAGATCATTGGGGAAAATTATCAGCAGACTATTGAGTTACGGATCTTTGAAGTAAAGTACCAATTGAAAATACAAATTTAGAAATCATCTTTGTAGAGATGATACTTGGAGTGATAGGAGAAGGAGGTACTAAGGAGAAAGAGAACAGAGCAAAGGAAGAAGGGAAGCAAGAAAATAACCTTGGAGAAGTTGCCTGGCCTTCTGAAAAGGCCCCAGGAACTGTACTCTAAGTGAGCTTGGCTGTGCTTCCAAACGTTAAGCTTAAAATAATTGGTCTGTTGAGTGACATCAGCAAGGTGACAAAGTAGGACGTTCCAATCCCCTGATTTTCCACAAAAACATCAGATAAACAGACTGAAAAAATTTTCTAGGAATTCTGGAACTCAGTCAGTGGTGTATGGCAACAAAGCAAACACTTAGTCAAGAAAAACCTACATTGAAAATAGAGAAAATTTAGTGGCATTTTACTCACCCTTGACCCACCTTATCCCCAGTATGGCATGGTGCAATTGGAAGGAAGCAGCCTAGTTCCTGATTCCCTCAGGAGGGAAGAAAGGAAGAAGCAAAGTGGAACATTTTTGAAACATCCTGGACAGCCTGTGGACTACCCAAGGGACTGTTTTCTGTCTTAATCTGAATTGAAGCTTGGAGTTGGGAATGACTGCATAGTTTAGGTCTCAGACTGGCAACTGTGGAAAGTAGTGGTGGGCATCATAACATATGGAAACTGCAGGGAGGAGATTGCAGTGAACACATGGTTCAAGAGATGTGGGAAAATGAATATAATGGAACATCTGAGGCCCTGAGCAGACACTTCCAAACAGCCAGGAAAAATCAGGAGGGAAAAAGTCACAGAGAACCAAACAGGATATACACCCAGAAAATACTTGAGAAAACCTTAAACCTTTACCCTGGACTAATGTCAAAGTTAAGGGACCTGCTAATTAGTGAAGATCATCCACATGAGCTTTCAGGCTTGGAGAGTGACTGTTCAAACACCCAGTTTTCAACCATAGCAGGCATTCAAAAAAAATGCGAATGTGGCCCTTCTAAAGGAAAAAAATAAATTCCCAGAAACAGCCCCTGAAGAAACACATGCATCAGATTTACTAGACAAAGAATTTCAAATAATTGTGTAAACATGCTCAAAGAGCTAAAGTAAGACAGAATCAAAGGGCTAAAGTAAATTAGGAAAGCAATAATATGAACAAAATGAGAAAATAAAAATTTTACACTAGAGGTTCAAGAATATACTTGAACAAGCAGAGAAAAGAATCAGTGAACTGAAAGACAGGTAATTTGAAAGATTGGAATCCAAGGAACAAAAAGAAAAAAAGAATAACGAAAAGTTAGCAAAGCCTACGGGAATTACAAGACACTATCAAGTACAGCAATATGCACTATGGGAAGAGAAGAGAGAGATTCTTTTGAAGAAATAGATTATTAAAGCTTCTCAAATTAGAGGAACTATATATATATATAAATCCAAGAAGCTCAACAGACTTCATGTAGAGTAAATCTAAAGAGCCCCACATCAAGACAAATTATAATCAAACTGTTGAAAGACAGATACAGAATCTGGAAAGCCACAGGAGGAAAGGGACTCATGTACAAGGAAGCACTACTAAGGCTGTCAGTGGATTTCTCAACAAAAAGCTTGCAGACCAGAGGGCAATGCTGTGTTGTATTTAAGTATTAAAGGCGGGGTGGGGGGGACAACTATTAACCAAGAATTTTATATCTGGCAAAACTGTCCTTCAAAACTGAGGGAGACATTAAAATATTCCTAGACAAACAAAAGTGGGAGGAGTTCATTACCCCTAGACCTGACCTATAAGAAGTGCTAAGGAATGTCCAAGTTGAAGTGAAAAGGTACTAGAGAGTAACTTGAAGCCAAGTGAAAATACAGAACCCTTTGGGAAAGGTGAATAATAGACAAATATAAATATCAGTATTATTGTAATTTTGGTTTGTAGCTCTGCTTTTTATTTTCTACAGCCCGATTTAGAACACAAAGATATAAAGATAATTTTAAGTCTATATTAATGGGTTTACAGTATATAAAGGTGTAATTTGTGACATCAGTAACAATGGGGTGCAGAGCTAGAAAATCTGAATAGGCCAATACCTAGTAAAGAAATTGAAGCAGTTACCAAAAAGTTTACAACAAAGAAAGCCCAGGACTTAATGGCTTCACTGATGATTTCTACCAAACATTCAAACAATTAACACCAGTCCTTCTCACACTTTCAAAAAATTGATCAAGGTAGAATATTTCCTAACTCAATTCTTTGAGGCCAGCATTACTCTAATTTCAAAGCCAGACAAAGGCACTACAAGAAAACTACAGGCTGATATCCCTTATCAACAGTGATGCAGAAATCCTCAACAAAATACTAGCAAACCAAAGTCAACAGTGTGTTAAAAGAATTATACACCTTAACCAATTATACACCTTATTCCTGCATTGCAAGAATGGTCAAATCAGTGAATGTAATACATCACTCTTAACAGAATGAGAGGGGGACAGAAGCACAGGATCATCTCAATTGATGCAGAAGAGTTTACAAAATTCAACACCTTTTTTTTTTAACGTAAAAACACTCAACAAACGGACATTATGGAACTATTACAATATATTAAAGGCTATATGTGACTGTTTATAATAGCCAGGACATGGAAGCAACCTCGATGTCCATCAGCAGACGAATGGATAAGAACGCTGTTTTGCATATACACAATGGAATATTACTGAGCCATTAAAAAGAATACATTTGAATCAGTTCTAATGAGGTGGATGAAACTGGAGCCTATTACACAGAGTGAAGTGAGCCAGAAAGAAAAACACCAATACAGTATACTAATACATATATATGGAATTTAGAAAGATGGTAACAATAACCCTATATGCAAGACAGCAAAAGAGACACAGATGTATAGAACAGTATTTTGGGCTCTGTAGGAGAAGGCGGGAATGGGGTGATCTGAGAGAATGTCATTGAAACATGTATATTACATATGAAATAGATCGCCCCTCCAGGTTTGATAACATGAGACAGAGTGCTCAGGGCTGGTGCACTGGGGTGACCCAGAGGGATGGGATGGGGAGGGAGGTGAGAGGGGTGTTCAGGATGGGGAACACATGTACACCTGTGGCTGATTCATGTCAATGTATGGCAAAAACCACTACAATATTGTAAAGTAATTAGACTCCAACTAAAATAAATAAATTAAAAAAAAAAAACCACCTTGGCTTCTAGCAAACAGCCAGCCACTTGCTTCTGGCCGTAAATAACCACAGTTTTAAAAAAAATAAAGGCTATGTGTGAGAAAACCGCATCTAACATAATACTCCATGGTGAAAGACTGAAAGCTTAATTTTTCTGAGATAAGGAACAAGACAAAGATGTACACTTCCACTACTTTTATTCAACATAGCACTGTAAGCCCTATCCAAAGCAGTCAGACAAAAAAAACTATCTAAATTGGAAAGGGAGAAAAAAAATTATCTCTGTTTGCAGATTTCTGGATCCTATGTATAGAAAACCCTAAAGGTTCCATCAAACTGTTAGAAGTAATAAATTCAGCAAAGTTGTAAGATATAAAATAAACACAAAAATCAACTGCATTGCTATACATTAACATTAAACAAGCTGAAAAGGAAATTAAGAAAATTCAATTTACAATAGTATTAAAATGAATAATATACTTAGGAATCGACTTAACCAGGTAGGTGACAGACTTATACACTGAAAACTACAAAATGTTGCTGAAAGAAATTTTAAAAAGAGGGAGTTCCCTGGTGGCCTAATGGGTAGGATTCCAAGCTTTCACTGCCATGGCCCAGGTCCAGTCCCAGCTCAGGGAACTGAGATTTCACAAACTACATGGTGTACTCAAAAAAAAAAAAGAACATTTGGGGGAAAGTCTGTGTCATGGGTTGGACCCTTGAAGTGAAGTTGCTCAGTCGTGTCCGACTCTTTGCAAACCCATGAACTGTAGCCTACCAGGCTCCTCAGTCCGTGGAATTTTCCAGGCAAGAATACTGGAGTGGGTTGCCATTTCCTTCTCCAGGGGATCTTCCCAACCCAAGGATCGAACCCTGGTCTTCCACATTGTAGGCATACGCTTTACCATCTGAGCCACCAGGGCACCATGTACAAATCAACCTAAACCTGATCAAAGACCTAAATGCAAGAGCCAATACTGTAAAGCTCTTAGAAGAAATCATAGGGGCAAGGCTTCATGACATTGGATTTGGGAGACAGCTCTTAGCTATGGGCTTCCCTCATACCTCAGTTGTTAAAAGAATCCGCCTGCAATGCAGGAGACCCCAGTTCAATTCCTGGGTCGGGAAGATCTGCTGGTGAAGGGATAGGCTACCCACTCCAGTATTCTTGGGCTTCCCTTGTGGCTCAGCTGGTAAAGAATCCGCCTGCAATGCAGGAGACCTGGGTTCGATCCCTGGGTTGGGAAGATCCCCTGGAGAAGGCAAAGGCTATACACTCCAGTTTTCTGGCCTGGAAAATTCCATGGACTGTATAGTCCATGGGGTCACAAAGAGTCGGACACGAGTGAGTGACCTTCACTTTCACTTTCTTAGCTATGACACCAAAAGCACAGACAGCAAGAAGTAAATTAGTAATTTGGACTTCATGAAAATTAAAACTTTCATGCATCAAAAGACACTATCAACAGAGTGAAAGGTAACCTAAGGAATGTGGGGAGATAATTGCAAAGCATGTATCTGATAAAGGGTTGATACTTAGAGTGTATAAAGAACTACGCTCAAAAACAACAAACAACCTGATTAAAAAGTCAACCAAGGACATGAGTAGACATTCTCCGAAGAAGTTATACAAATGACCAGTAAGCACATAAAAAGATGCTCGACATCATTGTTCCATCACTCAGCCATCGTGTCCAGCTCTTTACGATGCTAATGACTATAGTCCACTAGGCTGCTCTGTCCATGAGACTTTCCAGGCATGAATACTAGAGTAGGTTGCCATTTCTTCCTCCAGGGGATCTTCCCAACCCAGGGATTGAACCTGTGTCTCCTGCATTGGCAGGCAGATTCTTTATACCACTGAGTCACCTGTGAAAGTGAAAGTCGCTCGGTCCTGTCCAACTCTTTGTGACCCCATGGACTATACAATCCATGGAATTCTCCAGGCCAGAAAACTGGAGTGGGTAGCCTTTTCCTTCACCAGGGGATCTTTGTAACCCAGGAATCGAACCCAGGTCTCCCGCATTGCATGCAGATTCTTTACCAGGTGAACCACAAGGGAAGCCCAAGAATACTGGAGTGGGTAGCCTACCTGGGAGGCCATCATTAATTCGACATCATTAGGGAAATGCAAGTTGAAATCACTGTGCTTATTCGCCCAGTCGTGTTCTGACTCCTCGTGACCCCATGAACTGCAGCCCACCAGGCTCCTCTGTCCCTGGGATTCTCCAGGCAGGAAAACTGGAGTGGGTTGCCATGCCCTCCTCCAAGGGATCTTCCCAATCCAGGGATCGAATCCAGGTCTCCTCATTGCAGGCAGATTCTTTACCATATGAGCCACCAGGGAAGCCCAAGAATACTGGAGTGGGTAGCCTAACCCTTCTGCAGGGGATCTTCCCAACCCAGGAACTGAATCAGGGTCTCCTGCATTGCAGGTGGATTCTTTACCAACTGAGCTACCAGAAAGCCCTGAAACCACACTAATCCTATTCCCATTGGGATGGCTATTATTATAAAAAATGAAATTTTAAGAAAAGAATTGGTGAGGATGTAGGGAAATTAGAACTCCTGTACATTGCTGACGGGAATGTAAAATGGTGTATCAACTGTGAAAGATAAATGATGTTTCTTCAAAACAAAACATAGAATTATTACCATATTGTCTAGCAATTCCACTTTTGGATAGATACCCAAATGAACTGAAAGCAAGGATTCAAAGAGATAATTGTATGCCTATGTTTGTAGCAGCCTCATTTACAGTGGCCAAAAGGTAGAAGCAACTCAAGTGCCCCTGAGTGGATAAATAGATAAAATATAGATACATTTTGTATATGTATATACAATATGCAAAAAAGCAATATCTATACAGAATGGATAGAATAGTTGGCTTCAAAGAGACAGAAAGTAGTAGGGTGGTTCCTAGAGGCTGGGGGAAGGGAGTGGGGAATTCATGTTGAAAAGGACAGCATTTCAGTCGGGGAAAATGAAAAAGCTCTGGAAATGGATGGTAGTGATGTTTGCACAACAGTGTGACTGTACTTAATGCCACAGAACTATACACTTAAAAGTGATTAAAATTGCAAATTTTGTATGCTGTATATATTTTACCCAACTTTAAAAAAAACCTATTACTAAAATATTAGCATAGGTTCTTTATGTTTTATTGCTATTCACCTGTCATTCATTAGTGTATACTTGCCCACCTTTTACCACTCAGCTGTCCATACTCCAGGCCAGTTCTTCTCACAGTGTTTCTTCTAGTTCACTTCAGTTTAAGATTCAGAAGCTCCTCTTTGAAAAGTCAGTGTGCTACATCCATTGTAGAACATTCTGTCAAGCAAAGACATCCGAGTATTCCAAATCAATAAAGGAGACAAAGACAAATAAGACAGGTAAGTGATTTTTTTAAAATATTACTAGCTAAAATTACAAAAGCAGCACATGCTTATTGAAAAAAATGCAGATAATCTAAGATATACAGAGTATAAAGTGATGGTCCTCTCCCTCGTTTCCCACAGGTAACCACTGTTAATAACATACCTTTATCCTTCCAGAATATGTGAATCATATCTTTTCAAAAATGGAGTTGTGCTAATTTGAAAAAGGTTTTAAAATTTTAAAACTATGTTTACCTTCACCATCATTATCACTAAGATTTATTGAGGCTTATGTTTGGCAAAATGTTATAGTCATCTCATTTAATTATTATATGGCTCTTATGAGTAAGTTGTTATTTAAATTTTTTGAATGAAACTGAAATGCAAAAAGGTGAAATAACAAGCCCTCCACTAATAAATAGTAGAACTATGATTTGAAAAAAATTGCTTGACCATGGATTTCATATCTATAACTTCTTTGCCTAAAATCATTGATAGTCTTTCAAGTTCACACATATAAAACTACCTTATTCCATTTAATAACTGATTCCATTTAATATCTCTTGTGCTACCTCTTCCTTAAAGCACTATTTTTCCTTAACATTTCAAACACCATATTTGATTTTTCTCATTCCTTTTTGGGTTGCAATTCCTCATTTTTCTCTGTAGGTTTATTCTCTACCACCAGGCCACTAAATATTAGACTTATTCAACCCCTTCTTTGTATCTTACTTTATATTCTTGTATGAGCTATTTCATCTTCTATGGCTTCAGATACTTATGACAATAACTCCTAAATTTATTTCTGTACTCCAGATTTATCCTCTGAGCTCTAGATCCGTATGTCTCATTGTCACTTGGAAGCCATATTTTACTGAATGTCAGACCTGAGCTTATACATCCACTATTTTTTCCTACCTATACCATATTAAAAGAGTAATGAGTCTTATAAGTTGCTGTGTAGAATAATAGTGCCTTTTATTTATCCTAAATTATCTCACTCAAATTTCCAAGGATGATTCCTGATACTGCTACTAATGTCCTCTTGGTCATCAAGTATATTCAGTTTCCCTGGGACCTGAGAGGTGTTCTTCTCAATACCAAATTTTCCATTGTTATACCTAGACACTCCTGCCACCATGACATTAAATTGTTTGTCTAAGGACCTCTAGTCTTTATGAAAACTTGACTGTTTTTAGGTTTTCTTGGCAGGATAGCCTTTATCCTCAGTCAGATCAGTTCAGTTCAGTCGCTCAGTCATGTCTAACTCTTTGTAACCCCATGAATTGTAGCACGCCAGGCCTCCCTGTCCATCACCATCTCCCGGAGTTCACTCAGACTCATGTCCACCGAGTCGGTGATGCCATCCAGCCATCTCATCCTCTGTCGTCCCCTTCTCCTCCTGCCCCCAGTCCTTCCCAGCATCAGAGTCTTCTCCAATGAGTCAAGTCTTTGCATGAGGTGGCCAAAGTACTGGAGTTTCAGCTTCAACATCATTCCTTCCAAAGAAATCCCAGGGTTGATCTCCTTCAGAATGGACTGGTTGGATCTCCTTGCAGTCCAAGGGACTCCTAGGAGTCTTTTCTAACACCACAGTTCAAAAGCATCAATTCTTCGGTGCTCAGCTTTCTTCACAGTCCAACTCTCACATCCATACGTGACCACTAGAAAAACCATAGCCTTGACTAGACGGACCTTTGTTGGCAAAGTAATGTCTCTGCTTTTGAATATGCTATCTAGGTTGGTCATAACTTTCCTTTCAGAGAGTAAGCATCTTTTAATTTCATGGCTGCAGTCACCATCTACAGTGATTTTGGAGCCCCCCAAAATAAAGTCTGACACTGTTTCCACTGTTTCCCCATCTATTTGCCATGAAGTGATGGGACCAGATGCCATGATCTTCGTTTTCTGAATGTTGAGCTTTAAGCCAACCTTTTCACTCTCCTCTTTCACTTTCAGCAAGAGGCTTTTTAGCTCCTCTTCACTTTCTGCCATAAGGGTGGTGTCATCTGCATATGACCATACTAAAATGTCAGGTAATCCAGATAATACTGAACCAATTGTATTCTCTTTGCTCCTTCAATCCTTAAATTCATATTACTTCATAAAGCAGAAAGGAGAATTAACTTTTTATGAATAAGTATATTTTACAAATGTCACATCCTTTACATGTAAATATGCCCAGCCCTACAAAGTTGGCATTCTTAGCCCCATTCTCAAATGAAGAACCTGAGACTCAGAAATAAATCAGTATTGCAACGTAAGTGGCAGAATCGATACTGAAACTGAGCTTATCTGACTCCTTTAAGTTTGTAATCATTATACCAACCTAGTTAAAAACTGAGCTTATTTGCCTTCTCTAAGTTCGTAATCATTATACTAACCTAGTTAAATCACAGCCCTTCCCAAGTATTCCATCTATTTTCTTCCCATTGCTACAAATAACAAATGCTTTTTCAGTAGCTCTTGGCCACATAAATAGAGAGTTCAAAGGAGAGTGCTGCTGGAAAGAGAATTTGAAAGTCTGGCAAATAACCAACCACTGGGAATGAGATTGCCTGAGGGGAGGGTTGTTTGTCAGTCACTAAGTTGTGTCTAACTCTTTGGGACCCCATGGACTTCACTGTCTCCTAGAGTTTGCTCAAACTCATGTCCGTTGATTCAGTGATACCATCCAACCATTTCATTCTCTCTCGCCCCCTTTTCCTGCTCTCAGTCATTCCCAGCATCAGGGTCTTTTCCAGTGAGTCAGCTCGTCATATCAGGTGGCCAAAGTAGTGGAGCTTCAGCTTCAGCATTAGTCTTCAATGAAGAGTCAGGGTTGATTTCCTTGAGGATTGACTGGTTTGATCTCCTTGCAGTACACAGTGATTTTGGAGCCCAAGAAAATAAAATCTGCCACTGTTCCTGTTTTTTCCCCTTCTGTTTGCCATGAAGTGATGGGATCAGCTGCCATGATCTTTGTTTTTTGAATGTTGAGTTTTAAACCAGCTTTTTCATGCTCCTCTTTCATCTTCATCAAGAGGCTCTTTAGTTCCTCTTGGCTTTCTGCCCTAAGGGTGGTGTCATCTGCATATCCAAAGGGAGAGTAAATAGCAAAAAGAGGATCTTGGTAGAGCTAGATAGACTCCTGTGCGTCTAGTCATGGTGATTATTCAAGGGGTGTGGGCATTACAGTCAGGCTAACCTGGATTCAAATCCCAGCTCTGCTTCCTACTGAGAAGCTTTGAGCAGGTTATTTTCTAGCTCTTTACCTCAGTATTCTTATCTATAAAATGTGGGAGATAATCTCAGGAGGTTAATTTAATGCTTTTAAATGAAATAGGGAAAATAAAGCTGTATCTGGTGCATAGTAGTCAGTGAAATGATCATATAATAATGTGTTGATGAAAAATTTGGTTGCAGAACAATTCACATTTTTAAAAAAGATATATACACATGTATGCTGAAGTTTTGAAAGAACACATACCAAAATGTCAATAGGAATTACCTCTAAGGAGGGATGGAGGGCAAAGTAAAGGAAGAGACTGTTATTTTTTTACTTAGTACACATCTGAGGTTTTGATATGGTTGTGATGGTGGACATACTGTTGGTTTTTGCATTGTTTTCAACAAATGTGCTACTTTTGTAATTTTTAACAACTATTTTGTTTCTTAATCATTTTGAGCCTATTTTATCTCTTTGTAAACTTTGAACAACCAGAGTTTGTTTATTAATTAATTTATTTGTTTATTGCTTCATAGAATGTTTTTGATTCAGTGAGGATACCACACTGATTTTTCAGAGAAAAAGCTTCTGAGTCTTAAATTACAGTGAATTATAAGAAGAATTGAAAAAACTGGCATAAAGCATGGGGTGGTTGTGTGGTAAGTCTGGTGACAAATTGTATATGTAATGATAATCAGTGATAATCAGAGCTTTAGTTAATGGACATATGCACACGTTATAATAGTAGGTAGAAACCTCGTTCATTATTACAGGAAAGGAGCTAACATTTGCAAAGAGCTTACTACATACCATACATTTTATACATGCCATCTACTTCAGTACTTCAAGTAAATATTATTTTTATTTGAAAGTGAAAGAAACCAAGGCTCAAAGAACATAAGTAAATTTTGAACCAAAACACAATATTGCAAATAAAAATAGTTTACCATTTGGCATACAGAGAAATTGGTGACAGCACCATCACTTAATAGTAGATAATCAGGTTTATAATCTAATGTCGGGCTGCATATCTCCTGGATAAATCTTGGTATCAGGAGGGTGGGAGAGGGCAGGATTTATAACTCCCTAGTTATAGGAGAATATAACAGTTTGGTTTAGAAATGAGCTGTAGAAACTAGATCTCCAGTTGCTAATCCTATGCAGTCTCTCTTTTTCTTAACCTAAAATTGAAGTTGATGTTTTTAGTTTGCCAGTTTCAAGATAGTTTTTGTCTAAAATGTTATGTATTGGAATAATTAATATTTAATTATCTTCCTTCATGAACTATGGAGTTCCCTATTGAGAGTTTTTGTAGTAGCCAAGGAAACCCTTCAATAAAGCTTTTGTTCTCTTTGTTAATCTTGGAATAGTTTGGAAGGTTTTTAAACTTTTTCTTTGAATCCATTCAATATTTACTAAATTTCTATTCTTTTTTATACTTGGAAGGAAAAAAATGGTATTTCTCAGAATATTGGGATTAGTTCTTGAGGATGAGAGAGATTATGTTTGACCTATTTAGAGTATTATGGATGACTGAGGACACTTGAACTTTTTTTCCCATTTAGGAAATAAGTGCTTTGGAAAATATGAGAAATGAGAATTATTTTCAGTGTCAGCAATAGAAAAAAAATAAGTTTATAGAACTCTTTTAATATTTATGAAACCCATGAAAACTTGAGCAGCTGTATGTCCAAAATTATAGAAAATACGCTGCCTTAATTTTAAAGACGGATTGAAATTTTGCCAGGATAAAGGGACTTTTCTTAAGATAAGCTTTTTGCTTTATTTATGATAGTCAAGAGAGTATATGGACAACCATTTTTAGTAAATTCAAGGTCTGTGCTATATTTGATCACCATTGTTATAAGTTTTGCTTTTGAACACTGAGAAAGGATATAAAGTATATTCTGGCACCAGTACCTCAGTACCTGTTTACCTCTTTAGATGCTGGTAGACCACTTGTTTTGCTAGTCTTTGGAACTGGAAGGAGTGTCAGATACACAGAAGCCAGAGTCATCTTGGCCAGATGGTGTTTGATACAGATGGATGGTTAGTTGTCATGCAGATCTCCTAGTTGGTAACTTGTTGCTGCCATCTGACTCAAAGAATCATTCACACACACTGGCTGTCAAAAGCATCTTCTCTTCTGTCTGTTTTAGCTGTCATGTCTGTGCTCTGTACAGAAGTGTTGACAAGACATTGCTGTTGTACATTTTCAATGTGGTTGTTAGTAATTTTTCTGTTTTGTAGGGTCTTTGGTAGTGCTAGAATGTACTTGCTTTGTAATTGTACTGATTTGTGTGTGTGTAAATACTGTGACAGTGCAACAATTATCTGACCTTTTAAAAGGAGTTTTCAGATAATAAGTTTATGTACATCTATTCAGTGAACGAGAAGCATTTAATAAAAAGAAGAAAAGCCTCTTGTTTCTGTTAGCTTCCAAACATAGCAAGTAAACTCAGTTCTGCTGGTTATTTCCCAATTTGGTACAATATCCTCTTCTGGACTTTCCCTTTCGTGGCTTTGCGGTCAAAATCTTCATACTGTTTCTAAATATTTTCTCTTCTCAAATTAGTAATTTTTTTTCTGACAGTATAAGCTTCCCTTTTTTTCCAAAAAAAGGAAAAATGAAAAAAATCTTCAGACAT
The DNA here is from genome assembly GCF_001704415.2 of Capra hircus. Taxonomy (NCBI): domain Eukaryota; kingdom Metazoa; phylum Chordata; class Mammalia; order Artiodactyla; family Bovidae; genus Capra; species Capra hircus. Next base: position 100,981,184 of record NC_030809.1, read on the forward strand.
AGCCATTTTTTTTGCATCTATCTTCTAAAACTTAATTTTCTTTTGTCTTATTTACTTATTGACTTACTGTCTCTATTTTTCCTATTTTTCTTCAGAAATGTAAGCAAAACCTTATCTCCATTCCTTCAGGTTAACTTTAGAAGACATCCATTTCTGTTATATTTTCTTACCTTAATTAGATTATTTATTTGACTAATACTTATTGAGCATTTCAGTATGTGCCAGGTACTCTGGAGATATAAGAAGAAAATAGTCTGTGTCCTCGAGGAGGTCATAGTCTAAAGAGAAATCATACATATAAACAATTAGGCTAGACTAATAATTGATATAATGAAAGTGTGTGGAAAGAACTTAAAAGAACATGGGTTATTGCTCTTCTATTTCCCCTGCTATACTTCCAGAGTATCAGTTTTTTAAATTATTACAGAATTTGCTTAAGTTTATAAAGTACTTTGTTAAGTGGTTTACTAAATAGTGGAAAACTTCAACTTGAAATTGTTGATCTCTTGATTTTTTTCCCTGCTAATGAAAACATTTTCAGCGTTATTCATTTATTATAATATGTTATGGAGATGTGCTAAAGTATATTTTTAAGCCCAAAACTAAAAATTACCTGGCAGATGCTTTCTGAGTTGGTTCCAAAAGAAAATACAGGTCATTTGTATTTTCATTAAGGTTGGGAAAAAATATGTAGTAGATGCGCTGAGGTTTGAATAACTTATACGTTTATTCTGAGTGTATCTCTAACTTAGTAAGCTTTTTGTACTGGTCATTTAATGCTGGATAGTAAAATATATATACCTATCAAAAAATAGTGAAAGAATGGATCATTCTTGGTTAATGTTTGTGAAAAGTTTGGAGTTCTTTAGAGGAAGTTCTAAATACACAAAAGTAGATAGAACAAACCATAATATCAGGCATGTTTGCTGATTCCTCAGCCCTGGTAGCTCTGTGTAGACAGGCAAATTTAAAGTATTACAGAATTAGCTTTAGAGGTTTAAACCCTTCTTATTGTCAACCCACCCACTCTTTCTAGGGGCTTGGATGCAAATTTATGTATGAATAAGTCTTGTTCTGAGAAACCTAGCCCTAGGCTGGAGTTTGGTATCCAAGGTTCTATTATCACACTCCTAGTCATAGGATGTATGTTCAGACAGATTCAAAAGATTCATTCTTTTACTTACAATAATAAAATTTACTTGAACTTTATTTTAATTGGATTTTTTTTTCAATAAGCTTGTACTGAATATGTCCTATGTATAAGTTACTTTGCATAGAAATATCAAGTTACATGAGACTACCCTGCAAGACAAAAAACACCACTTGGATTACTTACCAGCTTTGTCAGTTATTCATGTTTAAAATATAATACAAAATTTCACCTTTTATTTGGGAAAATGTGCTATTTTGCTTTCATTTCTTAAGCTAATTTCTTTTGGGACTCTAGAAACAGCTGTGTCATTTATAAAGCAATGTTTGTAGATCTCTGAAAATACTAGAGCTTCACTAATTTTGATCATTGATTAAGAATCAATTCAAAATCAAATATTTAGTATCTATTGAAGGACATTCCAAGATTATTAGAACCCCATTTCATATTTCAAAGAATTTACAATTTAGTCATTTATATGTTCTAGTGATAGAAATTGGTAAAGAATTCTCTATTATTTTTTGGTTATATATTTTTCAGACTTTGTGCTAATTTGATCATTGTAATGGAGTGTTTTCGAATATCAGGTTTGCAACATTTGTATGCTGCAAAATGCGAACTTGTGTCTTCTTTCACTGCTCCCATCCAAGTACTAACTAGGCCTGACACTGCTTAGCATCCAAGATCAGACGAGATCGGGCGCATTCAGAGTGGTATGGCCATAGACTCTTTCATTGGTTAATTCTCACAGCCAATGCAATAGTAGTAAGGTGACTGGATTAAAAATATAAGGGAAATTGTGGTATTTAAGATGTCCATTAGAAATGAACCATGTGGTTTCTTGACTTCTTAAGTCTTAATCTTGGAAGTTTCTGATCAATATAATTTTATAATTTGTGCTTATACCTTTGATTTTCATAGTGTTTTAGCTGTAACTACTTCCTTTGTGTTTTTGTACTCTAAAAATAAATTCAAAAGTGCATTTAGTTTTATAGAATAACTTTAATGTAGCATCCATTTTATCATTCATGCTTTTTTGTTATCATTACAGAGTAAATTCTAAATTACAATTTTTATCCAAGAAACTGTACATTGAGCTCTTAACTGAAATTTCTTTAAGGTGGTTTTTAAAATTTTACAGTGCTTAAAGTGTTTTAAATCACTTTTGTTTGTAATGATTATAAGTACATGATTGAATCCTGTTTTCAGCTTGTAAATAAATGCCCCTGTACCTGGGAAATGGTACTATGGGTAACTCATACCTATATGTAATTACTAATGTACATGTCTGTCAGTAAATATCAGGCTAACTGGTTTTTATGTCAGCAGACTGAAGACTATGAGCAGAGAATACGTGAGCAACAGGAACAGCTGTCACTTCAACAAACTATTATTGACAAGCTAAAATCACAGTTACTTCTTGTGAATTCCAGTCGAGGTATGTTCATGTTAAATTTTTTAGTATTTCTTAAACCTGTGTGGAAAAGAAAGATGGAAATGAAGCTTTTCTGTTTTATTTCTCCTGTGTTTCTCAGTATTTCTGGTATCTTAATAACTGTGGGGCAGTTAAGTTTTATGTTTATTTAAGAAATGAACACATGTAGGAAATGGGAAAGTGGAGAAGACAATTTTTCAGTAAATAGCAAAAGCTTTTTAAATGTGTGTGCCTTTCAAACCAAAAATTTGAGTCTAAGAGTATATCATAAAAAAATATTTCTTCAGGTACTCAAGGTATATATTACAAGGATGCTCATCACAGTAATAATTTCTAATAATGGAATGTTCAACCATTAAATTACAGTCATTTGTGTAGTGAACAGCTGTGTAGCCAAGTAAAGTGATGATAATAGGTGTTCACTTACAGACATGAGACATATTCATGATATGTAGCAAAATGAGAAAAGCAAGATACTAAAACATGTAATTTTATCTATGCAAAAAAATTATTTCTTGTGAATTTATATGTATTGAAAAGGAAAAATTCTCATAAAATATAAACCAAAATGTTAATAGGAATCATTCACAGATGATAGAAACTGTGAGTAGCTTTTTATTTATTCTTTTCAGCATGTCTGCATTTTCTGACTTTTTTATAATAAGCATAGAGTCATTATATAAGTAAATAAACAACAAATGCATACCTGAATATATTTCTTAAATAAAAATTTAATTGCAGTTGCTGATGATCAGATACAAATGGCATACCTCTAGTTTTGTAAATTCTACAGATTGTATATACTGCTAATGCTGGAAGTGTAGGAATTTTGTGTCCTTCTTGGGAATGAAAATTTAAAAATATGAATCAAATATGCCAGAATCTAAGTGGGCAAATCTAAATTGTTAAAGTAACTACTATCTAAAGAATTTTTAAAACCCATAGTTCAGAATCTCTGCTCTTTAAAATTAGGGGTGTGGGTGTGTATTCTTTTTACTTTTCTAAGTGGTACCTGAAACAAGGATTTCCTACTAAGGTCCAAGAGGTTTTTGTCTTACAGATAACAGTTGTGGCTATATTCCCCTACTTGAAGACAGTGAAGCAAGGAAGAATAATTTGACTCTTGAACAGCCTCATGATAAACCAAAATCAGGAATACCAAGAGAAAACGAATCAAAGGTAGACTGTGCTGCCATTTTATTCCCTAAAGGAAATAAATGAGAAATCAGACTTTCTGAATTATTTAGTCAGTATTCTGTTACATTTGGGGTGGGCAGAAAAGTGGGAGAAAGCAGACAAGATTCTTTTCAACCCTAACACTGTTATTACAAGAAGTAGAATTTAAATGCTAGTATATAACATATCTTCCTCATTTTGTTTTCTTGAAGTGAATCCACCACTGGAATTCTAAACAGAAGTTCTTTATATACAAGCAAGTAACTTACATGTTCCTAAATATATTTAAAGCACTATTTCCAAGTAAAATAAAGGCTTAAATTTCTTATTTGCTAGTATTTACTTTTCTATGTCACAGGTGTTTACCAAAGAGATAAAAGATTTAACAAAGAAAGACAAAAATAATATAGCAAGACACAGACAATTCTGGGCTAAAAAATAGCATTTTTGTTTTTTCATTTGCCTGTGCTTAATTAAAAAACAAAATTCACCTAACTAGCTTAAGCAAAAGTCTTCATTGAAGCAGTGTAAAAATGAATATTGCATATCTGCAGAGGAGACATGCACAAGGATGTTCATGGTACTTTGGTTAGAAATAACCTAACCGTCCATCAGTAGCACAGTGGTACATCATTACAATTAAACATTTTAGGAAAATTAAACTAAATATTTACCTATTGCTATACCTGGATTTCAAAAGCAGTGTTGAATAAATAATGGAGATTACAAAGTGATAAAATAGGAATAATTTCTTTAGATTTTTTGCAAATGTAATGCATGACATCACTTATAAAAACATAAGTGCATAATAAAAGTAGAAAAATGCATGCAGGAAGGGTACATATTTTCTTAAGAAAAATAAAGATGGGGAGAACTAAGACTATCTTAACTTGTTTTTATTTAACATCAAATTGAGAAATCCTGTTTGATACTTCCCTATAAATAAAAATTTTAGAGTGAAAAATTTCCTACAGTATCTCAGTTCATAGTTCTTTATTAAGAATCAGTATTAGTTTTTTATTTGAATCATTGAGCTCTCCACCCTCACTCCAATTTCCATTTATCTAAAACTGCTAGTAAACACAAGAAACCATGCCACTGGAATATGTTTAGATTTATTTTGCCAAACACAAAATTCAGAAACAGTGATTCTGACTTTTAGAATACAGTTTTGTGATAGAGCCTAGTAAGTACATTTTAAAATCATTAAGCTACTATAAAATGCTGACTTATAGAGGTAGTGCTTAAGTAATATTTGCAGACCATTTTCTTGTTTCAAGGACTTCTAAATGTCATGATTTACTATTAATTTTTAGTCACAATTCTTATGTTTATTCTAATTATAATATCTTTGAAGATAATAAAATATCTCCAGTTCAAAATACATAGAAGGTATTTTTGAAAATAGCAATCTTGATTAGAACAAAAGGGATAATGTGAAAAACTCTAAGATGTGTTACTAATTTAGTTTATTTTGAATTTGGATAATTTGTCATTACTTGAAAGTTTTAGCATCTGTCAGTTATGAACACGAGCTGAAATTAAGTGTAACAGGAATCATGTCAAAGGTAGCTTATTATCAAAAAATTAATAATGTTGCATTGATTATATTTGTGGACAGACGATAAGAGGAAAATATATAAAGCTTCAAATAAGAAATAAATCTAAAATTCATTGAGTTCTCTTAATTCTTCTTGCTATATTTGACAACTGTATATTTAATGTGTGCAGTTGAGCACACACATACATTAAAAATGGGCTTCCCAGGTGGCACAGTGGTAAGGAATCCACCTACCAATGCAAGAGGTACAAGCAATGCAGATTCAATCCCTGTGTCAGGAAGATCCCCTGGAGTAGGAAATGGCAGCCCTCTCCAGCATTTTTGCCTAGAGAGTTCCATGGACAGAGCCTGGCAAGCTACAGTCCATGGGGTCGCAAAGAGTCGGACACTACTGAGTGACTGAGCACATACATGTATTAAATACTTTGAATAGCTCTTCAACTCAGTCTTTTTGTACTATAATAAAAATTAATGATTTCCATTTCAGTTTTCTCATCTCCTTTTATATATCTAGAGCCAAAGTGCTAATAAGCACTAAACATAAAGGATTAAAGGGAACAAATATATTCTAAAGGAATGAATAAATTGGATTTATGACTATTTAAGAGCTAGATATATATTCATTGTAAAACCTTAGACCTAGTTTAGAAGAATACTGGCCAGTTGAAATTAAAATCTTTTCCATTGGCATATATGTTGGTCTATGCTTATTAAGTTATAATTAAATACACTTTGAGCTAATACAAATGAAATTCTTTCTTAAAAACTTTAAATGGTATGGATACATTTAAGATTTTTTCAAAATGAAAAAATTCCATATTGTTTACAGTTTTATAAAAGTATGCATGTTACACAAGATAAAACCTAGCTGGTAGTATTCAGAAATGGCTAAGATAGTGGTACGATTTTTTTCCTGTTTTCAATGTGACTTTATGTTTATCCCCTTCTCAAACACTAATTTTGTTGTTTTTTTTTAATTGAAGTATAGTTGATTTACAGTGTTGTGTTAATTTCTCCTGTACAGCAAAGTTATACATATACTATACTCATTCTTTTCTGTATATTCTTTTCCATTATGGTTTATCATACTGAATATAGTCCTCTGTATTATAAAAAACTCTAATTGATTTCATTCCCAATCAGTTGGCCAAGTCTCTAATGAATTAGTGACTTAACAGAAATGTTTTGAACCAGTAACAGAAGGAAGCTGCTACTAACCACTCACAGCCCTTTCCTCCTCCTATTTGGTGGGTAGTTTTGAGGAATATTTATCTTGTTTAGGGTTTGGTTATGGTATTTGAAAAGGGAAAGATCTCTGGACATTATAGTAAATATCAACTATGGCTGCCTTGGAGAATGAGACAGAGTGAAGGGAAAAGAGGCCCTTTTAGAAAATTGTATTTGAGAAATATGAAATTTATAGTTCAGTCTCTGTTCTATGTAATCCTACACAAGGAGCCTGACAGCCACAAGTCCATGGGGTCACAAAAAATCAGACATGACTGAGGGACTAACACTTTCACTTTTTTTACACAAAGAACATGCAAGAATCCTTTGATTTCTAAAAGGATATGAGGAGTCAAGATAGCAGAACCTGTATCATTGAATGACCCTTAGTATTCTGTTAACAGTTTAGAGACATTAGGGGAGAAGTCCTCAGTTTAAAGAAAAACCTGAGTTTCACTTCTTGTTCACCACAGTAGTTTGTACAGTGTTTCTTGATGAGATAGAATTCATTATATTATCTATCATATAACAAGTTCAGTTCAGTTCAGTTGCTCAGTCGTGTCCGACTCTTTGCGACCCCATGAATCGCAGCACACCAGGCCTCCCTGTCCATCACCATCTCCCGGAGTTCACTCAGACTCACGTCCATCGAGTCAGTGATGCCATCTAGCCATCTCGTCTTTGTCATCCCCTTCTCCTCCTGCCCCCAATCCCTCCCAGCATCAGAGTCTTTTCCAGTGAGTCAACTCTTCGCATGAGGTGGCCAAAGTACTGGACTTTCAGCTTTAGCATCATTCCTTCCAAAGAAATCCCAAGGTTGATCTTCAGAATGGACTGGTTGGATCTCCTCGCAGTCCAAGGGACTCTCAAGAGTCTTCTCCAACACCACAAGTTCAAAAGCATCAATTCTTCGGCACTCAGCCTCCTTCACAGTCCAACTCTCACATCCATACATGACCACAGGAAAAACCATAGCCTTGACTAGACGGACCTATGTTGGCAAAGTAATGTCCCTGCTTTTGAATATGCTACCTAGGTTGGTCATAACTTTTCTGCCAAGGAGTAAGCGTCTTTTAATTTCATGGCTGCAGTCACCATCTGCAGTGAGTTTGGAGCCCCAAAAAATAAAGTCTGACACTGTTTCCACTGTTTCTCCATCTATTTCCCATGAAGTGATGGGACCGGATGCCATGACCTTCGTTTTCTGAATGTTGAGCTTTAAGCCAACTTTTTCGCTCTCCTCTTTCACTTTCATCAAGAGGCTTTTTAGCTCCTCTTCACTTTCTGCCATAAGGGTGGTGTCATCTGCATATCTGAGGTTATTGATATTTTTCCCGGCAGTCTTGATTCCAGCTTGTGTTTCTTCCAGTCCAGCGTTTCTCATGATGTACTCTGCATAGAAGTTAAATAAGCGGGGTGACAATATACAGCCTTGACGTACTCCTTTTCCTATTTGGAACCAGTCTGTTGTTCCATGTCCAGTTCTAACTGTTGCTTCCTGACCTGCATACAGATTTCTGAAGAGGCAGGTCAGGTGGTCTGGTATTCCCATCTCTTTCAGAATTTTCTACAGTTTATTGTGATCCACACAGTCAAAGTCTTTGGCATAGTCAATAAAGCAGAAATAGATGTTTTCTAACAAACCACCTCAGATTTACCCTAGTACTTAGCAACAACTATCACTTCCTGTGAATCAGAAATTCAGGAATGACTTAGCTGGGTGGTACTGGTTCAGGATCCCATGTTATTGAAGTCAAGATGTGGCCAAGGCCTTCCAGTCATCTGAAGGCTTTACTGTGGGTGGAGGATCCACTTTCAAGATGGCTGTTGACAAGAGGTCTGGCCACACAGGCCTCTCCTCACACTGACAGGTATTTTACTCAGACTAAGAAAGAAGGAGATACAAGATAGCAAGGAGGAGGCCACAGTGCTTTCTAAAATCTAGTCTCTAAAATCACATCTTTCAGTTCAGTTCAGTTCAGTTCAGTTCAGTTCAGTTCAGTCGTTCAGTCTTGTCCAACTCTTTGCGACCCCATGAATCACAGCACACCAGGCCTCTCTGTCCATCACCAACTCCCGGAGTTCACTCAGACTTGGTTCATTGAGTCAGTGATGCCATCCAGCCATCTCATCCTCTGTCATCCCCTTCTCCTCCTGCCCCCAATCCCTCCCAGCATCAGAGTCTTATCCAGTGAGTCAGCTCTTCGCATGAGGTGGCCAAAGTACTGGAGTTTCAGCTTCAGCATCGTTCCCTCCGAAGAACACCCAGGACTGATCTCCTTCAGAATGGACTGGTTGGATCTCCTTGCAGTCCAAGGGACTCTCATAGTCTTCTCCAGCACCACAGTTCAAAAGCATCAATTCTTCGGCACTCAGCTTTCTTCACAGTCCTTTATTCTGCTTATTAGGAATGAATCACTAAGTGCTCCAGAAATAAGAAAATAAGTTCTTCCTCTTGAAAAAAAAAAATATTATCAAAGTTTTTGTAGACCTACTGTATTTAAAAGTATTACAGGGATTGTAGATGGTGGTGTACAGAAGAGGGTACCAAAAAGATCAAGGGTGTGTGGCGGACAGCACAGTGCTTCATTTACCATGTGATAAATATGAATGTAAGGCAGAGGAATCTGGCAGGATTTAATAATGAATTTGACTTCCTGAATTCTATTATTATTCATCTCAGAGGAAAGAAATATCATAGCTTATTTCTCTTGAGAGTAGTTTCAAAAATTCTAATATGAATATAGACTTTCCAGGGGAGATTAGCTGAGCAGTGCTTTAGAGAACCAAGGAACTTGCATTTTATTGCTGTGAAAATTAAAAATTGTAAAGAATCAAATCAGTCACAAATACATATACTTATTCTTGGCAAAGACTACAGTTGTTTGCAGGACACCATTGTCAGACATAGTAACATATGTCATGATGGCAGTTAGTATTTAGCAAATTTTGTATTTTAATGTAAATACAAATTGGCATTGTTTAATTTACTTTTGTAAAAAAAGCGAGGATGGTAATATACTGGGGGTTTTTTTGGCTACACCACATGGCTTGTGGGATCTTAGTTCCCTGACCAGGACTCGAACCCAGGCCAAGCGCAGTGAAAACACAGATTTCCTAATCACTGGACTTCCAGAAAAATCCCCTGGGTCATTTTTATGATCTTGAAAACAAAATTTTCTGAAACAGTGCTTTAGGAACCACTTCAGTTGTCAAACTAAATGTTATCCTAGGTGTATAGGGTGTGTCAAAAAATTTTGTCATCTTTTCCATTTGTGTGTGTGTGTGTGTAAGTTATATAAAAGTCTAGAGTGTTTTGACACAATATATAGAGAGCAATAAGGTAAAATACATAAAAGAATTTAGCAATATTAGTAAATTTTTTCACTCATTCATTCAGTACCTCTAAACTGCCCTCTTGACTTAAAGTCCTGATTTAATAACCAAGTAGACATTATTGAGTGGTCTAGGATCCAGGATACAAAGTAGATATTATATGAGTTTATTTGAACTTTTAACTTAATTAGAGACCATGTATTCATGTGTATAAAGAGCTGTTTTTATGCTTTGTTTCTGGTTTTATATAATTTATTCTTTATGCATCTTTTTTTCATCTGAGGTATTTAAACAAAAGTTTGAAAATACAAAGAACACAGTTGTTGCTGAAAGATGCTAGTTAGACACTTGGCAAATTTCTAATGTAACAATCATTGTGATTAGATCAGCAAATATATGGTAGCTTTGAGGAGCAGGAAAAATTTTGTAGGTTCAGAATAGTAAAACAGTGATGGAGCTGTGGAGCTGCCATCAGAGCTAACAGTAAGGAAATAAGATATGCTGTACCTGGCAATTGCAAGTATATATAGAAGCTATGACATGTTTGAAGAAAACTGATGTCTAAAAATTCACTTGTCAATCACTTAGACAAGAAGTATTTATTGAACTCCCTTCTATTTTCCCAGTCTTGCTAGTCTTTGATAAGAATACAAAAAAAAAAAAAAAAAAGGAGGTAAGATTTGCCTCTTTTAAGGAGCTACAACCTAGTTGGGGAAACAGAGATTTGCAGATCCATAGTAATAACAAGCAAATTATAAGACAATATGAAACCCTAATTACATGACAGAATGAAATCCAAATTATCATTTTATGGTACAGATAAATATGTGTGAAAGTCGCTCAGTGGTGTCTAACTCTTTGCAACCCCATGGGCTATACATAGTCCATGGAATTCTCCCAGCCAGAATACTGGAATGGGTAGCCTTTCCCTTTTCCAGGGGATCTTCCCAACCCAGATATTGAGTCCAGGTCTCCTGCATTGCAGGCAGATTCTTTACCAGCTGAGCCACAAGGGAAGCCCACAGATAAATATATAGAACCTTAATTTAGAAAGAAATATTCCCAGTGAGCTAAAGGTAGGCTTGATCAGGCACTCAACATTTAGTTTAAGTAGGAGGGAAAAAAACAAATTCTTAACTTGCTTATATCTTAATATTATATGCGTAGACATGTAAACTTAAGTTTTATACAGTATTTTAATGGAAAAAGAATAATTTCTAGGCAAGGACTAATATTATTCCAGGCTACTATGGGCAACATAAAATAAATGGAAAGCTAAAACTGAGGGTTTTGAAAAACCAATTTCATTTACTATAAACTTTTTTAAATGACATAATCATGACTTCAGAGGATAGTGCTTCTTTTTGTTTCTTTATTCTGTAGACAGTTCTTCAGTGAGAGACATTTACCCATGGTGTGTTCCTCCATTTATGTGTGACAATTTCGGCAGGCACTGTAGCTTATAAAATCTTTGCCTCACAAGTCTAGGTCTTGGATGGCCTTGGGAGGTTTCCATCCTTGAATTGTTCATATCTCATATACTCTGGACTCCAAGTGCACTTCTCACTTTGAGATTTCCATCTGAGTTTCAAGCCCCCACAGCTTCTCTCACCACTGTAGATACTTTCTCTGTTGTAAGTCTCTTAAACTAGATTTATTGGTTGGCTAGGTTGCTATATATTATCAGGTGCTTGGTTTTATATATATAGTAAATGCTTTAAAATAAAAGTTATCATATACAGGTATATGATAAATATTGTTTTATTATTTGAATAGAAATTAGACCATTAGTCAAGATAGGTAACTATCAAGTGATTTCCATGACAAAATAAAATATAATTTACATCACCAAATACACCATACCTTTCCTGAGAGAGGAACTTTAAAAAAAATATGACTTCTTACGTTCTTACTTTTGTAAAAAGAAAAAAGTATATATATATATATCCCTTATTCTCTTAAGGCTTGATTCATCTTTTATTAGATAGAAATGCCCACTATACAATGGCACATCACAGCCTAGCCTAGGGATTACAAAGAGTTGGAGAAAACGTGTTTGTGTATAATAACTTGCCTTCTCAGAGCAAATGTTCCATTCCCCCTGGTTTTATTTTTAGAGATTAGATCAAATATGCCTTCTTTTTATATGTAACACTTCTATATTACTTTATTTGATGATTAGTTTTTGTTTATAAACTTTCTGGTAGAATAACAATTAGAAGGTTGCTTTCAACAAGTTTATTCTTTAAAGTTTTCCCAAAGTGTCATAATAAATATATCACAAACTCTAAGAAAAAAAATGGATATCCAAATCATTTTAATATTTACATTGAAATTTCTGTTGTAAAAATTGAAGAACTGATTCATTAGAAAAGACCCTGATGCTGGGAAAGATTGAAGGCAGGAAGAAAAGGGGACAACAGAGGATGAGATGATTGGGTGGCATCACTGACTTGATGGACATGAGTTTGAGCAAGCTCTGGGAGTTGGTGATGGGCAGGGAAGCCTGGCGTGCTGCAGTCCATGGGGTCGCAGAGAGTTGGACACAACTGAGCAACTAAACTGAACTGATTCTGACCAGTGTGAGGTGGTACCTCACTGTAGTTTTGATTTGCATTTATCTAATGATTAATGATGTTGAGCATCTTTTCATGTGCCTATTGGCAGTCTTACATCTTCTTTGGAGAAATGTCTATTTAGGTCTTCTGCCCATATATTTTTTTTTTAATTTAATTGGAGGCTAATTACTTTACAGTATTGTGGTGATTTTTGCCATACATTCACATGAATCAGCCATGGGTGTACATGTGTTCCCCATCCTGAACCCTCCCTCCCACCTCCCTCCCCATCCCATCCCTCTGGGTCATCCCAGTGCACCAGCCCTGCGCACCCTGCCTCATGCATCAAACCTGGACTGGCGATCTCTTTCACATATGATAATGCACATGTTTCATTGCTACTCTCTCAGATCATCCCACCCTCGCCTTCTCCCACAGAGTCCAAAAGTCTCATCTTCACATCTGTGTCTCTTTTGCTGTCTCGCATATAGGATCATCGTTACCATCTTTCTAAATTCCATATATATTTCTGCCCATATTTTGATTGGGGGTTGTTGTTGTTTTTTTTTCTTTCTGTTAATGAGTTGTGTCAGCTGTTTGTATATTTTGGAAATTAAGCTCTTGTTAGTCACATCATTTGCAAATATTTTCTTCCATTCTGTAGGTGATCTTTTCCTTTTGTTTATACTTTCTTTTGCTATGCAGAATCTTATAAGTTTGATTAGACCCCGTTTGTTTGTTTTTGGGAGACTGACCAAAGAAAACATTGGTACAATTTATGTTAAAGAATGTTTTACCTATGTTCTCTTCTAGGAGCTTTATGGGGTCATGTCTTATATTTAAGTCTTTAAGCCATTTTATTTTTGTGTATGTTGTGAGGGTGTGTTCTAACAATAGATTTCTGTCTTTCCCAATAACTAATTGCTGAAGAAACTGTTTTTTCTCCATTGTATATTCTTGCCTCTTTTCTCGAAGATGAATTGACTGTAGGTGTGTGAGTTTATTTCTGGGCTCTCTGCTCTGTTCCGTTGATCCATCTGTTTGTTCCAGTACAGTGCTGTTTTAATTACTACAGCTTTGTAGTATTGTCTGAAATCTGGGAGTGTTATACCTCCAGCTTTGTTCTTTTTCCTTAGGATTGCTTCAGCAATTCTGGGTTTTTTAGGGTTCTGTATAAATTTTAGGCTTATTTGTTCTAGTTCTGTGAAAAATGTCATGGGTAATTTGATAAGGATCACATTAAATTTATAGATTACTTTGAGTAGTACAGCCATTTAACCAATATTAATTCTTCCAATCCAAAAGCATAGAATGTCTTTCCATTTCCTTGAATCATCTGCTGTTTCCTTTATTAATGTTTTTTTTTCTCAGAATATAAGTCTTTCACCTCCTTGATCAGGTTTATTTCTAAGTGTTTTATTTATTTTGTGATGTGATTTTAAAAGAGATTATTCTTTTATTGATAGTTTCCAGTTCTGATACTTTATTGTTAACGTAAAGAAACACAACAGATCTCTCTATATTAATCTTGGTGAGTTACTGGTTTTTAATTTAATATGTAATTTTAGGTTTTGCTTTTTTTGGCGAGGAAAAACTTACTTATTTAGAAATATAAAGAGAGATTAGGAAAGAATAGTGTAGTAGGAAAGTTAGTGGGGAAAAGAGGCTGAATAACTTGGTTTACGCGGAAAACCAATTAAGTTCCAAGACAAGGAACTTGCACCGTCTACGTAGGCCACCGGCGCCCGCTTGAATAGCGGAGGGTGCCCCACCTTGGGCTCCCTCTCGCGTGGGTCTTAGAAGCCAGGGCAAATAAGTAGACTCGGTGAGCCTCCACGCTCCAGGTGGGAATTCAGCCAGAAAAACGAGAAAAGAACGACATGGGGGAGCCAAGCATCGGTGCCAGACCGCTAGGTTTTGCTTTGTTTTTATACTGGAAATAAATTTTGAGGGGAGAAGATAATGAGACGTGGCATATTATTTTTTAAATCTTTTTCTCTAACTTCTAAGCAAATTTAAATATCTCAAATGTGGCTTTTCTCCCCTTATTTCCCCCTTTTGTATGCTTTCTTACATTTCCCATTTTTCTTTTCTCTACTCTTCTCCAGAGTCCACAACACAGAGTTACTGTACTCTGTTCATCCCTAATTTATCTTGACCGAGGCAGGGATCGAACCTCTGTGGCCTGCAGTGGAAGCGTGGCATCTTAACCACTGGACCACCGGGAAAGTTGCTACTTTAACAACTCTTATTGAATTTGTAGTCTTCTTTAAGATATTGCTAGAATTTGATGGGAAAGAGATGGGGAGGGCACAGCTAATTTATCATTTGTACCTAATATGTTATGCTCTTTCAGTGTCTTTGTTGCTTACTTAAGGCACTCTTGCCCTGTTATGCAAGCTGACTTTTTCCCTGAAAGATTTTTTTTTCTTTGCCAATTAAACATCTTTCCATACACTTGATACTTTGCTCTAAAATAGAGAGAAAGATCTTAGAATCCTAATAAAACTATTGTAAATTAGTTCCTTGGCATTCTCTAAGCCATTAAATGTGATTTGTTTTTCTCCTTCTCTGATAAGTTCCTTTTGGAAAACCAAATAATTCTGAGGTGGCTATCTTTTGTTTTCTCTCTCCTCTTTTGTTTATCAGTAGTGATTTTTATATTCCATATTGGATGGGTTTACCCACTGCTGTTTCTACCTGTAATTGCTCTTCACTATTTAACATTAAGGCAGCATGTCTCCTTCTACATTTCATCCAAATAATGCTGCAAGGGGTCACTGACTTGTCCAGATTCCCTGAAAGTGTAATTTAGGATATATCCCTGCTGGATGGTCAGTTGCCACAGTAAATCTTGCTTTCTTTTTTGATGCTGCTCACTGAATCTTCTCTCCTCCTCCTCTTTTCCCATGTTGCAGTCACAAAATCCCTGTTCTTGCCCCAGCTCTTGTTTCTTATCTTGTCCTGAGGACAGAGTGAAAACTTTTGGTAAAGCTAAATCTAAAACTCTCCCTTCTACTTTTTTGATAAATGTCCATTTTTTTATTTGGTTACACCAGGTCTTAGTTGTGGCACGCAGGATCTTTGGTCTTCATTTACAGCATGTGGGATCTTTAGTTGCGGCATGTGAACTCTTATTTGCAACGTATGGAATCTTCTTCCCTGACCAGGGATCAAACCCAGGCCTCCATCTTAGGGAGTGCAGAGTCTTAGACACTGGACCACCAAGGAAGTCCCTCAATTTCTCATTTATATGAAAAAGATAATAGATCTTTATAGTTAGTTGTTTTTACTAAGCTTTTTCTTGGCAAAATAAAAAGTTGGTAGCACTTTATCAGACCTCTAGTTTTGTTTTGAATTTTACTATTCCAGGAAAGCCTAATCTCAGTTTCCTTAAGGTTTTATCTTTCTCTAAGGTTTTTTGATGCTAAGGAGAATGGCCTTATATTAATAAGGGAAAATGAAGATTAGCAGTGTAAATCAGATTTAAGAAAATGGTCATTACATTATATGTTAAAATGTGGTGCTCTACAATAGGGAACAGAATAGGTAAAAATATATTGGATTCAAAGAAAATTGAGAGTGGCTATCAAGAGATACAGTGAGCCTGAAGATAGACTTTAAGAAATAAATACTCGATAGACGTAACATGAGAATGAATAATAAGAAAGGTGGATAATAAGGGAAGAACAGTGTACCCTCATGTCTTAATCTTAGAGAATACCTTCATTTTTAGTCTTGGAAGAATAAGGACCAGTGAAAACACCAGAACTTAAGAAAACCTAAATATTATACTGGTAGCCAAAAAATTATCAAGAAAGAAAAGCTGCTCACTACAGTGAAAAACTGTCAAAAGAGCATTAAGCAGAAGGTGAACTTTAGGAAAGGTCATTGGATTGGTGATGAAGACATCTCTAGAAAACCATGGTGAATCCTCAAAAGAATGGAGGGGTTAACAAAAGAAAATTGAGTTTGGAAGTTCAGCTTATATTACAGTGAGGAATGAGTACTGAGCAAACCAGTCCTCTACAGATAACAGTAGTAACTGTGCAACATACAAACAAAACAATTATCTGAGGACTTTGGATATGAACTTTGCATATTTTGGAGAGGAGTCAAAATGTGGAGCATATAATTGGCTCAGAGTAAATTCACAAGTTTTCTTTGGTTTTGCCTTGAGGGTGGCCACAGTTCTAGTGGCTAAAATTCCAAATGAAAGCTTACCACCATCCTGGCTGCAAGAACCAGAAAGGAAATTGAGCCCAGAATAACAACTGTCACCAGAGAGGAAAGAAGCCCCATAGAGGAGAGAGCCAGAGAAAATACACTCAAAGTTCTGTGTTTAAACTAAGCCTAAGTCTCTGGATCTCCCCAGAACCAAGGATGTGTGGGCACACTGAAAGCAGTTTGCAGGTAAAGCATAAAGGAATGAGCTGAGATCTGAGCTGCAGCTCTTCAGAGGAGTGACAGTATGGAGTCTGCGTCTAAACAATCTAATTACCTGGCAAAAACAAAAAACATCAACACCCTTTGGCACCATAATATAGTGTCTCCCCAATGTAATATTCACAGTGTTTAGGGTATAGTCCAAAATTTTTCAACATATGGTGAGTCAAGAAAATATCACCCAGTTTCAAGGGAACATATATCAATCATGAGATAATGTACCAACTGAGATGATCAGACAGGGATTTTCAGTCAGCTACTATAACTATGTCTATTAGGTATTTAGGAAGGCAGGTAGAGAAGTAAGGTTTTGAAAGAAGAATTAACAGTAAGGTACTCCAGTTATGCGTTGTCAGATGGTTAGCTTTTAATGACAAGGTTGAGAAACACACTTAAATTTTGGTTAAGAAACTATTGCCAAATTGCTTCTGAGAATACATGAACTGGTTTGTAAAGCTTCAGTAAATCTATCCAGGTGATTTGGGGGTTTAAATTTCTTCTTGACATTCTTGAGCACAAAAAAAAGGCCATACCAAAAGTTTCTTCCCCCAGGTAATATTTAAACTTCAAAACTTGGCTTATAACTATGCTTCGCTGAGAACTATATTTGTTATATGACAGACAAGTTTTAGAATCTTAAAATTAGTTTCCACTGATGCAATGTGTAAGTGTTATCCATCTTCCTCACCATGCTAGATGAAGTGAAGTGAAGTGAAGTGAAAGTCGCTCAGTAATGTTCAACTGTTTGTGACCCCATGGACTATATATAGTCCATGGAATTCTCTAGGCCAGAATATTGGAGTGGGTAGCCTTTCCCTTCTCCAGGTTAGATAACCTTAATATTTTACTTCTCTAGCAATTAGGACCTATAAACCAAGAAGTTCGAAGCCTGGGGCAGTAAGACATGGGTTTCAATTGTAAACCCACTCCAGGATTCTTGCCTGGAGAATACCATGGACAGAGAAGCCTGGTGGGCTACAGTCCATGGGGTCGCAAAGAGTTGGACAAAACTGAGTGACTTCA
This sequence comes from Capra hircus, assembly GCF_001704415.2. NCBI lineage: Eukaryota > Metazoa > Chordata > Mammalia > Artiodactyla > Bovidae > Capra > Capra hircus. Next base: position 100,999,096 of record NC_030809.1, read on the forward strand.
CTTACTTACTTTCTACTAGACGGTAGACAAATTATTTGACCTTTCCAAAGCCTTAGTAACTGTTGTTTAGTCACTAAGTCATGTACGACTCTTTGCAACTCCATAGACTGTAGCCCGCCAGGCTCCTTTGTCCATGGGATTTCCCAGGCAAGAATACTAGAGTGGCTTGCCGTTTCTTTCTCCAGGGGATGTTCTGGACACAGGGATCGAACCTGCATCTTCTGCCACCAGGGAGGCCTCTAGCAAAGCCTCTAGCAAGTGTTAAAATTGAATTCAAGTATTAATACTTAATACATAAGATTGAGCTTCCTCTGTGGCTCAGTGGTAAAAAAATCCATCTGCCATAAGAGATGCAAGTTCAATTCCTGGGAAGATCCCTCGCAGAAGGAAGTGGCCAACCTACTCGAGTATTGTTGCCTGGAAAATCCCATGGTCAGAGGAAACTGGTGGACCACAGTCCATTGGGTTGCAAAGTCAGACACGACTTAGCGACTAAATAACAATTCACACGATTATGTGGATTAAGTTAAATAATATATGCAAGTTGCTTAAATAACAGCTGTTTTCATGAAGATATTCTCTGTTCACCATGGTAATGATAAAACATAAAATGAGTAGTTAATGAAAAGAATTTTCCCAGATTATTTTGTTTTAAATGTAGTGTTCAGCAAAGGGGTGAGGGAAGTATGGGAAACCTTACTTTTTAAAATTAATCATTTATTTTCTGTTCCACATAAAAAGGCATTCCCACAATTAGATATAATTATTTGTCAAGAAAACTCAGCAAGACAACTTTTTCTGATGTTTTATTGTAACATTGAGTTGATAGTAGTTTGGGGGTATTAACATTAAACCAAAACCCTATGAAGCACTTGGGAATAATTGGGATATTTAACATTATTTTTCTATTGTGTATTTTCTTGTCACTTCCTTCAGAACTCTGGGATGGATCCCATCTTGCCCTGGAATTGTTCCTGCACTGGCAGTGGATCTGCCTAGCGCATTGCATCATGCAGAACCAATAAGGTTCCTAGAATTTGTGCTCCTCTTGCTTTTCTAGATTTTCAGTAATGCTACTGAGAGTGAGAGAACCATAGATTTCACATGGCCATAAGTTCTTAGAAACACAGTTTCTATGTATTTTTTAAAATTATATTTTGTCTTCAAACTTTTAATATGCTTTTATGTTCTTATCAAATCTCTTGTAACTTTTTTGTTCCTGTTTTCTACTCTAAGCTCTTCCCTTTCTCAGTCCATTTTTGTCTCAGTATATCTAAACTAATAAATGCAACCTCAGTTTCTCCTTTAACATTTCATTCTTAGTTTCAGAAATCTAAGTGATAACTGAATCCTTATTTTCAGTTTCTTTTTCCATTGCTTATTTTTCTTTTTCTGTAGTAAATTTTATTAAGCTAGTGCTTGTAACTGTTCCACAGTTTATATTCCCTTTACTGATCCATCCCATCTCACCCTGACTTCTTGGTTGATATTGGTTCCAAGTAAAAACATAGGTCTCTTTTCTGTTTTAAAAGCATAATCTCAGAAGTAAAATCAAATATAGCCTACACTCAGTGGCCTGAGATACTGGAAAATAAATATTCCTTTTGCACGAAAGGATCTCAGCTAAATTTAGAGAGAATCTTTGATATGAATCCTAGAATAAAGTGATATTCCTTGCTATAGTTCAAATACATATCATTGAAGACTTACCACCTTTATTCAGTATTAGCCTCGTAAAGTTAAGATTCCTTCCACATGAGAGAATAGACCCTAAAAGTATTGAAGAGTTTGAAATAACTCAGTTTAATTTTGCTGACTTTAGTTGTTCAAAATTTTTAAAAACTAATGATTTTTAAGAAAAACTAATAGAGTCAACTAATAATTCTGATTGAAGTTGTTTTCTGCATTTCTTCTTCTCCCTTAGCTTTTTGGAGGTATAAATTGACAAATAAAAATTATATATATTTACAGTGTGTAATATGTTTTGATATATGTATACATTATGAGATGATCACCACAGTCAAGCTAATTAACATATCTATCACTTCATTAATTATTTTTATTTTTTATTGTGGTGAAAACATTTAAGATTTATACTCTTAGCAGATTTCAAGTATACAGTATAGTAATATTAACTGCAGTTGTCATATTCTGCTTTAGATCTCCAGAATTGATCCATCTTGCATGACTTAAACTTTGTACTCAACATCTCCCCCCTACTTTCCCCCAAACCCTGGCAGCCACTGTTCTACACTGCTTCTATGAGTTTGACTTTTTTAGATTTCACATATAAGCGAGATTGTGCTATATTTGTTTTTCTGTGCCTGTCTTATTCCACATAACATAATGTCCTCTAGATTTATCCATATTGTCTCAAATGACAGAATTTTCTTCCTTTTTAAAGCTGATGTCTTCAGCCTTAAAATGTGTGTGTGTGTGTATATACACACACAATCTTCTGTTGCATATATACCACGTTTTCTTTCACTACTCATCCATCATCAATTGACACAGAGATTGAATTCATATGTTTGCTATTGTGAATCATTTCTGTATTTTTTACATTGATTTATAAAAAGAACAAAATACTTTTAGTGCCAGATATTAAAAAGGCAGGCGTTGGGGGAGATATACATTTCTTTCTTTGAAATGTTGATGTGTGACAAATCTTGGATTCCAGCACAAAAATATTTTCCGTTAGCATATGCATTAAGAATAAGAAGGTTTTGGACTAATGAAATATTAGCACTTTTTCATTTTTTTCCTTAAGTATCTTTGCATATTTAACTAGGTCTTGAACAGAACATTTTTTTATATATACTACTCATCTATGAGAAACCTAAATTGATTTACACTAAAACAAATTCTCCCAATTTACATAAGAGGAAATTTAAGGAATCATTTCACAACGTCTTCCAACTGTTTCAAATGGGTTTATCTTAATGATTTAGTTGAATGACTTATCCAGTGCCATACTGGAAGTGTAAATGAAAAGTACGACGTGTAAAACTCTTATTTCAGTATTCATTCCACAAGTTCGCCATTTCCAAACTAGTACTTGGAACAGTTTATAATGTTAAGTATTTTAAGTTTTAGTACCTCGAAATAAATTCATTTGTTGAATGATTTCATGTTAAAATCTCCTAAAATATAACGTTCAGAGTTTTCTTGCTTCCTTATCTAAAGTTGTAGTAACTTCAACTTCCTGCAGTACAGGACCCACCTGGATAATATTTGAAAACAGCAAAATATTAGTTATCTTTTCTAATGTTTACGTACTCTCTGAAATGCTCACAAACTGAGTAGTCTTCATTAGGTAAGATAATTTTACCTTTAAAAGAAATTCTGAGCTTCTGAGTTGCTATTAACTATACTAATCTTAAATCCTATGAGAAAATAGATAATCTTTTTCAGAAAATTGCATTTGATTGCTACAGTGGAAAATAACATTAACTTTCTCTACCCATTCTAGATAAACCCTGCTTCAAAATGTCAGAGAATTACTTTCCTTTGTTCGTTTTAACTGTCATATTAAGATCTCTTGAATTTTCTCTTGGGATGTGTGACATAAAAATTTCATTTGAAATATATCAATAGTAACAGAAATAATAGTAAGTAGAGCCATTCCTAACTCCAAAAAAGCTTGAAGTCCCTAATTTAGATGCTTCAGAGATTCCTCAGTAAGTCTGTCTTCCTTTACCCCCCGCCAGTACAACCCAGGAATCTTTTCCAGATAAATTCAGAAGTCGACATGAGTTATTTGGCAAGCCAAACAAAAATTCATCATTCTTTTCCTACGCTTTTCTTCACCTTTCTCCCCACCCCCCACCCCCATTAGTCTTCAGGCTTTAGTTTCAGAAGTAATCATTCCTACTTTAGGTCTGAATCAGTATACTTTGAAAACTGGAATAGTCTTCACTGTTTTCTTTAACTATCTTCATTTTCAGGCTAAAATCATAGGAGTTACTTCTCTTTGGTTATTTCTAGCTCCTAAGAGAGGTTTTTTTCCATGTTGAGTATTTCAGATACTAAATTTTAAAAGGAGATTATTAGTCAGTTTAGTCACCTTTTTTATTATTTAAATTGTCAGATGTTTCTGTTCTCTTAATATTACCTCTTCTCTATTTTGTTACTATAGATTTAATATAACCTTTTAAGAAGTTTTTATTCTTGCAGTGTCCTGACATGATTGGTTAGCTTTAAAATGTTGCCTTTTTGCCTCTTCCACACTAAAATCTACTGAGTGTTCTAATTGCACATAACACTAAAGAAAAACCTTTGTCTACCACTTTTTAAAACAAACTGTGAATGTGAAAATATCTTTTATATGACTGCTTTGAAAAGCTCAGTGTGTGCATGCATGCATGCTTAGTCACTTCAGTTATGTCTGACTCTGGACAGTATCCCACTAGGCTCCTTCGTCCGTGGGATTCTCCAGGCAAGAATACTGGAGGGGTTGCAGCACCCTTCTTCAGGGGATTTCCTGACCCAGGGATCAAATCCATTCTCCTGCGTCTCTAGCTTTGCAGGTGGCTTCGTTACCCACTGAGCCACCTGGGAAGCCATAAAGCTCAGCAAAGCAGTTTTAATCCAGAAGAAGAAATGGCCTAAATATTGCAGACAAAAAATATGCATCAACAGATGATCTTTGTTTTACCTCAGTATGAAAACATAATATATAAAATCGCATATGTTTGTGTTGCCAAGATCATATTTTACTACTTACTATAAACTAATAACACTATTTTAGAGATGTTAAGCAAACACTAGTATTTAGGAAAAGCTGGAAAAGTAGAACAATAAACTGAATAAATTGGAGAAGATATGAATTTTAAGAAAAACAAACTAGAATCAGATTTTTCCCTAAAGAACAAACAATACTCTTAAGAAATTGAAAGAACCTATTGGAAAGTAAGGTTATAAGGGAGATGTACTCAGGTGGTAAGCAATGAAGTAAAATTATCCATGTTAGTAATAGCTACAATACCCTTAATTCAATAAAAATCTGAAAAGGCACTTAATACAAAATACTGGTTTGAATTTGAACTTAAATAAGATCCCATGCAGTTTGGCCAAATTATAAATAACTGAATAATATTAAGATTTTTTCAAATACTTGAATTGATCAATTTGTAGTTTTAAAAGGTACACAAAGTTCTCTAGGTGTGATTGAAGATTTTTAAAAATCTAAATTATGCAGTAGATTACTGCATGTTCTTTACTGCTGACTTCTGTGTCATGATAAGTGTAATACCAGTGGAAGCCACAGGGTGGTGGCAAGAACTTGTGTTAAAGGAGCTTAAATTCATAATTGCACTGTCTTTAAAAATGCTTGTTAAATGCTAAAGAGCTGTAACTTGGTTTTCTTTATTCCTCTTATACAGCTGCATTTCTCATCAAAGAATCTATAGCAAAATACAAAGACATTGGTTTAGATGTATAGGCCAATAATGGAAAAGAAGTAAACTCACATGGATTTTTTTCCTAAAGTTTCTAGTCATGTCAGATGCTTGGTGATCAGAGTAGCAATTTCATCAAGGTACGAATTTGAGGAAATTCCTTGAATTATCAATACTGGAAGTAGTTTTGAAGTTACCAGAAATACTTCATGACTTCATCTTATTTTTCTGCTTTCATTTTCCTTTTTCCACTGAATGTTCTCATTTTTTAAAAATCTGTTGTAATATAAATATATATATGGGGCTTCCCTGCCTGATGCCTTACCTTTGAAGTAAACAAAGAATCTGCCAGCAATGCAAGAGACCAGGGTTTAATCAGTGGGTCAGGAAGATCCCCTGGAGAAGGGAATGACTGCTCACTCCAGTATTCTTGCCTGGAGAATCCCATGGACAGAGGAACCTGGCGGGCCACAATCATGGGGTCACAAAGAGTTGGACACGACTGAGGGACTAACACTTTCACTGTAATATATATAAACATATATATATGTAAAACTAAATTTACTTTTCAGTGAGGAAGGTAAATTTTCCATTGTTTTCTGTTAATCCATTCTCATTTGAGTTTGGAAGCAATTTAAAGTGGTAATCATTTTATATCTTTAAGGTAAGAAGACAAGAGGTTTCCTCTCCAAGAAAAGAAACTTCACCAAGGAGTCTTAGCACTCCTTTATTCCATGAAAGGTAGTTCTGTATCCTTCTTTGCCTACTCTACAAATTATAAATATTGAAATACATTTTTATTTACATATTTAAGTTTTTAGCAATTGTAAGAAACAGCAGCCTTTTGAAACTAGAAGAGGTGAACTCAAGGCTTCTCCATGTTAAAATGACGTAAATAAGTCATATAGTTAATATCAGAGATGGTTCTAAAAACTGAATTCTCTGAAGTTCTTCTATTTCAGTAGAATAAGTATTATGGCCACATCATTTTATATGGATAGATCTTTAATCTTTTCAATGTGAAAAATAAAAAATTAAGTTTTATCTGTTTAAAATATCCACAGAGGACAAAAAGTCAATACATTGCAGTTCTAATGTAAAAATGAGACAGCCAGCATAAGTAGAATATATGAATAAGGAGACATGCTAGTTTGTGCAATATGTATGTATTAGAACTTTATCACTTACTTTGTGCCTGGCTCACCAAATATTAAAGTTGTTTTAGGAAATATTATCTAGGAATTTAAAATGATATTTTTAAACTTGAACCTTTCAGTAATTATTTTGTGGTACATTCAAAGGTGCTTGTAAATTCAATCATGATTTCTAAAATTTGAAGATATAGTCTTTACATTTTAAAATGTTGATTTATTTTTAAAAGCTATATAGAGAAGACTTTCTGGGATCTGAAAGAAGAATTTCATAGACTATGCTTGCTAGCTAAAGCACAAAAAGACCACTTAAGCAAACTTAATGTACCAACCACTGCAACTGGTAAGGTTTAATTTAATATACAGTAATGTTAATTTTATTGGTTGAAATTGATTTCTTTTTGATTGTGAAAATATTTCTAAATGCTTATTAAGTGCTGAGGATTGTGACTTGTGCCTTTCACCACTTATAATGGCTAAGTGCTGTTTAATTCTATAATTATTAATTATAGAATTATTGGCCTCTTCCCTGTCTATTTTGTGTGGTGCTGTACAGATTGAATTGATTGACATAATTACTAATCCTCTTAATAAGAAGTCCTACCTTGGAAAAATAAATACAGGCTATATCTCTCAAAATCTTCATTTGCTATTGGGTATCTTATTAAAATTAATTGATATATTACTAAATAATCTAGAAGCTACACTATCATATATGAGCTAAATAAAATTATAACATTAGATTTGTGTTTTAACTTCTGCCTGAAAGTTAATTGGACACCATAGATACATTCTTCTAATTTGAATGAAGAAATGAACATTTCACCTTTTATTAGTCCAGTTCTGTTGAAGGCACAAAGTGCAAATTTAGTATAAAATACAACTCAAAAGGAATATCTGTTTTACAGATATAGTTTGGTATGGTTTTTAAAAGCTCTACCCTTCCCTAAAACCCCAGACAGACTTCCTGGTATTTGCTTCAGTAGTTAAATATGAATAGCAAATTACCAAGGATTGAATTTGGCTACCAAGCACCTCTGTAAACAAAAAGAAGGTGAACTGATCATTTATAATGATAAATTCTCCTTTACCCTTGTGATTTGAGATATTCTGCATGCAGTTCCGAAGAGATGTGATGTACAGGTTTCAATCTGAAAGATGTTGCCGCAGTGCTAACACCCCTTTAATTCAAGACCACTTCCCATTTCTTAAAACTCATAGCTCGGCTATTTAAGAAATCATTTTATCGTGTAAATTTACTTTTTGCCTACTCCTACCATTTTGTTTTCAGAGAAGGTACACAGTGCTCTGTTGGAAAAGCAAAACAATCTTAGTTTACTTCTCTTCCCTTTGCTGTGCTTCCCCAGAAAGAGCTCTGATTTTTTACCCTTCAATTTCTGTCATTTTCATGAGAAATTGATCTTTTCTACAGACTGAAAACACTCGGTACTTCTGAAGTAAAAGAATTATCTTTATTTAAAATCTACTAGCTGTAGAGATGTAGTACCTAAGAAATCATAAACATGCCTCTTTGAACATCAGCATCTCATCAAAACATTTTAATGGTGACATATTCATTGTTACACAGAGAACCTACCCATTATCAGTGGCATAATACTTTGACCATTTTTAAGTTACACAGGTCTAAATCTGAGTATGTATCTGTCAACTGGAATACTTAACAACTGGAGTGTTTAACTTCAATTTCTTTCCCACTAAAACTGCCTCATAACAATATTCTTACATTTTATATTAACTGTGTCACAAATAATAAATACAGCATTATTCTTGAAATATTTTAGGTCTTTTGTGCTACAAACTCCAATGAAGTTTTCTGACTCCAAATAAACCACCATATCAAATATGCTTCTGAAAGGAGTAGATCAAAGGGGGAAAAAAGAAAAAGAAATGTTTGGAGATGGGTTGAGGAAGATGCCTGCCTGTTCAGGGTTATTTTAAGGGTGAACACTACGTTGAATACAAATAGAAAGTAACTGTTTTAATGTGATTTGCATAATATAGCTGGAAAGAGTATATTTAACATGGTTGTCCCCTGTCTTATTTTTTGTTAAAATTTGATTTTTACTCTTAAGAAACAGATATTATTCATAAATTGCTGAATTAGTAGAATTATAAATTTTCTTTTAATTTTTTTCTTATCCACATATGACAATAACCTTGAGAAAGGATAAAGATGAAATGTATGCTTAAGCAATTATGGCTTCAGGAAGAAGTACTATTTGGTCCATGAAGCAGGGTCATATTTCAGTGGGGATCAGGAGATGAGGATATAGGACTATAAGTTAAAACAACCGTCAGATCTTTTTCTTTTGTCATATATCAGATAATTAAACTGAGAAGTAGTCCAAATGGACAGCCTGTTCTTAAAATTTAGAAATCTAAAATTTAGAGATAAGTGTCCTTGAAGTAAACAAAGTAGAAAGACAATTAGCTCACCTGATCATGTTTCTTAGTATAGTGTCAGAATGACAAGTGCTTTCATGCAGCTTGAGTTTTAAATTTTCTAAGCTTAGATTTCTAGTAGCCTTAGAAATCTTAGGTTTAAACAAAAAAAAATTTTTTGTAAATAGTAACTCTTATTCCTTGGACAAATTAATTCAGAAGATTAATGTGCTGAGAGGTATGCCAACTAGCTATACTGAAAGAAAATATATGCTTTTTTACACTTGTTTGGGTTTTCTATGTTTTGTTCACAAACGGGATAGACCTACTTCTGGAAAAGAAATTTCAAGCACATTTCTATCATTTTGGAGATTCTTTTCTATAATGTAGAAAGCAGCACGTTCAATGTGTCATAATGATTCAGAACACAGGCTCTAGAGTTAGGCTGCTTGAGTTCCAGTTCCAGATCTACCACTCATTCATTAGCTGTGTAGCCCTGGAATTAACCCCTGAATTAACACACATACAATGGTTGTAAGTGTGTGGCACGTAGAAGTTCTGTTAGTATTAATAGTTGTCATTAGCAGCAGCAGCAGATTCTCTTGCATTCACCCTGTTCTCCTATTGAAGAACATTTAGATAAGTGTTTCCTCCTTCTCAGGTGTTAACAAAATTTAGTTGCCTCAAGAGGTGGTTTTCCTGATTTATTATTTGCGATTAGTAAGTGTAATCTACAAAGAAAGTACTATTTCCTAGAATTTCCTACCATTTTTAAGTCTACTACGAGGAAAAATGACTACTTGAAAGTTAATGGACTTTAAGAACCTCAGAGGACGGAGAAATCCTGCCAACCAGTTGTGCTTGATCTTAATTACTGTACCACTTCCCTTGTGGCTCAGCTGGTAAAGAATCTGCCTGAAATGTGGGAGACGTGGGTTCGATCCCTGAGTTGGGAAGATCCCCTGGAGAAGGGAAAGGCTACCCACTCCAGTATTCTGGCCTGGAGAATCCCATGGACTGTGTAGTCCATGGGGTCGCAGAGAGTGGGACACCACTGAGAGACTTGCACTTTGACTTTCACTCCTAGTTACAGACGGATCATCTAGCAAATGTAGATTATTATACTAAGCTCCATGCAAAAGAGAATACAGATTGATTTAGAATTCGTTTTTTGAAGGCAGACTATGTGCAAGTTCTGAGCAGGGTACTGGAGAAAGTGGGAAACAAAACAGTTTAGGAACTCAAGATATCTACCTTAATGGGAGAAAGAGGTAATTTGCAAATAAAATGCAGAGTGTTTAGTCCTCAGGGCACCCACGAGTCATGACTAAACCAGTCTTGGGAAGCCAGAGCCAGCCATCCAGAGAAGTGAATGCCTAAGCCAAGAAATGAAGAGCATATAAGAGTGAGGCAAAGAGTAACAGAAGGAGGCAGTTCAGATAGTCTGCACAGCATGTGTGAAGGCCCAGAGACAAGAGAGTATGGCCTTTTGGACAGCTGTACCAAAGTTCATTAAAGCTGGAGTAAGGAGTGAATGGAGCAGATGTGGTGAAAGATGACAGCAGGGAGAGGTGATCAAGCATCAGTCATGCACAGTTTTATACGAATTTTAGGGCTGAAGGTCTTGGAGAGCCATGAAAAGGTTTTATTAAGAAAATAACCTGACCAAACACATATTTTAGAAAAACTAAGGCAGGGTAGGGGAAAGCAGTGTAGATAGTGGAGTGAATATGAGAAAAATTTAGATGCAAGGAAGCAGTTCAAAGGCTGCTGTAGTTAATCCAGTAAGAGAAGATAGTACATACTAAAGAGAGGCAGAGGTATGTAACAGGATGAACTAAAGAAGCTGTTGGCATCGTGGCATTTGGACTACAATCATGTCCAAACAGTAAACATCTTCTGTTGGAATGTGTCTTGGCAAAGAAGAGAAAGGTGTTATGAGACTGTAAACATCAAAAGGAAAGGAAAAGAATGACATTTAAGTGCTTACTGATCTGGGCAAATGCTGTATTGCACAGTGCTCTCTATACCCTGTCTGCTTAAATTGGCATCATTGGTTAAGGTACAGCTTCACTGATGGCTACCTTTTTAGCGTGCTGATTAAAAAAAAAAATCACCAGGCTTCCCTGGTGGCTCAGATGATAAAGCGTCTGTCTGCAATGCAGGAGACCTGAGTCCATTCCCTGGGTCAGGAAGATCCAGTGGCGAAGGAAATGGCAACCCACTCTAGTACTCTTGCCTGGAAAATTCCATGGATGGAGGAGCCTGGTGGGCTACAGTCTGTGGGGTTACAGAGTTGGACACAACTGAGCGACTTCACTTTCACTTAAAAAAAAATTTTTTTTTTCCATTTGTCCGCTTAATGAAAATATACATATCAGCAGCCTCCAATTTCACTGTCTTCTAGAAGTAACATTGTGGGGCATAATTTAGCTTCTTCTAATCTCCCAATATCATCAACATGGAGAGTGCTTTGATCATTTTTTTTCTTGCATTGAAAACCATAGCCCTCGTTGGCCCCACACTGAGCTGTAGTGTTCTCTGAGTTCTGCTTTTTTGTTTTTCTTGACTCGTGCCTTCAGCTCTTACTGATAACTGCATCTGCTTTCAACAGCTCAGGTCCATGCCTTGTAGTTTGCTGCTTCTAACCAGCTATGAACTAGGCAGGCATCATCAAGCTTGTTAGAATGAATCTAAAATGAGAATAAGAGCAAAATTCATCTGTGGGCCTTGAGGCTCTAAACCTGACCCCTCAAAAGCACTATTTTCTTATTTTCTAGCTTTTGCCTATGTCCTTGAGAGCTGTATTTGTTGGAAAAGTATCTTCTAGATAAATGAGCTTTGGAGTTTCTAATATATACCTGATAACTTGTGCTCTTGCCTGGAAAATCCCATGGACAGCGGAACCTGATGGGCTGCAATCCATGGGGTTGCTAAGAATCGGACACGACTGAGCGACTTCACTTTCACTTCTCACTTTCTTGCATTGGAGAAGGAAATGGCAACCCACTCCAGTGTTCTTGCCTGGAGAATCCCAGGGACGGGGGAGCCTGGTGGGCTACCGTCTGTGGGGTCGCACAGAGTCGGACACGACTGAAGTGACTTAGCAGCAGCAGTAGCAGTAGCAACTACCTTATCTAGAGAGGCCTTTTCTAAATGAGAAAATCCTATATTCACGTAGAGTTTTCTGAACATGCATCCTAAAATTTCATCCTTCTTTTGCTTCCAATCTTTTCTCCCCCTAACACCCACCGCCACCACTCCCTCACATAGAGTAGACAGTAGCTAAGCTGATTGGTGATATATTAATATTTGTCACACAGACATGTTATAGGGGAGTAAATGACCTAATTCATACAGATTCTTAACCTGTACAGTATATTAATATATATATGACTGGTAAGGAGTTTCCCTTTTAATAACTTACTCGTCTAAGCAAGCTCACAGTTGCAGCTTCCATTACTGACAAAATGTTGAAATGTGTATACTATAAGCAAATGTTTTTAAGTGTAGAGCAGAATAACTGAACAAGACTCAAGGCTTACAACAGCACAAGACCTAGGGAAAGACAAAGTAGTTAAACTTGCACTAGTAAGTTATATCCCAGTTCACCCACTGGAGACTGCTAATATTTCTGTGTAAGATGGTCGCAAATGTAAAGAAAAAAATGCCAGTTGTCTTCAGTTACTATAAAAACCAATAGAAAAAATAATACTCATCTATCCAAAGCTAATTGAACATTCAGATTTTTAAGAATGATTGAAATGTGACTGTTTTCCTTTTGTGTTTTTTTTCCCTGCAGAGACACAGTGCTCTATGCCTATACAGTGTACGGATAAAACAGATAAACAAGAAGTGCTGTTTAAGCCTCAGGCAAAAGATGATATAAATAGAGGTGCACCGTGCGTCACATCTGTCACACCAAGAGGACTGGGCCAAGATGAGGAAGACACATCTTTTGAATCACTTTCTAAATTGAATGTCAAGTTTCCACCTACGGACAATGACTCTACTTTCTTACATAGCACTCCAGAAAGACCTGATGTCCTTGGTTCTGTCACATCTGAGACTGTGTGCCAGGATCAATTTAATATGGAGCCCAGAGACAATCCAGGAAACTTTGTCAAAACAGGAGAAACTTTATTTGAAATTCAGGGAATTGACCCCATAGCTTCAGCTATACAAAACCTTAAAACAACTGACAAAACAAAACCCTCAAATACTTGTATTAGGACATCTCTGGATAGAGCTCCGTGTTTGCCACCTGGAGACCATAATGCATTATTTGTAAATACATTCCCACTTCAGGACCCATCTGATGCACCTTTTCCTTCACTGGATTCCCCAGGAAAAGCTATCCGAGGACCACAGCAGGTAACTGTTTTGCATTAACAAATATATTATGTGTGAACACACATTTTGCTATGCATGCACAGATAGGCATCTCTTTCAGGTTATCAGACATCTTTTTAAACTACTGACTAGCCAAAGTTAAGCTTTCAACTAACAAAATCCAGGTCTTGTAATAAATGACATGAAATTTAAAAGATGATTATGGCAAAGGTCTGTTATAAAGTACCTTAAAATTTATGGCACATTTAGAAATACATGTAAAACCTTATCTATATCTAGTGTGTTTCATTATCTTACCTAGTCCCTGACTCAGATTTTTATTCGGTATCATTGTTATAATAAGATTCTTTATTAAATGTCATTCTGTGAAGCAGATGCCATTTTTTATCAAAAAGTTGTATATACATACTTACCTTTATAAGAATGCATCATTTTTTAATAAGTAAATAATCACATTGTATGTTTCTATTTCTGAAAATAAGTGAACTGTCTTTCAAATAATACTTTTGTGCAGTCTCATTTATACAGTACTTAGAATCTGGAGGGTTTGGTTTTGGTTTCTAATCTGGCCCTGAAAATGCAGCCTAATATATTTTTTAAATAGTCTCTACATATGTATAATTTTTATCAAATTCTTTAATGCTTCTAAAGCTTGCAGACTATTTATAGCCCATCCTTAATGCCACCCCAGTCCCCTCCTACCCTCCCTTTTATTCAGGTGCTATTACAAAATGCTTCTTTAAGTTTAAAAAAAATGGGGGGGGGGTTGTTTAATGCCTGAAGACAACTGAAAAATATACAGTTGTTAAAATAAACAGAAGCTTATTTAAAAAAATCCAGATTGCTACAAGTGTCTAAAACAAATTGAGGACATTTGTTTGATTTCCCTTTGCCTTGAGATACGTACTGAAAACCAAAACACACCAACGACTTGATTAATACTCTTTGGTTTCGTCAGTATTTTTATAGGTTATAGACTTTTAAATCCACATACAAAGAAGGCAATAGTCAAGCTGTGGTATAGTTTAGCAGTGGAGAAAAGGAGGCAGCTCTGACAATAAGCTTTAATTATTGACTCACTTATGTTCTACATTGTACCTTATTTTACATCATAGTCACAGTTATAGTTACTACTTAATGAAACAAATTAAACAGTTTCATTTATTGCAAGTAGAATTCCTGTGGAGCTGTGAAGTGCATCCGTTCTAATGCTTGTTACTTTTTTCTCCATCATATCTCTTGCTTGTTCTTTTACTAGTCTGTGCAGTCATGTTTCAGTAGATGGCACCCTGCATTGTGCATTTGCTTTCTGTGCTACAGCAAGGGAAACAGCTGGTATGTGATTACAACTTGATGGAAAAGTATTCAGCTTAAAAAATGCAGGAGAATTGGTGTTGAGCTGTCACAAGACATGGGGCATAAGGTTAGATAATTGATATTTTGGCAGAAGAGGCAGAGAAATTCATCTGTTTTGAATGCTGTGTTACAGTTTAGGACTCAAAGGATATTTCTTAAAATGGGTTTTTTAAAACATTTTGTTGTTTTATTTGCTTTAGTAAAGCTTCTATGAGGAATACAGAATTCTTGAGTTGTTGATAACAAAAGGAAGTGAAATTTTGGTTTTCATAATTCAGATTTTTACTTTTATATCATTACTGCTTAACACCTTTTTTATACATTCAGCTATCATAATAAAGTCTGAAACATATCTGTTTATTTTGCTCTATGTGATTTTCTTTTCTTCCTACTTTTGCTGAGTCAGTCATTGGGGGTCCCAACCAAATTCTGTGAAAAGATCAAATCTGAACTAATAGCTCCTAACAGAGAAGGATAAGTATGAACTTTGAAAATAAATTGGTAGTAGAAGATTGGTTTATCAAATGTTTGCTCCTGAGCCTGTTACTATTTTACAGATTTTAATTAAAAGTATCTTTAACTTATTAATCTTTCATTTATATCCATATCAATTTCCCATTAGAATGGTACTATTAATTGTAGTTTTTGGTTAAACTGCCAACACTAAAATTTAAGTCTAGTTAACTCTTATATTCTCACAGTTAGTACTGCTTTTCTTTTATCATGGGAGAAAGGAAATGATTTCACCCCAAATTTCAAATATGTACTTTAAATATTACTGTTTTTTGTTATAAAATTGCCACTTCTCACAAAAGGATTTGAGTCAATGTTATAAGCCCTCTGTACTGATACTTGAATGTATCTGGGTGCTTAGACAGACTTTGTATATTTACACCAACTGTACACAGCTGTCCAGTAAAATGTTTATAAGAAGACAGTGATGACGTAAAACCCAAATGCTTCAGTTAGTAATATACTGTTTACGTAATGATTGGTTAACCAGGATGAAAGAGATTGGTTAAGGGAATGAAAACTAGCACTGTGTCAAGAGTTGGATTAGGTTGTTATTTTAAAAGCAAATTAGTAATAGCACAAAGGGGTCTCTTTAAGTTGGCTTTTTGAGGTGATTTTCCTCAAAGTGCCAGAGTTTAGATATTTTAAGATAAGAAAGCAAATTTTAGAAATAATTTGGCTTATAGCATTTCAGGAAAATAAGATATTCTAGTCAACAAACATTTACAGAGCACCTACTCTTGAACTAGATGCTTTCTCTTGCCCTTCTAAGTATTTTTTGTAATAGTAAATGCAGTTAAGGGTATATATGTGCTGCTTATTATACTGGAGGTAGTGCTGTTGAATTATGCTTTTCCATAATTCTTTAATTGGGCAACTGTTGACAGGCTTCACTTTATTTAGCCACAAGAAAGGGTAAGAAGGCCAAAGTATGCACTGTATAACAGAAGCAAAATAAGAAGTCAGAAGAATGCACCCAATGTTGGATTTTGTTGAATGATTAAATATTTGAGGTTTCAAAAGAGAATTGATCAATAGAATTCATTTCATACTTAAAAAATTATTTTCAAAAATTAAAGTACTTATTTCTATGATTTATTCATTGTGGATTTGCTGGTAAATAGTAGTAAAATTCAAATTACTCTTGATCAAAATGCATGTTCACACACATCAGGTCTAGTGTGTTGTGTATTAATAAAGGTCCTATATCTGAAAGTTCCCAATTAAAATAAAAAAGATAGATTTTAATTTTTTTAAAGTCTCAGTATTGACTGTTGCTTCAGAACTGTTATCACTGTGATAATGGGTATTAAAACATGCTTGTGTTAAAACTGGAAGCTTTTTAGTTTGTGAAGATAAAGTGTGTGAATGTGTATTTTAAGTGATTCTTTAAGTTAAGCTATACCCTTTATGAAAAAGAATTGAGTCATGTCCTCATGCTAATTCTATGGAAAGGTAATTTGCTTTCATATTAGGGAATTTCATATATATGTATATATCCCATTCAAAAAATTTGAATTAGAAATTCAGTGCAAGTTGATTTTAAATACAAATAACAGAAGATGTTTTTATTTGTTTCCTGCAGCCCATTTGGAAGCCCTTTCCTAATCAAGACAGTGACTTATTGGTACTAAGTGGCACAGGCTCCGAACTGCGTATACCTCGCGTATGTGAATTCTGTCAAGCAGTTTTCCCACCATCCATTACATCCAGGGGGGATTTCCTCCGGCATCTTAATTCACACTTTAATGGGGAGACTTAAGATGCATTTGAAAACAGACATGTCAAGTTCTACGTGATGATTTTGGGTTTGTAATATTATATATTAATACTTGATTGCAAACTTAGCTCAAGATCATTTACTGAAAAATCCAGTCACTGCTATTTGAATTTCTAAACTTAATATTGTAACTGTCTTTTATTGCCTTTTAAAAGATTGTTTTGTACAAAGCTGTAATTCATTGTATTCATGTTTACAGTGTTTATTATATATGGGATTATGCAATTGTGTAACAATAATTTATGTTTTTTCAAATGTCTAAGCTTATTGCTTGGGTTTCTAGTTAGAACTATTGAATGTGGTGAAGTCAGATGTTTATAGGGTTTTTAAAATTTGTTTTCATTTTAAAATTTAGATTATTTATGCATTGGGTGTTCTTTTTGAATAAACCTATAATAGAGAATAGCAGACAAGATAAATATCTGAGTAAATACCAAACTTAAGACATTTGTTGCTCAGTGATAAAAATCACTGGTGGGATTATTTAAAACCTTTAGTGTTTTTTTTTTCTTTAATAAAAGACATAGGTTTAATTTTTTCTGTATGTATAGCTACATGATGAAGTTAGTTAAATATTAAGAGTTACTTACGTTGTGATAGTTAATGTGTTCTTTGTTCCTGAATAAAAAAATAAATCACATTTGGGGGAAGTTCATAAAATTCATGTTTCTTTCCAGTAATCTGAAAGAAGGGTAATACCAGATCTGGTGACATTTTATTACAACTAATAGATCACTTTGAAATTTAAAATTATTTTTCAGGGTAAACTTTCTAAAGAAACACATTTGTCTTTAATGGGAGCAAATCTAAAACCTTGTAAGGATTATTCATATTTATTAATTTACATTAGAAATATCCACATTCTGGTTGAGAAATTGTTAATTCAGTGTTAGCAGCCTGATTGATGGCCAGTGGAGGATATTTAAGAGAGAGGATACCAAATTCAGAAGACTGCAGAATTCTGTTTAAAATGAGACTTCCCTATGATTCTTGTCATTTAGGTTTCTCTTCCCTCCCCCACCCCACTCTCAATTTTTTAAAATGTTTGAGGTATGGCTTCTCTTTTATGAAGTAAACACTGATTTGCAACTCTCAAAACAGAAATTTAGGCCTTCTTGGGAGCAAGTGTTTTAGAAAGCTGGAGAGAGGGTTTCTGATAAGGGGTTGGGGCAGTTTGTTCATATTTCACCTGTGCCACGGTGAAGGGCCTTAGCTTGTGGAAGAATGAGAGTGGTGCCTCAACTTCTCAGGGTGCCAAGCACATCACATTGACATCTTCCTCACCAAGGTGACAGTGATTATTAGGCATTCACTGTGAAGGGTTCTGAGGCATGTACATCTTTCTTTCATTGCCACTGGAGCTGAATGGAAATGCCTAGACAATTATCCAAGTCTCTTCCCTTCCCCCCTACCTCCCGCCCACCCAACCTCCCCTCTCACTCCTCCCACACACACGCAAAATTAAAAAAAAAAAACTTCCCAACGTATTCCAGCCAGAATATACTACTGCATCTATCTAGTGAAAGGGGATTCTTTTTCCTTCTCTTTTCCTAGGTGAGCAAGTGTTCCTCTCTCACAGTTGACATCTACTAGCCTATTGACAATGGAAGGAGATTATGGCCCAGAAAGGGACTCAGTGTATCACTGACTCCTCCGGTCCACCCTTTTCCCACCTTCATCACTGCTAGAAAGCGGGGAACTCTTGTTTTCTGCTAGGTTCCAGTGCTACCCCAAGCTCCAACTTGTAAGGGCCAGAGGCCCTCTCGGGCCAAGGGACAGGCCGCCTGGAAACCCAGGCTCCAAGCCCGCACTGCAGAGGTGGCGCTGTCTGCAGCCTGATAAGTGGAGCGGGCACCCACCGGGTTTCCTCTCTTAATCCTGAGTCGTGTAGGGGCTGCGTCTTGGCATCTGCTACGCGTGGCCGGGTAAGAACAGCTCCCAGGTAAAAAAGCTTCACACGCGAAACGCTGAGTCTGAAAAAACCACCCCCGCCGAGGCGAGGCAGTTGTGAGCGGGATGCCTGAGAAGTGGGAGGTGAATGTCCTCGGGAGGGCCCCCGTCCCCCACCTCACCAGCCCCCCCCCCCCCAAACCCGTGCAGCTTTCCCTGGAGGCTGAGGCTGCTGCCAGCGGGGACATCTGCTTTCTTACACTCCAGCCTGGCTCACCCCGCCCCCTCAGCCCCGGGTTGCGTGGTTATTTTACCAACACCGGGGGAGGGAGAGTTCGAGGAGGTAGAAAAAGGGTGGATCGAAGCTCGGGAGATGTTCTTCCCCCTCCCCACACCCCCTCCTTTTTTCTTCACATCTTTTAACCTTCAAGGTAAAGACTTTATAAATATGAAACGATCAGCGTGTCCTGGCTCCCAGGCCCGCCTTCTGCTCGCGGGGCTCTCGGGTGCGGGGCCTTGCCCTCCTCTCCAGCCTCCCCGGAGGTGGCCCGGGTTTCGGCGGCCTTGCCGCGCGCAGGGGCCGGCCGGGTGCGCTCAGCCTGTGGCGACTTTTCTCCCGGGCTGCTGCCTCGACAGCTGCTTGTAGCTACAGTAATTAGACTGTCAGTGCTTGTTAAGAGGAGAGAGGGGGAAACACGCTTCTGACAGCAGATTCCGAGACTCCCCAGTTTGTTAATTTCTAAGAGATCTTTAAAGCATTAATTGAGGTCTCCCCAACTCTCCCCTCCCGTCCCTCTCCCCAACTCCTCCCTTCCCAAAAATATCTTTAGGGAAAGAGAATTCTCTCCGCGTGGAAGCAGTGTTTTCCGCAAAACTGCCAGCCCGCCCCCGACTCACGCACACGCACACTATTTTACATATACATCTATATGCACACATGTATACGCAGAAGGTTAACTCGGCACAGGCCTCGTCCAAATAGGAACCAGGATTGCATTTAAAATAATAATAAATAAGTAAATAAATAAACTAGGAAGGAAAGGGGGGAAGGGAAGCAGAAGTCGGGAAGAAAAGAGAAAAGCAGCAGGCTGATTACGAGGTGTCAAAACTGCCAGGAGCAAGAAGGTGATAGCAATCAGGGGTGAGAAGAGTGCGGCATTCGTGCGGGGCAACTAATTATCCGTCTCATTTGAGAAGAGCAGCATTTGAGGCAGCAGCGTTCGCCTGCTGAACGGTGACAGATTGGCGCGGAGGAGAGGGGAGGTGTTAAAACAATGGAGCCCGGCGCGCGAGCGCTGCTGCATGCTAATCAGCCCTCCCTCCGCCTGCCTGCCGCGCTCCCTCCTTCCTCCCAGCCTCCCTCCTCCGCGCTCCCCCTCCCGCCTGCGGCGCTCCCTCCTTTCCAGCGGGCCCGCCGCCGCCGCCACCCGCTTCCTGCTCCCTCGCTTTCCCGCGCGTCCTTCCCGCCGCTGGCGAGTGGAGCCCGGGCCGGGCCGCCGTGCCCCTACGCGGCCCAGGAGCCTCCACGCTGTTCCCCGCGGGCGCCCTCCCGGGCCCGGGCCGCACGCGAGCGCTGCCCTGCGCGGGGCTCCGAGGGCCGGCCCGCTCCCCGCGCGCCACTTCGGAAGAGTGGGTCTCGGAGGAGAGGCCGGGGAACCTGCCTTCTGCGGTGGACAGCGAGTGGGAAAGACAAGCGAAGTCAAGTAGGGCGAGGGGCAGCTTGGGCTGGGAAAACAGTCGGGGCCAGGAAGGCGGAAAAGTTTCCCCGGACCGACGGCAGGCCCCTCGACGCGGCCCTGGAGCCGCCCCCAACCCCTGAGCAGAGTCTCCCCCGGGAAGAGTCTCCCCCGCGGTCGACCTCCCCTCGCCAGCCCGGCCAGAACTAAACGGACATGGTTGAATATGCACCTCTGCGAGGAAAGCAAATAAAGGGCCTGAGCGTTAGTTGTGCTGCCTAAGGCTTGACCTCCTGACCCCAAGGCCCGGCTTAGGGGCCTCCGGACCCCTAGAGATACACTATTCCATTGTTGCCGGGGAAAGAACGCCTGTAAGAAACCGTCCCCCGCCCTCCGCCGCAGTGACCAGAGGCCGGAGGGGTCCGGGCCATCTCTCAGCACAGCTCCCCGCCGGCGCTCTGGCCTCGGGGAAGCTGGTCGAAACCGCAGGGCCGTGCCTGCCCCTGGACGGAGACCACCGGAACCTTTCTGCTGGAAAAGGTCGCCTTAGACCTGTTGAGGCTGGCCTGGGACCTGAGTTTCTTCCTACTTTTTTAATTTAAAAGCCCATTGTTGAGCTTTAAGCTTTTGCCCAAAATACACTTTTATTCGTACGTTTTTGCTATTACAGATTTACATAAACTACCCTTAGAGATTGAAACACATTGAAACACTGACGTTCTTAAGTAGGTTAAGCGAAACGCAGCTACGGAGAACTGATAGGTATTTAGATTTGAAGGAGAATGCAATTCCTTTCTAACGAGTTCTGTAACTACTTAGCTAACCAGGTGTCTAAATTAACATAAAATACTTTCTTCCCCCAGTCATAAATGGAAAAGGAAAACAGTTGAAAGATAATCCATACAGTATAATTTTTGTTCTGCTGAACTTTACCACTGCATAACTTTACACACACAATTGTTTAAAAAATCAACATAAAATGTGAAAGTTTGAAAAAATTGTCATATATATATACATGAGGGTTTATAGTATTCTCTCTACCCTTCTCTATTTGTAATGTTTCATTTAAAAAGTACAACACAAAAAATAAAATGACCTGAGTAAATTTTGATGTTATTGATCTTCATCCCTGATCTAGTCCTATGAAAAACTACACGAACACACAGAATGAATAATTTTTCCTTTTAGAATGTGCCCAGGCATACCAATACAATAGCTGAAAGCAGAATTGTTAGAATCTATTGAAATTATACAGAATGTTTAAAAGTTTTAAAATTGAGATTTCTTAAAAGACTCATATAAAGAATTGTGTGTAGATAAATGTTAATGCTTTTTTGTTTCCACTCTGAAAACCACTAAGCAGGCCTCTCTGCCCTTAGTACATCACAGACTTTTTAGTCCTACAGTATTATGTGGCATTTAGAAAATTCCCTGGCATCTGAATCTGTTAAAATAGCAACCTATCTAACAGAGAAAAAAAATAATAACCTTACATTTCTTAATGTAAACTTGGAAATTCAGATGCTCCATCAGTATCAAAATTAAGCAGTTTATTAACTATTCATCAGCCTTTTCTTCATTAACTAGCTCTATGTAAGCCAAGAGTCTCTGATGCAGTAAACCTTTAGAGTTAAAATAAATTTAGTTCAATTCTATGTTGTGTTATGTATTTCTAATACATAATCAAATTCTTTACTAACAACTTGGTTATTGTGGATTTACTGTAATTTCTTCTCAGTCTATATACTTTGCAAATTTGCATGATTGTTTTAATGGTGTATTTGCAGATAAGTTTTTATTTGCACATAAGGACAAAAAGGTGAAGTGAAATTTGGTCCCAATGGAAACCTGTTAGGTTCCCTGAACATATGGCTCATTGGGCTGTTACTTCCTTTTTGAGATCATTTTCCAAGATTTTTTAATATATACATCAACTTGACACCAGTTATAAAGAAAATATATTGACTTTGTAGATGCCTCCACCTGGGGAACATCTCTCAAAAACAAACCATGCAGTCAGGTGCACCTTTAAATGTACAGGTGTCCAGTCTCAAGAACAGGGCATCATTTGAAATTAGTCAGCACTGACAGTTGATTTTACACTGTCTTTGAAATTAGGTAGTTCTTTGGATTCTTAGAATGCCACATGACTTGATTAATACAATTAGGGGTGACTACTTAAAACTACTTTTTTACAGAAAGCTGTGCATTTGGAATCTACAGTATTACAATGATTTCTCTCAGTAAATACAAGTGATGCAAGTCTCATTTATTGAAAGTGTGTGGTGCCAGCTTAAGGGGAAAATCACAGCACTTTGAAAAAGATGTAAATGTTCAACTGGTAAAAAAGGGGGGAAAACCGTGCTAAAACATGTGCCTATTTCCATTATGCTTAATTTACTATTCAAAACAAGTTTTTCCTAATAAGCTCTATTGTTTCTTTCTGTTTTGTAAAATTTAATATGTGTGAGACAAAAACCAGATTCAGAATGTGAATGAAGTCTGGTTAGCGAAAGCTTGTTGGAGCTTTCAGTTCAAGGAGGGCCTCAGATTAAAAGACATATCACATTATGACACTGATAATATATAAGGGAGAAAAGTGTCTCAGGTTGTTTCCAGAACCAGTTACAGTAAGACTGCTAAATTCCTCCAGCCTCCGAGTGAATTCAAGTGCAGCAAACAGCAGAATATTCGCAATGGTAGTGCTGCAAATATTTACCAAGTAACTTTAATTTCTGCTTTATTGCAGTTCTCTTCTTTCTGAGATCGAGATTCCCAAACAGGACTGAAATATAAGTTCTCAAACATGTTATCCCCTTGTCTTATCTGTATAGGGTCGTTTGTCTTTAAGTCAGTCTCACTTTTCCGGAGTCTTTGCACCTGATTATGGGAGCCCTTGCTGCCTAACTGTTCTCTCTCATTTGAACATCTCCTCGGATCTGAAAAATGCCTGATAACCTGGAGTATGCCCATGCTTCCTTTGCTGTTTAGGTCTATATCATGAACACATTTACAAAATATCCTGCTTGTACCCTTTGGAAGCACTGTACAAAAGAGGAGTTATCACTTATTAATTCAAGGAATGATTGTTTTAGAAATAACCAAATCTTAAAGATTGCCTTCTTTTTGTGTGGACAAAAAACATTAAAAAACTCAAAAAAACAAAAAGACTGTGTCTAAAGAGAATGAATGAGTCCTTCAAACCTACTCAAGAACCCATCTCAAGCTCTCCTGCCTTTCAATCCACTATTTTTTCTATAATAATCCTTCACCTCAAGATAGAAATAACTTTTTCACTGTCTTTGTACTTGCCTTCACAGGAAGCTTAAATCACTTTATATCTGGAATCTTTTGTACCCAAAGAAACTAACTAATATGCTAAACCACAGAGACATTAGAGAGCCTGGCATTCCCTGACCATGAGACAGGGTGGCTATTGGGGTGATTATCGATTTATCACCACCCTAACACAGGGCCCCAGAACTTGTCTGCTGGGAGAAGCATCTCATAGTATACTGAGTGTGAGATTCCCCATACCTCCTCGGATGAGCAAACAACAAGTGTTGGAATGTATTTTGCAGCATGAGACACAATGTGAGGTAGGAGAAAAGGTAAAAAGGATTTGTACCTCTAAAGCATGGAGTTAAACCTCACCATGACACCCAAACCACAATGCTAATTGTTTAATAGTCCAAATTCTAAATCAAAGGTTATAGTTTGTATAGGAAATTAAAAGAAAAAAGTCAACCAGTATGAACTGGAAGTGAGCCTATGTGTTTTCTAAAACTATTAATCTGGAACTAAAACATTTTCTAAACCAAACAAACACTTCATTTGCTTCAAGAACCGGCCTTTGCTTGTCTCTTTGGACTTGAGACTCAGGAGGAGGTCTCAGCTTTATATTCTCTTCCCTAGAGTGTTGGTGAATCAACTCTGAAAACAGCTCTCATTAGACAAATAGTTTCTCCATTTGCAGTTGTTAAATGGCACTAATCGCCAGTAAGAAAGGGGCATCCTGTGTGAGTGTATTCATACAACTTCAAGCAATTGGTTTAAAAGGAAGGCAAGCTCACTAGGAATCCGAAGTATCAGTAAGGGTGATAAAGCTTGCTGGAAAAAGCTCTCTCTAACCAGGACTGGGGAAGGAATGCAAGCAGCAGGCTTCCTCTGCTAAAGCAGCTTTGTGACACACTCACACATACATATGCACACACACACACACACTCTCTCTCTCTCTCACACACACACACACACACACATACTCACTCACTCCAATATTCTGAGGTTTTATTACTGGCATTTTGAAAATCTCTTCCTTCAGCATCTATAAGGGAAGACCAGGATGAAATCTATTTGTAGGTTAGGGCACCTGGTGAATTTTAAAGCAGATTTTGCTCCACCTTTCCATCTTTAAAGTTATCAAGTCCCAACTTAGTTTATTCTGAAATACAATTAATATCAAGGAGTAGTGTGGCTCTATAGCAAGAATTAGAAAAAAACACATGATCCCAATTTGGAAGTACCACTGTAAATGACACTCCACTTTGAGAGGGTGCTATAGTACCCTGGACTGGCTTGGAAGGAAACTGGCCGCAGAGAGGGAGCTCTGGGCCATTGTCTAGTCAAGAGTCAACAAGAGTCAAAAAAATTCTGCCACTTCTGCCAAAACATAAGGACATTTCCAAACATTTCAGTCTTTTCTTCCTGGTTCAGCCTACAATATGCTTGGGAAAGTGTGCTGAGGGGGTAACTCTTTTCCTTTCCAAGGCAAACCCCCGCTAAAAATGTCTCGAATATCCCAATTAGTATACATCAGAGAATGACCCTTGCTTCCTCAATCTAGTATTTTTTAGGTAGGATTGCTTGGTTTAGCAAATGAAAGTACAGGATGCCCAGTTAAATCTCTGTTTCAGATAACTAATAAATAAATTTTTTTCTTTTTTTTTTTTTTTGCTGTAAAAATGCCCTGTGCAATGTTGGCACTCCTATTTTTAATATCTTGTTGACTAAAAAGATGTGAAATCCACTCTTAACAGATATTTCTCTAGTTTTTTACTTTTTGTGAATTTGGGGGTGGGGGTGGGGATCAGGTGCAGATCAGATATGCCTTTGTGCCTGGAATTTCCTTTCTCATTCCGCAGGGAAAGTCTCAGTGCCTCTTAAGCATCTCTCAACGCCTCTTAAGCATCTCTCAGCCTCTACTCTACACGCTACTCTCCTTGCTTTTGATTATACAAGGTTTTGCGTTGTATTGAAATGTGTGTGTATTTATCTAGTCTCCTCTAGGATAATGTGAGCTTTTTCAAAGGGAGAAAGACCTTATCACCTGGCTTCCACCCTTCCACAGGCTTTCCTGGCGCCTGGCTAGACTCTGCTTCCAGGCTGCCCAGGTGGACGAGGAGACGCAGCGGGAATTCTCCACTCCCACCTGGGACCCAGGTGCCAAGGGAAGCTGAGACTGGGCAGCTGGGCCCCTGGAAGCGTGGGCAAGGAAAGGGAGAGGACGCAGGAGCGCTAGGTCCTGCCAGCCCCGCTCTGGGAAGGGGTGAGGGCCCGAGCAGGCCCTTCCTGCGGCCCGGCCTGGAGGCCTGGAGGCCTTCTCCCGCCGCCCGGGCCTGCCGCGAGGTCGAGAGCTGGGCCGCCTGGGCCCGCGGCCCCTGTGGGCGGCGGGCGGCGCGGGTACCGACGGCTCGGAGCGCCCGGGGGTCCCGGAGGCCGGAACCCTCGGCCGGGGCCCTTCTCCGCCCGGCCGGCCGCTCGGCGCCTCGCTACAGCCGGGCGATTCCTCCCCTCATTTGTTGCATTGTTTGCATTAATATGAATATCTTGTTCTGTTTGTTTTGTCTCCTGGGAGCCAATAAAGCTGTGAGTTTTTTCTTTACACCAAATGCAGCTCTACGGGCGATCAATCAATGGGGTAGTCTTCGGATAATCTGTGAGAGTGAGAAATCTAATAAAACTAGCGACTAAAAAAGGAAAACAAAATCTATTTTTCTCTTAGGTTCACTACGTCAGGATGAGTGTGTTCCACTTCTGCTGCTTGAGGTGGGTTTAATTTTTTTGTTTGTTTTGTTTGCTTTAAACAAATAGAGTTAAATGTCAACATGGGAGGGGAAGGGGTTTGAGGGAAGAGTGAGAAGAAGAGGGATGTTGGGGGGCTTCTTACATTTTTCTGATGATTGGGCAGTTCTTGCAAGAAGAGAAAAGAAAGTACTTGCTAACATCCCAGGGAACCAGAGAGATGCACTTTGCATCTAATAAGAGGTACTTTGGCAAAGAGGACTTTCCTTAGTTCTCCAGGCACACAGGGAATGTAAATTGATAAAGAAGTTAACTAACTTAGTAAGGATAATAAACCAGGTTATTTTTGTGTTCCCTGCCCCCATCCCCAGTTACCTCCTGCTAGACACTAAACTCCCCAAGCACATTTTGGGAATGCCCCTCAGCTAGCCTGAGCAATGCAGGGAGGATGAGAAAGATGGGCCTGGCTGCAGCAGCCTCCTCATAGCACAATGCAACCTAAATCACTTATAAACAGATCAAAATAACAATCTGAATTATCTAACATTAACAGCTGAACTAAAGAGCCCAAGATTATGTGATGAATTGTTAAATTGCAGTAGCATTGTTTTGGATTGCTAATTAAAAAAAATAAGCAAACCCCATGACTCTAGATATGACAACTGAAAATACCCACAAATTATTTAATAAATGAAGCGTCTAACAACTTTAACACTTCCTGGTCGCCTTGTTAATAAATGTAATTTGAGGTAGATTTTTTAAATCTTCAATCTAAACAGTGAATTCATTACGCGCCATTCAGATCTCTGGATGCCTATGGACTTCTTGGAATTAGGTGTTAAATAGACAAAAGTGAACCAAACTGCCTTTAAAAGCACAGCATGACCATGTAATTCTTTTTCCAGTTTGTGGTAAAAAATGATGAAACTTCTTTCCAAGTAGCTATCACCCAGATTTAGTGTGAAAAGTAGTGTAATTGTAATTCACGCCATCAGGGTCTATCGCTGATAGACGATCAGCTGTTCTGTAGTGGGGAGAGGCTTTCTTTTCAAATAGGAAAGCTGCCAAGTGCTCTGCGATACCTCCAGCAAGCTTATCGGATTGAGTTCAGAGCCAAAACAGCAGCTGCACACATATGCAAATTGGCAATTAATAGTATAACATTCTGCAAAAAAAAAAATGTTTAAAAAATTTTTTTAAGAAAATAGAAAGAAGCTACCTGAACATTAACCTTAAGTGTAACTGGGACTTCTAGGATGAGTGACTAATGATTAATTACCCTCTGGAGAGGACTTGCTGTTTATTACCTTCTCTCCTACAGATCAAGTCTTTGTTGTCTTGCTGAGTTTTGCCTGTTTTATGGAACATAATAATGGACTCAAAGGAAGAAGTTTAAAAATAACTAAAATTCCTTATATTTTGATTCCAGAAATATGGAAATTAAGCCCTTTCCACTGATCATTCTTTCTCTGCACAGAGAACACAAAGCAAGAGCTCTCGCATCCTCATGAAAAAGACATTTTGTTCTGGATGTCATCATCTTTTTCCACTACAGCTTGCAATAGGAGCAAGCTTCACGTCCTGGGGGTGCTGCCTGTCTGTGTCTTGATTTCTGTCTGTCTCTTCCTCCCGTTGACAGAAATGCAGTTTGTAGGCTTCACGCAGCAGTTTGCAGAAATCCAGCAAGATTTATGGTTTATGTTGCCCAGCATGAATAAACACAACACGCTCAAATGTTTAAGGGAAAAAAAATCATATGAATTTGTTAAATTTCTTAACATCCTGGCCCCCCACCTCACCCCAATTCTCACACACGAGTACACTGTTTCCCCTGATACAGTCATACGATGGTTGTGGCTGGGATTAGGTTGACAACCTAAACCCCAAGAAGGGCCTGGCATTTTCACAGCAGACTTTTCCCAATGCATTGAGTCTTTCTCTCTCTCTCTCTCTCTCTTTCTAGCATGGGGATGGGGTGATTAGCAAATGTTTCAGATAATCTGTGAATTCTTAATAGTCATATTTCCATGATTGAAGATCTGCCTGTTTCTGGTATGTAGCAGGTTTCAGAAGTGTTGGTGTTGAAGGTTTTATAGACATTTCCAAGTTCCAGGAGTTTGAAATTTGGGTCAGTGTCCTGATTCCCTTCAGTGTGTAAGGATGAAGTAGGTTTTATTTTGCTTTATTTTCTGGATGTTTCACAGTGAGATTGGGTCACTCCTGACTGTACCATATATCATAATTGCATAATTGTGACCATTATTTCTGTCTTTTTCTCCTTTGATCACCTACAAGTCTGGCATTAGTACTTTCAGTTTTATGGCAAATCAAGTAGGCATTTAGCTTAAAAATATTCTTATTCTTACCCCCTAGGAACACTTCTTTTATAATCTGAGACAAGTTTTGGATTATTAACATTCCAGCTGAAAGCATACTGTACATTTTCATTACTAATATTGGCTTTGAATTTTGAATATTAAATTTTTAATAAGAACTTCACCCATGTAGATTTAAATGTCTGTTTATATTATTTGGAAAAAAATTTGATAACTATCAATTAAACAACCAGTCCCATTTGGGGTACAGAAAGATGTCAGCCTTTAGTAAAAAGCACAAAAATCCTATCCTCTGGGTCAGTAGATTACACTTTTCTAAATATTTATGATTAACAGAACTCTTTTGGTCTGATTCCAATAAAAGTAGCCTATGTTCTGAAGATTATAAAGTAAGAAGAAAATTATCAAGCCTATATTTTATTCATAAGTATTATTTTTCTTGATTTGTGATCCAATTAGAATGCAGTTAGACTTTTCTTATGACTAATGAAAACTGATTTAAAATATCATATAGCAAGTCAATGGAAAAGTTGCTTTTCAATAAAACAGAACAATGGGAATGCCAACTTTCCTTCTCTATAACTTCATTAACATGGTTGTATAGACATTTGCATGTAAAATGTAGTTAACAAAAATTACACAGAAGTAAATTTAGTCCTTTAGTGCCTACCTCTATGGTAAAATCAGACCATTTGGCATAGTTTGAAGTCTTCCAAGAAGCCTGGTTTCCACCTGGAAAATAAATTACTAAATTTGAATGTGTTACTTATACTATGATGAGTTGTCTATCTGTTACATTTTATTTTAGTACATATACTAGAAATTGTACTTAGAGTTTTCTAAAATTGTCATCTGTTAAGGTAGAGAATTATAATAATATAATTATACCCAGAAGAAAGTGTTCTGACTTTAGATTATTTTGGTACTGTTACAAATATGATGCATTTTTTAAATTTCAGAATGTTTGTCACAAATTCATTTGTTTCATTGTCAAATTTTGAGTTAACTTAGATTAGCTATAAGTGTTCTAACCCAAGTTTATTTTCTTTGCATTTATTGATACATAGATCATGCTTATAAATGGGCTTCAATTTTACACATATACACTATTGCACTATCTAGCTGTACTTACTTTGCACCATCTGTAAATGAAACTTCATCTCAAAATTTTCTCAGTTTGATAAATAATGAGATATTTATTAAATCATCATTTCTCAGTTCACTATATCCTACTATTTTAAATCATAAACAATTTTGCATTATAAAAGCTATTTTGAGTAACGAAAATTCTATGCTGTTTGACAGAGAGCATCCTGAGATGACTTGTGAGATGTCACAGACAGAGAGCACAACAGTTGACTTCTGCAGATAGAAGCTCTGCTTTCTAATGCTGCAGGTGTGCACAGCGGGAGGAGGTGAAGATGTGGGCCTCGTGGCTCAGGAAAAACTCTTCACAACAATCACGAGAAGGGGAAATCACGTCTCATTAGAATGTGTCTGTAAGTTTTTCTTCATCTTAAAGAAAAGTGCATTCATCTCTGGAAGAAAGCAATATTTCTCCCTGAAGTGTACATTTGCTAAGTTGAATTAAATAACCGGAATGGGTGTGGTTGTGGAACTCTGTATTCTCAAACCCAGAAAGTTTATAATTCACTGCAATACACCCAAATATGTCTCATCCTTCTACCATGTCCATAATAATTATAATTTTTATCTCTGACTTTTTTTAAACTCTAAAGTGCTTTGTGAATCCAGGTGAATATATAATAGATACCACCTTCTGTGGGAGTGAAAAGAAGAAACCCTTGATTTGTCTTTAAAGGTGCTGTATTTAAGCAATATGATGTTAAAATGTTTTGTCTTAGCACAAGGTATTCGTTTTGAAGAATTTATCTGGAGGACTCTATGTAGTAAGCTGAATGAAGAGCCTTTACTCAATGTGATAAAAGAATAGTATTTTTAGAAAATCATGCTTCTAGGAAATCTACTTGGCCGTTGGATTACTAGTCTAGAAAATGATGGTGATAGAGTAATAATAATTCTTGGTTCTGGCCAGGCACTTTACATACATTCCCTCATTCAGTCATAATAATGTCCTTGTGAGACCAGCATCATTATTTTACTGATGAAGAAAATGAGGATAAGTCTATTAGCTAGTAGTGGACGAGCCCCTGTGGCTGTGGAACCCTCAAGACCACACTCTTGTCATATAAGGCATTTCCATTCTGATATCTAAAGGGCAGAGGCCTGGAGGTTGGCAAACCATTTCTACCCTCTTAACATTCCATTTTTCCTTTACAAAATCAGAGAGAGTCAATGAAACAGTTCCAGAATTTTGCAGTGTAGTCCGGGTTCCTTTGATTGGGAAGACTTCATATGACTAGGAACAGCACTGCTTTGGCACATGCATGAAGAAGACTCAGGCGATCTACACACCCATCCTCAAATTTAGCAATTCGAAGCAGTTAGCTACACGGACAGTTTTGTATGCATTGCTAAATGCAGACACAAAAACTGCATTTGCAAAAAGAGGAAACCCAGTTAAACTAGGTTGCAAATTTGGCCCTAATTTAGCGTAGCATTTGTGATACATATAGGTTAGAGTGACATTTATATAATGGTGTGAAATATGAGAAAGTTCCAATGCTAGACACAAAGACTTTTTAAAATTGCTTTTGCCTACTTTGGTTAGTTTAAGAAGCAGGAGGGAGAATTTGGTTTTTCAAGTGATGGGAAGGCTTTAAGGATGTTGGAATACTGTTCAGTCCCCTGGGGTTCTGCCTGCTGTACAATTTTAAATGTCTTTTAGCTAAAAAATTGGCCAACAAGGGAAACATAGAGATGAAATTTCTTCTCCCTTCTCTGGGAAGTAAGAAGCTATAGGTGGCTAACATAATCCAATTGTCATAGTCTAATAGATGGTCAGCTTAGGCGGTCAGATGCCATAATCATTCCTCCTAGTTAATATTTCTATTTAACTAGAGTAACTACCTGTATATTAGAATTTACTCTGGAGGTTCTATCCTTATACTCAGTTACTCAGTTGTAGATACAGGTTTCAGCTTAAGAAATATAGCCAGAAATAAGACTAGGTAAATACTCACAATGTTTTACATAAATGCTGCAGTCATGGTACCTGAAACTATTTCCATTTCTCCAGTGAAGACCACTGGAGGGCAGTGTTTTCTCCTTTGGGACCATCACCAAGTTTCAGATGGAGAGTGCGTTGATGTGTAAAAAAAAAGTCTGGGTTAAGGAAAATGAGTTGCACTTCTTATTCAGAAAATGCTTGGAATTTACCCCCTCCTGTTTACCTGTTATACAGGTTGTTTCTTATTATACTGCCAGACTAATTAGTCATACCTAAAAATCAGATCCTAGAAGATCATATACAGTATTTGCTACTTGGGAGTCTTTTAATATTTTATATTATTTGCCCTTTGAGGATTGTGCAAAGTTGTTTTATTAATATAAATGGAAAATGATGGGCATATGAGCAAGAATGAGTCCTTTTAACTAGCTGCTTTGCACGTCATAATTTCAATATTTTGTTAAGTTTACGTTAATTTTATTTCCAGTATAATATATGTACATATGCTTGTCACAAAATCAGTGTCAGTATTTTCTAGAAAGGACAAATGAAGACTTTTCCTGGAAGTTATATGCCATATTTTATGGTATGATTTAGTCTCTAGGCATAGTATATGAGAAAATATTTAGAAATTTTTTATTTAAAAAATGATCTGTTGCTGAGTGTCAAGTTATAAAATTATACCTTTTGTGTCCCACATTAAAAAAATGAAACAATTACATAATATATTTTGATGAAGAGCTATTTAATCTTTTTTTAAAGACATGTAATGCTAATTGAAGGCTTTAATTATACTAATTTGTCTCATTTTAAAAATTGAAAATATATTCTAGCTCTGTGGAAAAAAGATTGTTATTTAAAAAAGAACATATAATTTTATTATACTGATTTATTTTTTACAGTGAAATGCCTAGAAACTGGCCTCAAATCATGCCTAAACAACATTAAGCAATGCCAAGCTACCAATCCCTTGAGAAAAAACATAGTTTTAATATCTACATCTGAAATAATTGTTTAATGTATTTTATTTTTATAACATTATTTTTGGTTATAAAATGTGTTTATTTTGGCAGTTATGAAAATAATATAATGAAATAAAATCACACATAACCTATCCAGTTAGAGAGAGAACCAGTTAATTTTTCAGAGTATACACTTATAGCACATTTTCCTATGCACTAATATAAATTAAAAATAACTTTAATATATGAACTATACTTTTCACTTAAAATATAAATATTTCCCATATCATTAAATATTTGTTAACAGAGTTGTTTTGAATGCCTATATAGTATACCATAATTTGCCTAACAAATTCTCAAAGATTATTTGATGGTTTCTAATTTTTCTTCATTATAAACAATGCTATGATGAACATCTCTATAGACGATAATTGTATACATCTGGCTCAGAGGTTAAAGTGTCTGCCCGCAATGCAGGAGACCTGGGTTCGATCCCTGGGTCGGGAAGATCCCCTGGAGAAGGAAATGGCAACCCACTCCAGTGTTCTTGCCTGGAGAATCCCATGGACGGAGGAGCCTGGTGGGCTACAGTCCACGGGGTCGCAAAGAGTCGGACACGACTGAGCGACTTCACTTCACTTCACTTCATGTTTCCTCCAGATGAATTTCCAAAGGAGAATTTCAAGGTCAAAAGTTGTTAGTTTTGGGTTTTTTTTTTTTGCAATTTTTGATACTTAAGGTCAAAGTGTCTTCCAAAATGGAAATGTATGAGAGTGTCTGCTTATCCATACCTTCACCAACCTCAAATGTTATTAGGTTTTTAATCTTCTTTAATTCAGTGTGGGCTTCTCAGGTGGCGCTAGTGGTAAAGAACCCGCCTGCCAATGCAGGAGACATGAGACATGGCTGGATCCCTGGGTCAGGAAGATCCCGTGAAGGAGGGCATGGGAAGCCACTCCAGTATTCTTTTTTTTTTTTTTTTTAACTCACTCCACTATTCTTGCCTGGAGAATCCCATGGACAGAGGAGCCTGGCAGACTACAGTCCAGCATCACAGTTAGACACAACTGAAGTGACTTAGCACGTATGCACAATTCAATGTATGGGCTTTCCTGGTGGCTAAGACTGTAAAGGATCCGCCTGCAGTGCAGGAGACCTGGGTTTGATCCCTGGGCTGGGAAGATCCCTTGGAGGAGGGCATAGCAACTCACTCCAGTGTTCTTGCCTGGAGAATCCCCATGGACAGAGGAGCCCGGTGGGCTACAGCCCATGGGGTCACAAAAAGTTGGACATGACTGGGCAACTAAGCACACACAATTCGATGTATGAAAAAGATTTTTGTTCTTTTAGTTTTTGTTACTTTGGTTATTTGAAAAACTTAATATATTTCATGCATTCATTTGCTATTTATATTGTTTGAGTATGGCTTACTTTTTCCTATGCCTCACCCTTTTTCTCTTGGGATGTTTCTATTTTTAAGTTAATTTATGATAGTTCTTCATATATTAATAATAAGAATACTGACTCTGTGCCATACATTTCACAAGTATTTTTCCAATCTAACATCATATTTTGTTATTGACTTCATTTTAAAATTATTAATTACTTGAATGTTATTAAATTTTCTATCCTTGCTTATCACATTTTTAAAATATTCCTCACCAAGATTATTCACTTATATTTTTCTCCTATACATTTGATGACTTTGCTTTATTTATGTTTTGCTTTTTGTTTTCATTTCATGCATTTTAATCAATTTGTAATTTACTTTAGTATATCATGTGAAGTGAGGATTTGATCATTTTTTCCAGTTGTTAAGCAATGGCCTCTGAATATTCATTGAATAATATACTTCTTCCCTATTGACTGATTTACAAAGATTTTTTTAATCAAGTTGATAGCTTTTATGTTCCAGGGTCCTGTCCTTAGACTAATTGCTGCTCCACTGATACCTCTTTCACTTCTAGCACAATATTTATTAAAAAAAATTCTTTTTATTTATCATTTTGTGTGTGTGTTGTTTGATTGTTTTATCTGAGGGTCCACATTGATCTATGGATATATTTAATAGTATGTTTCTTTATATTATTTCTTTATATATTTTTTTGGTCATGACTGCAGTTTGTGGGATCTAATTCTCTAACCAGGGATTGAACCCGCATCCTCGGCAATGAAAGTGAGGAGCCTTAACCACTGCACCACCAGGGAATTCCCACAGTATTTTGATTATACACTTTTACATTTGGTGTTGCAGGTCCCTCTAAAGTAGTTTTTTTCTGAAAGTTTTCTTTGTTATTCTTGCTAAATTATTATCTTCTTCAGAATTACTTTATTAAGTTAAAAAATTCACTTGAGAACATATGTTTTACTATGGAAAAATGCCCAGGATATATTAAGTGAAAAAAGCAAGTTGTAGAACAGTGTGTATAATATTATCACTCCTAGGGGAAAAAAAAGTCAGCATGTAAGTATGTGTGCTTGCCCATGTGTGAGTGACTACGTGCCATATTGTTGTTGTTTGGTCGTTGTATCCAGTTCTTTTTGTGATCCCATGAACTGTAGTCCGCCCATCTCCTCTGTCCATGGAATTTCTCAGGCAAGAATACTGGAGTGGGTTACCATTTCCTCCTCCAGGCGGTCTTCCTGACCCAGGGATGGAACCCACATCTGGATTTCTGGCAGATTCTTTATCGCTGAGCCATTGGGGAAGCTCACATGCCTTCTATATACATACAAAATTTCCGGAAGAATAGACAAAAAAATTATTAGCAATGATTGTCTTTGGGAAATAGGTATGGACACTGTGGGAAAGAGAACTTTTTTTCTGTTTTACTAAAACATAGTCTTCTTTAGGCAGTTTGAATTTTAAAATATTCCTGAAATTCTAAACAGAACAACATTAAATTTATAAATGAAGTGGGATACCCTTCTAATATTGCCATTTTCCCATATAATAACACTTTTCAAAAAAAATATATGTTCCTCTGTAGAGTATTGTAATTTTCTTCAGATATGGGTACTACACAAGCACTGTAATTTATTAGCTTACCTCTGGATTTTATATATTTATAGTTATATGTTAATTATATAGCTATAGCTATAGACTGATATACAAACATGTAAAGTTATATTTCATAAATGGATATATTGCATAATTGCTGTTGTTTGTAAAGTTAATTTGTCTAATTGAAGACTATTTCCTAATTGTTTTTTCTTTAAATAACTGAAAGAAATGGCTGATTTTTAATTTTCTTGACTTTAAAGATAATCCTAAAGTCAGTTCAAGTTCATCAAAAGTTATTGATTTAGGTAGAAATATTCTAATTTTACTTAATATAATTTTTTAATTTGTATGACTTTTTTTAGTCATATAAACATGGTTTAAGAAAATAGACATTGTGAAGATCCTCTAAAATAAAAATGACTATAGAATATAAATATAATACCTATCATGTTCTGAAAAGAAATTTAAAGGAGTAATGAAAAAATAATTGTTAGTATAGATAGAATTTCTATAATTTATGAGGACCTAGACAAGGAAGAAACAATAGATATGACATATTTGGAGTTCTGTAGACTTTTTGCTGCATTTGTAGTAGAAGATACTCCTATTTTTTACATTTTTTCTTTTCAAAAGGAAAGTATTATATTCCTGACTAAATAATATTCTCACTGTAAAAAGCATTCAAATATTATAGAAAAAAATACTTTCTTTTTTAAAGATCAGCCATTACCCTATCATCCAGAAAAAAAAAAACTATTCATTTTGCCTAACTTCAAGAATTAATTCATATATTTATAAATGAGATCACACTATACTTACTGTTTTATAGCCTGCTTTTTTTTAAATCTATAATCACTGCTGTATTTTTATGTCCATAAATGCAGATCTTCGTAATTCCTAGTGCTTGCCATTGAAATGTATATTTTGTTTCAAAATGTCCCATAATTTATGTGGTCAGTCCTCCATTCATCAACATTTTTTAATATTTATTTTTAATTTACTTATTTATTTGGCTGCTCCAGGACTTAGTTGCAGCATTCAGGATCTTTGATCTTCATTGCAGCATGCAGGATCTTTTCATTGCAACCTACGAACTGTTAGTTGCAACATGTGGGATCTAGTACCCTGACCAAGGATCAAACCCAGGTCCCCGCATTGTGAGTAAGGAGTCTCAGCCATTGGACCTCCATGGAAGTTCCTTGATCAATATTTAGTTTTCAGTATTTTACAATGAATATTCTAAAACATCTTTTTACATTTGACACATTATTTTCTTAAGAAATAGAAATGATAGATCAATGAGTCTGCATAATTTTAAGACTTTTGATACATACTGCCTCTCTGTCTTCCAAAAAGTCATAGTGATTTTATTCTCAAGCCTTCCCAATACTATGTGTTAATATTATTTTAAAAATCTTTTATAATCTGATAGGTAGGAAATGGTATTTTATTGTTCTTTTAATTTCCAGAATTTGATTAGCAGTGATCTGATTAGCAGAAGCAGTATATATTAAGAAGAGGTGGCAAGAATACGCAAAAGAACTGTACAAAAAAGATCTTCATGACCCAGATAATCACAGTGGTGTGATCACTCACCTAGAGTCAGACATCCTGGAATGTGAAGTCAAGTGGATCTTAGGAAGCATCACTACAAACAAAGCTAGTGGAGGCGATGGAATTCCAGTTGAGCTATTTCAAATCCTAAAAGATGATGCTGTGAAAGTGCTGCACTCAATATGCCAGTAAATTTGAGAAACTCAGCAGTGGCCACAGGACTGGAAAAGGTCAGTTTTCATTCCAATCCCAAAGAAAGGCAACGCCAAAGAATGTTCAACTACCACACAATTGTACTCGTTTCACACGCTAGCAGAGTACCGCTCAAAATTATCCAACTGAGGCTTCAATAGTATGTGAACGGAGAACTTCCAGACGTTCAAGCTGGTTTTAGAAAAGGCAGAGGAACCAGAGATCAAATTGCCAAATTCCGCTAGATCATCAAAAAAGCAAGGGAGTTCCAGAAAAACTTCTATTTCTGCTTTATTGACTATGCCAAAGACTTTGACTGTGTGGATCGCGATAAACTGTGGAAAATTCTGAAAGAGATGGACCAGACCATCTGGCAGGTCCAGACCACCTGACCTGCCTCTTGAGAATCCTGTATGCAGGTCAGGAAGCAACAGTTAGAGCTGGACATGGAACAACAGACTGGTTCCAAATAGGAAAAGGAGTATGTCGAGGCTGTATATTGTCACCCTGCTCATTTAACTGATATGCAGAGTACATCATGAGAAACACTGGGCTGGAGGAAGCACAAGCTGGAATCAAGACTGCCGGGAGAAATATCAATAACCTCAGATATGTAGATGACACCACCCTTATGGCAGAAAGTGAGGAAGAACTAAAGAGCCTCTTGATGAAAGTGAAAGAGGAGAGCGAAAAAGTTGGCTTAAAGCTCAACATTCAGAAAACAAAAATCATGGCATCCAGTCCCATCACTTCATGGCAAATAGATGGGGAAATAGTGTCAGACTTTATTTTGGGGGGCTCCAAAATCACTGCAGATGGTGATTGCAGCCATGAAATTAAAAGATGCTTACTCCTTGGAAGGAAAGTAATGGCCAACCTAGACAGCATATTAAAAAGCAGAGACGTTACTTTGCCAACAAAGGTCCATCTAATCAAGGTTATGGTTTTTACAGTAGTCATGTATGGATGTGAGAGTTGGACTATAAAGAAAGCTGAGCACCGAAGAATTGATGCTTTTGAACTATGGTGTTGGAGAAGACTTTTGGGAGTCCCTTGGGCTACAAGGAGATCCAACCAGTCCATTCTAAAGGAGATCAGTCCTGAGTGTTCATTGGAAGGACTGATGTTGAAGCTGAAACTCCAGTACTTTGGCCACCTGATGTGAAGAACTGACTCCTTGGAAAAGACCCTGATGCTGGCAAAGGTTGAAGGTGGGAGGAGAAGGGGCCGAGAGAGGATGAGATGGTTGGATGGCATCACTGACTCAATGGACATGAGTTTGGGTAAACTCCGAAGCTGGTGATGGACAGGGAGGCCTGGTGTGCTGCAGTCCATGGGGTCAGACACGGCTAAGAGACTGAACTGAACTGAAGTTCATCATGTTCTCATACGTTTTTTTCTTTTTAAGTTCCATTATATTTATTCTTTTCATATAAACCTAAAATTTAAAGATATGACTTACTGAAAAATTGTTCTGAAGTGTCTAATTTACAAAACTGACATGTCAAAGTGAGGTCATTTTGAAGCTTATTTCATGATAAGCACAAGTTATGACACTGATATCAGTAGAGTGGCACCATTAGTGTTTCCATTTTTAAAAAAAATCTTTTTACTGTATTGGTTTTGCCATACATTGACATGAATCCACCACTCTTTTATGTTTTTGATTTATTTTTATCAGGTTCTCATGTCTTATGCTCTTATTTTGTTATCTGTGTTTGTGAATTACCTATTCTATCTGATTCTTCCTCTTTTTGGAGTATATATCTTATTGTTTTTGACTTATAAATGGTTCTTTAAAGATTGAAAATATGATGATTTTGTTTGTGATATGTATGTCTTTCAGAATGTCTTCAGTCTTTTTACCTTTTCTATGTCATTTTTTGGGCTTCCCTGGTGGCTCAGCTGATTGTTATACAGTTTTGTATGCAATCAAATTTACAAGAATCACTGAATTCAAAGTCTGGTATCGTTATTAGAAAGATATTTTCTGTGATATTAGTAATAAAAATTCTGCTCTTTTACTCTAACTATAGTTATGTTTTCATATTTTGCATTTAAATCTTTAACCTATTTGAACTTTGTTTTTAAGATGTAAGTAGAGATCTAGCCGTATTTTTCCTCAAATCATTTGTTAATGTCTCTACACCACTTTTGAGCAACTTACATTTTCTTCTCTAAGTTACTGGATATCTTGGAATCTAGGTCTAGATTTTATCTTCTGTTTCATTCATCTGTATTATCATGATCCTTATTAGCGAGATTCTGAGAATATTGGTCCGGCTAGGCTGCAATAGTGATGTGTAACAAACACTCCCCCCAAATCTCTGTGATTTACAACAAACGTTTATTCCTCCCTCATAGGTATCTGGGTCAACTGTAACACTGCAGTGTTCTGCTGAACATAAATGGGCTTTGCTCTGGGCACCAGGTCAAGTTTATGATGGTTTCACTTGCCTCTCTTTTCAAGCTGAAGTAGTAACAGCTCCCTAGAACATATTCTTCTCATGATAAATGGCAGGAGTTCAAGATGGCTGGTGAAAACTTAGTCACACTTCTTAAATCTTCCAATGGAACTGGTCTGAGAAGAATCACCTGGCCAAGCCCTAAGTGAATAGAAAAGGAAAATATATTGGGATTTTCCCGGTGGTTCAGTGGCTAAGACTGCACGCTCCCAATGTAGGGGGCCCTAGTTCTATCCCTGGTGAGGGAACTAGATCTCGAATGCTGCAACTAAGTTCATATGCTGCAACTGAAGATCCTGCATGCCACAACTAGTATATGATGCAGTCAAATAAATAAATATAAATTAAAAAAAAATTTAAGAAGAAAAGTATATTGCCTTCATGGGTCAAGAACTTGGGGAAAATGAAGACTTGTAAATAAATAATACTGTCTACTACATTGGCTAGTTATATTTTTTAAGTCTCTGGTTCCTCGCTATTAAAATGTGATTATTGTAAAGATTCAATAATATAGATGATAAATGCCAAACACATTGAACCTGGCATCTGGTAATTCAAAAAAATGTATATCTGCTTCTCCACAGCATACTTACTGTAGCTTTGCAGCATATAATACTTTAATATGTGGGAAAATATAATAGCTCCTACCCTATCACTCTTTCTTTTACAGGATTTTTCTATTTTCTACCTTTTTTTCCCAAATAAATACATAGACATTTGATCCCATCACATATATTCTTCTCATTAATAACTGAGGAAAATATATTCTCAATCATACTACTTTTGGAATAATGAGCAAGTTGTTTCAAGGCCTTACCAAGAGAGGGCTGAGGGATTATTTTTGGGCCCCATAATAGTCAACATATTTTCTGTTTATTCTAAAGAGTCAAAACTATACTGTACAACTTTTCAGATGATATTAAAGTAGTTGCAGTGACTAGAGTCCCCCCAAAATAAAATTCAATTTAGGATAATGATCATATAAAAAATGATGCTTAGAAGAAGCAAATGCTCATAACTGTTCAGTGCCGTATAGGTTTAGACAAGAGTGTCTAGGCAAAAAAGACAGAAAAAAATCTTTAAGGTTTGTTGACCAAGTCCAAATGGTCAATGATATGGGAGAAAACAAACATTTTTTATGATTTCCTGAATAACCTTAGATCAGCAAAGGACAGTGTCTCCTCTTGTCAAATATTAATTTTACTTTTGTTTGAAAATGACTTCCTGTTTTGGATCACATTTTTATAGGATGTGGAGAAATTTATGAGAGTTGAAAGAAGAAAAATAAAGCTAAAGATGTAT
This sequence comes from Capra hircus, assembly GCF_001704415.2. Taxonomy (NCBI): domain Eukaryota; kingdom Metazoa; phylum Chordata; class Mammalia; order Artiodactyla; family Bovidae; genus Capra; species Capra hircus. The sequence continues at coordinate 101,040,544 of NC_030809.1, forward strand.
TTCAGGTCCTTGAGAAAAGCTAAGGAATTGCCATTAACCAATCTTAAAAGGCTAAGGTGTGACTTGATTGGTATTCAGTTGTATTATATTCAGAGAAAAGATGCTGACCAGGGGTTCTTCATGTCTAAATAATAAAATGATGTTTATTAAAACAGACAATTTTATGTGACTTTTATGAAGAAGTAGTTTTTGTTAGGTCAAGGAAACAATACAGATGAATACCAAGAAAGATTTAAAAATTTCTATTTCTAGAAATGCAAACATTCTACTTTGTAAGTACGAGAGTAGGTAATTATGAGTCTGGTTAAAACTGTCATTTGTACATCAGTGACAGACCTGATGAGTGCTTCCAACACTGTGAGCCTATGAATTTATCTCAGGATAAGTTGCCTAACACTTTAATCTGTATTATTCATTAATGAGTTAATGCAAATATTTATTATATGGTACTGACACATTTATGTACATTTGAACATAAAACCAAATAACAGTTGTGTAATTTACTCTTATTTCCTCTTAATAAATAGCAATTAATATATTAGAAATACATCAGTTATGCTGTGTGTACCATTTGGGGCTATTACAAGCATACAATAAAATATCACTAAAATTATACTCGTTCATTTTTTTATTAAAATATAGAAATTCAGAGTTTTAAATATACTTTTAAGCATCACTTTGAGGATTAATTTTAGAGCCATATATTCAAAGTTGTCCTCCAAAAACTCAAGTTTTGAAAATAAAATGTCGTCTTCATTGTTATTTACTAGTTCTGAAAAACTGAATTTTGAAAGGGGGCATCTTCAAAGCTTTTTTAAAAAGGAGTCTGTAATATAAAAACATAAGAAGTTTTTAGTAAATGGGCAATTGGGAAGAGCTGAGACTAAAAACTTTGCTTTTAGTATTATGAGGCACTGACTGGTGTGTGTGTGTGTGTGTGCATCTCATATATATATACATATATATATGAGATGAGAATTTTTTTGAAGATTTATTTAGTTTTGGTTGTGCTGGATCTTTGTTGCTGCACAAGGGTTTTTCTCTAGTTGCTGCAGAGAGTGGGAGCAACTTCTCTTTTCAGTGCACATGCTTCTCATTGCAGTGGGTTCTCTTGTTCGGAGCACAGGCTCTAGGCTCATGGGCTTCAGCAGTTGCAGCGCGTGGGCACAGTAGTTGCGGCTCTTGGGCTCTAGATCACAAGCTCAGCAGCTGTGGTCCATGGGCTTAGTTGCTCTGTGGCATGCGGGATCTTCCCAGACCAGGGATTGAAGCCCTGTCCCCTGCATTGCAAGGGAGATTCTTAACCACCAGACCACTAGGGAAGCCCTGAGAATTTCTGAGAAAGAATAAATGTCACTTTTCAAAAATATAGCACATTTCTGTCAATTAATTTAGATCCAGTCATAAGAAATGTGTTTTGGTAGAAAGCAAGAATGAAGTGAAGTGGTTTTGTTTTTGTTTAATCATCTGTGAATGATCCTGATAAATGTGTATATACATATGTGGAAAGCCACATTAGTTTATTCCCTAGTCTTAGCTCAGTGTTGTAACCTTTATGTAAGAAAGCAGTGCATTTGCATATTATAAATGGGTAAATTAATTGTGCTCAATTTTTAAAAAATATTCTTGCCAAACTGCTAATATTATTTGCCATGATTTTATTTTGGTGCAAGTGAAGGCCTGTTCTCAGGTTTCACTGCTTTACTTATCTCTCTCTGATTAAACCATTAAGGTATGGCCTAAATCAAATCCCTTATGATTATACAGTGGAAGTGAGAAATAGATTTAAGGGCCTAGATCTGATAGACAGAGTGCCTGATGAACTATGGGATGAGATTCGTGACATTGTACAGGAGACAGGGATCAAGACCATCCCCATGGAAAAGAAATGCAAAAAAGCAAAATGGCTGTCTGGGGAGGCCTTACAAATAGCTGTGAAAAGAAGAGAGGCAAAAAGTAAAGGAGAAAAGGAAAGATATAAGCATCTGAATGCAGAGTTCCAAAGAATAGCAAGAAGAGATAAGAAAGCCTTCTTCAGCGATCAATGCAAAGAAATAGAGGAAAACAACAGAATGGGAAAGACTAGAGATCTCTTCAAGAAAATTAGAGATACCAAGGGAACATTTCATGCAAAAATGGGCTCAATAAAGGACAGAAATGGTCTGGACCTAACAGAAGCAGAAGATATTAAGAACAGGTGGCAAGAATACACAGAAGAACTGTACAAAAAAGACCTTCACGACCCAGATAATCATGATGATGTGATCACCAATCTAGAGCCAGACATCTTGGAATGTGAAGTCAAGTGGGCCTTAGAAAGCATCACTACGAACAAAGCTAGTGGAGATAATGGAATTCCAGTGGAGCTGTTTCAAATCCTGAAAGATGATGCCGTGAAAGTGCTTCACTCAATATGCCAGTAAAGTTGGGAAACTCAGCAGTGGCCACAGGACTGGAAAAGGTCAGTTTTCATTCCAATCCCAAAGAAAGGCAATGCCAAAGAATGCTAAAACTACTGCACAATTGCACTCATCTCACATGCTAGTAAAGTAATGCTCAAAATTCTCCAAGCCAGGCTTCAGCAATACGTGAACCGTGAACTCCTTGATATTCAAGCTGGTTTTAGAAAAGGCAGAGGAACCAGAGATCAAATTGTCAACATCTGCTGGATCATTGAAAAAGCAAGAGAGTTCCAGAAAAACATCTATTTCTGTTTTATTGATTATGCCAAAGCCTTTGACTGTGTGGATCACAATAAACTGTGGAAAATTCTGAAAGAGATGGGAATACCAGACCACCTGACGTGCCTCTTGAGAAATCTGTATGCAGGTCACGAAGCAACAGTTAGAACTGGACATGGAACAACAGACTGGTTCCAAATAGGTAAAAGAGTACATCAAGACTGTATATTGTCACCCTGCTTATTTAACTTATATGCAGAGTATATCATGAGAAACATTGGACTGGAAGAAACACAAGCTGGAATCAAGATTGCTGGGAGAAATATCAATAACCTCAGATATGCAGATGACACACCCTTATGGCAGAAAGTGAAGAGGAGCTAAAAAGCCTCTTGATGAAAGTGAAAGAGGAGAGAGGAAAAGTTGGCTTAAAGCTCAACATTCAGAAAATGAAGATCATGGCATCTGGTCCCATCAGTTCATGGGAAATAGATGGGGAAACAGTGGAAACAGTGTCAGACTTTATTATTCTGGGCTCCAAACTCACTGCAGATGGTGACTGCAGCCATGAAATTGAAAGATGCTTACTCCTTGGAAGAAAAGTTATGACCAACCTAGATAGCATATTCAAAAGCAGAGACATTACTTTGCCAACAAAGGTCCGTCTAGTCAAGCCTATGGTTTTTCCTGTGGTCACGTATGGATGTGAGAGTAGGACTGTGAAGAAGGCTGAGCACCGAAGAATTGATGCTTTTGAACTGTGGTGTTGGAGAAGACTCTTGAGAGTCCCTTGGACTGCAAGGAGATCCAACCAGTCCATTCTGAAGGAGATCAGCCCTGGGATTTCTTTGGAAGGAATGGTGCTAAAGCTGAAACTCCAGTACTTTGGCCACCTCATGCGAAGAGTTGACTCATTGGAAAAGACTCTGATGCTGGGAGGGATTGGGGGAAGGAGGAGAAGGGGACGACAGAGGATGAGATGGCTGGATGGCATCACTGACTTGACGGATGTGAGTCTGAGTGCACTCCAGGAGTTGGTGATGGACAGGGAGGCCTGGCGTGCTGCGATTCATGGGGTCGCAAAGAGTCAGACACGACTGAGCGACTGAACTGAACTGATCTGATTAAACAACCTTCACTCCTTTAAAGCTTTCCAATGGGCTCCATGTTTTGTTTTCACTGCATTTTTCCACCTACTGATAACTCTGAATGTGCATAACTAATAGGCTATGAAAATGTGTTGATGTCTGTTTGTTTTGAATATCCCTTTAACTTTCTTTGCATTGGATCTAGAGAGATTAACCCATTTGGAGGACAGTATTTTCAAAAGTGGCTCAGATGGTAAAGCGTCTGCCTGCAATGCAGGAGATCTGGGTTTGATCCCTGGGTCGGGAAGATCCTCTGGAGAAAGAAATGGCAACCGACTCCAGTATTCTTGCCTGGAAAATTCAATGGACGGAGGAGTCTGGTAGGCTACAGCCCATGGGGTCGCAAAGAGTAGGACATGAGTGAGCGACTTCATTTTCACTTTCACTTTATGTTCAAAAGTGGCCTCCTTGCTCTCTTGGGTGTAGAATTGCCAATACATGAACATATAAGTGGGACTTCCCAGGTGGTGCTGGTCGTAAAGAACCCACCTGCTGATGCAAGACACTAAGAAACACAGTTTTGATCCCTGGTAGGGAAGATCCCCTGGAGGAGGGCAGGGCAACCCACTCCAGTTTCCTTACCTGGAGAATCCCATGGACAGAGGATCCTGGCGGGCTATGGTCCATAGGGCCACAAAGAGTCGGACACGACTGATGGAACTTAGCACACACGCACATATAAGCATAAGCTGGAAATAATGCAAGATGCCTACTTCAATTTGAAAAATAAATTTAGTTTTGTTTTATTTTCTATTTTATTCAAACATTCTTTCCTTTTTTGTAAGACAAAGAGAAAATTATATCATAGGACCCCACTGTCAGAACTATGATCTTAAGGGTGAAGACAATGTTTATTCTACCTTAAAACTGACTGTCCCACCACTAACCTGCACTTGAGGTGCGGCAGCACTCAATCCATATTTATTGCTTGGATGAATTAACCCTGTAATATAATGGTCAAAATGGGCCCTTTGATTCTTTGAATCTCTACATAATTGTTGTTTCTAAAGCTACAGTTTAAAGTGTGTAGCTGGCATTTTCATTCATTATGATCAACAATTTGGCAGTGTTTATAAAATTTAATACACATGCATTTGATCCAGCATTTCCAGTTCTTTGCACCTATTCTATAAAATACTCAAACATACCCTCAAAGATAGGTAAAAGAGACTACTCATTGCATCATTGTTTTCAACAGAAAATACTTGAAAGAACTAAAATAACCTGCCATAAACAGTGGCACAGTTAAATAAAGTGGGGTACATCTGTGCTTTGGAACATTATGCAGCAGTTTTAAAAGAAGGACTCCCTGGTGGTCCAGTGGTTAGGATTTGGCCAACAACCCATGTTCAATCCCTGATCAGCAAACCAAGATCCCACAAGCCACATAGCATGGCCATAAATAAATAAATAATAAAAGAAAGAGGTATAGCTATATATAAGTATAGAGAAAAATATACAAGATATATTGTTGAGAGTTAAAAAACCAACCAAACAAAACTCCAAACAATTTATGTGATGTAAATGCATAAGAATATGTTCTGAATTGAGAGGCACCACACTTTAAATCTTATCACCTCTAGGATAGGGAGGTATAGTGATAATAAATGATACATTTAAAAGATGCTGAGAGGTGCTTTCATTTTTTACTTTATTGGTGTATTATTTTATTTTTAACAATGAGCATGCATTTATGTATTCAATAATTAAATAAAACCTGTAGATTTTTTAAAAATAATACTTTTTCATACCAAGAAACTTTTCCTTGGTAAGCAATGGTTAAAGTATAATTTAAAATATTTACAGCTATTCTCTACATCTCTTTCTTTTCTGACATTCCTCTTCACACATCCCACCCATTACAAGGCTACAAAGAGTAAACAAAAATCTCTTAAAAAATAAAAAAAGCAAAAAAAATAAAGATATGCCTAGAAAAAGCTTTGCACAGATTATGCCCCTCTCTTTGTTTAGAGACAAAATAACAAATTTCTGTTTAATCCATCATGAAATATTGAAACTACCAGAGAATCTGGAGTGTTGGTCCCCCCTGATAAACTTGAGGGAAATGCAGCTGATCATTCCTACGAAGATTTAAAGATAGAATAGTTCTTAAATATTTCCTTGAATGAGTAGATATATATCGTGTTAGGATTTTATCTGATTGTCTTATATTTATTAATTTCTCACAGTATTATATTTTTCTTTAAATCCATCTTACATTGCTTTAATCCCAGTAGGTATTGAAATTTGTTAATTTATATTCCATTGTGATATAGTATTTCCTGTAGATTTGCCTGCCTCACACATGACATTATTTATTGTTGGAATTAAGTCTTATCCATGCCTTTGTAATTCAAAGACAATTAGAAAAGCATTACTTACTTATCACTTTCTTAATCTCTACTTTTACATATACTTGTATACAATCTAATGTTTTCTTATAAAATTATTTTCTTGTTTCTATATTATGAGAAATATTTTAAGTAATGAATAGGAAAGAGAAATTCTGACATATAATGAGAAGTTGCCTTCTAAAAAAGGTACATTTTTATTTTTATATATTTTTATAATGTTTATTTCTTAAAACAGCTGTTTATGTTTTGACTGTGGTGGGCCTCTGTTGCTGCACATCGGCTTTCTCTAGTTGCAGTGAGTGGGGGCTACTGTCTAGTTGCACCACTCAGCCTTCTCATTGCAGTGGCTTCTTTTGCTGCGGAGCATGGGCTCTAAGCACGTGGGCTCAGTAGTTGTGGTTCCCAGACTCTGGAGAACAGGATCAATAGTAATGGTGCACAGGCTTCATTGCTCCTTGGCATGTGGAATCTTCCTGGACTAGGGATCGAACCGGTGTCATTTGCATTGCAACATGGATTCTTAAACACTGGACAACCAGGGAAGCCTGAAGTTAAAATTTTAAATGTTGTAAGTGCTTAAACTTATGCTTGCTGAATGTAAACTCTCACTTAGATTTCTGCTACAGGTTTTGATCTCCACTTTTCAAAGCTTCTAAAGTCTAAACCAAACCTCCCATTATTTTCTCTGAAGTCTAACAATCTGAACAAATGTTTTTCTTGAAAAGAGGAAATTTTTTATGATTGAGGTCTGACATTGTCTCATTCCGTGACATTTTGAGCTGACTTCTAACATAAGATTATTAAGAAGAAAATTGAAGCATCACCTATTATGCATTGGAGAAGGAAAGGGCAACCCACTCCAGTGTTTTTGCCTGGAGAACCCCAGGGATGGTGGAGCCTGGTGGGCTGCCGTCTATGGGGTCGCACAGAGTCAGACATGACTAAAGCAACTTAGCACCAGCAGCAGCAGCCCATTTTAGCTTCTACAGAATCTGACCTAGTCAGTAGAAAAACTACTAACCAAATAATCATTTCATACAATTTATCATTGTATTTTAAATTAAAAGGCATTAAACTAATAAGATGATAGAAAATCTATTGATAGCTACCCTCTTCTGCTCTACCTATTCAAATACAGAAACAGCCAAGCATTTTTCCAAGAAGAGAAACATTTTAACTAAGTAAGTAGAAAATAAAGTTACCTTCATTTTTCTACTGAAACATTCCAAGGAAGAAAGAGGCAGGTAAAACACTTAAAGCAGAAAAATACAGCAAGAAATAGTGTGGCTTCTTGTTTGTTTCTCCTCACTCATTATTTCCTTTATTCTTTAAATCTACTGCTCTTTCCTTCAAAAAGAGCTGTATTTATAAAATCAATGGAAAATGAAGATATTTTTGTAGACCAAGTAATAAGAAATATGCTTATGATGTGTAAAAATAAGGAAATTCCTACTGGGGTCTTTACAGTTCTTCAGGACATTGGCCTCTTCTTACATTCTATGATCATACCTCCCTCCACCTCCATTTTTCATCAGCACTGCTGTCATTACTGACTGAGGCCAGCAGAATAAATGATGCTGTGGGAACTGTAATTGTCATTTAAATGTAGCTCAGATTTTAAAACAGTTGATGGTGTAATAGGATAGACGGGATAAATTCAAAATGAATTCACCTAAAATAAACTAACATGGGTTATTCAGTTTTTCTAGTTATTTTTATGTTTTCTTATTATATAGATACTTGTATACACCCATTATATATATTATTGCATATAAACTCATGCACATGAAAGAGAGGAAATGGTCAATTGTTCTGTACTAGTCAGATATGGCTTTTAAGAGAAGGGAATTTCACATATCTCAACATATGGTTGACTGATAACTTCATGCTTGTAGAAAACTTTAAGATTATAATGGACTGAGGGATTACCTGAAAAGCTCAGGATCTCTGACCAGGGATTGAACCTGTGCCCCCTCCAGGGGAGGCACAGAGTCTTAACAATTGGACTGCTAGAGAAGTCCCACCTTGAAATTTTCAATTCTAGAAATTTCAGTGTTGTCACAGGAATGATTGTTCTCTATGGAACAACTGGAAAACATATAAAAATTATTATATACAATTGTTATTGGCCTGTTCACCTTAAGATGAGACACTTCCCTTCTTTGAGCTTTGTTTCTAATGAACTAGAAATAACTTCATATATAAAGAGGAAAATTTTCTTTCTGTTTTCCATTTTTGTTTTCATTTCAGAACAACAAATATGCACAATAACATAGTTTGATAACCGAATTCTACTTTAGGACTATTTTTCACACAAATCTAAGTACTAGACATTGAAACAAATGTCTGTTGTCAGCAGGAAGGGAGATTGTTTAATATATTTTAATCTATTTAATTTGTTTTTGGGTGCACTGGGTCATCATTGCTGAGTGGACGTTCTCTAGTTGCAGTGAGTGGAGGCTACTCTTTTTTTTTTTAATTTATTTTTATTTTATTTTATTTTTGGAGGCTACTCTTTAGTTGTAGTACGTGGGCTTCTTGTTTGTCGTGGCTTCTCTTGTTGCAGAGCACCGGCTCTAGGCTTGTGGGCTTCACTACTTCTTGTTGGGCTTAGTTGCCGTGAGGCATGTGGAATCTTAGTTCTTGGACCAGGGATCAAACCCATGTCCCCTGCATTGGCAGGAGGATTCCTAATCACTGGACCACTCGGGAAGTCCCCAGGAATGGAGATTTCACTAGAAATCACTGGTTTGTATTTACTAGAAATACAACCAGTCCTCATGTAAACTTCACTCAAAAGAGCCAAGAGCAAGATAAATGCATCCCATTTACTGAAACCACCATTTATCTTTCTAACATTGATGATTTTAGTAAATTTATATTTTAAAAAAGCTTAGACTGAAAGGATTGTTTCCTTGTACCAGTGTGAAGAAATTAATGAAACTATAAAAATGATTTTATCTATTTGTTAGCTAGCCTATGTTTCTATAGGAATTGAACTCCAACAAATCTGCTGTTAACTGATCTTTTTCTTGTCCTTGTTGGGTTGAGTTGGGATATCCTCCTGATATTTTTTGTACTGATGATATTCCTGTCATACTTCAAAATCCAAATAATCTTGAAGATCCCATCTAGCATTACTTTGGTTAAGGATATATTATCTAACTGTAACTAGACTGCAAAAATTAATTTATGTTTTAACAGCAAGATGGGAAAAGAGATATTCTGAGATACATCTAAACTTGGTTCATTTTTCTATAGGGTACACTGAACAATTAAACAACTTTCTCCCCCTAGTTTTCTTGGTTAAATGAACTTTTCATAGTAGAACAAGCTACCTAAATGGTTTTCTTTTGAGATAGGAAGTTCTATCGAGACACTGGATTACTTTACCGAACACTTTTTGCCATGACCAACAGATGGTTATGTTCTGAACCAGACTGTTACATGCCTTTCATGGTCTAATTTTATAGCTTCTGGGGAATGGAGCTTCCATTACTTTCCTGGGAAGACAGTTCTCCAGTGTAGTCCCTCTAATTAGTTAAGGTAGGTCTTCATTTCTTTAAAAGAGCTGAATTATTCAAATTGGAAAAGCAGCTACTGCGTAAGCAGCCTGACTTAAACTGACAAAAGCAAGGAAATTCTGGATCCATAATTCACCTTCCACCCCTTGACCTCACAAGCCGCCATATTAGCGTGATCACACCAAAATACCAGCTTGTGTTTACAGTTTCAGTCCTCCTGATGGCGGACGGGCGCGTGTACACGAGCACTCGCTCTGTGTGCACTGAATAGGATCACGATCCGGAGAGCTGAAAATGTAAACACAAGCTGGTATTATGGTGTGACTGGCGGTTTGTGGTTCTTTGTTTGAATACTTTAAAAATGGGCACCCTGGCAAGAACAAAAGAGGCAGACACAGAACTGCTCTGAAATGGCTTCTCTCATCTTTGTCCCGCCTCAGGTAGACCCAAAATAACTTACCCACTTGACGGGGTTCCCCGCAACCGTTTGTTTTTGCCTAGTTGGCTACACTTCAATGCAACAGTTTTGTTTTTCAAAGGCAGGCCGTTCATTCTTTGCCTTTCGTAATTGTAAATTATTTTCTGAGTATTTGCTAGCACTGTATTTCTCCAGTCATTATTTACGTCAAAATCTTCCAAGTGGCAAATTCATTGCAATGCCTGATGAGTTTAAGCAAGAACCTAAGTGGCTTCTGTGGCCTTGCTTTAACATTTGCAAATCAGGAATGGTTCTTTTACTTCAAATGAGGATTGACATCAGTATAACCCTATCAGACAACGGTATCTACCTAGTGTTTTTGCTCAAGCTATTTTAGTCGTTAATTCTGAAGTGCAGAAGTTGACCTTAAGAGAGATGTAAAGGGTATAAACACTCGAAATTATAAACTTTATTTTAGCATAACATCTACTTGCATCGGTGGACTTTTCGTTTTCTCTCTAGCCTTTGTCATTTCTCCATCTTCACACTAAATATGTTCAATCATTGGTTTCCCACTGTGAAGTTTGATTCTGAAATAGATTTACTTGTAGGATGAAGAGATGAGTATATCATTTCAGGGAGAAAATTAAGACATATAAAGAAAGAAGGCTGAAAGAAACCCATTTCCTGAAAAATGTCAACGTATCTCATGCTATGCTTGACTTCGTAGTAAAGTACATTATCTTGTTTTTTAAAAAACAAAATTTTCTCTTTGGAGTTAGGTATACCATCACTACCAAAAATCGATAAGCAAAGGAACAGTGGGTAGTATGGCAGGTCCCTTTTCTTAAATAAAAATTGCAAAATTGATTTTACACCTATTGAGGCAGCCGTTCACTACTGTAAACTTATTTCTGACAACTGTTTCTTTTAGAATCTAATAAGTAATTGAAAAACAAAAGTGATTTTCTCAATATAATCGAAAGGCAGTTAATGTAAAGGCATATACACAAACAACTCATGGTTGTAGACAGTTTTGATGTTAGACTGCAGTACTTAATAAAGGAATAAGAGGGATCCTAGCTTGGGATTTTTAATGAAATGCCACTCAAATGGAAGCAAGTGATTTCAGAAGTGTTGTCAGTCACTTTAGACTGAAAAGAAATAACAAGAAATAGCTTTTAAGATATCAAATAATTTGCACTCAAATGCTATACTATAGCACCTCGTCTTTGAATAGGCCAATTTGCCTTGTTTGTTTAAAACCTATTATACATGATCCCTTCACGAGACTGCACAACTTGACTGATCTTTGCCATCTTGTAACTTTCTTATCTCTCTCCTTGTGAAATCCCTTACCAGGAGAGCTAGCAAGCATTTCACAAATTATAATAAAGAAACCACCTACATGTACATCAATACTGACAGATCTCAATCATCTTATTTTCACGTGATGTATGTTCAGGCTCAATTGATGACTAAATTACGGAATTAATAGATATACTGGAAATGTGAGTTTGGTCTTATCTTACACACATGTTTTAAAACAGCTGTATGGAGCTATTTTGGAAACTCAGTATCTATGGTAATATGTTCAAATACACAAATAATTAATGTATAAAGAATTGATATTTTCATAGATTTTATCTGCAATATCCTGTAAGTTCATATCTTGTGTGCTATATTTCCTATTATAGCAGAAAAAGTTTGTGCTACAGGATTTCATAGATTTAAAGTTTAGCTTTTAGAGATTCTTTTAAAAATTATTTATTTCAAATATGATTATAATTTTGCAGAAAATTCAGAACATCCTTGAGCCTATAAACATTCTTATGACTGCTCGAAATTTGTGTTGGCCCATACTTGCTAATGCCATCGTTTTCTTTAGCTACCTCATGCCACTAGTATCTGTTGATAGCAAATACAGACAAACAGCATTTAGGTTAAAAGGACATTGGCAGATTTGTCTTGTGGAAACCTGCTAAGAAAGGTAAAATGGGGGTCAGAAAAGCTGTAGCAATTGTCTAATTCTGTATCTGTAGCAATAAGGGTTAAAAAGAAAAGGATGGGTGGTAGAGATGGATGATGGTGATGATTGTTCAACAGTGTGAATTTACTTAATGCTAGTGAACTAGGCACTTAAAATGACTAAAATGGTGAATTTTATGTTTTGTGTATTTTACCACAACAAAAAAATAGAGGTTAAAATTGTCTCTGATGAGAAATTAGAGACTGACTCTAAGAACCTACTTGCCCAACAAAAAAATGTGATTTCACTGCAGAAAAGATATAAATGTATGTGAAAACAAGAACACCAAACTTTCTTTTCAATTCATTGAAGCAAACACAAGAATTCTTTGCCTTTGGAGTTGATTCAAACACAGATTATCGTGTAAAATCACCAAGTGATAATAGTAAAGTAAGACAAAGTTTATCAAATATTCTTTAGTTCCGCTCTATATTTTTTTGCAATTGGCTATCTTTTTTTCTAGGTTATTTTTTTAAGTCAATGCACATGAGCATATAACTTATTTGTATGGCTATTTATAAAAACGAAAAGGAATGAAGTTAAAGTAGTGAAAAATAACACTGCCTTAAATACTAATGAATTTTAAATAGTTGAATTTTTTAAAAGTAAACTCTAAGTCATACTGTAGGGCCTACTTTCCTAACTTTTAATAGCTTTCTAAAAAAACTCAAACCTTGAAGTGCATGCAATTAGAAACATGCAACAGTGAGGCTAGGCTTAGTCACAGTACTATTTCAACGCAAACTGCTTCTATTTTTGGTGTCCTACAGAGAAATAGAATTAGAATGTTCTAACCTCTGCTCATTCTGTAGGTGAGAGTATAAAGCTGACTGCTTAAAAAATTGCTGTAGGGGAAGTCCTTTCAACCCAATTCTTTCTCATGTTTTATGTATTAGGTGATTACTTTACTATGAAGTAGACAATTGTCTAAGGACAAATAATTAATTTTGTGTAAGTAATCAGTTCCAAACTCACTACGACAGATTGTCATGAACGTGGCCTCTCTATGAGCATCAGTACGCGGTTTATGCCTCATATTTGTACTATCCTGGTGGGTTTTTTTCCCTGCTGTATGGTTTGTAAGGCTAAAACAGAGCAATGTTACTTAAGTTTATAGAATCATAGAACTGGGTGAATTTTGAATTCATCCAGTTCAAGCACCCCTTTGATGCCTGAATCTCTTTTAAGTACTTATACAGTCTTAGTATTAATATTTCTAGTGATGATAATGCTTACTTCTGCTGGAGCATATATAATTGAGAACAGGAAAGCTAAGAAGTCAGGATTAAATTACAATTTCTTCATCTGTAAAAGATGTATACAGTTGAGGTTTAAATGAAACTAACTATATGATCAGGCCTAGCACAGAACTAAAAATATAATGCTTACTAAAAATTTATATCACACTTACTACTCTTTATGTTTCAAATATCTAGTGCTTATTAATGTCACATAATTTGAGGGGAGTTACCTGGTCTTCTGTTATTATTTTGGGCTTTCCTGGTGGCTCAGACAGTAAAGAATCTACCAGCAATGTGGGAGACCCTGAAGGAAATGGCAACCCACTCCAGTAGTCTTGCCTGGAAAATCGTATGGACAGAGAAGCTTGGTAAGCTACACTCCATGGGGTCGCAAAGAGTCAGACATGACTGAGCAAGTAAAACACACACTAGCTGGTTGTCTGTTACTACGTTAAGGTTAGGGTCACTGAAGTATAATTAGACTAACATTATGATATAGAAGTGGGTCACAATATTTTTAACATAAAAAAATGAAGATACTTATAATTAGATTCTTGTGGTGTTAGAGTAATAGCTGTGTCATGTTGTTGTTCAGTTGCCAAGTCGTGTCCAGTTTTTCGAGACCCCCTTGAACTGCGGCATGCCAAACTTCCCTGTCCCTCACCGCCTCCCAGAGTTTGCCCAAGTTCACGTCCATTGAATCAGTGATGCCATCCAACCATTTCATCCTCATGTCATGATATGTCTACATAAATATTTACCTGTTCAAATTTTATTTTACCTTCCTACTCACTCCACTTGTTCTAAAATCTCATCACAAATTTTAAAATCACCAGAAATTTTATAATACCTCAATTATGCTTGTCTTCAAAAATACATGGTTGTTTTTTTCTTTCTTTCATTTATATATTTTGATTAATTAGATATTGAGTACAAAAACCTACTAAATTCTATATCTAGAATATCTCTATTTCTTAATTTCATATTCAGATATTTAAAAAAACCCACAAAACTATGCTCTGATAAAATTGCATTAAACTAACAATTATAGACTCTGAGCTGTTTTTAAATATTCCTAAAAAATTTCTAGTTCTATGATTTTGATTATTATTATTAAAACAATCTAAATATAAGCAGTTTGTTGAAGATAAAGTAATTCAAATTATGAATATGTAACCTAAAATTTCTTAGAGTAATTAGCAGCTCTGGTTTACCTGAAAGATGCAGTTATCAGGAGCATGTAGTTTAATATTAGCACTTCTCTAATATCGATGTTATTTAAAGCCATACATTAAGAATCATAAGCATCTGTAGTGACAGAAGAAGCATGCAACAAAGTACTGAAAAACTGGAATAGAATTAATTGGTTTTGGTCTACCCACTTCAAATGAGAAAATAGCAACAGAAAAAAAAAAAAGCACTTAATGTATTCGTTAGGCAGGATCAGCAATCATGCTGCCCACACATGATCTGCAATTAATTTGTAAATAAGAAGATTCATCACCTGGAGGATAATAAACTCTAGTTTTATGGCCCAAAAGACTAGACAAGTAAAAACCACTAATGAATGTACTGTATAAACACAGGGGCAAGAATGTACATTGGTTGAACAAGTGAGGATAACAAGGAGACTCTGTTTAGTTATTAAAGTAGACCAAAAGATACATGACACATATCTGGAGATTTTTCTGAAGTGTTAACACTGCTCAAAACAGGGTCACTTAAAAGACATGGAAAAGTGTTACTACAAGGTAAGAAAGGCAGAAGTTGATTTTTAGAAAGAGCATTTTTTTTAAAGTAAAGATCAGTGTTGTTTTATTTTAAAAAACAGATTAATCTCTTAATTTTAATTGATTTTTCATAACTGCATATTAGAAAATATTACTAATAATAAGCTGAAGTGATTTTAGTTTAGATCTTAGTTTAGATTTAGTTTAGATCTTTATATGTGACTTAGACTATGAAGAGATGCCTTCAAACATTACTTATTGAGAAAATAAGTATTAAATGGAATTTCCAGTATTTCTGTACTTTGGGAAAGGCTTTGAGGTGAAAACTATTTTCCTTCCTATAAGTTACAGTTGTATAACATGCCTTAATTTTGAACCATAAATGAAACACTCAACTTTATGTTGAACACTCAAATGAAACTCCATTCAGATGAGAATTTATTCTTTAGTGCCAACTGAGAATTTTGAGAAACACAGAGAGATAAAAGAATTAATTTAGATGTTTATTTAAAATACAGTGTCCTGGTCTCCATCTCATAGCAAGTGAAATACAATCTCTGCATGTGAAATCTTGGCATCTCTATACAATTGTAGCAAAACCTCTAGTTGATTTGGAACCATACTAAAGTTTAAGAATGACTTTATTGTTAGTAAATATTTATTAGTTGGACTATAAAGAAAGCTGAGTGCTGAAGAATTGATGCTTTTGAACTGTGGTGTTGGAGAAGACTCTTGAGAGTCCCTTTGATTGCAAGGAGATCCAACCAGTCCACCCTAAAGGAGATTAGTCCTAAGTGTTCATTGGAAGGACTGATGGTGAAGCTGAAACTCCAATACTTTGGCCACCTGATGTGAAGAACTGACTCCTTGGAAAAGACCCTGATGCTGGCAAAGATTGAAGGCGTAAGGAGAAGGGTTTGACAGAGGGTGAGATGGTTGGATGGCATCTCCGACTCAATGGGCATGAGTCTGGGTAAACTCTGGGAGTTGGTGATGGACAGGAAGGCCTTGGGGTCGCAAAGAGTCGGATATGACTGAGCAACTGAACTGAACTGATTATTTTCGTCAAATATTTCCTTTTCATAAACAAAATTTATTTTTTAATAGACACAGGAAAATACTTTTCCAAAGTGTAAAAATTAGACCTGAAATTGCTTTTATGAAGTAAGTCCTTAGGCCTGGAATCACCTTAATGGGATCAATAATATTATTAGTGCTAAAATTAAAAGGAGAAAGAATTCAAGGGAAGTCTTAATATACTAAATAGTATACAAATTTTTGAATGCTCTAGAACTTAACTGTTAATTATAAATATAGTTTATATATTAAAATATATCACTTATTAAGCTGTTTCAAAGCTGAAACTCCAATACTTTGTCCACCTGATGTGAAGAACTGACTCCTTGGAAAAAACCCTGATGCTGGGAAAGATTGAAGGCAGAAGAAAAAGGGGTCAAGAGAGGATGAGATGGCTGGATGGCACCACCGACTCAATGGACATGAGTTTGAGTAAACTCTGGGAGTTGGCGATGGACAGGGAGGCCTAGTGTGCTGCAGTCCATGGGGTAGCAAAGAGTCGGACACGACTGAGTGATTGAGCTTAACTGAACTGAAACTGTGTCAATTATTAAAATTTAGTACTCAAAACAAATGTCATAAAGTATGACATGCTATAAATGCTATAAAACATGTGAAGGTCTATGCAATTCATCAGTAGGATTTGACCCAATTCTAATAATTCTATCTGCCTGCTTTATTTGATTATTTGACATTAGAAGTAGCTGTATTTTAAAACAAAGTTGGGGGAAAGGAAATATTTGCTGCTAGCAGTTGCTTTTAAGAAGTGGTATCTGGAAATAGAGCTGTGATGGCTGGGTGGTCAAGGCATTGGATTCAAAATCCAATGGGGTCTGCCCACTCAGGTAAGAATCCTGCTCACGGCATTTCTCAGTGAAATTAAAAGATGTTGGCTCCTTGGAAGAAAAACGACGACAAACCTAGACAGTGTATTAAAAAGCAGAGACATTACTTTGCCTACAAATGTCCGTATAGTCAAAGCTATGGTTTCTCCAGTAGTCATGTATGAATGTGAGATCTGGACAATTAAAAAGACTGGGCACTGAAAAATTGACGCCTTTGAACTGTGATGTTGGAGAAGACTCTTGAGAGTTCCTTGGACAGCAAGGAGATCAAACCAGTCAATCCTAAAGGAAATCAACCCTGAATATTCATTGGAAGCACTGATGCTGAAGCTGAAGCTCCAATACTTTGGCCATCTGATGCAAAGAGCCGACTCATTGCAAAAGACCCTGATGCTGGGGAGGACCAAAGGCAAGAGAAGGGGACAACAGAGCATGAGATGACTGGATGGCATCACCAACTCAATGGACATAATTGAAGGCTCATTTTAGAAAGATCTTAATCTGTATTGTTTAAAATGAGCTTTTCTTTAAATCTTAAGGAGATAAATTTCACCAAACCTGAAAATTCACTTACAGGATTTACCTCAAAGGAAGACAGGGTTTTTTCCAAATAGTTTAACTTAAAGAATAGAGATTGTTACTTAGACATAGGCGCCATCTAGTGGCAAAGGGTGGTAGTTTGGGGGTAATTGTTTTCTCATTGGATAAGAACAATATGAAACTGGCTACATTTACAGGTTTTGTTAAAGGCTTAAAAAAACATCATTTTAAATTGTAGAGATTAAATTGAAAATTATTTACTGAATTTCAAAATAATTTATATTAATGAACATCACAGAGTGAGGAAGAGGTTGAAAATGATGAAGGTAATATCAACATATATTGTAAAGATATGGGTGATATAAAATGGAAAATCAATGCAAATAGAATTTAAGAAAAAACTTAATTGAATATTGTTATAGATATTTACTGTATACACACATTTTATGAAGAATGGTCTTCTTATGTTCAGAGCTCATTTTAAAAATTATTAATATATAGTGGAATTCTCTTTTCTCTCATGAAAGTGGTTATATCACTATGTATTCAAAAAATTAGTCCACTTTAAGGAAAACTGGACTTTCTGATTATTTATAATTAACCAGTAATGTTTATTAAGTAGGTATTCCACATAACTAGGTTCTGGGGAATGAATGTGATTGAAAAAATATATAGTCTCTATTTATAATCTAACAAACTATAGTTGACATGACAAGAGATTAATTCCAAAAAAAATTTAGTAAGAAAATTAATTTAAATGACAAACATATAACCACTGTATAAACAAAGCTCAAGAAAGACCATACTTGCTTATTCTGGTGCTTTGTACCAGCTCAAGAGAAATCATCTGTATTAAAAGTTTATTATGTGTGCTCATTACTTGGTCTGACATGATTGGACCAATAATTTCTTACACTGGCATGTTCAAACATAAACATAATGTTTTCTTATACAAAGAATTAATAATGTCAATTGTATGAAACCATATATAACATTGCCGGGCCAGGCCATGGTAGATATTTAGTTCTTTTAATTCTTTTAATCTTTAATACAGATAATCAAGAATAGTTATTGTGAAAACTGAACAAGTACTGAAGGGGAATGTTTTAGATGGGGTATGATTAGATAAGGGAAGATATAAGATGTTTTGAGTAAGATCTGGAACAGAGTCATAGGTATAAAATGACAAAGAAGTAGCAAAAAGGCATATAAAATAGGAGCATAAAATTGAAAGTTAACATGTTGTATTAATGATGTAGAGATCCGTGTAAATGTAGAGGTCAATGTGGAAAGTAAAAAGAAATAACACAAGAATGTGATTAGAATCATGCAAGAAATTCTCTCTTAAAGATTTACTTTATATCAATATGATAGGCAATAGGGAAAACTGTACTCGATATTAGGGTTATAAAGACTGATAAGATTAGGTTCCTGAACTGAAAGAATACATAATAAACTAGGGTAAAACATTTGCTAGGTATCCAAAATTATTTTGAATTTTACTCAGTTTATTGATAAATATATCCATTCAATGTTTTTATTTCTAAAAGTGTTAATTTTCAGATCCTCATGCACTAATCAAAGGGAAAGTGTCCATAGTTCTTTTGGTTGAAGAACAAAAGAACCATATCCCAGGACAGTCCCTAATGTCAGTGCATTTTTCTTGATCCTTATGATTTTCAGGGTGATTGTCAAGATGTAGTTTGGCCATGAAAGTCCTCCTTAGATATCATTTGTTAATTCAGTATTCTACAGCAAGATTTGGAGTGACTTGATGAAGTGTGCTGAATATTTTCTGCTGTTCATCCTCTTCACCCTGCTCTCTGCCCTAGGAGACTGGTTCCTAAAGACCGAATCATCTGGAAGCTGGTCTTAGCTTGAGACTGTCTGAATTCTACTGAGGCCAGAGCTCCTGTCGGGTGGCCCATCCCCCATAGCAACACTCTCATTTCAGCTTTGGTTACTACTACCTCCCTTTGCCCCTCAACTCTAGGGAGAGGAATACCTTCATATTGGCAGGTACTTCAGTTGAATTCCTTTAAACATGCCCAGATCTTTGATTAAACTATCTTTTGAATGTGCCTCTGTTTCCTGCTGGAATTCTGATATAAAGCTTCCAGTCACAGTCCCAGGAAGATTATAGAAAAGGAATATACAATAAAAAAAGAGAGACTAGGCAGAAGAGGCTATGTTTATGTCGTGGTAACAAACAAGAACTAAAATCTTAGTGGTTTAACACATAGAAGATTATTTCTCTGTCACTCAAAGGTCACTATCCTTGATGTAATTCTTCAAGGCAGCTATCATTCATGTGTCACTTGGCAATCTCATCTTCTTTGATTTTCTGGCTCCAGTTTCTTACCACAAGACACCCACATTTGCTGCTGCGGGGGGAAAGGGAACTGGAAAATTGCACAGTGGCTTTTTACCGCCTCAGCCCGAGAAGCAAAACACATCACTTCTCATAGTTGATTGATTTGAAGTATCAGATCTCCCTGGCCAACTCCTAAGGGGCTGGGAACTTTAGTCCTGTGTGAGCTCAGGAAGGAAAAAGGACATAGAATACCTACTATTGTGGAATAATAAGCAATATGTGCATGCGCAGTCGCTAAGTCCTGTTTGACTTTTTGTAACCCCATGAACTGTAGCCCATCAGGCTCCTCTGTCCATGGGATTTCCCAAGCAAGAATACTGGAGTGGGTTGCCATTTCCTCCTCCAGGGGATCTTCCCAACCCAGGGATTGAAGCTGCATTTCCTGTGTCTCCTGCACTGGTGGCAGATTCTTTCTCACTAAGCCACCTGGGAAGCCCCATAATAAGCAATATCTTTGGCTTTTGTTCGTAGTTCTTTCTGAGTGCTAGGAGTGACCTTTGTCATTCATAATCAGCCCCTTTATATCACACTTAAGTTTATGCTAATGAGATAACTTAGAATAAGGTCCCTAGATAGCCTCAGGATGGGACTGGTCACCATAAAGACCAAGCAATTAGAGGCTAGGAACTTGCACCCCCACCCACTGACTTCCAGGAGGGGAGAGGGGCTGGATATTGAACTTTTTGAAACTTAGAGAGCTTCCAGAGTGATGAACAGGTCAGGTTGGTGGGAGGGTGGCACACCTGGAGAAGACAAGGAAGCCCTGTGCCTTCCCCACCCTATGTCCTGTTCCATCTGCCTGTTCCTTTGTGTCTTTCATAATAAACCGGAGTTATAGGCATAGCATTTTCTTGAGTTCTATGAGTCATTCTAGCAAATTATCAAACCTTGGAGGGAGAAGAGGTAATAGGAACTCTGGAGTTTGTAGCCAAGTTAGACAGATGTGGACTGTCTGGTACCAGGGACTTGGTACTTAGGCCTGATGTTTGAGTGAGAGCAGCATTATGAGATTGAGTCCTTAAACTTGTGAAGTCCAACACTGACTCTGAGTAGTGAGGGTAGTTAGTATCAGAATAGTATTGAATTGTAGGACACTCAGATTGTGTCAGAGAGTTAGAGATGTAGTGTTGGAAAAGCCTAATGTAGACATTGATAAGTTAAATTGTCATGTTAAAATTTAAGAGTAGCAAATGAAAAAGATTGAATATCATATACAAAGTCAATTGACTTACAGGTCATATGCAATAACTATAATAATAACACATAATGTTTACTAAATGCTTTACAAATATTAAGCCATTTAATCCTCATAACAACCCTATTTAACAAGTAGCATAATTGTTCACACTCTGGCTCTAGAATTCATGCTATTAACCCCTAATGCTAACATTTTATATATGTCTTTATTTGATTACCATTGCAATAGATATCAGCATGTTTTATACAGGTAGCAATAAACAATAGTAAATGTGGCATGAAAAGATATATAAAATGTTAACAATTAGTATATGAAACTGAAAAATCTTCATGAAAGTGAAAGTGAAATAGCTGTCGTGTCTGACTCTTTGTGACCCCATGGACTGTAGCCTACAACGCTCCTCCGTCCATGGGATTTTCCAGGCAAGAGTACTGGAGTGGGTTGCCATTTCCTTCTCCAGAGGATCTTCCCAACCCAGAGATCAAACCTGGGTCTCCCGCATAGTAGGCAGATGCTTTACCATCTGAGTCACCAGGATAATCTTCATAGTTTAGAAAAAAAAAAAGCACTTGCTTTTGGCAGTCGGTGGAGATAGAATCATCCCTAAAGCTAAAGTACTAGAAAATAGAAATGGTGGTGGTTTAATCGCTAAGTCGTGTCAGACTCTTTGTGACCCCGTGAACTGTCGCCTGCCAGGCTCCTCTGTCCATGATTTTCCAGGCAAGAATACTAGAGTGAGTTGTCATTTACTTCTCTAGGGGGTCTTCCGTGATCTTCCCCACAAAGGGATCAAACCCGTGTCTCCTGCGTTGCAAGGGGATTCTTTACCGACCGAGCCACCAGGGAAGCCAGTAGATGTGATATGTGAGAACTTAGTGCAGGAGTGTGGCATTTCAAATCAGACAAAGACAGATTACTTAATAACGTGAAGAACCGTTAGGTCGTCATCTTGAAAGAAATGAGAATTTAGAGACCTACTTGACTCCTTACGCAAAAATGAAATCCAGATTGATCAACAATTTAGATGTAAAAGTGTTTGAAGAAGGAAGGATGATTGTTTAAATTTCTTTATGCTGTGAAATCCTTTTTTTGGGGGTTGAGTATATGCAACCCAGAAGCAAAAGCAAAATCAGCAAGCTTTCTTTGAAAGTTTTATGCAGTAAAAAATAACGTAAACAAATTTACAGAGGGCGCCAAGTTTTCTCACCCACCACATCAACAGAGCAGTTTGGCGTTATTCTGTTTTATGTACTGGTGCTCCATGTAAGGTTCTGTCTGAGAAAATGTTCTTGTACTAGAATAAGGTAAAGAAGAGGAAGAAGTTGAAAAACACTCTCTAGTTGTGCATACTAAGGCCCAGAGCAGTTAGTCACAAAGTCACAATCTGCTCTAGACTTGTGCTATTTTGTTATTTGTTTTGGGTTTTGTTATTATCCCTTTGTTACGATTAAAAAACACTGTATTGCCATTAAAATAAATCCTCTTTTTCTGTAATAAAAGAGCCTATTGATTTTTTCAGTTTGCTTAGTCCTTAGTAGTTTTGAATCTTTTTCGTGTGTCCCATTATTGATTATTTAGTTACTTATTAGCAATGTCTAAAAATATGTAGGTTAGGAAAAATGGAATTGACTTCGCAAAGTAACATACAATGGGTGTGTTTCTTTTAGAGTTATTTAAAAATTCTTCCAAACAATTAAAAATTCATTAGAACTGCCTTAAAACTCCTTTTATAGGGTAAGCAAAGTCCTGTGGACTCTGTTCAAAGGTATCTTTTTCTTATGCAATTGTCAAGTGCGCAAGAAAACTTCTTGTGTTTATTTGGAGTTTATCCTCCTAATAAACACATTTCATTAAAAAAAAATTCATTAGAGACCTTACTTGACGGTCCAGTGGTTAAGAATCCTCCTTGCAATGCAGGGGACACACGTTTGATCCTTGGTCTGGGAGGATCCCACATGCCGTGGAGCAACTAAGTCTGTGTACCACAACTACTGAGCCCACAAGCTGCAACTACTGAAGAAAGAAAGAAAGTGAAGTCGCTCAGTCGTGCCCGACCCTTTGCGACCCCACGGACAGTAGCCTGCACCAAGCTCCTCCATCCATGGGATTTTCTAGGCAAGAGTACTGGAGTGGGTTGCCATTTCCTTCTCCAGGGGATCTTCCTGACCCAGGGATCGAACCCAGGTCTTGGCATTGTAGACAGGCACTTCACCGTCTGAGCCAAGTCTGCATGCCTAAAGCCTGTGCTTCTCAACAGGAAGAAGCTTGTGCTCCGCAACAAGAAAAGACACTGAGGTGAGAAGCCTGCGAACCATAACTTGAGAGTAGCCCACACTTGCTGTAACTAGCAAAAGTCAGCACTCAGCAATGAAGAACTGCTAGGGTCAGAAAGTGAAAAATGAAAATAAATAAATAAACCTTAAAAAAAAATTCATTAGCAACACACAGCCTAATGAGCCAAATGTCCAAAGTATCTTATTATAAAGATGTCACCTTCAAGGCAATTGCATAACACAGATACCTTGGTTGGTATCACAACTCTAGCAAGCCTTTTTAACATGCTAGTTTCATAAAGTTACTTCTTATAAATATACATAAATTAGCATTTATACATATGTGTACATACATGATTTGACATTGCATTGCATGTGAATATAAATTTTTTAATGAGAATGATTAATAGTTCAGTTGCTCTTGTAAGTATTGATGGTCCAATCATGTTTTGAAACATGAAATAAAAAATTCTTTCTCAGTAGGGAAAAGTAATCTGTGTTTATTTAATTCTTAATCAAATTATTTGTACTTTGAACATTGTACTCAATGGCTGAGATTTATTGTGAATGTTACCATCTACCTACAGAGAACTTGTCATTCATGAACGTTAAATCCTCTTCATGAATTAGTTTATTTTCTCCCAAATTGTTTGGAATTCGTGTATTTACACTAACATTTTAAAGCGTTAAGGTTATTGTTTAATTTATTAAATATACAATAATTATACAAAGCTATCACAAAATGCTAAGGAAAAAAGATTAACAGGGTTTATAGTGAACTAATCCACAAATAACTTCATTACAAAAATAGTTATATCTAATAATAAGACTTTTTATAGATCCAATTAATATCATCCAACAAAGATAATCTTATTTAAGCTACCTCATTAGAGGCTAAGAAAGCTTTTGAAGTTTAAATAGAGCAGTATTCTCTGATATTTAACACATTTCTAATTTAATTTTCCTATTTCTAAGTGGATCAAATTTATTCTATAAAAGGTTCAAATTTTATGTAAGTCCTAACCAGTGGTTCACTAATATTTTTCTGTTAAAACAGGAGCTAAGTGTAAGTTTCAGGATTTTATAAAATTAAGAAAACAATTTTTTTCCAGTTCTTAAGAGGAGACTGGATTTTATGCAAACAATATTGTGCATATTGAAACAAATAACAAATGACAGTATTTTATTTCTTTGACTCCTGGGGTAGAAAAGCAGTTACATTTTTAGTGGTGATCTGATACAGCCAATTGCCTTAAGTGAGAATACACATAAATAGCATCTCTAAGTGATCACTTAAAATTAAAAAATAAAAAGAAGCCATAATCTAGAGACACTGTCTTCACTCTTCTACTTTCTTTTGGGCACTCTCTACCCTAACAATTTTAGGAAAGATACTTTAGTTTTGTTCACTTATAAACTCCCCAGGTAGTAAATGGAAGATAGGACATTATCAGTCAAAAATTGGGGTGTCTCCCTGTGCCTGTTATTTTAAAGCTCTCAAGAACTGAAATATTTAATGCTATCCTTGCCTTCTTTGATCATAGCTAATGAAGCTCTTCAAAACTGTCGTGCTATATCTTATGCGGAATATAGAATATTCGGTATTTTTCTCGAAATAACATTCAATTGAATTCACTTGTTAGTTTTATTTTCTAGGTTAAAACCCCCAAATTACTCTCATCCTTATTCATGCTTTCTATTATTAAAACAATTACTATTGTTGGTTGTTCTTTTTCTCAAAATGTGATAAAAGCTAGATATAGGATTCTAAAAGGGGCCTAGTCAATGGCAAAAATAGGAAGACATTACATCCTTGCATATGCTTTCTTGAACAAGAAAGGAGAGGGGGAGTTTAAGAAGTATACAAATGAGAAAGATGGAGATTTTGGTGAACTTTGTAACTGTAGGTCTTGGTAAGGAGAGCGATATGTATCCTAAAAGCACTGAGTGTGCCTGTGAAAATGGCCAGAAGCATAACACTGTATGAAAGGGGCAGGCAGCCTTGGAGGGATAGGGAGAGAAAATATGATGAAGATTAGTCATCCACCAAAATAGAAAATAATTTTTTAAGATTAAAATTAAATGTATTCTTTATCAGCCATCATGCGTGATGAAGTCAGCTTTTAACTGTGGATTAATTACCACAGTCATTTTTCCTGTGATGCTAGCAGAATTACATTACATGCCAGTTCCAACTCACTGAAGAAAGTCAAAATTTGGGAATGTTAATGCAAGGTTAATAACAAAACATGCATATTTTGAAGCAAAAAACAATGCTGCTGCAGCTAAGTCACTTCATTTGTGTCCGACCCTGTGCAACCCCATAGACGGCAGCCTACCAGGCTCCCCCGTCCCTGGGATTCTCCCGGCAAGAACGCTGGAGTGGGTTGCCATTTCCTTCTCCAATGCGTGAAAGTGAAAAGTGAATGTGAAGTCTCTCAGTCGTGCCCAACCCTCAGTGACCCCACTGACTGCAGCCTTCCAGGCTCCTCCATCCATGGGATTTTCCAGGCAAGAGTACTGGAGTGGGGTGCCATTGCCTTCTCTGAAAAAACAGTGAAGAGATCTTAAGAATAGACTCAGGAATATGTAAAACCATTAGAAGAGGGTCAGATGGATTGGGTAGTGATTTTCAGGATTTGCTTGGGGGCATTTGTGTTGGGATTTAAAGTATGATAAGCAGGATTTGATATTTTTTGTTTGTTTGTTTGTTTTGCTACAAAGTGAAATGGGTAGACTCTGGAGATGTGAAATAGTGGTCACTAGATATTTAATATTGAAATTCTTATAGACAAAAAAATGACTCAATATCATATATCATTTGCTTACATTTGTATATTCAGCTCATAGGCCACCATGGCTATTCTAAATATACTATTCTGAAACCAGAGCTTTTTCTTATTGTTAATACTATCTATTCCTTGAATTTGGGATTATTAGAAATGAAGTTTAAACTATTGGATAATTCTACCTATCATACCATACTCTTTGGTTATCCATATTTTTCAAGCTGAATATGCTTCATTCTAAATACTATCCTAGACAAAATGTTACAAATCTGCTTTTAAAGTCCTATGTAAATATATAAATAATTATTAAGGTATTCTAAAGCCAAAGTATTTGAGAAGAGAGAAGGTGGGAATCATTAGAAAAGATTGACCTGGGCTTGAAACTTGTGTGCCATATGCTAAGTCGCTTTAGTCATGTCTAACTCTTTGCAACCCTATGGACTGTAGTCCACCAGACTCCTCTGTACATGGGTTTCTCTGGGAAAGAATACTGGAATGGGTTGCCATCTCTCCTCCAGGGGATCTTCCCAACCCAGGGATCAAACCCCTGTCTCTTACGTCTCCTGCATTGGCTGGTGAGTTCTTTACCACTGGTGCCACCTGGGAAGCCCCTGGGCTTGAAACTTGGATTTTCTCAATTTCATGCTCATCATTTGAAATATGATAGTGTTGGACTTTTAAGCACATGGTCAACTATTTTCTTGTTAACTCTTTGCCTGAGATAGTTGAACCTCGATTTCCTTCTAAGGCCCCAAAGGATACAGTGATAATCAAGACACAGTCCCTGTCTTATAGAGGTTGAGGCTGAGTGATAGTAAAAGCTGACATTATTTTTAGAGGCCCAGTACTATGCTAAGTGCATCATATGCACTACTTCATTTAGTCACATAATCCTACCAGGTTGTTAATATTATTTTGATTTTATAGAGATGAAGACTCAAACTTACAGAGATTAGGTGACTTGCCCAAGGTAAGTAAAAGATGGAACCAAGATTTGATTCTAGAACTGTCAGATATAACAGTCTGGATTATTGAAGCTATGTAATAAGTCTTGGAGTCAAGTAGGATAAATAATTTACCTTTATTTTCTTTTTTTCCCACAGTTGTTTTGGTTATTTTAAGTCCTTTACATTTCCATATGAATTTAAGAATCAGCTTAGGGAGAATTGATAACCCAGCATTAAATCTGATTCCGTTACTTAGACATATTTTGATCCTTTGGGGTCCTGCTTTTAAGCTCTTTAAGTAGTACCAAACCTGCTTTTCACGTTACTGAAACACACCGCATTCTTGGTGCTCTTACTGATGCTGTTTTAATTGTAAGGTTTTTTCCTAAGGCTAGTTTTTATTATTATGATTATTCCCGGCCCTTATGAACCACTCCACCCTCTCATTCTTTCAATGGTTCTCTCCCCAGCCACATGCATGCGCTGATTACGAGTCAGCTGAATATTCAGGGTGGTCCCTCTGCAGACCTCCGGGAGTCTGCCTGTGTATCTCCCTCCTCTCTCGTTCTCTGCCTGATAAACTCTAGCAGCCTGGCTTCCGCAGACTCCCACCTCTGTCTCTCCAATTCTGGTCGGCCTCTGGGCTCACCTGAGTTCTTTTCTTCCTGTGTTGAGGCTTGGACATTTTCTCCAGGCAGTAAACTGGGACAACTGGAAGAACTAGAGCACTCTGTTCACTTGTTTTCCATCTCTCAGATTCACTGTCTTTTTTTTTTTTTTCTGGCTGCACCATGTGTTTATGGAATCTTAGTTCCCCAACCAGGGATTGAACCCAGGCCCTCAGCAATGAAAGCACAGAGTCCTAACCACTGGACCACTGGGGACTTACCCTCATTGTCCTTTGATGCTTGATATCCATTTTCTTCTTCCTTCCTGCTAGAGATGACAGTCTCTCTAGCAGTTAGCCATTAGAGTGTAAACAGAAGTGATTATGCGTAAGTTCTAGTTCAAGCTCTTACCTAAAAGCTGCTTGCCCCTGATTCCTCCTTCCCTTTCCCACATGCCATAATATGAGAGGATGATGACACAGCTGGGAGACAGACCCCAGGCTTCTGAGAACCTCATGGAGCAGTGCCACTCTGACCCCCTCACTACTGTGATCTTCAGGTGAGATAGAAAGAAACGTCATCACTTGTTTTGTTGGCGTTCAGTTGCTCAGTCGTGTTCGACTCTTCGGGGCACCACGGAGTGCACCATGCCCGGCTTCCCTGTCTTTCACTATCTCCCAGAGCTTGCTCAAACTCATGTCCATTGAATCAGTGATGCGATGCAACGATCTCATCCTCTGTAATCCCCTTCTCTTCCTGCCTTCAATCTTTCCCAGCATCAGGGTCTTTTCCAATGAGTTGGTTCTTCACATCAGGTGGCCAAAGTTTTGGAGCTTCAGCTTCATCATCAGTCCTTCCAATGAATATTCAGGATTGATTTCCTTTAGGATACTGTTTTGACCTCCTTGCTCTCCAGGGGACCCTCAAGAGTTTTCTCTGACACCACAGTTCAAAAGCATCAATTCTTCAACACTCAGCATTCTTTACGATCCAACTCTCATGTCCATACATGATTATTGGAAAAACCAAAGCTTTGACTATACGGAAATTTGTAGGCAAAGTAATGTCTATGCTTTTTAATATACTGTCTAGATTGGTCATAGATTTTCTTCCAAGGAGCAAGCATCTTTTAATTTCATGGCTGCAGTCACCATCTCAGTGATTTTGGATAACTGTTTAAGCCATTACTATTTTGGTCTTTGCTAAAGCAACTCATATACCGATCAGTACAGCCAAGGAAAGTAAATAACTTCCCAGAGTCATACACATAGGATGTAATGGAGTTAATTTATCAACCCAGATTTATCTATGATCATAATCATCATCCCGGGTTTCCCAAATTTTGGTTATATTTGTGCCATTTTCACAATTTTTCCCATATCTGCTTATTATTTGTGTCATTGTTTACTTAATATTTTTCCTTAAATAGATGGTTTTAGAAGAAATTGTTATCTTAAGCAATAAGTCATTAAATTAAAGGTCTGATATGTTTTTTATATATTCTTTTAGTATACATCAAAATAAGTATGTTTATAAATTAATATAAAATATGTGCACGGAGGTCCAAAATCATCTTGTGTACCACCCATGGTATTCATGAAAAACGCTGAGAAATACATGGTATTTTGATTTTGCCTCTTAATCAATTAATCACAATGAGTAGAGATCACAGTGAAAAGAAAGACCAGACTCATCTGTGAGAATTAATTACATGATAATTGCAGCCATGAAATTAAAAGATGCTTACTCTCTGAAAGGAAAGTTATGACCAACCTAGATAGCATATTGAAAAGCAGAGACATTACTTTGCCAACAAAGGTCCGTCTAGTCAAGGCTATGGTTTTGCCAGTGGTCATGTACGGATGTGAGAGTTGGACTATAAAGAAAGCTGAACACTGAAGAATTGATGCTTTTGAACTATGGTGTTGGAGAAGACTTTTGAGAGTCCCTTGGACTGCCAGGAGATCCAACCAGTCCATTCTGAAGGAGATCAGTCCTGGGTGTTCATTGGAAGGACTGATGCTAAAGCTGAAACTCCAATACTTTGGCCACCTCATGCGAAGAATTGACTCATTGGAAAAGACTCTGATGCTGGGAGGGATTGAGGGCAGGAGGAGAAGGGAACGACAGAGGATGAGATGGCTGGATGGCATCACTGACTCAATGGACATGGGTTTGGGTGAACTCTGGGAGTTGGTGATGGACAGGGAGGCCTGGCGTGCTGCGGTTCATGGGGTCGCAAAGAGCCGGACATGACTGAACGACTGAACTGAACTGAACTGAACATTTCCCTCACTCTATCCCCAAGATTTCCTAGATAGTTGTTCACCAATTTCCTCTATTATTTGCCAATATTATGAACAGATCTATGACTTTTCAAATTTCCCTGTTGAGTGTCGTCTCCTTGGAGCAGCATTCCAATCTCAGTGGACTGCTAAACCCATGCATCTGCCTGTTTTAGAAAGAAGGTAGTCACATACATTCTGAAGTGTCACAGACATCTAAAATTATACCGGTTAACACTAGAAAAATAAAATGATAACATAGAAGGAAGTGACATTAATTGCATATCAGTTGCTTTTCCACCAAATTAAAAAAATAATCACTGGTTGCTATGAATTTTAATTCTGCTACTAACTAGCAACATGACCTTTCTCATGTAAGGTCATCCTCTTTGGGTTTCATTTTACTGAAGTGAAAAATGAAGAGTTTGAAAGTATACAAAACAATAATAATAATAACTCCATAATAGAGAATGTGCCAGAGTCATGACTTGGCATTTCAGAAAAGAGTAAATATAAATGGTCAACTAACACTTGAAAGATATTCAACTTTATTAGTAATCAGGAATATGTAAATTAAAGCAAGTGATACATCATTGTACTTTCATTAGCTTGGCAAAAATTAAGAAGTCCAACAAAATTAAATGCTAGTGATGATGTAGAGCAATAAGAAAGTTTGAATGTTAAATGGGATTACAATTTGACATTATCAAGTTAAAATTGACAACATGCATGCCTTTGAACCCAGCAATTTTACTTGTAGGTATTGTCTTGAGAATCTCTTGCTTAGATAGACCAGGGAATATAGAGAATGTTTATAGTATTCATAATAGCAAAAAACAAAAAAACTAGAAACAATCCAAATGCCCATCAACTGGAGAATGATAAATGGTGATATAGTAATCAGTTCAGTTCATTTCAGCCACTCAGTCATATCCAACTCTTTGTGACCCCATGGACCCCGTGGCAGCATGCCAGGCTTCCTTGTCCATCACCGACTCCCGGAGACTACTCAAAGTCATGTCCATCTTGTCAGTGATGCCATCCAACTATGTCATCCTCTGTCATCCTGTAATACAACAAAGAAAAACCTGGAAAAGACAATAGAAATTTACAAGTCTTCAGAATGTACATGGTAATTAAAACTTTGAGCCAGAATAAATCAGTACATAAAGCCCTATAGAATGAAAGGAGAATTGGATGGAAAATGGCAGAGGAAAAAGGACTAACAAATTTCCTTTTCAAAAGGCAGATGAAAAAAATCTATACAAAACCTTTATTTTAATACTCATCTAGTATCAATTTCCTTTACCCGTTATAGATAAAATGTTATTTTTTGTGTCTTCCATACGGTTTCTTTCATCAGAAACCCTTTTGTATTGATCAAAATTACTTTGTAATACAAATTATTACTCTTTATTATTATTTTTTTTTGCTACACTGGCTTCCCTAGTGACTCATGTGGTAAAGAATCGGCTTGCAATGCAGGAGACTTGGGTTCGTTTCCGGGTTGGGAAGATACCCTGGAGAAGGAAGTGGCTACCCACTCCAATATTCTTGCCCAGAGTATCCCATGGACAGAGGAGCCTGGCAGGCTACAGTCCATAGGGTCACAAAGAATTGGACACCACTTAGCGACTAACACATGCAGCAACAACGTGCAGGGCTTGCTGGATCTCAATTTCCTGACAAAGGAATCAAACCTGTGCCCCCAGCAGCGGAAGGGTGAAGTCCGAACTACTGAACCCCGAAGGAATTCCTCCCCGCTTTTTAAAAATCTTAGCAATATGTTGGGTTTCTGAAATTAAAGGATGTCAATTTGGAATCATTTGAGTTATCCTGTGTATTTTACTTATTTTGCTAGAATGCAGTAAGTTAAATTTTAGAGGCTTCTTGGAAACAGAGGTTATGCTTTTTTACCCAGTAGTAACTTGAATACATACTCTGAATTCTGATTTATCCATTTTATGGCATCTTTTCTTTGTAGGTGCTAAAAAATAATCTTTGTTATTTGCTCAGACAAAGAACAATAAGGAAATTACTTGAGAAAATTAAATTTTATTGACACCAAGGATACTTAGGCCACGTCACCAAAAAAAATTATGGCAATATCAGTAGTGCCTTTTAAATTAAATGACAAATTGGAAGTGTTTAACAACATATGGTCCCTTTTTCTTGACATATATGATTAAGAATATATCTTTTTATCAAAATGTAAAATACCATCTGGCAGAAGTAACAATTATTCTATTGGCTTTATACATTAAATCACTGTACTTCAAAAAGTAAATATTTTCCTATTTTTCCTTTTTCTTGTGCTAGATCTATTTATAATATTCAAAACTGTATAATTCAAACACTATAATTAGGTATAACAATTAAAATTGATTTTGAATTTTGAACACAAAATGTTTCTTAAATTCTTCCAAACATTTCTTAAAAATTCATTTTGCAATAGCTCTTTTCTGATATTCATGATTGTAAATTTAGGCTATCTGAAAACCTACTGTTACAACTTCTTGTTAGACACATAGTTAGACTTTGTATATGAAAGGAGTTATATGTATATGCATGTAGTGCTCTTTACAAAAAGGAAGGAATTTTTATAATAAGGTTCACACATTTTGAATGTACGTAGTAATGCTAATAGCCAGAGTTATTCATTCATTTGACAAACCTGTCAGGTTCAGAAGATACCAAATGAGCAGGAAAAGTTTCTCTCTGACACAGGTATATTATATATCTAATAAGGTATACTTCTGCAATATATGATTTTAGGAAACATATCAAACAATTCACAATTTTGTGCATATAGTGTTCTCCAAAGCAACACTGGGACTAACCCAAACAATGAATGCTTTAAGCATTAGATGTAATATTTGTATCAGCTATGTGGCCTGAATTCTATAAATTCTGTTGTTTATTTAACTTTAAAGAATTGATAATTTCAAGAGGGGCTATTAGATTTTAGATATTTCTGATCCTTTTGAGTATTCTT
This sequence comes from Capra hircus, assembly GCF_001704415.2. NCBI lineage: Eukaryota > Metazoa > Chordata > Mammalia > Artiodactyla > Bovidae > Capra > Capra hircus. The sequence goes on from NC_030809.1 coordinate 101,073,600, forward strand.
AGCAAACAAACTACTTGAATAAATATCATTCTATGTATCTATGATGTATCTATGTATCATGTATATATGTATGATGTATCTAAGTATCTATGATGGCTAGGCCGTACCCACTGCTCTCAAGAAGCTTAAAATTTAGATGCCAAGGCAGACAAGTAAAACAAGGATGATAGAGTAAGGCTGTAGGGTAAGCAATGTGACTGTTATTTACTGACCGTACTTCAACCACTGGGGTAAAGTATGGGGATGGGAGATGGAAGAAAGGACATTTTAGAGAGAAGTCATACTTTGGTATGACTAAGGAAAGGACTAAATAACAAATTTGAGAATTTTCTTCTCTTTTATATCAACTATATTGTAGTATAAACTATATACAATAAAATGTACTTAAGTGTACAGTTTGATGAGTTCTGATAAACCACCACAAAGAGATAGAATATTTCTGACAACCCCAAAAGTTCTTTCCCACTCCATGCAGTCAATCCTCCCACCTAACTCCACATTGAACCCCCAAGAGAAGCACTGATCTGCTTTCTGTCACTATGTATTCGATTCCATTTGTTTCAGTTCAGTTCAGTTCAGTTGCTCAGTCGCGTCCGACTCTTTGCAACCCCATGAATCGCAGCACGCCAGGCCTCCCTGTCCATCACCAACTCCCCCTGTTCACTCAGACTCACATCCATCGAGTCAGTGATGCCATCCAGCCATCTCATCCTCGGTCGTCCCCTTCTCCTCCTGCCCCCAATCCCTCCCAGCATCAGAGTCTTTTCCAATGAGTCAACTCTTCGCATGAGGTGGCCAAAGTACTGGAGCTTCAGCTTTAGCATCAGTCCTTGCAAAGAAATCCCAGGGCTGATCTCCTTCAGAATGGACTGGTTGGATCTCCTTGCAGTCCAAGGGACTCTCAAGAGTCTTCTCCAACACCACAGTTCAAAAGCATCGATTCTTCAGCACTCAGCTTTCTTCACAGTCCAACTCTCACATCCATACATGACCACAGGAAAAACCATAGCCTTGACTAGATGGACCTTTGTTGGCAAAGTAATGTCTCTGCTTTTGAATATGCTATCTAGGTTGGTCATAACTTTTCTTCCAAGGAGTAAGCATCTTTTAATTTCATGGCTACAGTGACCATCAGCAGTGATTTTGGAGCCCCCCAAAATAAAGTCTGACACTGTTTCCATTGTTTGCCCATCTATTTCCCATGAAGTGATGGGACCAAATGCCATGATCTTCGTTTTCTGAATGTTGAGCTTTAAGCCAACTTTTTCACTCTCCACTTTCACTTTTATCAAGAGGCTTTTCAGTTCCTCTTCACTTTCTGCCATAAGGGTGGTGTCATCTGCATATCTGAGGTTATTAATATTTTTCCTGGCAATCTTGATTCCAGCTTGTGTTTCTTCCAGTCCAGCGTTTCTCATGATGTACTCTGCATATAAGTTAAATAAGCAGGGTGACAATATATAGCCAGATGTACTCCTTTTCCTATTTGGAACCAGTCTGTTACTCCATTTGTTTAAAGTTCATTAAAATTGTATTTTACAATATGTACTCTTTTGTGTCTCTTTTTCATCAGTAAGATATTTTCAAAAGTCATCCATGTTGTTGCATATATAAGTGGTTTTCTCTTTACTGCTGAACATTGTTGTGTTGTAAGGACATACCACACTTTATCCACTTACCAGTTGGGAAACATTTGGATTATTTCCAGTTTGGGGCTATTATCAATAAAATTGCTATGAACTATTATGTTTAAGTCTTGGTGTGGACAAATGTTTTTATTTACTTTTGGTAAATATATAAAGTGGAGTTACTGGGTCAAATGGTAATTGTATTTTTTTTCTTAACCTTGCAGGATGTTAGTTCCCTGAACAGGGATTGAACCTGGGCCACAGAAGTGAAAGTACTGAGTGCTAACCACTGGACCACCGAGGAATTCTCTGGTTAATTGTATTTTTTAACTTCATTAAAAAAAAAAAAAAAAAGCCAGAATGGGAATTCCCTGGAGGTAGAGTTGTTAGGACTCTGTTCTTTCACTGCCTATGTCTCCGTGTAGCCTGCTGCCACCTCTCCCTCCCCCCAAAATCCAACAATGCCAGAACAATTTTCAAAGTGGTCAAACCATTTAAGTTACTGTTTGCATGGTAAATATACTTTTCATCCTCTTAGTTTCAAAATGTTTTGTCTTTAAATCTAAAATGTGTCTCTTGTGGCTTGCATATAGGTTTTTTTAACCCATCTTACAAATCTCTTTTAACTAGAATATTTAATCCATTTGTGATACATTTATTTAGTTACATTTAATGTAATTACTGATAAGATAGTTTTTATGCCTGCCATTTTGCTGTTTTCTTAATGTCATATATTTGTCTCTTCTTCTATTCCCTGTTACTCTCGCCTTTTATGTTAAATACTTATTTGTACCTTTTAATTACCTTTGTACCTTTAATTACTTTGTACCTTTAATTACCAGTCTATTCTAAAGGAAATCAGTCCTGGGTGTTCATTGGAAGGACTGATGTTAAAGCTGAAACTCCACTATTTTGGCCACCTGATATAAAGAGCTGACTCATTTGCAAAAACCCTGATGTTGGGAAAGATTGAAGGCAGGAGGAGAAGGGGACGACAGAGGATGAGATGGTTAGATGGCATCACCGACTCAATGGACATGAGTTTGGGTAAACTCTGGGAGTTGGTGATAGACAGGGAGGCCTGGCGTGCTGCAGCTCATGGCGTCACAGAGTTGGACACGACTGAGCGACTGAACTAAACTGAACTGAATTACCTTGTCATTTCTTTTATGATATATTTTTTGAGTATCTTCTTAGTGGTTGTTCTAGGTATTACTCAGTTTTGTTCTCTGAACACCTTGCGGGGCAGCTGATTGTTAAAACGGCGTTGTCTTAGTGGTTGCTTCTAGGGCAGGAGGAGAAGGGGACAACAGAGGATGACATGGTTGGATGGCACCACCAATTCAAAGGACTTAGTTTGAGCAGGCTCCAGGAGTTGGTGATCAACAGGGAAGCCTGGTGTGCTGCAGTCCATGGGGTCCCAAAGAGTCAGACCCAACTGAGCAACTGAACTGGGGATTACAATTACCAGTTTAGAACAATACAGCTTGGATTAATACCAGTTTAATTTCAATAGTATACAAAAACTTAGCTACTATATAGCTTCATTCCCTCTTGCTTCCTTTGTATTATAATTATGATACAAATTAAATCCTTATACATAATATGCTTATCAACAAAGATTTATAATTACTATGCAGCTGTATTTTAAATGTGAGAAAAAAGAATTATAAACAAAAAATACATTTATACTTTTTATAAATATGTATTTACAAGTTTCCTTTATATGGGTTTGAGTTATCGTCTAGTTTTTCATTTCAATCTGAAAGACTCCCTTTAGAATTTCTTGTATGGCAAGTTTCCTAGTGACAAATTCTTATTATTTTTGTTTATACATGCACTTGGGGAATGTACTAATTTCTCTTTCATTTTTGAAGGATAGTTTTCCTGGATACAGAAGTCTTTAGCTGACAGTCTTTCAGCATTTTCAACATGTCATCCCACTACTTTCTGCTTCAGTAGTTTTGGTTGTAAATCTTATTTAGGATTATGTGATGAGTGGCTTCTTTCTTGACACTTTCAAGATTCACTTCTTGACTTTGGTTTTCAACAGGTTAATTATAATGTGTCCAGGTGTGTATTTCTTTGAATTTATCCCACTTAGACTTTATTAAGCTTCATGGATATGTGGATTAATAAATTGGAAAGTTTGTGACCATTAAGTGTCATCACATAGTATCAATAATGTATACATGTCAAACCCAATCTCTCAATCCTTTCTGTTCTCCCCTTTCCACCTTAGTATTCATCCTTTTGTTCTCTACATCTGTGCTGCTATTTCTGCTTTGTAAATAAAATGATCTATACCGATTGCTAGGCAATGGCACCCCACTCCAGTACTCTTGCCTGGAAAATCCCATGGATGGACGAGCCTGGTGGGCTGTAGTCCATGGGGTCACTAAGAGTCATACACGACTGAGCAACTTCCCTTTCACTTTTCACTTTCATGCATTGGAGAAGGAAATGGCAACCCACTCCAGTATCCTTGCCTGGAGAATCCCAGGGACGGGGGAGCCTGGTGGGCTTCCGTCTATGGGGTCGCATAGAGTCGGACACGACGGAAGCAACTTAGCAGCAGCACCATACCGTAGACAGCGATTTTTGAGTGGGAAAATTTTGTGTGGGAAATTCTGTATAATTGTGCCACTCAAACAGCTTTGGATTCCTTCCTTTCCCTCTATCCAGTAGATTGATCACCTTTCTTGATTTAGCAATGCTTTAAAGATGCTAGTTATTTAGAACACATCTGACAAAGTGAGAGGGGCTTGGTAAAAGTACTGCCCTAAACAGAGCCTGTACTGAATTGTGATATAAACTTGTCAATAGTCATTTCTTGGGCAGTTTTGCTCTCTCAACACCTAGCAGGGGAGCTAATGGGTAAAACGTTATTGCTGATAATTACTTGGAGAAATGTGAGTAAATGATTTCTTAAGTTTTGTAAATTAAGTTGGGCTTAAAATAGATGGTTTCGCTCTTAGGGAAATACTTGTTTTCCTTGAAATTCAATCTTCGCAAATTGGTGAAGACAAGGTGAGTAGACTGCAGTATGGAAAAGAACATCAGACCGACCGATTTCCACTGTTTTCACACGTCTCCCTTTTCTCTCTTGCTTCTCAGATAGCCACGTTAAGTTTAGTTCAACTGAACCTTTTCGTTTTGAAGTAGGGCCGCGATGAACATCAAAACGAAAGGAGTTCTGGACTTCGCATTCCTACACTTCCATTTCCTATTGAGTCACCTCCCAGGGTGCGTAGGCCAGCGTCTCGGATCTCGGCGCTGGCCGAGCGCGGAGAAGCGGGGAAGGCAGACGTGAAGGCGGAGCAGTGAGGATGTCCGAGGATGTCCGGCGCTAACTTCCGCCTCGCCCAGCGAGCCTGGAGTCAAGAAGCTGGCCCGCTCCGTCGGTCGCGGGCGCTACTCCTGGGACGCCTGCTCGACTCCCGAGTCGTCTCCAATTGGCCGTCGGAGGAACGGAAGCCGAAGAGGAGCAGTGAACCCGGAAGTGCTTCGCAGCGGAGGCCCGGGCGACTCTTTTGAATGGAATCGGGCTGATTCATCGCCGGTTCGCCTAGCCAGAGCCGGGCCCAGTCCGAGCTGCTGCTGTCGTTGTCGCCGCCGCCGCGTCATCGCTCCTGGAAGACAAGGGTCCAGACCGCGACCTCCCGCTCCGCCCGCCTTCAGGTAAGCCTGTGAAGGCAGGCCTCAGACGTCCGCGGAGGCAGCCGCGCTAGGCCTCTGCTAGCCCCGTGCTTTCCTGAGTCACGTTGCCCAGCAGAGTTGCCACGGCCCCGGGCGGTGAGGGTGGAGTCCAGGTTCCTTCGTCCTCCTCTCTGGCTTCCCGGGTCTCTGATTAAGTTAGGTCTGGATGTACTTTCCTTCCGGGCGTTTCTGCTTCGCTGAATTCACCGCACTTTGAGAACCTCTCCCTATACTGGGAGAATCCTTGGTTTTGGCCACTGTTTGTGTTCTGTGGAAAGTTACCCCTGTGTTGAAAAACTTCGCACCAGACAGGAAACAAGGGCGAGAGAATAAAAGGAGCTTTACCGTTGAATGCATGTTTATCACTTCTCCCAAGGATAGGCCTTGACCCATTTTCTTTTAGGTTTTTATCTCCCTTCAAAAAAAAAAAAACAACAAAACCCAGAGGTGCACTGGTTTTTAACCTTGAAACTCTTAAAAACAAAGTGCAATTATTTCTGCTCTGCCTTTGAACTTACTTTCAGTTTGTCCTAATAGAGTAGTTGTTGATGAGTTGATTACATTTCTTGTTTTCGGTAAAACTCAATTTTCCTGGGAACAATACATTGTGTCAGTCAAGGAAGAAAAATGTAAACTTCTTGAAAAAGTTTGAAAATAAATCCAGTGATCAAAGGAAAAATTCTTGAAATTAAAATGGTTGGTAAAAGATTTAATGGGAAAGGCAAGCAAGAGGTTTTAAAAATGAGCAAGAAATGTACTTCTAGGGTGAAGATTTTTTTTTTTCCCACTGCCCATAAAATTACTTAGTGCTGCTGACTTGATGTTTGTGAGTAAGCAAGAAGACAGCCAGTGATAATGGTGAAATAACAGAAAAAGAACTGAGTACAGTTGTAGTGCAGATGATTATACTCCTCTAGTCTTGTCCTATAAAACTACCAACTGGTTCATTTAAAGTTTAAATTGGGTATGTTTTAAACATACAGACTTAAGTGGATTATTGTGCATTTGAAGAGATTAAGATACGTGGTGGCTGAGAATTAACTACAGGATGCATTTAGTGAAGTGGTATTTCATGAAAAACCTGAATATTATCTTGATTTTGTTTTAGAACAAAGTTACATGTGGCCAACAGGAGAAAGTTCTGAAGTCATGATCTTTCAGTGTAGCCCCACCTGTTGAGTTTGGGAGATTTTTTTTCCCTCTAGGATGCTTGATTAATATTATATTGTTGTTCTAATTGAAAAGCTGAATTTTTAACCTGCCTGACATGGGTTTAATTTACTTTTATACTTCTGTCTGTAAACCTTGTGTTTAATATCTAGTTTCAGAACCCTTGTTTGAAAATCAATAACACAAAGCAATTGTGCTTAAAATTTGTTTTCAGTTTTATAGCAATGTTTGTTTCCTTAGTTGTTGTCCACCTGTGAAAGCCTTACCTAAACACTTGTGATTATTACTTGTGAACTTGTCTTCTACCCAGTTTGTTGCACTCATTTGACACTCATGTTTTATGATATTTTGATGTCCCCGTCTGTAAAGTGAGAATTGGATTAAATTATCTCTTCTGGCTCTAAGTAAGTGTAGTTGCTCAGTCATGTCCGACTCTTTGCGACCCCATGGACTGTAGGCCACCAGGCTCCTCTGTCCATGGGATTCTCCAGGCAAGAATACTGGAGTGGGTTGCCATTTCCTTCTCCAGGGGATCTTCCCAACCCAGGAATCTAACCTGGGTCTTCCGCATCACAGGCAGATGCTTTACCCCTCTTCTGGCTCTAAGAGAATACTAATAACAGTTACTGAGTAACTGTGAATGTCTCAGGCACTGTGTTAGGTGCTTGTATTTTTTTTTTTTTTTTCTTACTCAGACTTGCAAGAAAGATACCACTCTCATTTTAAGATGAGGTCTAGACTCTATAGAGTCTAGAAGAAGGGAACTTGTTCACATCATATAGAGAGAAGGTAGGTGAAGACGCTAGGATTCATATCTAGGTCTGATTTCCTCCAGAGCCTTTCCAGCTGAATCTTTTTACTTTATGCTTTTTTCTTGGGTTTGTATCATTCCTCTCAGGTAGATGGTAAATTCTTTTGGTGAAAGTGACTAAATTCATTAGTGACTTTATTTCCGTATCATCTTATATACAACAATCATGAAGCCCTAATTTGTTAGTCAGTAAGTTGTGTCCCACTTTTTGTAGCCTGCCAGGCTCCTCTGTCTGTGGGATTTCCCTGGAGTGGGTTGCCATTTCCTTCCCCGGGGGATCTTCCCGACTCAGGGACTGAACCTCGGGTCTCCTGCATTGGCAGATAAATTCTTTATCTCTGAGCCACCAGGGAAGCCCTATATACTAGGAACTATTTAATAAATGTTTTGTTTTAGTGCTGTAATTAGGAGATAGCACAAGATACTTACAATAATTCTATCCTTACTATTCTAAATGGGAGGGGGGAAATCTTGCTTTTCAAATCTTATTTTTATAATTTAATGTTGACTGTTTCTATTTCTTTCACTGAAGAAAGTGAGAGGAAGAAATTCCTAATTACACAAATCAGAGAGTAGAGGAATTAGAAATACAGTGAGATCACAAATACAGAATAAAGAATTTATCATCAGTTTGAGAATAGTATATAAGTGCAGCATGGGTTGAGAGGTAAAAATGAGCTGGAAAACAGAAGAAAAACTTGAACAAATAAGGGCTTTATGATTTTGTTAGCTCAGTTTGGGAGATGAAAAAGTGGAAAATCATGAGGATTTTGAAAGTACTGATACTTATTTTGTACTTTTTTTTTTTCTTTTTTGCCAGAGTTCTAGATATTTTATATGACACGTTAGGCATAAACACTTTATTCATATTATCTGATAATTTTTTAGCTAATAATATAATGAATGAGCTCGAGTCCTTTTCTTTTTGATAGATGTAAAAACTTAGTTTTGATCCATAGACATTTTGCATTGCTTTTATTTCTGAGTATTTGAAATATTCTTTTTTTGTAAGTATTCTTTTATGTTCTAGTGTAACAACTTAAATTTTATGAACCCCTTTGCTAAGTCCTGCAAAAAAACAAGTCCCTCCTCTTCAGCGTGATTGATTCATTTTTTACTGTGAAATATGCCCAGTGTTTTGAAATTCACTAAATGTCAAACTCTTTGGGAAGAAGAACCTGTGTTGAATGAGCACTAGCTATGCTCACAGGATGAGCAGCTGATGACAGCAGCTAGCATTCATTGTTTAGTTCCTATGTGCCAAGCATTATTAAATGTTATTTTTGTTCATTGTCTTCTTTAATATTCTAAACAATTCTGTGAGATAGATATTATCATTATCCCCATTTTACAGATGAGAAAACTGAGCCTGAGAGAGGTAATTGGCCCAAGGACACAGAGCTAAAACGTGTTGGAATCAGGATTTGAATCCTGGCACTGAGACTCTAGACTCTTAAGCTCTTAACCTTAATATACCAAGAAAAACAGTCATCACTGTTTACCACCTGGGTCCAGTAGATCTTTTAAAATTTATTATACCTTTAAGTCAGTTTTTGAATAATTTATAGAAGTAAAAATAAAAGAATAGTAAAAAAAAGTATATTTAGAAATGTTAATGATATTTAAACATAGCACATGCAAATTTTTGTTCTGCATTTTCCTGGTTTTGAAGGCATATGTACCTGAAATGGATAACATCATTTAAATGTAAATAGCTGTCCATCATCCATCATACACGAACCTACATGTTTTTAATAATGTCTCTTAAGAGGCCCTAGCTTATCTTTTCTTCTGGTTCTACTTGTGCTTGCAATACTTTGTGTGTGTGTATGTGTGTTAAAATATGCATGTAATAAAATTTACCATTTTAACCTTTGTTAGGCCTACAGTTCAGCAGCATTTAAGTACATTCACATTGTGTAATCATCACTACCATCCATCCCTAGAACTCTTTCATCTTCCCTGATGCAATAATTTTTAGTTGTATAAGATAGTTTTTAAAGTAAGCTTATGGTTTTGCTGAAGCAGGGATAGCCATCATCTTTGCTCATAAAACATTCTTACTTTTAGATTTATGAACACCAGTTAGTTAGTCCAGTGATTTTTTTTTTTAATTTGTGTTCTTTCTTTTTACTCACCTTTGTGTACACAGTAGCATTTGTCCTCATTTGAACTATATCAACATCGTAAATGGTAACACAATATGTTACCTCTTTTGCAAAACAGGTTCTTGTTGTCAAAGTGTGTAAGGAGTCCTTTTTGTTGAATACTAACTAGATATTTCATATTTCCTTTTTGATCTTAGAAATTCATTGTCCAACTCATTGATCGTTTAAAAAATAATTTTTGAGGTAAAATTCACATAGCACAAAATTAACTTAAATTTTTTTTTAAGTTATTTCTTTTTTTAAATTAATGTATAGTTGATTGGTAATTTGTACCAGTTGGCTATACAGCAGAGTGACTCAGTTATACACATATATGCATTCTTATATTCTTTTCAAAATTATCCATTTTAAAGTGAACAGTTTAATATCATTTCAGTTCAGTTCAGTCGCTCAGTCATGTCCAACTCTTTGTGACCCCATGAACCGCAGCACGTGAGGCCTCCCTGTCCATCACCACCTCCCAGAGTCCCCCAAACTCTCCCAGGATCAGGGTCTTTTCAAATGAGTCAGCTCTTCGCATCAGGTGACCAGAGTATTGGAGTTTCAGCTTCAACATCAGTCCTTCCAGTGAACACCCAGGACTGATTTCCTTTAGGATTGACTGGTTGGATCTCCTTGTAGTCCAAGGGACTCTCAAGAGTCTTCTCCAACACCGTGGGTCAAAAGCATCAGTTCTGCTCTCAACTTTCTTTATAGTTCAACTCTCACATCCATACATGACCACTGGAAAAACCATAGCCTTGACTAGATGGACCTTTGTTGACAAAGTAATGTTTCTGCTTTTGAATATGCTGTCTAGGTTGGTCATAACTTTCCTTCCAAGGAGTAAGCGTCTTTTAATTTCATGGCTGCAGCCACCACCTGCAGTGATTTTGGAGCCCAAAAAAATAAAGTCTGACACTGTTTCCTCATCTATTTGCCCTGAACAGATGGGACCAGATGCCATGATCTTAGTTTTCTGAATGTTGAGCTTTAAGCCAACTTTTTCACTCTCCACTTTCACTTTCATCAAGAGGCTCTTTAGTTCTTCTTCGCTTTCTGCCATAAGGGTGGTGTCATCTGCATATCTGAAGTTACTGATATTTCTCCCAGCAATCTTGATTCCAACTTGTGCTTCTTCCATCCCAGCATTTCATATGATGTACTCTGCATATAAGTTAAATAAGCAGGGTGACAATATACAGCCTTGATTTATACCTTTATTGATTTGGAACCAGTCTGTTGTTCCATGTCCAGTTCTAACTGTTGCTTCCTGACCGGCATATAGGTTTCTCAAGAGGCAGGTTAGGTGGTCTGGTATTCCCATCTCTTTCAGAATTTTCCACATTTTGTTGTGATCCACACAGTCAAAGGCTTAGGCATAGTCTATAAAGCAGATATAGATGTTTTTCTGGAACTCTTGCTTTTTCGATGATCCAGTGGATGTTGCCAATTTGACCTCTGGTTCCTCTGCCTTTTCTAAAAGAAGCTTGAACATCTGGAATTTCACAGTTCACGTATTGCTGAAGCCTGGATTGCAGAATTTTGAGCATTACTTTACTAGCATGTGAGATGAGTGCAATTGTGCGGTAGTTTGAGCATTCTTTGGCATTGCCTTTCTTTGGGATTGGAATGAAAACTGACCTTTTCCAATCATCTAGTAGATTCATAATGTTGTACAACTACTCTCTCTGTATATTAATAGTTCTGTAACGTTTACATTCTTCTGAAGTAAAATCCCCTATTCACTAAGCAGTTTCTCCATTTTATTTCTTTCCCTAGCCCCTGGCAATACCAGTGTGCATTTTGTCTCTATAGATTTATATATTTTGGATATTTCATATAAATGGAATCATTCAATATATGACCTTTTACACATGACTTCTTTCAAAGAGCGTGTTTTGGGATTCATCCACTCTGTAACATTTATCAATATTTAATACCTTTTTATAGTTGTATAACATTCCATATGTTCCATTGTATGTATATATAGAATTTGTTTATCTTTTCCTCCTTTTATGAACATTTGGGCTGTTTCCACCTTTTCGCTGTTCATGCATGTACATGTACTTGTTTTGAATACCCGTTTTCAGTTCTTTTAGATATATAGCTGGGAGTAGAATTTCTGGGTCCTGTGGTAATTCTGTGTTGAACTTTTTGAAGAACTCCCAAGTGTTTCCAACACTCATTGGATTTTAAGTTTTAGAATATATCTAGGATATTGTCAGTGGTGTGAGATGTTGTTTATATCAGGGTGATTTTACCTGAATGATTTTACCCTTCCAGGGGACATTTGGCAATGTCTGGAGACATTTTTTTTTTTTTTAATAAAGTTGATTTGCAGTATTGTGTTAGTTTCAGGGGGATAGCAAAGTGATTCAAAGTTATATATATACACACACACACACATACATATATTAGGTTATTTTCCATTTTATGTTATTACAAGATATTGAACATTGTTCACCATGTTATACAGCAAATCCTTGTTACTTATCTATTTTCTGAATAGTAGTTTGTACTGTTAATCTCATCCTCCTAGTTTATCCCTTCCTCACCCCCTTTCCCCTTTGGAGACTGTGTTTCTTTTCTATGTCTGTGAGTTTGTTTTTGTTTTGCATATAGATTTATTTGTATTATTTTTTAGATTCCACATATAAGTGATATAATTTTTATCCTCTCTGTCTGGCTTTGCTTAGTATGAAAATCTCTAGGTCCGTCTGTGTTGCTGCAAGTGGCAATGGTTCATTATGTTTTTTATGGCTGAGTAATATTCCCGTGTGTGTATGTGTGTGTGTGTTTGTGTGTGAAATATTCTTGAACCAGTCATCTGTTGATGGGCACTTGGGTTGCCTCCACATGTTGACTTTTGTAAATAGTGCAGCTATAAACATTGGGATACATGTATCTCTTCTAATTGTCATCTTTTCCAGATATATGCCCAGGAGTGGGATTGCTGGATCATATGGTAGTTCTGTTTTTCGTTTTTAAGGAAACCTCCATATTGTTTTTCATAATAGCTGCACCGGTTTACATCCCTGACAACAGGGCAGGAAGGTTCCCTTTTTTGGAGACAGTTGTGATTATCACAGCTGTACTTGCTATAGGATCTAGTGGGTAGAGGCCAGGGACGCTGCTAAACATCCTGTAGTGCACAAGACAGCCCTCTACAGCAGAAAAGTTACTTGGTTCTGAATGTCAGAAGTGCCAAAGAAACCTTGGCTTATGTCAGCTTTATTGTCATCACTAGAGTGCTGTTACTTTTTTTTTTTTTTAGCGTTCATCTCGTGATTCTCTAATAATTGTGAAACTTTTTCTCTGTCAGTTCTCTCTTTGCTGTTAGGGGAGGAATATGAGGGATTCTGAAGTACTTGTTCAATGAAAGCTAACAAAAAAGACTACAAAGATGGTATCTCTAGTGTTTTGTATCTTTTTGAAAGGTGAAGCAGTGCTTTGGGCAGCACCATAAAAACAAAGATGATGCAGTGGCTATAATGTATTTCACTGTTGCATTATTTGGGGTAATCTTGCATTTTCTCCTTAGTTTAGTCTTCTTTGGCATAGTTTAGAATAATTGATTAGGACATGTCAGAGTAATTCCTGCTGCTGCTGCTAAGTCGCTTCAGTCGTGTCTGACTCTGTGCGACCCCAGAGACGGCAGCCCACCAGGCTTCCCCGTCCCTGGGATTCTCCAGGCAAGAACACTGGAGTGGGTTGCCATTTCCTTCTCCAGTGCATGAAAGTGAAAAGTGAAAATGAAGTCGCTCAGTCACGTCCGACTCAGCGACACCATGGACTGCAGCCTACCAGGCTCCTCCGTCCATGGGGTTTGCCAGGCAAGAGTACTGGAGTGGGGTGCCATTGCCTTCTCCTAGAGTAATTCCTAGGATAATGAAATAACAAACTTTAAAGATATAGGGAAATTAACCACTAAGATTCCATAATATATTACAGATTTCTAATAATGTGCAGTGAACCTATATGGTAATTTTGTTCTATTTAAAAATGAATAAATCTTTGTTCTTTAAAACTCCTCTAGAAAGACTGAAAGTCATGAGATAGCAATCTTTACATATAATTAAAACAATGCAAAAAAAATCTTTAGGATAAAAAAATTTGGATACAGAGGTAATCACTATGCTCTATAGCTCCCTTGGGTGGTATTTCATTCTGTACTGTCAGGAAATGATAATTAAAAATCAATTTTGATTTCTCTTTTGTTTTTAGAAATTTTGCTTGATATATTTCCCTCCTTAGTTCTCAAAATAATTATATCTTATTTAATTATTATTATTATATTTTTGTAGGAGAGAGAGAGAGGGGAAAAAAAGCCTTGGGAAAAATTACACCTGCTGATATTAACAAGAGCTTGAATTAAGAAATTTTTCAAACTCAGCAAATTGAAGCTTAATACCACAATAGCTGTAGCTACTGACCAGGTAAGAATTAAGAATGTATTTTACTTTTATTTATTCTTTCAGGATATTGTTATAACAATATTATGAAAATGTGTTACTTTTAACACAGATCAAAAGCCCAGATTTAAGAGCTCTTGAAAGTCACAAGTAGCCTTTTTGTTCTTGTCTGCTTTCTATAAACTTCTTAAAAGTAATGTAATTTAGAACACTTAACAATATATTTCATTTCCAAATGTTGGTTTTTTATTAAACCTTATTATCTTATCTTAAATGTTGTAGTTTGCTAAATATTTTTTTCTGTTTGCTGAGACATCTCATTTTGCTAAAAACACAAGTTTGACCTGCCAGATTTTCTTTCCCTCTGCTCCCCACTTAGCTCATGTATATTCACAGCATCTGGAGTCTGTGTAAAGTCATCAGAAACAACACAGGGGGAATAGATAAACTGAACACAGCTGGGAATTTACTTTGGCTTGGAATATATAAAATGTCTAAAATTTTTCCCCCCCATTTGTTCTTTATTTTAGTAAGCTTGCACTGATCCAAAAGAATTTTTTTTTTCTTGGAATAATATCTTGTAGAGGAATAAATGTCTTTTATATTTTAAATACACAGGAGTTTATTTTGTTTTGTTTTCAGTCAACAGCCTTTAAAAAGTACTGTGTATGGAATGCCATATTTGAGTTTTGGAATTTTAATGAGAATTTAATGGAGAATTTATTTGTAAATGTTGCTGTTAGGAGAGTTAGTTAATATTGTGAAGTGGAAATTTTGTTTAGACTATCAAGTTTTCTTATGTGCCTTTTCGTTTTTTAAAGAGAGTTTATCTGTTATCAGTCTCACAAACTTGTGGAGTGAAGGATGCCAGACCCAAAACATATTATTTTGTTTATATAAAATTCAAAAACCCTGAGAAGGTATGCTATTAGACCTTGGAATTCTGCCTTTGCAGGGGGTTGGAGACTAGGAAGGAGCATAAAAGAGTCTTAGGTGCTGGTAAGGTTCTCTTTCTTCATCTAGGTGGTGGTTGTGGTTGTATGTTCACTTTGTACAGATTCCATGGTTGTATCATTTGGGCACTTTTCTAAATTAGGATTTGAATGAAGTTTGCAGTATTAACAATGTTAAATATTCACAGGATTAAATTGTTAGCAATATTCAGCAAACATAATTAGGTAACAGTGTAATGATTATAAGTTAGTAGAGTTAGTAAAGCTGTTTTAACTAGTAAAACAACTTGGACAAGTGACAAAATTAATCTGTTAGTGTTTATTTAGTTTCAAATATAATTTGTAGTAGTGCCATTTTCTAAAGCATACATGTAGGAAGAAGAGGAATTTTAAGGCATACTAGAAGTGACTTAGCAGCAGCAGCAGTTTTCAAGTAGAAAAAATTGCTTCATTATTATGTTTATTTAGTTGTACTAATATTAATTTTTATAATTTGATTACTCTTTTTTGTGCATTTGTGGCCATATTAGTACCCTTGCTATTTTTCCCTTTGATTTCTTCTGTGAAATTTTTGCGCTTATAAGAGTATCTTCTGTGGTTACTCCAGAAATGAAAAAAAATCAGATCGACATTTCAAAGTTAATCTTCTTTGTATTGATTTACTCTAAAATTGAGGCCAGAAGCCGAATTTCCTTAGTGAAAATGGTGTATATCTTCACAGTATCTGAAATAATGCAAACTATCTGTGTGGATTCTAGAACACTATCCTAATGCACTTAATGTTTACTTTATAATATTTTGTTTAGTATAATGAGTGCGTTTTAAAGCCTTTGATGCTAATTCAGAGATCCATAATCTGCTCACAATGTCTTTCACATGTAGTTTTGATGATAACTGACAAGCTGTAAGTTAATTAGCACAGAACTTACTAATGAGGATGTTAAAATTTAATTTAAAAGTGAGGATTTTTATTTGTACACTCTGGACAAATTGAAGGAAATTCAATCATACAAATGATAAGCATTTCAGGCACTTTTTCCTCATTCAGGTACTTTATTAGATAACAATAAGAAAATATAATTAACTTAATGATAGCAAAGTTTTGAAAGTATGCTAAGATTGCTTGTCTTTAGAACTAGGGAAAACCCAAAACCAAAGCAGTAAAATAAGGTCTGTTAATTAGCATGGAAGACAGCTTCTTGAATTAATATGTGGTGTTAATTAACAGGAAGTCTGATGTTGTGTTGTAATTACCACCAATATTTTTGACATACTGAGTGACTGAAGGTGAATTACATAGATAGCAATTGAGTAAACACTTTTGTGCTTAGGATCGTTTTTCTTTGTTTCTGTTTTCTAGAAATATGGACAGACTTCTTAGACTTGGAGGAGGTATGCCTGGACTGGGCCAGGTTAGTATATGGACTAACTATTTTTTTGTGTGTTAAATACAAGCCTTTCACTAGTTATCCAAACAGAAAGAAATCACTCCCAAGAAATTCTCCTCACAGATAACCTTATGGTAAGAAGCGTCCCTTACTGCTGGTTGTTGTGTACCAACACTAGATAACTTGTGAGAATATGTTCTATTAATTTTCTCCTAGGAATAAGAATTTTCTCTGCTTTGATTTAAACTTTTGAGATATGCAAGATAATCAAACTTGCCTTTTGGTGAAACAAAGAGAGACTCATAATATGGTATTTCTGGGTTTACAATGTAGACTTTAAAAGTAACACATGAAAAAGTAAACCGCGCATACTCTTGGCAAATCCGGAAAAGCCATAGAATGTCTGTGTGGGCAACCTTAACACTGATAAATTCCTTCCAGTAGTTATGATACATGGATGAATAAGTAATACCTCTTTTTCCTTTAAACTTGATATATATGATTTCTTTCATATTCTTATTAAAATTAAATTAATTTTCAGTTATTTTTAATATTATCATTTATCTTGTTCTGCACAGTTGAGGCAAATGGCCTCCAGATAGATTTCTGTCTTAGGATATTCTGTCTGCTTTCAGCTGAAGAAGAAATTTCTGCCATTTTTGAATTCTTCAGTGATTGTCTTCCCAATCCTCCAGTCACAAAAAAGATGATTATGTGAGACTTTTATGTAATACATTATTTTATGTTGACATTTTGGGAGTATTTTTCTAACCCACCTTTAGAACCCTTTTAGTGATCAGCTTTCCCGTATTTCCATATCACTATCAATGACTTTGTCTTCCTTTATTTATAGTAGTCTAATATTTTGTGTGGGAAGTAGTTGTGTTTGAGATTTCATGAAATTTTCAATGTTTCTTAGGCACTTTTACAAGAATTCTGTATTAGGTCCATTGTGCTTGATGACTAATAAACCTTTTCCTTTTAGGATGTTGAAGGCATTTTATGATTCTGTATTGTACCCTTGCACAGACCATTTCTTAGTTTTGACTGTTTCTCATGTTCCTTTTCTGTAAGCCTGTTTCTTTATGATTCTTCATTTTTCTAAAATCTTTGTAATACGTTTGCTTAAGAGGTCTAAATTTCTCTGAACTTGGCCCCTAAAGCTGCTTTCATACTTTTGCACACATTATAGATCGCTTCTAGAATTTTCTGATTCACTCTAAAATCAGCAGTAATATTGTTTAGGTATATAAAAGTGTCAAAAGTGAACTGAGGTGGTGTATAGATACTTCACATTTACCTGCAAATTACAGGTCAAGGTATTACCTTACTGGAATTCTTAAGAGAAGTTGCTTCAAATTTAAATACCAAAATAACTTTTCCCTTAAGTAGTAGATACAGTAAATTATATATCCATGCCAGAAATCCATGCCTGGAAATTGCTGGACATGAAATGATGGTTTGACTGACTACAAATTGATTGACATCATACCTCAGTGACCACTGCAAACCTTTGCATTGAGCGGAAAACCAAGTGTTGGTTCAGTAACCTGGCCTTGGTTTTGGATAATTTCATCGGCATGTGTTCCTCCTTAATTTGTATTCTTATTTGAACTTAAAAATATGTTGTCTGAGAGTCTGTTACTTCATGTGTTTCATTTTTCTGATTAGATGACAGACTTTCAAAAGAATGATATATGGGGTTCTTATTTCTGTGATAACCTTGTTTATCAAATACTAGGTGTTCAATAATTATATTTTTTCTTAAAATTTTATTATGCTCTTGTTCTAACCTAAATTGACAAACAGATATGATGTTACTTCTGTAAAATGAAAAGTTGTATATTATTTTGTAATAAGGAGTAAAAAAGTTAAGTGTATTGTTTATTAAAAATTTTTTTTGGCTGTGCATCCGTGGCACACAGAATCTTAGTTCTCTGACCAGGGATCAAACCTATGCCTCTGCAGTGGAAGGAGGGCGTCTTAACCACTGGAGTGCCAGGGAAAGTCCCAAGTGCATTATTTAGTTTCAATTAAAAAGTCAGAGATCTTTGGGTTGATAATAGCTATTTCCATTTGATAATGTGTAGCAGCCAATAAAAGTAGAAAAGGAGATAGAAGTTGTTTTATCCCTCCAAAAATAAGTGGGAAATGTTACTGTCTTACCATATAATGGAAAAGTCAGAATTTCTTCATAAATAGGGGCAGATTACTTGCTGTTAACTTTTCGATGGCCCTTTTAAAACATGGAAATTGTAGCAGAATAAAGTTTTCCATCCATCCTACTGACTCAGCTTTCTTTGACTAGAAATGACATTTCTCTTTTCCATGGCTAATCCTTTCGCTTATTCTCTGATCCCATCCTGTCTTGAAACCTTACTCATCTCCACTGACCTTTTTCTCTGTTACAGATATTTAAATGTCCTATATCCCCCCCAGACTTCCCTGCATCCTGCCATTAAACGTTTCGTTTCCAGAATTCCTGTAATAATAACTGAGACTCACATATCCTGCCTCCTTACTTCCATTGACTGATGAGATTATATTCTGGCCTCCTCCATTACTGTACTAGAATTGTTCAGATTGTCAAGTCTGTTGGCTCACTGTTAGTTCTCTTTCACTGTTTTAATATATCACATTGTTCACAGTGTCTTTCTTGCATCTTTCTTCCATTAGCTTTTTCCTGTTACTTTTTCCTAGATCTTCATCATGGTATGCATACCCTATAAGATGACTTAAAGTTTTTTTTTTAATATTACATTTTTAAATGTTATTATTTGAACAGTAGCAGGCTAAAATCATTAAATCTGTCCATAATACCCTACTTCAGTATAACTTATCAGTAGTGAAGCAAAAACAGATGTTTTATTAGAACTATTACAGTTTGTAAATGAATAGCTTTTTGTTTCAAATATGTTTTTATTTACTTTGCTACAGTGCTTATGAACTTGAAATTACTGAAAGATATGAGATGATTATATTAAAAGCATTTATTGCTCTCATTAGACTGCTTGATTTTCTTTATAACTATCCCAACTTAGGTCTTGGCAACTAAGCTATTTCCTAAAGCAGTCAAGACTAAACCCAAGAGATGGGCATAGCCAAAGCATAGTCAGCAGTCTCTAAAAGTTTCTTTTAAAATAATTTAATAATACTTACTTTATTTTACTTATTTATATTTTGGCCTTGGCACATGACTTACAGATCTTAGTTCTCTGATGGTGGATTGAACTTGTGTTTCCTGAAGTGGAAGCTCAGAGTCGTAACCACTGGACCACCAGGGAATTCCATCCACAAGTTTAGGGACTTCCCTTCTGATCTAGTGGCTAAGACTGCACTCCCAATGCAGGGTGCCTGGGTCCAATCCCTGGTCAGGAAACTAGATCCCACATGCCTCAGCTAAGTGTTCATGCCACAACTGAAAGATTCTGCATGCCACAGCTGACACCTGGTGCAGTCCAATAAATACATATTAAATTTAAATAGAAGTTTTAGTTTAAGTCTCTTGGTCAATTTTAACTTTAGAAAAGTTGAGATAAGCTTAAAAGTGAATGAAACTGGAGTACAATGTCTATGGCATTATCTTGTATTTGAATTCTTCAGACCAGTGTTTTGACTTTTTTAATATGTTGGATGTAGGCTATAGGGAATACCAAAGTAAACAAGAATATCATTATTTAGGGACCTAACAATCTAGTAGACATAGAGCAGTTATGTTTTAAGGGCCTGGCACTACTTCGAATTAGCAAATGTTAGTCCTGGAGAAGGCAGTGGCACCCCACTCCAGTACTTTTGCCTGGAAAATCCCATGGATGGAGGAGCCTGGTAGGCTGCAGTCCATAAGGTCGCTAAGAGTCAGACACGACTGAGCGACTTCACTTTCACTTTTCACTTTCATGCATTGGAGAAGGAAATGGCAACCCACTCTAGTATTCTTGCCTGGAGAATCCCAGGGACAGAGGAGCCTGGTGGGCTGCCGTTTATGGGGTCGCACAGAGTTGGACACGACTGAAGCGACTTAGCAGCAGCAGCAGCAGCAGCAGCAGTGCTTTTTATAAATAATGTGATTTTTATAGGATATGATATTTAATTTTTTATGCAAAAAGGGAAAGTGAGACTGAATTGAGGAAATGATGCTTGAACTAAATTTTGGATTATAACCCAGACAAACTGAGAAAAGCCAGGAGAATATGTGATATGAGGGGAAATAATGGAAAAAGAAGCTGGTAAGGGAGTTTGGACTAGATTAGATATAGGCATTCAGCAGGTATTGAATGCCATTCTTAGTGCTTTTTACTTTTTCTCCAATTGTTGTACTTTGATGAAGACTTTTTATTTTTTTATCAGAGTTGTAAGATAATTCCACCTGTGTTTTTGAAAAGTAATTCTAGTGGTAGTTTGGAGAATAGGTAGGAGGAAAGAGTTTAAAGGTAAAGTCATCAATTATATGAAATATTTTTGACTTTTAACCTTCTAGGAACATAGTAGGATTATGCCTTTCCATCATTTTTGAACTTAGCCTGCTTGCGGTTTTGCTTTGGCCAGTGGAATTTGACTTGGAAATTGACAGGTCACTTTTAGACAGAAACTTTAAGAATCAGTGTGTGATTTGCCTGCCCTGGTAACCCAGGAAATGGAATCTCTCTGAATGGAATCTCTCTGAGAGAGAGCAACATAACAACCTATAAGTCAGAAATCCTATGATTTTTGTGTGAAATTCCTGAATTTTTTTAGTCTCTAGTTTTTAAGAAACATGATATAGGCCAAACTAAACACAAACTAAAAACATATGTTTTACCTATAAGTTACCAGATTGTATCTTTCTAACACTGACTTCAGTAACTTCTGATGCAAAAATAAGGGAAAATACTATAGGGGGGGTGGTCAGAAAAAGCTTTCTGAAAGTGGTGAGATGTAAGCTACATTTTGAAGGGTTATTCCAGGTGACTAGACTTAAAAAAAAAAAAAGCTTCACAAATTGAATATGATCTGTTTTATTTGTTACAACTCCCAAATCCATAGTGTATGGATTTTGTATTTAAAACCAATAACTATTTTTTGGTTTCTGTTGAGTCTTAGAGTAGGAATGTTCTTTCAATTATTTATCTTACAGGTTTTAATGTAACATTTTATAGAAGGGATTAATATAATATAGTAATGGGGGAAATGACTGGAATAAATGCAGAAGTAACACCATTTTCATGAATGATGAGCTTCAGTATCACATGCCAGTTCTCTCCAGTTAATCATAAATTCAGTGCAGTTCCAATAAAAATACCAACCAGAATTTTCATGGAATTAGAAAACTGATTATAAAATTTATATAGGAGAAAAAAAACCCCAAGAATAGCAAAGAGATTCTTAGAAAGGAAAAAGAAATTTTGTTTTACCAAATATCAAAATATATTTTAATGCTGTGTGACTCAAGTATTAGTACTCAAGTATTGTGTGACTCAAGTATGTTTTATTGGTATAGAGATCGGTGGTGGTATTGTTCAGTCACCAAGTTATGTCCGATTCTTTGCAACTCCGTGGACTGTAGCACGCCAGTCTTCCCTGTCCCTCACCATCTCCTGGAGTTTGCCCAAGATAGAGATAGGTTGATTGGTATAATCAAAAAGAAAGTCCAGAAATAGACTCATGTATATATGGAAACTTGATTTATAGTAGAGATGGTATTAAAAATAAGTGGGGAAAGAGTGGCATGTTCATTAAATGATGCTGAAGCAGGTGGCTTTCTTTATGGGAAGGAAAACTAATACTAAATTCCTACCTAATTCTGAACACAAAAATCTATAGCAAATGGATTAAAGATCTACCTATGAAAATTAAACTTTATAATTTTGGAAGACACACCTATTAGGATAGTTATTATCCAGAAAATGTAGTAAATATTGGTGAGAGTATAGAGAAACCCTTGTGCGTTGCTGGTAGGAATGTAAAATTGTGTGACCTCTGTGGAAAATGGTATGGTGGGTCCTCAAAAAATTGAATAGAATTATATGATCCAGCAATTCCATATCTGGGTATATAACCCAAATAATTGAAATTAGGGGCTCAAATAGATATTTGTACAGCCGCTTTATAGCAGCAGAATTTGTAATAGCCAAAAGGTAGAAGCAGCTTGTATTTATTGATGGCTTAGTGGATAAACAAAATGTGGTATATTAATACTGTGGATTATTATTCAACCTAAAAAGTGCTGACACATGCCTCAACATGGGTGAACTTTGAAGACATTATTCTGAATGGAATTAACCAGTCACAAAAGGACGAATATTTTATGATCTTGGTTAAATGAGTTACTAATCTGATTCATAGAGACAAAAAGTAGGATGGTGGTTGCCAGGAGTCGGGGGTTGTAGTGGAATGAAGAGTTGGTGTTTAATGGTACAGAGTTTCAGGTTGGGAAGACGAAAGTTCTATAGACGGTGGTGATGATTGTACTGCTGCTGCTGCTGCTAAGTCACTTCAGTCGTCTACGACTCTGTGTGACCCCATAGACGGCAGCCCACGAGGCTCTCCCATCCCTGGGATTCTCCAGGCAAGAACACTGGAGTGGGTTGCCATTTCCTTCTCCAATGCATGAAAGTGAAAAGTGAAAGTGAAGCCGCTCAGTCGTGTCCGACTCTTAGCGACCCCATGGACTGGAGCCCACCAGGCTTCTCTGTCCATGGAATTTTCCGGGCAAGAGTACTGGAGTGGGGTGCCATTGCTTTCCCACAACAGTGTGAATGTATTAATGCCCTGAAATTGTACACTTAACAGTGGTTAAAATGGTAAATTTTATGTTATGAAAATGAAACAAGTTTTAGATTAATTTTTTTTAAACAAACACTTGTTGTAAAGTGTTAATGAAGACTTAGGAAGCAACAATTCTCATAGAAGCCTTTTTCCTTAGGGTTGGTCTGTGTGTGACAGTTTGGATTATTGAAAAATTACAAAGTACCTAAGTGTCAAAATGCGTTATGATGGAATATTATATAGCAGTTAAAGTGAACTAGGTTCTATATCTCAGTATGCATAATACAAACATATTAAGAGAAAATTTCGGGTTGTAGGTATGTACATACACTATGAAAGCATTAATGCTAATTCTTAAAACAGAATAACTTTTTTTAAAGGTAAAAGTATTACAAGTTCTAAAGCATCTCTGTCCAATAGAACTTTATGCTGTGAAGGAAATGTTCTGTATGTGCTAATACAATAGCTATTAGCCATATGTGGCTATTATCAAAGACTTCACGGGTGGCACTAGCAGTAAAGAACCGCCTGCCAATGCAAGAGATGTAAGAGTTGCAGGTTCGATCCCTGGGTTGGGAAGATCCCCTGGAGGAGGGCATGGCAACCCACTCCAGTATTCTTACTTAAAGAATTCCGTGGATAGAGGAGCCTGGCAGGCTATGGTCCCCAGGGTTGCAAAGAGCAGACACGACTGAAGTGGCTTAGCATGCACACACGGCTGTTATTAAGTCTTTGAAATGTGACTGGAAAAACTGAATTTTTAATTTTACTGATTTTTAATTCACTTACATTCCACAGCTGCATGTTGAGTCCACGATATGTACCAGTATGACTTGAAGAACTGAGTTTTTAATTCTACTTAAATTTGAGTAATCATGTGTAGCTTAGTGGCTACCATGTTGTATACCACAGGTCTGAATAACCCACATCAAGTTCATGAGAAGGGAGGGACACAAAAGGAGTTTCTACTTCATAAGTAGTGTTCTCTCTTTTTAATAAGAACAACAATAAAGAAAAAGAACAGCTCAGTGAATAACATTAAATAACATTTTCCTTTAGTTAAACTTCTTTTAAAAGCTGCCAAGTAAAACAAAATCAGAAATTCATTTTAATTTTATTTTCATGCCTTACTTAGATGTTCCATATTCTCTCTTAATCTTGGAGTTGAAGAGGGTAACACTTTAGATCTTGCCAGAGACAAGATCATGTAGGGCCTTGTAGGAAATTCTCTTCCAAGTGACTTGGGAAGTTGTTAGAGGTGTCTAGGCACAGGAGTTTTGCTCATCATACTTTCATTTTTAAAGAACCGGGATACTCTTGGAGATGAGACTTAAGGCAGGAATGAAAGCAGAGACAAGAAGCTACTATACTGTATTGAAATAAATTACAGATTATGATGCTTTATTTTTATTGTATATCTACTACAGAGATTCTAGTGTGGCTTCAGCCAACGTAGATTAATGTGTACAGTTGATGTTTACACCTGTTTTCACATTTGAAACAAAACTTTTGTTTATTGCTGGTGCAGTAGCTTGAAAATGAGCAGGTGTTTACAAAAAGCTTTTTATGGGTTCTTTATGTTCCTGAGCTCTTTAACCTATCTGTATTGACAGTTTTTATATACTGATGGATGCTTCTGGTTACGTTTTTTCCCCATTTGATTCTTTGAGTGTCTATCCTGATGTGATCCTCTGAACGTTTACAAAGAGCCTTTCTAAACATTGATAGATTAATTTGGTCATTTTTCTTCCTATTAAGAAGTAGGTAAGAAGCGACTTAGCAGCAGCAGCAGCAAAGTGTGAAAGTGTTAGTCACTCATCATGTCTGACTCTTTGTGACCTGATGGACTGTAGCCCACCAGGCTCCTCTGGCCGTGGAATTCTCCAGGCAAGAATACTGGAATGGGTTGCCATGTCCTTCTTCAGCGGAGCTTCCTGACCCAGGGATTGAACCTAGGTCTCTTGCATTGCAGACAGATTCTTTACCATTTGAGCTAAGGGGTCAAGAAATTTGAATTGTTTTATTTCTATGCTTAACTACAAATAAATAGTGATTTTGCTTTAGAAACAAAGTAAAAATACAAAATGCATGTAATTCTCTTCATTTGCTGCTCTTGATGTAATAATTTTATTATTTAAAAAGTATAATTCCTAATTATTTTATTCATGTACTTGAGCTGATGTTTCTACTGTAGAAAATTAAGAAAGAGGTCAGGTCAAAAGCAAGCTAATTAGAACATACTCTTTTTAGGTGTCATTGTAATGTAATTCTTCTGCATAGATATTAAACCCTATGAAAAATGTGATGCTCCTCAAATCTGTTCTTGGGTGTCCTCAAGTAAAAGGGAAACAAATTTCTGGTAGTTGCACTGTGGTTAATCTGTGGTGTTTTGTTTGAACTTTCTAGTTGTGACTGGTCTTTCAAGGGGAAAGGTCTTTGACATTTGTGAATGTTAAATTTCTATTTTAATATGAAATTACCATAAATGACTTTTCTTGAATTCTTTAGAACATAAGGGGAGCAGTGATGTGTTTTCAATTACAGTGAAATTGTCTTCCAGAATTGATCACATTCTGATGAAATGAAAAGTCAAAATTCTGGGGAAAAACAAAATGTTAAGATTTTTAAAGTCAGGGATATGATGGATCCATGACAACTGATAGTGCTTTTGGTAGAAAGGGTATATGGAGTGAGAAATAAGATACTTTTGTCTAGTATAGGAAACTAAGATATTATAGTAATATCTTAATATTCTAAATGTGTGGGATGTTATGATCATAATTCAGTTTATAACTTTTCCTTCCTTACCCTCAAACATCATTTTACATGTTTGATTTACTGGTCACTTTGCTCATTTGGTACACTGATCTTCGGGCTTCCAATCTTAAACTTGCCTAACATGATTTTTAATTTTTTAGTTCATATTATCATTTGGACAGTTCTTTAGGTATCATGCTCACTTAAAATCTGGATAGTCATGGCCAGTGTTCTATCCCAGAACATACGTTCAAGGTGGTTCTTCATGAGTTATTATCTGGGTTGAGCATCCTGGAAGTATGCCCCCAAAAGCAGGGCGATGGTCTCTACTGGGCAGCCTCTCGGTGCTGCTTTTCAAACTGTTGTCAGTGATTTCACAGGCCCTTCCCTCAAGGAGACTGAATGAATGCCTGTGTTGGGCACAGTGGGAAGGCTTAGGGACAGTAAAAGTTAAGTGATGACTGGGATAATTGTACTTTTCTCTGTTTCATTGTATATACATTTCCTATCTTTTTACTTGAGTACATTCTTACCTGCCTGTGGTATCTCTCTGTTAACTGTCAGTTCTTTTTAGTGTTCTAAACACAAGAACCTGAGTAATTAGAAGCAAAATGCTTATCAAAAGTAGACAACATGATAAAATATAATTTTGGAAAAACACCCCTTTCTGTTTTATAGTAAAGATGTGCTTTTACTTCATGGGAAATTATTGTTTTATTACCTAGAAAAATACTTTTTTGTTACTATTATATTGCTGTATCACTATAAGGAGATAATTGTGATTTTACTTCAGTTTGTAACTCATTCCAGAGTTTCTGGCTACTATTGCCTTCCCCCTTGCAGGTTCTGATTACTATATGCATTTCCTAGTTTCTGCTTTATAGGTAGAAAATGAGGTCTTCAAATACTTTATAGCTCAGTCTTTCTACAAGGTTCTTCCTTGGGGCTTTCCTTGGGGTCTGAAAATTGTAGGAATATAGGGAGATAACCAGATTATCTGAATAGGGAATGTACGTTTCAGTGGGATTTGGAGCAAATGTATGGACCTGTAAAGAGAATGCACATATTTTGACCGCTGTGTCAGGATTCTTCTCTGGAATTTATAGAAGTAGGGTGGAGAAAGGGATGAGAGCTAAATGGACGAATGCTGAGGGTTTGCATGATTTAATGTGAGTGTTCTGTGTATAGAACCTCCTCATACAGCAATCCTCTATGGATAGGGATAATTATTTCCATATTATTGGGCCAAGTCTTGGAACTAACAGGAAGTGGAGCTAGAGGTGGAACACAAGTCTTTCTGAGGCCAAAGCCTATTCTGCATCAACACTGTGTACTTAGGTAGATAATATCTATGATGTTAGATACTTGCTTCATATAACATTAGGCTGCTTGCTGCATAAATTAGAAAGCCTTAACAGTCTGGAATTTTTATTGGGCAAAATGTAGGCGAAGAGAAGATGCCTGCTTTACAATTTTTTTAGGAAACCTAAAATATTTGAGAGGATTTTTCTTTATGATGACGTTTGTTACATGGCCTATGTTTTTAAAATATGTAAGGAGTGAGTAACTATTTCATTCATTTTAATCCTTATGACTGTATATCTTGACATTGATAAAGACCAAGGAAACAAACAGTACAACTTTTAAAAGAAGATTTATGTTTCTTACTCCTTTTAAGTTTATAAAACATTTTCCTTACTGTTCAGAAACTGATTAGTACTCTAAGCTAGTTGTCAGTGTGTGGTTTCATTAAAAATTTTATTTTGGGAAAGAGGTTTCTATTAAGCTAATTTGAATGACCAATCTTGTTGTACCTTGACTTGTAATAATGAAAGAAGAGGTACAGAGAGCTGTTTTATTTGAATAATAGACTTGCCAATTAGCCATCAAGTGCTTCCATCTGTGAAATTGTTGATCAGATGGGTTAGCTGGGATGTTTCCAGACTAGGGCATCATAAATGGCACTTGAAAACTGTCACTTTGATGATGAGGTTTCAAGTATTACACTGCTTGATGCTGTGGAACCTTTTTTTCCCTTTGCAGTACCATGTTTTTTTAGAACATACTGATCCCACTTATGAATTCTGTGGCATCAAGAGAACTTGGGAGACCTGCCACTGATGTAAAGTTCTGCTTAATCTGCTGCTCTGGCCTGTGCTGAGATTAAACCAGAGTATTAACAGCTTCTTTCATGGCCTTCACAGTAATGTTGGTTGGTGATCTGACTGGCACAGGCAGGCGGTGCTCATTGCCTGTGGGCCATGGAACTGGCACATGTTGACAAGTTTCTTTGCACTTTTCCATTAATACAAACTCATTTTCAGATGTTTACTCCCCTAAGTAAATGTATAGTAGTCTAAGGCCACATTAAGTGTTTCTATGTGGTAATCATATGAAGTGAATTTAACATCTGTCTTATATATTTTTAAAGAATTTAACTTACATATTGATAATTCTTATATTTAAAAATTTAATAATTTAGAAATATAAATTTCTGAAAATAATTGTCATGTATCCTTCTTTACAATGCTGTGTCTTCCTTGCTTGGTCTTACGTTTTACAGGATGTTTTTGTTAGTAAGTTGACTTCCTTGAGTGCTTGTGGATATGATTAGCTGTTGGAGTCCCTAAATGATTTTCCTGTCTCGTAGGACTGTGTCTTGCTTTTCTTTCCCTGTAAACCCAGATTCCTGAAATTTGGGCAGACTTCCTGGTCACCAGTCTGTGTGAGGACAAATTTATGCCCTTTTCCCTTTGTGGACACCAGCTTGCCCTTCTGTTTACCCTGGCACAGATCTCTGACCTGCCTAAACTCATTGTGAAAGGCAGTATGTTTTGGGCAATGATGAAAGGCATGCTCTGGACCGAGGCTAGATCCAGCAATGGCTGAGCTTTATGGAAGAGGAAGAGAATAAGTACCCCCATGGCGGATTCATGTTGATGTATGGCAAAACCAGTACAATATTGTAAAGTAATTAGCCTTCAATTAAAATAAATTTATATTAAAAATAAATAAATAAAAATTGCCAAGTTTAAAAAAAAAAAAAGAATGCTGTGTCAGTGTGCAGGAAAGTGGATGGTTTGGGATCTTGTTCCTATTTATTTTTCTTTCAGGGTAAATTTTCATATATTTGAATCATCCTCAGGTCCTTCAGCTTCCCTGAGTTGATCCTCTGTCTCCTGATGAGAGAAAAGTATCAATTCTAATGTTTGGTTGTTTGTTACTTGGGAGTATTTGACCACTGTGCCTTTTTGTTCTCAAAGGTTTGACTGTTCCCTCTCCTAGGCAAAAATGTCCAGTAGTAAGTCAATGACATTGATCAGGCAACAGGTTTCTGTTTTACAGGTGAGGAAATTGAGGCATGTAACAATTCAGTTGTTCAGTGTGCTGTGTCATTTGAAGAAATTCGACATTTGGGGGGAAAAGTGACTTCAAAGTAGAACCGAGACTGTCGCTGTTAAGTGCTCTTCTATAGAGCTTTAAACAGAAGTGTAAGAAGAGAAGAGATGTGACAGTATTACCTGTGCCTTTCTTCCCCAAAGACTAGAACTTTCTCCTGTGCCCTTTGACCATAGTTACTCTTTCATACCTTGTGAACATTTTTTTCCCTGATGTTTTTTTCTGTCCCTGTTCCTTAATTCCTCAGAAATAGCAGCTCTGTAATTTTTTGCATGGCGTCTCAAATAGTATTGTGAATAGAAGAACAGTTCGTACAGTTAGGGTACTGGGCAGGAGCATTTCTAGGCAGTCCAGGAGAGAGGGTTTCTGTCCCTTAGGCTCCAGCTGTTATGCCTTAAAACTTCTGAGCCTTTTATGCTTCTGAGTAGCATAAATCATGCTCTTCTCAGAAGAACCAAACAAGGTATTTTAGGAAAGCTAAATCATTGTTTTAAAATAGGTGATATTTGACATGTTACAGAGTTAACAAGTTAACTATGCGTATGTGAAATGTGTCCATGCCTTTTCCGTCCCTTCCCTAGGAACTGTTACTAATTTATTTCTGTTGTTCCAAAAATATTCTATATCAGTGCGGTCCAATAGAACATTCCTTGAGCACAGAAATGTGTTATATCTAGCTGCCTAGTATGATAGCCATGAGCCATGTGGCTATTAAGCCCTTTAAGTATGAGTGGTATGACTGAAGAAGTAAATTTTAAATAGTTTAAAGTTTAAGTACCTGCATATGGCCAGTGGCTACTGTATTAAACAGTGTTGTATATATATTTGGGTTGGCCAAAAACTTCATTTTTTTTTTCCTATAAGATGGCTCTAGAAGCACTTAGTTGTCTTCAATTTCATTTGAAACAATTTTGTTAGATTGTATTGTAACAGCTGTCATATCAGCCTGCGTTTAAAAAAAAGCTTATCAAAATAGGTGAATTTTTGTATAGCCATTTTAATATTGAAGATTGAAGAAAAAGCAACATTTTAGGCATCTTATGTCTTATTATTTCAAGAAAGGTAAAAAACGTAACTGAAATGCAAAGAAAACAAAGATTTGTGCAGTGTTTGGAGAAGGTGCTATGACTGATTGAAGGTGTCAAAAATCGTTTGTGAAGTTTTGAGCTGGAGATGTCTTGTTGGACGATGCTCCACGGTCAGGTTGACCAGTTGAGATTGATAGTGATCAGACTGAGGCTTTAACTGAGAATAATTAATGTTATACCATGCAGGAGAGAGTCAACATACTTAAAATATACAAATCAAGTGTCGAAAATAATTTATACTAGCTTGGTTATGTTAATCGCTTTGATGTTTGGGTTCCATGTAAGTTAAGTGAAAAAAACCTTCTTGACATGTGATTCTCTACTTAAATGTAATGAAAATGTTCGTTTTTAAAACAAATTGTGATGGATGATGAAAAGTGGCTACTGTACCATAATGTGAAGCAGAAGAGATAGTAGAGCAAGCTAGATGAACTACCAATCACACCAAAGGCCAGTCTTCATCCAAGAACGTGATGTTGTGTAAATGGAAAGATTGTAAGGAGCCCTCTATTAGGAACTCCTTCTGGAAAACCAAATGACCCAACAAGTACTGCTACCAGTTAGGCCAAATGAAAGCAGCACTCAACAAAAAGTGTTTGGAATTAGTCAGAAGAAAATGCATTCTTCCATCAGGATAACACAGACCTCTTATTTCTTTGATGGCTAGGCATAAACTGCTGGGGAGTTCTGATTGAGCCACTATATTCATCAGACATTGTACCTTCAGATTTCCGTTCTTTACAAAATTCTCTTAATGGAAAAACTTCAGTTCCTTGGAAGACTGTAAAAGGCACCTGGAACAGTTCTTTGCTCAAAAAGACAAAAAGTCTTGGGAAGAGAAAATTATGAAGTTGTCTGAAAAATGGCAAAAGGTAGTGAAACAAAGCAGTGTTCAGCATGATGAAATGAAAATTTGTCTTTTACTTAAAAACCGAAGGAGATTTTTGGCCAACCTAGTACTTAATAGTACATTCTGGAGATTGGCTCCTTGTGTATATTGATACATGTGTATATAGGTGGCTCCTTTTCTTTAAATGGTTGTTTGCTATTCCATTTTATGTCTGAACCATGATATATACTTAGTTTGTTTTCTGTCTTAATGTTTTCACAAGGATATTTACTACATCATTGGCAGCTTTGAATTTAGGCTTCACCACTTACCTTGATCACCTTGGACACATTGATTGACTTTGAGCCTCGGCTTCCTCATTTTTACATGGCAGGCACTGTAGTATCTACTACTGTGGATCGTAGGATTATGTGATTATTAGAAGTAATTTATGTAAAAGATTCAAGAATGGTATTAGGAGCTCAAATTAGGTGTAGTAGATAATAGCCTTACTGTTGCTTACTGTTTTAATAATGAGACCGTAACAACTCCAGAGGCTGATGTTTAATGTTAAATTGTGGCAGAACATTCAGAAGGCTTTGCTTAGCTCATTTCAGGTTTGTAAGTACAGACAATCTCTACCTTTTATTCCCTTCTGTGAATTGTACATAGCCATCTGTGGATTACTTTTCATATGCTAATTTAGAACTTTTGTATATCAGCTGGCAAAATTGTACATTTCAAGCTCTTAACATGGTGCCTTGCCTGTCAGCCAATGGTTAAATTTAAGCAAGATCACAGTCTTAATACAACATTGCCTGTGCTTGAATATTTTATAATATATTTGAATATTGGTGGAAAACAGGAAAATAAAAATGCTGATACTATTTAGAAGCAGCCCTAAAATTACATGGATTAGGAAGCATAATTATGAGTTTAGATATAATTTTTTTCATTAGTATTTTCAGTGATATTGCTTATAAATGAAATCTTTTGAAGTATATTGAAAAAGTAAACTTTTTTGCAGTGTGAGTTTTTGATCACAGACGATTTTTACGTTCTTAATACACTGGCAGCTATTACACTGGCAACTATTGATAAGTGTGTTTTAAGTTTTTCTTGACTTCACTTTTCATAAAATTTAAGATCTGTTGTAACACTTTGCACTGTCATAAGGATTGTTTTCTTATTCAAAGTTCTTTACAGAAAAGTTAGATTAATTTTTTAAAGTTAATAATCAAAATGTTAACAGGTATACAGATTAAGAACCAATTTCAGGCATGTTCTTTGTCTGTATACTATGAAGGATATGCGCTGGGGTTTTTTTGTTACTGTGTTTAATCTGAGTACCTAAAATGGCATGTGTGTGAGTGAAACTCAGTTAAAGGAAAAACAAAGTATTAGCCTTGTTATATGTAAATTTAGTTAGCTTTAGTATTAATATTTATTTCTAAAGCATATACACATATAGTATTAAAATTAGAATTGCTATTTTTTGATAGACACTGGTAATTTAAATATTATAAATTTATCATTAAAACTAGTAGGTGGAATGGTAGCAGCTGTGTGCCAGGTACTGCATATATGCAGTACATGTTTATGCCATTTAATCCTCATAGTAACCAGGACTGTGGGTATGATTTGCCCCATCTCACAAGGGAAAGTGAACCTGAGTTTTAAACTGTGCAGTGAGGCATAAACCTCATATTTCGTTTTCTAATTCCAAAATAGTTTGGGAGGGTGTTCATCAGATTGTTCATAAGCATTATCATCTTCCTTATTTACTGACTTTATAGGAATTCCGCGGTGCAAATGGTTATTTTTTGTTCATGGTGAAGGTCTCAGGACTGCCTCAGCATGTGATTTTGAGCAACAGGTAATAATATTTTTAGTATTTGTATCATTGAAATGATACACTGAATCAAAGGGATTGAACTGTGGGCCAAGAGATTTGGTTCTGAATATTCCTGACATGCAGATTGCACAGTTATTTAAAGTATCTATGTTTATTTTCCTGTGTATCTGTTCCTATCTGTATGTTCTATAGAAGCGTGATCATATCTCTTTGACTGCTTCATTGATTTAAGGATCAATTAAATATAAAACAATGAGAGGATTTTAAAATGTTTTGTAAAGTCATACAGCACTCAGCAAATACTTTAAAATATTGGCTAACTCCAAGCACATAACATTGTGGTGAGTTGTCAAGCCTTGATGAAGTATCCCTAAACTAGATTTGTCTCCTTACACATAATTTCCCTTAACTTTTGGAGCTGCCTTTGCAACTGCAAATTATGAGATAGGAGATTTGGAAACTGCAGAGAGAAAGTGGGGGAAGGTGTGTGTGTGTGTGTGTGTGTGTGTGTGTGTGTGTGTGTGTGTGTGTGTGTGTGTGTGTGTGTGTGTGTGTGTGCTGCCTTTGCAACTGCAAATTATGAGATAGGAGATTTGGAAACTGCAGAGAGAAAGTGGGGGAAGGTGTGTGTGTGTGTGTGTGTGTGTGTGTGTGTGTGTGTGTGTGTGTGTGTGTGCGCGTGTGTGCGCGTGCGGCGCGCGCAAGTAAACACAGGTGCTACAATTCAGTTACACTGTAGATATAAGCAGAAATTGATATGTTTTTCTGAAAGAAAAGCTCCTCTTAGAAAGTTTTAATTGGCATCTCTGAATGAGTGCTATTTTTTGACATGATGCCTGAATTTGCTGAATAGCTGTAACATCTTATTATCTACCCTGTTTGTAGATCTTTTTTCAGTTTTATGCTTACAAAAGAGTTTTATTTTGTAGTCATATATTTAAGAATGATTGTAAGAGAAGGTACTAAGAAGGGTGAATTATAAAAAGTTAAAAGTATTTATAAGCCTTTTATTTTGATTTACTAAGATATAATTAGCATACACTAAACAGTACATGCTTAAAGTATATAATTTGGTAAGTTTTGAGGTGTAAACATACACTTATGAAACCGTCACTACAATCATGATGGTGAACATCCACCAAACCCCCCCCCACTCAAATTTATTTAGACATTTTGTAATCCCTCTCCTTTTACTCTTCCTCAGGCAACCATTCATTATACATTAGATTTAATTTTCTAGACTGTTAAGAAAGTGGAATTATAGAGTAGATACTCTTTTTCGTCTGGTTTTCATTACCATAAGTATTCTGAGATTCTTCTCTGGTTATCAGTAGCTTGTTCTCCTTTATTACTAAGTAGTAGTATTTCATTGGCTGGACATACCACACTTTATCTATTCACCTGTTCATAAGTATTCTAGTGTTTTCTGATTTGGGGCTGTTACAGATAAAACTGCTGTGAACATTGTATCAGTCAGTCAGTTCAGTTCAGTTGCTCAGTCGTGTCCGACTCTTTGCGACCCCGTGAGTCGCAGCACGCCAGGCCTCCCTGTCCATCACCAACTCCCGGAGTGCACTCAGACTCATGTCCATCGAGTCGGTGATGCCATCCAGCCATCTCATCCTCTGTTGTCCACTATTCCTGCCCCCAGTCTCTCCCAGCATCAGTCTTTTCCAGTGAGTCAACTCTTCGCATGAGGTGGCCAAAGTACTGGAGTTTCAGCTTCAGCACCAGTCCTTCCAAAGAACACCCACGACTGATCTCCTTTAGAATGGACTGGTTGGATCTCCTTGCAGTCCAAGGGACTCTTAAGGAGTCATCTCCAGCACCACAGTTCAAAAGCATCAATTCTTCATGCTCAGCTTTCTTCACAGTCCAACTCTCACATCCATACATGACCACAGGAAAGACCATAACCTTGACTGGACTGACCTTTGTTGGCAAAGTAATGTCTCTGCTTTTGAATATGCTATCTAGGTTGGTCATAACTTTTCTTCCAAGGAGTGTCTTTTAATTTCATGGCTGCAGTCACCATCAGCAGTGATTTTGGAGCCCCCCAAAATAAAGTCTGACACTGTTTCCACTCTTTCACCATCTATTTTTCATGAAATGATGGGACCAGATGCCGTGATCTTAGTTTTCTGAATGTTGAGCTTTAAGCCAACTTTTCCTCTCTCCTCTTTCACTTTCATCAAGAGGCTTTTTACTTCCTCTTCACTTTCTGCCATAAGGGTGGGTTCATCTGCTTATCTGAGATTATTGATATTTCTCCCGGCGATCTTGATTCCAGCTTGTGCTTCTTCCAGCCCAGCGTTTCTCATGATGTACTCTGCATAGAAGTTAAATAAGCAGGGTGACAATATACAGCCTTGACGTACTCCTTTTCCTATATGGAACCAGTCTGTTGTTCCATATCCAGTTTTAACTGTTGCTTCCTGACCTGCATATAGGTTTCTCAAGAGGCAGGTCAGGTGGTCTGGTATTCCCATCTCTTTCAGCATTTTCCACAGTGTACATGTTTCATTTCTGTTGGATAAATACCTAGATGTGGAATGGCTGGATCATATGGTGAGTGTGTCTTTCACTTATTGAAAACTGCCAAACTTTTCAAAAGTGATTTACTGTTTTCCATTCCCATTAAAGTGTGAGAATTCCAGTCCCTTCTCATCCTTGCAAACATTTGGTATGTGTTATGGTTAATCGTTTTCATTTTAACCATTCCAAAAGGTGATAGCATCCCATTATACTTGTAGTTTGCATTATTGAGCATTTTTTCATGTGCTAATTTGCCATTTATATATCTTTTTTAGTGAGATCTTTATTCAGGTTTGCTGCCCAGTTTTTACTGGGCTATTATATTAATGAATTTTGTGAGTTCTTTATATATTCCTTTATAAGTCCTTTATAAAATATGTGATTTGCAGATATTTTCTCACAATCTTTGGCTTATTTTTTTACTCTGTTAGTGTTTTTCAAAGAGCAGAGTTCTTAACTTTAGAGTCTATAAAAATTTTCTGTTATAAATCGTACTTCAGTGTGATATCTAAGACATTTATGCCACTTTAAGGTCACAAAGATATCCTCTTTTCTTCAAGAAGTTTTATAGTTTAATGTTTTACATTTAGTTCTGTGATCCAGTTCGAATTAATTTTTGTATATGATGCAAGATATGGATCATGTTCAGTTTTTTAAAACAACTTTGCATGTGAATATCCAATTGTTATAGCACCAATTGTTGATTATTTTTTCTCTACCTTTGCATTGTACTGTTATTGGAAATCAGTTCTCCCTATATGTGTAGTCCTATATCTGGAATCTCCATTCTATTCCATTATATTTATCTTTTTAAGCCAGTATTGCACGGTCTTAAATACTGGAACTCTATAACACATGTTGAAATCAGGTTGTATTAGTCCTTCAGGTTTGTTTTTTAACAGCCATTGTTAAATGTTGTTATTGGCCATTTTAGGGCCTATTATATCTTCACATATGCTTAAAAATTAAGTACGTCAATTTCAATAAATAAAAATATACTGAGGTTTTGACTGATTGTGTATCAGATCTATACATCAGTTTGGGGAGTACTGACATCTTACCATATTGAGTCTTCCAACCATGAACACAGGTTATCTCTCTATTTAGATCTTCTTTAATTTTTCTCAGTAATTTTTTGTAGATTTCAGTGTATAGAATTTTTATATCTTGTCATGTTTATGTCCAAGTACTTCATATCTTTGATAATACTATAAATAGCATTTTTATTTCTTTGATTTTCTTGTCTATAAAAAAGGCAGTTTTACTTTTTCCTTTCCAATCTGGATGCCTTTTATTTCTTTCCTTATTGGACTGACTGTAAATGTCAGTAAAATGTTGAATAGAAGTGGTAAAAGTAGACATTCCTGTCTTGTTCCTGATCTTAGGGGGAAAACATTTATTATTTCACCATCAAGTGTGGTATTAGCTGTACATTTTAAATAGATGTTCTTTATCAGATTACAGAAGTTCTCTACTTACTATTTTTACTTTCTACTGAGTTTTCATCAGGAATGGATGTTGGATATTTTTAAAATTCATATTCTGCATTTTTTGAGATCATCATATTGGCTTGATTGATATATATGATTTTTTTTTTAAACTCTTGCAGTGTTCTGTGATCTGAAACTGATAGCATCCCAACTTTCTTTTGATTGCTATTAATGTGGTATATCTTTTCCTGTCTTTTTCCTGTTAATATATTCAGGTCTTTATTCAACCTACTTGAAGTACCTTTCTTGTAAGCAGTATATAGGTAGGTCTTGTTTGTTTTTAATCCACTCTGATAATCTTGGCTTTTTAAATTGAGATTTTAAGATTATTTGCATTTAATGCAATTATTTATATAATTAAGTTTCAATCTGTTGCTGTTCAGTCACTGAGTTGTGTCTGACTCTTCGCAACCCCATGGACTGCAGCACGCCAGGCTTCCCTGTCCTTCACTTTTTCCTAGAGTTTGCTCAAACTCATGTCCATTGAGTCGGTGATGCCATCCAACAATCTCATCCTGTGTTGCCCTCTTTTCCTCCTGCCTTCAGTCTTTCCTAGCCTCAGGGTCTTTTCCAGTGAGTCGGCTCTTCCTATCAGGTGGCCAAAGTATTGGAGCCTCAACTTCAGCATCAGTCCTTCCAATGAGTATTCAGGGTTGATTTCCTTTAGGATTGACTGGTTTGATCGATTGCAGTCCAAGGGACTCTCAAGAGTCTTCTCCAACACCACAGTTCAAAAGCATCAGTTCTTTGGCTCTCAGCCTTCTTTACGATCCAACTCTCACATCTGTACAATGACTACTGCAAAATCCATAACTTTGACTATATGGATTTTGTCAGCACAGTGATGTGACTGCTTTTTAATATGTTTTCTAGTTTTGTCATAGCTTTTTTTCCAAGGAGCAAATGCCTTTTAATTCATGGCTGCAGTAACCGTCCACAGTGATTTTGGAGCCCAAGAAAATAAAGTTTCAGTCTATTATATTACTATTCTCATAGTGTTTTTCTCATTTGTTCTTTTGTTGTTTTTTCTGCCTCCCTCAGGTCATATTATATTACCTCACTTAGAGCAAATGAATGTTGAAATAATATATTTTTTATCTTATGGTTGCTTGTTGGGCTTCCCAGGTGGCTCAGTGGTAAAGAATCTGCATGCCAGTTCAGGAGACTCAGGTTTGATCCTTGGATCAGGGAGATCCCCTGGAGTAGGAAATGGCAACCCACTCTACTGTCCTTGCCTGGAAAATTCCATGGACAGAGGAGGTTGGTGGGCTTCAGTCCTTGTGGTGGCAAAGAGTTGGATGCAACTTAGTGACTGAGCATGCACTGGTACATTGCTGTTATAATTTTTAGTCTTGTTATAAAGTCTGTAGTTTATTATTTTAGATTGAGTAGTCTTTTACTGTACTAAAATATTTGTTAACAAAATTTGCCAATTTAATGATTCTTAAGTGTACAGTTCAGACATTAGGCACATTCACACTGTTGTGCACTTAACACCTCCATTCTACTCCAAAATTTTTTCATCTTCCCATGCAGAAACATACAGAAAAAGAGGGCTTCCCTGGTGACTCAGACAGTAAAGAATCTGCCTGCAATGTGGGATCTCTGGACCAGGAAGATCCCCTGGAGCAGAAAATGGCAACCCACTCCAGTATTTTTGCTTGGAGAATTCCATGGGCAGACAGTACAGTCCATGGGGTTACAAAGAGTTGGACACGACTGAGCAACTAACACACACACATACATACAGAAACTCTGTATCTCTTACTAAGCAATAATTCATCATTCCCTTCTCTTCCAACCCCTGACAACCACCATTTTACTTTCTGTTTCTACTCTCGGTGCCTCATATAAGTGGAATCAGACAAAGGTCCATCTTGTCAAGGCTATGGTTTTTCCAGTGGTCATGCATGGATGTGAGAGTTGGACCATAAAGAAAGCTGAGCGCTGAAGAATTGATGCTTTTGAACTGTGGTGTTGGAGAAGACTCTTGAGAGTCCCTTGGACTGCAACGAGATCCAACCTGCCCATCCTAAAGGAAATCAGTCTTGGGTGTTCATCGGAAGGTCTGATGTTGAAGCTGAAACTCCAATACTTTGGCCACCTCATGCGAAGAGCTGACTCATTGAAAAAGACCCTGATGCTGGGAAAGATTGAGGGCAGGAGGTGACGGGGATGACAGAGGATAAGATGGTTGGATGGCATCATTGACTCAATGAACATGAGTTTGGGTGGGCTCTGGGAGTTGGTGATGGACAGGGAGGCCTGGCGTGCTGTGGTTCATGGGGTCGCAAAGAGTCAGACACGACTGAGTGACTGAACTGAACTGAACTGATATAGTATTTGCCCTTTTGTGACTGGCTTGTTTTGTTTAGCCTAATATCTTCAGGGTTCATCCATGTTGTACCATGTGTCAGAATTTCCTTCTTTTTTAAGGCTGAATAATATTCCATGTATGATATACCATGTTTTGTTTATTCATCTGCTGTTGAATGTTTGGGTTGTTTAAACCTTTTGACTATTGTGAATAATGCTGCTGTGAACATTGGTGTACAAAACCTGTTCTAATCAATGAGTTTAATTCTTTTGGGTATATACCCTGAAGTAGAGTTGCTGGATTAGTTAATTAATTAATTCTGTTTTTAAGTGTTTGAGGAACTGCTGTAGTATTTTTCACAGCAGTGTATTGTCTTTTAAAGAGATTTAAATAAGAAGAAAAAAAATCATACATTTACATATGTCCTTATAGTTTTCTGTGTTCTGTCTTTTGTGTGGATGTATATTTTATCTGGTATTTTCTGTTTGCCTGAAGGACTTAATATGTTTTGTAATGCAGGTCTGCTGCCCACTAACAAAAAA
Organism: Capra hircus; assembly: GCF_001704415.2. Lineage (NCBI taxonomy): Eukaryota > Metazoa > Chordata > Mammalia > Artiodactyla > Bovidae > Capra > Capra hircus. The sequence continues at coordinate 101,113,367 of NC_030809.1, forward strand.
AAAAAGGACTGTTTTTCTTTTAATATTGAGCTGTTAAAGTTCTTTACATATTGTGGACAGAAGCCTCCTTATATGATTTGCAAATATTTTCTTCCAGTCTATAGGTTCTGTTTTCACTTTAAAAAATATAATTTCTTTGTTTTAATTGGGGGCTAATTACTTTACCATATTGTGGTGGTTTTTGGCATACACTGACGTGGACCAGCCACAGGTGCACATGTGTCCCCCCATCCTGAAGCCACCTACCTCTGCACCCCATCCCTCTGGGTTGTCCCAGAGCACTGGCTTTCAGTGCCCTGCTTCATGCATTGAACTTGCACTGGCCACCTATTTCACACATGGGAATATGCATGTTTCAGTGCTATTCTCGCAAATCATCCCAGCCTCGCCTTGTCCCACAGAGTCCAAAAGTCTGTTCTTTACATCTGTGTCTCTTCTGCTGTCTCGCGTATAGGGTTATTGTTACCATCTTTCTAAATTCCATATATATGTGTTAGTATACCCTATTGGTGTTTCTCTTACTTCACTCTGTATAATAGGCTCCAGTTTCATCCATCTCATTAGAATTGACTCAAATGCATTCTTTTTTATACCTGAGTAATATTCCATTTTGTGTATGTACCACAACTTATTTACCCATTCATCTGTCAATGGATATCTAGGTTGCTTCCATGTCCTAGCTATTGTAAACAGTGCTTCAATGAATATTGGGGTACATATGTGTCTTTCAATTCTGGTTTCCTTGGTGGTATGCCCAGCAGTGGGATTGCTGGGTCATATGGCATTTCTGTTTCTAGTTTTTAAAGGAATCTCTACACTGTTCTCCATAGTGACTGTACTAGTTTGCATTCCCACCAACAATGTAAGAGGGTTCCCTTTTCTCTGCACCCTCTCCAGCATTTATTGTTTGTAGACTTTGATGGCAGCCATTTTGACCGGCATGAGATGATACTTCTTTGTGGTTTTGATTTGCATTTCTCTGATAATGAGTGATGTTGAGCATCTCTTCATGTGTCTGTTAGCCATCTGTATGTCTTTGGAGAAATGCCTGTTTAGTTCTTTGGCCCGCTTTTTGATTAGGTCGTTTATTTTTCTGGTATTGAGTGGCATGATCTGCTTCTATATTTTGGAGATTAATTGTCAGTTGTTTCATTTGCTATTATTTTCTCCGATTCTTATGGCTACCTTTCACCTTGCTTATAGTTTCCTTCATTGTGCAAAAGCTTTTAAATCTAATTAGGTCCCATTTGTTTATTTTTGTTTTTTATTTCCATTACTCTGGAAGGTGGGTCCTAGAGGATCTTACAGTGATTTATGTGAGAGAGAGTTCTGCCTATGTTTTCCTATAAGAGTTTTACAGTTTCTGGTCTTTTCACTTTCTTGATGATGATCAGTCTTCTTTTATGACCTGTGCCTTTTTTTTTCCCCCCTTTGGCTGCACTGTGTGGTATGCGAGGTCTTAGTTCTCAGACCAGGGATCTAACCTGTGACCCTTAGAGTGGAAGCCAGGCAAGTCCTATGACTTGTGCTTTGATGTTGTGTTGAAAAATCAGTGTTTAGCCAGAGTTCATGAAGATTTACTCCTCTGTTTTCTTCTAAGAGCTTTATGATTTTAACTCTTACATTTAGTTCTGTGATCCACTTTGTGCGTGATGTGAGGTGGGGATCTTGCTTTTTCATGTAGATGTCTAGTTGTCTCAACACCATCTTTTGAAAAGACTTTCCCTGTTGAATTGTCTTGGCTCCTTTATCAAAGATTTATTGATCATAAATGTTAGAATTTATTTCTGAACTTTCAAATCTGTTTCATTGTCTCTGTATCTCTCCCTATTCTGCAATACTTTATAGGTTTTTCTTATCGATTGTTTTTAGTTGTGATGGGTAGTGATGTAGGTTTCTTCATATTTCTTGTGCTTAATGTTTTGCTGAGCTTCCCGTATCTGTAGGTTTATTATTTTCACCAAGTTTCGACAAAGTTTGAAATTTTAAAAAAATATTTTCTCTGTTCTACCACCTTTCCCACCCTTTCAAGAATCATAGTGACGTGTATATTTTTGTTTTTGTAGTAGTCCCGTTGTTTTTGATGGCTCTGTTAATTTTATTTCCAATTCTTTGGTTTCATTTTCTATTGCTGTGTCTTCAAATTCACTCATTTTTTTCCCCCGTGCAATGTCTGATCTTCCGTTAATCCTATCCAATATTATTTTTCATCTTACAGCTTTTTTTTTTTCACTTTTTGACCATCTGTGGACACCCTAAAAATAAAGCTACCCAAGTGTCTCTAGATTCACTGCATACTTTATCCTGTTGCCACTGATGAATTGTGACATTCATTAGAAGAAGTTTGATTTGGGTCATTTTTAGGTCTTTCATGTCTCTACTTAACTTTTTGACAGTTATAATAAGATTTTAATATCCTTGTCTATTAATATTTACCATCTTTGTTTATTCTAGATTGGTTTTAATTAATTGATTTATCTCCTAATTGTGCATGCCTGGTAATTTTTTTAACTAGGGCCTGAACTTGTGAGTTTTGCCTTGTATGTTGGCTGGTTTTTATTCTTATGAAATATTCTTGATATTTGTTATGGGATGCAGTTAAATTATTTGGAAGCTGTTTGATTCTTTCTAGTTTTGCTTTTATAACTTGTTAGGTGAGACTGGAGCAGTGCGTAGTCTTAGACTCGTTTTTTTCCACTATTGAGGCAGGACCTTTCTGTCTAATCAATGCCTTGTGCATTCTGATGTTTTTCTGTTTGGCTGACGGGAATGAGCGTTATCACCAGTGCTGTGTGAGAGGTAGGTCCTCCTCTCTCTGATCTTTTTGCTCTTCTTTCCCCGCCCTCATGCATTGTCCTCGTACACTTGAACTGATCAGTACTCAGTTGATTATTCAAGGAGGAGCCTCAGAAGATCCCAAGGTTTTTTCCTCTTTGTGGCTATTTTCTCTCTGGTACCCTTTGACGATCACTCTAGCTGCTTTGGTCTCCCAGTAATCTCAGCTCTTAACATCTCAGTTCAGAGATTTCAGTAGACTACCTGGTTTCCTTCCCCCTGCACTGCAGCTTGGAAACTCTCAAAGCAACAAACTAGGGTAGTAGCAGGGTTTACCTCCTTTGTTTTCCAAGTTCTCAGAGCTCACCGTCTTTTGTTGCCTCATCAACAATATCTTACAAGCTTTTCTTTTATATAGTTTTGTCTATTTTTTATTTCTTTCTGTTAGGAATGTAAATATAGTCCTTTATTACTCTCTCTTAAACGTAAGCAGATGCCTCTTTTATTTACTTTTTTAATAAGAAAAATGTGGGACTGGAGATTCTGGAGGGGGTTCTCCTTTCTACTGGAACTTTAAAGAAATCAGTATTAGAAATGTACTTAGATTTTAAGAAAATATTCTGACAGTGAATAATAATTGAAATCAAATTAACAGAAAGTGCTATTCTTTCTTAGCTTTCAGAGGTACTAAATAAACAAGGTTATTGCTTTATGAAGACATAAAATTAAATGTGTAGGGCAGAATTTCTTAAATATGATAGCATGAATACTAGAGGGACAGTGATAAATTTACATTGAAACTTAAAATTTTTTTCCCTTTATGATATGATAAAATAAGTAGATAATATTAAGTAGTTAATATTTGTGGAACACTTATATGTGCCAGGCACTGTTCTAAGTATTTTAAATATATTAACTCATTCAGTCTTTTCAGCGATTATATGAAGTTGGGTTATTGTTACAATCTTCATTTTTTTTTTTCAGATAAAACTGAGGCATGAAGAAATGTAAAAAGCAAAGTGGTGAGCCACAGATTGGGAAAGATATATATATCTAACGTATAATGGACAAAACACTAGTCATGAATATATGTATTTTGTTTCTATAAATCAGTAAGAAAATGATATTTTTAAATGGGCAAAAGATAGGAATATTAGAAGAAAGAACACAAATGGTTTATAAACCATTTGTATAAGCTAGTAGTAGTGTACAGCCGTCTTGGGCATTTTGGTAAAATCTAGTAATGGTAAAGATTTGCTTACCCTGCATCTTGAGAGATCTTTTCCTAATTATATTCCCTAGGGAAAGTGTCCCATGTGGATGCAGGAACATTCATAACAGTATTGTTTATAACCCCTTGATACTCCTTTCTTAAAGGTCTGGGTCATAAATATTTTAACTTGTGGACCAAATGGTTTCTGTTGCAACCACTCAATTTCATCCTGCCATTGTAGTGTTAAAGCAGCCATACATAATACAAAATGAATGTGCCTGGCTATATTCCAACAAAACTTCATTTTCAAAAACAGTCAGCTGGCTCTTCCACAGGCCCCAGTTTGCTGATCTGTAGTTTATAATATCAAAAAAAATTGAAAACAACCTAATTGTCCATCAGGAGGAAAATACATAACTTTGCTTAACAGTGGGGCTTTTGTAAAGTCAGTGATCTTCACATATCTGCATGATTAATCCATATTAACATACTAGAGGAAAAGGCAAGTAGAGGAATAAATATGTTCTAAGTTTTAATATATAATTTTAAAACATGCGAATACTATAATATTATATATTATCTGTATCTGATTACATAGTGAAAGTATGAGGAAATGCATGATAATCACGAAAAATTAGAATAGTGGCTACAACAGAGGTTAAGGAGAGGGTGCTGTCAGTCAGGAGGATGATGCAGAAGCTTCAGCCTAACTTTCAGTGATGTTTTATTCCATAAGCTGTTTAGTGAGTGTACTACAGTCTTTTGCGACTCCTCTGTCAGTTTTAAAAGGAACTAACAATGGTTAGAAAAAAACAGTAGTGTGCTCTGTGGATAGCTGTCACTTTGCTGTCATCCCCTCTCAGCTGCTCGCCTCACTGCCTCACTGGCCTGTCTTTTGCCTAGGGAGGCAGCTTTCTACTCTTAGGCCTAAAGCAGATTTAGTTCCCTAAATAATAATAAGCCTTGTGTCCAGTCTGCGGCCTAATTGGTTATCTATCTCAGTTTCTTAGTCTCTTTCTAAGTATGTTTTGTTGTTCAGTTGCTAGGTCGTGTCCAGCTCTTTCGACCTCGTGACCTGCAACAAGCCAGGCTTCCCTGTCTTTCACTGTCTCTCAGAGTTTGCTCAAATTCATGTCCATTGAGTTGTTAGCTTCCTTTTCTCTAGCCTCTCATTTATTCGGCCTTGTGGATACACTTCTCCCGAGAGACGGGATCTACTCTTACTGGAGACCACACAAGCATAGGATCGCCGTTGGCATTTTCATGTCTGCTTGGCTCACAGAGGCATCAGAACGCCTTTCTTGGCATGTTTGTGGGTGAGATAGTGATCAAAAACATGAAAACCGAAACTGCATTTATTTATAAAGAGATTGAGGAGTTATTTATTGAGCATCTTTTTGTGTGTACAGGATACTGTTTCTCTAGTGTGGAATTCTCTGTTATGATAGTAGCCTTTTCTATTAGGTAGTCTGTCAACAACCAATAGCAGTATGCAGAGTACTGACCCAGTGCTGCACAAAGTTACAAACAAGTGAATCCCAAGCCCTTATACAGTGTTTTACTTAATGGGGACGTCGTAACACAATGAGAAGAGTGTGTAGCAGGGAAAATCTAGTGGCTCTAAGGAGTGTGGCTCTGGGTATGCTTGGCGAGTCCAGTGTCAGCAACTGAGTCCGCCAGCAGGGCCATGTGCACAATGTGCTCAGAACTATATTTTCTTACCTGAAGTAAAAAGCATATTTGTCCTTTAATGAATGATTATTTTAACATTTAGAGAAAGATATTTCAATGTAGATGCTGATTTCCAATAAGAATAAAAATATGATTTGTGTATCATTAAGATATAAATTTCATGTGTGCTTTTTTTTTTAACAAGAGGAAACTGAGTGACCATTTGGCAAGAGCACTTTATTACTTAATTGAAGACAAAGAGGTAACAGTTCATTTTGAAAAACCTATTGGTGTGTGTAATAATATAAAGTTGCCTCTGGCTTAAGCTACACAGAACAAATGAAATGGGGGAGAGAGTTAGAATATGGACTTAGAACAGAAACTACTTGTTACTTGGGAAGAGAGTTGTCGTAGTTCACAAAGAAAAATACTGGATGCCCAGTTAAGTTTGAATTTCAGGTAAACAGTAAATATTTTTAAAATTTAAGTATGTCCTAAATATTGCATGGGATGTACATATTAAAAATTATTCATTTATCTAAATTCAGATTTAACTAATAGTTTATTTTGCAGCCCTACTTGAGGATGAACTTCAGTGAGAAGAAAACTAGTCCCACTGAGACTAAAAATGTTAGGATGCTTAATTTTCAGTGAATAACTGATTGCTGTAATGGCTTTTGGTAGTCTTATATTGTTGCTCTTTGGGCAGGGTGTAACCTGCCATGTAGATAGACTACATATAGTGTTACTATAGCTGCATTGGTTTGAATTTCCACTTTGTATAGTAATATCAGGTCTTGATTAAACAAGGTAATAGGAAGGAAAGAAGATCTCAAATAATTTCTAATAAGAATAAAAACAAAATTAGTTAAAGGGGAGATATAGATGGATTTTATGTCCATGTAATGTTTATAGTTATCACCAGAGTGCTATTATGTGGGTGGTAAGAGACAGTCAGATTCTGGAGATTTGGGATGTGGCCTGAGGTTTATTTACTTGTATAATTGTCCTGTCTCTTACTAGCGCAGCATGGAATTGGTCCATCATATACCTAGCGCCTGTCATAGTTCCTGGCACACAGAGTTTTACAAGTCCTTTTTTTTTTCCCTCTCCTATTCACTCAAACAAGTTTTTTGAATTCCCTCTCCTCTGTATGTATGGTGCTTTTTCTTCTATATCTTTCCTTGGTCTTTCTCTTCTTTCATTAGATAAGATAAATCACATATTTGAAAAAATATAGAACAGGATATACCCAAACAGGCAAGGTTATTAGTATTCTGTGTTAACACCTCTAGAGCCTGGCTCTTATGAACTGCTTAGTGGCTCTAACAGCTGATCACAGTAGCATCCATTTAACCCTCGGCTCCTCTGATCAGTGATCGAGCTAATCACAGTCTTGAACTGTCTTCTCTTCCAGGGGTACCCATGCTTGGATATCACACAATCAGCTTTTTATAAATACTTACTGAAAAAAAATTTTATTTTGAGAACTTGATATGTTAAACAGAAATAGCCCTTGGCCTCAAGATTGAGTCAGATAGAATATTTGTGCAAATTCCATAAACCAAAGAGATACTACATATTACTTACTGTATGACAGCATTTTGTATGGAAAGCACATCATCTTCTCTGTTGTCTTAACAACTGTGTCTTTTAAGCATATCAGAGAACTCCAAATTGATATGTATTCTGAAATGCTGAACATTTTTCATAAAAGGCAAAAATGTGGATAAGAAAAGGCACTTCTTTTTAAAAATGGTCTTTGAAAAAAGTCATATCCTCAGTAAAAGACCCATTGAAATGGAAGCAGTATTAACTCATGTTTGGCTGCGTAAGAATCCATTTGTTGTTCAGTTGCTGAGTTGTGTCTGACTCTGCGACCCTGTGGATTGCAGCATGCCAGGCTTCCCTGTCCTTCACTATCTCCTGGAGTTTTCTCAGACTCATGTCCATTGAGTCATTGATACCATCCAACCATTTCATCCTCTGTCTCGCCCTTCTCTTGTCCTCAGATCTTTCCCCGCATCAGTGTATTTTCCGTTGAGTTGGCTCTTCATATTAGGTGGCCAAAGTCTTGGAGCTTCGGCTTCAGCATCAGCCTTTTTCAATGAATATTCAGGGTTGATTTCCTTTAGGATTGACTGGTTTGATCTTCAGCCCATTTTATTTTTTAAAAAAGTTTTGAATGGTAATGTGCAGGATAATGGCTTTTTTGTGTTTCTGTGCCTTTAAATGTGTTATTTTCTTTCCTTGGAAGGCCTTTCCTTGCCACTCCTCTCCTTTTTGTTTTGCTTGGATAAGTTCTACATATTTTTCAGTTCTTAGCATAAGGGAAGATTGTATCAAGGACATAACTCTGACTTCTGTGTCCACTATATATGCTTGTGTGGTGCTTTTATAGTTTTTCTTGCTTGCCTTCTGGTTTGTAAAGCTATTCAGGGCATCCGTGTGTGTGTGCTAAGTCACTTCAGTTGAGTCCCACTCTTTGTGACCCTGTGGACTGTAGCCCACCAAGCTATTCTGTCCATGGGATTCTCCAGGCAAGAATACTGGAATGGGTTGCCATGCCCTTCTCCAAGGGATCTTCTTGACCCAGGGATTGAACTTGCATTGATCTCTGACTTCTGTATCCACAATATATGCTTTTGTGGTGCTTTTATAGTTTTTCTTGCCTGCTTTCTGGTTTGTAAACCTTTTAAGGGCAGGGACCTGTTTACCTTTGTATAACTAGTACATGTCATTGGGCTCTCAGGTCTGTGGTGGTTGAGTAAATAAACAAAACATGCACTCTTTGTATGTGTGTATAACATTCCATACATGACTGCATACTATAGAAGATGAGCAGCTACTTAATTATGAATGCTTCCCGAAATAACCAGTTTGTTTGTGGCTGACTATATTTTACATGTTTTGTAATTTAAATACATAAATAGTTGAATAGTATAAAAGGAAAAAGGGCCATTAGCGCTTATAAAAGCTTTAAAGTCAAAGCCAATTGTAGGGTCTGTTTTGGAACAGTTCTAATACCTTAATGCTCTGTTGTAGGACTTTTGAGATTCTTCTTGATTCTGGGACCCTATGTCCAATTATAAAAGATAGCATGTTTTAGCCACTCCTAAACATGTGAAGTTATAGCTTCTGAGATCATGCCATAAAAGGAATTTTGGCTTTTTGGCAACCAGTCATCAGGATATGCTTTGACAGTGCACCCTATCAAAATAATGAAACTTAATTACAAAGGTGTTTAACTCATATATGTTTCAAAACATTTTCATAATAGGGATTCTTGTATGGTCATTGTGGAAATTAAAAGTTTAACTAAGCAGTTCTCTATAAATTTTGCTTCTTTATAACAGAGGTAGTTAAGCATTGTACTTGTTCCTTCCTTATTGCTATGGGGCAGAGTGAAAGTCACCCAGAATGGGAGACAGTTGGTCCCTGTTCTAATAAGACGAATTTCATAAATGGCTAAAGTGGTTGGTGCTTATGGCATATTTTACACACACATTTTTAAGTAGGTGAAAACTGTTTCAAAGTGAGTATCAGGAGTGGTCTTAAAGAGAAATGTCACAGTTGGGTATTATTCACTAGGCCACCAGTCCCTGTGTTACTTGATCAGGTGTCTTTATAAACAAATAATGGTGTTATCTTCCCTTTTCCCCGACTGCTACCTTGCCTCACCCCACTGCCTGTTCCCCACTGAAATTTTCATATTCTCAGAATATTGACTCCAGTATAGTTCCTTAGGTTTTCTATATTGGAGGAGCTCAGTGGACCTAAGGGAAAATGTCAGTTTCCAGAGAGGCAGGAACTGAGTTTGTCAATGATGAAAAGACTTGAAAGAAGGAGATGAATGATAAAAGGGAGGAAAAGAATAAATATTAGGGTATAGGAATATAGCATGTATAATTCTCATTTTTTGACATCTTCAAACCATTAAGTTGCCTACTATTATCTCAACCCTTGCTGATCAAGTTTTTAGTTAAGTGTATTGTTGGTTAAGAGTTACTTGAGAGCTCCACTGTAGAACAGTAGATGAAATTATGTCTCTTTTTCATGCTGGTAATTTTTTATTGATTTATCACAAGTCATAGTTTAGGCATTATAGATTTACTAGTGTTTAGTTCTTATTCTGATAATATTTTTATTGAGGAAAATACCTCCAAGATTGTTCAGTGGTGAAAGATGTAGCATATGTGTGTTAATTTTTTAATCATAATATTTAGAATATTATTTATGTAATTGAGTTTTAAATGGCTATAATGCTTATTATATGGGAATATTAGTATTTATGCATATGGCATTTCAAAAGCAATGCATCATTATTTTAACATTCCTATTCTTATTCTTCTTTCCTTCTTTTTGTCTTTTTTTTTTTTTTTTTTTAAAGAATTAATGTGCCATCTGGAAACCTCTGAGATCATGCCATAAAAGGAATTTTGGCTTTTTGGCAACCAGTCATCAGGATATGCTTTGACTCTGCACCTTATCAGAATATTGAAACTTAATTAGAAAGGTGTTTAACTTATATCTGTTTCAAAACATTTTCATAATGGAGATTCTTGTATGAACACTGTGGAAATTAAAAAATTATTACTACTCTGTCCCAAGTTATTATTATGAGATAGCCCATGTATCTTAAACAGAATTGTAAATCAAAGCCCTATGTGACTAAATGGTTCTGAGCTAATTTTAAACGCTATATCCTGTATCTTTTTTCAGTGTTAAAATAAGCAAATATGTTTAGTTTATATGTTTTTCAGAGAGGAGCGTTGCAATATTACAATGCAATTAACTTGCTCTGTTCTTCTCTTCTGAATAATGTAGACATTGGAACTGTTAGCCAAAGGACCTTTTTTTGGAACATTTTTTTTTAACTCTAAAAAGTAACAAGTTTTTAAAATTAATTGAGAGAAAACAGCTGAAAGCATGCATTGAAAGGGTTAAGTCGACATGAAAGAATTCATTTCCACTTTAATGACCTAGCCTTGCTGGGTTAGGACTATGGGGAACATGCTTCTGACTTGTACTCCTATTGCCAATTAACACCTCCTATAACAGGTTGCCTCAGCTAGTCATTGAAGCTCAGGCAGTAGAAATAGTTTACATGCAGCTTGTTTTTCACACTAGTTGTTTAATACTCACAAAATTAAAGTATTAAAAGGTTCTTTCTTACCTTGCTCGGTAAGAGATAAACAGTACAGTGGTAGTTATTTGTATATGTTTAAATTTTCTTCATTTCTGTTCAGGTACCCCCTGCCTAGGGTTTTTAACTGAGGAAACTGAAGATGGTGGTTTCATCAAATTTTTAAATTTTTGATGGAATTTGTGAAGGGCTGTATTGCAATGCCAGAAAATAAGAATTATTTCCTGTCAGCTATTTAATATATGCTTAGGTTTTATTTTATTTTTTAGAATAGTCACCTTCATTTGTTAAAAAATGTTTTTGTTGTTGTTGAAAAACGTTTTAACAGACTTCAAAGATAATTCTATAATGCAGGACCAAATATATACTTTAAAATACCCATTATAAAAATAAATAAATCCATATAATATTTTAATCCTAAAACAGCTTTTAAATAAGTCTAGAAATGTTTTACATCATTGCCCAAGGTAACTTATATTTTTAGATGTTTTTGGACTGTTGCAATTCAGTGATGTTACTTATTTTACATTTCTTTTTAAGTGACACTTTGGTTCATGTTTAATCAGCAGGTATTTTAATAACATTATAGAATTGGCTAAATAATTGATACCAGTTCACACTAAGAGAAAGGTGGAGTAATATAACTAAGAGTGTTAACAAATTTGTTAAAAGGCCTGAGTAGGTAACACTTTGAAGTGTTAGTTTTTATCCTGTTATAATGGTAAATGCCTATTTTTTTTTTAAGCACTTAGTCAACAAGGGCTGCCCAAGGAAAAGTCATGGCTTTTTATGCTGGATCAGATTTTAACCTTCTAATGAGGGCAGGTGGGAAAGTCCCGCAAAAACAACTCATGTTTCTTTTAATTTAACCACATTTAAAATTTGTGGACCTGGATGACGGTTTGTTTTACTAAATGTACCATATCAAAACAGATCAAAATGTAACATTAAAATTCAGTTGTACAGAGTTTGATGCCCTTGTGGAGTTCCTGATAGGTATTATATCACTGGTCAGGTAGATCTTCATGTATGTATAAAAGGTCAGTCACACTATTTGTGCCTGTGGCTTACCTGTTTTACCTTGCAATTCTGTTAGATAGCTGACTTATACTCTTAGTCAGTTTAAAGGTGTGAATTCACCCTACCTCATTCTAAACAAACTTAACTTTAAGAAGTCAGGTGGGATGAGGAGGAAGATGGGAGGAAGGTTCAGGAGGGAGGGAACATGGGTGTTCCTACGGCTGATTCTTGTTGATGTATGACAGAAAACCACAAAATTCTGTAAAGCAAATGTCCTTCAATTAAAAAAATGAAGTGGCAAAAAAAGAGTCAGGCTTACTTAAAGTGATTTTAATGTTGTGCCTGTAGGATTTGAGTATTATGGATTTATACAGCAAAAGCAATTATTCCAATTTCTTATTTGTATGATTGAAAGTGAAAGTCACTGTCACGTCTGACTGTTTGCAACCCCATGGACTATACAGTCCGTAGAATTCTCCAGGCCAGAATACTGCAACGGGTAGCCTTTCCCTTCTCCAGGGGATCTTCCCAACCCAGGGATTGAACCTAGGTCTCCTGCATTGCAGGTGGATTCTTTAAACCAGCTGAGCCACAAGGGAAGCCCTATTTGTATGAGGGGTATGTGCGTTTTAGTTCCATGTCTTTTTATAGCAGTATGTAACTAAATCATTCTCTAGTTTTTTTCCGATTTTCAAATTGTTAGCATCCATTTAAGTTTTAACAATAGACTATAAGGTTGTAGAATATTCAGATATTTCTTATTTTGCTTATCTGTTGTGAATTATGTATGTATTTGTTGTGTGAAGTACAGACCAATTTAGTTTTTTTCTTTTGCTTTATACCACTTTAGTTTTTAAAATGCCTTTAGTAATTCTAATAGTTGTTTTTTAAAGCATCTTGAAGTTTGTTATATCATATTCAATCTTTAAAAAATAACGACTTTCTGTACTTATTATGGTGGTTAGAAAGTTGTTATAAGATCAACAGAGTAAAATAGTTCACATACCATCTAAGTTGGCAGTTTTAGAGTTATGCTATTGATTAAGCACCAGAAAGAAACATTTTCTTCATTGTTTATTTTTGTAATAATAATATCCTAAGCCAATTTTTGAAATTCAAAAAATATTGGGGCCAAGATTTTCATTTGATTTATATCATTGTATCATTTATATCATTTAACATTTTTTTACTTTAGCCAGCATTTTGCCTAATTCTTTATAAACATAATAAATTCTCAGTAAAGTGAAAGATAATTGAAGTAATTTAAATTCTATACATTTATTCAGATATTTTTCATCCTTTGAATGGAAGATACATAATTTGTCATTATATGCGGTCACTATGATGTTCAGTTGAACGTAAACATAGGCTAACAGGTGATTTAAATCTAACATTAAAGTTTGTATCAGTTTCTGATTGTGAAATCTTTTGTTTCTGACTAAAGTTATAGGGTTGTAAATTCGAGACAGGAGGATAGGGGTAAAAGGACTCGGAAACTTTCTGTGGTTGAGGAATGAAAACCATCCTATGTCTCTTTTCCTGGATGGCACTTCCCAATCCCAGAAGTCCCTCTTTGTCCATTACCACTTCATGTGTATTTCTCCTCTTTGAATCCCTGAACTCACACTGTTTTTTCCTTCAATTATTTAATGCTTGAAATAGAGCTATACCTGGATATCTCTATTTGCCTAGGGTATAGCCATCTAGCACCTCAAGTATCTTGAAAACTTACTTGATATCTCTACTTCTGTAAGAATTGGAGTCCTATTTTGTTGAGTATATTTACTCACTTCTTTAAAATATATTAAAGTAATACTCAAGTAATTTTGTAGGCATATATATTAATAAGGTGATATTACCTTGAATAAGGTAGTATGTTTATGAACTGTGCTTGCTTTATTATTTTTCTACCATTTGTGTAAGGGTTGGTTGCTCAGTTGCGTCTGGTTCTTTGCAACCCCATGGACTGTAGCCCACCAGGCTCCTCTGCCCATGGAGTTTTCCAGGCCAGAATACTGGAGTGGGTTGCCATTTCCTTCTATAGGGGATCTTCTTGATCAGGGCTTGAACCTGGGTCTCTTGCATTGCAGGCAGATTCATTACCATCTGAGCCACCAGGGAAGCCCTTTGTAATGCTGTGATTAAAAAAACAGCCCTAAATGTTATGTGTGACTTGTTTCTTACAATATGTTTTAATAAAAAGGCATATTTTTGTTTTCATGGTAGTGTACATACTGTGTTATAAGTAAATTCAGTAGTGCCTTTTGCTCTGCTAAGCCCCCTGTGTCCATCTAGATTTCAGTAAATAAAGGGGAGCCCAGAGATGTTCCCTGTTCTCAGTGGGCATACTAACTTTCAGGTAGAAAGAACATCTATTTATTCTCAAGACTTGTTTCTGTTTTCTTTAATAAGAAATGGCTCCAGGTGGCAGAGTATTCTAAAATTGTAAACAAAGGAAAAGAACTAAGCCTCCAGAATAAGTAGATTTGGCCATCTGAAAATGGGATGCTGTGCTATAGTGGAAAGAACACATTGCTAGAAGTCAAAAATTGCATTTTATTTCTGATAATCTCTGCCAATGTGTGTTTAATCTGTCTTTCCAACTACAATATAAGCTTCTTGAAGCTTTAGTGCTAGACCCATGGTAAATACTTAAATATTATTTGGAACCTGAGCTTGACCTCTGCCTCACATTTGAGAAAATGAGAAATTGTTTCACAGCCTGAAAAGGAAAGTCCAGATTTTCTCTGAGAGGACCATGTGGACCATGGAATGAATTGGAAAACTTCAGGTTAAACAAAGATAAACAGATTTTTTTCCACTCCAGGATTTTTCTTAGACATGAATTTGAGGGGTAGAGTGGATAGTCATGATATCCTAGACTTATGTAACTAGGAATGAACTATTATGGATGATATTTTCTTGAAACTGTTTTCCCAAAAATGAATATTTAAAATTATATCTCTGTCATACTGCAGAATAACAAAGAATTGATAAAACTTGGTGATGTATTGACTATAAAGACCGAAGGAGAGTCAGTGAAAATTTTGCCTAGGTTTCTAGTTTGAGACTTAAGATTAAAATAAGTTGGGAAGGTTAGTTTGTAGAGAAACAATTATAAGTTTGATTTTTGAAGGTGTTGAATTTGAGATGGCTCCCTTGGGAAACAATATGATAATTGGTAGTATACTAAGTTAGAAACAAACCCCCAAAATATTTAATTAGTCATCAAATATTTGAACCCCTTTGTAACATTTTCCCCACTTGAATCAATTATGTTTGAATAACTGCAATTACAGGGAACTCATTAACTGGAACTCTTTAGATAGTTTGGACCAGTAGAAGCTTTTTCTTATATGGAGCCCAAATTCAGTCTCCCCATAAGCTTCATTCCGTTTACCTGTAGTTCTACAAACTATGTGGTCTAAGTCAGTGGTTCTCAAGTTTTAGCAGGCATCAGAATCACCTGGAGGGCTTTCTAAAAACCAAGATTTCTGGACTTTCCTCCCAGAATTTCTGATTCAGTAGGAATGTGCATTTATAACAAATTACCAGGTGGTGCTGATGTATCTGATTTAGGGACTGCACTTTAAGAGCTGTTAGTCTGAACTTTGTCTAACAACTCTTCATATCTTTGAAGATAGCTGTTTTGTATCTTCTCTTTTCCAAGCTTTATTAAGTTCTTTTGGATATTTCCTATATATTATGATATTAAGTCACTTTTCCATATTGGTAGCACAGATTCTGAGAGTGAAGAACTCTGAAGTGGAATCCCTTACATATAGTCAAAGCCAGTCAAAAAAAGACCTCATCCTTCAGTGTTCTTAAGTACTTTGCATTGTTAAATGTAGAAGCTTGAGTGATTGCTTGTAATTTACCTCTGTTATCCTGAGCCACCAGGATGGGACAGAACTCTGCCTCCAGTGAATGTACTGAACAGCCATACTCCTTTGTATTAGTTCCTTCAATATTGTAAGTTAAAAATATTCATTCAATATAGCAGCAGGCTAGGGTAGTTTTAACTTAAGGTAATATTGATAATTAAGATGGCTAGAGTCATCTGAGATCACAGAGAAAGGAGTTTTAAACAGTATTTTTAAATTATTGGTTATTATTTTGTTCTTAGGTTTATCTGCATTATTGAAAGGTTTATCATGAATATTCTGGTTCATGCCAACGTCTCTGTTTATTTACTTAAATAATTTCTAGTAGTGCAAAAGCAGGTTAAAAAGTTGTGCAGTTGTAAGGCTCTTGAGAATTGATGCTTTTGAACTGTGGTGTTGGAGAAGACTCTTGAGGGTCCCTTGGATTGCAAGGAGATCCATTCTGAAGGAGATCAGCCCTGGGATTTCTTTGGAAGGAACGATGCTAAAGTGGAAACTCCAGTACTTTGGCCACCTCATGCGAAGAGTTGACTCACTGGAAAAGACTCTGATGCTGGGAGGGATTGGGGGCAGCAGGAGAAGGGGACGACCGAGGATGAGATGGCTGGATGGCATCATGGACTCGATGGACATGAGTCTGAGTGAACTCCGGGAGTTGGTGATGGACAGGGAGGCCTGGCGTGCTGCGATTCATGGGGTCGCAAAGAGTCGGACACGACTGAGCAACTGAACTGAACTGAACTGAAGGCTCTTGATGTACGTTGCTCAGTTGCTTTTCCGATAGATTGTACTAATTCACTTTCCCACCAATAGTGCTGAGAGTGTGTCTTTTATCATACCTGCTCCAAAATTGGGCATTGTAAAGCTTGTTTGATAGGAACAACAGGAACAACAATGTCTTAATGTGTTAATTGGCATTTCTTAATTAAAGGAGGTCAACTAGTGAGGTTGAACATTTTTCATATTTATTTCACTATTTCTTATGTAATTAGTTGCTTTATATTCTTTGCCCAATTTTCCGGCAAGATTTTAGTATTTTGTTAACTTGGGTATTGACTTGTTATAAATGTGGCAACTATTTTTTCAAGGTTTTTTCTTTTTTAGTGGAGGCATACCTCATTTTACCTAGTTTCACTTTATTGTCCTTTGCAGATAATTTTTTTTTCCCACAAATTGAGCATTTGTGGTAACCCTTCATTGAGAACGTCTATTGTGCTGTTTTTCTAACAGCATTTATTTACTTCGTTTCTCTGTGTCATGTTCAGGTAGTTCTCAATATTTCAAACCCTCCACCAGCAAAAAGATTATGATTCACTGAAGCCTGAGATGATGGTTAACATTTTTTAGCAATAAAGTATTTTAAAATTAAAGTATGTACATTTTTTTAAACACAGTGCTATTGCACACTTAACAGACTACAGTATAGTATAAACATAACTTTTATATGTACTTGAAAACCAGAATATTTATATGGCTTGAATTATTGTAACATTTACTTTATTGGAGTGGTCTTGAATTGAACTCACAGTGCTTCCAATGTATGCGTATATTCAGCAATTTTATGTTATATTGTCAGTTTTATATTGTTTTATTTGTTCAGTTGAGTTTGTACCCAGAATGTGTTTCCTTGCCTAGCTCTAATTAATTAACTGGTTTAAACTAAAATATCCATCAATAAACATTAATTTTCCATACTCTTCTTCCTGTAGCCCCTAACAGCCATCATTATGTTGTCTGTCTTTATGATTTTGACTGCTCTGTGTAAGTACTTCATCATGGAAGTAGAATCATATAGTCCTTGTCATTTTTGATTGGCTTATTTCACTTAAAATAACTTCTTCAAAGTTCACCCATATTGTAGCATATTGCAGAATTTCTTTTTAAAGACTGAGTAATATTCCACCATGTGTGTATATACCACATTTTGCTTATCCATTCATTCATTGGTGGACATTTGGCTAGCTTCCGCTCTTTAGCTCTTGTGAATAATGTTGCTGTGAGCACTGGTGTACAGACATCTTTTTGAGAACCTGCCTTCATTTTTGGCATGTTATATAGCCAGATACAGAATTACCAGATCTTGCAGTATTCTGCTTTTAATTTTTGAGAAACTACCGTGCTGTTTTTCACAGTTGCTGTCCTATTTTGTATTCCCACCAACGGTCGCAAGGTTTTCTGTTTATTCACATTCTCACCAGTACTTGTTTTCTGGTTTTTTTCGTGTGTTTTGTTAGTAGCCATACTAATAGGTGGTATTTCATATATATCTTCTTTGGAGATATATCTGTTCAAGTTCTTTGCCCATTTTTAATCAGGTTTTTTGTTGTTTCAGGAGTTCTCTTTGTATTTTGGATATATAATTTACAGTTATTGTTTTGGCATCCTTGGCATTCTTGTTAAAAATCATTTGACTGTATACACCAGGGTTTATTTTTTTCTCTCTGTTCAGTTCCACTGGTTTTTATGTCTGTCCCTATGTGTAGTACTGTATTTTTTTTTTTTTTACTGTCTTTGTAGTAATTTTGAAATCAGAAAGTGTGAGTCTATTAATTTTGTTTTCTTTTGAAGATTGTTTGGCTCTTCAGGGTCCCTTGAGATTTCATATGATTTTAGAATAGGTATTCTGTTTCTGCAAAATTTTTCATTGAAATTTTGACAGATTGCTTTGAATCTGTAGATCACTTTGAGTAGTCTTGACATTTTAACAATATTAAATTTTCCAGTCCATGAACATGGGATGTGTTTCCATTTATTTATATCTTCTCTAATTTCTTGCAGTAGTATATGTGGTTTTCATTGTACAAGTCTTTCATTTCCTTGGTTAACTTAATTCCTAAGTATCTCATTCTTTTTTATGACATTGTAAATGAAATTATTTTTGTAATTTATTTTTCAGATTGTTCATTATTTGTTAATGAAATGCAGTGTTTTTTAGTGTTGACTTTGTATCCTGCTACTTTACTGAATTTACCTATTAGATCTAATATCCTTTTCATGGAGACTTCAGGGGTTTTTTGGTGGAGTTTTCAGGGAATGGCAGCTCAACTCAAGTATTCTTGCCTGAAGAATTCCATGGACAGAGAAGCCTGCTGGCTCCATGGGGTGGCAAAGAGTCAGAAATGACTGAGTAACTAACATACTTGCAGGATTTTCTATGTATAAGATTATATTATCTCAAATAGATAATTTTAGTTTTTCCTTTCTAGTTTGCTTGCCTTTTACTTTTTTTTTTCTTGCCTAATTGCTCTCACTAGAACTTCCAGTACTACGTTAAGTGGTGGTGGTGGTTTAGTTGCTAAGTCATGTCCAACTCTTACAGCCCCATGGACTATATGTAGCCCATCAGGTTCCTCTGTCCATGGGATTTCCCAGGCAAGCATACAGGAGTGGGCTGTCATTCCATTCTCCAGGGGATCTTCCTGACACAGGGATCAAACCCATGTCTCCTTCATTGCAGGCCAACTCTTTACTGATGGAGCCACCAGTGAAGCAAGGGTGAAAGCAGGCATCTTTGCCTTGTTCCTCATCTTGGAGGAACAGTTTTCAATTTTTCACTAACATGGGACATTATGTTCACTGTGGATTTTTCACCTATGACTTTTATTGTGTTGAGGTAGTTTTCTTCTGTACCTAGTTTGTCAAGTGTTTTTATCATGAAAGAGTGTTGAATTTTGTCAGCTGCTTTTTCAGCATAGAAATGATCATTTATCCCCCCCCTTCATTTGCTTAATGTGGTATATTACATTGGCCAGTTTCTGTTTGTTGAACCATCCCTGCATTGCACGTTTTAATCCCACTCAGTTATGTATATAGATAGTCTTTTGAATATGCTCCTGTGTTCTGTTAGTATTTTGTTAAGGATGTTTTCACTGATGTTTATAAGAGATACTGGTCTGTCTGTAGTTTTATTATCTTGTAGTGGTTTTGTCTGGTTTTGGTATTGGAGTAGTGTTGACCTCACAGAATGAATTAGGAAGTGTTCCCTTAACCACTATTTTTATCATGGTTTTGGTTATGATTGGATTTGTTTTTAAATGCTAATCAGTTCTCTGGGTAGTAGTAATGTGATATGGAGAAAGAAATTTAATGTGAAATGTTATCCATATTGGACAGTTTAAAAAAAGAGATAAAATAGACTGATTCTGTGGGGATAACATTGAAATGAAACTTTGTGGAACAATATAATAGTCCATCTAGTTTCAAGACAGGTAACCTGAATTTATTAATACCACTGGAACTTTCATAAAAATAAGCTCTAAAATCAGCTTCAGAGCTAAATATTTTATTAATGAGCTTGTCCAAATTTAAATTTTAAGACATACATAATTTAGTATACATACATTTTATTAGAACATAGAAAATGGGAAGTTGTAAACTTTCCAAACATTTAATAAATTGAGTAGAGTGATATCAAAACCTGATAAATTTAACAGAAAAAATAAAATGCCTGGTCAGTCTAACTTATGTAAAAATAATATACTTATATATAAAATAATATAAATAAATATATTTTAAAGTGTTAACATAATAATAAATCAAACTTGAACAATTTATCCTGGAAATATAAAGGTGATTTACTACTAGGAAATCTAATGATGTAATTCATCCCTGAAGAAAAGCAAGGTGGGTAAAACACAGTGGCCATTGTGGCTTGTTTTATAAAAAGAAACATATACATGAATTTCCATTTTAAATCACACATGAGAGACTTTTACAAGAGACTTTACTTCATTTATATTTTTTCATTACCAATATATTTGGTCTTAATTTAGGTTGTTTGCTATTTTTGTTTTGTTCCCTTCTTGGTACTCTGATTTTTATTGTCAGTTTGTCTTAGCTTTTTCTTCTCCAGTGGTTTGGTAAGGTCTATAATCAACTTCAGTGGTTATCATCGTTATTTTAAAGTTGTTCAAAAGACTGTTAAATCCATATTTATATACTAGTCTGCTGCTGCTGCTGCTAAGTTGCCTCAGTCGTGTCCGACTCTGTGTGACCCCATAGACGGCAGCCCCCTAGGCTCCCCCGTCCCTGGGATTCTCCAGGCAAGAACACTGGAGTGGGTTGCCATTTCCTTCTCCAATGCATGAAAGTGAAAAGTGAAAGTGAAGTCGCTCAGTCGTGTCCGACTCTTAGCAACCCCATGGACTGCAGCCTACCAGGCTTCTCCATCCATGGGATTTTTCCAGGCAAAAGTACTGGAGTGGGGTGCCATTGCCTTCTCCGATATACTAGTCTAAGTCAACACAAATCTCTTTTTTCCCCTTCTGTATGTCAGATAAAGTTTTGTATACTTTATTTCTCTCCATTGCTCTATATAGTTATTGGGCAATATCTGTAGTTTTGAACCCTGGTTATTTATATTATTTAGATCTGTCTCTGTTTTTAACTGTCTTTCACTAGTCTTAACAGATTGTTTTATATAATGGCTTTTCCATTTTTCACTTTCTAATTTTGATTTGTGGGGTCTCAACTGGATCATTTTCAAGAAGTTCTTTGAAGGAAGATTACTGGAATCATTTTCTGAGTCCTTGTATATTTAGTAATATATTTGTAGGCTTTCAGACTGGTTTTTTTTTGACCAAGTATAATGTATTTGACTTCACAGGGTTTCTCTCTTAAAAGTCTGAAACTATGCCATTTAATGTTGCAAAGAAATCCAAAGTCAACCTGAGTTGCATTTTTTTCTTCAGGTTATTGAGTTTTCCTATTTATATGGTTTTAGAAATTATGCTTTATCTATGTAGTTAAGATTTACCTAAAATTTTACAAACACTTTTCTTCATTTTTTATTGCCATTGACATCTAGTAGTACAAAAGTTGAGGGTTTTTTTTAATTCAAGAAATTTTTCTTTTGCTTTGTCTTAATTGATGCTTTCCATTTCTTATTTTCTCCTTAAGGTCAACTGTATTTCATAGCTTGTGTCTCCTTACTTTCTCTTTAAGTATCATTATTTTTCTGATAGTTTTCATCTCTAACTTTTTACTCTACATTCTAAGACATTTTGTAAAGTTTGTATTAAATGTGTGATAGTGTTATTTGTATCCTTGTTTCCTCCAGTGTAATTTTAATTCTGCATTATTTTTCATGCTTTAACCTTGGTCTGTCCTACAATATTTTATTCCAAAGATAAGAAATCATGTTGTAATCTACCGATGCTAAACAGTTTTCTAGAAATTTGTTTATGATTCCTACTTTTAAATGACTTTCCTCTCCTTAAATTGTCTGAATTGTATTCCTCATGAGTATTTGCTGAAAGGCAATGTAGGTAAGTTGTCCATAGCTCCACATTTTTCTCATCTCAGGTCATCTTTGACCTACAGCTGTACTGGCTCTTACATAATTGTCTTAGCTTAGTTTCCAGAGTTCTTAATGGGGTTTTCTTCACCTTCATTTCCTGGTTGTGTGCTATTCCGAACAAGTGAGCATAACGATAGAAAAATGATAGCAGATACTCTCTGCCACTGGAGGTCCTTAACACATCTGTTACATAGGCAGTGTCTTGCCAAATTGTTTTGGGGGCAATTTATTCTAACTAGAGCAAGAAACAGAATAGCAGTGGAGGGGACAGTAGAAAATATCACTGGCTGCAGTCTCAAAACACAACACCTGTACAATAGAGAAACCAGCTGCGTGGTTTTCGGTTAGTATGTTTCTGAATCAGAAGACCATAGAGAGAAGCTAAGGATCTTTACGTGTACTTCATATGGCTTGTTCTCACGCCCAGGGTAACTCTTGGGTATTTTTCCTTTCTGTTCTTTTGACTTGGTACTACCTTAATTTGTTCATTCTTTGGTTTTTTTCCCAACCATTTCTTACTGAGTTCCATGTGCCAGGCACTTCTCTAGGTACTGGATATTATATACTGTTGAACAGAACAGTGTTCTTTCATTAACAGTAGAAATAGTTTCTGAATTTTGTTGGCAATGCATTTTGGTGATGATGTGATGTTTTATTTCCCTATTTTTCTTTTTCTTAGTAAGTATTTTCTGGCAAATTGAGAAAGGCTATATTAATAACTATAACCTAAATACCAGTTTAAATTCTTTTGCTGTGAGCATTTTTTTAAGTTGCTCTGAATCAGAAAATAATTTTTATAAATATAATGTTCATTATCCTGACCTTAAAGTATTATTTCTCCCAAAACTTCTTATGATGACTAATTTACTACTATCTTCTCTTTTTTCTTAAACTTTCTTAACTTTCTTAAATGAATAAAATGGTCATATCAATAAAATTATCATGTTTTATATGATGACCTCAACAAATGTTTTGGCATTATAGCACTTTAGTTTACCTTAGAGTTTTCATAACTATTTGAAAGGCAAGCAGTAAAGCTGCATTAGGTGATAATAGATTGAAGAATTTGGTATTTTTAAAAATGTATTTATTTTTAAACATAATATTTGAAAGATTTTATTTTTCTCACCACTTTGGATATAAACAAATAGAGGTAATTTTTGTATGTGTTGCTTATATTTAGAGAAAACTTATTCTGGAACTTTTTATACTCAGTGCTTCCAGTAAATATTGCTAGCTTTTAAACAAAACAAAACAGAAAATCACAGAATTTGGCATATAAATAGACAAGAAGAAGCATAAAGTACACAGAGACCTATAAGTGTGAAATGTAATGAGTAAAGCAGTTGTTTAATTTTAGTAATCAAGTCCATAAAAGCAAGTTAAAGCACTGACTTATAGTTTAGATAACTAACATATTCATTATATAATTTATAAGTTATTATTAAGGAAAGGGGACTTTAAGCAAAACAGGACCTGGCAGTTAAAAGTACATGTCATTTTATTTTCCCAGAATCCTCAGTATTAAAAAAACAAGCTTTCTATATGCACTAATTGGGTCAGAATTAATTTTATAAGACTGTAGTCATATTGAGGGTAAGAACTGTATGTAAATTACTTTGAGCAGCAGAATGTTATAGTAAAAAGAAGATTTGGTGCTTTTGATGAAGAAGACAATCTTTATGGAGAAACATAATATCTTCTTAGGCTGTAGTAAGATTAATAGTAATGTTTTCTTTAAAGGCAGTTGTTAGGACTTGGAATTCTTTTCCATTGGCTACACCAGTCTCAGCCAGTTTGCTCACATCTGGGCCACTTGTGTGAAATTTGATGTTGTGTAGGGGAAGGGAACAACTTCAGGTGAAGCGCAGAGCATGTTGTTTTCACAGCTCTTTCACCTAGGGATTAGAAGTCTTCTCCGCCCCCACTACTTCATCCCCATACTGAAGTATCGGCAGAGATCCCAAAGCCCCAATCTACATGCTGTCTTTAGCTGAAAATCATGCTCACAGAATTTATTGTTTGTGTTGCTTCTTCAGTTAATCATGCTAGTCCAACAGTAGTTTACGTTCACATTGAGGTAAGAGACATAGCTAATTGGTGCATTGTTATCTATTTTGTAGTGGGGGTGAGCTAGCATTGCGAAAAGATTCATGCATTACATCCATTGGAAACTTGCCTGAATGCTAAGTTTGATATTTTCTACAGGTTTGATATTTACAAGCTTGTTTTGATTGTTTATGTTGTAGCTGAATAAAAGGATACTTAACATGTTTTCTCTAAAGTCTGTAAAAATAATCATGTTTAAATAATGTGGGACTTTAATTTTGAACTCATAACTTCTCTGTGTTTATAATGATTTCTCTGCTTGTTTCTAGGGGCCACCTACAGATGCTCCTGCAGTGGACACAGCAGAACAAGTCTATATCTCTTCCCTGGCACTGTTAAAAGTAAGTGTTGAGTGGAGTTACTGGTTTTACTGAGCTCTGCTGCTTTCTCTGTATCTTTTACATTGAGATATTTTTCATGTTAACCCTCTCATACATAAACTTCTTTTAGGTGCATGTATAAAATAGAATGGTTGTATTTTCACTGAAATACAATTAGGTTATTAATTAAAAGGAGGGGTGTTTGAAGATCTCAAGGGCTTTGTGTCTGTGTATCGTCCTCTTTACAGATGTTAAAACATGGTCGAGCTGGAGTTCCAATGGAAGTTATGGGTCTTATGCTTGGAGAATTTGTGGATGATTACACCGTCAGAGTGATTGATGTGTTTGCTATGCCACAATCAGGAACAGTGAGTACTTTTATGGTTGCCTGCTGCAAGTAAATGTGTTTCTTTTTTCTTTTCCTATGCAAAATAACTCTTATCATATTGTTATTTTCTTGATAGAAAAATTGATTATAAAAGATTAATAACAATAATTTTAGACTGTATTGAGTTAAATCTTTTAGATGAATTATGAATTCCCTATAGGTCTATAGACTGATGCTAATATTTAATCCCTTTACTTGTTCTTTCAGCTGTAACTAGCATAGTATACTGGATTTATGTTAGTTATTTTAATACAGTAGGATATTAGTTTGAATACTTGGTTCAAAAGATTTCAGAGACTCAATTAAAGTTTTAATTCATGTACATTGTCTAGTCCTCATGTTTTGTTTTTATTGTTTTGAAATAGCACCCATTTAAAAATGTTCTATATATGGTGATAAATGACTTAAGCTTTTCCTATTCAAAATGTTAAGTTTAAAAAAAACAGAAACCATGACAGACTTTAGTTCTTTTTGCCTGGGTGTGGTAATTTGTCATAGACTAACATACTGCATACTGATTGTGAAAGTCCTCTACCCATCTACCCATGGGAGTTTTTTTCTTGTGTTTTTTTTTTTTTTTTCCTGTTTTGTTTAATGCATTGGGCTTATAGACAGGTGTGTATTTAGATTTTTAAAAACTGGCCAAAACCAATAACCATTTACTGACCTTCCAAAAAATAACACACATATTCTTCTCATCCATTTGCCTAAGAAAATATGTACATTTATCTGATGAATGTCCTTATGTCTATATCTGTTATAGTAAAAGGTTCTTAAGTTTTAATATCCTTTATTTTCTTGTAAATGTTTGTTTGATCATATAAAATAGAATATTTGATCTCTGTGTTCACTCTGTGTAGTAGAATTGGAAAGTTTCTCTTCTAGCCCAAGAGTTAGCAAACTTTTTCTGTAAAGACATATGTCTCTGTCTCATATTCTTGTTTTTTTTTTTTAAACCACCCTTTAAAAATGTAAAAAAACATTCTTAGCCTGTAGGCAGCAGATTGCATACCCCTGTTCTTGAGGATGCACTCTCAATTAGAATTCAAAATACTGTTTGTTTTGGTGGGAAGAAGTGCTTATGTTAACTGGTTTGTTTAAGTAGATTAGACTTAAATTCCTGATGTTAGAGGGAAGCCTTGAGGGAGCTATAATGGCAGTAATCTATCACTAGAGAGATGATATGAATGCCTTTAATTCTTACATGTCCTAAAATTTTCTTTTGATTGAACTAGCAAAATAATGGAGCATTTAAAAGACTTGGTTACAGATTGTCTCATGTGGGAAATTTTTTGAAAATGCTTTTATATTTGAGGTAATATTTCAAATGTGTGTATTTCCTTCCAATTGCCTGATCTACCAAGAAGTCCTAATAAAAGCACCGAACTTCCTCCCCTCCCAGCTCAGCCACCCAAAAAACCAAGCAAAAACAACTCTTTAAATTGTTAAATTATTTTCCTTCCAGGGTCTTTACATACTGAAGAAAAAAAAAAAAGGAAAAGACTTGAACTGTTGGTTATAACAATAGCCAAATAGTCATAGAACTTTGAATGAGATGGAAGAGACTTACTGCCTGTCAGTTATCAGAGGATGATTTTAGGAAGCATGCTTGACTAGATAGATCTAAATAAGAAGTTATTGATTCACTAATATGGTATTTCTTTTGTGGGTGTGTATTTGTGTGTGTACACATTAGTCATGACTGTAAACGCTTATAAAACATCCTAAAAATTACCTTAACTCATTAACAGCAGTTTGGTACTTGGCAATTTTTTGGTACTTGGCAATGTAAAAAGTTTTATTGATATATGGATTATAATTGAATGACATGGGTATCAAATATGGGTATCAAAATCTATTAAATTATTTTGGTATCTGCAAATGTACATAGGTTTCTTGGCAGTAGCTTTTTGTTCATTATCTTATAATACAATTTTTTTTCATTGTTGTAGAAGCTAATCATTTTTATTTTCTTCCTAAACCAGGGCGTCAGTGTGGAGGCAGTTGATCCAGTGTTCCAAGCTAAAATGTTGGATATGTTGAAGCAGACAGGAAGGTGAATATTTCAAGTGATCATATAATGGAATAATGGGAAATATTTTCAGCAATATGTCTCAGAATTTTAGATGTTTATGAATATCATTCTTAGGGGAAAAAAAAACTATGTTGTTAATGTGATAGTGTTACCTATCTAGTGTCTCTTTCCTGTAGAATCAAAGAAATTTGCCAGTCAGAAAAATGCCTCATGTTAAAATTCTCAACCATTACATAGTAAACTTGGACTGTAACTTCCCTCTGTTTAGCATATGGAGTTACTCTCTAGTCACTTATAATTGAAAGAGCTTGTATGTTCCAAAATTCAAGAGTTGCAGCTAAATAAAATTCTGAATATTGAATTATATTTGTAGTCATATCAAGTTTTACAGACAGGGAAAGTAGAATTCAAATATTGTTCAGGTTTTTTACCCCAGATTAAATCTCTCAATAGTTGTCATTCTCTTGCTCAAATTCTTGTACTGTGGAAAAAACTTCAAAATTAATGTTAGCAAAAGGCTCAGCAGCTGGGCAGAACAGTGCAAATTGGTTTTTGACTGAGTTCCTAGTTCTCTTGCTGGTTTAATTGATATTTAATCCTTTCACAACAGTGGATCCTGGTGTCCATTGTTAAAAATGTACTCTGCCTGAAAAATTCAACTCCCAGAGCTAAGGAGTTAAAGAGTAGATATTTACTTGAATGCTGAAAGGGTAAAAACTGGCTCTGAGAAAGTGTGGTAACAAGGTGAAAAACTGAAAGCCTTATCTACCACTGCTAATGTGCATCTCTTAATGATAGCACTCCTTTGTCACACTTATTCATTTCCATGTTTTCTGGGTAATATGGTGTATGATTTCAGTGTTTCTAATGGTGTTTTTTCACACCTGTGTGTTTTTCATCTCTTCTTAATTTATACCCTGTTAGTGTGTTGTTTCTTTTCATATCATAAATGTAATACTTGGTCTATTCTGAACGGCTAAATGCCCTCTTTGTTTCAGGCCTGAGATGGTTGTTGGTTGGTATCACAGTCACCCTGGCTTTGGTTGTTGGCTTTCTGGTGTGGATATCAACACTCAGCAGAGCTTTGAAGCCTTGTCGGAGAGAGCTGTGGCAGTGGTTGTGGATCCCATTCAGAGTGTAAAAGGAAAGGTAGAGTGGATTCTGTCTTTATTAGCATCTCCTGCCACATTCTGTTTACAGATACATTAAATAAAAGTCTATTTTGTTTAAAGCTTTTCTTAATTACACACTGAAACCCTGGTCTCTTTACTTAAAAAAACAACCAAAAAACTTACAAGTCAATAAATGTGTCTTGGTATTATTATTAGCAATTTAACTGTTTAGAGATTTGTTTCTTCTTTAATCAGTCTAATCATACGTTTTTATCTTTAAATAATTTTATTTCATAGATTTAAGAATGTTAAATCATACTGAAAACCTGCTTTTCACAATTTATTAATATTTTCATAAACATTTCTCTACCTTTTATTTTAAAATGGTAAATTTGGGATTGGCACAGTGTTTACCAAATCTAGTTAAATAGCTCCGTTTTGCAGACATTGTACAGGGCATATTCTGGAGTTGTATGTTCCAAATATTTTAGACAATGAAGACTTGTCCCAAACACTTGGTATCAACCGTTTGCATTTTTGGAGTGAGGACAGAGATGAATGATTAGATATGCTAAATGATTCTGAAAAGAGATTAACTTGCAAAGCATATTGGGTTATATTTGTTCTTGTTGAAATCTTTTGTTCTTGTTTAGTTCTTTTTTCCTTCTTTATTTTCTTTTTTCCTTCTTTTTTTTGTTCATTCGTTCTTTTCTCTTTTTTTTTTCCTTCTTTTTCTTTCTTACTAGCCCCATATGCCATTTTCCTATTTCCTGCCTCATGACAGCAGGGAGCAGCTCTATTATCACCTTCACAGAGCTGTCTGCAAATGTGAGAGGCAATTCGATTTTGCTCAACCACAGGGAGAGTGGATTAGAAAAACTACAGAACATACAGAAATTGGCTAGGTGGTTACTGCTTTAAAATACTGCTGAGGTGTCTTGTTTGAGCATGTACTTCCATTGTAGTGTAGAATAATTGTTAAAATAAAATCACAATACATTTATGGAATCCTTTTTATGCAGCTTTTACAAATAATTTTTGGAGCACTTAAAAATAAATATTAGCTTGCTATCTATCAGACCTGGAGTTTGATAGTAATGCAGATTACATTTACATCTGCTCACCAGCTCAAACAAACTAAACATGGCTGTTAAAACATGGAGCCTTTAGCTGTCATGAATTTGAAGTTGAACACTTTTTGACATTATATTACTATGATGAATAAAAATTGAGGTCTTCTGTAAATCATGATACTATTAGATGTGATTTAGCTTTTCAGAGGCAGAAACTAGCCACAATAATAATAATAGAAACTGATACTAGGCAGATCTGAATGGAGAACTTCTGAGGCTTGCTATATACCTATATTTCAATTAATTTACTTTCTTTTTACTAAATGTGTTGTTTTTTTTAACTGATACAGATAAAAGGAATTGAAAATCCTTGAATTTTGTTAGTTTTATGAATTATAGTATGGTATAGTATTTCTTAAGTTTAATTCTCTGATAATTAAGATACCTTTTAAAAAAGTAACCCATAAGTAACTCATTTAAGTAATAATTATTTTAGAAATATAACTATCTGATTAAATTCCCTCCCCACAACTCTTACAAATAATAATTGAAACTTAAATTTAAATATAATTAGAATTCTGTTTTGTAGTTTTAGTGTGACTTTTTATGATACTTAACTCGTGATAGTGGCTAGTTTGTAAAGGAAAAATATAAAGTTAAATACAGTGAAAGAAAGCATTTTCAAAATAGAATGTAAGTAAGTGAATATGTGTTTTGGTTATCGTTTATAGTATTTTAACTGGTAGTTTTAGTTTCCAAACCTAGTTTAGGTATTATATAATAGTGGAGTTTGCAGTGTTTGTTTCTAATTAAGCATGATTCATATTAAAAGAGTGCATTCATTAAAAAATACACTTGTATCACATGACAGTTATAATGTGGTAAAATGTAGTATTTTAAAATATATATCAAAAACTATGGAATTACATGTATCACTGTCTAGTTTTATACATCTTGAAAAATATTTTTGGAAAATTAATATAAGCATCTATCATTGATTCACCTCACTTATTGTACCTAACATATATATTCATGCAATTATATTACCTCAAATAAGGATCTGTCTAGTTCTTTGTCAATAATTTAACCTCATTTATAAGGTACCTGAGTTTGGTTATCATTTATAGTTCTCTCAATGTCTCAAAACTATGAATTAAATTAAGTTTTAGTAAATCCATGGCCAGAGTGTTCTAGTTAAATCATTAAATTTAAGAGTATAAACTTTAAAAAGAAAAGAATAATAGCATAGGACTCGCCCTTCCCAATCTCTGTACATGATTTAGCAAAGCTGTTAAAATGATTAGATCAATAGTTAAAAAATGACAGTCTATGTATAAATGATTTAAGTTGGGTCTCTGTTCTTTTAATACTTCTTTCCTGTATATTTTTATCTTTTCATTTTTGTAAGTCCTAGTCTTATCCCCCTGAATTTGAGTGATTAGATAAAAATGGATTCTTTCTTTGTAATCTCAATCCATAAAGTTTGATTTCCTTTTATTATTTCACTTTTTTCCTTGACTTGACTCTATATGAATTTCTTGCTGTGTGCCAGGTATTGTGGTAATAACTGTATGAACTTAACTCATTTGTTCTTTTTGGTAATTCTGGAAATAGACTCTATTATTCTGTTTGTCAATAAGGGTAAAAAAATTTATAGAGTCAGATCACTTTGTCCCGGATCATCCTAATATGTAATAAGCAGCAGAATAAGAATAAGAATCTAGGTCTATAAAAGTAAAGAACTCAAGCTGTTTACTGACTCTTTAATATGAACAATGCAATTAGAATCACTTGGGAATGGAAAATTAGTAAGTACCAAAGTCATTGCAGGGCCTTTTCTTAACTTACATTGGTAGATGTCATTCTCTTCAGCATAAGTCAGAGGAAGGAACTGTACATTTTCTCAGAGTTCTCAATAGTTCTATGTGCTATTTTTAGTAGATATTATATATTAATTGATATTCTGATATAGTATTTTTCTATTAATTAAAAACAATTTAGGCAGACTCATGTCTGTCAGCTTTTGTGACATCCCTAACCAGCATAAACAATAAAATGTACTATATGATAAATAATCCATATCTCTGTATATTATATAAGCCTATAAGTATTTTAAAATGTTACAGGTGAAAAATCAGTGATAATAACATTTGTAATTTAAATGGAGTGTAAGCTTATAGCAATTACCAGTGAGTTCCTCTCTAAATTTACCAGTGAAATAGCTTTTAGGATTCTCTTTTAGTTTACTTATAATGAAAACACATATGAAAATATTTTAAACTTCAGTTTTCAAGAGGCATGGTGGCAGCCTCTTGCTTAATGTTTTGTTATCCTGTATATTCAGCCCACAACTGGACTCGATCCAGCGATGAATTTAGAAGTAAATTCAGCTTGTAATATGACTATGCTTCTTCATTAGGGCAAAAGAACAGTCACTTTGTACAAAGTCAAAACTAGATTACAACTATTACTACTTTTTTTGAGAACTAATTTTCTTGACAGGATTCTTGTCAGTAAAATGTTCAGATGTTACCTGTTGACTCCAAACAATCTTTGTATCTATTCTCTATTTTGAAAGCATGTAAAAAAAAATCACTGAAACCCCTTTATCCCAAATAAATCTTCACACTGGCTGGACTTTCTTGAAGATTTTTTGTTTTCTTTGATTGGAAATATCCAATGGGCTTCTGAAAATGTGCTGTTTATCTGGTTTCAGATCAACTCATTATCAGATACTTCTTAACTGTACCTGATATGCTTATTTGCTAATGATTTTGGGGTATGAAATAAATAAAAAATGGTCTTAGCCTCTTTGAGAAGTCATACATGTTTAGTGTCACTAGTGAGTCAGGTAACATTCTGCCAATTACATGCTGGTAATCCTACACTGCATACTGATATAATACAAACTAACTATACTATGCAGGTTTGTTTCTGTAACTAAGTATTGAATTAGTTGCTAGTAACAAATAATTCAACCAATACTTACTTAGAAACTTTTATGTGTTGACATGCAATGAAGTAGTACTTGTGTAGCAAACATAGTAAATGCAGATTAAATTAAATGTAGGCAGAAATCAGTGTAAGCTGCACAGAGTAGATGAAGCTTGGACCAAGTTTTAAGGACATTACTTAGAAAAAAGGAGCTTATACTTTATGAGGAAAATGTAGAAATGATACCATTCAAAGTGGTTCTTTTGTTCATTCTTTTTTCACAGGTATATTAGAATATAAAATGAGTTGTTATTGAAGAGTAGAAACAAACGAAGGAGGAAAGAATTAGGGAATGAATAATAGCTTACTTTTTATTTTCAGATATCTAGAAGGTTATGTCTTTTTCAAGGTAAGGGGGGAAATAGTTTACTTATCCAAGAAATTTTCTATTAGTTTTAAGATGGTAGCGATTTTAAACTATTCAGTAATAGGTTTGTTTTAGCACTTTTTTGTTATTAAAAATTGTATTTCATAAAGGCTGAGAATAAGTGAAGAACGCAGGCTTTGGGGTCAAGTCTACATTAGAATCCAGTTTTTAACTCTTCTTTACAGCATGACCTTGAGTAAGTTATCTAATAATCTTGCGCTTCAGTTTTCTCATCTGTAAAACAAGGATTTTAGTAACTATCTCATGGTGTTATGAATATTGTGAAGTGATGTATATATTCTGTGCACATGCATGTTGAAGATGTGCAATAAACTTCACTATTCTAAAGATTAAAATAATTGATACTTAAAAGGAAAAATGACTATCATGTTTTTAAAAATAGAATCTAAATATTTTTGAAAAATTTAAGAATAAGTGTATAAATTAATTACTAATTTGCTCACTTTAGGAAGGTGAAGGTAACAGCTACAAAAGAAATGAAAAAGTTCCCTTTTTATATTTTGTACTCTCAG
The DNA here is from genome assembly GCF_001704415.2 of Capra hircus. Taxonomy (NCBI): domain Eukaryota; kingdom Metazoa; phylum Chordata; class Mammalia; order Artiodactyla; family Bovidae; genus Capra; species Capra hircus. The sequence goes on from NC_030809.1 coordinate 101,146,305, forward strand.
ACTAATTTAGGAATAGTCATCTGATTCAGCTGATTTTTTTATTGGACACTTATTGTTTTTCCAGCATATTTCTCTGGGGCATACTGATGAAAAAGAATGTGAATATATTATGTTAAAATTCTGGCCTTTAAGATAATTGATGTAATTAAAATCATTTTGTGTTTTATTCATCCGTCTATGGGCTTCCCCAGTGGCTCAGTGGTAAAGAATTTGCCTGCAGGGCAGGAGCTGCAGGAGATGGGGTTCGGTCCCTCAGTTGAGAAGGTCCCCTGGAGGAGGGCATGGCAGCCCACTCCAGTATTCTTGCCTGGAGAATCCCAGGGACAATGGAGCCTGGTGGGTGCAGTCTGTAGGGTCGCAAAGAGTCAAACACAACTGAAACGACTTCACACACACACACACACACACACACACACCTAAATATTGTCTCCCCCACAAGACACACGCACGCACAAACACATATCTAAATATTGTCTCCTCCACAAGACACACACATATATCTAAATATTGTCTCCCCCACAAGATTGGAGCTTCTTTTAAGGGAGAAATTTTTCCTTATCCTGAAATTCATGCAGTGTCTGTAAAAAATAGTTTTTTTCATAAGTGGTTATAAAATAAAATCAAGGAATGAGTGTGTCAGTGGTCAGTTATTACCAGTTCTGACTTAACATGTAAGAAAACTGCAGCTAATTTTGTGAGGTTTAGTAAGTAATTTGTATATGTTAGTGATGATAGAGTCTTATTTTAAATGAGTGAAACATGAGATTGACAAGGTCAGTGAGCCAGTATTTCATAGACATTAGCCTTGATAAATCTGAATTTTGTGTAATCAGAGCTAGAGTTCGAGTTTGTCATGTCATTTGTCTTTTAAAGCTAGTGGAATATATTTAGCTACTATTCATAAGATTTTCTTTTCATCAGTATCCCATAAAAGTTAATTTAAGGGCTGAATAGTCCTTATCTCGAATTTTGTATACACACACACCTTTTCTTTGCCTAGTTTTCCAGGCTGAGAGAGAAAAATAGAAAATAGGACACATAAAAATTCTATTTCTATTCCTAATATAGCTTTGTGAGCATACTCATCCAACTCTTGGAACAAGTTTAGCTTCTATATTATCTTTTGTTTGTGCCCTGTTTTTCACTCTTAGTATCAATTTGAAGTTTTATAACATTCAGATATAATCTGTGAGGAAGTCTAAGAAAATATTTTAGGTGTTAATGTGCATATACTATTCCTGCTAGACTTAATAGTTTAGAACACTAATTTATCTATATAATCAGAAATTGTCAGCTAAGAATGTTAAAGCAATTTTATGTTTAAAATTCTAAGTATAAATCTGATATACAACTAACAGTTCTTAAGTGTCATTCTTTTAATTTCAAACTTCTCTATTAATAATACAATTTGTGGGCAAATTTATTGTTGTTTAGTAATTTCTATGCATTTGAGTGATAGAAATCTGCTTCAAATTGGTTTGAATTCAACTGTTGCTGTAAAGATGTAGGAAAACCTTTAAAACAATGTCCCATTATCTATAAAAATATTATTTATTGACTCTTTTGCCTCTTGAATACTTTTCTATCTTCAATCTAATGAACCCTGGTCATTCATTCAGCAGACATTTATCGACCATACTGTGTGCCAGGCATGCAGTGGACACACAGGGCACTAGGATCTACTCCCTGTTTTAATGCCAGTGTTGTACCAGAAAATGGAACCTGTAACTTTATATAAAAGGTCTTTTCATAGCCTGTATATATTAGTTGCTTAAGATCATACTCAAATGATTTGACATTAATCCTTGGTAATTGTGAGGATGTTTCTGAGCCTAGGACTTAAGTTTGTCTGCTTTAGCCTGTTGTTGTCTCTGTAATTTCCTCAGGAGGGTAGAATTGACTATGGTTGTAGATTTTCTTCTAAGTCACAGTTGATCATTATTCTAATAATAATCAGAGGTTTTTCTTAGACTACTAGTAAGCTTTTCAATTAATGCCTGCTGCCACTTTTTATATGCCAAGTAACTTTTCTATATGCAGTTTTTATTCCTAATTAAACACAAATCAAAGGGGAAGGAAGGGACTTTCCTGGTGGTCTAGTGGTTAAAACTCAGTGCTTCCATTGCAGGGTGCCATGCAGTGTGGCCAAAAACAAACAAACAAACAAATAAAACAACCAAAAACCCAATACTTGGAGCTTTTCAGTTTAATAGATAATCTATTAAATCTTTTCTGTAGTATATGTATTAGGGGTCCCAAGTACTCTGCTGGGGAATGGATATTTGGTGGCACATAAGACACAAACCTTGCTGGGATGTAACTGAATCTAAGAGTGGTCTTTTTTTTTGCTTTTGTGTTAGGATAACTGTTCCATCAGATAACGTGGTGATGAAAACTACTGGCTTTGGCATCCTGTGTATGTACAGATGATAGTGGTGTCACTTACTGGTTGTCATCTCATTTAATTTATTCAAGTCCTTGGAGCCTCAGTTTCCTTATCCATAAATTAAGAATATTAATGCCTACCTCTTGGTTGTTGAGTATTAGTGTAATTTCTATGCAATATTTAATTAATAAGCCCAGTAAAAATATATAAAAAGGATACATACCAAAGTAATTGAGCTTTACATTTTTTTCCCCTATGAAAATGACTGTGCCTTTTGAGAAATGGCAGTTTGAAGGATATATTTGTATTTTTTTTTTGGAAGGTGATGTTAAAGCACAAGAAATGTATGTAAATCCTTTATTTCCCTTATCCCTTCCCTACTACCTTTCTACCGTGAGTGAGCCCTAGCTTTCAGTCTCTGGAGCCTTTTATTCCTTTACTTTATGTGGAACTGTCAATAAACATACTAACTGTGTTGTTTTCTTTTGTCTACTAAACAGGAGTCTGAAGTCACTTGTCCTTTTTGTGTTGACTGTCAGGGTAGCCACTGACAGATTTGATAATGTTAAGTTCATTACCCAACCAGTGACCCAGGGATGCTGGTCTCTTGTAGCTCATTAATAGTCCCTGAGGAATTCAGTTTTTAAGTTCACTGTTTATTAGTCACCTCTAATTCTAGAAATACCTATCATAGAGGAATACCAAAATTCTAGGCATATTGTCTTTAAAAAAAAATCAGTATAGCTGTTACATTTTTTATTTTATTTAGAAATTTTCCTAGGGGGAGTATGTCTTAAACTTTAACACTGTACTGCAGTAGCAATATTCTGCTTAGTTTACCGTGTCAGTTTGAGTGCTCCAAGAATCAAATGCCAAAATAGGATTTGGTCTATGCAAGAGATTTATTTGGGGAAGGAAGCACCTTTAATGGATAAAGGGGAGACTCTTCAGACAGCAGTACAAGTCTGACTGTGTGGATGGAGAAAGGGAAGGTAGGATTGAGTAAGAAGACCCTCATACTGCAGTATATTCCTAAGAAAGTTTCAGCCAGGCTGTTGGGGAGTCCTTGGGACTGTTGTCCTTCAGAAGAACCCCTTATTTGGTAGGAATGGCTATGTTTGTAGTACCCTTGGTGTGCCCAGTCATTGGGAATAGCCCTAGGGAGATGTGTCCTGGGGAACCCCCAGAGGATCCAAAAGTGTAGCATCTGAAGTCTGAGAGTCAGCTATGTCTGCAGTAGGTTCTACTGAAAGGCGATCCAAGCTGGGCAAGTCCATGACTGCTACAGTTAGTAACACTAAGAACCACAGTGGTGGAAGTGAAAGTGAAGTCGCTCAGTCGTGTCCGACTCTTTGCGACCCCGTGGACCGAAGTCCACCAGGCTCCTCTGTCCATGGGATTCTCCAGGCAAGAATACTGGAGTGGGTTGCCATTTCCTTCTCCAGGGGATCTTCCCGACCCAGGGATTAAACCCGGGTCTCCCACATTGGAGGCGGATGCTTTAACCCTTTGAGCCACCAGGGGAGCACACAAATACTGTTTTATTTAATTTTATCATCAAATGGTATCATTCATGAGCACATGGTGACATTGAAAAGTCAAATAGCAGTTAACTTAGCTAACTTAACTCACAGGTGATAGAACCAGAATTCTAACTTAGGCAGGATTGTGACTCCACAGAGTATCTTAAGCATTTAAATACCTATACCATACTGAGTACAGGCATAGACTATAAAAATTCTGCTAAACTTTATTTCGTGACTTAACTATATTCTTTTTAGAAAGTTTCATGAATCTAAAAATGTCTAATTACCTTTCACCATACTAGTTTCCAGAGATCGATTTGTTTTCATTAAAGTATATATATTCAGAGCTGTGGCTTTACTGTTTGAATTTTGATGCATGTCTTCACTTGTCAAAAAAAAGTACATTATGCTAGTTACACTCCATCCCCCTTTTCTCCCAATATATTGAAGTTGTACTACAAATCTCTAGCTACAATAAGCAATTCTCCAAGGATGAAGAAAGAAAATGTACATACACACAGGAATTTCTTTTCCAGAACTAAAATTGACGTTTTATAAATAATTTCCGTGTTGCAAAGTTGAGACTAAGAAATCACAGCAGTTCAGTGATATGCATTTGGCATGAGTCAGTTTTAGTTCTTAGTGCTTTTCATTGGAAATGGCATAAAAAGTAAGATTTCTTTGAATTTTTTATGCTGTGGGCTTACAAGAGACATAAGATGTTTTTCTCTTGTAGATGTCTGGCAGTGCATGGCAGCAGAAGTAACGAAATGGTCACAAACCCCAGCAGTACTTCCCAGGTCACATGCATCCTTAATTTTTAAAGAATCTAGAAACAACCTAAGCAGTTGATAACAGGTCATTTCTAGGTGATAAAGGATATTTGATATGGGGTGTTGCTTTTCTTTCCACACCTAGCATTTTTATAGCCATTTAGAGACCTACTTCACATGGTGGTGGGTTTATATGTGTTTAAATATGTAACCTAACTGATAATTGAATTGTAATCTCTTCTCTTTTCTTGATGTTTGACATTGATTTTGAGGTCTGAAATTTTTTTTTCAAGCTTTTTTTCCCCTGGCTCATTTTATATATAAACACTTCCCATAGTCATTGACTTCAAAATAAGGGCAGTTGGGAATGCCAAATGCAGCTACTGTTGAAAAAACAAGAGAGAAGGAGAGAAATTGTGAATTATAGTATCTACTGCCAGAAGTACTTATGCATTTTTCTTTCAGACACCTTTGTATTAAATTAATTTTACAAGCTTTACTTAAAAAATAGTCTCCTTTGGGAAAAAAAACAATAGTCTCCTTTGAATGTAAAAATTGGGAAACTATAGATTGGTGCTTTAGAAATTTAGTCTTTCAGTGACCTAGTAGTTGATATGAAAACGTGAATTTAAAAATAAATAGCATATTGGCTAAACTGTTATACTCATGAAAGAAGCCAAAAAATTATGGATTAAACTGAATCTGAAAATAATTACAGTTTTGTATCCTAAACCAGATTCGTTTTAAAAATGAAATGATAGGTCCTTGACCCTTGGGTGTGCTTGGAATAAATATGGAACACAGTATTGTTTTTAAAACTATTTTGCTTTTATAAGCTAAGACAGATGTACAAAAAAGATGCAGTTTTTATTTTGTATTGGCAGCTTCCAAATATTTAGTGTCTATTTCCAAGAGTTGCAATTAGTAAAGCTACCATGGTACTGAAATCTGCACATCCCACAAGCTAATTATATTTGCAAGGTCAGAGTGAATACATATTTTCAGAAAAATAAAGGGTTATATAAATATGTGTCTTCTACTTGGCTGTTATATCACAGTTTGTTGATCTGGAGTATAATGTGTACAATTCACAAATTTGTCTGATAACAGAAAGTGGTGTGTGATTGTGTTTATTTTACTAACCAGTATATTCACAGCAATCACTTCCAAATATCTCTCCAGTAAAGATGTGTTAATTACAAAACAGACAAGGTCTTCTATTATATTAAAGCTACTAACAAGAAGACAGCAGGAATCACACATGTAAATAGCATCATCAACCCCTATTTTAGTCCTCTGTTTTGATCTGTGAGTTGCGCATAGACCAAAGGTGCTATTAAAGACTGAGTGTATGAAATAGGCAGCATTATATGAACAAAATTTATTCAACAAGAAAACAGACCTTTAACATGAATTTAACAAGCCTGAGAAATTATAAACTATCATATGCTGCAGATTCATGCAGTGATAATAAACAAAAAAGGAAAGTAAGAGGTTTCCCTAAGCTAGCCAAACTGCTAATGGTTTTGTTATAAGCTGTCTACTGTTGCAGTGACCTCTGAAAAGTCTCAAGGCACTTGTACCAGAAAAAATTAAGTGGTCAGGCTGGTGAACAGAGATTCAACGTGGTGAGTAGGACTGTAGCACGGAAAGGAATTATAAAAGTCTAGCCTCATATTCCTGAAAATATTTGTCATACTTCAGGTTGGAAGTTTTTGTTGGTACATATTAAGGAGAGAGTTTTTTGGGCAAAGTTTTTTGGCTAAATTACTTTTTGGATTTATAAGCTTATGACATAGGCTGAACTGGTTTAATGTATATATGCATTAAAAGATACCATTCAGAAAAATCATATAGCTCGAAAAAATGGATTTTGCCCCTGCCCCCCTCCCATACCTTAATTAATCCTAGGGGGTTCTTTGTTCAGTATATTGTATCTAAGATTTCCATCCTCATCCATGGAGTGACCACTTTGCTGTCATTCTGTTGCATCATGCTGTAAATACATAAACATGGAGAAACGCCTCAGCTTGTACACACCTCCAAGTGCTCACTAGGGCTTTTTCTTGAATCTTAGTGTGGCATAATTAACACCTTCTGCACCCATTGCTCATTAGTGCACTGGACATTAATGAGTCTATTTTGATAGTTGTTCTGAAGGAGAAAGTTACTTATTTTCACAGTGCAAAAAGCAATTATAAAATTGTATAGAAATTAAAATGTAGACTATATTGCCATATTTATATTTTTATTGCATGCTAAATCTAATTTTAGTCTGCAGGTTGTTGAACATGTTAGTTTCCTTAAGACAGTTGCTATAGTGATGGACGCAAATTCCTTTGATCTTGGTGTACTTATTCATTTTCTATTGGCTATCATATTGTCAGTCAGAAATTGTCAGTCTAAGCATTTAATTTCACATAGGTTGGAACAGCATATTAAATTCTTGAATTTTTCTCTTAATTTTAAAAAGAATTAAAAAATTTAAATTTCAGTTTGTTTTTAACTGGTCACAATATCTATTTAACTGATATTTCCATTTCCTTCTTATGAAGTTTCATACCTGTTTATAATATTCCAGAGAAATATTAGAGACTTTTTCCTGTAAAATAGCTGGTTTGCTGCTTTGGTTTGAAGGCATTCTATATAAAAATACATCTTGTGATATATAATGGAATTTTCATAGTTTTGTAGGAGTGTTCTTTTTCTGTAAGTTGTACTGAAATCTATTTGGAATCAAACTATTTTAAAAAACAATTGGACCAAAGTGATGCTTTGCTCTTAAACATTTACTGCTGTTGGTTAGGGAATCAATTCTTAATTTTATATATATTTAAGTTGTACTTCTGTCTATCAGAATAGTCTCTTTTCCCCTTCTTTGGCCTAAATTTTATCTTATTTTTATGTGCTTTTTAGTAGAAAATGTTAGAAAATTTTACTTTGGTATGTTTTTAAACAACTGTCTGATAATATCTGATTAAAGCATGTTTGATAGTAGTACATATTTTTATTATTGCTTTATGAAAAATATGAAAAAAAAAGTGTAAGCAAGAGGTGTAATCCTAAGTCATATTTATTTATACATAAATGAAAATTAAGACTGAATTACAGTTATTGTATAAAAAGAAAAAAGTTTTCACAAACTTTTAAATCATGCATGTTCTGGGGATACTTGGTTTTATTTTAAGGCAAGAAGAATCTTTGGGGAAATTCAAACTGTTAGAAATAAAAGCAAAAGGCAAGGTTGATTATTTATTTATTTATTTATCTGGCTGCTGGAATAGACAGAGGCCTTAGATTGTGTCACTTGTCATAGTGCTTTGATCTAAGTTTGTGTACTTTCATACCTTCATGGCAGCTTTTTAGAAAGAGTGACTCTTTAAGTCTTGTTCTTGGTGTATAGCATTTAGTAATATACTTCCTTGATGTTTCAGACTTTATTACATTCCAACTGACTTATTTTGGAAAATTTTTTTTTTTTTTTTACTTAGTATCCTCAAACAGTAATTATACAAATGAGAAACAGTCTAGTTGACAGCAGCTTTTGAAACATTGATAAATCTCTTTGAAAGGCAAACCTAGAAATATTATTGTATCCTGCTTTAAGATATTTTTATATGAAGAATGTATTGAGTTTTTTCTCTAGGTGATTGATTTTCATTCTCTAAAAGAGACATGTGTCTTGAGATCCCAGGTTCTTTGCATAAAACTTAACATTTAAAACCTTTAACAAGTTCTTTCAAATTCATGATAATGAACAGATAAAAGCATTCAGATAATAGGTGATTCTTATTAAATCTCTTACTATATAAGAGCTAATTGATGATTTGTATCATAAAAGGATTTGAAGTTTTTCTCTACAAAAATATTGAATACACCCAGCAAAAAGAGAATACCTATCGTTATTTGTTTGCTTTGAACTTAGAACTGTATCATTCTATACCATGTTCCTAACTTAAAGCGTAGATGACCTTGGTTTTCTGGTATTGTGCCTCTTATTCTTGAGAGTGGTTTGGACATTTAAGGCCATCAGACAAGGTATAGAGTTTTTTATAGTCACAAGGAGTAAAAGGTATCTGACTAGAAGAGAATACGTGGAGTGACTGCCTTGCCGGTTGTAATTTTGTTGTCATTTCAAGTATTGTGGTAGTATAATTGATGTGACAGGGCTGGGCTTTAGATGTGGTCCCTTAGCTTGTGCTCACTTTCAGTTTTAGTTTCTCTTTGTCATTCATTTTGATTAGGTAAAATTTAGGTGACAGACATGCACACCAATGAGGGCTGTTTGGTGTAAGTTTAGTAATGACGTGTTTCAATAATAAAGATGCAAAGTTAATATTTTCCTTTACTGCTTCATGAAAATTGCAATAATTGGTGTCACCTTACATTACAAGATAGAGGGTGGTGTGCTGATGGCACAGTCAGCAGGGGTTCTTTTTTATTAATATTATAATTAAATGATTTTCTGGAAATAGGCCAGAAACAGATGCAAGTGGATCATGCCTTGTCCACTGTTGCTTGACATCATCACTTGCTTTTTAAAAAAGAAATGACCTGACACCTTGTTTTTACAGGTTGTTATTGATGCCTTCAGATTGATCAATGCTAATATGATGGTCTTAGGACATGAACCAAGACAAACAACCTCAAATCTGGGTCACCTAAACAAGCCGTCTATTCAGGTAATGCCTGTATTTGATTATATGTTAAAAGTGCTTTACATATTAAAAGCCTGTTATAAATGACCAGTTTATGATCCAATACTTAGTCTTTTAATTTGTTTTGCAACTAATTTTTCTTGTGCTTTAAAAGGAGATTATGAAAATAGTTTTGCAAAAGTTAGATTTGTTGTATGTGAGTCTGCGTGTAGTGATGTCTTTAAACTTCACTAACAGTTTGAGGACATCCTTTTGGGGGGCATAGTAGATCCTTAATCTTGAGAGTACCTTACAGTTTTGTTGGTTAACAATGTAGTAAAGGACTGATAGGGGTTTAAGGGGAGTGTGTTAGGTATCATAGTATCATTATTGATTGGTTAGTAGACTTTTAGTACCTAATGGTAAATTGCTGTATACTTTAAGGGGTTCCCAGAAGCAGTTCCTAAATAGTACTTAAATATTTCTTTTTAAAATTTATTTTGCTTAATCCCTTCTTTTAAAACAATTCATACAAGACACAGCTATATACTGCTTTCTATTAGTTTGTATCTTGTTCTTTCTAGTAATGTCAGGCACATTATTAAAGTTATTTAGACACTTAATATCCTCCTGAGTGATTAGTGTTTTCTTTGTATCGTTCACATACCTCATTGTTTTTACACAAATCTTTATTGTCTGCAAAAATTATTTTAATATGTTTTTAAATGCACCACAACCTGTGTCTGTATAGTTAATTGCTTCTCTGAAGATTAATTAAAAGGACAGGAATACCATGTTTGGTTAAATAGAACACACAGGACAGAGGCATTATAGTAGCTATTGCTGCTCTGCTTCTGAAACCTTGCTCTGTCCTGTGGTTGTCTTTAGGGAGTTGTGGCTTTGACAGTTAGCCATGGTTAAGCTTGGCTATACTTTAATAACGTTATACTTTCAGATGCTTAGTTTTTCAGCAATCACTCATCTGAAGCCTTCATCAAAGTGAAAAAATTTTTTCCCAAAGGATTGAGGTGTGTTGCTTTTGAAAAAATTATTTCAGACATCAGAGAAAACTACAAAGTACAATGAGTATGAAGTAAGCTACTAGCGCTTTTGATTGGGTACAGACAAGCCCATGCTTGCATGTTCCAAGAGAATATATTACTGGACCAGTTTAGCCTGTGATAATGACCTTTCTTGTAAACCCCCATAGCATCATACTGCTTCATTATTTTTTTGCAAAAGGTTAAGTAGCATCTCACAGTCTAAGATCATTGTGATTACTGCATGGTGTGTTTCTGCCAGAAGTTTCTACTAATTGCAAGTCAACAGCCACCTGTTGCAGATACTATCTTTTAAATTTAAATACTGCTGTTTAACCTTAAAAATTGAGTGTAATTAAATAATTAAAATCTGGTTCTTTTTGTATCAATCCAGTTTGTATTTTTTACCTGATAAACTGTAATTTAAGATGAACCTTGTGAAGCTTTCTAAACTGAAGTTAAAGGGACCTGTGTATATAACAGCTATAGCATCATTGTTTTTCATTTCTTCTTAGTTTGTTTTGCCTTCCAATTAAAATCTGTAAATATATTTATTTCACAGTTTATATAGCGCCCATCAGGAAGATATCTATCTGAATGCTTTGCAGTTTTGAGACAATTCCAGTACTAAAACACTCAAATGGGGTCAAGCAAAAAAACTGACAGAACAAGGGCACACCTTAATACAACTTCTTAGTTTTCTAAGACAAGGTAGAAAGAAAGCAACCTAGAAGAACTTGAAGTGAATGGTGTTATTCATAATAGAATTTTAAGATGTGTTGGCAGAATCTGTACCTCAGGGATCAGAAACCTTTCAGAAAGGCCATGCCTCTTATTTTGGAGGAAAATTAGTTTGTGTTTAGAGGGATCTTATTCCTAAACCAACTTACAAGTAGTAGGAATAGGTCCATCAGCCCTCATGCTGGTGTTTGCTAATGCTTTGCTGATTTTTTTTACTATAATATTAGGGTTATATTGTAAACTACTATTTAATATATTGAGGAAAGTTCAAAATACTTTAAGGTAAAGATGATAAAATCACATATACAAGTTCTCCTCTTTGAAAAAATATATATTAAAAACTGTGTGTGTGTATTTACACCACAGTGTTAGTATTGATTACCTTTGGGTAATAGGATTGTGGATTTTTTTCTTGTTTTTCCTTCTCTTTATTTCTTAAACTTTTTGCAGTGAAACATACTGCTTTTAGAAGATGTTGCTTTTAAGCACTAATAGCAATGTTGAAGCATCTACAACAAAACAAAGCTAATAGACAAGGTTTATATGAACTTTCATGTTTTAAATAAGAGAAGTCATTAATAGAGTCATTTCCAATAGAGTGAAAAGTGTAATGCCTATACTGTAGAGTTTCCTGTTAATGTTCGTAACTGTAATACTATTTTGTATGTGGAACATTTGACCAGTACTGTCAAATGTATAGAATTGAGGATTAGCAAACATTTATTTTATTAAACCTATTTCAGTAAAAATTGTTCATCATTTCACGTCCTTGAAGGTCACAGTTTGTTTGAAGATTGGTTGTCAGCTGTATGGAAATTTACTAACTATTGATGCATAGATGCATTGTACCAGGATTGTGAGCCCCTTAAGTGTAGCTCTGAGTACAACTTTATTGTCTAACAGAATTAAACTCTTCGAAAAACATTATTTTCAGTAGTTGTTAAGCAGTTGTGAGTCAGTTGCTCTAGAAAGAACCATTGTGGGCATTTTGTAGATGAGGAGACTTGAGCCCAGCATATTTGTGATTTGCCTAGGTTACCTAGTGAGTTGTAGGAACTCTAAGCAGAGCTTCTCCTTTTATACTATAGTTAGAAGATTCACTAATTCATTAATTTTGGCATAGATAATATACATATACAGCTCAAAATTCAAAACTTATGAAAAAGTATTTAGCAAAAGTTATCCCTTCTGCATTTGCCATTTGGAGCCTAGTCCTCCACCCAAAAGGGAACAAAGCACGTGTTTTGTTTCTTTTCAGTTATTTTATTTATATAAAGAAAGCTTCCTTCTAAAGTATGATTTAATGGATGATATTTAGCAGCACAGTTTCAGTTTATCAGTGTAAAATAAGGCAAACAGATTATCTTTAGATCTAAATAAATATGCCTTAAGAGCATGAAACTTTTTTTTAACCTATCAAGAACCTATAAATAGGTTATTAGACCTTTTATAAGCTGTGTGTTTTATAATATGTCTGTTTTCCACACAGTGAGCAAATGAAGTTAGAACTTCTCATTTCTCCTGAGTAGTCTAGACATTGCCAGAAAGTATGATTTCACCATAATGATTATTGGTGTACTTTTCTTCAGATCTGTCATACCAACAAAATTATAAAGCTCTACTCTAAAGATGAACTTAAATATAGAAATAACCTGAAAGTCAAATCAGTGGGATCTCAAAACTCCTCTTTGTCTAGTTACTTCTCCAGATTACTCTTTGTCTAAAATAAATAGCATCTTACACGTGATATTGAGTCTCAATCTAGGAAGAACTCCCTTCTTTGAAAGTTTTTGACAGCTTTTGAGCAAAGAAAACAAGGGTCAGCATATCCACGAAGCAAATAAGCTAAGTCCCTTTTGAGTAATTCTAAAATGTATTGTCCTAGAAACAGTGCTCTAAAAGGTGATTTAGCTTCCCAGATCAGCCACTGAAAGCTTACAGCCCACAATATAAACAGTATAGAACAGAACCTTGCTTTTTAATAGTGCTTCTATGAGAAATTGTTGGAGTTTTCAAATAATTAATGAATGAGCTTCAGGACAAAATCCTGTTTTACTGAAGAATTGCCTAAAATTTCCTAAATCCATCATGTGTTTTGTTAAGTGTAGATTTAAAAATTAGGTATTGATGTTCTCCAAAATTTCCTGGTTATGTAAGTTCTTTGTTGGCCTGATATACTGTGGCATTTTCAACTTGGCCCTTTCAAGAGGCTAGTCTCCTCCTTGGTAAAGCTAATCTTATATTTGGTGTATGCTGCCACAACTTGTAATTCAGTGTCAACTAGATTGGTGAATCTGAGAAAGTTTATTTTTCACTAAGTTAAATAAAAGAGCCTGCGCCTTTCGGGTTTATATGGAAGAAGGACTCCGCGGGGCCAGTTTACTTATGATTTGGGATGAATGTAATGGGGGCATGCAGCAGGTGAGTAAGTGAAATTAGAAAATAGTTTGAGGATATCATTTGGATTAAACTTATATTTATTATTGTTCCTGCTAATCTTTCATACTACCTGTGTTAGTTTTACTACTTTTATCTGAATAACGTAATTGAAAATCAAGTAGGTAGTGCCTTCAAGTTCTAAACTGTGTATTTCAGCAGTACAGTTTATCTCCAAAATGCGGACATGTGTAGGTGCCCATTTGGCTGACTTCTGTATCTATTGGCTATACCATTACTAGCTTTATGGCCACTATGTAAAATCACACAGTTGGAGCACAGCATAAAAGCATTTGTGTGAGAGGTCAGTTGGCACCTGAAATCTAGCCTAAGCTTCACTCTCTAGCCCAGCTGTGTCTGCTTGGAGCACTTGGGCACCTTTTCTTTAAATTCTTCCACCCAGAGGATGTACTTCCTAATTTGCATAAAGTTGAGTACCATTTAAAGGAGGCACTGATTAGCCCCACTGTTTTGATCCTCACAGTAGTACACATATCTATGCACTGAAATTTACTCACTGTTCTTGATTACTGAAATGAATAAGGATTTAATAGATCCTCTTAGTACTTTAATTTCACATGTCAACCGTTTTATTATAGCAGATGTTAGAAATATGAGAATGGATTTTTGCAGTACATAATCTAAAATGGGTTAGTATTTGGTGGGGTGATTTTGCTAGCAAAATTTAATAATAAGACTATGCTTTGTTTTCATTCTCATTTTTAAAGTACGAAGAATTTAAGAATTTCTGAGATATACTGTAGCATCATAGTATGGTAGAAAAAAACATGGGCTTTGGAGTCAAAAAGTCTTAGGCTCAGACCCCAGCTTTGCCTTTTATTAGGTAGAAACTAGTACAAATTGAGATTAGTGTCTTACTACCTCATCTGTCAGAAATACACACGGAACCAGCCTACCTTACTGGGTTGTTGTGAAGATTAGAAGACTTATTTTGTAAAGCAGATGCCAGGTGCTCATCAAATGTTTTCTTTCTACCCCCTTTTTTTGCCTCAACACCTTAAGACTACGCTATAAAAATCTAATTATAGTTTATCTTTAGATTCCTGAGAGTTAACCCCAAAGCCCTTTTTGTTTTTGTACTTGAAAATGTATCCAGTGTATATTTCTGTGCTTTAATGTCTTGGAAGGCTGATTAAGGAGTCCATAGAAACTGTTCTGGACCTCATTTGAACCTCTGCTGCTAAGTTATTTAAGCAGTTGTGAAGCATTTCCAGCACATGCAGGGTTATTGTTTCTTAATAAAACCATGCCATTAGCTTAAGTTTTTATTATGGTCTCCCTGTTTTTCTCGGTGATCAAGTACAGTGGAAAGAAGTTTCCATTAGCCAAATGGGGAAACAGGTCCATATTTTAGAGATTCAACTTTTCTGCTGAAATTCCCACTTTTGAACTTGAAGGTACTACCTACTTGATTTTCAATTACCGTATTTGGATAAAAGTAGTAAAACTAGCACAGGGAGTATGAAAGAAACAGGGACAATAATAAAGAAATATAAATTTAACCCAAGTGATATCTACAAGTACTGCTGAGTGAGATTGCCTGTCTAGATCCAGTACAGAACAGATTCCATTTTATTAATTTAGAGACATGTGCAGACAGTTACTTTTCAAATATTAGAAATGAATTAAAAAGGGAAACTCCAGATTAATGTTGTGGGTGAAGGAATAATTATTTTGTTACAGCTTTTTAGGCTTTTTTCTAAGTAAGAAAGAGCCACTGCCTAGATGATCATAAAATTAGACTTAATAAATGATGTGCTATTTATAAATTATGAATAGTTAATTTCTAAGTTAGATAATGATAAAGTCAAACTGTATCTAACTCTGAGCAAGGCTACTAAAACTGTTGAATCTGTGCTGCTATATCATGCCTTAAAGAATGTGTGCCCCATACCTCAGAACCTCACTCCTAAACTTTAGCTGAGAAAAAAATAGTTTAATATTTATTTTTGACAAAAAGTCATGTTTAGAAGATATAAAGGTATTGTCTACTGGATATGTCAATATTTTCAAACAGCTGTATTTATTTTATTAGATGAAAAATACTGATTTGTCCTTTTTCTAATCATTTATCTATATAGGCATTAATTCATGGACTAAACAGACATTATTACTCCATTACTATTAACTATCGGAAAAATGAATTGGAACAGAAGGTGAGCTTAAATTTTTTACCTTTGAAGAAGAAAAATGTCTATTTCAAACAGTTGAACTATTACCTGGTTTATTTGAATTTAAATTATTGACCTCGTTCATTGTATTAAAAAGTTTTTTCATTCCTCTTGAATTGCAGCATAAAATAAAGGAATATTTTATTGGAAAAAGTGAAAGGCAGTTTTAACTTCTTGCTATGTTAGAAGAAGGAAGAAGTTAGAAGAAGTAGGAAACAAACATTCCACCTTGGTTTTATGATAAATTATAAAAATCTTTCTTCTAGGTCTGTGATTTTCTGATTAGTTTATCTTCTCCATAAAAAATGACCTTTTGTCACTAAATTGCTAAATAGATAACTTTCCAAATTTGAAAGGAATAAATTAGATTGTAACTGTATTGTGTTTTTTAAAAAGTATCATGGTTACTTAGGATGAGTGAGTCAAAAGGGAAATGCATTTTAAGGATTTTCAGATATTCAGATCTAAATTTGTATGCCTTTTTATAGTAGTAAAATTTGATACTTTAAAAATTACCTAGCATCTTGATGAATTAGCATTTTTTCAGTTCAGTTTAGTCACTCAGTCGTGTCCGACTCTTTGTGACCCCATAAACTGCAGCAAACCAGGCCTCCATGTCCATCACCAACTACCTGAGTTTACCCAAACTCATGTCCATTGAGTCGGTGATGCCATCCAACCATATCATTCTTTGTCATCCCCTACTCATCTTGCCCTGAATCTTTCCCAGCATTAGGGTCTTTTCCAATGAATCAGCTCTTTGCATCAGGTGCCCAAAGTATTGGAGTCTCAGCTTTAACATCAGTTCTATCAGTGAACATCCAGAACTAATCTCCTTTAGGATGGATTGGTTAGATCTCCTTGCAGTCCAAGGAACCCTCAAGAATCTTCTCCAAAAGCTTCTTCAAAAGCATCAATTCTTCAGCGCTCAGCTTTCTTTATAGTCCAACTCTCACATCCATACTTGACTACTGGAAAAACCGTAGTCTTGACTAGACGGACCTTTGTTGGCAAAGTAATGTCTCTGCTTTTTAATGTGCTGTCTAGGTTGGTGATAACTTACTTCCAAGGAGTAAGCGTCTTTTCATTTCATGGCTGCAGTCACCATCTGCATGATTTTGGAGCCCCCCAAAATAAAGTCAGCCACTGTTTCCACTGTTTCCCCATCTATTTGCCAGGAAGTGATGGGACCAGATGCCATGATCTTCGTTTTCTGAATGTTGAGCTTTAAGCCAACTTTTTCACTCTCCTTTTTCACTTTCATCAAGAGGTTCTTCAGTTCTTCACTTTCTGCTATAAGGGTGGTGTCATCTGCATATCTGAGGTTATTGATATTTCTCCCAGCAATCTTGATTCCAGCTTGTGTTTCTTCCAGTCCAGCGTTTCTCATGATGTACTCTGCGTATAAGTTAAATAAGCAGGGTGACAATATACAGCCTTGACGTCCTCCTTTTCCTATTTGGAACCAGTCTGTTGTTCCATGTCCAGTTCTAACTGTTGCTTCGTGACCTGCATACAGATTTCTCAAGAGGCAGGTCAGGTGGTCTGGTATTCCCACCTCTTGAAGGATTTTCCACATTTTGTTGTGATCCACACAGTCAAAGGTTTTGGCATAGTCAGTAAAGCAGAAATAGATGTTTTTCTGGAACTCTTTTGCTTTTTCCATGATCCAGCGGATGTTGGCAATTTGATCTCTGGTTCCTCTGCCTTTTCTAAAACCAGCTTGAACATCTGGAAGTTCACGGTTCACATATTGCTGAAGCCTGGCCTGGAGAATTTTGAGCATTACTTTACTAGTGTGTGAGATGAGTGCAATTGTGAGGTAGTTTGAGCATTCTTTTGAATTGCCTTTCTTTGAGATTGGAATGAAAACTGACCTTTTCCAGTCCTGTGGCCACTGCTGAGTTTTCCAAATTTGCTGACATACTGACCGCAGCACTTTCGTAGCATCATCTTTTAAGATTTGAAATAGCTCTACCAGAATTCCATCACCTCCACTAGCTTTGTCTGTAGTGATGCTTCCTAAGGCCCACTTGATTTCACATTCCAAGATGTCTGGCTCTAGGTGAGTAATCACACCATTGTGATTATCTGGGTCGTGAAGATCTTTTTTGTATAGTTCTCCTGTGTCTTCTTGCCACCTCTTCTTAATATCTTCTGCTTCTGTTAGGTCCATACCATTTCTGTCCTTTATTGAGCCCATCTTTCCATGAAATGTTCCCTTGGTATCTCTAATTTTCTTGAAGAGATTTATAGTCTTTTCCATTCTATTGCCTTTCTCTATTTCTTTGTATTGATCGCTGAGGAAGCCTTTCTTATCTCTCCTTGCTATGTTT
The DNA here is from genome assembly GCF_001704415.2 of Capra hircus. NCBI lineage: Eukaryota > Metazoa > Chordata > Mammalia > Artiodactyla > Bovidae > Capra > Capra hircus. The sequence goes on from NC_030809.1 coordinate 101,164,372, forward strand.
TGGAACTCTGCATTCAGATGCTTATGTGTTTCCTTTTCTTTTTCACAGCTATTTGTAAGGCCTCCTTGGACAGCCATTTTGCCTTTTTGCATTTCTTTTTATGGAGATGGTCTTGATCCCTGTCTCCTGTACAATGTCACGAACCTCCATCCATAGTTCATCAGGCACTATCAGATCTAGTCCCTTAAATCTATTTCTCACTTCCACTGTATAATCCTAAGGGATTTGATTTAGGTCATACCTGAATGGTCAGTGGTTTTCCCCATTTTCTTCAATATAAGTCTGAATTTGGCAATAAAAAGTTCATGATCTGAGCCACAGTCAGGTCCCGATCATGTTTTTGCTGAGTGTATAGAGCTTCTCCATCTTTGGCTGCAAAGAATATAATCAATCTGATTTCGGTGTTGACCATCTGGTAATGTCCATGTGTAGAGTCTTCTCTTGTGTTATTGGAAGAGGGTGTTTGCTATGACCAGTGCATTTTCTTGGAAACCCTATTAGCCTTTGGCGTGCTTCATTCTGTACTCCAAGGCCAAATTTGCCTGTTACTCCAGGTGTTTCTTGACTTCCTACTTTTGCATTCCAGTCCCCTATAATGAAAAGGACATCTTTTGGGGGTAAAATTTGATACTTTACAAATTACCTAGGATCTTGGTAAATTAGCATTCTTTAGCTTCTACTAATTTAGAGTTATCTTGAGTTCATTTTTCTCTCAACTAGTTAGAAATATTCTGCCTATTGCTTTTTGAAATTATAATCTGAATTGCTGTTTTCTTTCTTTATTACTGCAATTGGTCATCCTCCAAATAGGCTTCTTGCGTTTCTCTCTGAGAAAGACTTTAAAAAGTCTTAAAGAGCATGAGTACTGTTGACAGCCAATAAACTTTGAATGCTACATGCACTCTGAAGTTCAAACATGATAAGTAATCAGTAGTAAACAAGATCTTCTTACGAGTTGAAAGTGTTCCCCACAGAGTTACCTTAGAAGGGATTCTAGTGCATATGGTGTGTGGGAGGTGAAATAAGAGGGCTCCCTATAATACTCCCTCTTTCAACCAAATCACTTCCATTTTCTGGCTCATTTATATTTTGTGGGGAGCATGTGCCATGTAAGATTTTCTGAAGTTTTATAAACTATTGATTTAAAACTTCTAAGCCACCAATAAACTCCCTCAAAGGTCCTAGGTGCTTGAGCATGGTTTTGAGTGAGGTGCTGAAGGGGGCCAGTTCTTCCTTGATCTGAGGGGAGACACAGAGCCATAAAGCTCTCTTCCATCTGTTTGCTTTTGTTCCAAAGTTCATACCAGCTTTGGTAGAGTTAGTTAAAGTACACTTTCAACACTTGTTTTAATTTTATGTAGACTAGGTGCAGGCCATGGGTAGAAGGGTACCACTCAGACACAAACTGAAAAATTCATTCAGATACATAAATATATTATAAATATATTGTCAGTCTTATATCTGAGACCCAACTGTTTGGAAATATCCATCTAATTACATGAGACTTTCTTTTTCTTCTTTCTTTTATAGTATCCATTCTTGATACCTTAGCTACCATCCTTGATATAAAAGAAGCACACATATAAATAATTAATTAATAGTATATTTATGTTCCTAGCATAGCTCAGTTCATGTGCTTTCTTAATGTCAAAAGCCCCTGCCTTTATTCTTGTCCCACCAACCTGTATACTTAACTCCAAGTCTTACCTGAGGGGCCCAGTGCAATCCTTGTCCAGGCAGGGTGGGATATTCTGCTCTTTGGGAAATTTTTTGGTTTTCTTTTGAAGTGTACAAAAAGCCTGTTCTCAACAATCATAGGTAGCTTTATAACATTGGTATATATAGCTATATAGCATTTATAGCTTTATAGCATTCCCTGGGTTGGGAAGATCCCCTGGAGAAGGAAATGGCAACTCACTCTAGTATTCTTGCTTGGAGAATTCCGTGGACAGAGGAACCTGGTGGGCTACAGTCCATGGGGTCACAAAGAGCTGGACACAACTGAGCGAATAACACTTTCACTTTCTTATAACATTGGTAGTTGCAACTGCACCAAAATTTCCTGAAGATGTATTTTCTAAAACATTATCCATGGTGAAGATGGGAAGCAGTCAAAGAAATTGGGCTACATGTGCAGGAGTTTTCCAGGTGTTTTCAAACTACACTTGCCTCCGTGAGCCCTAGGGGAGCAATCAGGGAATTTGGAGCTTTTGTGTCTTGAAAGTTCTCATAGGTGATTTTGACTTGTAGCTTATTCTTCAGCATAAGGAAAACTTTGTACTGATTTTAGCTGCAAACAGTTCTTTTAAACTAAACTCACTTCTGACTATGTCTTTAGAGCCTCATGCCTTGTGGATCTCACTTAAAGTATACTGCTTCTAGGACCTACTGTATAGCACAGGGAACTCTGTTTAATGGTATATGACAGCCTGGATGGGAGGGGACGTTGGGGGAGAATGGTTATATGTATAGGTATGGCTGAGTCCATTTGCTGTTCCCCTGAATCTGATTGGTACACCCCAGTATAAAATAAAAAGTTAAATAAAGTATACCGGTTTTCATAGCAAGAAAACATCAATCATTCTGTAGCCACCATTTTTTTGATCTTGTGTAATTTTATCATTTAGAAAACTCTTCTTCTTCACTGGTAGTCCTCAACTGAAGGACATTATTTATAGAATAGGACTTTAAGAAAAACTGTCTTAGGAATTTGAACTTGAAAACTGATGAATTTCAAGAATATGTATTCAGAACTAGGAGTCCAATTTAAGAAATAATGAGCTAAGGTGTTTAGTTCCTTGATCATTAATAGGATCTGATCCTAGTTTGCTGATGTGATTGCAAACTGGATGAATCTGATTTTCTTCCCAGTTTTATGACTTTTCATTCTGACATAGTTTAAATTTAAGAAGTTATAGACAGAATATTAGAATTTGAAGGAAACTTGGAGATTATGTACAAGCCTTCAATTCATAGATACTGTAAACAAAGGCTCAGAAAGACTGACACAAAGTCATTCAGTAAATAGGAGCATTTACCTCCTTATCTTGGTATTTGAAAGCTGGGCTATATGAACTGTTAGAGATCCTATGCATAACATAGTAGTTTCATTCATTCAGTATATACTTATTGATTATTTGCTATGATTAGATTATGATCTAGATTCTAGAATCTAGACCTTGGTGATCTTGAATTAAAGTCCTTGCCCTGTTGATTTCTCTTTAGTGAGAAAGAAATGCACTAAAGAAGAAAACACAAGTTTCAGCTGTTTATAGTGTTATAAAAATAACAAAACAGGTTAAGGAAAGAAAGATGTTTAGGATAGTGTGGAGTGGCTTTTTTATAAGGTGGTGAGAAGTGGCATCTATCTCTTAAGGAAGTGAGAAAAGTAAGCTATAGAAAGATAAAGAAAACAGCCTTTGAGGCAGAGGGACAGCAAATGCAAAGGCCATGGGGTTGGAGTATTCCTTAGAGTTTTGTTAATATAAATATAGGAGGATACTCTTTAGGGTTTATTTAAATTAATAAAATTAAATTTAAAGTCATTAATTCCAAAGTTGTTCGTGAAGTTGTTTTTCAAGACATAAAGGAAATTTCTTCAGTATAGAAGCATAATTAATTTTTCTTTATGTTTTTTAGATGTTATTAAATTTGCATAAGAAGAGTTGGATGGAAGGTTTGACACTTCAGGACTACAGTGAACACTGTAAACATAATGAATCAGTGGTAAAAGAGATGTTGGAATTAGCAAAAAATTACAATAAGGTAAAAACTTACTTTCAGCATTTATTTCTTATAACCTTTGGAATATGTGCAGTTAGATATCAGGCATTATATAAACAGTTAAAAGCAGAGTGGCCTATTTCATAGATCTAACAGTAAATATTTTAGGCTTTACAGGCCATCCCGGCCATCCAGTCTGTTGCAACTACTCAACTCTGCTATTACAGAGCAAAAGTAGCCACAGACAATAAATACACAAAGGAATGCGTGAAGCTGTGTCTTAGTAAAATTGGCATCCAGCGAGATTTGGCTCATGGCCTGTAGTTAGCCAGCCCCGGTTGTAGACCGTGTAAAATGGTCTTGTACATTTGAAATCTCTCCATTACTCAGAGGACTTTTTCTTGGAAGGGAAGGAGGAACAAGGGGATGTGAACAACAGTAGCATTTAACACTTCATAACATGTAACGTGAAATTTCCTATTTTTCATTAAATAAGTATTTATTGGAAACCAGTTAGCTAGATGTCAGGCTCGGGGGGTATAGTAAGAAATAAGACCTATCCTCGTGGTATTTATTTTCTGGCAGAGGAAACAGAAAGTCAACAAATAAACACAACACAATACATTATAATTAGTGCTGTGAAGACAGCAAACAGGATGATATAAAGGAGAAGAGCAAGGGGAGACCACTTCATATGAGGATATAAGAAAAGTTATAATTTTGAGAATCTCCTAAAAATGTTTATTGTACGCTAAAGTGTATGTGGGGCTTTCCAGGTGGCTCAGTGGTAAAGAATCCACCTGCCAATGTAGGAGACATATAAGACCTGGATTCGATTCCTGGTTCGGGAAGATCCCCTGGAATAGGAAATGGCAAACCACTCCGGTATTCTTGCCTGGGAAATCTCATGGTCAGAAGAGCCTGGCAGGGTATAGTCCAGAGGGTTACAAAAAGTCGGATGTGACTGAAAGACTGATCCACATGCACACACACACACACAAATATACGTGGTCACGATAATATTTTATTCACAGATTTCTGTTCTTTTACAATCTGAAGCTAGAAGTCCAAAGCCAAGGTATTGGGGGGGCCTTACTCCCTGTGCAGCCTCTAGCAGGGGAGCGTCCTTCTTTTCCTTTTCCAGCTTCTCCTGGTCCCCAGGTATTCTTTGGCTTGTGGCAGCATAATTCTAAGCTATAACCAAGGTTATGCTTTCAATGTATCCTTTTAGGGCAGACATGGTTCAACTCATAACATGTTTTTCTACTTTTTTGACAAAAATCCATATAAAGAATAGATTTTACATTTCAACCCAATTCATGCAATGTATTTGTATGTATGTGTATATATTACAACAGAAGTAAAGTGAAGTGAAAGTCACTCAGTTGTGTCCGACTCTCTGCAAGCCCATGGGACTATACGGTTCATGGAATTCTCCAGGCCAGAATACTGGAGTGGGTAGCCTTTCCCTTCTCCAGGGATTACAACAGAAGTTCTATGAAACAATATTTACCCTTTTACAAATGATATATTCTATTTTCTTTCTCATTTGACTTGATTTCATTCTGTTTCAGTTATATATATACATACTATGTACATGGACATACAGCTTGTGATCTATTAAAGGATCGAAAATCTGTGATTTGTAAAACATATATACATACTGTATGTACAGTGTTATGGTTACAAATATTTATCAAATATCTTCTGAACAATTTTCAGTGAAAACAGGGATTCTTCCTTCATTTTTAGGAAAATAAGAGCAGTAAGAAAAGTGCAGTACCAGAGTACTAGACCATAACTGGTGTGTTTGATAACACCTTAGTATTCAAATTTTCCACAGACCAGCTGCATCAGTTTCACTTGTAATCTTGTTAGAAATGCAGGCTCTTTGACCTGCTAAATCAGAATCTATATTTTAACAAGATTTCCAAGAAATTTGTATACCCATTCAAGTTAGAACGTAGAGAACACTGCCGTAGAGAAGTGCAGGTGAAGTCCTGTAGTTCAAAGCTTTTTCCTTTTAGCTGGGAAGGACCCAGGATACTGTTTCAGAAAATAATAATGTTTGAACTAGACCTTAAAGCATGAGTAAGATTTGGAAATACAAAGAAATGTTACCCCAAGCCAGCTGAATGTCATGAGCAAAGACTCTGAGACAAAATAGGCAAGGGCATCTTTAGGAAGCTGTGTTTGGGTAGAGTACTTAAGAAGCGTGTACATAAAAGGGTAAATAGTGGGGAATAGAGATTTTTTAATTACTGAAGTCAAGTAACAGTCTGGATAGTTTATTTTTTGATTAGGGTCATGATATACCCAGAACCTGAGTTTGGAAACATAATTTAACAAGAGTATAGAAGAAAGTATTCTAAGAGGAGATTTGAAACGGAAATTCTTCTTAGGAGGAACTTCCTGTTACCCAAACCAAAGGTAGTAAGTGTCTGTGTGGATTATAGCAGTGGTAGGTAGTAGGAACAGAGGTATCAACAGATAATAAAATAAAATGTGCCAGTTGGATAGATGAGGTGAAAGAAGAAGGACTCAAAGATGAATTAAAGTTCCCCTGCCTAGGTAACTTGAAGTATGTTAACACTGTTAACATTTCCAATTTAAGTAGAAGTAGAAAGATTGAGGGGCTTCCCTGGGGAAGAATCTGCCTGCAGTGAAGGAGATGCAGGTTTGATCCTTGGGTCAGGAGGATCCCCTGGAGGAGAGCATGGCAAAACACACCAGTATCCTTGCCTGGAGAATCTCATGGACAGAGGAGCCTGGTGGGCTATAGTTCATAAGGTCGCACAGAGTCAGACACAGCTGAAGCTACTTAGCACACATGCATGCACTGAAAGGTCGAGAAAGGATATAAAGAGACTGAACAAGGAAGGGATTCCCTGGCAGTCCATTAGTTAGGATTCCACACTTTAACTGCTGAGGGTACAGATTTAATCCCTGGTCAGGGAACTAAGATCCCACAAGCCACCGTGTGGCAAAAAAGAAAAATAGAGTTTAAATAAGCAGTTCACTAAGTGGGACTAAAAATTGACAGCAAGGGTTAGAGCTTTTGGAGACAGTTAAAATTGATATTAGTTGTCACAGCAAAAAAAAAAATTTTTTTTTCTTTTTAATTTAAAGACATCTTACAAAATATTAGCCAAGAGATAGTGTATAAGATTTGCCAAGAGTTAACAACCAGTCTTTTGAGAGAATGGAGAACTTTGCAAAAAATGCTGATGGGCCCATACAAGCTAAAATCCAGCAGACTTCCTTGGTGGCTTAGACGGTAAAGCGTCTGTCTACAATGCGGGAGACCTGGGTTCGATCCCTGGGTCGGGAAGATCCCCTGGAGAAGGAAATGGCAATCCACTCCAGTACTATTGCTTGGAAAATCCCATGGACAGAGGAGCCTGGTAGGCTACAGCCCGTGGGGTTGCAAAGAGTCGGACACGACTGAGCGACTTCACTTTCACTTTTCACTTGAAGAGCATTGCCCTGATTTATATATAGTGTTCCAGCTAGAAATCTCCATTGGTTCTAGATTATAGGGAAATATATATATAATGTTTCTAGTATATGTTGTAGAGATTAAAGAAATTGTTTATCATATTTAAAACAGTTAACTTTTATAAATTAAAAAGTTAAGACTTAAGTTATTATTCAGCAGACTGTAGGAATGGTTTTCATTTCTCTGTAACATTACAAGTTTAAATAAATTCTTATTGGTATCACTGCCAGGAAATAACCTATTTATGGTTACTGCTGCCCATCCACAGAAGTTTTTCCTATTTTACAGTTTTAAAAAATCTCTGTAGTACTCAAAAACTTGTAAGGTTTGGTTATAAAATGAAAACAATGTGTAAGCTGTGATATGAAGGAGTCCAAATTTGGGGCTGTAATTCCCTCTGTGATTGAAAGAGAATGTGGTGGAGTTTTTAGTAACACTTAAAATATAAAAAGAAAGGCCCATACAACTAGTTCCTCATAGTATTCTTTTTAATTGGTTGGCGTTTTAAACTAAGGTAATTATAGTTAGGTGCCAGTTAGCTCTGAAAGTGAAAGAAGGTTAGAAAATTAATTAAATTCTTTTATATCAACTTTTTGATTTCAAGTCTGAAGTCCACGCTGAGATTCTGCTTGACTGTTAATTGTTGATTTCTCTATAATTACTGAACTTCAACACCCACAACTCTTTTATTTCAAATCTACTAGTTTATTCATGCCAAGATGCATCAGTATTTCAAGACTGATAATATTTGATTAGATATTTGTAAATAAGTATGCCAGTGAAAAAAGGAATTGTAGAAGACATTTTTAAGAATAGCATAAAAACATAAAAATCTACTTTGCTTTCAAACATGTGGCCCTATAAATTCAGAGATTTGATAGTTTACATTTTGGGTAGAAAAACTTCCTGCTTAGTAACCTGAAAGAAAGTTTGGATACAACTTTTATGTAACATAAAATAAGTAATTACATGATTACATTTGGTTTACTAAAGTAGCTGTATTAAATAAGAAAGTCTTGTTTTACGCTAGTGCAATAAGATAAGAAAAACAAAATAATATATAAATATTAGGAAATCAGGCCAGATTATCATTATTTAAGTATGATAAGATATGTTTGCAATCAAACATAGAAATATATGAAACTAAACTAGAAGACTATTAGAACTATTATGATTGAGAATTATATAGGTTACAGTAACCATGCAGTTACATATGGTGAAATGAGTTATAAAAGGCAAATCAATTCACAGTAGCATCCAAAATTACAAAATACTTAGGAATAACTACCATAAAAATGTAAATGTATAAATATATATGACTTCTTTGAAATACAGTTTTAAAAAAAAAGCATTTGTGAATAGATTCCCTTGTTTCTGTAAGGGAAGACTCAATATTTGTAAAGATGCGGTCAAGCTTCCCAAAGGTTACTTTACTATTAGTAAAAATATCAGTGAGCTTTTAAATATTTGATTAACAATAAAGTTTGTCTGCAATAAAAATGACATTTATTGGATGCTTGTTAGAAGTCCAGCCAGCAGAAAATATTTATACCTATAATGCAGAAAAGGCTAGTATCCAAAGAGTACATAATAGACACATAATTCCTACAAAATAATTTAAAAAAACAATAATAAATTGATAACAAAACTGGAAAACTCACTGAAGACAAGTGGCATATAAACATGAAAAAAAGTTCAACTTTATTATAAAGTATTCAAAGAAAAAGTTAATAATATAAGTAGTTTCTTTTTTCTTTTCAAATAGAAAAAAAGTGGTTTGGGAGAATGTGCCACTAGTGGGAAAATAAAGATTGATATATGACATTTTTTAAGGCCATCTCCCATTTTATCTTTCACTTTTAAGTGCATGTAGCTCTTTAAGCTAACATGTTCTCTTTTAAGGGTTTATTATGAAGAATGAAATTCTATAAGTACTAACTTAAAGAAATATTTTAAACTTATATATATAAGATGAAATTGTGTAGCAATATTAAAAGTTCCTGCTATGTTACCTTCCCTCCATTTTCCAGTGATAACCTATCTCTCATATAACTCAATGTATTATGCTGTTAACAGTGTTACCTCCAAGGTGGACGGTAGGGGAATTTTATACTTCATGTAAATCCTGGATTTTTTTCAGTTTTTGCACCAAGTATGTTTTATTTATAACCAAGATTGTGTTAGCTTGAAGTAACAATGGCTTAAACAAGATAGGAGTGTATATCTCTTGCAGTTCAAGGCCATGTGAAACTTTGAAATTCCTGCACACCCCAGATATCTCCATCTTTTGCCCCACTTTCCCTATATTGGCTTTTGTCCTTTGTATTTCCTCGTGATTCCTGGTGGTTGCTAAAGCTTTAGCCATCCCATCTGAGTTTCAATGCAGGGGCAAAAAAGGATACTCCTCAGATAAATCAGTTCCTTTTCAGGATCCTTTCTATAAGTCCCACACAGCACTTCTGATTATATCTCATTGGCAGAACTTAATCAAGTGGACATACTTCGCTTTGAGAAAGGCTCTATAATACAGTCTTTTATCTGGGAGCATAGCTGCGTTTAATAAAATCAAGGCTATATTACAAAAGGAGGAAAAGACGTATATTGGGTATGTAACTAGTAGTAGACTCTGCCATAGAAATTTTTTCTACAAGCTAAACTACAGTTTCTGTTACGCATACAACACTTGTATGGGCACACACATATGCTGTTTATTTTATATGTTTTATATAATTACATTTTAAAGTTGGATTCCTTCTAGTATTTTTAGAATTTACACTGTTCAGGGTCACTTAATAAACCATGGGTTTGCTTTATTCGGCTTCCCTGAATGTGTCATTAAAAACAAATTATTTCCCAAATTGCCATGAATGTTGCTTTGAGGTCTTTGGAGATAGATAGGACTATATTTAAGTCACAATTTTATTGTGTCTTATTATTGGCTGTGTGTCCCCATCATTCATTGAGTATACTCCTTGTTTGTTTGTTTCATACTGTATTATAATTTGTGATTTATAGGCAGGTAAAGTAAACCTCAAATGTGACCTTCTTGAAGAACTGTCTTACTTGTAGTGAGTACTTAATAGTTACTTACTAATATATAAAATTATGAAAATTCTACTCTTGAGGACATGCATGAAATGTACTGGAGTGTTATAAGCACTTTCAAAAGGAGAGTTAGAAAGAAAATTTATAGTATAAATATTGATGTAATTAACATATAGGAAGGAGATAGTGCCTAATTTCTTTATGTAAAAATGTAGATTAACTATTTCACTGGAATGTTTTAAGGATTCTGTAAATTACTATGTATATGTTAACGTTTAATTGCTAGTGATTGTAGGAAACCCATTTTTTTGTTCTCCATATTCACACCTGTAATACTTTCTCAGAGAGTTTTCTAATTGTTTCATGTTTGTTAATTTTGCTTTCCCAAGTATGTTTTATAAAAGCCATTTCTTTAAACTTACTCTCAATCCTCATAACCCATAATGTGATTTTCAGTTAAGTAGTCAATTCATTGACTGTATAAAAATCAAGAAAAAACTAAAATGCCTATGTTACATTGACTGGCAGTTATGCAGAGATTGTTAAGTAATGAAATAATACACCATACACGTGATTTTTATAAAGCATGTGCTTGATTGGGAGCATGGCATGTTATAGAGTGAATACAGCAAACATGTCAAAGGGAAAAAAAGAAGCCCAAGAAATGGGCTTGGGTAGAATGATTGCTTGGTATCACCAACTTAATGGACATGAGTTTGAGCAAACTCTGGGAGATAGTGAAAGCAGGGAATCCTGGCACGCTCCAGTCCATGGGGTTGCAAAGAATCAGACACGACTTAGTGACTGAACAACAGTAAAGTGAAATAAGAGACATGATGTCATAAAAGCAGAGGAAAGAATTAAAAAAGAAAAGGGTGTATTAGAAAAGGTCTTCAGAAAGTCCAGGGAAACGGAATCTATTGGAATTTACAAGGTGGCGAGATCCTTAAAATCATATTAATGAAGTGCCAAGGATCCAACCCATGTTTGTCAAAGGGAAAATAAAATGGTCAAATTTAAAACAGAGGTTTTCCATTTGAGAAATCTGACCATTACCAGAAAAAAGACAGTGAGATTAATGGGTTTGGTAAAAGCCTCTTTAAGAAAAGGGGTACATCTGAGGGGATTGTGATAACATAACAGACAAAGTTCCAGGAATTTCTTAGAACTGTGCAGACCGTGCATGATGGGATAGCCATCTGGGGGTCTTTGTTGATAAACTGTTAAAAACGTTTCTAGTGTGAATAGCCACAAACATTTTCAGTGCTTTTTTGTTGGTTGAGTAAACCGAAGAGCACGGATGCAAAAGCAAAATTTGATGCCAAATCACAGAAGTTGCCATAAACACAGAAGTTCCCCTAGTGAGGACATTGCCTGTGCCTGAATTTCATTTGTTTCTGCTGGTACCATTTCTTAATTTTCCCTGGTGACTAGCCAGAATGAAGACAAACTGGTCTTGCCCAGAGTAGTAAAGTGATAAAGGTAGCTTAGGTAGATGGAGAAAATATTTAGGGGTTTGCTGTGATGATCTGGTCTATCTCAGAATGTAAGAGATGTGCTTACTCTTTTGTCATGGGGGTTTGCAACCTTCGTATATGCCTAAATCTACAGCTGCTCCTCATTTTCCAGATGGCATCTATGGCTGGGAGTACTTTTTACCATCTGCACTTCTCAAAGAGTTTGTGAACTCTCTCTTTTAATTATTGGAAATGGAAAAACTAATTGGTAAAGTGGTTAAATTATATAAAAGATTTAAAAAACTGAGTGAGAGCTTTTTATATTCTTTTTATTTTTATATTCTGTTTAACCTTTCAAATAAGATCAGTGCTTTATGTGGTTTTTTACTTTCATCTTTGCATGTCTGCCATCTTTGATATTTGCAACACTCCAGAATACTGCATAATAACTGTTTTGTACATGGATTGGTATTTGAGCCAAATTCCAAAACCCTTACCTCCTTCCAATACTGTAAAGTACTATTGTTGGCATGAGCATGGAACAACTAACACTGAATGGATATAGAGTACAAACTCATGTGAATTGTTCCATTCATCTAATGTTTTCAGATTGGTAAGATACAGTGTCATGATTTGTAAAGGTAATTTAGAAAGACAAACTTTTTATATGTTGCCAGTGCTTACATGTATGTAAGACACTAAGATAATGGGAGACACAATTTTGGAGATCCTTGTTTTAACTAGCTAAGAATAATGAGTGACATCTGACTCTGAAAATGAACATATTCTCTGTCTAGGGAATTCTGGATTTGGAGTGTTATTAACTTATTTTCTCTTCTTTCAGTCTTATGAGTCATAAATATATTTCCTAATGATGTGTTGTAAATAAGGATCCTTTAATAATCAGTAGATAGATACAATACTTATTCACCATCTTTTCTCTTTAGGCTGGTTCTACTGGGGAAAATTCTCCAGATAGTTTGTCCATTTATAAAATTAGATACTTGCCATCTTTGCTCATTTTCAAGTTCTCTGTTTACAAAACTATTAAGAAGGTGTGAAATGCAGCCAAACTTCCCAGTTTATGGGAAATGTCTGATGATTGCATTTCCTACATGTTCATTGTTCACACATGAAGAAATTTGGCAGCTGTGAGATTATTAAGTTAAGAGTATCCAAATCTAACCCTCACTGGGATTTTGGTTTCCCGCTTTCTACCCCTACCTTCTCACCGCCCACCCCCCACTCTTTGTAACCATATTAAGTGCTGTGGTATTATTTCTTAAGATTGATGATACTTAAATTTTCTTCATTTTCCATTTATTAAAATGCTATGAATAAATCATAGACTCGGAGTTCACCTGATGCAGAGTCCTAGTTTCAGGCAATGGCATACTCAAAACTGTTAAGGAGGAGGTTCCTTAAATTTAGAATTCTCAATAAAGAGTTTATGTGGTGGTGCCATTATTAGGGTAGAGGGCAAGAGTGGTAGCTAATATAAATGCTGTAATTATTTCAAAATTATTCTGCTAGAAAATTTATGATCGTACACATAAACGTTTGTAGCTGACTCTGAAAATAGTAGAAAGTGATTTGTTTATATGGTTTGATTGACTTAATTTTTACTTGATTTGGCATTTAATTCAAGTAATTTTTTGGTGGCGAAAACCTCAGATTACTCTATTTCTTCATGATTATGAAAAATCATGTGGAGAAATGAGATATTTTTCTGAATACATATTTTACTTTTAGAGATTTAAATATGTGAAAGTATTAAGGGAAGATACTATATGATCTGTTAGGTGTGGATCAAAAGTCAGCAGCAGGTCCTTGATCCTAAGTGTCTTGCTGTGCTGTGCTTAGTTGCTCAGTCGTGTCTGACTCTTTGTGAACCCTTGGACTGTAGCCTGCCAGGCTCCTCTGTCCACGGGATTATCCAGGCAAGAATACTGGAGTAGGTTGCCATGCCCTCCTCCAGGGGATCTTCCCCACCCAGGGATTGAACTTGTGTGTCTTAGGTCTCCTGCCTTGGCAGATGGGTTCTTTACCACTAGTGCCACCTGGGAAGCCTCCTAATAGATAATGGGTATGCATGGGTTTGGCTGACAAGAAAAAGGAGACAAAAATAATAGGAAATTGTGGGAGAAACATACAGAAAGTAGAAAAAGAAGACAAAATAAACTAATTAGTGCCCCAGTGCCACAAGCAGCTGCCTTACGTTCTTCCTTCTTCCAGTGTAGCCATCCATCAGATAATTCCATAACAGTTTTCAAATGGTTAACACTTCCATTTGGTGATCCAATTTGATATTTTCTGTTTTGGGGGATTTTTTGGACAAATTTCTTAAGTCTGTTTTCAAAATGAAGGTGGTGATAGTTTTTATTACCCTGAAGGATTAGCAGAATTGCTTTTTTGCCCAATAAATTGCTTGAATAAAAGCTACTGTGAATGAAAATTAATGATCATCATCATCTTTGATTATTTTGCAGTAGGAAAAGCACATTTAGACTTTGAAACTCTGTCCTTTGTGTTTCAATCACAGGCTGTAGAAGAAGAAGATAAGATGACCCCTGAACAACTGGCAATAAAGAATGTTGGCAAGCAGGTGAGGTGTACTATAATAGGTTATATAGTCACATAATAACATGTTCTTGAGAGTTAAAACTATTTTGGAGCCTGTATGGTTTCTTTTTCCCCCTGTGTTCACTCTACATTTTTCTTCTGTCATGTAAATGTGATGCTATTTAAAAGTCACTGAATTATTTGATGTCCGAGTCTTTTTGCCAGCTATAGAGAAGTAAATCACAAATATATACCTATGAGATACTATCTTTAGTGAAAATAATAGAAATAAATTAGGAAATTTGCATCCTGAGTTACTTTTCCAAGTATTATTTTTATCTGAAATAATATTATCCTTGAAGATAATAGAATGGTGGGTTTATTTCATACATAACAGTTTTTAAAATGATATATAATCTGTCAATATGTAGACTTAAATTTATAGGTAATATTCTTGAGAAAGCTTAAAGCCCTGTTGGATTTTACTGAGTGAAGAGAAAGGGTTTCATGTATTTGCTCTTTCACTTTACCAAGATGAAATATATATTTTAGTTCCTATTTTTCTGAAGGTTGGGGGGGAACACATCAACCAATTAAAAGAATCTACAGATTAATTAGACTGTTTTTTAAAGAATGTTGATTACATTTTTTCATTTCATGGAACATGGTTATCATATTGCTGATGTTGGCAGAATCTTGATATTTCAGATGCAAGACACTAAGCTGTCTTTGCTTTCAGCCATCCTACCATATGCTCTGATCCCATCACATCTCACAAGCTATGTAGGTTTGGGCCAGGACCATTCTTGGATGGGAAATCTCTAAGAATCACCCAGCTGCCACAAGAAGTAATGTAGATAACTGCGGGAAGTGTGTTACCAATTTGCTGCAAAACCAGTTACTCCAATAGAGCAGTAGGGGCAAAGGTTCTAACTTAAATATCATAATTGATGAAGTCAAATCCCACTGCATTCTGAATATTATGGTTTAAATAACAGTAGAAACCCTCCAAAACCAAATGAGATATAATTCATCTTATTCTTTCATCCGGTATGATACAGTCACCCTTGTTGTCTTTTCCCACTACATATTTTATTATAATACGTAATATTAGATCACCAACTTGGAACCTAGCATTCAGTAACTATTTCTTGAATAAATAACTCTGATGCTGTAGTTTCTTGATGTAGATTCAATTTAACAGTTAGCAGCAAATAAAAGGAGTAAATTAAAAGTGAAACTGAAAAAATATATGATTGCAAAGTTTAATAATCATCAGAATCATTTTTTAAAATATCGTACTTCACTGGTTTGGCCTACTGCGTGGCAAAGGCAAAACTGGCTATAATGGAATCAGACAAGTGTCTTTTTCTCTCGCCAGTGTTAGACTCATTCACCTAAAATGCCCTAAGGCTTGTTTTTTTTTAACTTAAGAAAATTTAATATTATGGGCTAGTTATTTGAAATTATCTGTAGCGTGTTGTATCTCTGGGTGTTTTAAAGAAATCAACGTATTGAAATTGTAGTTCAGAAAGCAACAGCCAAGAAGTAATTTCAGTGGTGAACATTTTTTTAAAGTTAGGATTCTTGGTATTTTAGCAATTCATATAAGAAAATAATGCTTTAATTGAGAATTTTTTATTTTGTACAATGTATACCCTAAGTTTTTAGCTGAAATATTTTAATCAGCTCAGCCTTAAACATAAATGTATATTAAGCATTTTAATTTAACTTCCTTTTATTACAGTGCAACTTTAAGCCTTATTTTAAACTTATATTTCAAATACAAATTTGATCAGGTTTAAATTAACAGATTGTATCTATATTCTTTTCTGTGATACATTTTTTTCAAAATAGCTACATGAAATATTCTTAACATTTTAGAATTGATCCAAATTGTATTTAAATTTTTAAGTTACTAATAGTGACTTTTGATCCAAGAGTATTTCTGATTTAAAGTACTATTTGTGAAATATTAAAATCATATAGAAATTAAATTAAAATTATAGAGGAAGTGGTGAGATTCACATTGAACTCTTGTCTATTGATATATGTCTGTTTTAAGCAAAGTACCCTCTCAGACATTGAATATATGTGAATGGCAGAAAATATACACCTATAATCAGGTTTATACATACATATAAAATGCTCTTAACTTTTTTTATCAGATGATTTCAAACTGTATAGAATTCCTTGTGACTGTTTATAATTTCTGCTGCAATCATAACATTGTGTAAATATACCTTTCATTTATTTTATCAGCTCCTTAATATTTTAACAGATTTAGTAATCCTGAAAATGTAATAGTATATTAGGAAAACAAAATTTTAAAATACATATATACATTTAAGTTTGGCTTTCTTTACCGATTTCATCAGCTACTGAAAAGAAAATCTAAGCAATTCGTCTACCAGTAATATGGTTCTTGTTTTTTTTTCCCTTTCCTTATTCTTTTTTTCCTTTAGGACCCCAAACGTCATTTGGAGGAACATGTGGATGTACTTATGACTTCAAATATTGTCCAGTGTTTAGCAGCTATGTTGGATACTGTTGTATTTAAATAAAGTAATGGAAAAAGCTTTTAGTGATACTTTCAGTGTATAGTCCTCTGTTGTTCCTAATGCTCAAAATCAAGGGACCTCTGAAGGTGCATTTGGCTAAAAGTAAGGCATCTGGCATCATTTGCAGCACTGTAACACCTTCACTCTCCATTGTGCAATTACTTCTATTCCTTTAGTCAGGGTCTTTGCAGATTCCAAAGTTGTATAAGAACACATCAAAGTGGACAAATTTTGTTAAGATCCCGTTTAATATTTGAAGAAATCAGTAACACAAATATATTTTGATTGTTGCTTACAAAATAAAATACATTTACAATCTATGTCTCCTGAGGTCTTTTTGGCACTGGGTGGAATTGACAGAATAACATTTGACAGTGCTCTAGAAATCTCACACAACGATATGTTTCCCTTTGGAATATAAGATAACACAAAACATCGGTATGATAACAAAACTTCACAAATGTAAAATGACTGCCATTAATGAGTGGCTACCTCATTAGTGAGTAACCCAGAAAAACGTTGACATATTAAAAGTATTTGTCACAAGTTAATATTGTATACTCAATATCTTGTTCACACATTATACTTCCAGTATTTCAGATAAGATAAGTAATATAAGAAGAAAAGGGAGGCAATTTAAATTTAGATTTTTGTGATTTTTTTTTAAAGGGTACATTCCACCAACAATGTTGAGATTGTCTGGGAGTTAGTTGCTTACTGCTTGCTTCACTAGACTTTAGCTGAGACAGCTGTAGAAGGTGTGTAATGTCTTCAAAGCAAAATGAGAAATGGAGCCATAATGTGAATTTAATATCTTGAGCACATAAGCAATAAGTTTGTCATTGTTTTCTCTCATTTTAAATTAACTGAGAATAGGACCCAGTTTCCTGATAAAGACAAAAATTTGACTGATGGCAGTTTTCAGAGATATTTCAACCTGTTTCTAACTTGATGTACATAAGTAATTGTTCTCATTAGTACTCATTCATTGGACAGTACCCTACCAGGGCCTCCAAAAAATGTGCAAAAAGTGTGGAGACAAATAACATTTAATTCTGTCTCTCCCTTTGTGAAAATAGGGTAAAAATGTTTCTAAGGCTTCATTAAAGGGGAGTTTACTTGGGGATTTAGAATTGAGACTTAGCCTCTGCTGAAGGTGGTATGAATAATATGATGAACCAAATTACTGTCCTATTTGAATAACCCTAGGCTTTCCTTGGTAGCCTAATGAAAAGTTGCTAGAAACTTAAGTGGAATTGGCTTAAACTCCTAGTATGTTTCACAGCCTCATTTTTGGTGGAATGAAAGGTGTTTTGAGTATTTCTTGATTGTCCTGTGGTTTCTTCTTTTAAAGACAGTGAATGGTATATTTTATGTAGGACATGTAATATGTACTAATTGTTGGGATTATAACAGCCAGCCATTTACAATTAAAATATAAGAGTTGAAGTTAGTAGAGTTTTCCTTTTGCCTGCTTTAAACTTGTGTGCAAGCTGGGTTTTTTTTAATACATGATTTTCCCCCATACATAGATAAGGTTCTGTGACTTCTTTCACAGATACTGTTCATGAGAGCTAGTAAAGATTTTTTTTGGTACAATATGCCCTCAGAAGAAGGTCTCAGTAATCGAAGGGCTGTTCTCAACATTCCATTTGAAACTTTTTTTCTTTCACTTTAGTCCCCTGAAAAATAGCTCCTGAGTGAATAAAATGACTGAGAAGGCTTATACAAGGCCTGCCTTTTGTTCTTACTTGATCACCTCATCTTCCTGGACTTCACACAGTCACATACCACGTTCTCCCACTTGGTTCATGCTGGAGACATTCCCAATTTCAAAACCTTACCAAAATCCCTTCTAGCAAAAAACCTAGATTTTTATAGATTTTAAGTCCATCAAAAGGAGGATGCCCAAAGAAGAGGCTCTGTGAACACCTTTGTCTTGGAGTGCACAGCTATTTTAGCTAGCAGCAGCAGCCTGATAGCCTAGGCGGGCATTGAAGCAACTTATTTAACCCCAAGCTCTATAAGCCACTTCAGATGTGTGTGTTTCCCTGAGTGCTTATATGAGCACATTTATGGATTTTGCTGCACTAGAACCAAAACTTGCCTCAGATGTCCTGCTTTCCTCTTAGACTAGTATGGGGGCATGGAAAACTCCAGCCTCACTGTTCAGTGTGATCTGCTTGGACAGGGAGCATCTGGGTCTTCTGGGAGCTCACCATACATACAGACCTACTGAATCAGAATCCAGAATCCTGGTGAAGGTCATATGCACTTTTAAAGTTTGGGAAGCCCAGCTCTACAGAAGTATGTGTCAAGAGCAGATGTGCTGATCCTGAGAAAAACCTTAGTTTTCCTTCTTGAGCGTGCATATTAAAGGCATAAACCTGTATTGAGGAATCACTGAATGCAGTCCTGATGATCTGAGTGAGTGTTCCTGTTCATCTTCTAATCCAATGCCTTAAAAACTGAGGAAGGTCCACTCTCCCTCTTCTGAACTTTAACATGTCATTTTAGCATTCTTCATTTTTTAAAAAACCTAACTCAGGGTACTAGGAATAAAAAAACCTGACAAAGAGCCCAGGTAGTTTCTCCTTTTTTGCTACACACTTAAGGCTGTCCCACTGAGGGAGTGGGAGGTGGGCAACCTTGGAAACCGTGGAAAGGCATTCAGGGACAAAGAAATTAATGAAAGCAACAGTAGGCCAAACAGGGCAAAAGGCTCTCAGGAGAAATGGCGATAGAGTTAAGAGGAAAAAAAGCATCAATAATGTCATTGCCATGGTCCCTTCCCCCACCTCCCAACACCTTAGTAATTAAGCCCCTGCTTGTTTATGAAGCTTTTTGAAGGAAAATGGGGTCTGGCTGTATTTTTCTCCCAGAAAACTATCTCGGCTTGAGTCTGGGACATCTGGTCATCAACCCTTCCAGCCCTGGGCCGCCCGCGTCGGATCTTGCTTGCAGCACCGTAGTGGAGGCCACAGCTGATGCCCTCTGCGGCCGAGGCGCCCGAACCGCCAGCCGGGCGCAGTCCGGGCTGGACGCTGACCGCTGGGCCCACCCAGGCGGCGCTCTCCAAATGCGCCCGCGTAGGCACAGGTCGAGTCTGGCAACCCCCCTCGCTATCAAGCGCAGGACCCACCCAGTGTCCCGGGCGTCCTTTCCCTCTGGGAGCGGCGGGGGCGAGGGGAAGGCAGATACACTCTCGGAGGAAGGCACGAGCTCCACCGGGCGGAGGCGCCCAGGCCAAGCCTCCGGCACGGAAAGAGTGTGTCCCCCTGGGTTACGCGCCAGCCTCCGCGCTCCCTGGGTATCCGGGCGGCTCCCCCTCGTGATCGCCAGGGTGCTGGGGAGCCTACTCTCGGGCCGCTTAGAGACCTTAGACAATGGAGCGGAGCAAGGCGGCTGGCCTAGGGCCGAGTGCCGAGCGCGGGGGTGGCTTCTACCGCCGCCGGCTCCCGCGGTGCCCCGCCTGGAGCCGGCCCGCCAGCCAGCTCGCGGGACCGAGCCGAGCTCCGGCGCTGCACTCCTCCTGGTTTCCGCGCGGCTCGGCCGTCCCAGGAAAGCCACAGGAGGGCGGGCTGGCGGGTGCCCGCCACGCGAAGCAGTTTTGGGCGGTGAACCCTCTGCTGCTCTTGGCTCTCTGGTTCGGGCGGAGACTGAGTTGCTCCGTGGAACCAGTACCATGAGATCTCTTTCTTACACCTCGGGGTTGCTTTGGGCCTCGTGCTATCTATTTGTGCCAACATCCTTTTAAACTGGTTCTTTTCTCTATCCCTCTTTAAATTCTTTCTCATTTTAAAATTATTGGCATGGATTCTTTTTCTCCCCTCCAGATTATATAAACATTACACACACACACACACACACACACACACACACACACACACACACGAGTCTTCCATAAAGATCACTGCGTTGACACCACTTCCACTCTGTCTCCCCAGATCAGCGCTTCTAGCGAACCCATTTGCGCGAGGACTCGGCTCTTTCTTTTCCTGGCGAGGCTTTTGAACCTGTCGCCAAGGCCGTACCTCGGAGAGAAGGAAGTGCAGTGGGACTTGAGGGATGCATGGCGCCTGCCCCCAGTTAGATGCTCTTCAGATAATCTGCGACCAAGCTCGCTGATTAAATATTTAGGAAAGACCTCGTAAACATCACTGCAAATACATTAAGGCGCTTCAACCCGACAGCTTATGATTATTTCAAAACTTAAAAAGGAGATCATTGATTGTCACTGTTTCTGTGCTCAACCAAGAAACCGAATCTTCCCGAGGTGGGTGGATGGGGTGGCTGAATTGCTTTTCTCCCCCACGACTCCCCCTTCCCGCTCACTTTCATGGCTGTGGCGCTCAGTAGCAGTGATTTATTTATTTCTGTATGGAGTTAAAAGGGTGTGCGTTGGTGGGGGTGTTCGTTGAGGACACGCAGGACCTGATCACAAAGGACTGGCTCAGGTGTCTTGTGCTTCTGTATTAACTGGAAAAGACAGACTCTGGAACTTTTACAGGGCGAGAAGAGGCCACCGGCTCGCGCTTTGTATACTTTGCACTTGAAATCGTTACATTCAACTGAATATTTGGCTCATTCAGATCCGAAAAGTCTCCTAGCATCGTCGAATTCCCTCCTCCGCCCCTCAGCTCCAAAGGAGGGGGAGGGGGAAGGTAGGAAATGTTTAGTAAATTGCACATCTTTGAATCTTCCTAAAGCAGTGGTCACAAAGCTTAAAGGTGACACAACAGTGCTCACGTAAAACCAACACACATTCCCCACCCCCCTAAACCAACAATAAAATCATCCCCTTCAATTTGCCATGATCGCTGCGACCAGGAGCCAGGTGATTATCCTAATTAATGTCTATCTAATTAAATTACTGTCAGCAGTTAACCAATGGCAGGAGCCGTTTCATCGGCTGCACAAGCAGCAAGATCAAAAGTGAGCCTTTTCTGATTGCTGCATAGTGTCAATTGGCCAATCTCTTCTCCCAGGGAAAAAAAAAAGTAAATCAAACCTTTGAGAAGCATTTGCTGGTTGAAGTGCTTTCTGTCTAGTGAGGGGGTCTGTGGATTTCTAGTTTATGATAAATAGGACTTTAAAAACCAGGGACAGGAGGGCGAGTGTTCAGGTTCTAGAGCTATGCAGCTGGAGCACTGCCTTTCTCCTTCTATCATGCTCTCCAAGAAATTTCTCAATGTGAGCAGCAGCTACCCACATTCAGGCGGATCTGAGCTTGTCTTGCACGATCATCCCATTATCTCGACCACTGACAACCTGGAGAGAAGTTCACCTTTGAAAAAAATTACCAGGGGGATGACGAATCAGTCAGATACAGACAATTTTCCTGACTCCAAGGACTCACCAGGGGACGTCCAGAGAAGTAAACTCTCTCCTGTCTTGGACGGGGTCTCTGAGCTTCGTCACAGTTTCGATGGCTCTGCTGCAGATCGCTACCTCCTCTCTCAGTCCAGCCAGCCACAGTCTGCGGCCACTGCTCCCAGTGCCATGTTCCCGTACCCCGGCCAGCACGGACCGGCTCACCCCGCCTTCTCCATCGGCAGCCCCAGCCGCTACATGGCCCATCACCCGGTCATCACCAACGGAGCCTACAACAGCCTCCTGTCCAACTCCTCACCGCAGGGCTACCCCACCGCCGGCTACCCCTACCCACAGCAGTACGGCCACTCCTACCAAGGAGCCCCGTTCTACCAGTTCTCCTCCACACAGCCCGGGCTGGTGCCTGGCAAAGCGCAGGTGTACCTGTGCAACAGGCCCCTTTGGCTGAAATTTCACCGGCACCAAACGGAGATGATCATCACCAAACAGGGAAGGTAATGCTACATTCTTGGCTGCCGCTGCTCCAGGCGCGGCCGGGGGGCATGTGTACCCGGGCTGTGACCGCCGCGGCAGCGAGGATTTGGGGTCGGGAGCGGAGTGGAAGGCGCTCTGGCGCGTCCTAGAGTTGGCTGGTGTTGGAAAAACGGAAAGTGGAAGGTATAACCACTGCGGTGATGTCGGGGAGCGGGGCGGGGGGGTGGGGGTTCCCGCTCTAGAAAGGTGGTCGGAGAGCCAGTCAGTGGCCGGAGAAAGGAGAGAGAGAGAGGGGGAGAGTCCTGGCCTGTGGCCGGGAGATGGGAGGGAGGCATCAATGCCCGATACACCGACAGGTGGAGATTCGGGTCGCCAACCTCGCTTTCTACCTGGGCAGTGATACCTGCCGACTTCCCATTCCAGTTCATCCGCCGATCTCCCAGACTTCAGTCCCTCTTCTTTTTCTCCCCCACCACCCTATTTCCAATCCAGCAAACGTTCGCTCATCGATGCTGAGAAAATAAGTTTTGCTTTGCTATCTGGCGCCGCGCTTCTTGCATTTAATCTTTAACATTTATGTTTTTTTTTTCCTCTTGTTGTCTCCCCCCTCCCTAATTTAAATAGGCGCATGTTTCCTTTTTTAAGTTTTAACATTTCTGGTCTCGATCCCACGGCTCATTACAATATTTTTGTGGATGTGATTTTGGCGGATCCCAATCACTGGAGGTTTCAAGGAGGCAAATGGGTTCCTTGCGGCAAAGCGGACACCAATGTGCAAGGCAAGTCCTTCCAATTAACACGTCTTCCTGACACTTATTTAGGTGAGAATGATTAATTAAAGCCTTTGTGGACTGGCTCGAGCGACTTTTAAAACGATCGGCCAACGACTTCTAAAAGGAAACTAGGATGGGGGAGAGACTCAGCGACGAGAAGGGGGAGGATTATGCAAAAGCTATTTTAATCATTCCCAGTTAATAGGAAGAAAGCGCGGCCTTAAAAAAGCCCCAGCTAACGGGCCTTACAGTGGAATAAGGGGTGTGTGTCTGTGTGTGTGTGTGTGTGTCCTACGTGGTGAGGAGTTGGGACTGGGCAGTGCCGCGGGCACATGTAAACAACTTGTCTCTTTCTCTAGGAAATCGGGTCTATATGCATCCGGATTCCCCCAACACGGGGGCTCACTGGATGCGTCAAGAAATCTCTTTTGGAAAATTAAAACTTACAAACAACAAAGGAGCGTCAAACAACAATGGGCAGGTCAGTGGCTCAAGCGCTCATTTCTCTCTCTCACACACACACACTCACTTATACACACTCGTTCCTGCCTAAGATCCAGTTCATCACTTTAAATTAACATGAGGAACGACACATGTGTCTTTGCTTCATTAAAAATACTTTTTAAAAATTCTATTTCCGTCCTCCCAAATTATATTAAGGTACAAAGTTGTTCTTGTCCCCCCTGCCCCCCTCCCTCGCCCAATTACCGAGTTCCCAACCTTCACAAGTACAAATATTTGGTTGATTTTGAGAAGGAAACGCGCAGGATCTGCAGGTTGTGAAAATCTTTGCTGCTCCTTAAAGGAGAACTGGGAGAAGGGCCCTGAGAATCGGGCGGTCGGGTTCGGTTTTCCTCTGGTGCTCGGGCGTTGCGTGCTCTGGAGAAACAGGGCCAGGTCTGCTTCCGCCAGCCAGTCACCAGCTGGGCGAGGCCCGCGGTCAGTTTCCCGGGGCGGCGGGCTCCTCGCAGACTCCACACGGCCCGCGGCTCACAGCCCCATGCGGGCAGACCGCACTAACGTGCCGCCGGGCGCTTCCCTTTCTTCCCGCCGGACAGATGGTGGTTTTGCAGTCCTTGCACAAGTACCAGCCCCGCCTGCATGTAGTGGAAGTGAACGAGGACGGCACGGAGGACACCAGCCAGCCCGGGCGCGTGCAGACGTTCACTTTTCCCGAGACTCAGTTCATCGCCGTCACTGCCTACCAGAACACCGATGTAAGGAGGCCTGGGGGCTGGGCGCGCGGCGGGCGGCGCAGGCTTCCCGCGGCCCGCGGCGGTACCGGGGGCCATCCCCGGCTCGGGCACCAACATCCGCCACAGCTGGCTCTGCTGTACCTTTTCAGAGTAGGGCTAGGGGCCTGCTGGGCACCTTCCCTGTGTACCTAACCGGTGGGAAAACGCTGCCTATTCGTCTCCGACGCGGGTCACCGGGCCACCTTCAAGGTGACCAGGATTTCTAGAGCCTCTTGGGAATTTTGATTTAGTTTTCAAACATCAGTTTCTGGGTGATCGAAAGAAACGCACATTCATGATTTTAAAACTAAAATAAATCAAATTACTGGGGACTATGGAGTGAGCTTCCTAGCACTCATTTGCAAGTTTGCAAAAACTTTTTTTTACTACTGTTGATTTGACTACTAGAAGTGATGTGTTTCTTTTAAAACAGGAAAATATAATAAATGAAAGATATGCATTTTTCAATCAAAACTGATTTCAAGATGCAACTTGTGGGTTCTTCAAGTTGTGTATTAGAAGCAACTAACAAATATGATAAAGCATTTAAGATAGGCAACATTTTTTAGGAATGAATTCAAGTGCCCCTTAAAAATTTTTGCCTAAGTGTATTTACATAACAAGCATTTTTTAAAATGAGAATTTTGAACCAGTTTAGGACACATGGGAGAGCTAATGGAAAGCTATACTTTAGTTTTAGTCACCATTAATTTAAACATAACTTTCATCATACTTTTTTCACCTTTCCACCCATTCCCTCAAAAATTTCAGTTAGGGAAACCTTGCTATTTAATGAAATTGTAGGCCTTTAGCCCCTGTAAAAAGTGGCAGATGACATGTTCTTAAACACCCAATCTGCTTTGTATAAAAAATAAAATTATATTAATCTTTTTTTTTCTCTTTTTCCAGATTACACAACTGAAAATAGATCACAACCCTTTTGCTAAAGGATTTCGGGATAATTATGATACGTAAGTAGTTTTGTACCTTTCTTCTCAAATTTGTGGAATTGGGCTTTGGGTCAAAGGTAGATTGTTTTGTACAAGGCTTTTGGAAGCTAGAAAGTGTGAAGACAAAGTTGTTTTCAGGGTTTTCCCTTTTTTTTTGACGGTCCTCTTCTCTCTGGCGACCTGGCTTGGTACTTCTGTGTTTTGGGTCAAAGGTTTCCTCCACCTATATTTAGCTTTCATATGAATTACAAAGTTGCTGGCGCGAACCCTGGGGCTGGCTGGCTGGGGAAGCTGCCCTGGTTCCTGGGTTCGGGAGCTGTGTGTGGTGCTGCAGATGCTCAGCTCAGATTGTCTGTGTCTGAAACCGCCGGATTCTGCCTGAAAGTGCATGTGGCTCTGGCAGTTGTTACAGTCTCCTTGGCATATGTGACTTTTATTTACCCATTTCCAAGTTTTGTGTAATAGCTTTTCCTGTGCAAGTTTACCATGGACTGAATAGAAATGTGCACCCACTACAGGCAAGTTCACGAGCACAGCTGATGGTGCAGTCATTTCAGGCTTTGGGAAGGACCCAGGTGCTGTTGCAGTGTATTATTTATGCTTTGAAAGAAAAATATTTCCTCTTTTATCATTTGTATCTAGGTGTGTTTTAATTAAATGTGCTGGTTTCCTTTTCTCCAGGCCTCCCTTATCTCCATTTCTTGCCTATCAAAATGCTGTCCTCTGGGGGCAACAGTAGGTGTAAACTGAACCTTTCCTGGGCTTGTTCTGGTGTTCTCTCAATCAGAGGCTCAGAGCCCAGGTACAGTGCTGAGGAGTTCACGAAGAGTTATAGGGCAAGATCTAAATTTGGACTGTGGGGATCCCTTCACTTTTCTCTGACCATAGAAGGAAAGGATACATTAATTTTAATTTCATGGCTTGCATTAAGTGCTGGGGCTAGAACTACAGAGTTGAAGCTATCTTTGATTAGGAATAGATTAAATTTGTGGAGAAGACAAGTGGCTCTCTCCAGGTAGATACCAAACTTCCCTCCTGATATTTTTATAACAAATTGAAGAGAATCATCAATAGTTATACACTGTAACTATAGTTATACACTATAACTATATAGTTATACACTAAAACTGTACAGTTATACACTGTAACTGTTAAGTGTATCCCTCAAAAGTGATCCAAAGGAAGCAAGCCTCATCAGTATGATTCCCCAGGAAAAAAAGAAAGAAAGAAAAACTTGGCTACTCTAGTCCTTCCTCACAATCTAAAAAGGTGGGCTCAGCACGGTGGAAAGCGTGTGGCCCAGGAGACCAGAGATGCTGGTCTCTGTACTAGGGGGGGTCTTGTAGATTTTGAGCTTTTAATTCTGCTGCGAACATCTGTTCCAAAGCATTTTATTTTGCACAAATCAATTCGGTAATCCCAAGTGGGTTGGAACCTGGATGGGCATATAAACTGTATCTTTTGCAGATTGTTTTTTTTTTTTCTTTTCCTTTTAAATGTGGTGGTAAACAGAGAAGATATTTGCACCTTGCTGGTTATGTTCCCTTCCTGCCTCTCTCTACTTGTTCTTATTTGAGACTGGAATTAAGTTTCAGGAGGGAAATTTTGTTCAGTCAGCAAACTGCATCCGAGCAGCCACGGCATAACCCTCATTTGTCCCTCTTCTGGCTGACTTCTGTTGGAAAAGCCACTTCTGTTTGATTCTTAAGTCACTATATATTTATCATAAAAAGCTTCTTTAGCTATACAGATGGCTGTCTTAGAGATTTATGGCTTAGAGTAGAATGGTTTTTGACACTCTCTTTCCACCTTACGTTGGTTATTTGGGCCTGGCTCACTTTTGGAGAAACAGAGAAAGCAATAAAGAGTTCAGGGGGACCAGGGTGTTTGCTTGGCCACTCACTAGGGAATCTCCTCCCCAAAGTATTGAGGTATGACAAGTTTCTCTTTCAAAAGTCTGTTGATTAACGTTTAAAACATTTATGTGTGAGCTAAAAAAGGGAGGCATGTGTGTGATGTGTATGAGAAAATAGGTCTACCAGTCTTGATCCAGTCTCTGGTTCCTTCTCAATTCTAATGGGATCTTATAGGCCTCTGTGGGGCCTAGAGTGAACCTTTGATTATCTTATCTAAGGTAATTCCCAGTAACACAATCACTGTCTATGGTTGGGCAAGTTATTTAACTTTCCTTTGACTCAATTTCTTCATCTGTAAGATAGGATAACAATGGTACCTAACTTGGAAAATTGTGATGGTTAAATAATGATCTGTACAGCCCTAGACAAGGGTGCCTGGAACATAGTCAAGTTGTATAAGGATGAGCTGTTACCAGTGGGAGATTCTTGGCGGAGGTTGATAATTGTACTTTTAAGAGTTTGCCCACATTTTTTTTTCTTTCTTTTTTTTAAACCAGTAACAAATCAAAAGCTGGGGAGAGAAGCTCAAAGAATACTTTTCCTCTGTAAAATAATTTTATTGATTGATGACTTTATTTCCACATAGTAATTCTAGTTTGTATGGTTGGAGGGGTGGTTAAAGGAACACACAGGGGAAAACAATAGTAAGTGCCATGGAGGCTTCCAGCGGTAACCCTCGGGTCTCAGAAGACTGTCCAAGGCCAGTCTGATGCTCACTACCAGGGGGGTCCCCGCGTGTGTGTCAGATGGAAGAAAGTGGTCTTAAAAGGATGGAGTGGGTAACCGGTTTAGAAATTTCACTCAGAAACTCTCACCGCAGAAGAAAGGCCCCCTGGGAAAATGACACCTGAGCCCCTGGGCAGATCTGCCCCAATGTGTGCACATATATTGGAGAAGGGGGTGAGCATCCCCTGCTGTGCTCTTCTCTCGGCCCTCTGTGCACTTGGTGAGAGAGCTCAAGAGAGGAGCGAAGCCTTCCTCTTCATCTGTATCAGCTTTAGGTCCCTGAATGGACAAATCGGTTCCTTTATAATTTCACGATTTATTTTGGAGAGGATGAAAGTCTGTGACCTTTTGTCTGTCTTTATCCTGGACGGCAGGTTACACGTGGAGAGTGTGGGGGTGGGCCACCAGGGGTGGTCTTCTCTTTAGCGCCCCCGAAAGGACCTTGCGCCACCCTTCGGTTCTCTCTCTCTCCCTCCCTCGCAGGATCTACACCGGCTGCGACATGGACCGTCTGACCCCTTCGCCCAACGACTCCCCGCGCTCGCAGATCGTGCCCGGGGCCCGCTACGCCATGGCCGGCTCTTTCCTGCAGGACCAGTTCGTGAGCAACTACGCCAAGGCCCGTTTCCACCCGGGCGCGGGCGCCGGCCCCGGGCCGGGCACGGACCGCAGCGTGCCGCACACCAACGGGCTGCTGTCGCCGCAGCAGGCCGAGGACCCGGGCGCGCCGTCGCCGCAGCGCTGGTTTGTGACTCCGGCCAACAACCGGCTGGACTTCGCCGCCTCGGCCTACGACACGGCCACGGACTTCGCGGGCAACGCGGCCACGCTGCTCTCGTACGCGGCGGCGGGCGTGAAGGCGCTGCCGCTGCAGGCGGCTGGCTGCACGGGCCGCCCGCTCGGCTACTACGCCGACCCGTCGGGCTGGGGAGCGCGCAGCCCACCGCAGTACTGCGGCGCCAAGTCGGGCTCGGTGCTGCCCTGCTGGCCCAACAGCGCCGCGGCCGCCGCGCGCATGGCCGGCGCCAACACCTACCTGGGCGAGGAGGCCGAGGGCCTGGCCGCCGAGCGCTCGCCGCTGCCGCCGGGCGCCGCCGAGGACGCCAAGCCCAAGGACCTGTCCGACTCCAGCTGGATCGAGACGCCCTCCTCCATCAAGTCCATCGACTCGAGCGACTCGGGGATTTACGAGCAGGCCAAACGGAGGCGGATCTCGCCCGCCGACACGCCGGTGTCCGAGAGCTCGTCCCCGCTCAAGAGCGAGGTGCTGGCCCAGCGGGACTGCGAGAAGAACTGCGCCAAGGACATAGGCGGCTACTACGGCTTCTACTCGCACAGCTAGGCCGGCCCTGCCCGCCCCGGCCCCGCGCCCCGCCGCGGCCCGGCCCCTGCCGGCTCCTCGCGCCTCTCCCCCTGCGCCTCCTGCTCACGCCCCACCTCGCGCACTCCCTCAGTTTATCTGACCCTCGAACACCGTCTGCAGCGAATTAGTACAGGTCTCCTGAGTGTGATTTTAACCTTTTTTTTTTTTTTTTTTGCACAGCAGTTTCTGCAGTTAGCGCACCGACCTTCAACTTGGCTGTAAACCTTTTTGGTTTGCCTACTTACTCTCCTTCTGTGAAGTTATCTTAACGGTTCCCCTCCCCCTCGTCTTTTTCTCACCCTCTCCTTGTCTTTCTCCTCATGAAACTCTTCACCTTTAGGAGACCTGGGCAGTCCTGTCAGGCAGCAACGATTCCGACCCGCCAAGCCTCGGCCTCCCCATTAACCGTAGGATGTTGACTGTAGAACCTGGACCCACCCAGCGCGTCCTTTCTTATCCCCGAGTGGATGGATGGATGGATGGTAGGGATGTTAATAATTCTAGTGGAACAAAGCCTGTGAAATGACTGTATATAGTGTTAATTTATTGTAACGAATGGCTAGTTTTTATTCACATTGTCAAGGCACAAAACCAGTTCATGCTTAAACTTTCTCATTCATTTCTTTTCCTTTTTCTCCAACTCCTCCCGTCCCTGAAAATGTTTTCTTGTGAGATTATTAACAGTATTCTAAGAGGCTCTGGAAACTCGAAAGACTAGATAATGAAGAGTTTCTCACTTCTTCTCAATCCACTGCATGAAATAACTACCCTGTGCCCTACTGCACACAAATAGCTAAGGAGAATCTGACCAAACACCTGTAAAGGATAGGTGTCTGTTCATAGGCAAGTCGATTAAGTGGCATGATGCCTGCAAAGCAAAGTTAACGAGTTACATGTTTTTTTCCCCCCTTCCTTCTAAATAGAATAGCTCGACATCAGCAATATTATTTTGCCTTATTTGTTTTTCCCCAAAGTGCCAAATCCATTACTGGTCTGTGCAGGTGCCAAATATGCTGACAAACTGTTTCTGAATATCTTTCAGTTCCCCCCTCCACCTTTATATGCTGTAAATCTTTGTAATGAATATTCTACTAATGATATAGATGACTGAATTGTTGGTTAACTATAGTGTAGTCTAGTGAAGATGAATTGTGTGAGTTGTATATTTTACTGCATTTTAGTTTTGAAAATGATTTCCCCGCCACCTAGAAACAGCTGAAATTTGACTTCCTTGGGAAAACACAAGCATTAATGCAAGTAAGACTGTTTATTCCCCCCTCTAAGTCTTGTTATATTTGATAAGGAGCACTGATCCCCCTGAAAATAGATTAGTAGAATTTCTAATGTTGTGTAGCAAACCTATACTTTTTTTTTGTATTTTAAAATTAATGTGAAATATGCATCATACACAATACTCAATCTAGATTCCAGTCCATTGGGGGGATTTTTTTTCCTAATAGGAATTCAGGGTCTAAACGTGTGTATATTTTGGCTCTTCTGTAAATCTAATGTTGTGATTTTTATATTTGTTTCGTTTTGTCTGTGAACTGAATAATTTATACAAGGACACACTCCATTGAGAAACGTTTTGTTTTTTGCTCGTTTGTATTGTCTGTGTATAACAAGTAAAATAAATCTGGTAAAACTCTATGGTGTTTGAAAGCAGTTTACAGTTTGAAAATTTAATTAGAGGTGAATATTTTTAAGGGCTGAGGAAGAATAGCCTGTCTCTACTCCAATATGGGGCAGTCTGTGTAGTGGGAACTACATCCCATTTTCCTCTTAAATTTGTTAGTATACCACTACCAGTAATTACTTTTTTCTATCTTATTTACACCTACTTAGTTCCCTGTAAGTCGAGTTCACTTTGTTACACTCGTTTTTTTTTTTCCCCCCTTCAGGAAAATGTACACGCTTTCTTATATCTGTAAGTAGGAAATAACATGAGCAGGAAATGGAGGGTCTTTAATAAGAAATTAAGTATTTCTTGAAATTTCACAAAGTCAAGAGGGAGGCTTTGGGCAAGAGAAGAGTGTAATTTAAATGCTTGTCAAAATAGGCTGTTGACCACAGCTTTAGTCTGATGTTGAAAATTCTGGTCTTTAAATACAAGGCCTTGGAGTTGAGTGGTGAATCCGTAAATGAAAACACAGAATGGCCTACATTTCTTGAGTGGATTATTTTGGGGGGATAGGGAGGGGTTGGAGTAGGGAAAGTAATCATAGAGCAAACTCATGAAAGGTCGATATTTAACCAGTGAGCTTAAAACTTGCTTTAGGAGGTATCCGTGGGGCACCACTCCATCTCTTCTACAGAGAATTTCCAGCGCCCATCCTGCCCAAGCCAGGTCACTATCCCTTGAGAAAAAATGCAGAAATGTGGATATTCCAGCTGGGAGGAGGCTAGTTGCGTCTTAGTCAAGGGGTCCATTGAGCTCTCTTTTGCTCTTGTCTCCAGAGAAGGAGATCCAAGAAAGGTCGAAAATGGTCCAGCATCCTTGTTTGGCCTAGGCCAGTCTCAGGTTATGGGGCGAAATTTACCACCACCCAGAGATGGTCCTGTATCCCCTTTGCAATTTGACAGATGCAAAGAGGCTTCAAAGTACCAATTAAAATGAACATTGGAGGGGGGAACAAAACCGATTTGCCTTCCTGGGGTAATCTGGCCACTAGACGGCGTTCCGCCGAGTTTTGTCTGCCACATAGAAAAGCGATGACTGATTTTCCTTTGTGTTTGTTTCTCCCGGATCACACCTAAGAACTAAACAAGAGGACAAAAAGTACAGAACAGGGGGCCTGCGTGGCGAGTGAAGTGGAACGGTGTATTCTTGTAATCATCCCGTGGCCTTGCGCTCCTGCGACCTCGGTGCCAGGGAGCAGGAGGCGCACGTGCAGTCGGGAGGCCCGGGGGTGCTCAGGCCGAGGGCCAGGGGCTGCGGAGCCGCCAAGGGTTCCGGGGAGTGAGCCTGGGGGTCGGAGCGCGGCGCCGGGCCAGGCCCGCCACCCTCGGGCCAGAGTCACCGCGAGCAAAGGAGTCGGTGTCATGTGCGGAAACGAAGCTCTTAGAAGCCGAGGATA
Source organism: Capra hircus (assembly GCF_001704415.2). NCBI lineage: Eukaryota > Metazoa > Chordata > Mammalia > Artiodactyla > Bovidae > Capra > Capra hircus. Next base: position 101,197,067 of record NC_030809.1, read on the forward strand.
GATTTCACAGGAACGTAGTGCCTTGTACTGAAAGACGCACTTAGCTGCTATTAGGAAGTACTTAAAAAAATTGGGGAGGTCGTTTCCCTTGCAGCTCGGCACCATCTGCTGTGTGGACTGAGTCAGCGTGAGGTAAATTTGCAGCTCCGCGCTCCTCTCGGAGGCAGTGTGCTTTCCTGTCCCTTTCAAGCATGATCGTTTCTCCTGGCTTCCAAGGAGTCTTGGGTGTCTAGTGAAGTGACACTGTCAGTGTGTCTGAGAAGCTGCTGCTGTTTCAAGGAAATCAGAGTGTTTTGGGGGAGGGCCTGCGGGAACCAGAGTTCGCGTCCCGGGTTAGATTTCGAGTTGCCTTTTTATCTCCCTGAGGGTAGGAGTCAGGGTAGGGACGGAGAAGGATGACGAATCCTCCCCGTAAACTGCAGATTTTCTGTTTTCAAAAGTGGCTTTTCAAAAAGAGAAGAAAAAAAGACGAGCGTGCGGCTTTTTATTCTGTCTCAAGCCTTCCCGCCACTCGCGTCGCGCGCCATCTTAACTCCTTGCCCACCAGCAGCTTGGGGCCGAGCGCGGCGGGCCGGCGCCGCTGGAGCCCAGGGATGCTGCGCCCTAGGTGCCTCACCTTGCGGCCGAAGCCGCGGGGTCAGGGCAGCCGACTGGCGGGCACTGAGCGCACTGTGATCGAGGGCATTCGGGAGCCCAGGCCGGCGGGGACGGACGTCCGCACGAGCTCGGGCGGCCGTGCGGCGGCTCCGAAGGCCTGGTCCCGCCGCTGAGCCTGGGCCCAGGCTCTCTAGCTTCGCCGTTGGGTGGGCGCGCTGCTCTCTTCTGGCTGTTCCGGCCGCGGGTTCCAGACCGCGAGTCCAGACAGGGATCCAGGCCGCGGGTCTAGACAGGGGGCCCAGCGAAGGTCCAGACCTGGAGTCCAGGCGGTTCCCCTGTTCCTTCAAGAGCCTGGTCCAGCGTGGCTCCCGGCCTCGCCTCTAGCCTTGGGTGCGGCCCTCCTGAGCATGTGGCTCCGCCAGAACCAAGCCAGGCAACCTACTAGGATTTAGGACATGGAAGCCTTTTTAGGCCTAGGGGAAATTTACTGGGTTTGTTTCAAAAAAATCAGGTCGTTTCTTACTCTTTAGGACTGACTTACACCCCCCGAGCTCTTAAAATGTTGTAATTTAGGATCTACAGACAACTTTATGAACCATCTTCCCTCCTGCACTTACATTTTCTTATAAATCCTGCTGTTAAACTGGTTTACTTAGGACCCACTTTTTTTTTTTTGGTGATGTTAAGTATCTATTCTTTTAGTACTGAAGCCTTCAGGGATGTTGTACTTTCTGTTTAGGGTGCAGGCTTGGAAAAAAAGCCTTGTTAAATAGATGTCGTTACATTCCTGGAGAATGTAAAATGCATTGTAGCAATATTTGGGCAAGTACTTGTGTCCATAGTGATTTTATAAAATACTCTGCTTGTCCTCTGATGCAGCGCCTTTTCTGTCTGTGTATGAGTTCTTTTATCATGTATATGTTTTAGCCATGAAGATAGGAAAAATCACAGAGCTTATGATCTTGTGTGAAAACAGACCAGTCTAGGTCCCCCAAAGGAAACAGTAACAACTATTTTTATTTTTAGAATTAAAACAAAACAAAAAACTTACTTTGAAGAAGTCAGCAGCTTTAAAGACCAATGATAATTCAATTTTTAAGATATTTAATTTACTCTGGTGTGTGGGCAATTGCTTGGTTGATTTTAATATTTTAAAGAGTAAGTGTTCTTAATATCAGTAGAATCAATCTTTTAAAAGGTGGCTGAGAATTTTTAAGCAAGTTGAATCTGTATTATTTGTTGAATTTACAATCTGAGTGCAAGATTTACTTTTGGGCAGTTAGATTTTCTTTTGCTAGAACAAGATACGTTTCTCAAGGAAGACAGAGACAAAGTAGGCAGGATTTTAGACATTGCATTATACTTGATTTAATTCTGTTGCTTTGAGATTTGTGTCTTCCTGGTTCTGGCCTTAAGCTTGTAAATTAGGTTGCAGCATATTTAAAAATATATTCACTTGAAAGAAAACCCCATTGCTTTCACAATAAAGTAAACTTGATGGTGTACAAGTCACTGGTTTCATCTGAGATGATTATATCTGCCTTGCATGTATTTTACACCCACAGTATGGTTTGCAGCAGTGTTCAAGGCATAGCGTGAAAAATTTGATTTGAATAGTTCCATTAAAGCAATGAAAAAAAAAACCCATGGCTTAATAGACCTTCTAGTGATAGCTCCCCCTCTTACTATGCTAACTCTGAAATAAATATGTAATCTAGTATTAGGAACATAGCATTTATAAGACCCTTGCTGGTAATATTTAATTTAATAAACATACAAACTGTGACATTATTAATGCGATGAAGCTTGTACCACAAGCTGATTCTTTCAGGTTGTTTGACATATTACTTATCACTAGATTCCTTATATGCTGTGATTTATAACTGGTACTTATATTAAAATTATTTTGGATTTTAACTCAAAATACCTATATGACAAGGTACTCATTATATATATAAATCATTTATACTTGTATATCTTGGCAAATCTTTCAAGGAAGAAGAGGGAATTTATGAAGGGAGAGTATCTCTAGGGCTATATCTCTGGTTATTTTAGGTAATATAGTTATTTTGTTCAACTATAGTAGGAAAAAAATATACGATTAAGTTTTGGGGCAAGAGTTACACTTATTTAGTATATATATGTCTTGCCTGGGAAATCTCATGGACAGAGGAGCTTAGTGGGCTACAGTCCATGGGGTTGCCAAAGAGTTGGACATGACTTAGTGACTGAATAACAACAAAAACATGTCTTATATATGTGTGTTATATATGTATTCAGATACACACTTAAGTTTCAAGAAATGGCAAATTAATGGAACTTTCGGATTGAAAGGATCTGCCTAGCTCACATTTCACCTTTTAAGATGTATTTGTCTTTTATTTTGTCATTCCTAGTACGAAGGGGAAGGCATTTTTCAATCTTAGGATAATTCAGAAGCAATTTTTTGGTTCTCGGTTAATTCAGTCTCATCTTAAAAGTTCAAATTTAGCAAAGCACATGTTCCCTTGTTCATGCCAAGTGTGATAAAAACTAGTCGAAAAATAAAACTATTGCAAACAAGTAGAGCACTGCACTTCACTGCATTCTGTATAGGCCACATCATTTCCAGGTTTGATGTCACTGCCTACTGGGCTGCCATTTGTGGGTACAAGTAAGGCAGCCTTTGAAAGTTGATAGAAGGAACTGATATTTCAGATATGTGTGTCTCAACTGTGTTTGTGTGTTTTAAATATCCTTTTTGAATAGTGATATGCACTCTTGCGAGCATTCAAACATTTGCCGTCTTCTATCAACAAAAGGTTATTCTTTATAGGCTCCAGGATGTTTTTCTCACTCTGCATTGGGAGCTCTTTTCTTTGTATCTAAAACGAATTAGCAAAATCATCTCTCCCACTTTGTAATATAGTCAAATTATAGACTATTCTATGTAATTATAACTTCTTGATAGTTTAATCTTTCTGTTTACAATATTAGGCTATCACACATATATATTTTAACATCCTTGAACTTCAATGGATGAAGTACGTGATATATAGATACAGTTTAGGCCATCTGCAATCATCAGTGATATTTTATGAGAGCTTCTCAGTTGTTATATAGATTTCTATTATTCTGAATAGCTCACTTAGGAATTTACAAAAGATGAAACTGTTATTTCAAATAAAAAATGTTTCAAAGGTGGTTAGTACTTTTATAGCCTGATTTATTTACCTAAAATTTTATGATTTTGGATGTAATTTTGTCAGATAATAGCAATGTTTACTACTCAGCACCATCCTGAGAAAATAGAAGCTGTAATTAGGACTCACCCTTTCCTTTTGCAGTTTATTTACCTGCCACAGAATGCTATATATTTTGTTCAAATGAAACTTTTTCCTACCTCTGCCTTGATTTGCTGTGTATATATGTGTTTAATATATATGTATGTGTATATGTATATACATTAATGACTGCATTCTAAATAATTTTTAGAGCTCACTCACCTTTGGGATTGATTCTTAGTTGATACTCATATTCTGCTTTGTTCCTGTGAAGAAAGTCAAAGAAACATACTGACTTCCTCCTCAACAAATTTGTTCTTTCCTCCTCCAACTCTTCTGTCTTTCTGACACTCATTTTGCCCTTGTTGACTCTCTTGCCAACAACTTTTTTAAAAAAACTTAATCTTCCTTCTCACACTACCACCCTAAACCTGAATCTTGATAAAATCTATGCCTGATTCATCAGAGTTTATTTCAGATCAGAATTTTTATGCTTTCCCCAAAAGCAGTTGTGAAGTTTTCAGGACAAATATCAGATACAATTTGTCTTTTTATTTAACGGGTTTTTTGTTTTTTTAATTTTGTGCTTTTTTGTCTATTTCTAATCACTTCTCTCAATATTCACTTTATTATCTGGCCTTTTTTTGTGAAAGGACAATATTTTTCTTTTATTGGTATTTCTGTGTTCTTTATCTTGACATTCTTAGCTATGTGAGGCACCCCATTTTCCTCTGCTTTCTTTTGTACTTCGGACCCATCTTTCAATGCTTTCTTTGATCCTTTTCAATTCAGCTTCCTCATTTGCACAGACATTAAAATCTTTCTTTCTACATTTACCAGTGTGCCCTTAACCAAATGTAATGACCTTGTTACAGACTAATCTTTATTGTCTTAGCTGTTTAAAAATCATAATTAGCCCTTTGGGTGATTAAGAACCACAGATTCTGCAGCTCCTTCACTTTCCCTTCCTTCCTCCAGCTTTTTTTTCATGGGTCTCTATGCTTGCTTGTTTATTTATGCAGTTCCTAGGTTTCTATAGGTTTGCTCTTCACAGGATGTGCCTTCAAATACCTCTTCTGAGGAAACTTGCTGGACATGTGTTATGGCAGAATGAGGTGGGAAAAAGATCTAGTACTAGTTTTCTAATATATACCTTCCACCCATTGCCCAACAACCTTCCCCTACTTCATGGTTTCTTATTTCATGTAGCCTGATACATTTTAATTGACATTCTAAATCTTTCTATTTGTTCTTTCCTGAACCATCTGATATAGACTCATGTTCTCTTGCCCTTAAGTTGAACGAGATGAAGATTAAAATGTATTTAAAAGATTTAATTTTTCTTAGTTGATATTAACATAGCCCATTAAGGAGATGGGAACGTGAAGTGTATGTGCCAGAACCATTAAGGAGGAAGGCTTTTTAAAAAAAATGACTATACAACTATGTGTACTCTATCTTATTAATGACATCACTATCAGCCCTTTCTCTGCATAGTTACAAGAAATAAAGTACCAAACCAAAGAGGCTCAGGCTTTATAGATCATGAGAAACAGTTCTACTTGCATAACCACTTTTTAGGAAACTCTTTGCTCCAGAGTTTAAAGTTACATAGATTTTAAATTTCCTTTTCAATTCTTTTTAGAGATTCTTTACAGTAATCTTTAAAAATATAAATGTGTTAGTCTCTGTGTGTCTGTGTATGACACCATAATGAAACTAGAGAACAAGAATGTAAAATTGAGAATAGTGAGTGGGAATTTCTGACAGTCCTTTCATCCTGCAGTCTTAGATACTGTCATAATTGTGTGCTTTTTTGAGGATCTCTTATTGGAAACTGAATACTTAATAATCTCCTATCCATGAAAATAATTTTATAACTGAGCACTAGAGTCAAGAGCCTTTAAATTTATTACTTAATTTGCACACAGTATACTTTGCATTTGAGTACAGAGTTTGCGTGAATATCACCATATCAATGGAATGTTCACATAATATGATTGAAAATCTGTAGTTGTTGCCAAGGCAATTTAGTATGTGAAATACTGCCTTAAATTTGTTTTGTAAATATAGGTTTCAGAGGAACCTGACTCTTAAGGTATAGTAGAAAAAACCGGACACAAGACATTTTAATGATTTTCAGTATCCTCATTTGTAAAATGAAGTGATAAGCAAATCTGTAAGTATCTTCCAGTTATATAAAGAACTTAGCTTTTTTGTGGACCTCTGATTTTCTATGCAGTTTGAGTTCACATGTTCTAAGCTACAGCAGAACAATCTCTAGAGCAGTGGCTTTTAAAGTTTTTAAACTGTGAGTCACAGTAATACATGGGTCTTCCCTGGTGGCTCAGTAGGTAAAGAATCTGCTTGCAACTGAGGAGACCCCAGTGTCATCCCTGGGTTGGGAAGGTATCCTGCAGTAGGAAATGGCAGCTCACTCCGATATTCTTGCCTGGAAAATCCTGTGGACAGAGAAGCCTGGAGGGCCATAGTCCATGGAGTCGCTAGAGTCAACGTGACTTGGCGACTAAACCATTACCACAGTAATAAATAAATACACAAGTTTCACAAAACATTTTCCTTTACCACATTCAATACTCTGATATTTTTTCTTTTATGTTCAACTTTATTGAAAAGGAACTTTGGTTATGACCTAGTAAATTTTATAGTGACTTGAGGTTTGAGAAACATTGCCTTAGTGATAATGTTAACTCTACTAGCGTGTAATGTCCTGTTTCCTCTTATATCTATTTTAATATTTCATTTCTAGAATGGCAGATTATATATATTAGCAAAATAAAATCAGTTTTTGTTTAATAACCTACTTGAATATATGTTATAAAGGATGTTTTGATATAAAAATCAAGAGACTTGGCATTTACAGTATTCTTTCGGTTATGATCTGCAATTAAAAAAATTAAGTTCTTCCTCTTTGAGATTGCTAAACTTTTATTTAAATCTTAACTTTTAAAATTTTTTGGCATTTAACAATTCTCTCTCTCCAATACACAATGGAGAAGGAAATGGTACCCCACTCCAGTATTCTTGCCTCGAAAATTCCATGGATGGAGGAGCCTGGCAGTCTATAGTCTGTTGGGCTGCAGAGAGTTAGACACGACTGAGCAACTTCACAAGCATGCCAATACACAAACATACTTACTGTAAGCATATTGATTTGTTGAAGTCAAAGTCACTTCTAGTCTTTGAAATAAACAGGCCCATATCTGCTGATGTGGTTCTTTGTAGGGACTACCTCTTGCCCTTTTTTGACATGAGTGGAGGAAGAGGCTATCAGCATCTCATACCTTTACATTAGTGTTTTCACATTTGAATCATCAAGGGAACTTTTAGAAATTCTGTTTACTGGGTTTGCACTCCATCCCAAATAAATCAGAGTATGAGTGTTTGGTGGCAGCAGTGTTTTTAAAAGATTGCTTGGTGATTCCAATATGCAGCAAAACCTGGAAACACTCCTGTAGGATTTTTTGTTTGTCTGTTTTTATTAAAATGAAAGAAAAGGTAGAGCATGTTTCTTTTTTAAATTTAACAGCTATTAACCACAGTGGCAAACTATCTGTCCATTGTAATTTCATGCCTAGAGACTCTGGTGATGGCAACTTTCCTAAAAATAGAAATAAGTTCATAAGATTTAAAAATAACTATTTTCAAATAACTTTCTTTTTTTAAATAAAACAATGATGGTATGGTCATGTTTTAGAACAGGCAGTTTTTCACCTTGACTGTAAGAAAAGAGCAACCTGGAGAATAAGGTCTTCTCAATTTCTATGTAGAAGAAGCATTTGTACTTCTCCTCCAGCTTATCATGATTAAAGCGTGATGATCAGTGCTGTCTCTGGAACCTCTACAGACATCCATAAGGTAGCTTTTCTCCAGATATACTGAAATCGGAAGGTTGTCCGGAAGTACTGCATGTTTGACATCTGATGTCATTCTCAAAAGAATAAATGCCACAGTATCTAGAATAGTTCTAATCCGTGGAACAAATGCAGGATTCGAGGGGAGGAATTCAGTACAAGCCATGCCAGCCATTTATCATATTTCTGTTCAGTTACAGAGGGATTACCTCCAAAATGTACTAGATGGAAAAATTTCTTACCCTTAATATAGGCCAGATACAAGCAGCTTACTCAGATCGCTTCATAGTTCATGGCACCCTCCCAAGTCATTCATTTTTAAGTGGTTGCATCCATTTGAGTCATGATGAGAACATCACCCAGAAAACTGAGTCATAAGTTAATTTACATATTTGAGAAGTTGTATTCTGTATATTGCAATAGAAATGTTACCTAAATTTTATATTTTTGTTTCATTCAGATTCAGAATCCACGAAAGTATGGAAGGTTATTATTTTCTGTTATTGTCTTTAGGAATAGTAAGTTTGAATTGACCTGTTTGGGTTTACATAATATTTATATATTGAAGCACTGTATCATAACTAGCAGATAAGATGAAATCTGTTCATTTGCTGAGAAATGTAATTTAGGATATATAAATTCATCAGCTCTAGGACTAAAAATAGTTAAAACTCAGAAGGTTAAAAGGAAAAAGCTTGATTAAATATATTTTGGGTTTCCTAAACTTAAAGTATTAGAAAAATTATAGTTTTTGTTATATACAAACAATGCAATTTGTTCAGTCTTTAGAAGTCTTTAGGTTCTAGGATTTAAAAATGAAAGAGAACCACAGCAATGAGGAAAGTTAAAGTTACTGGTTCTACTTATTTTTTTACTCTGCTTACTACCCACCTCTCCAAATGCAATATTTCATCTGTGCTAGAATTAAGTATTTATTAATGTTCAAGAACTAGGCAGTCATCTGACCATGCCTTATTATAGCTCACTCCTAAATTTAGAAGTGTTTCCAGATTGAAAAACGGTAAAGGGAATAGAGAACAAATGCACAGTTTTTAGTTTACTCCTTGTTTTGGATTTTATATATTTTTTGAAGCTAGATTTTATTATCCTTATCAGACTGTATTGAGCTTTTTAAGAGAGTGAGGTAAAATTGTGTTAGAATTTTTTGAGATCTGAAGGTTTTATTTGTATAGATATATTTCTTTTGTTTAATTGGCATACTTTCTAGAAATGATATATAGTCAATTTTTAAAAATTCAGACATTTCCTATTTCTGAATTATCTGTGTACATTGCTTCTCACTTGCTTCCATCTGCCAGTCTTTTGATTACTTTTACTCCTTATTTTTACTCGATAACGAAAAAGGGAAGTTTATGGTAAAAAATGAAATCTGTTTATCAGTGAATACAATTTGGCAAGAAGGAGGATACAAATATTTCTAAGATTAAATCTTCAGACTAATGGATTTTATTTATTCTTGCTCCTTTTGCAGTCTTAAACTACAATAAAGGTTTTAGTTTATTTTTATTGCAGACGGAAAGCAACATTGTAATAGTTCATTTCATAAAAACCCTAGTGAATATGTACTTCAGGAGTTGTGAACTCTCTAACATGAATGCCTGAACCAAAGCTCAGGATTTCTCTACCATTATTTCAAAAGCCTCCCTGATAGATCTCTAGACCAGCTGTCTGAATACTCCTCTTTTGTCTCTATGGATTGCCAGTTGAAAGATGAGTTATAATGGATAATGGTACACCCTCATTTCCATTATGAGTTATGAACAGTGGTACACCCCCATGTCTCTGTATATGGTTACTAGAGTTTAGATAAAGTTTCTTTCTCTTCTACCACCCTTTTGTGTTCACAACTTTGAGATGATAAGTAGCTCCTCTCTGCAGAAGGACTGGGGGCCCTTCAGTTAGGTAAAACTGATGCAATAAGAACTTTTTATGTTGATCTGAGTATTTTAACATAGCAAGCCCTTGTTGATTGCTTATTATGATAGAGGCTTAGATATAGGCACCATGGAATGTAGGATGAATCAAATATGGGTTATCTGTGACTTGTGAAATGCTATATTGCATGATAAAAAGTGGTGAGTGAGGAATTCTAGAAGAGAAGCACAGGTAGAATCCTCTGGGACCATAGGAGAAAATGTGGTTACACATCTTGCTGAGGGAGTCATGAGAGGCTTTTTGGGTGTGTTACTTGTTGAGCTTGGATTTGCAGAAGTCAGGAGCTGGAAAGACATTTTGGAAAGGAAAAAAAAATGTCTAGGCCAGTGTAGGAGGTAGAGAAGCAGAAGCCTACTTGGGTAATAGGTGATAGATTTGATGCTTAGGACATAAGTATAGAGAAGGTAATACAATGGAAAGTTTGGAAAGACCCGATGCCATAAAATGGATCATCTTGATGCAACACCGTGAGTCTTAGGTTAAGACAAACAGGGCTTCTGTTAAATGAAAAGAACTCGATTTTATTAAATTTAACTGACTTTTTACTATGAATTCCATTAGAAGAAACCATGTTGTGCTGTTGTGCAACTTAAATTGTTCGTTTAATATTTTAAGGCTATATTTCTAAATCAGCACATGATTGCATTCTCCTAACATCTTTACTGTTAATATTATATAGGTAAATTATTTCTGGCTTAACTAGTACTTACTGATACACATGTAGTTGTTACGGGGTTTTTTTATTGTAAAAAGTGCTATATTATACGTTTATCTCTGTGAACTTTATGTTAGATATCTATTTGGTAAGTTTCTAAAAGTGGAATTTCTGGGCTAAAGGCTGTTCCAATTTACAGTTACTCCATGGGTATATGAGATTTTGTTTCCTCACCCACTTATCAATTCCAACTGTGTCAGTCGACATAATTAAAAATTTGACTGTATTGATGAAATTAAAAATTGACATCTAAAATAGGGAGGTATCCACTAGCTACAGAAAATGTAAATTTGGAGGATGTGTAATCCTGGGATAAGGGATGCCATGACAGTTTAAGAGAAAATTTGTAGGAATAATATGTGCCTTTCTAGGTTGTTAGTTTAAGTTTTGGGAGGAAAATATATTATTTTTGTTTTAAAACAAGCTGAATATTTTAAAGGTAGAATTTGGTATTTATATGATTTTTTAATTAATAAAATGAATATTTATAATATTTCATTATTAATGTTTATGATAGCATCTTTTTCATATTGGAGTGCTGTACAAATTTTATTAGTGTGTTAGTCAGCAACCTATTACAGGACATAAAAATCTCCTTTCATTGCTCAATCAAACCATCAGTCTATAAGGAAAAGGGATGGCAAATTGTTCATTTCTTCAAATGTTCTAGTAGAATAGTTTCATACACAAATCAAAAGTGTCATAGAGTAGAATTTAGTTATAAACACCTGCTTCTCTCTTTGTTTTTCAGTTTGTAGGCAAACTATTACATTACCTTAACTAATTTTACTTATTTCTTACACATTTTTCTTTTAATAAAAAAGTCACTCTACACTTGCAGATATCAAATGATTTTCTGATTGCTACCTCATAATCTACACTACTCCCATGACTGGTAGATGAATTGAAGGGGATAGAGGCTAATTCATATTTAAAATATCACATTCAATAGAAAGAAGCTAAGAAAAGATACGGACTTTTCAGTCACTCTGAGTTTCTCTAGGAGGACTTCAAAATTCTTTAGCAGCACAACTCTTTTTCAAAGTGCAGAATATAAAGTATAAAAGTGGCAGTGTTCTTTTGGAGCAAGGTGAGGTCCGTGGATTTCTGGTCACCAGGCGTCTCTCCCTTATTTCCTCCAGCGACTCCTGCACAACTCTTTTTCAAAGTGCAGAATATAAAGTATAAAAGTGGCAGTGTTCTTTTGGAGCAAGGTGAGGTCCGTGGATTTCTGGTCACCAGGCCTCTCTCCCTTATTTCCTCCAGCGACTCCTGCAGTTATCTCCAGCATGTCTAGATTGTTGGGAACATAGTGCAGGAACAATACTCTCCTAGGCAATTTTGGTGCTCTTGCTTTTTAGGAGCCACTAGGTGAAAGCCCACAGGTTACTCAATGGATTATTCTGTATTGCAAATAAGTTCTAAATTTACCATATGAAACTCTAAAGGCCCCAGGTTTTAGGTTCCATCTTTCTTGGCTGAAGCAAGACAGGTCTTTGAATTTCATCTTATTATATTGTTTGCATGAGCTAGGTAACCATTGTTAATAAAACAAACTACCTTTGCGACCCTCAAAGAACTTCCCTGTTATGATTCATTGACCTTTCTCTATGGATTTCTTGTAGAACATGAATCTTCAGGGAAATTTTATAATTGGGCTGGATGCTTTGGGCTCTTATCCTGACTTCTGGGCTCTCCTAAATCAAAATAGTTATTTTGACGGAAAAGTTAAAAAAAAAGTTCCTTAAATTTTATAGCAGTCTCCTTTAAATAATCATGTATTTCTGAGATATGTTAAGTAAGCTTTGATGGTTAACTTATTGATTCATTTTAAGGGTAGATTTATTCCAAAAATTCTGCCTTAAAGTATTGTCTTATAATAATACCCCTTTATCAATCAACATGCTACAGATATATGACATCTGTCAACCTAGCAGGAGATCTGTGGCAGATAATTAAACTCACTAATGCCAGCGCTGTGCATTAAAATTTATTAAACCCCAAAGGAGATTGGAAGTGTCATAAAGTGTTCCTGCTGCTGCTGCTAAGTCACTTCAGTCGTGTCCAACTCTGTGCGACCCCCTAGACGGCAGCCCACCAGGCTCCCCCGTTCCTGGGATTCTCCAGGGAAGAACACTGGAGTGGGTTGCATTTCCTTCTCCAGTGCATGAAAGTGAAAAGTGAAAGTGAAGTCGCTTAGTGGTGTCTGACTCTTCGCGACCCCATGGACTGCAGCCCACCAGGCTTCTCCGTCCATGGGATTTGCCATTGCCTTCTCCAAAGTGTTCCTATTGACATTCAAAAACTTTGTCCATGAAATATGAACCCAGATTGAACTGAAAAGACAGAAACTATACAGACAGTTTTCTTTTTTGTCAGCATTCTTTGATAAATACTTTAAATTTTTATGGTAGTTAGTGACAGTGAACAGAGGACTCTGTATAACCTGAAATATTCTAGATAACTCTCAGTATAAACAGTGTACATGGCCATCAAGCCAGCTTTCTTACTTAATGCCATGGTTTGCAAAGGTATTAAGTTAACTGTGTTACCTTTTGGATTTAGTTAACATTTTTAAAAATGATCTTTTTACCTTTGACTAATGAATGAGTTAGAGAAAGTTGACTATTCTGCATTTTCTAATCAGGTTCATAGCATTTTCAGTTCTGATTAGCATTATATGAATCCTTTGACTATTTAAGTTACATTTTTCTTAAAGAAAATATTTATGAAATGCTAATAAACTATTAAGTGAACAAGTAATACAATATATGATAATTTTTACACCATTCCTTTATTGCATAAGATTTTAATGCAAACTTACTATATTCTTGATAACAATTTACATGCTTATTTTACCTTCTGGTAAATGTGTACACGATATTTTGAGAAGCACGTTTCATATTCACTTTAACAACTTATTCTTGACATGTGCCCTATCTGACATATTGACTAGAAGGATCTTAAAAATTTTTGAAAAGGATGAGTCTAGGAAAAAAAAATTCATGTTCTAGTTTGTTTGTTTTAAAAATATTATGGAGATTTAAGACTTAGTTTTTAGTACCAAACCGAGGGATTATGTTGTTTGCTGACTTTCACCAGACATCTTGCTAATTAGGGTAGAATAATCAGAGCAGCTTCCAAACACTATATCATGTACATCATATCTTACTAACACTATAGGCCACATAGGTAGCAATAATAAATTAAATATGATTCTGTGTGTTGTTACATAACAGTATCACATCTTTCTCAGAGTGTTTGGCTTGCTATCACTTGTGTCTAAATATGGGAAGACCATTTTTTTCCAATGTGCTGCAGTGAACCTCCAGTGGATAGTTTTTATCGAATACTTTAACAGCATTTATGACACTTTGGCCTTCTGCCTTTTTAGTTTTATCCTATTTATTGGTCTCACTGGAATAAATCTCAGGGACTTAAAATAAGCAAGTAGATAATTCCCTATTTACTTTTGTTTTAATACACTCTTTCTTAGCTGCGAATAATCTAAAAACCTTTGTAAAATTTCATGGACTACCTCTATATACTAATTACCATCTGCCTATCTATAATGAAGATGTCTGATAAGCAAATTGCAAATATTGGCTTTAACAAATATGCTCATCACAAAATATTTAATTTTAAATGAAAATAAAACTCAAAACCACATATTTATCTATTACATTTAGAAATCAATATATAGATGTATCTTAAAAATATTTTTGTAAATAAATCATATAACCAATTTCTTTTTAATTCTAAATTTATAGCATTCTAAACTCCTCAAGTTAGTTTTTTTGTCATGTGTTTTCTCAAAAAATACGTATTTCACTGTTATGATTATATAACATTTCTGAAAAATATTGTTATCTGTGTACATCTTTATTTACAGCTATGATGTTAAGCTGTATTATTGCTAATAATTTATAAAGCTTATAAACTACTCTACAACAATCCTGCAGGATGAGGATTGGCTTCATTTTACAGATGGATTGAAGCACAAGTTTGTTATCTTTCCCATGGGTGTATGACTGGTAAATGTTAGAGCGAGAATTTAACCTCAGATTTGCCTGCCTGAAACCACGTATTTTTCACTACATTATTGGATGCCTCAAAGTTTTCATCAGGAGGACATGTGCGCGCACGCTAAGTCACTTCAGCCGTGTCTGACTCTTTGCGACCCTGTGGACTGTAGGCCGCCAGGGTCCTCTGTCCATGGAATTCTCCAGGCAAGAAAACTGGGATGGGTTGATGGGTTGCATTTCCTCCTCCAGGTTTATTGAAGTATTTAAAAGTCCAGTATAGAGTCATTTGGTCTTGGAAGAAGGAAGCTGCCTGATATAGGTGTGAGATGGTAGGGGTGGAGACTGGGAAGAGAGGGAAGAAATGCAGAACCCTTTAGAATCTTTTCACTGCTTTGATTTTATATTTCTAAAATCTGCCTCTGTATAAATTATTATTATCATGCCTCTAGCCCTTACCTCAAATAAATACCCTTGGATTCAGTTTATTATTATATGGGTTAGAAACTCAAGTCAAGTATTTAAGAATCAACTAATATTCAGATCTTTAAAAAACAAGCAAAACTAGTATTTCAGACACCAAGGCAACTCTGGAAGAAAGATGATTTTAAAAAATACTAAAAATATTATAGTGATAATAATAAATACTTACTGAATGCTTGCTTTATGACATTTGTTCTAAGGTATATTAACTATGTATAATGTATATTAACTAATTCAATTCTCATAACAATCCAGTGAGATACTTTTCCTCTTTTTTCAGATGAAGAATAGAGTCATTTGCCTAAAGACATTGTAAACAGTAGCTGAGTTAGGATTTGAACTCAGGTAATCTGGTTTCAGAATAATGACTGTTATTAGCAATGTTTTAAAATAAATGATACGGTAACTGATCTCTTTTTCAACTACTACAAAAGCAGTATGAAGAAAAAAATTGTATCAAATAAAAGTTAAGAACTCAATAAGGAAAGGAAATCTTCAATGGGTCCTTTAGAACTTTAGTTAATTTAAGGATATAAATATGAGCAAAATAATTTTCATTTTTCAAGAAATAATATTTTATTTCAGGAATATAATATTCATTATTTATTCCAAATGGAATAATAAGATAGTATGTTTGTGAATTGACTAAGATTTTCCTCTTTGTTAGTCTCTCATGATTCTTTATAGTTTCTAGTAAGTAGACCAATTTCTAATAAGTAGAATTATAAACAGTTTTAGCTATGTAACCTTGTTTTATACATCATGAACTGAAAGGATTTCAGCTTTTGTTCCAAATTATCAATGTTTCAGTTGTATTTTTGTTATATGGCTTTTTCAGACAACAGAAATGCAATATATCTGGTAAAGTAAAATTATTTTGAATTAGAAAAAAAGCATTTTCACCAATAAAATGTACATTTAAAAAGAAAGACAGTATTTGTAGAATTAATTAGAAACTTGCTGGGCTGCCGTCTCTGGGGTCGCACAGAGTCGGACACGACTGAAGCGACTTAGCAGCAGCAGCAAATTTCTGAAGAATTAGTCTCTCATTTGGCCAGTAATAATGGTTAGAACCTTTGAATGAGATTGCTAAAATGAAAAGTTTTAATAGCTTTTTTTGATGTTTGTTTAGAGTGCAACATTTACTAAAATACTTATGTAGAGTACATGGTAGATCTAATCATTGGGTATTTACACTTAGAGATCAAGTTTTGGGTTTGTTTTTGTTTTTTTGGTAACAAGTTGGACATCTTCTATTTTATTTTTTAAGAACTTTTTATTTTATATTGGAGTATGACATTTGTTCTAAGGTATATTAACCTCGTAGTTAACAATGTTGTGATAGTTTCAGATGCACAGCAGAGAAACTCAGCCAGACATATACACGTATCCATTCTTCCTCAAATGCCCCTCCCATTCAGGCTATTTTATATGCTTTGTTTTATTATTAACTTCAAAATATAAATCTTTTGTTTTTCTCACAAAGGAGCAATTTCCACAAAAAGGGAAAGAGATAGGACATGTAAAAGAGAAAATATAGTAATGAAAGTATTTCTTTTCTACTTATGTGGCTTATTTTGAGTATTAGTTACCTATGTGCAAATTGTGAAATAATTTTTCTCTCATAGTTTAAAAATGTGTGTTTTTATGAATGTACTTTTATTTTATGGTCTAAACTTTTAAATAAGGCTATAAAACGGAGTGACTACTTCTGCATTAGAAATTATTTTCAATAATTTAATCCATACCTTATTATGGAAAAAATCATTGACCCTGTTTGTGAAGACAAACTCTACAAAACTCATTTCTGTGTCTGCAGTGATAAATGATCTGAAACTAGATTGTTATGCATTTTCTTCCCAGACACATTTCTCCCTCTCTTTCCACCCCAACACTGTCCTTCTGAACAAGTCCTAGGTTTACTTTGTTGGGCAAGACAAAATTGTAACCCTTGTTTTGGACTGCCCTCCCCAAACTGTGTCTCTGTTTTATATATTATTTTTCTCTTTCCTCAGTTACCTCATATGCTCTTGCTTTCTCCTGTATCTATTCAGATTTGTTCAAATTCTCTCCCAGTGGTTCTCAGTCATGGCTACCCATTAGAATCACCTAACATTTCTACCATTTTTCCCTACACTGCACCCCTTCCCCCAAAATACCAAATACCCAGGCTAAAATAAGAATCTGTGTCATTTTTACAAACAGACAAGCAAAAAACAGATGCCTAGTGCATCAACATTTTTAAGAAGCGTCCCAGATAATTCTAATAATTAGCCAGGCAAAGTCATAAATGATATGCTATCCTATTATTCCATTTGGAATAAATAATGAATATTATATACCTGAAATAAAATGTTAATTCTTTTTTGAAAAATAAAATTTATTTTGCTCAGGGATTAGCCATTACATGAAATGATGAAGTATTTGTTTCAGGAGTCATCAGGGTGAAAAGAAGATATTTTGGGCATGGGTGCTTTTCCTGTATGCTTAAACTCACATTTACATGGAGAGTGCTTCGTGAGCTTATCCATAAAGCTAACCATGGTATACCTGGTAACCCAGTGTGGAGAGGCTGAGTAGAAGTGTGTCTCTGTAGAATTTGCTTCATTTGTCTTTATCATCCCCAAGTAGATGGTGTTAGGAAAACAAGAAGTAAAATTTGTCTATACCTGCTCCTAAGAGCTACTAATTCTCTTACTTTGACATTTTGAATAGCATAAACTATTCTGACTTAGTCTCTTCCTACCTAGTATTTGCAAAAAATCAGTGCATTATATAATAGGAATTAATGCTAGTTTTGATAGCTTACCCATTACTCAAGTACCTTTGTAGAGGGAAAACAAAAAAACACCTTTTTTGGGCAGATCAGTAAACATCCAGAGCTTGATTAAATCTGAGCACAGGCTCTGGCATTTAGATTAGGTGTTGTCTGAAACTTGCATGGATTAATCAGTTTTTGTCTTTTAAAGATCTTACACTGAGATGCACCATAGTGGATCAAATATTTTTAATTAACTGAAATGAAAGCGGTATCCATCACCTACCTATGGTTTTGGAAATTGTTTTGCTGTGTGGTTGAACTAAGATTGTTCAGACTATCTGATGGAACCCTTTCAGACTGGTTCTTGAGGAATTAAACCCATTTGAGGTATCTTTAAAGTCTGTATTACTTTGGATTAAGTAAGATTTTTGTAGAAAAATTAATTATATGTTGTGGAAGTAAGGTATTGGGAATTACTTCTGAGTTCTGTAAGTCATTTAATTTTGTTGAGTCATTATTTCTCCACTAGTAGTTTGGGTGTAATAATGATTGCCCTGTACATACTTTAGAGAGATTTGGAGAAGGAAGATTTTGCTATAGATATATTAGTAAGTCTTTGTTGAAATGTTTTAATAAAATGGGTAATAAAGGTAGTGAATTTGAGCAATAAAAATTGATAATATTAGTAACAAATCAGCAGTCACAAATGGTGTATTGTGCCCCCAAAGTACTTTATATTACCTTTTCTACATAATTTTGAAGACGTATTTTAATGAGTCGCTTATGTCTATTTCTCCTGTGAGGCTTAACTGATCTTGAGGGAAGGTTCTCTATTTGTCTTTGTATTGAGTCTAATATAGCCCTTGGCACATAATAGGTTCAATAAATGTTCACTCAACGAATATTTTTCTTATATATCTAGAATAAAAATGTTAATTACTTTAAAAATCATTATATCTATACTTCTTTATTTTTTGGAAGAATTCTATTAGAAAACATAATTTTATTATCTCTGAAGTTATGCAAATACACATTTAAGGGAAGATTCAGTACTTTTGAAAATTCCCATTGGATTGGAAAGTGAATTAAGTTAAGTCGGAGTGACCTAGTAGAGCACTCATTACTGTGTTATAGTAGGTGGAGAGAAGTAACAAGGAAAGATCATGGGTTTTGAAGGTGGACAGATCTGGATTTGAATCTGCCACTTTCAAGATAGATGATTTTGGGGAAATTTCTTAATGTTTCCGTTTCAATTTCTTCATTTGTGAAAAGGGGATAATACTGTTTACTTCATGAGTAAGTAGCATCTTTGGTAAAGCATCTGATATAATCTCTGGACATAGCAGGGGCTATATTAGCTGTTACTGATAAGCTAGCGAAAGGATTCTTTTCAGATAGAAAAGAATCTAAAGATGTGCTTTTCTTTTTCAAAGGCAGACTTTTCAATTGAATAGGAATTTCTGCCTTTTTACTTCTTCTTTTACTTTAATTTGCTGTAAGATAATTTTGAAAGGTTTTCAAATAAAATACTATGAAAGATTGCATAGAATATATTTTACTCCTTGCTCACAAGGGATCTTGTACTATCAGAGGATTACAAGGTGAAGCTAAGCTGGTGGTTTTCATTCTAACCTCTGTTAGTCCCTGTCACCAAACTACCACACAATTTGGAGCGTTTGCCAGTGTTGGCTCAAGAGAGGCCAATCGAGACACTAATAGATGCATTTTCTCCATGAGTACACCCTTGGATCACACATAGAATTCCTATTAACAGCAATGAGAGTTAAACTTGTAAATCCCTTATGCACTGATGGGAGAATAGACCTTTTAGTTTACTTAGCCATCTTCCAGTTATTTGGCACTTTCCCCATCCCTTGTGAGTTCTCCAACATTTTCATTAAAGGCTTTTCTATTTTCTATTCTGCTTCATTCAGTTTGGGTTGTAATTCACGTTGGCCTGATGCCTTGGCAGCAGTGAATAATTCTAATTGCCTCACTATCTATCTAGTCTGGCCTAATCATAAAGCCTTTCAACTTTTCATTCAGGCTTCCAGCAGTATCAACTTCATGGGTCACAAACTTCCCACTCATATCCTTTCATTGCATTTTAGCTGCTTACCTCTTATGTTTTTAAGAAACTCCAGAGAGTTCATCATTATTTCATTCCTTTTCTGTTATACCATCTTACCCTTTCTGTAAAACTAAAGCAAGCACTGCAGAAACCTAAAGATGCAAGACGACTTCTGTCCAGACATTGTATCAGACGAGCTGGGTGCCCTAGTTCTCAGCTATTCTAGTCAGTTATAGTGAGGGGTTGGAAACTAGAAAGAAAGTTTTCAGTATTCTTCCATGTCTGTTCTGTCACCTCTTTATAGTCAGTTCCACTTCATTGTCTACCTGCTTTAATACACATTTTCCTTTTCTGATCCTAAAAGACAGATATAGTATGAGAACCATAATGGTTACTGAAAACAAAGGTCTTGCTTTGAACTCTTATGATTTTTTGGCAGACAGGGAGCCTTCTCCAAATCTCTATATAGTAATGGTGTTCTGTTTTGATTCTGTATAGCAATGCTTAATGTTTATCTTAGAAATTTTATGGGAACCTTTCTCATATGGTAAAAAATGTATTCTTAAGAACCTCAAAAAATTTAAAAGGGATGAAGTAACACATTCATTTATTATGAAATATTTTATTTTTCTTTATTACTTTTCTCTTAAAAATATTCTAAACATTTAAAATGTTTTGTTATGGAAAATTCCAAATATTTCAAATATAAGGTAATATGTAATAAATTTTCATTTATCTACTGATTGATCTAGAGGCTTTAACAGATTCAGGTTGGAGTTTTGTGTTAAGACTAGTACTTTTTTTTAAATTAGAAAAAAGTTTAAAATGTGTATATTGTCTTTTTAAAATACTTATTTGGCTGTGCCAGGTCTTAGTTGTGGCACGCATGATTTTTTAGTTGCATGGCATATGGGATACTAGATAGTTCTCTGACCAGGGATTGAACCCAAATTCCATCCTTTGGGAGCACAAGATCTTAGCCACCGGACCATCAGGGAAATCCTAAGACTAGTATTTTAAATGTGATATTGTGTACATCAGTAATGTCTGTTTCTCTCTTTTGTTAGTCAAAAGAGATGTCTTTTTTTGTGTCTATAAGGCAAAATGATTATTGCCTAGAACCATTAATTCATTGTTGTTGTTGTTCAGTTGCTAAGTCGTGTCCAGCTATTTGCGACCCCATGGATTATAGCATGCTACGCTCCTCTTTCCTCCACTATCTCCTGAAGTTTTCTCATATTCATGTCCATTGAGTTGGTGATGCCATCTAACCATCTCATCCTGTCCTATTCCCTTTTCCTTTTTCCTCAATCTTTCCCAGCATCAGGGTCTTTTCCAGTAAGTTGACTCTATGCAGGTGGCCAGACGGTTGGAGCTTCAGCTTTATCATCAGTCCTTCCAATGAATATTCACGATTGGTCTCCTTTAGGATTGACTGATTTGATTTCCAAGCAGTCTAAGGGACTAATTCATTAGAGTTTACACAATGAAATTTAAAAATTCTTATCATTCTTTCATTTATTACATCGAATACATATTAAAGTATTACTCTCCCCTGTTTGGTTCAGTTTAGTTGCTTAGTCATTTCCAACTCTTTGCGACCCCATGGACTGCAGCATGCCAGGCTTTCCTGTCCATCACCAACTCCTTGGGCTTGCTCAAACTCACGTCCATTGAGTTGGTGATGCCATCCAACCATCTCATCCTCTGTCGTTCCCTTCTCCTTGTTTGGTTAGAACAAGGTAAATGAGTCTTCTTCATTTACTTTGGCTGAGTCCCTTACCTGTTTAGCTGAAACTATTACAGCATTGTTTGTTAATCAGCTATACCCCAGTACGAAATAAAAAGTTTAAAAAAAGGAAAAAATGAATTGATTCATCAGTATTTTCCAAAGGTGACTAGGGAGTTGTTTTATCATTATAAACACATGAATTTAAACTTGTTGATGTGTTATAGTCCATTCTAGTTACTATCAGTTTGTCCCATCTTTGGTCCATGAATGGCTTATTCAGTATAAATTTTGAGTGCTTTTGAAAGAACTCCTGTAGCCTCAGATAACATCTTTTCCATTCTTGTATAACGAGATATTTTAGTTTCATCTTGAATTTTATTTTATTTTATTTTATTTTTCATCTTGAATTTTAAATGGTTCATCTAAATTCTATTTCCCATCTCTTCAGTTCATTTCAGTTCAGTTCAGTCACTTAGTCATGTCCGGCACTTTGCGACCCCATGAATCGCAGCACGCCAGACCTCCCTGTCCATCACCAACTCCCGGAGTTTACCCAGACTCATGTCCATTGAGTCCACGATGCCATCCAGCCATCTCATCTTCTGTCGTCGCCTTCTCCTTCTGCCCCCAATCCCTCCCAGCATCAGGGTCTTTTCCAGTGAGTCAACTCTTCGCATGAAGTGGCCAACATATTGGAGTTTCAGCTTCAGCATCAGTCCTTCCAATGAACACCCAAGACCTTTAGGATGGACTGGTTGGATCTCCTTGCAGTCCAAGGGACTCTCAAGAGTCTTCTCCAACACCACAGTTCAAAAGTATCTATTCTTGGGCGCTCAGCCTTCTTCACAGTCCAACTCTCACATCCATACATGACCACTGGAAAACCATACCCTTGACTAGATGGACCTTTGTTGCCAAAGTAATGTCTCTGCTTTTTAATATGCTATCCACCCCTTGAAAAGTAGTGAAAGTGAAGTCGCTCAGTCGTGTCTGACTCTTTGCGACCCCATGGACTGTAGCCTGCCAGGCTCCTCTGTCCATGGGATAGTCCAGGCAATAGTACTGGAGTGGATTGCCATTTCCTTCTCCAGCAGATCTTCCCGACCCAGGGATCAAACCCAGGTCTCTGGAGTCAATTAGTTCCTTAATGACCTATAGTTCATTTTAGTGTGAAATGGAAATTAGAAACCACAGTCTGAATGCTAAATGTGCTCATTTCTACTGGATTCATCTTTTCAAAAGTCTGTGCTATACACAGAGTAAGATTATAAAATAAGACACATGCGTTTGTACTAATACTTCCAGTTTCAATGAAGGATTCTAACATTTTTATATAAGCATCTTTAATTTTAAACTTGTAATGGCTTTCCCTTATGTTGAAAATCTCTATTCCCTCTCATACTGAAATATCTGTTCTCTACATTATTAATCTAATTTTTTGCTTCCCCCTTACAATATACTCACAAATCTCACCATAAAAATACCAACAGCACTACCAGCAATATGATCAGTGAAAACAATCTAAGATTCCATTACAGTTCTTTACATTCTTAGACTATATCCTGTTAAGTGTGCCCAATCACTATGTTTTAAAGTCAGGTGGAATGTTCCTTTTTTAATGCTTTACCGCATCAAGTGGTGTGGTAGGCAAAACAGTGGCCTTCCTAAGGTATTTGTGTCCTAAAATCTAGAACCTATGAGTATGTTGTCTTACATGACAAAAGAGATGTTACAGGTGTGATTAAGTTAAGAGCCTGAGATGGGGAAGTTTCCTTGCCGCATCCAAGTGGGCCCAGTGTAATTACAAGGGTCCTTAACAGTGGAAGAAACAGAGCAGTATGCTGGAGTGATGTGATGTGAGAGGGAAATCAGCATATCCTTGCTGGCTTGCAGACAGAAAGGGATCAGCGACAATATGTGGTGGTGTTTCCCCGTAACTAAAATACCAATCTCTGATAACCAAAAGCTTGGAGGTGTTAAGACTCCTGCTTGTTGCAGTTACATGTAATTGCAGGTTTTGGTACAAGTAGTTCATATGTAATGCAAAATATACTAATCATGCTTATAATTCTGGGTTTTGGTACAAGGGAAGATGGATTGTTCATTAGAAGATGGCATCTGACTCTTCACTATTAGCATGGTTAATTGAACATTAAAAAAATTATTGATAGTTTTGACTGAATCAGTGGGAATGGAGTCTTCCCTTGAAATTTCATGTCTGACAATTGGAGAGATTTTTCCATTAGACTAACTTCAGGCTCCATACATAAGCAGCAGACACTTTCTCCCTCTATTCCTCAGGTATTTCCAGTGTGGGACATATTAGCATGCAGTGTAACCTCTGCATGATGGGGTCTGTGCCTTCGCTGAGTAAGTCAGAACCATGTGAAGTAGATGTCTAAGAAGCCATTCGTATCATGGGGTGGCTAGCAATAAGTCGTGGAAATTACCACGTATATATCCAATTAAGCCAAAAGTAAATGTCCCTGATACAACTTCCAATTAGCATGATCCTCAGTATGCGTGTAACCAGCCATTTGAACACTACTCAGTATGCAGTGAAGGAGAATTTGGAGTGAAAAGAGACACTGATCTTAAGCAATTGTGGTTAAAATACATTACTTTTGCACATTTTACAAAATCTTATTTCCATGTGAATCCATTGCTAAAACCTGTTCCAGGAATTTGGAAGCGATTTGTATTAGTTTCATACTGCTGCAGTAACAAATTACCACAAACTTGGTTGCTTAAACCAACACAAATTTATGATTTAATGGTTCTGGAGGTCAGAAGACTGAAATGGGTTACACTGGTTTACAATCAAGGTATCAGCTGGACTGTGTTTCTTTTGGAGGCTCTATGGCAGAATCTATTTCTTTGCTGCTTTTAGCTTCTAGAGGTGTTCTGTATTCTTGACTCCTGGTCCCCTTCTTCCATCTTCACAGCCAGTGACATAGCATTCAAGTTTTCCTTTTTGATTCTCATCATTCTGCCTCCTTTTTATGAGTCCATGTAGTTACGTTGTTGTTCGATTGGTAAGTCGTGTTGGACTCTTTCTGACTTCTGTGAACATTAGGCCCCAAGATAGCTATCTCAAGATCCCGCAAAGTTCATTTTGCCATGTAAGGTAACATAGACATAAATTCTGGGGATTAGGTCATGGATATCTTTGGAGGAGGGGAATTATTCAGCATATCACAGGATAAGTGAAGAGTCCTGGAACTAAGGAGGTTTTTTTTTTTTTTTTTTTTTTTCCATTTCACAGTAAATCTGCCTCTGTCCTTTAGTAAGATTTTAAAGTTTTCTTCATACAGATCCTGTAAGGTCCTTGTTAAATGTGTTTTAAATATTCTATATTTTATTGTTACAACTGTAAATAGCTCCCCCCTCCCCATTTCCATTTCTGGATGGTTTAAGGGGTATAGAGAAGTGTCACTAATTTTTATATGTTTCTACTTAAATGTGGTATTAAAAAGCCATACCACATTTTCTTATTAATTCTAGTGTTTTATTTTCACTAGAGTATCATGCTTTATAGATATATAATTACATTATCAGCAAAAGGATGGTCTTATCTTGTCTTTACCAGTTATTTAATTTTTTTTTCTTATTCACAGTCTTCACCTAATGCCCATATTTTGCTGAAATATATTCTAATTTAGTTTCAGATTATTATTAATTTTTCATACTAGTATGCCTCTTCTATTTCCTAAACTCTTATTTAGCACTTACATACAACTTCTTGTCAATTTGTCATTATCTAAATGAATAATTAAAAATTGTGTTGATTTTCAACCTGGGGCCAATTTTGCACCCCTAGGGAACATTTGGTAATGTCTGGTTTCATGACTAGGGAAGGGAGATGCTATTGGTATTTAGAGGGTAGAAGCCAGAGTTGTGCTGAGCATCCCACAATGTACAAGTCACCCTCTCACTCCTGAAATGAATAATGACCTGATACATATGCCCAAACTGAGAAACCTTGAGAGTATTATAAGGTTCATTGTTTACCTCTCTTCCTGTTTTCTTCATTTTCTGATACTTAAAGGTAGTTATTCTGTTGCATGTGGTGTTTGAATGATTGCTATCTTGATTTTTTACTTGGATGGTTGGCTTAGGTTGATGAAAGATTCTCTGGATTGTTATATATCTGCAAGTATTTTTATTATGCTTGGCAAGTGAATAATACAATTTTTCCATTGTCAATAACTTGCTTTTGAATGCTATCTTGGCTTGGTATAGGATTTTTGAATTGTATTCCCTCTCAGTATTGTGTCCATGTATTTTTTCTATTTTCCAGTGTTATTGATGCCAATCTGAGTTTTTTCCACTATAAATAATATTTAACTCTGAAGCTTGTTATATAGTTCTTTTTATCTGTGAGACTTGAAAATTTTACTAGGATATGAGGAGCCTGGTAGGCTGCAGTCCATGGGATTGCAAAGAGTCGGACACGACTGAGTGACTTCACTTTCACTTTTCACTGTCATGCATTGGAGAAGGAAATGGCAACCCACTCCAGTGTTCTTGCCTGGAGAATCCCAGGGACAGGGGAGCCTGGTGGGCTGCCGTCTATGGAGTCGCACAGAGTTGGCCACGACTGAAGCGAATTAGCAGCAGCAGCAGCAATATATAGTTTTTTCCTTCCTCCCTCCCTCTCTCCCTTCCTTCATCAGTGAACTCTTTCAGTTGTAGGCTTGATTTCTCTTCTTTATTCCAGAGTGAGTTTCCTTCTTTTATTTCATGAATTATTACCCCTCTTCTACTTTCCAGTTTCTTCTAGGGTTTTTGTTACTTACCTTTTAGGTGCTTTGGATCTGTTCCCCAGTGTTCTAAACTTTTCTCTCAAGACTTTTTTTTTTTTTTTGGTATTTTTTCCCTAAGTCAAACAATAAGCTCTTTCTGAATTTTTAAAAATAAATTGAAATATAATTTGCATACCGTGAAATGTACAGATTTTAAGTGTTCAGACTTGTAAGTTTTGACATAGGTATATATCCATGTAACCCACATCTTCTCAAGATACAGAACATTTTTATCATTCTAGAAACATCCCTCATGCCCCTTCCCAGATATTTCCAGTCCACCTCACTAGGGAAGCACCCTTCTGATTTCCTTCATCATTAATTAGTTTTGCCTGTATTAGAACGGAATGTAACTAGAATCATAGTGTCTGGCTTCTTCTACTGAGCAAGATGTGTTTTGAGGTTCACTTGTGGGTATTACATATATCAGTAGTTTGTTTCTTTTTATTGCTTAGTTGTGTTCTGTATGGATATATGACAATTTTTGTTACAGTTTCTCCTGATTTTGCATATTTAGTTTATTTCCATTTTTATATTGTTATAAAATTCCTGTGAACATCATTGTGAGAGAGTTTTGTGTACATGTTTTTATTTCTCTTGGGTAAATATGTAGAATTGTTAGGTCATAGGTAGGCACATATTTAACTTTATGAAAAACTGCCAGACCAATTTCCAAAGTAGTGGGAATATAAGATGGTACAGCCACTTTGGGAATTGCTTTGGTAACTTTATTGAAAATGAGTTGGTCATAGCAGCATGGCTCTGTTTCAGAATTTTCAGTATTTTGTTTCATTTACTTATCTTACTTGGGGCCAGTGCACTGGGATGACCCGGAGGGATGGTACTGGGAGGGAGGTGGGAGGGGGGTTCAGGATGGGGAACACGTGTACGCCTGTGGCGGATTCATGTTGATGTGTGGCAGAACGAATACAATATTGTAAAGTAATTAGCCTCCAATTAAAATCAATAAATTTAAATTAAAAGAATTTTTTAAAATAGTTTACATGAATTCTATACTGTTTTAATTACTGTAGCTCTATTAATAAGTCTTAAAGTCAGGAGTGTAAGTCCTCTAGCTTTATTCTTGTTCGAGATTGGTTGGCTCTTTTTAGTTCTTTACATTTCCACTTGAATTTTAGAATCAGCTTGTCAATTTCTGTAAAAAAGCCTCTTATGAATCTATGGATAAATATATGTTAATATAACAATCTTTAGTGTTTCAATCCATGATGATGGTATATGTCTCTATTTATTGGCCTCCTTTGATTTCTTTTTTTTTTAATTTATTTTTATTTATCTGGCTGCACTGGGTTTTTGTTGCAGCATGTGGGATCTTCGATCTTCATTGCATCTTGTGGGATCTTTAGTTTTGGCATGTGAGATCTAGCTCTCTGACCAGGAACTGAACCCAGGCCCCGTGCATTGGGGGAGTGGAGAATTGGCCACTGATCCACCAGTGAAATCCTGGCCTCCTTTAATTTCTATTAGATATGTTTTATAGTTTCAGAGTAGAAGTCTTCTGTAGATATTGTTAAATTTATCCTTACATACTTTTTCTGTTGTAAAGGTAATTGATTTTAAAATTACTCTAAGATTGGTTTTTATTTATGTAACATTGGTTTATAGCATTATATATTTCATGTGTATGATATATTTATACTTCTGTATTCCTTACAGCATGCTCGCTGTCAAAAGTTTATTTCCATCTATCACCATATAATTGATCTCCTTTACTCATTTCACTTTTTTCTTCCCTGTTCCCTCTCCTCTTCCTTTATAATCTGTTTGTCTTCTTTTCATGTCATATTGAACTTGCTAGGATCTTAGTACTGTATCAAAAGTAGTGCAAGTAGATAGCTTTGCTTTGTTCCTGATCTTGGGGAAAGAACATTCACTCTTTTACCATTAAATCTGATATCAGTAGTAGGCATTTTGTAGATGTTCTTTATCAGTCAGATGATGAAATTTTCCTCTTCTAGTTGGCTGAGACTTGAATTTTGCCAAATAATTTTCCTAGAGATACTGAGAATATCTGTCCTTTTTCTTTTTTATTCTGCCAAATTTTGCATTACATTCATTTAGTATTTATTCTTGAATATTAAACCAACCTTATGTCCCTGGAATAAACTCCAGGTAATAATCATGCTTTGTTATTTTTATTTTAGTTACAGGTTCAGTTTGCTAATATGTTTCCAGTGTATTTTTGTGTCTATTACCATAAATGATGTTAGTTTGTAGTTTTTTTTGTAATATTTTAAATGGCCATGAGGAGTCTTTAATAATGTTGTCCAACTACTTAGGAAAATATCATAGCAAACAGATGAAATAATAAAGAAAGCATGATTATAGTAGCTGCCCTTGCTTATTAGGAATATAGAGTCTTTTTTACTTTCTTGTATGTCTTAAAAACATTTATAGAGAGCAATGATTTATAACTTTTATAAAGGAATATAAAATTATTATTTTTGTAATACAGAATTATTATTATTTTTATTTTCTTGTAATGTTTTTATCTGATTTTGATACTGGAGGAATGCTAACCTTCTGAAACAACTTGAGAAGTACTCCTTTCTTCTCCGTTTTCTGAAAAAGTTTAAGATTGGTAGTTTTTCCTCCTCAAGTGTTTCATAGTATTTACCAATGAAGACATGTGGGCCTCGAATTATTTTTGTGGGAGGTTTTTAGTTATAAACTAAAAATTTAAAATGTATACAGGGCTATTCAGATTTTTCAATTGATTGTTGTGTCAGTTTTGGTAATTTGTTTCTTTCAGACTTTGTCCTCCTCAATTAAGTTGTCAAATTTGTTGTCATGAAGTTGTTTATGGTATCCTATTATCATCCTTTTAATGTCTGTAATATCCATAATAATGTACCTTCTTTAATTTCTGATATTGGTAATTTGTATTTCTTCTGTCTTGGCATTGATTTATCAATTTAATTAATTTTTCAAAAATCCAGCTTTTGATTTCATTGAATTTTTATGTTATTTTCCCATTTTCTATTTCATTACATTATTATGTACTCTTTTATACTTTGAATTTTATTTTCTGTCTACAGAATTCCTGGTTTAATTTTTTCCCAGCATGTCTAGCTCACATAGTTCTGACAAGAGTTATGAATTTCTTAACATGGTTCTTTTGTAAATAGTGTCTTTTTTTCTGTATGTTTTAAAGATTTTTTAAAAATTTGTTTTCAACAATTTGATTATGATGTACTTGGTAATTTTCTTTGTGTTTGTTTTGCTTTGTTTGTTTTCATTGACATTCTAGGACCTACCAGTTTATATCTTCCATCAGTTTTAGAAGAAAATTCAGGCATATCGCCTTAATTTTTTTCTCTCACTTTTATTCAACTCAAAATAACTTATAATTTTCCCATGACTCTTTTTTTATAAATTTATTTAGAAGTGTATTATTTAATTTCCAATATTTAAGAATTTCCTGTTTATCTTTCTTTTCCCCCTAGATTAATTCTGTTATGGTCAGAGGTGATCCTTTGTGTGATTTAGTTCTTTCTAACTTTGGCCACCTGAAGCAGAGAGTTGACTCATTTGAAAAGACCCTGATGCTGGGAAAGATTGAGGGCAGGGGGAGAAGGGGACGACAGAGGGTGAGATGGTTGGGTGGCATCACCAACACAGTGGTCATGGGTTTGGGCGGACTCTGGGAGTTGGTGATGCACAGGGAGGCCTGGTGTACTGCGGTTCATTGGGTTGCAATGAGTCGGACACAACTGAGTGACTGAACTAAACTGAACTGAATTTTTGAAGATTTGTTTTGTGGGCCAGGATATGGTCTGTCTTGGTAAATGTTACAGGAATTTTGAGTTGAGAATTCTATAAATGTCAATTAGAATAAAATCTTCTATATACTATTTTTCTTTCTACATTTTCAATTGATTGTTAAGAGGAGTTTGGCATCTTTATTATTTTGAATTTGCCTTTTTTCCCTTCAAATTCTATCAGTTTCTGCTTCATATATTTTAAAGTTCTGTTGTTGCTACATACTCATCTAGCATTTTTGTATCTTAGCAAATTGACACTTTTATCATTACACAGTATCCCTGTTTATCCTTGGTAATATTTCTTGTTCTGAATCCTACTTTATATGATATTAATATAGCCACTCTAGCTATCTTTGGGTTAACATTGTAAGCTGTTTTTTACCCCTTACTTTTAATCTACCTACCTGTTTATATTTAAAGTGATTTTTTTTTTTTTTTTTCTGATAGTACATAGCTGGGTCTTCTTTCTTCCCATCTGTCTTCTCTGGGAGTCACCTCAGTCTCTTTGTCCCTAAAGCAGTTCCTGTTCTTATTATTCTGGTCAGAAAGATGGAATTTATTTTGTAATTGTAGTCAAGAAGCTCACTTTCTTGAAGGTTGCTTGTTCCAGTTTTGATCACTTTTTATGATTTTCCTATTTTTTAAATTAAAAAAAATTTTGTTGCGGTAGAAGAGCATAACAGGAACATGTGGGGGAGTGGGTGAAGTACACTGCTGTGGGGCCAGGCTGGGGAGCAGAGGTAGAGCTGGGGGGCAGCAGTGGTGGGAAAAAAAGAAAAAACACGTAACAAATAAAATTTACCATCTTGATTACTTCGAAGTGAACAGGTTAGTAGTGTTAAATATATTCACACTGGTAGGTAACAAATCTCTCACCTTTTTCATCTTGGAAAATTGGAATTCTGTACCCATGAAACAACAACTCCCCATTTCTCCATCTCTCCATTTCTATTAATCTGACTACTCTAGGTAGGTCGTATGGGCTTCCCTGGTAGCTCATCTGGTAAAGAATCTGCCTGCAACGTAGGGGACCTTGGTTCCATTCCTAAGTTGGGAAGGTCCCCTCAAGACACAATAGGCTACCCATTTCAGTATTCATGGGCTTTCCTGGTGGCTCAGATGATAAAGAATCTGCCTGCAATGCGGGAGTCCTGGGTTCGATCCCTGGATTGAGAAGATCCCCTGGAGGAGGGCATGGCAACCCACTCCATTGTTCTTGCTTGGAGAATCCCCATGGACAGAGGAGCCTGGCGGGTTACAGCCCATGGGTTTGCAAAGAGTTGGACACACCTGAGCAACTAGGCACAGCACAGCATAGGTAGGTCATATAAGTGGAACCAAGCAGTATTTATCTCTCATAATAGGCTTGTTTAACTTAGCATAATGTCCTCAAATTTCATCCGTGTTGTATTGTGTGTCAGGATTTCCTCCTTTTCTAAGACTGAATAGTATTCCATTGTATGTAGTACCACATTTGTTTATCCGTTCATCCACTGATGGACATTTGGGTTGCTTCTACAACTTGGCTGTTGTGAGTACTGCTGCTGTGAACATAGCAATAAAATACTTACATTGATTTAAGTATAAGTTTAATTCTTTTGGATATATGATCAATATAAATACTTATATTGATATATGTGTATATATCTTATATAATACTTATATATAAAAACACACACATATAAATATATATATATAAATATATATATATAAACATATTAATCCAAAGTATTGGAGCTTCTGCTTCAGCAATAGTCCTTCCAATGAATATTCACTCCTCTATGGATTATCTCACAACTTCTGTTCATCTCAGTTTGCCTGAACTCTAGGCTCTGCCTTCTCAACTCAGTGGCACTGCTGGGCTCTGTTTTGATTTTATTTCCCTGTACCACAGGGATGCTACTGTGGGGGGCCAATTTGGTTGTCTCTCTTCTCTCAGGAATTATTGTCTTATACTACCATTGTCTGATGTCTGAAATTAGTTGTTTTATGTATTTTGTTTTTTTTTCTGTTTATGGCATAAGGGTAAGTCCCAGAGCAGTTATTCGTTTGTGGATTGAAGCTAAAGACTGTCTCTTTATATTTTGCTCTGGCTTTGAGATTATTTCTTCTTGGGCTTCTCACTTAATCTTTTGTAATGATCACCCTTTCTTTTAATTCAGCTACTGAATTTTAGAATCGGAAAAATCATGCTTAATTCTAAAGTCTTTTTGAATGCTATAATTGAATCTCATCTATTCCTTTTATTTTTATGTTAGTTATTTATCTTTAGTATTTCTATTTCATTAGCAACTTCTTTTTCTTAATTTTTTGTTTTTATTTGTTCATGAGGTATTTGAATCCCCTTAAATGTGTTGTTAATTAAAAAAAATTTATTCTTATTTACTCTCAGGGCTCACAACTTTTGAGATACTTAGAGTAGTATAGTAAACCCATGAAGAGAAGGAGGGCTAACAATGTTTTCCCTTGTGGGTTATTGATGTATTAACTGGTAATCTGTCAGGCTTTTGTCATGCCAAGATAAAGTCCAGAATTTTTGGCATGATATTTAGTGTCGTTGTCATTTTATTAACTCCTCTTGTCATCTTCACAAATACAAAGATGACATCCTGTGTTCAAGGCATTCTGTTTGGGATTCCACATGCAAATTATTTTCTTAAGCAGCACTACTTTTTTAACTACTGTTGCTTCCACCTGGTATTCTTTTCTCTGCTCTTGTCCTCTCAGTATATTCTCTCTTATTAATGCATTGAAATTCAGCTGAGTAGGACTTTCATCCCAAGAAGAGTGAGGCATGCCTGAGTGGTTGATCACATTGATGAGACAGGATCAGAAAGAACACACACTGGGAAGGTAGTTCTGAAGTAGAAAGTTAAGTAGTGTCCATACTATATATATGTGTTCTATTAATCATGCTCAAAAGACAAACGTAGGCTCTGTGATATAAGTCTCATCATATTTCCAGATAAATACTAGTGAGAAATGAAGAAAAGACCGGCGCCTCTTTCCCAATATTTCTGAGAGGTCAAATGTTTCATCTCATAGGCCAAGGCAGGAACATGGAAGAGAAAGAGAAAGTGGTTATTTCTGTAGTCCTGGTTCCCTACCTCAATACAATTTAGAATTTTGATACTTGAATTAGTATTTTGTCTATACTCTTAAGTCTTGTCATCATTCTGGAAACTTGAGTATCAATGACCCACCACAATGTTCTCAAGTTCAGTGATGTTTTATGCCCTTCAGATCCAAAAGCATTTCCTCTGGTCATATATGAAAACTGAACTGTCCATATCTGAAATCTTAAACGTCCAGTCTTATTCTTTTACAGTAATTTCCTGTTTTATTAGTTCTCTACATTTTTATGCTTCTTTGTTTCTTGTTGATACTTAAGAATCTTTGACGCTCCATCTTCTTGCAAAGTATTAACACCCTTCTAATATTATTATCTAGCCTAGGCATATGGTATATTAGGGTATACAAATTCAGCTCTCTTGCCAATACTTTCACCTCTCTTGCTATTTGTCATTTCACCGTATCCAGTCTTCACAACCTCAAATCAGAAACATTCCAACAACCTGTCTTCTCTGTTCCAACAAAAGGTATTCTGGAAAAAATAACAGCTATGAATTTTGGTATTGAAAATAGTAGAATAGTGCATGATGTTGTTAATAATATCACACACTTATTTTTGTTTATTACTGTAAATCCAACCAATTCTTTAGTGAAACCCAAGTTTTCATGGTACTATGTCAAGACAAAAGTTGCTCCCAAAATTCATGTAGTGAATAGCTTATGAAGTACTGAAAATATTGTCAAAAAGAGTGTTTTAGAACTGTATCACAGCATACAATCAACAATATCCTATGTAAATTTGTCTCTGAAAGATGGTCAAAGGGGGTCAGCATAATATGACCAAGACACATTATGGTATTAGTCAGTTTACCTAATTTAACCCATGGAACAATCTTTTTTTGTTTTTCTTTATCATTCCACATTTGGGGTTGACCCTGGAGGAGGAAATGGCAACTTATTCCAGTATTCTTGTCTGGAGAATTCCATAAACAACGGAGCATGGTGGGCTACAGTCCATGGGGTCACAAAGAGTCAGACATGACTAAGCGCCCACACACACACACACACACACACACACACACACACACACATGCATACATTCTTGGTTGCAAATGAAAAAAGCAACTCTAATTTAGATGCAAAAAAAATTGTTGGAAAGATATCAAGTAGAATTAATAAAAATTTGGATAACAAAGCTTGAAAAAAAGGGTGGGAATCAAGAAAGGCAGGACCCAGAAAAGACCCTGTCACAGGAGTAATCTGCTAAGGAAAATTATGTTGCTGCACTTAAGTAGACTCTCGCCCCCATTCCGTGATTCTCATTTATGCTGCCGCCACTGTGGCAAAAAATCTGATTGTCTCTGCATCTTTGCTTCCCTTTGTGATGATGTCATGTCAAAGTCCCAGGGTAACAGATTGTCCATTCAGTCAAGCCTAAATACCATGTATACTTCTAGCTTCTAGAGAGTACTCTTTGGTGTTTGCAGGGGCAAGCAAGACCCTGTCTCTTGGGATTTCCCCAATATAAGATAGGCATTTATATGTTAAGCTGACAGAAATAGCAAATGTCCACTCTGTCTTTCAAGCAGTCCTCCTTAAATATTGTTTATCTTGGCCAAGATTTTGATCGGTATTGGACAGCATGAGTTCAAGATTGTATTTGCTGACAACTACCTGGAGTGCTGCTAGTCTATGTTGCCAATTAAATAAAGACCCATATGCTTTAACAGACAGTTGAATTGGGAGTAGGATTGATATCCTCTTGTGAAATTTGAGTTGCCTAATATAGACGCTCGGCTGACTAGAAGGCCACCCCCGGTGCAAAGCAAGCTGTGGGAGTACTCAGAGGCATGGCCAAGAATCCACTTTTAAAAATGATTATGATTTTCTCCAGTGTAGAGACAAAGGGAACATTCATGCCCCATGTAGCAAAACCACAATAATATAAGCCTGGAAATTTTTGAGAAATTATAGCCAATGCCATATTTTATCCATAAAAATAAATTCAGTAAGGTCCTATAGAAGAGAATGCCTGCCTTTGGAAAATTGCTACTGAATATTGCTATTGTATGGTACATTTTTTTTTACCAAAGAAGATATTTGAGAAATGGATTTGAGGATAACTTAAAAAGGAAACTTCCATGGCATTTTTAATTTTGAAAAATGTGGATATAAAAAAATCTTATGTTAAAATTTAATTTGAAGAGATAATGTGGTCATATGGTTCAAAAATGGTATGGAGTATGAAATCTTCTACCTCATTTCTCCAGTGATCTCTCGCCATCATTTTTAACCACTTAAATTGGTTTTTGTATTTCATTTCAGAGTTACTTATATACAAATATAATCAGTATGTGTGTGTAGTCTTGTTTACCTTCTTTAAAAAACACAAGTAATACACTATATTCACTTTCTTGTACTAAAAAAATAGTAGACATTGAAATCTTTCCACAGAAGTAAGTAGAAAGCTTTCTCATTCTTTCTCTTTTAGGTGAGATTCCATTATGTAGATGTACCATACTTTTTAAAAACTAGTTCTTTACTGAAGGAGATTTGAGTTGTTCCCTATCTTTTGCTATTACATCAATGCTGTAATGTCAACTTGTACATAAATTATTTTACACATGTCTTAAGTTTATATGTAGGCTGTATACCCAGAAGTGGAATTGTTGGGTCAAAGGTATTTGTATTTGTAATTCTGATAAATATTGCTAAATTATACTCTTAAATTATATTGCTAAATTAAATTTGTTCTTCTACCATTGTTACCTGAGGTTATCTGTTTTCCTGCAGACTCTCTAATAATGGTTTTATTACAGTCTTGGAATTTTTAAAAAATCTGATAGTGCAAATGGTATCTGAGCACAGTTTTAGTTTATTTAATAGGTTCATTTTGCTTTGAGTGAGGTTGAGAATCTTCTCCTGTGTTTGAA
Source organism: Capra hircus (assembly GCF_001704415.2). Lineage (NCBI taxonomy): Eukaryota > Metazoa > Chordata > Mammalia > Artiodactyla > Bovidae > Capra > Capra hircus. Next base: position 101,233,137 of record NC_030809.1, read on the forward strand.
AACGATTTGCATTTCTTTTCCTGGGACTTAATTGATACTATCTTTTGCTCTTTTTGCTATTTGGTATGTTTGTTTTTTCAGTTTCAAAGAGTTGGATGCAACTGAGCGACTAAACACAATACATAATTGCCTAATGACTTTACCTATTTTTTTTTTGGTACTACTTGGAAGACTGACTTTTTATTTTAATTTCTCCTGTGGCTTCTGGATTTTGAGTCATTTTACTAGTATGGCTTGTGGATTTAAAATCATGGTCAATTTTATTTATTTTAATTGAAATATAGTTGAAATATAATATTAAATATATTTGAATATATTTTGAAATGTAAATTGAAATATAGTCATATTAATTTCAGATATACTACATGGTGACTTGACATTTGTGTACATTATGAAATGATCACCATATATCTAATTAGCCATATGTTCCCATGCAGTTTTTACAATGTAATTAACCATATTGGGCTTCCCTTGTGGCTCAGCTGGTAAAGAATCTGTTTGCAATGTGGGAGACCTGGGTTTGATCCCTGGATTGGGAAGATCCCCTGGAGAAGGGAAAGGCTACCCACTCCAGTATTCTGGCCTGGAAAATTCCATGGAATGTGTAGTCCATGGGGTCACAAAGAGTTGGACACGACTGAGTGACTTTCACTTCACTAACCATATTCATTACACTGTTTTATCCCCATGGCTTATTTATTTTGTGTTGAAATCTGTTAATCTCCTTCACCTATTTTACCCTACTTCCACCCCTCTCCTCTCTGGCAGAAACCCCTGTGTTCTCTGTATCTAGTAATCTGTTTTCATTTCTTATTTTAGATTCCACGTGTAAGTAAGATTACATGGTATTTGACTTAATTTCACTTAGCATAGTACCCTCTAGATCCATCCATGTTGTCATAAATGATAAGATTTCATTTTTTAATGGCTAATACTTGATTGTGTATATACACTACATCTTCTTTATCCATTCTTCTGTTGATGGACACTTGGGTTGCTTCACTATCTTTGCTATTGTAAACAATGCTGCAGTGAACATTGAGGTGCATATACCTTTTTGAAATAATGTTTTATTTTCTTTAGTAAATACCCACACCCCCCCCCATGAAATTACTGGATCATGTGGCACTTTCATTTTAATTTTTTGAGGGAACTTCATAATGTTCTCTGAGTAGCTGCACCAATTTATAGTTCCATGAAGAGTGCATGAGGAGTTCCTTTTCTCCACATTGTTGCCTACTTTTGTTGTTGTCTCTTTGCCATTCTGACAGATTCGAGGTTGTGGTTTTGATGTGTGTTTACCTGATGATTAGTGATATTGAGCATCTTTTAATGTCTGCTCGCCATCTGTATATCTTTCGAAAAATGTGTCTTCAGGTCCTCTGCCCATCTTTTAATTGAATTGTTTGTTTTTTAGGTTAAGTTGTATGAATTCTTTATATATTTTGAATATTAACCCATTATTGGATATACTGTTTGTAAATACCTTTTCCTGTTCAGTAGGCTGCCTTTTTAGTTTGTTGATAATTTTCTTCCCCGTGCACAGCCTTTTTAGATTGATGTAGTCCCACTTGTTTATTTTTGCTTTTGTTTCCCTTAACTGGGGAGACAGATCTAAAACAAATATTGCTAAAACCAGTGTCAAAGAATATATGCCCTGTGTTTTCTTCTAGGATTTTTATGGCTTTAGGACTTACACTTAAGTTTTTAATCTGTTTTGAATTCATTTTTGTATATGGCATGAGAAAGTAGTACCGTTGATCCCTTTGCATGTAGCTGTCCAGTTTTTCCAGCACCATTTATTGAAGAGATGGTTTTTTTCTTGTTGCATTGTCTTGCCTCCTTTTTCATGGATTAGTTGCCCATTAGTGAACCTCATAAGTATGAGTTCATTTCTGGGCTCTCTATTCTGCTCCGTTGATCTATGTGTTTGTGTTTGTGTTAGTACCATACTGTTATAATTACTGTTGCTTTGTAGTATAGTTTGAAATCAAGGTTCCTGATCCCTCCAGCTTTGTTCTTTCTCAAGATTGCTTTGACTATTCAGGGTCTTTTGTATTCCCATACATATTTTGCAGTTATTTGTCCTAGTACTCTGAAAAAAATGCTTTTGGTATTTTGGTAGGGATTGCATTGAATCATTAGATTACTTTGGGTTATATGATTGTTTTAATGATATTAATTCTTCTAAATGAGCATGATATATCTTTCCACTTATTTCTGTTGTTTTCAATTTTTTTCATCAGTGTCATAGTTTTCAGAGTACAATTCTTTTAACTTTTTGATTAGATGTATTCCTAGGTATTTTATTCTTTTCAATGTAACTGTAAATGAGATTTTCGCCTGCAATGCAGGAGACCTGGGTTCGATCCCTGGGTTGAGAAGATCCCCTGGAGAAGGGAAAGGCCACCCACTCCAGTATTCTGGCCTGGAGAATTCCATGGACTGTACAGTCCATGGGTTGCTTTGTTTCTTAATTTCTCTTTCTCAGAGTTTGTTATTAATGAATAGAAATGCAACAGATTTATAAATATTAGTTTTGTATCTTGCAACTTTACTGAATTCAGTTGTTAGAACTAATAGTTTTCTGCTGAAGACTTTCGTGTTTCTGTATATAGTATCATGTCATCTACGTATGGTGACTGTTTTGTTACTTCCTTTCCAGCTCTGGTTTCATTTTATTTTTTTTGTCCTTGTCTGATTGCTGTTGACTAAGAGTGGTGAAAGTGGCATCCTTGTCTTGCTCCTGATCTCAGAGAAAATGCTGTCATCTTTTTACCATTGAGTATGATGTTGGTTGTGGGTTTGTCATCATGACCTTTAGTATACTGAGTTATGCTCCTTCTATATCCACTTTGTTGAGAGTTTTCATAAATGGATGTTGAATTTTTCAAATCATCTTTGAATATTTGTTCTCTAAAACTTTTGCTATTTTAGTTTTTTTCTTTGACCTGACAAAGAAAAAAGTTATTGTGCAGAGAGTTAAAAATTTTCCAGGGGAAAGAGTCTATTTTCTGATTTGTTAATTTCCAATGGTATTACATAGTGATCAGACTATTGCCTGTTTATTTTCTGTTTTATGGAATTTGTAGACAGAATGTAAAAGCGTTTATGACAATCCAGATATCCTCTGTAAAGCTAGACATTAGCTATATTTTCTCTCTAAACTGTGGCAGCTCAAGGTATTTTCTTTATTTCTTATTGAAGCTCCTGAAATGAATTGTATATGCTTCTTTAATAATCATTCACTCATGAAACACCACAATCTGGCTTTCAGGTTTAATCACAGTTTTGAAAGGATTCTTATTTTGATTACTAATAATTCTGGCTTATGATTTTCAATTAATATCGTATATGATCTCTCTGTAGCATATTGACAATGCTGACCACTGTGTCCTGTGTTAGTTTTCATGATGCTTGGTAGTGGTTTAGTTGCTAAATCTTGTCCGACTCTTGCAACCCCATGGACTGTATGTAGCCCACCAAGCTCCTCTGTCCATGGGATTCTCTAGGCAAGAATACTGGAGTGGGTTGCCATTTCCTTCTCCAGGGCATCTTTCCTACCCAGGAATCAAACCCAGATCTCCTGCCCTGCAGGCAGATTAATCTTTACTTTCTTCTCACCACTCTGACTTCTGAATTTTTTTTGATGATTTCTCTTTTCTTTGTTCGTGCTCCTTAGGAATAAAAAATGATATATATTTGACTGTCTTCTTTTTGTAATCTTCTTGGGAAGTCTGATCTATTCCTGTGGCTTTAGTTTACATCTTAAAATAGCTCAAGACCTTCGATCTTCACAAATTTAGTAAAAATCTACAGTTTTAGCATAGCATACAGAATTTTAAATATCTAGCCTTTCCTTCTTTTCATTGCTTTTGGAAAATTATATATGCTCACTGTAAATAATTTTAAGACTATGGGAAGGTACACAAATTAAAAAATAGCCCAAATTCCACTATTCAGAAAATATCATCATTAGCATTAGGCAAATATTATTCTAGATAGCTTTCTTTATTCAGAACTTGTGCAGATATCTTTTCTTCTAAATGCAAAGCTATATATACATGTATATATACACTTCCATACAAATATATGTACATATAAGCAGAAGTGTAGGTAAAAAGAAATAATGTAAGATGGTAGATATAAAAATTATTTAATGAAAGTGGATCATTTTGAATTAATAGATTCTATTTTTAAAAATGGTTAAATTTTATTTTATTTGCATTTATTAGAAGTAAAAGAGATTGAACTTAAAGTTAAGCCATTTTAAACTTCAAATAAATGCCTCTTTATCACAGGATTTATTTCTTTTAAGATTCTCTTATGATTAAAAAGTATTGTGAAAAAACTAAAAAGTTGGATAATTTTGTTTTGTTAAATGAATGTTTTAATTTTATGTGGAGCTGACATTCTACTATGAAGAGTGAGAATAACAGGTCTATTACATCCTTGTGACTTGCCACCCTCCAACTTTTATGTTATATCATCATTGCTACATTGTCTATGTTTATAATATCCATAATCTGTTAACCAAATCTGCAGTTATTCTGCTGTTCTTTATTAGTTCTGTATATAAATGACTTCATTGTTTACCACAAGCCTTGTCTATTTTATATTTTTATGTTTTGTTTGGTTAATCTCTTAAGTGACTGATTAGCAAGATAGTGTTATAGCTTTTGTACTATCTGTGTTCTTTAGTATTTGAAGATGCCTGTTATCTTTGTATTTGTTTTTTCTTAAATTAATTAATTTATTTTAATTGGAGGCTAATCACTTTACAATATTGTGGTGGTTTTTGCCATACATCGACATGAATCAGCCTTAGGTGCCCATGTGTTCCCCATTGAGAAGCCCCCCTCCCACCTCCCTCCCCATCCCATCCCCAGGGTCATCCCAGTGCACCAGCCCTGAGCACCCTGTCTCATGCATTGAACCTGGTCTGGTGATCCACTTCACATATGATAATATACACGTTTCAATGCTATCCTCTCAAATCATCCCACCCTTGCCTTCTCCCACAGAGTCCTAAAGACTTTCTTTACATCTGTGTCTCTCTTGCTGTCTCGCATTTAGGGTCATCATTACCATCTTTCTAAATTCCATATATATGCATTAATATACTGTATTGGTGTTTTTCTTTCTGGCTTACTTTGCTCTGTATAATAGGCTCCAGTTTCATCCACCTCATTAGAACTGATTCAAATGCATTCTTTTTAATAGCTGAGTAATATTCCATTGTGTATATGTACCACAGCTTTCTTATCCATTCATCTGCTGATGGACATCTAGGTTGCTTCCATGTCCTGGCTATTGTAAACAGTGCCGCGATGAACATTGGGGTACACATGTCTCTTTCAATTCTGGTTTCCTCAGTGTGTATGCCCAGCAGTGGGATTGCTAGGTTGTATGGCAGTTCTATTTCTAGTTTTTGAAGGAATCTCTACACTGTTCGCCATAGTTGCTGTACTAGTTTGCATTCCCACCAACAGTGTAAGAGGGTTCCTTTTTATCTGCACCCTCTCCAGCATTTATTGTTTGTAGATTTTTTGATAGCAGCCTTTCTGACTGGCATGAGATGGTACCTCATTGTGGTTTTGATTTGCATTTCTCTGATAATGAATGATGTTGAGCATCTTTTCATGTGTCTGTTAGCCATCTGTATGTCTTTGGAGAAATGTCTGTTTAGTTCTTTGGCCCAGTTTTTGATTGGGTCATTCATCTTTCAATATCTTTCTGATATTGAGCTGCATGAGCTGCTTGTATATTTTTGAGATTAACTGTCAGTTGCTACATTTGCTATTATTTTCTCCTATTCTGACTGAAGGCTGTCTTTTCACCTTGCTTATAGTTTCCTTCATTGTGCAAAAGCTTTTAAGTTTGGTTAGGTCCCATTTGTTTATTTTTGCATTTATTGCCAATATTCTGGGAGGTGGGTCATAGAGGATCCTGCTGTGATTTATGTCAGAGAGTGTTTTACCTATGTTTTCCTCTGGAGTTTTATAGTTTCTGGTCTTACGTTTAGATCTTTAATCCATTTTGAGTTTATTTTTATGTATAGTGTTAGAAAGTGTTCTAGTTTCATTCTTTTATGGATGGTTGACCAGTTTTCCAAGCATCATTTGTTAAAAGAGATTGTCTTTTATCCATTGTATATTCTTGCCTCATTTGTCAAAGATAAGGAGTCCATAGGTGCGTGGATTTATCTCTGGGCTTTCTATTTTTTTCCATTGATCTATATTTCTATCCTTGTGCCAGTACCGTACTGTCTTGATGACTGCAACTTTATAGTATAGTCTGAAGTCAGGCAGGTTGATTCCTCCAGTTCCATTCTTCTTTCTCAATATTGCTTTGGCTATTCGAGGTTTTTTGTATTTCCATACAAATTGTGAAATTATTTGTTCTAGTTCTGTGAAAAATACCATTGGTAGCTTGATAGGGATTACATTGAATCTATAGATTGCTTTGGGCAGTATAGTCATTTTCACTATATTGATTCTTCTGATCCATGAACATGATATATTTCTGCATGTATTTGTGTCCTTTTTGATTTCTTTCTCAAGTGTTTTATAGTTTTCTGTATATAGGTCTTTTGTTTCTTTAATTAGATTTACTCCTAAGTATTTTATTCTTTTCATTGTAATGGCAAATGGAATTGTTTCCTTAATTTCTCTTTCTGTTTTCTCATTGTTAGTGTATAGGAATGCAAGGGATTTCTGAGTGTTAATTTTATATCCTGCAACTTTACTATATTCATTGATTAGCTCTAGTAATTTTCTGGTGGAGTCTTTAGGGTTTTCTATGTAGAGGATCATGTCATCTGCAAGCAGTGAGAGTTTTACTTCTTCTCCAATCTGGATTCCTTTTATTTCTTTTTCTGCTCTGATTGCTGTGGCCAAAACTAAGTTGAATAGTAGTGGTGAGAGTGGGCATCCTTGTCTTGTTCCTGACTTTAGGGGAACTGCTTTCAATTTTTCACCGTTGAGGATAATGTTTGCTGTGGGTTTATCATATGTGGCTTTTATTATGTTGAGGTATGTTCCTTCTATTTCTGCTTTCTTGAGGGTTTTTTTTAAATCATAAATGGATGTTGAATTTTGTCAAAGGCTTTATCTGCATCTATTGAGAGAATCATATGGTTTTTATCTTTCAGTTTGTTAATGTGGTGAATTACATTGATTGATTTGTGAATATTGAAGAATCCTTGCATCCCTGGGATAAAGCCCACTTGGTCATGTTGTATGATCTTTTTAATATGTTGTTGGATTTTGTTTGCTAGAATTTTGTTAAGGATTTTTGCATCTATGTTCATCAGTGATATTGGCCTGTAGTTTTCTTTTTTTGTGGCGTCTTTGTCAGGTTTTGGTATTAGGGTGATGGTGGCCTCATAGAATGAGTTTGGAAGTTTGCCTTCCTCTGCAGTTTTCTGGAAGAGTTTGAGTAGGTTAGGTGTTAGCTCTTCTCTAAATTTTTGGTAGAATTCAGCTGTGAAGCCATCTGGTCCTGGGCTTTTGTTTGCTGGAAGATTCCTGATTACACTTTTGATTTCTGTGCTTGTGATGGGCCTGTTAAGATTTTCTGTTTCTTCCTGGTTCAGTTTTGGAAAGTTATACTTTTCTAAGAATTTGTCCATTTCTTCCAAGTTGTCCATTTTATTGGCATATAGTTGCTGATAGTAGTCTCTTATGATCCTTTGTATTTCTGTGTTGTCTGTTGTGATTTCTCCACTTTCATTTGTAATTTTGTTGATTTGATCCTTCTCCCTATTTTTCTTGATGATTCTGGCTAATGGTTTGCCTATTTTATTTATCTTTTTAAAGCTTTGTTGATTTTTGCTATGGTCTCCTTTGATTCGTTTGCATTTATTTCTGTCCTCATTTTTATGATTTCTTTCCTTCTACTAACCCTAGGGTTCTTCATTTCTTCTCTTTCTAGTTGCTTTAGGTGTAGAGTTATGCTGTTTATTTGATTTTTCTCCTGTTTATTGAGGTAGGCTTGTATTTCTGTGAACCTTACCCTTAGCACTGCTTTTACTGAGTCCTGTAGGTTTTGGTTTGTTGTGTTTTCATTTGAATGTCATGTTGACTCTTGTATTGGTCAAAGTTCATAGTTACTGGCAATGGAATCCACTTTATTAAGTTTAAATAGGAAGGAATTATTAAGCTCACAAAATTAGTGGGAGAGCAGAAATAGTAGGCTGTAGGTTGAGCTTTGTTGTAGGTTGAGTTCTCAGGAAGCGGGCAGAGTTTTGAATATAAAATGTTTATTAGGGGTTAACACTTGTGAGTTAACCCCTGTGACTCTGGGAGTTGGTGCTAGACAGGGAGGCCTGGTGTGCTGCAGTCCATGGGGTCGCAAAGAGTTGGACATGACTGAGCGACTGAACTGAACTGGATACCTGTGAAAGTAAAGGGGAGGGAGTAGGATTGTGCGGAGGAAGAAGTCCACCTGCTCATGGAGATCAAATAAAGTCTTATCCCATGTGGAGGCCTATATTGTCAATAATTCACCCATAGTACTGTTCAGATTTACTTTCCCATATGTTTGGGAAGTAGCTCCATCAAGATTCTGATGGTTCTTTCTTCCTGAGGAGAAACTTAGAAAAGGGAGATTAGGAGGACAAGCCACAGTATCTGTCACTATAGTGGGACTCTGTGATACGAATGATGCTCATTGTTTTTTTCCTCCATTATCCAGCTTAGATTTCTCTACTCTCACTGGCTACTCTATTGGCCTCGAGGACTCATTTAGTGTTGTGAGCCAGCCTCTACTTAGGTCAAGGTTGCTGTAACTGTGTATTTATAGTCAAAGTCTGGCAAGAGAGTATTAAGAGGGGCCCACTCATGTTCTGTGCTCCACTCATGTTCCTCCCTACCCCAATGTGTGACAGTAGTCCTGCCTCCTTCTGATGACCAGGGTCATTACCCCTTCCAAGATGATTTTTCTTCTTGCCTACTGGAATAATGATTCCAAAGTTGCCTAGGTTACATCCATAGCTTATAATACAGTGGGATTCTTGCTGTATCACTTGGTAAAAGCGTGCCTGCTTTGAGGATCAGGACCTCTAACTCTAGATTCCAAAAGCTGCAGTGATGGGAAGCACAAAGTCCTCCCATGGGGCATTAGTAGTAATGGTAAATAGAGCCACACTTGCTTCTACCTTTTAGTTGCCAGGCCATATACTTTTTTCTTTTGGGGACATTGTTATGTATATTGTTCTGTATAATGGTCTTTGATCTATTAATAGTCAAGTATTGTATCTGAAGCATGATACTCTATTCATGAAGAGTACTCTCTCTGAGATGTTCTAGTTGTGCTTCTCCAGAGAGCTGAATGGTAGTTAATCAGGTGGATAATCCCTCCATTCTCTTAGTGATATATTCTATTAGAAGACTATCAAAGAGTGCCATCTTTGTTCCAGTTCTTACAGTGAAGTAAAATGCTTTTTTTTCTTTTTTCAAATTTTGCTTAGAGGGTACTATTCACTGCAGAAATCACTCATAATTAAGAAAGGTGAGTTTGGAAACTTGTAATGAGACTACCCTTTTCCTTTGAACAATGAAGTTTTTCTGAATTCTTTGTGCCTCTCTTATTTCTTCCTTCAAGTTATCTTCCTGCTCCTCCAAGAATGGCTTAATAATAAGATTTTGGGTAGTGGGGATTAGAATGAGGCAATTTATGTCAGCTAGAACTTCAGCCAGTATTCAGAAATGTTCCAGCATGTCCTATGAACTGGATCAGAGGCGCACCAGAAGTCATTTTGCTTTTAAAATTTTTTCCTGGAGAAAGGAGTATTTTTGAGTTAGTGCAAAGCTGGCATGTGGATGCAATAGTGTATTGTCTGTTTCCAGCATTAGTTCCATGTCTTGGCTCAGTGGACTCATCCAGTTCTGGGGAGAGAAAGGCTTCATGTAGTAATTGAAGAAGTTTTCACGAGACTCTTTGGGTTTATGGGCACAAGTAGCATTACTTGGGCTTGAGGGTCCCACATGGCAGAGTGGGAACAAGGTTATCTCTGACAACTTAGAAATTGGTGCTCTAGAATCATTGGATAGTAGCACCTTTGACAGACACAGCAGTCATTTCATGGTGGCTACCATCAATATAGCAAAACCTGGAAATCCTTAAAGTACATTTAAGGCAGCGAATACTTTGGGTGGAATGGGAGAGAAAGAATGACAAACATTCTAAAGTAACTGTATTTGAAAAACTGATTAATATTCACATTTGAAACATTCCTTGTTGGAGAGTGCCTTAAAAGTTTAATGTTGTCCTGTGTTAGTCACTCAGTTGTGTCTGACTCTTTGTGACCCCATGGACTGTAGTCTGCCAGGCTCCTCTGTCCATGGGCATTCTCCAGGCAAGAATACTGGAGTGGGTTGCCATTTCCTTCTCCAGAGAATCTTCCCAATCCAGGGATTGAACACATGTCTCCTGCATTGCAGGCAGATTCTTTACCATCTGAGCCACCAGGGAAGCCCAGTGTTGTCATATTAAGGGATTATTAGGAGCTAATATGGGAGAAGGCGATGACACCCCAGTACTCTTGCCTGGAAAATCCCATGGATGGAGGAACCTGGTGGGCTGCCATCTATGGGGTTGCACAGAGTTGGACACGACTGAAGTGAGTTAGCAGCAGCAGCAGGAGCTAATATATTTGTGATGAGAAAAACCAACATGGACACCAAAATTACTTTGTAGTAGTATTAGAAGGCTTGCGTTTAGATCATAGGTAAAATGCTGAAAATAGTTTTAAAAAAACATGGAAATGGAGATATATAAAACTTTTTAAAGTCATAGAAAATATATGTTTAGACTCTCTGACATTATTATGCTTGTTTCTGTAGCCTCAATCTGGCATAATATCCAAAATATAGTAAATATTTAATAGCTACAAGGGAACAAATCCCTTCATGATTCTCTTTATTAACATTGACTATTAATTTTATTGGGCAACTACTTATTTTTTGTCAGATTATTTTGGACTTTCAGTTTATTGGGAGCTTTCTAATGTTTCTTCTTGCCACTATTTAGACATAGTAGGTTTTTATCCCCCCAAACAGAAGTACTTTAGAGAATCATTCTCCTTTTCGCCTTCTCCAACTTCTTTTACAATTCAGTTTAAATTGTTACCATTTGGGACTGAAAGTCAGTAGCCAGGTTATGTCTCTAAACTCCTAGCCCAGTGGTCTTTGCAGTAGGCTATGCTACAAATCAATTCTATGGGATTGGATCTGTCCCATCACCTTAAATATAAGTATTTGTGGATAGGAGTATGCAAATTAATTATGCCTGTAAAATCAATATTGTATAATAATTATATACATGTAACATATTGTCCTGAGCATGCAGAGTTGATACTGCTCACCTTGTGTCAATAGTAGGACATATCTGTGAATGAACTGCTTTTTCAAATATGGTGTGTTACTCTTTAGTAGTCTATACACCTTGGTCACCTTTTCTGATGTTGATGAAATGGTGGGCCTTTTATCCATCATTGAGATATAGTCTATAACCCTAAAGCAAAATTTGACCTTTTTCCCCAGCTAATTGGTTATTATAGCACTTGAACCCACATCCTTATCTTAATTAGCATAATGTTTCTCAGTTAAGTGGCTTAGATATTTGATCCTAAAATATCATTTCAGGAAAAGATAAAACTTTGGAGATATGAAAATGTCTGTGAACATGAGGCTATTAGAATGTTGTATATGTGTCCAGTATGTCTAAGAGTTAAAGCAAAACATAGCAATCATTTATTTGGAGGAGTTGAGGTACAGAGTTTATCAGTGTCATCCCACTGATGGCATGAGAAGAAAGGTCTTATGCAGTCAGCTGGCTGGAACTAAAGGCCACATCACCATGATGAGAAAATTTGCTGAAAATGATGATGTGTGAGATGAAATGATCATTTCCTTTTTGACAATTATGAAGTTAGGGTAGATAGTGTGGGAGGTGTAAGGGTTACAAAGAGGATTAGGTGTAAGAATAATAAGGCAGAGTGGGAGGATAGCTTTTAGTGCAGATGGTAATGTAATATAGTGTGGCTATATTGTAGGGTACATTAAAACTAGCTAAACAGACAATTATAAAGCTGATGGAAATGAACATTTTTCAAGTTATCTTTATAAAGAGTGAATATTACCCTTTTATCAAAATTAGGAATTGTTAACTCATTTATGAAATAAAATACATTTTGACTATATTAACAAAATGAGTGGATATCATTTTTGTAGAAACCTAAGTGAAATGATTATACCTGTTTTGAGCAAATCTGTATCAATAGTAGAGGCCTAAGTATTGTACTCTACTCTTTCAGTAAGCGTTTATTTGGATAGCCTGACCTAATAAAAAGTAAACAGATTGTTGAGCAAGTTGGGTAGAGTGTAGAAGAAAATGCAATTATGTTGGCTAAATTGGCAGTGATATCATAGCACAGGGATTTATATATTAGAAAGTTTCTCCCATAAATTTAATAATTTCATAATATACCTGTACTGCCTATAAACAGGTGCTCCATTTTAAGATGCTTGAGTGATCCACACTAATTATTGCTGATAAAACATGCTTCAGCAATGTATTTATTCCCAGAAACATCTAAAAATAAAATGTTAGGAAGGATAGCTTTCTGCTGAAATTAAAGTCCATTCTCCTGTGGGGAGCATATTTGTACTCACGAGGCCTGCCTGGTGCCTTAAGAAAGTAGGCACTCAATAATGTTTATTGAACAAATGTGTGAATGAATGAGAATTGCACACAATGGGTAATCTTATAAAAAAGGCTAGCAAGAATCATGCAAGTGAAGTCATTTGAGGGATTTTAGGAAGGCCATTCTGTTCCAATTCATTATCCCCATGATCTTTATATATTGTCTAAAGTTGCATATTTGAGGTTCTTGCTGTTAAGATGCTGTTTTATATAGCATTTCTTATTAAAATGAAAAAAGTCAGAAAAAGGTAATAAATTATCTATAACACATAATAGCACACTGGTTTATACAGAAATTTTACCCCATAAAAACTGAAGGGAAATAATGAGGGTGAGGTTAGAGATTTGGTCAGAGGGAGGGAGAGATAGCTTAAGTGTTTTTGGGGAGGAGGAGAAAGGAATTGCCTAGGAGGAGGAGCCCTATTTGTTACCTTAGGTATGTGGTATGAAAATTTGTTGTCAGTAATGGGAAGAAAAGGAGTGAAAAAAAATAAGAGAAAGATCTACTTTGTTATTTTTATATTAGAGAAGAATCCAAGAAGCTAAGTGCCTATTGTGTTTTCATACAGTGTGAGGGAAATGGCCACGTAGATTTTGTGAATAAGGCTTCATGTTTTATATCATGTGACCTGACACTCTGGTCATAAGACTTGTAACCGGGGGATTGGTGTTATTGCCAAGACACCCATCTAACTATCTGTTGGGTGGCCTGACTGAAATAGACACTCACTGTTGAGTGGTGATTAGATCAGCAAGGATTGTCTCAAGGGTTTTGAATTCCTGACAAACAGAAACAGAGTCAGTAGAGGGAAAGGTAGGCAGACACTGAGTCATAAGAAGTAGTTAGTTCATTAAACAAAAACTGAATATTCTCTGTGTACCTGACACTGCTCTAAAGGGCCCAAGATGCAGTAGTGAGCCAAAGTTTACCTTCATGGGTGCTGGGGTCCAGCCCCGGTAGATCCAGGGTGATTCGAAGGTGGGGGGACGGCGTCAGCATCTTTGGAAAAATACATATTTAATTACAGATATAAAGAGAGATTAGAAACGGATAGTGTAGTAGGAAGGTTAGTGGAGAAAAAGAGGCTGAATAACTTGGATTACGTGGAATAGCATCCATGCTCCAGATGGGAATTCAACCAGAAAAACGGGGACAAGAAAGAAGCAACATGGGGGAATCAGTCTTTCCGGAAACTGATCCGATTTCTTTATTTTTGGGTTTGCTTATATACCTTTTGTTACACATAGGGATGAATACAGAGTCACGCGGAAGTCAGCAGTCCTGACCTTTATCAAAATCAGGTGCTTCACATAAATGTATAGAAAAAAGGTCTTAGGGATATTACATCATCTTCTGGCCATGAGTGAGACCTGCTGACATTTTATCATCCTTTCTTTCTGATAACCAAAAAACTTATTTCTTTCAAAGGTGTTTTTTCTTAAACCAGGCACCACCCTCCAAATAAAGTTACATTCCTATAGGGTGAGGGTGTAGTGAGTTAACAATCAAGAAAGGAATTTATTTAACCCAAGGTTAACATGATTAATCTTGAAGGTTAATACTTATTTCTCCTATATGTTAGTTATATTCATTATAAGGGCAGGGAATATGGAGATTTAGCAGCAAACATCAGCCCAACAAGTGAAAATCCTTTCACCAATGTCCCCCTTAAGATCTATTTAGTCTTAAGATAGTGATAAAGTTACATTTTTATATAACAAGGACACAGTGATTTATAACAAAGTACAGTGATCTATTACAAAAGAGAAAATCCATTAACTCAAAAAGTCTAGTATTGCTAACCTTAAAAACTACTATATTTCCTTTTCTATAGTCCAAATACATTGATTAATATATTCCCAGGTGCCTAAGGATATGGAGGCCTGGCGGCAATCATTGACTCAAGAAGAAGAAAAAGCCCTATGCTAATTAAGACTCTCAAAATACTCCAAAACTCTCTGTGCTGTTTATGGTTGAGAGGTAGTAAACAATCATGTGGCAGGAGTATGGATAATCCTGTCACACAAGCTAGTCTGTCAGCAGAGAGGTTTGACCTGAGACACCCTTGTCCCACCCAGAGCAGGGAATTAGCAGCAATTATTGACACAACAAATGAAAAACCCTTCACCAATATAATTCCTAACCAACCCACTATACTAATAATTTCTAACTCCCCCAAAGAATTTGCATTTAGTAAGTCTAAAACATCTCGTGCCTCTCAGATTGGGAGGCTGTAAACAGTCACATGTGGCTGGACGAACCTATACAGGCGGGCTAGATAACCTTCAGAGGAGTCCGTAAGCTGAAACGCTCTTGTCACGCCCAGGAATTTTTATTGCCTTGGAGCTGCACGTTTACTCCTTCTCTGAGAGAAACGGTTATGGGGGAGAGCCCCCCGTAAGGTCAGAGGTGTAGGTGAGAGCATGAAACAGACTCTGGATTTGGAGTTAGATGCTCGGGAACAGGGGGTTTCCTGAGGCTTGATCACGCCTTTGCGTATGCCAAGCCTCCTTCCTCATGACCTTTGCCATGGGCCGAGTTCCTCATGCTGGCCCCCGGCACATGGGCTTACATTCTGGTTGGGGAGACTGACAATGAGTAAAGAATAATTATGTAATATTATTTTGGATAGTGTTAAGTCCAGAAAAAGGACAGAATGAAGACAATAAAGAAAAAGGACAGATAAAGGACAGAAATGGTATGGACCTAACAGAAGCAGAAGATATTAAGAAGAGATGGCAAGAATACACAGAAGAACTGTACAAAAAAGATCTTCACGACCAAGATAATCACGATGGTGTGATCACTCACCTAAAGCCGGACATCCTGGAATGTGAAGTCAAGTGGGCCTTAAAAAGCATCACTATGAACAAAGCTAGTGGAGGTGATGGAATTCCAGTTGAACTATTTCAAATCCTGAAAGATGATGCTGTGAAAGTGCTGCACTCAATATGCCAGCAAATTTGGAAAACTCAGCAGTGGCCACAGGACTGGAAAAGGTCAGTTTTCATTCCAATCCCAAAGAAAGGCAATGCCAAAGAATGCTCAAACTACCACACAATTGCACGCATCTCACACACTAGAATGCTCAAAATTCTCCAAGCCAGGCTTCAGCAATACGTGAACTGTGAGCTTTCAGATGTTCAAGCTGGTTTTAGAAAAGGCAGAGGAACCAGAGATCAAACTACCAACATCCGCTGGATCATGGAAAGAGCAAGAGAGTTCCAGAAAAACATCTATTTCTGCTTTATTGACTATACCAAAGCCTTTGACTGTGTGGATCACAATAAACTGTGGAAAATTCTGAAAGAGATGGGAATACCACCACCAGACCTGCCTCTTGAGAAATCTGTATGCAGGTCAGGAAGCAACAGTTAGAACTGGACATGGAACAACAGACTGGTTCCAAATAGGAAGAGTATGTCAAGGCTGTATATTGTCACCCTACTTATTTAACTTCTATGCAGAGTACATCATGAGAAACGCTGGGCTGGAAGAAGCACAAGCTGGAATCAAGATTGCCGGGAGAAATATCAATCACCTCAGATATGCAGATGACACCACCCTTATGGCAGAAAGTGAAGAGGAACTTAAGAGCCTCTTGATGAAAGTGAAAGAGGAGAGCGAAAAAGTTGTCTTAGAGCTCAACATTCAGAAAACGAAGATCATGGCATTTGGTCCCATCACTTCATGGGAAATAGATGGTGAAAGAGTGGAAACAGTGTCAGACTTTAGTTTTTTGGGCTCCAAAATCACTGCAGATGGTGACTGCAGCCATGAAACTAAAAGACACTTACTCCTTGGAAGGAAAGTTATGACCAACCTAGATAGCATATTCAAAAGCAGAGACATTACTTTGCCAACGAAGGTCTGTCTAGTCAAGGCTATGGTTTTTCTAGTAGTCGTGTATGGATGTGAGAGTTGGACTGTGAAAAAATCTGAGTGCCAAAGAATTGATGCTTTTGAACTGTGGTATTGGAGAAGACTCTTGAGGGTCCCTTGGACTGCAAGGAGATCCAACCAGTCCATTCTGAAGGAGATCAGCCCTGGGATTTCTTTGGAGGGAATGATGCTAAAGCTGAAACTCCAGTACTTTGGCCACCTTATGTGAAGAGTTGACTCATTGGAAAAGACTCTGATGCTGGGAGGGATTGGGGACAGGAGGAGAAGGGGACGACAGAGGATGAGATGGCTGGATGGCATCACTGACTCGATGGACATGAGTCTGAGTGAACTCCGGGAGTTGGTGATGGACAGGGAAGCCTGGCGTGCTGCAATTCATGGGGTCGCAAAGAGTCGGACACGACTGAGCGACTGAACTGAACTGAACTGAAGTCCAGAAAGCAAATTGAATCAAAGAAAGGAATAGATTTCTTTTAGGGTGGTCAAGGAAGGCCTCTCTTAGGAGGTATAGTTGGCCTACCGTATCTATTGGCTCCACATTCTTGGAGTCAACCAACTGCTTCTGGAAAATATTCAGAAAAAAGTTCCAGAAAGTTCCAAAGCAAAAGTTAAATTTGCTGCATGGTCAATAACTATTTACATGACATTTCATTATATTAGGTATTATAAGTAATCTAGAGATGATTTATAAGGGATTATGTTCATAGATTATATGCAAATGCAGTATTTTATTTAAAGGAGTTCACCTGCAGTTTTTGGCATCCAAAGGGATCCTGGAATCAATCCCTTGAATCTACCAAGGTATGACAGTAGTTGAATAGAGAGAAATCTAGGTGACATGAAGGAGAGAGCCATGAGAGCATCTGGGGTAAGAATTTATAGACAGACAAGATAAAACGTAGAAGCTTTGAGGCAGGAGTATGTTTGTCATGGGTAAGGAATAGCAAGAAGGCAAATGTTATTGGAGCAGTGAGAGATAGAGTATGAGATTGGTAGCTAATGAGATTGGGAAGTATCCAGGGATAAAATTATATAAAGCCTTACAAACCATGGTGAAGCACTTTTGTTTTATTTTAAATGTGATGGGAAGCCAACAGGCAATTTTGAACAGGAAAATGACGTGATATGATAAGCACTTTAAGAAGAACTTCGGCTGCTGTGGGGGCGAACTGACTGAGGGAAGAAAGTGGAAATAGGATGATAGGTTAGGAGGGGCTTGCAGTAGTTGACAAGAGAGAGCGTGGTGGCTTGAGAAAGCATTAGCTGTGGAGGTCACAAGAAGTTTTTGTACACAGGCTGTATTTTGAATTTAGAGCAGTCAGGGTATGCTAATGATTTTGTTGTTGTGTATAAAAAGAGAAGACTGAAGGATGGCTTAAAAATGGCAGAATTACTAGAAGACAGGCAATACACACTTGAGGCAGAGGAGGTCACTAGATGAGCACATTATCAGGGCAGCTAGTTGGTTACAAGAGCTGCTTTGCAGGCTTTAAAACTGCTGTTGTATTCTGAACAACAAGGAACTATTTTTGCACTTCTCCATGTTGTCTGGTTGTACAGTGGCTGAGTCAGTTTCCTGAGTTTTCATTCTTATGTATTTTTGCAGTAAATATGTCTCATATGGGTGCATCTATATTCCCTGCAACATGAAAGGCCATAATATAGTTTTGCTGAACACTCTCCAACTCCCCAGGCTCACATAAATATTACTGATGTTTATACCACTTAATACAGTACCTATCAACATTTTCAAGCATTAAGCTTTACTCTGAAAAAACTTTGGTTTATCTCTAATGTTTCTTAATAATAGTCGTACAAAGCAAAATTTAAACTATTTGAAAAATCTGTTTTTAAAAAAATCACCTGAAAAGGGGGATGCCATGACCTTTTCCAAAATTATTTATTTGTTTGAATAGTTGTGTATTCAGTACCCTCAACAAGACGAGTAACTTCCTTGAGAACTGGAACTGTATTTGTGCTCTATTACATCATTTAATGCCTTGCCTAGTGCCTGACAAGCAGAAGTAAAGAAAGTCTTATCTTAAGGAGTGAATGAATTGATGTGTGCCAAAACAACAGCAACAAATATTTCATCTGTACTGTTTAAATTTATCTATAGAGACTATCATTCTTTTTTCCTGGGGTATTCTGACAAGTTTAGTGATCTGGCGCAGAACTTCCTTACAGTCAATGTAGTAGTTGATGTGAAAAGGATACACAACTACAGAGGGTAGATTTCAAGGAGTTGAGCCAGAAACTTACTTATTTTGGTTTGAAATGTACGTGTCATTTGTTTACTTAAGCTATCCCCACCCCAATTTTGTGTGTTACATAAAAATAAGCATAACTAGAATAAGAAGAAGTTATTTTTATTAACATCTGTGTACAAATTATTATTAGCACTCCTAATCCAAGAGCTTAATCATTGGCATGATACCTGTATCACCACCAGATGCAAGCTTTCTGAAACTAACAGTAAATAAATGATTTTGAATAATTTTAAAAAGAAACAAAAATGTAAACTTTTTTTCCCCCAAAGCTATCTCATTGGTTCAAAGCTAGCCCATTTATAAATGAATATTTTAAAAATGTGCCATTGTGTTTCTAAATTACAGTTTTCCTTTCATATAAAACAAAAATAGACATCCGTGAATAGTAGTTGTTATGAAAACAGAATTTTAGAGGATGTACCAACATAACTAGAAAAAAATACAGAAAGACTTTCAAACAAATTCAGTCCTCAAGACAAGAAACTAACTTTTGTTAAAAATGGAAACCTAACCACCAGCCACATCTGCCAATGAAATATTTTGTAGACAGGCTTGAGATAAAATAGATGGTGAAGACACATTGAACTTGTAAAGGTATAGTGAATTAAGAATATAGAAACTGTATGGAGTTGGCCCACAATTTTTCTTGCTCTCTATTTAATTTCTACTAGTAGAATCAAAGGATATGTTATAGGTAGGAAGGCTTTCTTTCCCTTATATCAGTCTCAAAAATTTAGATTTGGGGTTGGGCCGCTTTGAACTGGTAACTTTACAACCCCATAGGACACCTCCAACGATGAAGCAGCTTACTTCTACCTTGGGTTTTTCCCCTGCTCCTTGAAGTCAACAGCTTGTGAATGACATCCATCCAAGTGAGAAACCATTAGGTTGCCACGGACACAACTGTGCAAGGGGAATACAAGCTGGCAAGGAACGGTGTGGTTTTCTGGACTCTTGTTTTTCTGATAAAGGAACCCTGAGGACCAATCAGTTTTTGCAGGTCTAAAACCATGGCCCGGGGACCAATAACATTCAGGGATGTGGTCATAGAGTTCTTTCTGCATGAGTGGGAATTTCTCAACCCTCTTCAAAAGAAATTGTATTGCATTGTGATGATGGAGAATTATAGTAACGTAGTCTCAATTGGCCATTTCATTTCTAAGCCACACATCATTGTGTTATTGGAGGAAGAAAGAGACCCTTGGATGGTTATGAAGGAAGAAACAAGAAGCTGGAATACAGATTTGGATTCAAGTTATAAAATAATCAGCAATAGAAAAATGTTTGTATCTGGGAAACATTCATCTCTTTTTCTGCATCAGATCATTCACAGTGGTGAGAAACCCTATGAAGAATGTGGGAAGGCTTTTTGTTGTGCCTCAAACCTTGCTCAACACAGAAGGGTTCATATTGGAGCAGACTGCCAGGACTCCAAGATGGCATCAGTTATACCATTTAAGGAAAAGAAACACCTGGATGTCAAATTAAGGGAGCTGTTAAGCTGGATACTAATGTAAGATTTCATCCCTAAAGGCATTGCTGGAGCATTTCAGAGAAGTTATTGCCAGTATTACAACAAATTAAACACGAGAAAGGGAGCATTGCCGGGCTTTCTATGGTGCTGGCAGCTTACATGTTTTTCAACTGTTTGGCATTCTTACAAGGAACTTAAACAAGAGCAGCCAAGTGAGTACCACTGAAGAGGGCACATTCTGCATTCTTTGCTGGGCACCCCTGAATCCTTTCATAGCCTAGTGGAGATTTAACAGCCAATAAAAGATGACTCGTTAAAAAAAAAAATCTCTCTAAGCAACTTTCATATCAAGAAATATGAACTATGATCACCATTCTGTATATTATATCCCCATGAGTTAATTATTTTATAATTGGAAATTTGTAGCTTTTGGCCTCCTTCACACGTTTCAGCAACTGCCTCTGGCAGCCATTAGATTCTTCTCTGTTATCTGTGGCTTTGGTTTCATCTTTTTTTTTTCTTTTTTCGAAGTCCGTTTGTAAGTGAGTATTGGTATATGTCTTTCTCTGTCTGACTTCACTTAGTATAATCATGTTGTCACAAATGGCAGGATTTCCTTCTTTTTATTATTGAATAATATTCAGTTGTATACATGCCACATTAAAAAAAAAACTCTCTTAATGATCTCTTGTTTCCATGTCTTGCCAGTTGTAAAAAATGCTTCTTTGAACACTGAAGTACAGATGTATTTTCAAGATAGTGATTTTGTTTCCTTTGGGTAAATACCAAAGGAACTGTTGGGTTATATGATAGTTCTAGTTTTAATTTTTTGAGGAACCTTCATACTGTTTTTCTTAATATCTGCGCTAGTTGACATTCCCTCCAGCAGTATGGGGCTTCCCTGGTGGCTCTTGGATGGTAAAGAATCTGACAGCTGTGTGGGAGACTTGGTTTCGATTCCTGGGTCAGCAAGATCCCCTGGAGAAGGGAATGACAATCCACTCCAGTTTTCTTGCTTGGAGAATTCCATGACCAAAGGAACCTTGTGGGCTACAGTCTGTGGGGTTGCAAAGAGATGGATACGACTGAGCAATGAACACACACGCACAGACACGTACCAGCAGAACATAAGGGATCCCCTTTCTCTGTGTTCTTGCCAACATCTGTTATTTCTTGTTTTTTTTTTGGTAATAGCCATTCTTACAGATGTGAGGTGATATTTTATCGTAGTTTTGATTTGCATTTCCCTGATGATTGCACTCATCTCACACACTAGTAAAGTAAGGCTCAAAATTCTCCAAGCCAGGCTTCAGCAAAACATGAATCGTGAACTTCCAGATGTTCAAGCTGGTTTTAGAAAAGGCAGAGGAACCAGAGATCAAATTGCCAACATCCGCTGGATCATGGAAAAAGCAAGAGAGTTCCAGAGAAACATCTATTTCTGCTTTATTGACTATGCCAAAGCCTTTGACTGTGTGGATCACAATAAACTGGAAAATTCTTCAAGAGTTGGGAATACCAGACCACCTGACCTGCCTCTTGAGAAGTCTGTATGCATGTCAGGAAGCAACAATTAGAAATGGACATGGAACAACAGACTGGTTCCAAATAGGAAAAGGAGTATGTCAAGGCTGTATATTGTCACCCTACTTATTTAACTTATATGCAGAGTACATCATGAGAAATGCTGGGCTGGAAGAAGCACAAGCTGGAATCAAGATTGCTGGGAGAAATACCAATAACCTCAGATATGCAGATGAGGCCTCATGTGCTGCGGTTCATGGGGTCGCAAAGAGTCGGACACGACTGAGCAATTGAACTGAACTGAACTGATGATTAGTGATGTTGAGCATCTTTTCCTGTACCTGTTGGCCATTTCTATGTCTTCTTTGGAAAAATGTCTATTCAGGGTCTCTCCTCATTTTTAATTGGGTTGTTTGCTTTTCTGTTAAGTTGTATAAGGGTTTTTAATAAATATATTGTAGATTATAAATCAATTTATACTCCAATAGAAAATAAAAGTGGAAAAAGTTAGATTTAAAACACTGCAGATTTTCTTAAGTCATTATGGCTATCATATTATACTTTAAATAATTTTGAAGTTGTTTACATGATCAGTTTGTACTTCCTTGGGAGTAATGAATTTCATTTTGCTACCTCTTACTGTTGTAATGGGTTTCCCTGGGGGCTCAGATGGTAAAGAATCTGCCTGAAATGTGAGAGACCCAGGTTCGATCCCTGGGTTGGGAAGATCCCCTGGAGAAGGGAAGGCAACCCACTCCAGTATTCTTGCCTGATCAGAGCAGTCTGGTGGGCTACGGTCCACAGGATTACAAGGAGTTGGACACAACTGAAACCACTTAGCATGCACTCACTGTTGTAATATGCTTTTTTTTTCAAATTAATAAATTCATCATTGCCATGAAAGAAAAGGTCCTCCCCTCAGAGTCTTGGCAATGAGTTTAGTACTTTTTACTAACTTTGAAATCTTATATAGGATTACCAATTTTCTTATTTCTAGAAATAAGAAATAAAGTAAGCAAAGATGGTCTTACTAACTTATTGTCACTTGAACATGGTCATTGAACATTTTTCTCTCTCTATATTTTGACAAATAAATAGTATAAAAATTGGCATTTTAAGCATTTTAGGATCCAGTTAAGTTATATTTAGTACATTCACAATGATGTACAACTATCATTACTCGCTAATTTCAGAATATTTTCATCACCCGAAAAAGGAACTCCAGACCCATTCCACAGTCACTCCCCATTTCTCTCTTCCCATAAACTCTGACAACCACTAATCTGTCATGGATTTGCCCATTCTAGGTATTTCGTATAAATGGAACCATGCAACATAGGGCCTTTTATGTTTGGCTTCTGTCATTACTTCTTAGACATTTGTTTTCTGTGTGTCATATTTTTTGTTTCTCAGTTTCTCCATTGTCACCTTCTTTTGTGTTTAATTGAATTTTTTTAATGGTATACTGTTTTGTTTCCTTTCTTCTTCTTTTTCTATATTTTTTAGTCATTTTCTTAGTGGTTGCCATGGGGATTAAAACTTATAACAATCTTGTATGAATTATTACCAACTTATTTTCAGTAGTACACAGAAACTCTACTATTATACAGCTTTATCCCAATTCATGTTTGCATTGTCATATGCCTCTACATTATGTGTCTATTAACATAGATTTGTAATTATTGTTGTGTGCATTTCTCTTTTAAATTATATTGGAAAGAAAAACAATAATATCCATTTCTTTTAAAAATTATATTACAAACCAAAAATACAATACCACTAGATTTTAGGTTTATCTATATAGGTGCTTTTGCCAGTGTTCTTATTTCTTCATATGGTTTTAAGGAACTGTTTAAGTGTTCTTTCATTTAAGCCTAAAAGACTCCCTTTTATCATTTCTGGGACTGCTCTTTAGGAATGGACTCTCATCTGGAAATGCTTTAATTTCTTTATTTTTGAAGGAGTTTTTTTGCCAGGTATAGAATTGTGGTTAACAGGTTTTTGTTTTTCCCTTCACCACTTTATTTATTTATTTATTTTTTCTTATTATTTTTTAAAAAAATTTTTATTTAATTTTTAAAATTTTATTTATTTATTTTTTAACTTAATTTTACTTTACAGTACTGTATTGGTTTTGCCATACATTGACATGAATCCACCATGGGTGTATACAAGCTCCCAATCCTGAATCCCCCTCCCACCTCCCACCCCATATCATCTCTCTGGATCATCCCCATGCACCAGCCCCAAGCATCCTGTATCCTGTGTCGAACCTAGACTAGTGATTTGTTTCTTACATGATAGTATACATGTTTCAATGCCATTCTCCCAAATCATCCCACCCTCTCCCTCTCCCTCAGAGTCCAAAAGTCCTTTCTATACATCTGTGTCTCTTTTGCTGTCTCGCATACAGGGTCATCATTACCATCTTTCTAAATTCCGTATATATGTGTTAGTATACTGTATTGGTGTTTTTCTGTCTGGCTTACTTCACTCTGTATAATCGGCTCCAGTTTCATCCACCTCATTAGAACTGATTCAAATGTATTATTTTTAATGGCTGAGTAATACTCCATTGTGTATATGTACCACAGCTTTCTTATCCATTCATCTGCTGATGGACATCTAGGTTGTTTCCATGTCCTGGCTATTATAAACAGTGCTGCGATGAACATTGGGGTACACATTTCTCTTTCAATTCTGGTTTCCTCAGTGTGTATGCCCAGCAGTGGGATTGGTGGGTCATAAGGCAGCTCTATTTGCAATTTTTTAAGGAATCTCCACACTGTTTTCCATAGTGGCTGTACTAGTTTGCATTCCCACCAACAGTGTAAGAGGGTTCCCTTTTCTCCACATCCTCTCCAGCATTTATTGCTTGTAGACTTTTGGATCGCAGCCATTCTGACTGGTGTGAAATGGTACCTCATTGTGGTCTTGATTTGCATTTCTCTGGTAATGAGTGATGTTGAGCATCTTTTCATGTGTTTGTTAGCCATCCGTATGTCTTCTTTGGGGAAATGCCTATTTAGTTCTTTGGCCCATTTTTTGATTGGGTTGCTTATTTTTCTGGAATTGAGCTGCATAAGTTGCTTGTATATTTTTGAGATTAGTTGTTTGTCAGTTGCTTCATTTGCTATTGTTTTCTCCCATTCAGAAGGCTGTCTTTTCACCTTATAGTTTCCTTTGTTGTGCAGAAGCTTTAAATTTTAATTAGATCCCATTTGTTTATTTTTACTTTTATTTCCAGTATTCTGGGAGGTGGATCATAGAGGATCCTGCTGTGATTTATGTCGGAGAGTGTTTTGCCTATGTTCTCCTCTAGGAGTTTTATAGTTTCTGGTCTTACGTTTAGATCTTTAATCCATTTTGAGCCCTTCACCACTTTAAATAGATCTTCTCACTGCCACCTGGCCTCCATGTTTTTGGATGAAGAAATTGGCTCTTAATCTTACTGAGGTTTCCTTATATAATGGCAAGTTGCTTCTGTCTTGATACCTTCAAGATATTCTCTCTATTTCGTCATCTTACAGTTTGATAATAATATGTCTTTGTATGGACCTCTTTGAGTTTATGTTATTTGGAGTTCATTGAACTTCTTGAAAGTAGATTCATGTCTTTCATCAAATTTGTTAAGTATTCAGCCATTATTTCTTAAAATATTATTTTTCTTCTCTCCTTCTGACACTGCCGTTTGTGTATATGCTGGTATGCTTTATGGTACCCCGTATGTCTTTAGGCTGTTCTTTTGCTCTGTTTCTTTTAGTTTCTGCTTCTCAGAGTGTAATTTAAATTGCCGCATCTTCAGGCTCTCTGATTCTTCCTTCTACCTGTTCAAATCTGCTGTTGAACTTTCCTTAAGTTCAATTAGAGGAGCTCTTGTACTTTTCAGCACAATATTGTATGTATTGTTTAACTATTGTACTTTTACAGCTCTAGAATTTCTATTTGATTCCTTTTTATAATTTTTATCCCTTTTTTGATATTCACTTCTGAATCATGTATCATTCTCCTGATTTCTTTTAGTTTTTTTATTCTGTGTTTCCTTTAGCTATTCAGTGAAAACGTTATGACCAACCTAGACAGCATATTAAAAAGCAGAGTCATTACTTTGCCAACAAAGTTTCATCTAGTCAAAGCTATGGTTTTTCCAGTAGTCATGTATAGATGTGAGAGTTGGACTGTAAAGAAAGCTGAGTGCTGAAGAGTTGATGCTTTTGAACTGTGGTATTGGAGGAGACTCTTGAGAGTCCCTTCGACAGCAAGAATATCCAACCTATCCTAAAGGAAATCCTAAAGGAAATCAATCTTGAATATTCACTGGAAGGACTGATGTTGAAGCTGAAACTCCAATACTTTGGCCCCCTGATGTGAAGAACTGACTCCTTTGAAGACCCTGATGCTGGGAAAGGTTGAAGGCAGAGGAGAAAGCGATGACAGAGGATGAGATGGTTGGATGGCATCACTGACTCAATGGACTAGAGTTTGAGTAAACTCCAGGAGTTGGTGATGGACAGGGAAGCTTGGCGTGCTGTAGTCCATGGGTTCACAAAGAGTTGGACATGACAGAGTGACTGAACTGAACTGATAAGTAAAACAGTTAACTCAAAATTATTGTACATTAATAGTATGTCTGGTATCTGTGTTTCCTCAGAGATGGTTTCTTTCAGTTTTTTTTTTTTCCCTGTGAGTGGGCCATACTTTCCTTTTTATATGTATGCTTTTAATCCTGAACATTTTGAATATTGTGATATTGTGACTCTGGAATTAAAAATCCCCTTCCTCTCTTGGGATTGCTGTTATTGCTTTTGGAAGGCTGCAACCATCTCCTTAATGACTTTTCCAAGGCATTTTTGCAAAACAGAGTATCATGCAAGATACCGTCATGCACAGTCTTGAAGTCTGTGTTTCTTTATCTCCACGGTCAGTCAGTGATCTAGAAGAGACTTCCTTCAAAGCTTGGATCCAATAAGAAAAGAAATAAAAATATGTTCTCACCTTTAATTATTTTGACAAACACTTCTTGGGAAGCTGCGTTAGGTCGGTGGGTTGAAATAATCTCCAGCATCTGGGCTAGTCCCCTGGAAGGGTACTACCAGGCAGATAAGAACACTTACCACAATTTTTGGTGGTCAGGGTCCCTATTGCCTAACTTGGCAATATCTAGCTACACTAAGAATTGGGCTTCTATTCCTATGGCTACCTATTATATGGTAGACTGATGGGTAATAGAAGCTGCTATGCAGAACACTGAAATTCACAAACTTTATCAGCCTCTTTCTTCATCAAGCACTCCCCTGAACACTACAAGTGTTTGCCTAGACTCTGGAGTTTCCTTGTAGTTGATTTTGCCAGCTTTTGCCAGCTAAATGGTTGTCTTCATGGAGAGATTGATTCCTGGAGTTTCCTACTTGGCCATCTTCCGTGACATCACTCTGGGCCATGTTTTAAAATTCATTAGCTAATTTTCTCATGGTGCATTTGGATCATTTACACTTAATGTAGGGCTTTCCAGGGGATGCAAGTGGTAAAGAGTCCATCTGCCAGTGCAGGAGATGCAAGAGACACGGGTTCAGTCCCTTGGTAGGGAAGATCCCCTGGTGTAGGAAATGGCAACCCATACCAGTATTCTTGCCTGAAAAATTCTGTGGATAGAAGAGCCTGGTGGGCTCCAGTCGATGGGTTGCAAAGAGTTTGACATGACTGAGCAACTGAGCACGCAGGCACACTTAATGTAGTTATTGATAAAATCTGCTGTTTTGTTGCTTGTTCTTTTCTCATTATATTGTTTCATTTTTCTTGTTTTTTTATGTTTGTTACTTGAATTATTTAGAATTTCATTTAAACTAATCTTTAGAATTTTAAAATGTGTTTCTCTGTATATATTTAAAAATAGTTGTTCTAAGCATTACATTATGTGCACAAAACTTATTGCAGTCTTACTGGTGTCAACATTTACTTCCATTTATGTCCCTTGAAATGCCTTTGGTGGCTTTGATGGTAGAAAATCTGCCTGCAAAGCAGGAGATCCAGGCTTGATCCCTGGGTCAGGAAGATCCCTTGGAGAAGGAAATGGCAACCCACTCCAGTATTCTTGCCTGGAGAATTCCGTGGACAGAGGAGCCTGAAGAGCTGCAGTCTGTGGGATCGCAAAGAGTCAGACACGACTGAGGGACTAACACTTTCACTTTCAGGTCCCTTTATGCTCCCCTTTATAACTTTGTTGTTCAGTTGCTCAGTCACGTTTGGCTCTTTGCGACCCCATGGACTGCAGCAGGCCAGGCTTCCCTGTTCTTCGCCATCTCCCAGAGCTTGCTTAAACTCATGCCATTGAGTCAGTGATGCCATCCAGCCATCTCATCCTCTGTCGACCCCTTCTCCCCCTGCCTTCATTTTTTCCCAGCATCAGGTTCTTTTCTAATGAGTTGGCTGTTCACGCCAGATGGCCAAAGTATTGCAGCTTCAGCTTCAGCATCAGTCCTTCTAGTGAATATTCAGGATTGATTTCCTTTATTATCGACTGGTTTGATCTCCTTGCAGTCCAAGGGACTCTCAAGAGTCTTCTCCAACACCACAGCTCAGAAGCATCAATTCTTTGGCATTCAGCCTTCTTTCTAGTCCAACTCTCACATCCATAATTGACCACTGGAAAAACCATAGCTTTGACTATACGGACTTGTGTTGGCAAAGTAATATCTCTGCTTTCTAACACACTATGTTTATGACCGCTGTCCTTAATATTTTCCTTCTTATACATTGAGCATTGCATTACACAGTGTTATAATTTTTACTTAAACTACCTAACAAACATAATCTGGAAAACCCAAGAGGAGAAGGGTAGTCTGTTAGGTCTACCCCTATTTTTGCTCTTTCTACATTTCATTCTTTCTTAATGCCGTGTATTGAGTTCCCTTCTTTTATCATTTCCTGTCCGTTTGAAGAGTTTCTCTTAGCTATTTTTTTTGAGTAGATCTTCTGGAAATAAATTATCTTACTTTTTTACATCCCCAAATTCCCTTCATCCCTGAAGGATATCATAACTGAGTATAGGATCTTGGGTTGACAGGGTTTCTATAAAACTAAAACTGTTCTAAAAAGTCTATTTTAAAAAAGGACACAAGAGATTGATATTAAACCAAAGAATTACTTTGAAAATTGTTAACTGGAGAGCAACGCTTAAATATTTATTCCATCTTTCCTATATGAACTATATTTCAGGGCCACTGAAAGGGAAAGCCCTATTTTAAAAAATAATGCCACAGTTAGAGAAAGCTCTATTTTGTCATAAGCAGTGGCATAAGCATAGGAAAAAAGCTAGAATTAGAAAATTACCATTTCACAATTCCTAATGAAATTATTATTTCAGGCAATGAGTATTAATTGGTGTTAAAACTGTTAGATGAATGGTTGAAAATGAGCTGGACACTTGAGTGGTGCTAAAGTCATATCACAGAGGTTCTCTTTGAAAACGGGAGGGACAGTATACAGTGGATGAGTAGTGTTGTCAGCACCCTAATGCTATTTAAAAACAGTTTGTAATTTTTTTTAAGGCAAAACTAAAGAATACATGGTTTAGGGATCCATATACACGTGGATAAAACTATTTTTTAAACAAAGGGGTGATGACATTCAGGATAGTGATTACTTTAAGGGAGGCAGAGAAGTAGGATCAGAGAAGAACACAGAGTTGTAATCCTACTGATAATTTTCTTATTTTAAAAACATATATTGGATTCATGTATTATTTTGTATGTATCATGTATAAAATATTTCCTAGTAAAAACAAGAAATATTTATGAAATACTTACTGTGAATGTTAGGTTACATTCTTATGTATGAATATTTATTCACTGAGAATGAAAAATAATATTCTTACCTTTAAATTGCTTTTTTCTTGATGTTGAAAGTAGTTTAATAGCTAAAGAGCTGAGATGGCTCTATTTTTAATAGGTCTTCCTTTGTTAAAAAAAAGAATGTTTAGTTCTGTTTCTCCATCTGGATAGCCTAATATGCATTTCGTTGTTTCTTTTTGCCAAGCCATCTAAAATGGCATGATATCTGAGAGGCCGTACCTAACTTAAACCTTCTAATGGTTATTGAAGTGAAACTTGGTATAGATTTCATTTCATATAATACTTTAGAATTCATCATATAGATCTTTAGGATGAAATTTATGTAGGAGCTAACAGTAAAGAGAGTATTTTTTAGTCTTTTATTACTGTTTCATTAAGGATATTTATAGGACATGTTATAGAGATAGTATGGTTTTACAAATTTATGAATGTAATTCCAAGATAATGTGATGAAGAAGTTTGTTTTTCCTATAATATACAGACCCAGCGTCATTACAGAAATCTTCAGAAGTGACCTAGGTACTATATAAAATCAAAATTCTATCTATTGACTTAATATGAGGCACAGTTCAGAGAAGCCACACAATTCTTATATGGTACCAATTTCATTCATAACTAGACATAAGTAATTCATTGTCACAAAATATGAAGCGTATTTGTTCCTAAGGGTCTCTAAAACAGACACATTAGACTTTATGGTGGCTCTCAATTTCTAATTCTGTCAGGGCACTGCAGAATATTATATTAGCAAAACAAAACAGATAGAGAGATTGTATGCCCATGTGCTTGTGTGCTGGTTCTAAGCAAAACTGTAAAACAGGCAAAATTACTGTTACATGACTCCCCCCGCCATCAGCCTGTCAAATTTGTTTATGATTTATATTAGTTTCTAGTTTATTTTTCCAGGATTTATTTTGCAAATTAGGCAAATACATAAACACACACACGCATTCTTGTGTCTCTTCCTTTTTTATGAAAAGGGTAGCATGTTTTGTGTCTTGCCTTTTTCACGTAACATATCCTGGAGGTCACATCATGGCAGTATAGCGAGATCTCTTCAGTATTTTCTTGTGACTGGTTGCTATCTATACATTTTATGGATGTACGATAGTTTAGTTAACCTGTCACTTCTAAAGGATGTTTGAATTGTTTTCAGTTGTTATGGTATGACAAATAATATTTCATTGAATAACCTTCTGCTGTGTTGTTTTGTATTTCTTGAAGTTTATCTTCAGAGAAGATTGCGAGAAGTGGGATTGCTGGGTTAAATGGTAGACACATCTGTAATTTTTTTGATATCACCAATTTCTCAATAGAGCTCACATCATTTTGTATTCTGGCCACAAATGTTTGAGAGTGCCTGTTTCTTTATAGCCTTGGCAACAGAATGTATTGTCAAAATTTTGGATTTTTGCCAATATTATAGGTTGAAAAAATGGATCTCAGTATAGCTTTTTGTATTTTTCTTATGAGGTGGTAGAACATATTTTAACTTGTTTAAGGGCTATTAGCAATTTTTCCTGTTTTTCTGTTAGATTTTGGTCATTTTCTTTGTTTTTCAAGGCTCTCTTTGTAGATATCTATATGCACACATACATATGTATATATTTTTGCCATGCAAATTTATTTTGTATTTATAAAGTCAAACTTGTCAATCTTTTATTTTATTTTATGGTTTCTGAATTTTAAATCATAGTTAGAAAGACTTTCCCATTCCCAGGTTATAAAGGTATCCAACCATAATTTCTTCTAGTACTTACATGCTTTCAATTTTTATATTTAGACTTCTGAGCCATTTGGAGTTTATTCTGTACTGATCCAATTTTATCTTCTTCCAAATGGTTATCCAATTGTCCCAGCATCATTTATTAAAAAGTCCCTTTCCCCAATCATTTGCGATGCCACTTTAATGATATACTAAAATTTGCTATGTACATGGTTCTATTTCTAGACTTTATAGTAGTCTGTTCCATTGGTCTATTTATGTGTCAGTAAATTATAGAGGCTTTGTGATGTTTTTAAGATCTGATGAGGCTAGCCATTCCCATCCATATTACTTTCTTTATGTGTAAACTTTAGAATCAACATATCTAGATCCAAGAATTTCTTGGTTCTTTTTGAGACTGTGTTAAATTAAACTTTAGGAGAACTGATCATCTCAGGAGCTTGTACACCTTTCTGTTGTTCACATCTATTTTTTATTTTATTTAATGAGCGTTTCATAGTCTTCTACACGTAGGTTTGCACATTTGTTTTCAGTGAAGAGGTTTTCTATTATATTCTAGTTGGTTTTAATTTGTATTATATATGAAAGCTGTTGATTTATGGGTTAATTTTCTCTCCTGGTATCTTATAGAATTAACTATTGTTGTAGTTTTCCCATTGATTTTCTTGGGTTTTCCAGTGATGTTACCTTGTTATTTGAAAATAATTTTCTTTCTTTCTAATTTTTATTTATTTTTTATTTGATTGAATTGGATAAAATTTCTGATACAATTTATTTAGCTATGCAGCTTTATTTCTGACTTAATTTAGAATATATTTAGCAATTTTTTCAACTTCTGCAAAGCTCCTTCTATGACCCCAATAGGACAGCCTCTTCTACTAGGTCTTTTTCACCCATCTTCTTAGCATTCATCTGTATCAAAATATGCTGTCTTTTGGCATACTTACTGAGGGCCATGCTTTCCCTTCTGAATTGCAGTTTTATAAGTGAGGAAAATTCCCTAGTATTTAGTTTTAGTCCTTCATCAGGCAGCTTAAACCTAAATCATATTGTTTGTTTTTCGGTGGAAGTAGACAAATAGTCCTTATAAGTATGAAAAAATTTCTTATATTTTAAGACTGCTGCTAAAATATCACTGTTCTTACCATCAGTAAGATAATATATGTTTTCTATGGGTAATTAAGATGCAATTAATAAAGCATGATTACTACCTCTCTGGTTCTTGGCTAAGCTTTAATTGCTCTCTTCTGTTTTGTTTCAAGCTTTATGCCAGCTGGCTTAGTGCCTTTAATCTCCGAAGTAGCCACACTGTATCATTGGTGTGAACTTCTTTAGAATATGGAAGATTGAATAGGATGCAGAACTATGGGACAAATCTTTGGAAGGTTGGACAAAAATTAGAAGATGAGTCTTACTACTGGGGAACTCAAATAATTTAAGATCAAAATATAATTTTCTCTTTCAAATGTTTAAACTCAGGACAAATGTGAGTAGCATAACATGTTTAGCATAACATGTTTTAACTATTAATGTTTCTGAAACAAAAAGATTTTTTTACTCTGAATTTTATCAAAATACACTTTACCAGATATATCTTCAACTCAAAATGACATGTTTGATATATGAAAAGAATATGAACTATCAATCTCAAACAACCTAAAGTCTACCAGAGATGGCAAATAACTCTCATTTAATGTCAGTTTTGATTGACGAGCTTAGAAGATTATGTTAAGAGTGGTTCTGAAGTTGCATCTAGGTTCAGAGGAAAGGGTGTTGTGATGTCTGCCAAGAGCAGCGATGGAAAAATAGTGACATATATACCTTTTTGAGGGCTTCCTGGGTGGCTCAGTGGTAAAAAGTCTACCTGTGATGCAAGAGACACGGAAGACGTGGGTTCAATCCTTGGTTCGGGAAGATCCCCTAGAGGAGGGCATGGCAACCCACTCCAGTATTCTTGCTTTACAGAATCCCATGGACAAAGGAGCCTCATGGGCTACCATCCACAGGGTCGCAAAGAGTCAGATATGACTGAAGCAACTGAACACGCGCACATGCCTATTTAAAATACCTCACCTGTGCTTCAAAACGCCAAACATATGGGATGGGCACTAATGAACTATGTTTTAGAAAACAGCCTTTAAATCTAGATTTAAAAATAACTTTGTTGTCTGTAAAGAAATCTCATGTGTTTTTAATGTGTCCAAGTCTGAATTTCTAAAGACCATCTCTTTCTATGGTTTAAACATGAAAATCACTAAATAATTATGGAATAACTTGTAGATATTCCAGTAGATCAGCCATAAGGAGGTAGTATAGTTGATCTCTGCCATGTGGGAATGATGGCAAACTATTTATCAAAGCCTTTACAAATTGTCATTCATTACCTTGGGATCAAGCCCTCAGCTCAGCAGACATAGAACCTTAATTTTGTCATTAAACTCAATACATATAATATCGATTAGTCATAGCAGCCAAGCACGTAGTATATAGTTGCTAATTTGTGCTGAGAACTTTGCTGGAACAGGTACTAAAAAACCATAATTAAAGTCTAATTAGCTCATGATACTTGTAGTCACATTACTTGGGAAGCCAAATCTTAATCCAAATATCAAATTATTGATTTATAAATAAAAATGTAACTGCCATTAGAACTAGAATGAATACTCAAATCTGCATACCTACATGGGAATTAAATACATAGTGTTCTTTTCTGAGCTTTAGTCAGAACAAAGAAAGTTTGATTTATTTAGTAGGCTTTTCAGTGAGTTTTGTTTTGGCCCAGCACTGCCAAAGTGTAGCCCTCTGAGGTTTTCTTATCTATGTACTTGGTTGGCCAATTCATTTCTTTATGATGTATTTAATAAA
Organism: Capra hircus; assembly: GCF_001704415.2. Lineage (NCBI taxonomy): Eukaryota > Metazoa > Chordata > Mammalia > Artiodactyla > Bovidae > Capra > Capra hircus. Next base: position 101,267,458 of record NC_030809.1, read on the forward strand.
GCATGGTAATAAAATTGGTCAACTAGCAGCCAAATCTTTTAGGCTTGGCTTCCATTTGCTTTTCAGTTCAGTTCAGTTCAGTCGCTCAGTCGTGTCCGACTCTTTGCGACCCCATGAATCGCAGCACGCCAGGCCTCCCTGTCCATCACCATCTCCCGGAGTTCACTCAGACTCACATCCATCGAGTCAGTGATGCCATCCAGCCATCTCATCCTCGGTTGTCCCCTTCTCCTGCCCCCAATCCCTCCCAGCATCAGAGTCTTTTCCAATGAGTCAACTCTTCGCATGAGGTGGCCAAAGTACTGGAGTTTTAGCTTCAGCATCATTCCTTCCAAAGAAATCCCAGGGCTGATCTCCTTCAGAATGGACTGGTTGGATCTCCTTGCAGTCCAAGGGACTCTCAAGAGTCTTCTCCAACACCACAGTTCAAAAGCATCAATTCTTCGGCGCTCTTCACAGTCCAACTCTCACATCCATACATGACCACAGGAAAAACCATAGCCTTGCCTAGACAGACCTTAGTCGGCAAAGTAATGTCTCAGCTTTTGAATATACTATCTAGGTTGGTCATAACTTTCCTTCCAAGGAGTAAGCATCTTTTAATTTCATGGCTGCAGTCACCATCAGCAGTGATTTTGGAGCCCCAAAAAATAAAGTCTGACACTGTTTTTACTGTTTCTCCATCTATTTCCCATGAAGTGATGGGACTGGATGCCATGATCTTCATTTTCTGAATGTTGAGCTTTAAGCCAACTTTTTCGCTTTCCTCTTTCACTTTCATCAAGAGGCTTTTTAGCTCCTCTTCACTTTCTGCCATAAGGGTGGTGTCATCTGCATATCTGAGGTTATACACTTGCCTTTCGGCATTCAGAGTTTTAAAGTCATAGAACAACCTTACTTCTCTAATTTCCAGGTTCTTGTGGGAAGCCTCACTAGCTCATAAGTACTTAGAATATATCTTAGTGAAGAATTGCATTTAGGTTTATTTTTAGTGAGTAACCTGAGAATTGTTTCATTATCTCAGTTGTTTAAAACAGATACTATAGAGTAAGGAAGGGGAAAGATGATTAAAAGTCACAAGTTGTGTGCCAAACAGAGAAAGTTTTTAGTGGATGTTAGTATTCAGTAAACTATTTCAGAAGTGCACAGCTTTTTGCACATTTTTTGCTGCATGCTCTAGCTTTAGCCCTCAGACCTCTCATGCAGACAGCACATATGTTCCATGAGGCTGTGCTGTTAAAGTTAGTATCTAATGATATGTGCTATTAGTCTGTGGTAATGGTCCATGGAAGTTGAACTGGGCTCAGATTGTTATCCAGACAGTACTGCAATGCTTACTAAAAATGTATTTCTGGTTTTTTCCCTCATTTTATTTGAGATTGTGTTTCTAATGATTTTTATTTGTGAAAACCCCACACTTCTCAAATTCTGTTCTATTCAACCCTGAAAAACAAAAGCTTGACTCCATTAGCAGTTTCATAGTAAGTGCATGCTATTAAGCTTTACAGCTACACTTAGTCCTCTGCATCAGTTTCTAGTTGAGGAGCTCTAGACGTTTCATAAACATAGCTTTCTCACTTTTCATGTAGTTGGATTTTGGGGAGAAGGAAAGAAAGTGGCAAGTTTAACTTTAGCATTAATTCTGTGGTCCCTGTCTGGAATTAGAATTGGTTATGGTGAAAACATTTCCAAAAGGGAAATAATTATTTTATATGAAGTTGTTACCATTGGCGCGAATTCACAGGTATGACTTGGGGACTTACTACTTCTCTAGAGAACTGGGGACATTTACAAATGATTTTTATTTGGAAAGATCTTATGGTATGTAGTAAGATAAAATATTAAAAAACAAAGGAGTATTATTTTTAAATTAATCTATCTGAATTCTGGGGTGGAAGGTGACTGAAGAAAGAGTTTAAGAAGACTGTATTGCACTTGGATCAGACTTTTGCACCTCAAGACTCTCGGAGATGTTTCAAGGAGGAGATGAGAGAAAAAGGTGCCAGCATTGCTTTCCTTGTGATTTGAAGTTAGGGAAAGCTTTTGGGGATGAGTAAGGAGTCTTTGACTGGGGCAGGTTAGAGAGGTAATTGGGACTGGTGGGCAGAGCGAGACAGAAGTGAGAGTGTGAGTAGGCAATGGAGGTGATGGCAGTAGTTCTGAATCTGAGTTAGTGCATTCAGCAACTGATTCCAACTCTTTGGGGACAAGTTTTAATAATGTCCACACTTTAATAATGAAAAGATATTGTGTATATGTGAATCCAGAGCTGGGCCCTAAAAATGGGAGCATATGGCATTGGGCTTACTAAGAAGTGACTCTCCCTCCATTGAGCATACTTTCAGTTCAGTTCAGTCACTCAGTTGTGTCCGACTCTTTGCGACCCCATGAATCGCAGCACGCCAGGCCTCCCTGTCCATCACCAACTCCCAGAGTTCACTCAGATTCATGTCCGTCGAGTCAGTGATGCCATCCAGCCATCTCATCCTCTGTCGTCCCCTTCTCCTCCTGTCCCCAATCCCTCCCTGCATCAAAGTCTTTTCCAATGAGTCAACTCTTTGCATGAGGTGGCTAAAGTACTGGAGTTTCAGCTTTAGCATACTTAGCGGGGCACAATTCTGATATCCAGAAAGAGGATGCAGGGTCTAATTCTGTGTTTCAGCTCCTTTCCTTCAGGGATAGATCTTCAACTTCTGGATACGTTTTCTGAGTTTGGATAGCATTTGCTTCCTTGAGAATCTGTGTTCTCAGTTGAGAGACTTCTTACAGCCTTTTTCTGTGACAAGATATTGAGTTGTCCTTTTCCTGTTGACTAGAACTCAAAGTTGGGGACAGGGAGGCCTCATGTGGCTTAAATAGCATGAAACAATTAGAGGCTAGGCCCTGCACCTGTTTAGAACTTATTAAGAGGTACACAGGTTCTACTCAGAGAAGGCAATGGCAGCCCACTCCAGTACTCTTGCCTGGAAAATCCCATGGACGTAGGAGCTTGGTGGGCTGCAGTCCATGGGGTCGCAAGAGTCGGACACGACTGGCAACTTCACTTTCGCTTTTCACTTTCATGCATTGGAGAAGGAAATGGCAATCCACTTCAGTGTTCTTGTCTGGAAAATCCCAGGGACAGGGGAGACTGGTGGACTGCTGTCTGTGGGGTCGCACAGAGTCAGACATGACTGAAGCGACTTAGCAGCAGCGGCAGCAGCAGGTTCTACTACTCCTAACCATCATCTTAGCACCAACCTTATCTCTTTCCTCCTTCTCCTCCCTCTTAGCTATCCAAACAAAAAGCCAGAAAACTAGGGTGAAAGAAAGAAAAAATGCTGAAGTCGAGTCATTATTCTAGAGGGAGAGTTATGTGGCTTTTCTTTTTCTTTTTTTCACCGAAGAGAAGAAGGGGTATTCAACCCACATTAACTAAGTGAGAGAGGTTTCCTTGGAAATATTTTAAAGTTCTGGTTTGATGTCTGCTTAGTTGTAGACTTGCTGATCTGTCCAGTGCCTATCAGAACAGGAGTGTAGAAATTGGAGAGAGTGCAGAGTGGGGTGAGGGGCAGTGTGGAGCAGTCTGTACTCCATTGTGATTTTAGGCCAATAAAAGATGGTGTGAGTTTCTGAAGAGTCAAGTGTGATGGTCGCTGGGCTTTAGCCATCTTGACAGAAGCCTACTCAAAGAGATTGTCATCAGACCAAGTATATCCTGGCAGAAAGAAGATGTGAAATGAAGCAATCTCCAGGGCTGTAAACTGAAGGGACATTGGAAGAGGAAGGACAAGCTGGAGACAGATTTTCTACCTCATGGAACCATGTTTTCCTAGTGAAGAAGCCAGCATTTGAATGCCTGCCACACACAGCTCATCAATACCCAGCTTTGGCCAAGAAAAGATAACAACAGGGATCAGATAAGAAAGAGCCACTTATCTCCAGCTCTTTCCTTCTTGTCACAATCAGTTCAGTTCAGTTCAGTCACTCGGTCGTGTCCGACTCTTTGTGACCCCATGAATTGCAGCACGCCAGGCCTTCCTGTCCATCATCAACTCCCAGAGTTCACTCAGAGTCACGTCCATCGAGTCAGTGATGCCATCCAGCCATCTCATCCTCGGTCGTCCCCTTCTCCTCCTGCCCCCAATCCCTCCCAGCATCAGAGTCTTTTCCAATGAGTCAACTCTTCGCATGAGGTGGCCAAAGTACTGGAGTTTCAGCTTTAGCATCATTCCCTCCAAAGAAATCCCCGGGTTGATCTCCTTCAGAATGGACTGGTTGGATCTCCTTGCAGTCCAAGGGACTCTCAAGAGTCTTCTCCAACACCACAGTTCAAAAGCATCAATTCTTCGGCGCTCAGCCTTCTTCACAGTCCAACTCTCACATCCATACATGACCAGAGGAAAAACCGTAGCCTTGACTAGACGGACCTTAGTTGGCAAAGTAATGTCTCTGCTTTTGAATATGCTATCTAGGTTGCTCATAACTTTTCTTCCAAGGAGTAAGCGTCTTTTAATTTCATGGCTGCAGTCACCATCTGCAGTGATTTTGGAGCCCCCCCAAATAAAGTCTGACACTGTTTCCACTGTTTGCCCATCTATTTCCCATGGAGTGATGGGACCGGATGCCATGATCGAGAAAGGCTCCCAGCAATGGGGCTGGGGAGGAGGAGTAACAGATCAGACCATTTTCTTTCTCACTCCACTCCAGCACTCTTGCCTGGAAAATCCCATGGACAGAGGAGCCTGGTGGGCTGCAGTCCATGGGGTTGCTAAGAGTAGGACACGACTGAGCGACTTCACTTTCACTTTTCACTTTCATGCATTGGAGAAGGAAATGCAACCTACTCCAGTGTTCTTGCTTGGAGAATCCCAGGGACGGTGGAGCCTGGTGGGCTGCCGTCTATGGGGTCGCACAGAGTCAAACACGACTGAAGCGACTTAGCAGTAGCAGCTAGGTCTTTAAAGCCTGGATACCACTGCAAGTGAGAGAATGAAATAAGCTCCAGGTTGGAGCTTTCGTATCAGATTGGGCTATTTTATACCTGAAAAATGATCCAGAAAGTTCTGTAATTGTTCTGAGATATCAGTAAGGGACAAGAAAGGGAGAATTAAACTAGTGTATCTGAAGATAGTGAATGGAGAAATATAAAACCCTTGAATGTTTATATCCTATCTGGGTCAGACTGCTCTGCATTCTGGGGCTACTTAGTCATATGTATTCCATAAAAGTCCCTGTTTCATAAAACCCCAAACCCCTCTATTCAGGCCTGTGAGTTGTCACCAGAACCCATCTCATCTTCACCTGTAGCACTATGTGAAAGTGGTTGAGGGAGGGAATGAAAAGGATTGTAATCCAGTAGATCCTGTTCAACTTAATTGGGAGCCTGCTTCTTTGACTAGGAGTAGAACTGAGATTTTTGATGAATTTGTATTACCAGTTCAAGGTGTTACCCCAACACTCATGCTTGTTACAGGAGCACGAGTACCTGCTTTAGGTTCTGGCTTCAGTCTCTACCTGCTGAGGCCAGTGTGTACCCAGAAGTAATACTCCTCTGTCACAGCCAGTGTGCCCAGATGGGATGGACCCTCTAGACTCTATTTCTAAAAGAATTTGGGCCCTCTCAGTATCCACAGATGAAGAACGTCTAGAGCAGTGGGAGACTGACTGCTTTCTCCTTGTTACTAGTGGTTTAGGCAAAGGAACATTGCCCCTTGGGGATATTTATTGCACTCTGAATTGTTATGTGAAACTCTATGTTTATATCATTCAGTTTTTAATTTTTCCATGTAATTGCATAGTCTTCATAATTATTAAACTACTACTACGTAATACATTCATTCCTTGATATATTGGGGGATTGGTTTTAGGTCTCCCCCTCCAGATACCAAAATCCACCAATACTCAGCTCTCTTATATAAAATGCTGTCCTATTTTATTGGCCTATAACCTATGCGTATCCTCCAATATACTTTAAATCATCTCTAGATTACTCATAGTACTTAATGCAATGTAATTGCTATGTGAATAATTGTAAGTACAATATAAATGCTATGTAAATAGTTTCCTGCATACCAGCAATTTCAAGTTTAGCTTTTTGGAACTTCCTGGAATTTTTTCCCTAATATTTGTGAACCCTTTTGGTTGAATCCAAGGATATGGAACCTGCAAATGCAGAGGGCTGATGTACTCTATTAAGAATATATGTCACACTTTCCCCAGTTTTGGACGTTGAACTGTTTTTTCTTTTTTCCTAATAGAAATGTTACTTTGTATTCCTGTTATTTGCCTTTCATGGATTTTTGTTTCTTAATTTAAATTTTTTATGAATTGTTTCTTCAATAAAAGAATTTAATAGTTATAAATGTTCAGACAATTTTAAGAATCTTTAAACATATCTGGATGCATATTCATGAAAAATATTTCAAAATTGTCTTTTTTGCCACCTCCAAACCTTCCGCATCCCTGTCTGATTAACCTTCCAAATATACTTTTTTTTTTTTCATATCATTCTTGTGTTCAGAACTTTTAGTGGTTCCCATTGTCTTTTATTTTGTATGAGATAAAACTTTTGACTTCATGGTTTTCATTCCAGTGTTTTTGGTTCCAAAGGTTCTTTTAGTCCTTGTCACACTAGATTTACATATGGATTCCTTACTCTATCCTAATTGCTCTGCTCACTGTTGCTAAAATGCACTGCCTCAACACCTTTGCTCACATCATTCCATCTACATGAATGTCCTCTTTTCACTTTTAATTCTAAGTTCTATCCATATATTAATGTGTACTTTTAAAAAACATACCTTTTTTTTAAAAACTAAGTTTTACTTACCCATTCCTACCCTGTGCAAATTTGCTTTTTTCAGTTCTAAAGTTTTTTTTTCCCTCACCTCCAAACTTTTAAAGTATTTATTTTAGTGTTAATTTTTCACCACCATTTATTTTTCTGGCCTTCCCAGGTGGCGCTAGTGGTAAAGAATCCGCCTGCCAATGCAGGAGATATGAGACATAGGTTTGATCCCAGAGTTGGGAATATCCCCTAGAGGAGGGGAGAGCAACCCACTCCAGTATTTGTGCATGGAGCATCCCATGGATAGAGGAGCCTGGTGGGCTGTGGGCCATGGGGTCTCTAAGAGTCAGACATGACTCAAATGACTTAGCATGCATGCACATTTATTTTTCTGCCTAGTATTATAGATTGACCAGCATGAAATGCCCAAGACTGAACAAACAAAAACAAAACCCAAACCAAATGAATAAGCTCCCCGCTCTCCACAACATACTCACCTGAATGGGACTAGTAGACTCTAGAGAGCTGTTACTTCAAAATGGAAGTAGTCTGTCCTGCGAGAATAGATATTTGGGTAATTCTGAGCATAGACATTTGAAGGGATCCTTTACTTGCAGTGAAACTCCAGCAACAACATACATTTTTATCCTGTAATGGTACAATGGCATAACCAGAAAAATATACAAAAATCTTGCTCTTTTGAGGTAACAAGACTCTTACATATGATGAATATATGGCTGAAAATCTAGTTATTTTAAACTTTGAGTGTGTATCGTTGAATTATGTAGAAAATACCTGCAAAAGGCAAAGCATTATGCTGCTGTCTACAATTTATGCATGTCTTGGAAATGAGGTCTACAACTTGTGAGCCTTGGGGGAATTCTAACATTAACTTAAATCTTTGTTTCCAGGGTAGAGGGAAGTGTGTCTTACCTCTTTTCTCAAATGCCCGAGCCTGAATGGAACCTCTTTGGCATTGGCTTTTTCATACAGTATCAGCTCAGCTTGAAACAATGAAAGTAGTGTATCTGATCACAAGCAGTTGATCCCCAGACATGTTTATTGATGGCACTATCAAGGAAAACAGCATACTGACATACAATACAAAGAAACTTGGCAGACTTTATAGTGGCAATTCAGTTTTGGCATTTATATTGGTAAAAACAGATTACAAGGCTTAGTGCAGCTCAAACCTTATTTAAGCTTGCAAAATGTCTGATTTGATCAGTTGGCATTCCACTGAGAGCAACACCTCTATCTCTAGGAATTCCTCTTCTGCAGTTTACACTGGTGTATTGCCTGTGCTTTGCTTTGAGTGTGTTATATAATCTAATCTTTTTCTTTCCCCCTGATTGACCCCATTCAAAAAAAATCAACAGTCACCATGCCCCCGTCAGTGCAGTTCTAAAATTTTTAACTGAACAGTGACACTTAGTGGCTAGAAATATTCATTACAGTGATCTTCTGCAGGAATCTCCATTAACATGTCCCACGGTGATAAAATAAATGATACCAGAATTTAGTCTTCTTGGCAAAGTAATATATAGTATTTGAAGTGTTGTTGGTTTTGCAGCAGCTGTCATTCCAAACCAACCCATTTAGTTAAAAAGCAAACAGGTGGCTTACACATATTGTTTGTACTACATAAATTTTAAAATTTTCTTTAGTCCTACGGAAATAAATGGGGGCATTTTTGCTGTTGATTTCAATTTACCAGAATATATAACAATGCAGTGAAGATATTATTAATTAAGAGCACTGTTGAAAGTGATTTCTTTCTTCTAAGCAAATATCTATTGCCCTGAAATATGAACAAGTATCTTAAGCTAGACAAGTAATTTACACTTACACCTATGAGACTGAAAAAAAAAAAAGCAGACAAAAAAATTACTGTCCTTAATTAACCCCTTTGTTTTGGTACCATGGCACGTAAGAAGTTAAATTATAGTGAGGTTTTTAAATGTTTACTCCAAGATTAAGAGTTTATTCCTTTAAGATCTAGGTTAAGTTTTCTCTCAATTTTTATTGTATTTATGGATTTATTTTTGACCTTTAACGAAGGTTTCAGGACAGTAATTAGTGTTTTATTTTCCTGTAAAATGAAAGCAAGCTTTCTTGCCTGAGGTTAATGTGTTTTTGAATCTCTTGAGGAACTGTGATTGGAAAGCAATTTATAATATTGTCTTCTGCCAGTGTCACATGTAACAGAGATGAGTGGAAAATATTTGATCAGTGGGTATGACAGCATATGGCAAGATAGTCATGGAAGTGAATGTAAACCATGTTGTTAGACTTGTGTATTAGATTTTTGGATAACAAAGTAAATACAATGAAAAGAAATTTTTTGAAAGAACTGATTTTAGGGAGTGGGAGGAGAGAGGTGATACAGTTGTCTTTTAAAAGTGTCGTGAAAATCTTCTTAAACTTACTTTACGAAAAGATAAATTAGAATGTGATTATGAGGTTTATAAAAACATCGAAAGTGCTTAAAAAACCTTTAAGTAAGACACACATTATCCAAAATGATAATTTTATTTAGATACTTTTTCATTTGAGTAAATTGAGCAAGCAATTAACTTAATTCTCTACTCTCTGGCTCTTTTGAACTCTTGTTCCTCCTCTTTTTACCCTTTCTACCTACCATCAGGAGATGATGTTCCTCTTATAGCTGTCAGGGTTTTATGGATGTACTCTTAATCCTTAACAGGCTGTATTGAGATTGCCTGTAATTGTTTGTTTTTTCTCAGTTGGCAAACTCTTTGAGACTTGGGATTGTGTGTCTTATTCACCATCTCTAGCAAATAGCACAGTGCCTGACATGTACTGATTACTTAATGTCTGTAGGGGCCAGAATATTGGAGTACAGTTAGAGTGAAGAGGCAAAGTGAAATTTCTTCCTGGTCTAAGGGTTTAGGGACCCCATTGCTTATGGGGCTCTCTTTTGTGCTTTTCCAGAAGGGATGATGAGCCTCTAGGCTGTTGATGTTTCTTTTTGCTGTTGACAGTTTAGAGGTAATGGTTTGGGATTTAATCATCATATATAAAAGTGGCCATTCTATTTCAGAGAGTGAGCAGTAAGTAAGAGTTCTGTTTCAGGTGGTATACAGCAGATTCTTTATGTAATTCTCCAAATAGGCATACTATCAAAGAGACTGTGTTCAGTCTTGGGAAAGTGCAAATCAAAGTACTATGGTGGAAATGATGTTGGATTGTTGAATGGGAGCTTAGACCTGGAAGGTTAGGTATAGTTCTACTACTAACTCTGTCTTTAACCGTGACCATATCATTTAATCTCTTTGATTCTCAATTTCTTTTATGAAATGAAAGAGTTGGGCTGAATGACCTCTAAGGATCCTTCTTACCTTTAATACTAAGCTTGCATTGCTCACGAGGACATAAAACAAAGATATTGAGTTAGATTTTAATTACTTAGAAGGTCAAGACAGGGCTGTCCTCTAGGTGAAGTATAGGTCAATAGAAATCGCCTACTCTTTCTTTCTTTATTTGATTTAATACAGATGTTCAACGTGTTGCTCAGCTGTGTCTGACTCTTTGTGACCCCATGGACTGCAGCACGCCAGGCTTCCTTATCCTTCAACATCTCCCAGAGCTTGCTGAAACTCATGCCCATCGAATTTGTGATGCCATCCAACCATCTCATCCTCTGTCATCCTCTTCTCCTCTTGCTTTCAATCTTTCCCAGCATCAGGATCTTTTCCAGTGAGTCAGTTCTTTGCATCAAGTGGTCAAAATATTGGAGTTTCATCTTCAGCATCAGTCCTTCCAATGAATATTCAGGACTGATTTCCTTTAGGATGGAGTGGTTGGATATCCTTGCAGTCCACGGGACTCTCAAGAGTCTTCTCCAACACCACAATTCAAAAGCATCAATTCTTCAGCACTCAGCTTTCTTTATAGTCCACCTCTCACATCCATACATGACCACTGGAAAAAACATAGCTTTGACTAGATGAACATTTGTTGGCAAAGTAATGTCTCTGCTTTTGAATATGCTGTCTAGGATGGTCATAGCTTTTCTTCCAAGGAGCAAGCATTTTTTAATTACATGGCTTCAGTCACCATCTGCAGAGATTTTGGAGCCCAAATTACAGAGTCAAGATACAGAATATTTGGAGTCAAGATACAGAATTTGGAGTCAGGATACAGAGTAGTTCCATCACAACAGGGGTCCCTCATATTGCCCTTTTATACAAACTCCCAACTCCTTCCCAAACCCATTTCTAAACATGGATAACCCTAGTATTTTATCCATTTCTATAATTTTGCCTTTTTAAGAATGTTATATAAATGGAATCATACAGCATATAACGTCTTGTGATTGACTTTTTTTCATGTATTACAGTTCTCTGGAGATTTATCCAGGTTGTTGCATGTGTCAATAATTTATTACATTTTATTGCTCAGTAGCATTTCCCAGCATGGATGTACTACAGCTTGCTTAACAGTTGGCTCATGGAAAGACATTTACATTGTTCCCAGTTTTTTTCTATTATGAATAAAGCTGTTATAAACATATTCAGGCTTTTGTGTGACCATAGTTTTGAGATAAATGCCTGGGAGTGCAATTGCTGAGTCATATGGTAATTGCATGTTTGGTTTTTAAAAGAAACTGCCAAATTGTTTTTGAATAGCTGTACCATTTACTTTCCTACCATCAATATATGAGTGATTCAGTTTCTCTGCATCCTCACCAGTGTATGGTGTTTTCATTATATTTTATTTTAGCCAGTGTGATAGGTATGATATCTCATTGTGATTTTAATTTGCATTTCACTAATGACTAATGGTGTTGAACATCTTTTCATGTGCTGATTTGCCATTGGTGTATCTTCTTTGGTGAAATGTCTCTTCATGCTTTTTTGCCTGTTTTCTAATTGATTTTTTAAAGCTGTTCAGTGTGGAGTGTTCTTTATATATTCTAGATACTAGTCTTTTGTTGGCTATATGGTTCACAAATATTTTCTCCTAGTCCATAACTTATCTTTTTATCATCTTAGCAAAGTCTTTCAATGAGTAAATTTGAAAATTTTGAAGAAGTCCAACTCATCAATTTTTCCTTTTATGGATTGTACTTTCTGTGTAATCTGTTAAGTCTTAGTACTCTGTCTACTCCTAGATCCTAAAGATTTCCCCCATTTAAAAAAAATGTTTTACTGTTTTAAGTTTTACATTTACGTCTATGATTCATTTTGAGCTGCTTTTTGTATAAATGGGTGAGGCTTATGTTGAAGTTTATCTTATTGCCTGTGGATGTCCATTAGCTTCCCAGGTGGTATGTGGCATTAGTGGTAAAGAACCTGCCTCCCAGTACTGGAGACATGAGACAGGAGTTCAGTCTCTGCATCAGGAAGATCTTCTGGAGGAAGACATGGCAACCCTCTCCAGTATTCTTGCCTGGAGAATCCCCCTGGATAGAGGAGCCTGGTGGGCTATAGTCCATAGCGTTGTAAAGAGTTGGACATGGGTGACATGACTAGCACCCATGAATGGATGTCCAGTAGCTCCAGCACCATTTGTTGTAAAGGCTATTTTTCCTTCATTAACTTTTTTTGTACCTTTGCTAAAAATCAGTTAGGCTTAATTAGTATGGGTTTTCGCCTGTGTTCTCTGTTTTTTTTTTTTTATTCCATTGATCTGTGTGTCTGTCCTTCCACCAATACCACACAGTCTTGATAATAAGTCCTGAAATCAAGTAGAGTGATTCTTCCCATTCTGTTCTTTTTCAAGATTGTTTCACTATTCTAATTTTTTGTCTTTGCCATATAAATTTTAGAATAAACTATGTATCTAAAAAATCTCACTGGGATTTTGATAGGAATCACATTAAACCTATATGTTGATTTGGAGATAATGGACATTTTTAGTATTATTGAATCTACCAATCTATGATCATGGTCTGTCTATCCATCTATCTATTGTTTGGTTTCTTTTATCATCTTTGTATATTTTCAGCATGTAATTATGGATATATCTTGTTAGAATATTTAAGTATTTCATTTTGATCAATAATAAATGGCACTATATTTTAAGTATAAATGTTTATATATTTTTAGCTACCATATAGAAATAAAACTGATTTTGGTATGTTAATCTTGTATCCTGTGACCTCACTGAAATAATTTATTAGCTCTAGGAGGTTGGTTGTGTGCGTGTGTTTGTATGTATAGATTTCTTAGCATTTTCTATATAGATAAGGAACACTTTTATTTCTTCTTTTTCAATCTTTTTATCTTTTTTTTTCTTTCTTGTCTTATTGCAATGGCTAGAACTTCTCCCACTATGTGTTGAACCAAGAGTGGTCAAAGCAGACATTTTTGTCCTGTTCTCAATTTTAGTGGGAAAGTCACTGTTACGTTTAATGCTAGTTAAGTATACATTTTTTGTAGATACCTTTTTACCAAGTTGAGGGAGTTTCTTCTATGATTATTTATCAGAGCTTTTTTTTTGAATTATGAATGGTTGTTGAATTTGTTAAATGCTTCTGCATTGATTGATATGATTATGTGATTTTTCTTCTTTAGTTTGTTAATATGGTGGATTACACTGATTGGTTCAAATATTGAACTAGCCTTGAATTCCTGAAGGAAATTTCAGTTGGTCATGGTGTGTAATTCTTAGTAACATATTGCTGAATTCCACTTTCAAATATTTTGATAAGATTTTGTATCTAATTCATGAGGGCTATTTATTGGTAGTTTTCCCTTTCTTTCTTTCTTTCACTATCTTTGGTTTAGGTATCAATGTAATTAGTATTAATTCATAAAACAAATTGGGAAAGATTTCCTTCTTTATTTTCTAGAGAAATTGTGTAGAATTGGTGTTAATTTTCCCTCAAATATTTGGTAGAATTATCTAGTGAAACCATCTGGGCCTGGAGATTTCTTTTTTTAAGTTGATAATTCAATTTCTTTTATAGTTATAGGGATATTCAAATTATGTATTTAATATGAGACAAGTTATGGTAGTTTGGGCTTTTGAGAATTAGTTCACTTCATCTGGGCTTCCGTGATAGCTCAGTTGGTAAAGAATTCACATGCAATGCAGGAGACCCCAGTTTGATTCCTGGGTTGGGAAGATCCACTGGAGGAGGGATAGGCTACCCATTCCTAGCTTCCTGGGCTTCCCTTGTAAAACTTCAACTGGTAAAAAAATCTGCCTGCAGTGTGGGAGACCTGGGTTCAATCCCTGGGTTGGGAAGATCCCATGGAGGAGGAAAGGCTGCCAACTCCAGTATTATGGCCTGGAGAATTCCATGGACCGTATATTCCATAGGGTTGCAAAGAGTTGGACACGACTGAGCAGCTTTCACTTTTCAGTTCTCTAGGTTGTCAAATCTGTATATAGAGTTATTCATAGTATTCCTTCATCTGTTTGGTGTCTGCAGGGTTTGTAGTGATGTTTCCGCTTTCATGGTTGGTATTGGTAATTTGTGTCTTCTCTCATTTTTTCCTTGTCAGTCTTGCCTGCAGTTTGCAGTTAAACTGATCTTTTTGAAGAACCAGCTCTTTTTTTTTTTCATTGATTTCCTGTATTGTTTTTCTGTTTAATTGATTTCTGTTCTTATCTTTATTATCCCTTCTTTCTGCTTTTCTCTGTTTCTAATGTTTGCATTTAGTGCTATAAATTTCTATTTTAGCACTGCTTTAGCTGTGTTCAGCAGATTTTATGTTGTATTTTTATTTTCACTCATTTCTATGTATTTTAAAAATTTCCCCTGAGACTTGTGTCTAGTTTCCTTTTTTTTTTTTTTTTAAGATTTTCTTGTCCTGTTTTTGATTTCCAGTTTGATTCTATTATGGTCAGAGAACATTCCCCATGATTTCAATTCTTTTAGATTTGTTGAGGTTTGTTGTACAGCTCAGGATATAGCCTCTTTGTATATGTTCCTTGGGCATTTGAAAAGAATGTGTATTCTACTCTGTGTGGAGTGTTCTCTAAATGTTGATTCAATTCTATTGATTGATAGTGGTATTGAGTTTTTTCTTCTATACCCTTGCTGATATTTTATTTCTTCTATAAAATGTTCAGTGGGAGTATTGAAGTCTGGAAGTATAATAATATTGTATTTATCTGTTTCTTCTTTCAGTTCTGCTGTTTTGTGGATACACATTTAGGATTGCTCTGTCTTGGGGGATTGACCCTTTTATCTTTTATGATGTATCTTTCTGTTCTGGGCATTTTCTTTGTTCTGAAATCTATTACTTTCAGTTCAGTTCAGTCGCTCAGTCGTGTCCGACTCTTTGCGACCCCATGAATCGCAGCACGCTAGGCCTCCCTGCCCATCACCATCTCCTGGAGTTCTCTCAAACTCATGTGCATCGAGTTGGTGATGCCATCCAGCCATCTCATCCTCTGTCGTCCCCTTCTCCTCCTGCCCCCAGCATCCCTCCCAGCATCACAGTCTTTTCCAATGAGTCAACTCTTCGCATGAGGTGGCCAAAGTACTGGAGTTTTTACCTGATATTAATATAGCCACTGCTGCTTAAATTTGCTTAATGTTTGTGTATTGTGTGTTTTCTCATCTTTTTACTTTAACTAGGCCTATGTTGTTCTATTTGGAGTGAGTTCCTTGAAGATAGTATTGTATTTTTCTAAGATTTCCATTTGATTCTATCTTTTCTTTTTTGCTGAAGCTTTCTATTTTTTTGTTTCAAATATGTTTGTAATTGCTCATTAAAGCACTTTGTAATAGTGACTTTAAAATATTTATTAGATAATGCTAGCACCTCTGACATTTCTTATTGGCAGCTATTGATTTTTTAAAAATTCAGTTTCAGGCCTTCCTGCTTGTCAGTGTGGTACATGATTTTTGATCGAAACCTGGACATTTTCATATTGTATTATGAGACTCTGAATTTTATTTAACCTTCCCTTTTGGTTGACTTTCTCTGACACCACAGTGGAAGGAGGTGAGGAAGTCTACCTTGGTAAGATCAGGTGGAGTCGATGTTGACACTTGAGTGGGAATGGCTCCTTACTGCTGGGTGAGGGTGGGGATTCTGGTTCCCCACACAGTCTCCACTGACACTGTGGTAGGAGTGATCTAATTACCTTTCAGTTCAGTTCAGTCGCTTAGTTGTGTCCGACTCTTTGCGACCTGGTTGATGGCAAGTCTTGTTCTGCGCTAGAGCCCCTCTGATACTCTCCCAGAGTGCTAGGGAGGGTGCTCATTACTGCTGGGGTGGGGAGAAAGTTGCCATCCTTCATGTGGTTTCTACTGATACCGTAGGGAGGAGGAGATTACATTACTGGCCAGCAGAGGTGAAAGTCTCAGCTTTCTACTTGGCTTTCTTTGACAGCACTCTGGTGAAGGTGTTGGAGCAGCTCCTATGAGAGTTGAAATCTAAGCTTTCCTGTCAGCCTTTTCAAGTATGGCTTGGAGTAGAGTCACAGTTTTCTTAAAATTAATTAATTAGTTTGACTGCACCAGTTCT
Source organism: Capra hircus (assembly GCF_001704415.2). NCBI lineage: Eukaryota > Metazoa > Chordata > Mammalia > Artiodactyla > Bovidae > Capra > Capra hircus. Next base: position 101,283,682 of record NC_030809.1, read on the forward strand.
TGGTTGTGCCATGTGGGATTTTTGATCTTCCTTGCAGCATGCAGGATCTGTAGTTGTGTGTGAACTCTTAGTTATGCCCTGTAAACAACTCTTAGTGGCAGCATGTGAGATCTAGTTCCCTGTCCAGAGGTTGAAACCAGGCTTCCTGCATTCGGAGCACAGAGTCTTAGCCACTGGATCACTAGGGAAATCTGAAGTCACAGTTTTTATTGCGGTATTTGGCTGGAGTAGATAAGTTATTGTATAAGTTTTTTCCGTTTCACTAGGTTGATCTTTTGTTCACCCTTTGATTGGTGAAAACAAGGTTTCATTGGGACTTTTTTGTCTGTAGGCTTCCCTGATGGCTCAGCAGTGAATAATCTGCCAGCAATGCAGGAGATGTGGGTTTGATCCTTGGGTTGGGGAGATCCCCAGGTGAGGAAATGGCAACCCACTCTAGTATTCTTGCTTGAAAAATCCCATGGACAGATGAACCTGGGGGGCTACAGTCCAAAGGGTCACAAAGACTTAGACATGACTGAGTGTCAGCATTTTGTCGGTACCTGCTGATGTCATCAAGGTTCTTGGGTTCTTCAGCTTCAAGTCTGGTATATATGAGGCAAAAATAAAACCCAAGGATCTCACCATCATGATGTTCCTTGAGTTTTTATGTACTTAGCCAATCTGCTTTCTTCTCTCTGCTTTTCACAATCTTCTGTTTATTTTATACATAGCCAGGATTTTGGGGGTGATTTTTAAATTTATAGATAGTATATTCAAAAGCATTACTTTGCTGACTAAGGTTCATCTAGTCAAGGCTATGGTTTTTCCTGTAGTCATGTATGGATGTGAGAGTTGGACTGTGAAGAAGGCTGAGCGCCGAAGAATTGATGATTTTGAACTGTGGTGTTGGAGAAGACTCTTGAGAGTGCCTTGGACTGCAAGGAGATCCAACCAGTCCATTCTGAAGGAGATCAGCCCTGGGATTTCTTTGGAAGGAATGATGCTAAAGCTGAAACTCCAGTACTTTGGCCACCTCATGCGAAGAGTTGACTCACTGGAAAAGACTCTGATGCTGGGAGGGATTGGGGGCAGGAGGAGAAGGGGACAACCCAGGATGAGATGGCTGGATGGCATCACTGACTCGATGGACAAGAGTCTGAGTGAACTCCGGGAGTTGGTGATGGACAGGGAGGCCTGGCGTGCTGTGATTCATGGGGTCACAAAGAGTCGGACACGACCGAGCGACTGAACTGAACTGAACTGATGTACAAGGTTATACAATTGTACAATTTAGTGGTTCACAATTTTAAAGGTTATAGTCCACTTATATAAAGTATTAGCTGCATTCCCTATATTGTATAATATATCTTTGTGGATATATATTCTATATATTGTATAATATACTCTGTCACTCTTGTAATATAGCCTTGTAACTTACTTTATGCATATTAGTTTGTACCACTTAATTTCCTACCTCTATGTTGCCTCTCCCCTCTCCCCACTGGTAACCACTAATTTGTTTTCTGTATCTGTGAGTCTGTTTCTTTTTTGTTATATTCACTGGTTTGTGTATTTTTTATATTCCACATGTAAGTTATATCATGTAGTGTTTGTTTTTATCTGTCTGGCTACTGTAATACCCTCCAGGTTCATCCACATTGCTGCAAATGGCAAAATTTCATCCATTTTTGAGGCTGAGTAGCATTCCATTGTGCGTGTGTACGTCTCTCTTTCTCTCTCTCTCTCTATATATATGTACACCACATTTTCTTTATCCATTAATCTGTTGATGATCACTTAGGTTGCTTCCATACCTTGGCTATTGTAAATAAGGCTCCTATGAACGTTGGGGTGCATGTATATTCTTGAATTAGTGTTTGTTTTTTTTTTTTTGTATATATACCCAGGAGTAGAATTGCTGAGTCCTAGGGTGATTCTATTTTTAGTTTTTTGAGAAACCTCCATACTGTTTTCCACAGTGGCTGCACCAATTTACATTCCTAGTAACAGTGTATAGGGTTTCGTTTTTCTCCACTTCCTTGTTAACATTTGTTATTTCTAGACTTTTTGATGATAGTCATTCTGACAGGTGTGAGGTGATGTCTCATTGTGGTTTTGATTTGCATTTCTCTGATGATTAGCAATGTTGAGCATCTTTTCATGTGCCAGTTGGCCGTCTGCATGTTCTCTTTGGAGGAATGTCTCTTTAGGTCTTCTGCCCATTTTTTGAATCAGTTTTTTTTTTTTTTAATGTTGGATAGTATGAACTGTTTATATATTTTCATATCCAGGATTTCTAGTTGTACCCAGTGGTAGGAATATAGAAGAGTACCTCTACTCTATTTTCCTGGAATAATGTGTCTTTTAATTCCTCAAAATAGAGAATATTTTATTAGGAAGTTAGGAGTTGTGTGAACAAGAGTGGAATAGTTATGGGGAGAAGAAGAGAGTTTCGCTGTGGTTTATTTATAGTGTTTTTGAATGTTTGAGAAGAGTAGAGGGAATCAGATTCTGCCACTCCTAAAAACAGTGTGAGCACCAGTTGAATACTGGTGCATTTGTTCGTCCACCATTCTGCACACAGTTAGAAGTCAGCTGTATGCCTGGCAGTGAGATTGATGCTGTGCATATAGGCAGGTAAGTTTCTTTTTGCCTATTAGGAGCTCAAAAACTAGTCTATCGAAGCCTGACATCTAAATAAGCAAATAATGATAACATCTTCTCGTAAGTAAACTGAGTATTGAAGGATAAGTTGAAGTTCTATAGGTGAACTGGAAAAAGATAACGAAGGCAAAAGAAATGGCTTGCTTAAGAGCACAAAAGCATAACATTCTGTGGATTTAGGAAAACGGCAAGCATCAATGTGGAAAGAATAAGGGGGTCATATATGTGAGTGGTGCAATATTAGGCTAAAAATACAGGTTTGAGGCCTTTAATATGGTATGTCATGCTAAGGAAGTTTTACACTGTCTGCAGGCAATGGAGATTATACTTTAAGCTATTTGACTGAGCATTTTAAAATAATGATTTTTGTTATATTTATATATATTCAAATGTATCCTTTAATATCCTTTTACATATGTGGATGTAAGACTTGACAGTCTGACTTCTCTCTTTTTCTTTCTACTTTCCCCCGTACCATCATCTGTAGCTAGAAATGGGGGAGAGAAATGTTCACTTACACATCTAGAGTGCTTTGTGTAAATGTAACAGATGCACAAATGCAGCTCAGGATGAAACTATTGTTTCAAACCTGTTCTCACAGACAGTTTCAGTTTTACTGGCTGGGTGTGTGACTATGTGTTTAAATACAGTAACACCCAGTATTAATCCTAATAATCACCTCACAATTTGTTTATCCCCTCAGTCATTTCAGTTTACTTATAAACAGTGGTCTTTCATAGATTCTAGTAGAACTGTACACTGATGGGGCATATTAATTTTAGGAAATGAAAAATCCATATCTTCTCCAAGAATGGGAATGTATGATTTAGCTCATTTTGTTAAAATAGTTAAGATATTCTTTATCAGGCAGAGTGTTACATTAATTTTTCACTGTTTTCTTCTTAATCATTCACATTTATGATCACTATTTCTTCTTGTCTTTAAGTATATTCTGTTAGTATCTATAAATGTTTCCCCTCTTCTGTAATAGCATATATTCAAACCTTATGGTATCCCTAATGTATTGGTGTATTTAAAAAAATTTCGTATACAATAACACTTTATTTTTATGCTGTCTAAATCTTTTATTTAAAGACATCTGGTATGCTTGGCTCAGCGGACAAAATATGACAGTGCTGAAAAGTAGTATTAGCAATTCTTATGACTTCTTACATATTTTAAGATGTTTATGGCAGAACTTACATACTGTAGTGGATAGAGTAGCAGACTACGAAACATTTATCACTGATATACAATTGCCTGCTTGTTTGTGACCTTGGGAAGATCAGTAGCCTTTTCTGATTGAATGATTCTAATTTTAACCACAATTTTATAATTGTGAAAGAAGCAAAAATTGCTTGAAATATCTGTGTAAGAAGAATACTGAGATTTTAACATAGTTCTTATTTTTTAAATTTAGCATATTATATTGCTACTGTTAATGTTCCTGAAGTGGCTCACTTGAATTCAGTTTCTTGTAATGATTAAAAACATGCTCTTGATATAGCCAGTGGAAACTTTTTGGCTTGAATTTCTGAATGAATTATAAATGAAAATATAATACTCACCTGTACTTTTTTACTTGTTAGATAAATTCTTTAGATATTAAAACTGAATTAGTATTAAACTAAATTTGAGACATTGCTATAAATTTCAATTATGTTTTGCTGCTTACAGTTTTAATTCAGAAATATTAATTGACTGAATCCTATCTCTGTGATGAGACCATGACAAATAATGCTATTTATTAGATATGTATAAGAACCAGCTCATCGTTTGTGATATTTCAGCTTGCGTGTACTGTCCTCTGCTGGATGGAAAATGTTCTTCCAGTTCAAATGAGTCAGCACCTTGCTGCCTCACTAGTGATTTATTTTGCTTAAACTTTGAAAGTTTTGTGTTATATTTGCTAAAGATGGAGTGAAGAAAATTTCACTCACAAGCCAGATTCCCTCACATATAAGTGATTCTGGGAAGTTCTTTGATTGTGGAATAATTAATTTTGCTATAAAATTTTTACAGTTATCTGGGAAACTGGTTAAAAAGAGGAACTTAAGTTACTATGGTATGTCTATAATTTACATGTATTTGTGTATCTTTTATTGAAGCCAAAGGTCAAGATTCAGTCAAACCAGGGAACTCATCAAATTATGACCATTGGCAGTTTTTTTATGGTGAGTGGCCTTGTGATTTTTGTGCATTTCTTTTTAAGAAGTTACTTAAAAATTGTGCATGCTTGGTAGAGGTGCATGAGAAGAAGAATGCTGGAATTTTATTTAATTCACTATACACATGCCAGATATATTTTGCTTTCCTGAAAAAGTTGTACTATCTTTACTCCTTCTCTATCTGTTGCCTTTCTAAGCACGAAACCAAAGGCAAATATCCTGAGAAAAAGTGATACTTTTACTACAAAATTTTAAAGTTTCTGTCTGCCAAAATCCACTATCAACAAGATCAAAAGGCAGCTGACAACTGGGGACAATGAGTGCAATACATATGATGAACAAAGAGTTAAAAAAGCATGTAGGAAAATCCCATGGATGGAGGAGCCTGAAAGGCTGAAGCCCATGGGGTCGCTGAGAGTTGGACACAACTGAGCGACCTCACTTTCACTTTTTAGTTTTGTGCATTGGAGAAAGAAATGGCAATCCACTCCAGTGTTCTTGCCTGGAGAATCCCAGGGACGGGGAAGCCTGGTGGGCTGCCGGCTATGGGGTCACACAGAGTCGGACACGACTGAAGTGACTTAGCAGCAGCAGGATGTGTTAGGTCATCATTTCATCATTTCATCTGGAGAGCTAGGTACTGTTGTTATCTTTATGTTATAGATGAGGAAATTGAAGTTTGGAGACGTTTCACTGTTAGTGATAGATTAAGTTTGCAAACTTGTGAAATTTGTTGAATAGAAAATGCCTACTTGGTTATTTTATCGTTAATTATTAAATATAATTAAGATTATAGAACCTAATTCTCAATAATTGATGTTTCAATTTCAGCATTTGTTTATAAAATTGCATCAGTGTTTTTATTTTCTGTTAATGTGTGATTTGTTAGGTCTTGTTCTTGAATAGCTGGATTTTTTCCTTCCCTGAGAAAGTGACCTGTCTTCCCTCTACTTTCAGTAAAATTAGTTCTGATTTATATTTGGAGTCAAGGCACAGTACTAGATGATTCAAGCAGAGGAAGAAAAAAGATCTGTGGCACTTTATTTTCCACTTTCCTCTGATAAAAGTCCTAAAGGCATCTAATATATGCTGTTTTGCATTTTGCTTATATGTGTCAGGCAGAGTAGAGTGGGCAGGGATTAGAGACCTTTATATTGAAAGGAATTATTTTGAGGCTGCTGTGACAAATCCAGTGGCTTTGATTTGCTGCAATTCTATAATTTGAACACTAAGTGGCACTAAAGCCTAGGTCACAGATAAAATATTGTCTAAATTGTAAGATTCAGGGGTCTCTTGATGGGTATGGCTTTATGAAAATGCAAAAAGGATCAGCTCAAAGGTACTTTGAGTTAAAAAAAAAGATAAAAAGTTCGTTAGATAATCAAGTTATTTTTGAGAACTAGAAGTTTACCAACTCTATTGTTGTTTGAATATATTTGAAAGCAGAAAGTAAACTTGTTAAAGTGACCAAAGATGATTTACCTCCCTGCAACCTATTCTTGATTATTTTCCCTTTTTCTTTACAGAAGGGAAGTGAGTCTATACTTGCAGACAGAATGCTTCCTTATGTATGTTGTTAATCTCTTATTCTTCCACAGGTGGCAATACTGACAGTAAATACTACTTCTGAGCTCAAGCATCTTTAGAGACTATTTAGTTATACCAATAAATGTATGTTCATACATTTGATTGAATCTGGGATATATCAGTGTCATTCCAGTAAAAAACAAATTAGAATTTATTTTGGAGGGGAAGAAAATTATACTTGTTTTGTTACTTCTCTAAGCATTAAATTCTTAATTTTTTTTTCTGCTAACATTCCACTGGTTTAAATACTCTCCCCAGAAAAAAGGCATATTCTTATCTCTTAAATTTTTTTCTGGCATGTATTGGACTTCTGGTTGTATCTCTTTTCATTATTTAAAAATTATTTTTTAAAAATTACTTTCTCTAAAATTGTAACACATATACTTTACAGTCTCTTTAGGGTTAATATTTTACTAAATCATCTGAATGATAAGAATTTTGCATCATAATCCATTTACCTACCTTTTATCATTATTACTATAATTGTTACTTATCTTTTATAGAAATTAAGAGGAAAGAGCAATCTTTATATTTAGTCTGATATTTTCTATTTCTAATATTCTTACTGCTTTTACAAGTATCTGATTTCTTCTCTGGTATCCTTTCTCTTCAGACTGAAGAACTTCCTTTATCATTGCTTGTTGTTCAGGCATCTTGACAGTAACATTTCTTGTTTTTCTTTTGTCTGAATATATCTTCATTTTGGCTTTATTCTTAAAGAATATTTTTACTGGGTATACAATTTTGGGTTGGCATTTTTTCCTTTTAGAATTTTCCTATGTTGTTCTACTGTCTTCTGATGACCATAATTTCTGATGAGAAGCCAGTGTCCGTGTGAGTCCTTGTTCCTCTGAAGTACTTCGTCATTTTTTTCCTGACTACTTTTAATACTCTTCTCTTTATATTTGGTTTTCATGTTTTTGATCATACTGTGCTTAGATTTTATTGCTAAGTTACTGAAACTGTATATTCATGTCTTTCACCATAGATGAGAGATTTGGGGCCATTATTTCCTCCATTTTGTTTTGAAAGGGGGTGCACCAATTTTATTTTACATTTTAGTATCTGGGTCTTGGATTCCATTTTCACCTTTTAGTCTTTTTGATATTTTACCACAGATCTCTTTAAGGACCAGCTCACATATCATTTTATATTAGAGGTAATGTTCCCTCATCTGAGCTTCTATTATTATTTGTTTATTGTAACATTCATAATTAGTTAATCATATATATCTTTCTGCCCAGCAGGATTTTGCACTACATTAACCAGGAACTGATTCACAGAATTAACATATATGGTATTTAGCATAATAAATATTTTGAATTAAAAAAAACTAGTGAAACTCCCTTATATATAATTTAATTGTGTTGACTTCTGGTTTCTAGTTCTAGTACTTGTATTGTAGCAAACAGTATCTTGGTAAAGAAAAGAATATAAAAATGTTAATGTATATTAAACTCTGATTACAAGGGTAACATCCATTTTTATATTTTCATATAATATATGATTAGGTTTTTCAGCTATTTTATTTTATTTTTAAATGGTGTTAAAATATACATAACATAACAATTACCATCTTAACTATTTTTAAGTGTACACTTCAATGGTAATAAATAAATTTACATTGTTGTGTAGTCAATACTACCATCCATCCCTATAATTCTTTTCATCTTGTAAAACTGAAATCTATATCTATTAAACAGTAGCTCTCCATTCTATGCTTTCCCCAGCTCTTGGCAACCACCACTGTACTTTCTATCATTATGATTTTGACTGAGTAGTTGATATGAGAATTAATATATAATTTGTCTTTTTGTGACTGGCTTATTTCACTTAGGATAATGATCTCAATGAGGGCTTCCCTGGTGGCTCAGATGGTAAAGTGTCTGCCTACAATGCAGGAGACCTGGGTTTGATCCCTGGGTCAGGAAGATCCCCTGGAGAGGGAAATGGCAACCCACTCCAGTACTCTTGCCTGGAAAATCCCATGGACGGAGGAGCTTGGTAGGCTACAGTCCATGGGGTCACAAAGAGTCGGACATGACTGAGTGACTTCACTTCACATCAATGATCTCAAGGTTCATACACATTGCAGATCACATATATTGATAGGCCATCAATAAAAGTGTGTGTGAAGTGATATTTCATTATGTTTTGACTTGCATTTTCCAAATGATTAGTGATGATAAGCATCTTTTCATGAGCTTGTTAACCATTTGTATATCTTCTTTGGAGAGCTGTCTACTCAGGTCCTTTGCACATTTCTGAATTGGCTTGTTTGGTTTACTTGTTAAATTTTAGGAATTCTGTATGTATTCTGAATATTGATCCTTTATCAGATATATGATTTGCAAATATCTTCTGCTATTCTCTAGGTTGCCTTTTTACTTTATGTGAGTGAAGTCACTCAGTCATGTCCGACTCTTTGTGACCTCATGGACTGTAGCTTACCAGGCTCCTCCGTCCATGGCATTTTTCCAGGCAAGAATACTGGAGTGAGTTGCCATTGCTATTTCTGCAAAAACATTGGAATTGAAAAAGAATTGCAGTGTGGTTCATTGATAGCATCATGTTCATTTTAGGTGTACAGCAAAGTGATTCAGCTGTATATATTCTTTTTCAGATTCTTTTCCATTTTAAGTTATTACAAAGTATTGAATATAATTCTCTGTGCTGTTCAATTGGTCTTTGCGGTTTATCTATTTTATATACAGTAGTATCTGTTAACCCCACATTCCTAACTTATACCTTACTACCTCCCCCCTGTGATAACCATAAATTTGTTTTCTATGTCTGTGAGTCTGTTTTTGTTTTGTAAATAAGTCTATTTGTAAAATTTTTAAGATTTCACATAAAAATGATATCATGGTATTTGTTTGACTTACTTAGTATGATAATATCTAGGTCTATCCATGTTGCTGCAAATAACATTATTTTGTTCTTTCTTATGACTGAGTAATATCCTATTATGTATATGTACCACACCTTCTTCATCTATCCATCTGTTGATGAGCATTTAGGTTGCTTTCATGTCTGGGCTATTGTAAATTGTGCTTCTATGAACGTTGGGGTGCACATATCTTTTCAGATTAGAGTTTTCATCTTTTCCAGATATAGACTCAGGAGTAGTAGTACTACAGCAAATGATAGCTCTATTTTTAGTTTTTTGAGAAGTGTTCATACTGTTTTCCATAGTGGCTGCACCAATTTACATCCCCACTAACATTGTAAGCTCCGATACTTTGGCCCCCTGATGCCAAGAGCCAACTCATTAGAAAAAGACCCTGATTTTGGGAAAGATGGAGGGCAGGAGGAGAAGGGGACAACAGAGGATGAGATGGTTGGAGGGCATCATCAGCTTAATGGACATGAGTTTGAGTAAGCTCCAGGAGATGGTGAAGGACAGGAAAACCTGGCATGCTGCAGTCCGTGGGGTTGCAAAGAGTTGGACACGACTGAGCGACTGAAGAACAACATCAACAACCATGTAAAAGAGTTCTCTTTTCTCTACACTCTCTCCAGCATTTATTATTTGTAAAGTTTTGATGATGGCCATTCTGACTGGTATGGGTAATATTTCATTGTAGTTTTGATTTGCACTTCTCTAATAAGTAGCGATGTTGAGCACCTTTTCATGTGCCTATCAGCCATCTGTATGACTTCTTTGGAGAAATGTATATTTAGGTCCTCTGCCCACTTTAAAAAACATTTGTTTACTTATTTATTTGACTGTGCCAGGTCTCGGTTGTGGCATGTGAGATTTAGTTCCCTGACCAAGGGTTGAATTGAGGTCCCCTGCATTAGGAGCACAGAATCTTAACCATGATTGGGTTGTTTGGTTTGTTTTTTTTTTTTAATTTTGTCTGACATTACTATAGCCATTCCTGTTTTCTTTTGTTTGCTATTTGCGTGAAATATCTGTTTTCATTCTTTCACTTTCAACCTGTTTGTGTCTTTGGTTCTCAGGTGAGTCTCTTGTAGAAAGCATATAGTTGAATCATATGTTTTTATCCATTTTCCAGTCTCTGTCTTTTGATTAGGGTGTTTAATTCATTTACATTTAATTATAGGAGAAGGTATAATCCAGAGTAAAATGTGATTAAAAGTAGAGGTAGCTTTCTTAGTCCCGATGAGAAACTTTTGAGTGTACTGGGGCAGGGGTGAGTCATTTTATTTGGATATTAACGGAAAGGATGCAGGAAGTTGGACCACTTATGGACATCCGAATTACAAATAAAAGAATGGGTTACCTATTGGGATAAGTGTGGGAAAACTTTTAGAATGGTAAGTGTCTATGGAGGGTTGTGGAGAAAACATCTAGAATGACTCAGAATAATGGTAAATTCTAGCTGATTTGCAAGTATTAAATCCATGGGTTCAAGCTGGAGGCTATAAATGAAAGGAAGGATTCTGTTTTCAAAAGTATTTTCAAGCCCACAGCAAACATTATTCTCAATGGTGAAAAACTGAAAGCATTTCCTCTACAATCAGGAACAAGACAAGGGTGTCCACTCTCACCACTATTATTCAACATAGTTTTGGAAGTCCTAGCTACAGCAATTAGAGAAAAAAAAGTAAATAAAAGGAATCCATTTAGGAAAAGATGTAAAACTCTCACTGTTTGCAGATGACATGATACTGTACATAGAAAACCCAAAAGAAACTATCAGAAAATTACTAGAACTAGTTAGTAAATTTGGCAAAGTTGCAAGATACAAGGTCAATACACAGAAATCGCTTGCATTCTTATATACTAACAATGGAAAATCAGAAAGAGAAATTAAGGAATTAGTACCATTCACCATTGCAACAAAAATAGTAAAATATCTAGGAATAAACCTACCCAAGGAGACAAAAGACCTATATATGGAAAACTATAAGACACTGATGAAAGAAATCAAAGATGACATAAACAGATGAAGAGATATTCCATGTTCCTGGGTAGGAAGAATAAATATTGTGAAAATGATTATACTACCAAATGCAATCTGCAGATTCACTGTGATCCCTATCAAATTACCAATGGCATTTTCCACAGAACTAGAATGAAAACTTTCACTATTTATATGGAAACACAAAAGACCCCAAATAGCCAAAACAGTCTTGAGAAAAAAAAAATGAAGCTGGAGGAGTCAACCTTCCTGACTTCAGGCTATTCTACAAAGCTACAGTCATCAAGACAGCATGGTACTGGCACAAAAACAGAAATATAGACCAATGGAACAAGATAGAGAACCCAGACATAAACCCACACACCTGTGGGTACCTTATTTTTGATAAAGGAAGCAAGAATATACAATAGCACAAAGATAGCCTCTTCAATAAGTGGTCCTGGGAAAACTGGACAGCTATGTGCAAAAGAATGATATTAGAACACTACCTATCACCATACACAAAGATAAACTCAAAATGGATTAAAGACCTAAATGTAAGGTCAGAAACTATTAAACTCTTGGAGGAAAACTTAGAACACTCTATGACATAAACCAAAGCAAGATCTTCTATGACCTACCTCCTAGAGTAATGGAAATAAAAACAAAAATAAGCAAGTGGGACCTAATTAAACTTAAAAGCTTTTGCACAGCAAAGGAAACTATAAACAAGGTGAAAAGACGACCCTGAAAATGGGAGAAAATAATAGCTAAGGAAACAACTGGAAAATAATTGATTTCTAAAATATACAGGCAGCTCATACAACTCACACCAGAAAAGCAAACAACCCAGTCAAAAAGTGGGAAAGGGACCTGAAGAGACATTTCTCCAAAGACGACATACAGATGTAACAAGCACATGAAAAGATGCTCAATATCGCTCATTATTAGAGAAATGCAAAACTACAATGAGATACCATCTCACACCAATCAGAATGGCCATCATCAAAGTCTACAAACAATAAATGCTGGAGAGGGTGTGGAGAAAAGGAAACACTCTTGCATTCCTAGTTGGAATGTAGACTGATACAACCATTATGGAAGATGGTATGGAGATTCCTTAAAAAGCTAGGAGTAAAACCACTATATGACCTAGCAATCCCACTCCTATGCATATACCCTGAGGAAACCAAAATTGAAAAAGATATGTGTACCCAGATGTTCATTGTAACACTATTTACAATAGCTAGAACATGGAAGTAACCTAGATGTCCATTGACAGATGAAAGGATAAAGAAACTGTGGTACATGTATATAGTAAAATACTACTCAGCCATGAAAATGAATGCATTGGAACCCATTCTAATGAGGTGGATGAACCTAGAGCCTATTATACAGTGTGAAGTAAGTCAGAAAAAGAAATATAAATATTGTATACTGACACACATATATGGAATCTAAAAAGATGGCACTGATGAATTTATTTTCAGGGCAGCAATGGAGAAACAGAAGTAGAGAATAGACTATGGACATGGAGGGAGGAGAAGAGGGAGAAGGGGAGATGTATGGAGGGAATAACATAGAAATTTACAATACCGTATGTATAATAGATAGCCAATGGGAATTTGCTGTGTAACTCAGGAAAATCAAGCAGGGGCTCTGTGACAGGCTGAAGGGTGGGCATGGGGAGGGAGATGTGAGGGAGATCTAGAAGGGAGGGGACATGGGTGTACCTATGGCTGATTCTTATTGATATATGACAGAAAACCACAAAATTCTGTAAAGCAATTATTCTTCAATTAAAAAGTTTTTAAAAAAAGTCTTTTTAGATGTTACCTACTTTGGAAGTTCTTACAGGGAGGTCAAAGAATAACCTGTTGGAACTTGATGGTTACCTTAGTGTGCTGACCACTGATTTTTTTAAGGCAAGTGTCAAATATTTAATTTTTTCCACTATATAGTATTTTATATATTTATGTATTCAAATGTATGAGTGTTTATGGTTTTTGTGCTATGTGCTTTACCTAAAAATTATAAAGAATTCACTCCTCATGTTTTATTTTCTTCCATTCATATATGATTTAGTTATTATTATTTCTAAAGTTTGGATCTTTATTTTATCAGGAATACATACTGATATAAGACATTAAATAAGGTTTTGTTTTATTTTAATTTAGAAAATGGCTAGCCAGGAGTGAAGTCATCAACATAATGGAATAAGAGTTTTCTGCTATATTTCCCTCAAAAACTACCAATTTAGATGATTGCCCATGGACAGGAAAGGCTTTGTAGAAGTCCAGGAGTCCAATGGAGAAATTCCAGCACACTGTTGGAGCAAAAAAGAATCTGGCATTGGATGTGTTTAAGAGGGTAAGAGCTCAATGCCAAAGAATGCTCAAACTACTGCACAGTTGCACTCATCTCACACGCTAGTAAAGTAATGCCCAAAATTCTCCAAGCTAGGCTTCAACAGTATGTGAACCATGAACTTCTAGATGTTCAAGTTAGTTTTAGAAAAGGCAGAGGAACCAGAGATCAAATTGCCAACATCGATTAGATCATCGAAAAAGCAAGAGAGTTCCAGAAAAATATGTTAAAAAAAAGTGAAAGTGAAATTGCTCAGTCGTGTCCGACTCTTTGCAACTCCATGGACTGTAGCCTACCAGGCTCCTCCCTCCATGGGATTTTCCAGGCAAGAATACTGAAGTGGGTTGCAATTTCTCTCTCCAGGAGATCTTCTTGACCCAGGGTTTGAACCGGGGCCTCCCACATTGTAGGCAGATGCTTTACCATCTGAGCCACCAGGGAAATCCATACAGAAAAATGTGTACTTCTGTTTTATTGACTATGCCAAAGCCTTTGACTGTGTGGATCACAACAAAATGTGGAAAATCCTTCAAGAGATGGGAATACCAGACCACCTGACCTGCCTCTTGATAAATCTGTATGCAGGTCAGGAAGCAACAGTTAGAACTGGACATGGAACAACAGACTGGTTCCAAATCGGCAAAGAAGTACGTCAAAGCTGTATATTGTCACCCTGCTTATTTAACTTATATGTAGAATACATCATGAGAAATGCTGGGCTGGATGAAGCAGAAGCTGGAATCAAGATTGCCGGGAGAGAAATATCAATAACCTCAGATATGCAGATGACACCACCCTTATGGCAGAAGTGAAGAAGAGCTAAAGAGCCTCTTGATGAAAGAAGAGAGTGAAAAAGTTGGCTTACAGCTCAACATTCAGAAAATGAAGATCATGGCATCTGGTCCCATCACTTCATGGGAAATAGATGGAGAAACAGTGTCAGACTTTATTTTTTGGGGCTCCAAAATCCTTGCAGATGGTGATTGCAGCCATGAAAGCATGTAGAGCAGGTGTATCCATAGGAAAAGTTTAAGAAAGCCTGAGAATTCCTAACAGAGTGGACAGAAGGTATTTCTCTTCTGAAGCCAGCCAGTAAAGGGTGAAGGAATTTATTGCTTCTTCATATGTGAAAACAGCAATGAAAGACTTTGAGGAACATCAAAAATCAAGGAAACTGACCCCAAAGATATAGAGATCTGTGATTTTCCTAATACAGAATTTAAAATAGATGTTGTAAGGAAGCTCAGTGTCTAGTAAGACAACGCAGAAAGACAATTTAATAAAATCAGGAAAATAATACATAATAACAAGAAGTTTAACATAGATACAGAGATCATAAAAAGGATTGAACAGGAATTTTGGAGCTCAAAAGGACAGTAAGTGAAATGAAAAATGCAAGAGTGAGCAACAACAGGCTGAATCAAGCAGAAGAAAAAAATTTTAAAATAGAAGATAGGTCATTTGAAATTATCCAGTCAGAGGAGAACAAAGGAAAAGAATGAAAAAGTGTAAATAAAATGTACATGAATTATGGAATTCGTTAAAAGAAAGTCTATGCATTATACAGGCTCAATATTCAGTAAACTAAGATCATGGCATCTGTTCCCATCACTTCATGGGAAATAGATGGGGAAACAGTGTCAGACTTTATTTTTTGGGGCTCCCAAATCACTGCAGATGGTGACTGCAGCCATGAAATGAAAAGACGCTTACTCCTTGGAAGGAAAGTTATGACTAACCTAGATAGCATATTAAAAAGCAGAGACATTACTTTGCCAACAAAGGTCCGTCTAATTAAGGCTATGGTTTTTCCAGTGGTCATGTATGGATGTGAGGTTGGACTATAAAGAAAGCTGAGCACCAAAGAGTTGATGCTTTTGAACTGTGGTGTTGGAGAAGACTCTTGAGAGTCCCTTGGACTGCAAGGAGATCCAACCAATCCATCCTAAAGGAGATCAGTCCTAGGTGTTCATTGGTAGGGCTGATATTGAAGCTGAAACTCCAGTACTTTGGCCACCTGATGTGAAGAGCTGACTCATTTGAAAAGACTCTGATGCTGGGAAAGATTGAGAAGGGGATGACAGAGGGTGAGATGGTTGGATGGCATCGCCAACCCAATGGACATGAATTTGGGTCAACTCTGCGAGATGGTGATGGACAGGGAAGCCTGGCGTGCTGCTGTCCATGGGGTCTCAAAGAGTTGGACGTGACTGAGTGACTGAACTGAATTGAATGCATTATACAATATTGGAGTCCCAGAAGAGAAGAGAGAAAGGGGCGGGTAGAGAGCTTATTTAAATGAGTAATGGATCATAACATCAAAAATCTGGGGAGAGATTTGGATATCCAAATTCATGAAGTTCACAGATTCCACAAAATTTTCAACCCAAAACAATCTTCTCCAAAACACAGTATAATAAAACTGTCTAAAATCAGAGAGAATTTTAAAAGCATCAAGAGAAAAGATATTCCTCACATACAAGGGAATCCCCATAAGAGTATCAGTGGATTTCATAGCGGAAACTTTGCAGGCCAGAAGAAAGTGCCATTATATATTCAAACTGCTGAAAGGTAAAAACTGCCACCCAAAACACTCGTCAAAGTTGTTCTTCAGAATTAAGGAGACATAGTTGAAAGTTCTTTAAGCTGAAATGAAGGATTCAGTAGGGCACAAGGTGACTGTGGACAAGCCAGTATGTTTTCTAACTTTACTATATACTCAGAAATCTCAGGTGTTATCTCATAGTTTGAATTTTAAGAATTTGCTTTCTAATAAGTTCCCAGGTAATAACAATGCTAATGATCCATGTATAATACTTTGAGTTTCAAGGACTAATTCAGTGCATTTTAAAATCATCTAGGGAGCTTTTTAAATTTCCACTGTATGGTTCGCAGCCTTACCATTTAAATCAGAATATAGAGGAGTGAGAACTAGGGATAAGTATATTTTAGGGACCCCAGGTGATTTGAAAGTAGAGTGAAATTTGGAAACTACTGCTGCTGCTGCTGCTAAGTCGCTTCAGTCGTGTCCGACTCTGTGCAGCCCCATAGACGGCAGCCCACCAGGCTCCCCGTCCCTGGGATTCTCCAGGCAAGAACACTGGAGTGGGTTGCCTACTGGAAGTATGCTAAAATACTCCCCCACTACCTTCTTGTGAATACAAGACACTTTGTTTAGGCCATTTTCATTGTAATATAAAATGGAGATCCAGCTGATTGGTGGGAATAGGCAAGTGGAAGATACTTATATATATGTATTTATTTGTATACCTGTCTATCTAAAATTAATCAATCTATCTGTCTATCTGCCTATCATCTATCTATCTTACATGACATATATAAGAGCTGGAGAGAGAACTAAAGTAGAAACTGAAGAATATGACTCTATATCACCCTGGTGTTTTTGGTGGAGGCACTTAACCCAGAAATGAATTACCTTTAAAGGTTTCATTGCCAGAGGGGGGGAAAAAAACTTCCTTTACTAATTGCTCTTTGCTTACTGTCTATCCACATGTATAATCTCAGTTAAACTTGATGAAAATATTTGCAACACATACTGACAGAATAGTATCCAGAAGGTATAACAAACACCTAAAAGATGAAAACCCTAATTTAAAAAAAAAATGAGCAAAAGACACAAACAGGAACTTCTCCAAAGATGGAACACAAATAGCTTATAAATATAGAAACGCTGCTCAACCTTGTTTGCAATCAAGTAAATGCAAATAAAAATTGCAAGATACAATTTCAGATCCACAAGACTGGCAAAACAAATGGAATGGAAATTAAGTGTTGATGAAGATATGGGACAACAAGAATTTCATCCTTTACTGTTGGCCCCAGAAAGTGATATGATCACTTGGGAAAACAGTTTAGCTTTACCTACTAAAATTGAACTTCTTAGTGTAAGTCGTTCAGTCGTGCCTGACTCTTTGTGACCCCATGGACTATACAGTGCGTGGAATTCTCCAGGCCAGAATACTGGAGTGGGTAACTGTTCCCTTCTTTAGGGGATCTTTCCAACTGAGGGATCAAACCCAGGTCTCCCGCATTGCAGGAAGATTCTTTACCAGCTGAGCCACCAGGGAAGCCCTTCTTACAATCTTATAATTCCACATTCTGTTGTAGGAATATGCTTTAGAAAGGCTTTTGCACAAATGTACCAGAAAAAAATGTATAAAAATATTTATGTCAGGGGCAGCGGCCTAGAGTGCCAGGCTGTGACGGCGCAGGAACGGCTGAGAGGAACTACCCTGTGTCCGAGGTCAGTGGTGGCCGGGAGGAGCTACCCAGCGTCCGAGGTCAGTAGCAGCTGGGAGGAGACACCCCAGGTCCGAGGTCAGGGGCGGGTGGGAGAAGCCACCTCGCGCCCGAGGCCAGGGACAGTGACCCTGAGGAGCCACCCCGAGCCCGAGGCCAGGAGCGGCAGCTGGGAGGAGCCGGAGGCCAGGGCCAACGGCTGGGAGGAGCAACCTGAGGAGCGGTGGCTGCGCAGGCACAGGAGGGCCTAGAGGAGCTATCCCACATTGAAGATCAGGAACGGCGGTGGTAAGGAGATACCCCTTGTCCAAGGTAAGGAGCAGCGGCTGTGCTTTGCTGGAGCAGCCGTGAAGAGATACCCCACGCCCGAGGTAAGAGAAACCCAAGTAAGATGGTAGGTGTTGCAAGAGGGTATCAGAGGGCAGTCACACTGAAACCATACTCACAGAAAACTAGTCAATCTAATCACACTAGGACCACAGCCTTGTCTAACTCGAGGAAACCAAGCCATGCCCGCGGGGCAACCCAGGGTGGTCGGGTCATGGTGGAGAGGTCTGACAAAATGTGGTCCACTGGAGAAGGGAATGGCAAGCCACTTCAGTATTCTTGCCTTGAGAACCCCATGAACACTATGAAAAGGCAAAATGATAGGATACTGAAAGAGGAACTCCCCAGGTCAGTAGGTGCCCAATATGCTACTGGAGATCAGTGGAGAAATAACTACAGAAAGAATGAAGGGATGGAGCCAAAGCAAAAACAATACCCAGTTGTGGATGTGACTGGTGATAGAAGCAAGATCCGATGCTGTAAAGAGCAATATTGCATAGGAACCTGGAATGTCAGGTCCATGAATCAAGGCAGATTGGAAGTGGTCAAACGAGATGGCAAGGGTGAACGTTGACATTCTAGGAATGAGCGAACTAAAATGGACTGGAATGGGTGAACTGAACTCAGATGACCATTATATCTACTACTGTGGGCAGGAATCCCTCAGAAGAAATGGAGTAGCCATCATGGTCAACAAAAGAGTCCGAAATGCAGTACTTGGATGCAGTCTCAAAAATGACAGAATGATCTCTGTTTGTCTCCAAGGCAAACCATTCAACATCACAACTAATGCCTCAACTAATAATGCCAAAGAAGCTGAAGTTGAACGGTTTTATGAAGACCTACAAGACCTTTTAGAACTGACACCCAAAAAAGATGTCTTTTTCATTATAGGGGACTGGAATGCAAAAGTAGGAAGTCAAGAAACACCTGGAGTAACAGGCAAATTTGGCCTTGGAATGCGGAATGAAGCAGGGCAAAGACTAATAGAGTTTTGCCAAGAAAATGCACTGGTCGTAGCAAACACCCTCTTCCAACAACACAAGAGAAGACTCTACACATGGACATCACCAGATGGTCAACACTGAAATCAGATTGATTATATTCTTGTAGCCAAAGATGGAGAAGCTCTATACAGTTAACAAAAACGAGACCAGGAGCTGACTGTGGCTCAGATCATGAACTCCTTATTGCCAAATTCAGACTCAAATTGAAAACAGTAGAGAAAACTGCTAGAAAATTCAGGTATGACCTAAATCAAATTCCTTATGATTATACAGTGGAAGTGAGAAATAGATTTAAGGGCCTAGATCTGATAGATAGAGTGCCTGATGAACTATGGAATGAGGTTCATGACATTGTACAGGAGACAGGGATCAAGACCATCCCCATAGAAAAGAAATGCAAAAAAGCAAAATGGCCATCTGGGGAGGCCTTACAAATAGCTGTGAAAAGAAGAGAGGCGAAAAGCAAAGGAGAAAAGGAAAGATATAATCATCTGAATGCAGAGTTCCAGAGAATAGCAAGAAGAGATAAGAAAGCCTTCTTCAGTGATCAATGCAAAGAAATAGAGGAAAACAACACAATGGGAAAGACTATAGATATCTCTTCAAGAAAATTAGAGATATCAAGGGAACATTTCATGCAAAGATGGGCTTGATAAAGGACAGAAATTGTATGGACCTAACAGAACCAGAAGATATTAAGAAGAGGTGGCAAGAATACCCAGAAGAACCGTACAAAAAAGATCTTCATGACCCAGATAATCATGATGTGATCACTCATCTAGAGCCAGACATCTCGGAATGTGAAGTCAAGTGGGCCTTAGAAAGCATCACTACGAACAAAGCTAGTGGAGGTGATGGAATTCCAGTGGAGCTGTTTCAAATCCTGAAAGATGATGCTGTCAAAGTGCTACACTCAATATGCCAGCAAATTTGGAAAACTCAGCAGTGGTCACAGGACTGGAAAAGGTCAGTTTTCCTTCCAATTCCAAAGAAAGGCAATGCCAAAGAATACTCAAACTACTGCACAATTGCACTCATCTCACATGCTAGTAAAGTAATGCTCAAAATTCTCCAAGCCAGGCTTCAGCAATATGTGAACTGGGAACTCTCTGATGTTCAAGCTGGTTTTGGAAAAGGCAGAGGAACCAGAGATCAAATTGCCAACATCTGCTGGATCATGGAAAAAGCAAGAGAGTTCCAGAGAAACATCTATTTCTGCTTTATTGACTATGCCAAAGCCTTTGACTGTGTGGATCACAATAAACTGTGGAAAATTCTGAAAGAGATGGGAATACCAGACCACCTAACCTGCCTCTTGAGAAACCTATATGCAGGTCAGGAAGCAACAGTTAGAACTGGACATGAAACAACAGACTGGTTCCAAATAGGAAAAGGAGTACGTCAAGGCTGTATATTGTCACCCTGCTTATTTAACTTCTATGCAGAGTACATCATGAGAAACGCTGGACTGGAAGAAACACAAGCTGGAATCAAGATTGCAGGGAGAAATATCAATAACCTCAGATATGCAGATGACACCACCCTTATGGCAGAAAGTGAAGAGGAACTCAAAAGCCTCTAGATGAAAGTGAAAGAGGAGAGTGAAAAAGTTAGCTTAAAGCTCACCATTCAGAAAACGAAGATCATGGCATCCGGTCCCATCACTTCATGGGAAATAGATGGGGAAACAGTGGAAACAGTGTCAGACTTTATTTTTTCGGGCTTCAAAATCACTGCAGATGGTGATTGCAGCCATGAAATTAAAAGACGCTTACTCCTTGGAAGAAAAGTTATCACCAACCTAGATAGCATATTCAAAAGCAGAGACATTACTTTGCCGACTAAGGTCCGTCTTGTCAAGGCTATGGTTTTTACTGTGGTCATGTATGGATGTGAGAGTTGGACTGTGAAGAAAGCTGAGCGCCGAAGAATTGATGATTTTGAACTGTGGTGTTGGAGAAGACTCTTGAGAGTCCCTTGGACTGCAAGGAGATCCAACCAGTCCATTCTGAAGGAGATCAACCCTGGGATTTCTTTGGAAGGAATGATGCTAAAGCTGAAGCTCCAGTACTTTGGCCACCTCATGCGAAGAGTTGAGTCATTGGAAAAGACTCTGATGCTGGGAGGGATTGGGGGCAGGAGGAGAAGGGGATGACCGAGGATGAGATGGCTGGATGGCATCACTGACTCGATGGATGTGAGTCTGAGTGAATTCCGGGAGATGGTGATGGACAGGGAGGCCTGGCGTGCTGGGATTCATGGGGTTGCAGAGTCGGACTCGACTGAGCAACTGAACTGAACTGAACTGAAAATTTACTGAATCTAACCTTCAGTAAGAGAAGAATACATAAGTGAAGTGAAAGTGAAAGTTGCTCAGTTGTGTCCAAGTATTTGAGACCCTATGGACTATAGCCCTCCAGGCTCTTCTGTCCATGGGGATTCTCCAGGCAAAAATACTGGTGTGGGTTGCCATGCCTTTCTCCAGGGAATCTCCCCCCTGCCCCAAGCGATTTAACCTGGGTCTCTTGCTTTACAGACAGATTCTTTACCATCTGAGTCACTCACAAACTCACAGTACTAATAATAAAGAGGGGCTTTCCTGGTGGCTCAAGTGGTAAAGAATCTCCCTGCCAATGCATGAACAGCAGGATACATGTGTTCGGTCCGTTGGGATCAATCCCCTGGAGATTGGTTGGGAAGACACCTTGGAGAAGGAAATGGCAACCCACTCCTGTATTCTTGGAGAATCCCATGAACAGAGGAACCTGATGGGCTTCAGTTCACAGGGTTGCAAAGAGTAGGAATAACTGAGCACGCATGCACCGCCCCTTCCCCACCCCCCCCCCCCCCCCGCCCACACTAATAAAGAGCTGTGAAGTTATTATTTGCCCAGCAATACTATACAGGCATTATACATATTATCAAACATAATCCTCAACAGTTAATGATATTGGTACAGTTATTATCTGCATTTTAAAATCAGGATACAGACCTTTATAGAGAATTATAGATTTTCCCAAGGCAGTACGATTTGATTCAGCATTTAAGTCCCAGATGTAGCTGTTAATCACCATGCCATTGGGATTGGGATATAGCAGCTTATGGAGAAGGCAAGGCACCCCACTCCAGTGCTCTTGCCTGGAAAATCCCATGGACGGAGGAGCCTGGTAGGCTGCAGTCCATGGGATCGCTGAGAGTTGGACACGACTCAGTGACTTCACTTTCAGTTTTCACTTTCATGCATTGGAGAAGGAAATGGCAACCCACTCCAGTGTTCTTGCTTAGAGAATCCCAGGGACAGTGGAGCCTGGTGGGCTGCCGTCTATGGGGTCGCTGGGAGTCGGACACGACTGAAGTGACTTAGCAGCAGCAGCAGCAGCAGCAGCTGCTTGTTCTTAAAGTGTGATTGCTCGACCAACATCATTACAATCACCTGGCTATGTGTAAGACAAGGTGAGGCCCAACAATTAATGGCTTAACATGTGTGTCAGGTGATTTAAATGCACATAAAAGTTTGAGAACCATTGGACATACAAGATTTTACTAAATATTAATTAAAAAAGAGGTTACTATTTCAAAAAGAGAGAGGGATAGTCACTAAATGATAATGAGTTAACTGGCACATTTTCTTTCTTGAAACTTTAAAAAAACTTTTAACTTTTTCCAGTTTTAATAAGGTATAATTGACATATAATATAAGTTTAAGGTATATAATGTGATGATTTGATACACATGTATATTGCAAAATGATTACCATATTAAGCTTAGGTAATGCTTTCATCAACTCATGTAATTATCTTTTCTTGTAGTAAGAACATTTAAGATTTATTCTCTTAGCAACTTTCAAGTATATAATACAGTGTTAAATATAGTCACTATGTTCCCTGATGGCTCAGATGTTAAAGAATCTGTCTGCAGTGCTAGAGACTCGGATTCAATCCCTGGGTTGGGAAATACCTTGGAGAAGGAAATGACTATCCACTCTAGTTTTCTTGCCTTCAGAATCCCATGGACAGAGGAGCCTGGAGGGCTACAGTCTATGGGGTTGCAAAGAGTTGGACACAGCTGAGCGACTTTCACTTCACATGCTGTTTATTAGTTCCTCAGGACTTTTTAACATTATAATTAGTAGTTTGTACACTTTGACCAGTATCTCCCCATTTTTTCCCACCCTGTCACCTGGCAGTCACTGTTCTACCCTCTTTCTATGAGTTAGGGTTTTTTAGATTCCATATATAAATTAGTATTTTTCTTAATCTGTTTTATTTATTACACTTAGCATAATACCCTCAAGGTTCATCCATGTTGTCACAAATGGCAGCATTTCCTTATTTTTATGGCTGAATAATATTCCATTGTATATATACCCTACATTTTCTTTGCCACTCATCCATAATAGATATTTAGGTTGTTTTCATATCTTGGCTGTTGTGAATAATGTTGCCATGAACATGGTGGTGCAAATATCTTTTTAAAACAGTGATTTCTTTTCCTTCAGATATGTATCATGAAGTGGGATTGCTGGATCACATGGCACTTCCTAATTTTTGAGGAAGCTTCATGCTGGTTTTTCCCCCATAGTGGCAGCAAAGTGTGCCCTTTTGGTTTCTGAAAGAATATATGATGTAATCACATTAACTTTTTAAAGAATGTTTGATGAAATTCACAGTGAAGCTATTTGCATCTGTGCTTTTCTTTGTAGGAAGATTTTAAATTACTAATTTAATCTGTTTTACTTGTTATATGTCTATTCAGATTTTCTATTCTTGTTTCAATTTTAATAGTTTGTCTTTCTTGAAATATGTCTATTTAATGTTATTAATATGTTGGCATAGTATTCCAATATTCATAATATTTCCTTACAATTCTTTACATTTCTGTAAGTATAGTAGTGTAGTCTATGTCTCCTTAACATAATGACTTATTTCTATGTCTTCTTGAAGTATGCGATATATTTATAATAATCATTTTGTCTTTGTCTACTATTTTTGCTTATCTGTTTTATTTCTATTTTTCTTGATTGATTGTTAAATCCTCACTATGGGTTGTATTTTCCTGCATTTTAACATGCCTTATAATGTTTTATTAGTTGCTAAACACTGTGAATTTTACCTTGCTGAATACTGGGTAATTTTTAATTCCTGTAAATATTTTGAGTGTTTTTTTTTTTTTTTAAGGACACAGTTAAGTTACTTGGGAACAATTTATCCTTTCAAATCTTGCTTTTAAGGAACAAAGCAGTCTTTAAGCTAGGGCTAATTTTTCCCCACATCTGACACAATGCATTTCTAAGTAATCTATCCAGTGCCCTGTGAATAATGTGTTTTTTTTTACATGCTTAATCATTATCCAGCTGAAAACTGGAGGGGTCCCTCTACACATCTCCCTCTCTGTATATCTCTTTCTTCTTTTGTCTGCCTTGCTCACTCTAATTACCTTGCCCCCTACCCTCCACCCCTGAAGGTAGTCTCTACTCCTAAATTTCATCTGTTCAACGTAAGGAGACCATCAAGCTATGCTTGAGTCCCCCTTCTTGTACTACAGCCATTCTCTAAACTTTGGTAAGCTGGAGCATTCAGACGGTCCACTTTGTTTCCCTGTCTTAGGGATCACTGTTCTGCATTGCCCATGTTAAATAACTGTGTTTCACATATTTTGTTCAGGTTTTATAAAGGAGAGTAAATCTAATCACTGTTTCTGTAGTGACTAGAAGTGAAACTGGAGCTTGTATTTTAGGGGAGATAGTTAATAAAAAGATGATTAATGTAAATTAAGATTTGAGTTCTTCAAAAAGAGATTTCAGGGAAAATTTTCTTGAGGATGAACTTTTAGCTCTAAATCTGAATAATGAGGAGAATGTCATTTGAAGATTTAGGGGAAGAGAGTTCTGGCATAGGGTAAAAATCTGGCTAGTGCAAAGGCGCTGCACCTAGAATAGACGATTTGAATCAACTCTATCTCTTTGTTTTAAAATTAATTAATTTATTTTAATTGGAGGCTAATTATGATATTGTAGTGGTTTTTGCCATACATTCACATGAATCAGCCATGGGTATACATGAGTTCCCCATCCTGAACCTCCTTCCCACCTCCCTCCCCATCCCATCCCTCAGGGTCATCCCAGTGCACCAGCCCTGAGCACCCTGTCTCATGCACTGAACCTGGACTGGCAATCTATTTCACATATGATAACATACATGTTTCAATGCTATTCTCTCAGATCATCCCACTCTTGCCTTCTCCCACAAAGTCTAAAAGTCTGTTCTTTACATCTGTGTCTCTTTTGCTGTCTCGCATATAGGGTCTACCATCTTTCTAAATTGCATTTATATGCGTTAATATACTGTATTGGTGGAAAAGGAAATGGCAACCCACTCTAGTACTCTTGCCTGGAAAATCCCATGGACAGGGGAGCCTGGTAGGCTACAGTCCATGGGGTTGCTAGGAATCGGATATAACTCAACGACTTTGCTTTCACTTTTCACTTTCATGCATTGGAGTAGGAAATGGCAACCCACTCCAGTATTCTTGCCTGGAGAATCCTGGGAACGGAGAGGCCTGGTGGGCTGCTGTCTATGGGGTTGCACAGAGTCGGATGTTACTGAAGCAACTTAGCAGCAGCAGCATGCTGTATTCGTGTTTTTCTTTCTGACTTACTTCACTCTGTATAATAGGCTCCAGAGTTTCATCCACCTCATTAGAACTGATTCAAATGCATTCTTTTTAATGGCTGAGTAATATTCCATTGTGTATATGTACCACAGCTTTCTTATCCATCATCTGGCTGATGGACATCTAGGTTGCCTCCATGGCCTGGCTCTTATAAACGGTGCTGTGATGAACATTGGGGTACACGTGTCTCTTTCAGTTTTGGTTTCCTCAGTGTGTATGCCCAACAGTGGGATTGCTGTGTTGTATGGCAGTTCTGTTTCCAGTTTTTAAAGGAATCTCCACACTGTTCTCCATAGTGGCTGTACTAGTTTGCGTTCCCACCAACAGTGTAAGAGGGTTCCCTTTTCTCTGCACCCTCTCCAGCATTTATTGTTTGTAGACTTTTGGATAGCAGCCATTCTGACTGGTGTGAGATGGTAGCTCATTGTGGCTTTGATTTGCATTTCTCTAATAATGAGTGATGTTGAGCATCTTTTCATACGTTTGTTAGCCATCTGTATGTCTTCTTTGGAGAAATGTCTGTTTAGTTCTTTGGCCCATTTTTTGATTGGATTGTTTATTTTTCTGGAATTGAGCTGCATGAGCTGCTTGTATATTTTTGAGATTAATTTCAATCCTATCTCTTCAACCTCGTCATTTGCAGTTGCCTTATTGAAAGTGAAAGTGAAAGTGGTTTAGCCGTGTCCAACTCTTTGCAACCCATACAGTCCATGGAATTCTCCAGGCCAGAATACTGGAGTGGGTAGCAGTTGTCTTATTATGACCTTATTATTCAGCCAATATGAGCTCTTTTTAAAATTTATTTTTAATTGGAGGATAATTGCTTTACGATATTGTGTTGGTTTCTGCTATACATCAACATGAATCAGCCTTAGGTATACATATGTCCTCTCCCTCTTGAACCTCCCACTCACCTCCCACCCCATCCCACCTCTCTAGGTCGTCACAGAGAACTGGCTTTTGAGCTCCTTTCAATTCCTTAATTAAACTTCTGCTTTTCTTTCTCCACTTAGGGCATCTCCTCAGTGTAAAATGCCTTATTCTTTATTTCTACTTCTGGAAATCTTACTCCTTGCTAATAACTAAGACCAGTTGCTATCTCCTTCATGGGTCTTCCTTGATAGCCTCAGTCAGTCCTTTCCCTCTGGATTTCTTATATATATATATATATATATATATATATATATATATTTATATAAATATATATATAAAATTTATACCCAAGGTTCTTAACCCTAACTAGGTACTGATTTTGGTATTTATTATAGTCTAATTTTTCTTGGTATTTTATTTTATACTTTATCTTCAGTGCCTAGACCATCTCCTAGCATACAGTAGAAAATTAATGAATGTTTATTGGGTAAGTGGTTATATTATAGTTATTTGTGAATATCTTTCTCTGAAATGACAATTTGATATAGCCAATTTGAAGTGGCCCTTTTGATTTGTAAATTGTAAAAGTGCTTAATTTTTTTTTTTTTTTTTTTTGCACTGTGCCATGCAGCTTGCAGGTCTTAGTTCCCTGACCAGGGATCAAATCCATGCCCCCTGCAGTGGAATCTGAGTCCTAACCACTAGACTGTCAGGAAAGTCCCTAAAAGACTTTTTAGAATTTGTGTAATGTGTTCCACAATACTGACTTTTAACTATGCATGAACCTTACTCTGTGGCTTGTTTCCAATCAATTTCTGATCCCATAACCAATCCTTTTCCTCTACTGAACCTTCTTAACTTAGAGATTGTATACCAGTGTCTGTTGCACATATTGCTTGGTTGCTGTAACACTTTATTTTTACTAAGGTAGCATTTAATGTTTATTCCATTCTTCTCTAAAAGTTTCTCAAAAATGATTAATAGACTTTCCTAGAGTTTCTAGTACTTTGCTACTCAAATGAGATTTTCATACCAGCAACATTGGCATCACCTGGGTGCTTGTGAGAAATGCAGGATCTTGGGCCCTGCTTCAGACCTATTGAACTAGAATTTGTATTTTAACAAGATTCCCAGATGATTCATATGCATAGAACATTGGGACCATGTTTTATTTTACAGAGTTGTCACATGAAACAAGCATTTGTCCAGTGAATAAAAAGCTTCCAGATCAAATGTGAGTTGTACTACAAGTCCTTTATTAACAAATTATGTTGAATAGAAACTTTATGAGTTATGTAATAGTAACCCATTTGCTAGTTCTGCGAACTCCTAATCCATCCACTGTTGACTCTTTTGAATATATTTTATAAATATATCAGTAAATGTCAAAATGCCCACAACATAGTTATTTCAGCGTAAGGCAAGTGGTTAGTGAAGGGGCACTGGTTTTAGAATTGTAAGAGAAAGAAATTCAGTTTAAACTAGCTTTGGAAGAAAATGGTATTGGCTTTGGTAATGAAACCACAAGAAGTGCTGGACTGTACATAGATTTGAGGGATAATTATTACTTGTCACTCATTACATCTCTCCTTGCTTATTTTCTGTGATATTTTGGCATTCTCCTGCAAGTATCTTTCCTATGGTGAGTGTCGTGGTCTCATATTAGCTCTAGAGCCTCTCATTCCTCCAGTAGAGAAGCATGGAGACTAGATGTGTCCCGTATCAAGTTTAAGAACCCAGGAGAAAGATACTAATGCTGTTATCTCACATTGGGTCAGATACTCATTTCTGGACCAATAAATTCGAGCTAAACAGGACATTTTCCATAAAAGAGTCAAAACAATAAAATTCCAATATAAGATCCAAACCATGGCTCTGAACTTGCATTACACAGATAGGGTGGTTAATTTTTTTTCTGCTAGATTCCTTTACCGAATTAACGTCTGGGACTACCAAAGGAATTTTTTGTGTTTTGCTGATATGTCTTGGTGGTTCTTTCCACCCTCTACTAGTTGTTCACACACTGAACTATTGTTATTCTAGAAATGTACTGATGAATAAAGATGGTCTTGAAGTTCTCAAAGCTGTTTTCCCCATATCCATTTGTTCCCATGTGGTATCATGTGGCAGGGCAAGCTCAATCCTCACCATAGAGAAGTCTATAGCAATCCTGGACTTCAGAGAAGCTCCTTTTCATGCCCAATCTAAGACTTGCCCTATGATGACTGACAGAAAGAATCATCTATTTCTTTTAGGGAAATTCTCTACCCTCAGGTGTGATGTACTCTCCATTACCCAGACAAAGAATAAAAATATTGGGGGGTGGTCCTAAGATGGCGGAGGAATAGGACGGGGAGACCACTTTCTCCCTCAAAAATTCATCAAAAGAACATTTCAACGCTGAGTAAATTCCACAAAACAACTTCTGAATGCTGGCAGAGGACATCAGGCACCCAGCAAAGCAGATCATTGGCTTCAAAAACAGGTAGGAAAAAATATAATAAGACGAAAAAAGAGACAAAGGAGGTAAGGAGGGAGCTCCGTCCCGGGAAGGGAATCCCGTCCCGGGAAGAGACTCTTAAAAAGAGAGGTTTCCAAACACCAGGAAACATTCTCGCAGCCGAGTCTGTGGCGAGCTTTGGAAGCACAGAGGCAACATAACAGGAAGGAAAAATAAATAAATAATTAAACCCAACAGATTACGAGCCCAACAGTAACTCCCCCAGCGGAAAAGCAGCGCAGACGCCTGCATCCGCCACTAGCAAGTGGGGGCTGGGCAGAGAGGAGCGGGAGGCGCAGCCGGCAGTGCTTTTTAGAATCTGGCTGTGGGAGGCGCGGGCTGCAGTGCTTTTTTGAGAATCGGGCTGGAACGCCCCGCGCGTGGACAGAGCAAACTAACTTGGGCTAGCAAACCAGACTGTGGGATAGCTACCACGCGAAACGCTCGAACATAAGACACCGCCAGGACCGCGCACAGAACAAAAGACTTATCGGAAATAGCCAGCTGCAGACCATCCCCCTCCGGTGACAGGCAGCCAGAGCCTTAAGGGCTGGAAGAGGGCAGTCGCAGCCCAAGAGAGACATTACCTACCAAAATGCAAGCAGGCTTCTTTGTTAACTAAGACTTCTGGGGGTTCTGGACAGTCATCATCCGCCTGAGAAGGAACGCCAGCGGTACATCCAGAAAACTGAGCAAGAGGGAAAGGCCATAGTCGCAGCAATCGCGCTCACTAAACTCCTGAGCTACTCAGACCTGGGAAGGGCACAAAACGCAGGCCCAACCAAATCTGTGCCTCTGAGGGCTTCCTGAGCGCCGAGCCTGAGCGGCTTAGACCGGGGAGGTGCCTGAAGCCTAGGGCCGGCCTCAGACGGTTCCCTGGTGGAGCTACGTAGAGCCTGAGCGGTGTGCACCACGAGCGGGGCAAGCCCAGAGTGGATGAGACACTGCAAGCACATGCCAGTAATATTTGTTTGCAGCATCCCTCCCTCCCCACAGCGCGACTGAATAGTGAACCTAGTGTGTCCACCACCGCCCTCCCTGTGTCAAGATGGAAATCAGACACTGAAGAGACCAGCAAACAGAGGAAGTTAAACAGAGGGAACTGCCTTGGAAGTGACCCCACACAACCCACAACACCAGAGAAAGGGCCAGATATACCTTTACTACTTTTACAATCTTTTTTTCTTTTTTGAGTTGATGGGGTTGCGTGATTGTTTTTTCTTCTTCTTTTTTTTTGTTTTTCCTCTTTTTTTTAACTTTCTTAAATTTTTAAGTACTCTATTTCTCTAATTGTTATTTTTAGCAATTCTTGTGGCTTTTTTTGTTTTTGTTTGTTTTGTTTGTTTGTTTGTTTTTTCTTTATTTTTTCCCTCTTCTTCTTCTTTTCTTTAATATTGTATTTTTGAAAATCCAATCTCTACTCCAGATTTTTAATCTTTGCTTTTTGGTATTTGTTGTCAATTTTGTACATGTGAAAACCCAATCTTCAGTACCCAATTTTACCTGAGAGCGAGATTACTGGCTTGACCACTCTCCCCTCCTTTGGACTCTCCTTTTTCTCCACCAGGTGTCCTCTGTCTCCTCCCTCCCCCTTCTCTTCTCTACCCAACCCTGTGAATCTCTGTGTGTTCCAGACGGTGGAGAACACTCAGGGAACTGGTTACTGGTTGGATCTGTCTCTCTCCCTTTCATTTCCCTCTTTTATCCTGGCCACCTCTGTCTACTTCCTCCCTCTCCTCTTCCTTGTATAACTCTGTGAACGCCTCTGAGTGGTCCAGACTGTGGAACGTACATAAGG
Source organism: Capra hircus (assembly GCF_001704415.2). Taxonomy (NCBI): domain Eukaryota; kingdom Metazoa; phylum Chordata; class Mammalia; order Artiodactyla; family Bovidae; genus Capra; species Capra hircus. The sequence continues at coordinate 101,314,758 of NC_030809.1, forward strand.
ATGTGATTACTGGCTAGCTTGCTCTCTCCTCTTTTGATCCCACCTCATCTTATTCCAGTCACCCATAACTACCCCCTCCCTCTTCTCCGTGTAACTCAGTGAACCTCTATGGGTGACCCTTAATGTGGAGAAACCTTTCATCTTTAACCTAGATGCTTTATCATCAATGCTGTATAGATGGAGAAGTCCTGAGGCTAGGGTAAAAATAAAACTGAAAACCAGAAACAGGAGGCTTAAGTCCAAATCCTAAGAACATCAGAGAAATCCTGAATCCAGGGAACATTAATCAATAGGAGCTCATCAAACGCCTCCATACCTACACTGAAACCAAGCACCACCCAAGGGCCAACAAGTTCCAGAGCAAGACATATCATGCAAATTCTCCAGCAACACAGGAACACACCCCTGAGCTTCAATATACAGGCAGCTCAAAACTACTCCAAAACCATTGATGTCTCACAACCCATTACTGGACAATTCATAGCACTCCAGAGAGAAGAAATCCAGCTCCACCCACCAGAACTCCAACACAAGCCTCCCTAACCAAGAAACCTTGACAAGCCACTGATACAACCCCACCCACAGTGAGGAAACTCCATAATAAAGAGAACTCCACAAATTCCCAGAATATAGAAAGGCCACCCCAAACACAGCAATATAACCAAGATGAAGAGACAGAGGAATACCCAGCAGGTAAAGGAACAGGAGAAATGCCTACCAAACCAAACCAAAGAGGAGGAGATAGGGAATCTGCCTGAGAAAGAATTCTGAATATTGATAGTGAAAATGATCCAAAATCTTGAAATCAAAATGGAATCACAGAATAGCCCAGAGACAAGGACTGAGAAGATGCAAGAAATGTTTAACAAGGACCTAGAAGAAATAAAAAAGAGTCAATATATAATGAATAATGCAATAAATGAGATCAGAAACACTCTGGAGGCAACAAATAGTAGAATAACGGAGGCAGAAGATAGGATTAGTGAAATAGAAGATAGAATGGTAGAAATAAATGAATCAGAGAGGAAAAAAGAAAAACGAATTAAAAGAAATGAGGACAACCTCAGAGACCTCCAGGACAATATGAAACGCTCCAACATTCAAATAATAGGAGTCCCAGAAGAAGAAGACAAAAAGAAAGACCATGAGAAAATTCTTGAGGAGATAATAGTTGAAAACTTCCCTAAAATGGGGAAGGAAATAATCACCCAAGTCCAAGAAACCCAGAGAGTTCCAAACAGGATAAACCCAAGGCGAAACACCCCAAGACATATATTAACCAAATTAACAAAGACCAAACACAAAGAACAAATATTAAAAGCAGCAAGGGAAAAACAACAAATAACACACAAGGGGATTCCCATAAGGATAACTGCAGATCTTTCAATAGAAACTCTTCAGGCCAGGAGGGAATGGCAAGACATACTTAAAGTGATGAAAGAAAATAACCTACAGCCCAGATTACTGTACCCAGCAAGGATCTCATTCAAATACGAAGGAGAAATCAAAAGCTTTACAGAGAAGCAAAAGCTGAGAGAATTCAGCACCACCAAACCAGCTCTCCAACAAATACTAAAGGATATTCTCTAGACAGGAAACACAAAAAGGGCATATAAACCTGAACCCAAAACAATAAAGTAAATGGCAATGGGATCACACTTATCAATAATTACCTTAAACATAAATGGGTTGAATGCCCCAACCAAAAGGCAAAGACTGGCTGAATGGATACAAAAACAAGGTCTCTATATATGTTGCCTACAAGAGACCCACCTCAAAACAACGGACACATACAGACTGAAAGTGAAGGGCTGAAAAAAGATATTCCATGCAAATAGAGACCAAAAGAAAGCAGGAGTAGCAATACTCATCTCCGATAAAATAGACTTTAAAACAAAGGCTGTGAAAAGAGACAAAGAAGGCCACTACATAATGATCAAAGGATCAATCCAAGAAGAAGATATAACAATTATAAATATATATGCACCCAACATAGGAGCACTGCAATATGTAAGACAAATGCTAACAAGCATGAAAGGGGAAATTAACAATAACACAATAATAGTGGGAGACTTTAATACCCCACTCACACCTATGGACAGATCAACTAAACAAAATTAACAAAGAAACACAAACTTTAAATGATACAATAGACCAGTTAGACCTAATTGATATCTATAGGACATTTCACCCCAAAACAATGAATTTCACCTTTTTCTCAGGTGCTCACGGAACCTTTTCCAGGATAGATCACATCCTGGGCCATAAATCTAACCTTGATAAATTCAAAAAAATTGAAATCATTCCAAGCATCTTTTCTGACCATAATGCACTAAGATTAGATGTCAATTACAGGAGAAAAACTATTAAAAATCCCAACATATGGAGGCTGAACAACACGCTTCTGAATAACCAACAAATCACAGAAGAAATCAAAAAAGAAATCAAATTATGCATAGAAACGAATGAAAATGAAAACACAACAACCCAAAACCTGTGGGACACTATAAAAGCAGTGCTTAGAGGAAAGTTCATAGCAATACAGGCATACCTCAAGAAACAAGAAAAAAGTCAAATAAATAACCAAACTCTACACCTAAAGCAACTGGAAAAGGAAGAAATGGAGAACCCTAGAGTTAGTAGAAGGAAAGAAATCTTAAAAATTAGGGCAGAAATAAATGCAAAAGAAACAAAAGAGACCATAGCAAAAATCAACAAAGCAAAAAGCTGGTTCTTTGAAAGGATAAATAAAATCGACAAACCATTAGCTAGACTCATCAAGAAACAAAGAGAGAAAAATCAAATCAATAAAATTAGAAATGAAAATGGAGAGATCACAACAGACAACACAGAAATACAAAGGATCATAAGAGACTACTATCAGCAATTATATGCCAATAAAATGGACAACGTGGAAGAAATGGACAAATTCTTAGAAAAGTACAACTTTCTAAAACTGAACCAGGAAGAAATAGAAAATCTTAACAGACCCATCACAAGCATGGAAATTGAAACTGTAATCAGAAATCTTCCAGCAAACAAAAGCCCAGGTCCAGATGGCTTCACAGCTGAATTCTACCAAAAATTTCGAGAAGAGCTAACACCTATCCTACTCAAACTCTTCCAGAAAATTGCAGAGGAAGGTAAACTTCCAAACTCATTCTATGAGGCCACCATCACCCTAATATCAAAACCTGACAAAGACGCCACAAAAAAAGAAAACTACAGGCCAATATCACTGCTGAACATAGATGCAAAAATCCTCTACAAAATTCTAGCAATCAGAATCCAACAACACATTAAAAAGATCATACACCATGACCAAGTAGGCTTTATTCCAGGGATGCAAGGATTCTCCAATATCCGCAAATCAATGTAATTCACCACATTAACAAATTGAAAAATAAAAGCCATATGATTATCTCAATAGATGCAGAGAAGGCCTTTGACAAAATTCAACATCCATTTATGATAAAACTCTTCAGAAAGCAGGAATAGAAGGAATACACCTCAACATAATAAAAGCTATATATGACAAACCCACAGCAAACATTATCCTCAACGGTGAAAAATTGAAATCATTTCCCCTAAAGTCAGGAACAAGACAAGGTGCCCACTTTCACAGCTACTATTCAACATAGTTCTGGAAGTTTTGGCCACAGCAATCAGAGCAGAAAAAGAAATAAAAGGAATCCAACTTGGAAAAGAAGAAGTAAAACTCTCACTGTTTGCAGATGACATGATCCTCTACATAGAAATCCCTAAAGCCTCCACCAGAAAATTACTAGAGCTAATCAATGAATATAGTAAAGTTGCAGGATATAAAATCAACACACAGAAATCCCTTGCATTCCTATACACTAATAATGAGAAAGTAGAAAAAGAAATTAAGGAAACAATTCCATTCACCATTGCAATGAAAAGAATAAAATACTTAGGAATAAACCTACCTAAAGAAACTAAAGACCTATATATTGAAAACTATAAAACACTGACGAAAGAAATCAAAGAGAACACTAACAGATGGAGAAATATACCATGTTCATGGATTGGAAGAATCAATATAGAAAATGAGTATACTACCCAAAGCAATCGACAGATTCAGTGCAATCCCTATCAAGCTACCAGCGATATTTTTCACAGAACTAGAACAAATAATTTCAAGATTTGTATGGAAATACAAAAAACCTCGACTAGCCAAAGCATTCTTGAGAAAGAAGAATGGAACTGGAGGAATCAACTTGCCTGACTTCAGGCTCTACTACAAAGCCACAGTCATTAAGATAGTATGGTACTGGCACAAAGACAGAAATATAGATCAATGGAACAAAATAGAAAGCCCAGAGATAAATCAACACACCTATGGACACCTTATCTTTGACAAAGGAGGCAAGAATATACAATGGAGTAAAGACAATCTCTTTAAGAAGTGGTGCTGGGAAAACTGGTCAACCACTTGTAAGAGAATGAAACTAGGTCACTTTGTAACACCACACACAAAAATAAACTCAAAATGGATTAAAGATCTAAATGTAAGACCAGAAACTATAAAACTCCTAGAGGAGAACATAGGCAAAACACTCTCAGACATAAATCACAGCAGGATCCTCTATGATCCACCTCCCAGAATACTAGAAATAAAAGCAAAAATAAACAAATGGGATCTAATTAAAATTAAAAGCTTCTGCACAACAAAGGAAACTATAAGTAAGGTGAAAAGACAGCCTTCTGAATGGGAGAAAACAATAGCAAATGAAGCAACCGACAAACAACTAATCTCAAAAATATACAAGCAACTTCTGCAGCTCAATTCCAGAAAAATAAATGACCCAGTCAAAAAATGGGCCAAAGAACTAAATAGGCATTTCCCCAAAGAAGACATACAGATGGCTAACAAACACATGAAAAGATGCTCAACATCACTCATTACCAGAGAAATGCAAATCAAGACCACAATGAGGTACCATTTCACAGCAGTCAGAATGGCTGCGATCCAAAAGTCTACAAGCAATAAATGCTGGAGAGGGTGTGGAGAAAAGGGAACCCTCTTACACTGTTGGTGGGAATGCAAACTAGTACAGCCACTATGGAAAACAGTGTGGAGATTCCTTAAAAAATTGCAAATAGAACTGCCTTATGACCCAGCAATCCCACTGCTGGGCATACACACCGAGGAAACCAGAACTGAAAGAGACACATGTACCCCAATGTTCATTGCAGCACTGTTTATAATAGCCAGGACGTGGAAGCAATCTAGATGTCCATCAGCAGATGAATGGATAAGAAAGCTGTGGTACATATACACAATGGAGTATTACTCAGCCATTAAAAAGAATACATGTGAATCAGTTCTAATGAGAGGGATGAAACTGGAGCCGATTATACAGAGTGAAGTAAGCCAGAAAGAAAAACACCAATACAGTATACTGACACATATATACGGAATTTAGAAAGATGGTAATGACAGCAAGAGACACAGATATATAGAACGGACTTTTGGACTCTGAGGGAGAGGGAGAGGGTGGGATGATTTGGGAGAATGGCATTGAAACGTATACTATCATGTAAGAAACGAAGTGCCAGTCTATGTTCGATACAGGATACAGGATACTTGGGGCTGGTGCATGGGGATGATCCAGAGAGATGATATGGGGTGGGAGGTGGGAGGGGGATTCAGGATTGGGAGCTTGTATACATCCGTGGTGGATTCATGTCAATGTATGGCAAAACCAATGCAGTATTGTAAAGTAAAATAAAAGAAAAAAAATATTGCATAGTACATTCCTAAAAGTCTCTGTAATTTAGTAATAAGTGATATCAAGTGCGAGATATTAATATATATGTGGGAACTATTTCTCTTGTTCTAGAAGGGCACAGTTGGGCTAAAGATTAATCCATCTTATAGTGTTTAAATGACACACATCTGAGCCTTCAATATCACTATTCATATTTATGGTTACATCACAGATTTCTTCATGATTATTCTCTTGACATAAAGACAGTCTTACTTTTAAAAACTGTAACTCTTGCACGCCTCCAGTGCTTCTAAAACAAAGCCAATTTAATGTTTTACTTTACCAATGAGGTTAGTAATAATTTTTGGTTTCAATAATCAATATTGATAATGTGCAGTGTTTAAAGTGTTCTACATATGTGGCACCAGTAGAGTTATGTGTGGTGGTTTTTACTGTAGAAGTGTTTTTATTAGTTGAGACTCTTCCTGTGAATTTATAGTCTAGTGTAGTTTCATAGGACTATGGTGCTATTCATTCATTTATTCATTTAACTAATTACTGCATGCTTTCATTCACTTGTTCACTAAAAATATTTGTTGAATTCATAATAGCCATGCAGTGCAATGATGGATCCTGGAAAAACAACAGGGAATGAGAGAAATTTATTCCATACTATCATGGAAGGGACTCTAGTAGAATATTTTGAATGAAGCTCGAAATCAGTATCTTTTTTCACTCTTAGTGGAAAATAAAAACCCAAAAACTTCCATGCCCTTATGAAGAGAGTCACACTGTTGTTACCCCTGGTGTCCTGACCTGACTCTGGAAATTTTATTTAGTTTACCATAATGATTCATTCATTCATTCAGCTGAATGGCGTTCTTTGCTTCCTGTCTCCAGCAGATCTCTGTCTACTGGACCACAGGAATTAAAATTTCATGGTGAGAGAACTGACACCATGATACAGTTTAAAAATATTTGTGCACATTTATGTAATCAGAGATTTTAATAAAAGAAATGATTCTTATTCATTGCTGATCAAACTACTAAACCCTTTTCCCAATGAATATTCTACCTCCCCTTCTGATGAAAAAGATTTGTTGCTTATTTTATACATGTTCTTAGGTTAATTTGTTTGAGACATTATTGTTACATTGTTGTAATGTGACTTGAATGAGTCCAGTTACTTCAATATTTTCCTAACTTGCTGCAGGGAAGGAAGCAAATACAACAAAAACAAACCTCACAAATAAGATATAATGAAATAATTTGAAAAGACAAGATTAGGTGTGTATTTTCACTTTACTCGTCTAGTTTTTCAAGGTAAACAATAACTGACTTCTTCTTTCTTTATTTATTTTTTTGAGGCTACCTTCCCTCCAGTTTCTGCTCTCTTTGTTTTCTTTCTTAGTCTCCTGGAGTATGATTGTGTATATTTAAATTTCTCTCTTCTTACAGTTTCTTAAATTGCCTCCTACCACTCTATGAATTGCTCTTGTGAAGGTCTTCGGTAACTTCCTTCTTGTTAAATACAAGTGGAATTCTCACTCCTCATCTGTTTGGAGTAATGGAAATGCCATTCTTCCAATTTTCAGGCCCCAAACCTTGGCATCATCCTCAATTCTTTTTTCTCCTACATTCTGCATTCCATCCTTAACCAAAGTCTGATGGCTCTACATTCAAAGCATATCCAGAACTCCACCGTTTCTCATCTAGTTCAAGCCATTATCATTTCTTGGTTGGGTTATTACAATAGCTTCTTACCTGGTTTCTCCACTTTCTTCTTTGCTTACCTGTCTATTCTTGACTCTTATTCTCTTTGCTGGAAAACTGATTCACCCAAATTACAGCTTCATGGTCCACTACTTCACTTCCTTCAGGTCCTCATTTACATGTCACCTTCTTAGTGAGGTCTTCTATGGCTACCTACTTAACGCTGAAAATCCAGACATGCCTTATTCTTCTTTCCTGCTCCCTGTTTCTTCGTTGTACTTATCATCATCTCAGATACTGTATGTTTTACTCATATACCTATTTACTTTTTGTCTTGTCTATGCCTTTACACTAATCAGTCTTTCTGAATTTTTTATTTTCCTACTATATCTCCAGCTCCTAGGACAGCAATTATCAAGTATCTGGCACCTAAAAGTATTCATTGAAAGGAATAAATTTTGTTGCTGCTAGGATAATTTTCCATTGGGTCAGAAATAGTCTGAATAGGTTTATTTCTGTAGACACAGTTTTTACTGAGAGGGAGAATATTATATTTTTTTATTCAAGTGTAATGCACAGCACAGCATAGGGTCTTATAGGATATTACAGTTTTGCAGGGGAGCTGAAATAGATAAAACATCAACAGATTTAATCAAATAAAAACAATTTTAAGAATATATTGAGTTTAAAGATACTTCTGAAGGTTGAGAAATGGTTGGATGTATTGGAAAAATGGTTTCTAGAGTTGCAAACTGGGAATCAGGAGTAGTCGAAGCATATATTTAGGTAATAAATGGATCAATGAAAAGTCTGGAAGACTTGAACCTTTTGAAGAAACACAGTCCATCATCAGGCTTTCTCCTGGTCTCAAACCTATATTGCCAACTCATTTCTGATTTGTCTGCCTTCAGACGACTCCCACAACCTCAAATTCAACGGAATTATTATAATGGCAACCATTTGTTGAGGAATTACCATTTACTTGTTGCTATTCTAAGTGCTTCATGTGTGCTAGCTGATTTAATCCTCAGAACAACCTTGAGTTGGTTCTTTGATTACTTTAGTTTTATAGGTGAGGAAACTGAGACTTTAGGGATTTTCAGAAATTTGTCCAAGGCTATACAGAGATCCAACCAGTCCATTCTGAAGGAGATCAGCCCTGGGATTTCTTTGGAAGGAATGATGCTAAAGCTGAAACTCCAGTACTTTGGCCACCTCATGCGAAGAGCTGACTCACTGGAAAAACTCTGATGCTGGGAGGGATTGTGGGCAGGAGGAGAAGGGGACGACAGAGGATGAGATGGCTGGATGGCATCACGGACTCGATGGACGTGCGTCTGAGTGAACTCCGGGAGTTGGTGATGGACAGGGAGGCCTGGCATGCTGTGATTCATGGGGTCTCAAAGAGTCAGACACAACTGAGTGACTGAACTGAACTGAACTGAACTGATACAGATATTGGGGCTTCCCTGGTAGCTCAGATGGTAAAGCATCTGCCTACAATGTGGGAGACCTGGGTTCGACCCCTGGGTTGGGAAGATCCCCTGGAGAAGGAAATGGCAACCCACTCCAGTACTCCTGCCTGGAAAATCCCATGGACTGAGGAGCCTGGTAGGCTACAGTCCATGGGGTTGCAAAGAGTTGGACACGACTGAGTGACTTCACTTCACTTCACACAGGTATTAGGGCTTCCCAGGTGGCTCAGTGGGAAAAGAATCCACCTGCAATTCAGGAGACATAGGAGATGCAGGTTTGATCCTTGGATCAGGAAGATCTCCTGGAGAAGGTCATGGCAATCCATTCCAGTAATCTTGCCTGGGGAATCCCATGGACAGAGGAGCCTGGCAGGCTACTGACTGTAGGGTCACAAAGCATTGAAAAGGACTGAAGTGACTAAACATGCAAGCATACTAATGCTAAATGACACTTCTGAGTACAAAGTTATGTTGTTAATCACTGTTATTATTTTCAAGATAGAATTTTGTAGGTGTTGTCTCAGTCTGTTTCTTTTACTGTTTTCCATATATTGTTGAATGTTACCACTATCTGTCAAGCCAAAATCCTACACATATTTATCTTCTTCTTTTTCTGCATTAGAATAATCAGTAAGTCAGTGTATTTTTCCTTTTATATATTTCAGGTACATAAAGAGATATATACATATAATCTTTTACCTGTTTTCTTTTGTCCATTATTACTGCAGATATCATAATTCAGGCTCTTAATCATCTCTTATCACCGACGATAACTAGTCTCTCTGCCACCAGTCTTGTCCCAGCATCTTCCATGTTATAGATTTTTTTTTAACTGCTTATATGTCATATCACTTTTCTGCTTAAGATCCTTAAAGAGCCTCCTATTACCTGTAGGATAAAGTCCAATCTTTTTTAAGAATGGCAAAAATGGCCTTTTATAATTGGATGTATGTCTTTGCTTCTTCCTTCTTTCCTGCCAGCTTTCTTTCATAGATTCCACGTATTAGCCATATACAACTTCTCTGAGTTCTAGAACACTTGATATTCCTCTTGTCTGGAATACTTTTATTCTCTTCTCCTCTAGAACCCAATACATAATAAGTTGTCATATGGAGTGTTAAGTGAATGTTTGTCTTTCCCACAGTTAGATCTCTGAGGATTTGCTTTATGCTTTATTTTCTTTATAATCTTTGTACCTTTATAAAGTTTTATTTATTTAGCACATATTGTAATTTATAATTTATTATAGCACATAAGGTATGTATTGATTTGTAAGACATGAGTCGATGAATGGATGAATATACAGATGAGTATCAGTAGGTATATATTTGGTTTTGCAATTTTGGGAGCACTCTTCAAAGACTGAGTAGTTGAGGAAACTAGTAGAGACAGTTATCTCATTGGGCTGGTTAACAGTGAGGTACAGAGTTGGAAAAGTTTCTCTTTTGAGTTTAGTCGAGTCTCTTATTTTTTGGATTAGGAAATGGAAAATGGAAATCCACTCCAGTATTCTTACCTGGAAAAATCCCATGGACAGAGGAGCCTTTTGGGCTACAGTTCATGGGATCGCCAAGAGTCAGACTTATTTAGTTAATAAAATAAAGAAAGTACTAGCATGATTAATTTCAAAATTCTGGTTTTCATTCCAGTCATAAAGAAAGGCAATGCCAAAGAATGTTCAAACTACCACACAATTGCACTCATCTCACCCACTAGCAAAGTAATGCTGAAAATTTTCGAAGTTAGGCTTCAGCAGTACATGAACCATGAACTTCCAGATGTTCAAGTTGGATTTAGAAAAGGCAGAGGAACCAGAGATCAAATTGCCAACATCTGTTGGATCATCGAAAAAGCAAGAAAATTCAAGAAAAATATCTACTTCTGCTTCATTGGCTACACTAAAGCCTTTGACTGTGAATCACAACAAACTGTGGAAAATTCTTCAAGAGATGGGAATACCTGACCACCTGACCTGCCTCTTGAGAAATCTGTATGCAGGTCAGGAAGCAACAGTTAGAACTGGACATGGAACGACAGACTGGTTCCAAATTGGGAAAGGAGTACGTCAAGGCTGTATACTGCTTATTTAACTTATATGCAGAGTACATCATGAGAAACGCTGGACTGGAAGAAACAAAAGCTAGAATCAAGATTGCCGGGAGAAATATCAATAACCTCAGATATGCAGATGACACCACCGTTATGGCAGAAAGTGAAGGGGAACTAAAGAGCCTCTTGATGAAAGTGAAAGAGGGACGTGAAAAAGCTGGCTTAAAACTCATCATTCAGAAAGCTAAGATCATGACATCTGGTACCATCACTTCATAGCAAATAGATGGGGAAGTAATGGAAACAGTGACAGACTTCATTTTCTTGGACTCCAAAATCACTGCAGATGGTGATTGCAGCCATGAAATTAAAAGACCCTTGCTCCTTGGAAGAAAAGCTATGACAAACGTAGATAGCATATTAAAAAGCATAGACATTACTTTGCCAACAAAGGTCCATCTAGTCAAAGCTGTGGGTATGGGTATGACAGCTGGACCATAAAGAAAGCTGAGTGCTAAATAACTGATTCTTTTGAATTGTGGTGTTGAAGACTCTTGAGAGTCCCTTGGACTGCAAGGAGATCAAACCAGTCAACTGTAAAGGAAATTAGTCCTGAATATTAATTGGAAGGACTGATGGTGAAGCTGAAGCTCTGATACTTTGGCCACATAATGCGAGGAACTGACTCATTGGAGAAGACCTTGATGCTGGAAAAGACTGAAGGCAGGAGGAGAAGGGGATAACAGAGGATGAGTTGGTTGGATGGCATCACTGACTCAATGGACATGAGTTTGAGCAAGCTCTGGGAGATCGTGAAGGACAGGGAAACATGACATGGGCAGTTTATGGGGTTGCAGAGTCCGACCCAGCTGGGTGACTGAACTGAGTTGAGGGTGAATAATCTGTCCATGGTTCCAGAACTACTTAGAGACAGAGATTTTAAATTTCATACCTTGCCCGTTGTAAGACACAGAACATTCTTTTGATGTTCTTTGGAAAATTTTGAGTATATGGTATATTTAGAAACCCAGAAGTTTTTAGTGATAGGATACAGAATGGTTTGGATACTTAGAGTGTTGACTGACTGACTTAACCTGTTTCAACCAGTTAGTTGCTGGGCTTGAATTTGAGTCAGAGTCCTCAATTTTACCTATTTTAGTAAACAACATGTTTAGTCCAGTCTCTTATTTAACTAATAAAGAAAATACTAGGGCATGTAATCTCTCCAGATGGATCCAGAACTACTTAGAGACAGAAATTTCCAGTTCCATGCCTTGCCCCTTTTAAGATGTAGTAAAATGTGGAGGCCAAGAAGCACAGGAGAGCAAACTTGTCTGGACTTAAATCCCAGCCTTGCCATTTACTGAGTCTGTGATTTTGAAAAATTCAGTATTATTTTGTGTAGAGTGGGGAAGGTATCCACATCACAGGGCTAATGTGAAGCTTAAATAAGTTAATACAGTGAAGCCCTCAGAAATTGCAGCATAGTAAGACTAATGAAGATATTACCTATCATTTTTTATTTAAAAAGTGTAGTAATAATGCTTTCTCCTCCACTGAGATCCCACTGAGTCTACATTATAAGATCTGTCATTCTGTACTACAATTCTTTTCATATCTCTACCCACTATGGACTGTGAGATTTTAAAGGGTAGATATCTTGCTCCAGTCAAGGATCTAGCATAGTGTCTAACACACAAGAGGCATTTGATATATATGTTTTTTAAAAACTAATAAAACTTTCTTATCCTTGGAAAATAGCAATTAGATAAATATTTCATAGTCTTTAACACTAAAAAATAATTTATTGGAAATTTGTGAGTTATCAGGTCTATGAAAGAGAGCATGGAAAAATAATGTTATGTGTTGCTTGGCCAAAGAAAGACTTAAATCACCTGGCTCTGGGCATTGCCCCCTGCAAGAATTCTCACCCTGACACAGTAGTTATCACTCCACTTATTTTGTGTAGACAAAGGATCACATGCTCCCTACTCAGTCTTTTCTGAATGAACTTAAAGAAGCCTAAATATGAAGCGAGTTTGTATGCATCGTTGTTACACAAAAACTTCATTTTGGGCTTGATCAGGATTACTCTTAAAATTTTATGTCTGGAAATAGATGAGGAAACAGTGGAAACAGTGTCAGACTTTATTTTTTTGGGCTCCAAAATCACTGCAGATGGTGACTGCAGCCATGAAATTAAAAGACGCTTACTCCTTGGAAGAAAAGTTATGACCAACCTAGATAGTATATTCAAAAGCAGAGACATTACTTTGCCAACTAAGGTCCGTCTAGTCAAGGCTATGGTTTTTCCCGTGGTCATGTATGGATGCGAGAGTTGGACTGTGAAGAAGGCTGAGCGCCGAAGAATTGATGCGTTTGAACTGTGGTGTTGAAGACTCTTGAGAGTCCCTTGGACTGCAAGGAGATCCAACCAGTCCATTCTGAAGGAGATCAACCCTGGGATTTCCTTGGAAGGAATGATGCTAAAGCTGAAGCTCCAGTACTTTGGCCACCTCATGCGAAGAGCTGATTCACTGGAAAACACTCTGATGCTGGGAGGGATTGGGGGCAGGAGGAGAAGGGGATGACCCAGGATGAGATGGCTGGATGGCATCACGGACTCAGTGGACGTGAGTCTGAGGGAACTCCGGGAGATGGTGATGGACAGGGAGGCCTGGCATGCTGTGATTCATGGGGTCACAAAGAGTCGGACACGACTGAGCGACTGAACTGAACTGAACTGAGTACCAACTTTGAGTTTGGATTTGGTGCTCTTACTCTTTTTTGTGGTAATTAGAACTGAGGTAAACTTTTCCTCTGGCAACCTGGACAAATTAGAGATAAGTTAAGGCAAGACACAAAAAGAAAATGCTTCAAAGGCAGATGGCCTTGATTAGAATTCTGACTATACTGCTTAATAGCTGTGTGAATTTCAGTGTTATTTAACTTCACTTAGCTTCAGCATTCTCATGTATAAATAGAGGTTAAATTTACATATCTCAAAGTTGATATGAGGAGTAAATTAAATAATTATACAAAATACTTGATAGTATCTTACATGTAGTAAACACTAAATAAATGGTAGGTTTTTGTTTTTAAACAATGGATGTCATGTTAGTTCCTTTAGGATCTATCATAATACAGTGGTATATATTGTTTGCTAAATAATTATAGATGTTTGGGCTTCCGTGGTGGCTCAGAGGTTAAAGCATATACCTGCAATGCAGGAGACCTAGGTTAGATCCCTGTGTTGGGAAGATCCCCTGGAGAAGGAAATGGAAACCCACTCCAGTATTCTTGCCTGGAGAATCCCATGGAGGGAGGAGCCTGGTGGGCTACAGTCCATGGGGTCGCAAAGAGTCGGACATGACAGAGCTACTTCACTTTCACTTTATAAATGTTTAACTATTAAATATTAATACTATTCAGTTAAGTTCAGTTCAGTCGCTCAGTGGTGCCCGACTCTTTCTGACCCCATGAATTGCAGCATGCCAGGCCTCCCTGTCCATCACCAACTCCCGGAGTTCACTCAGACTCATGTCCATTGAGTCCGTGATGCCATCCACCCATCTCATCCTCTGTCATCCCTTCTCCTCCTGCCCACAATCCCTCCCAGCATCAGAGTCTTCCCAATGAGTCAACTCTGCACATGAGGTGGCCAAAGTACTGGAGTTTCAGCTTTAGCATCATTCCTTCCAGAGAAATCCCAGGGCTGATCTCCTTCAGAATGGACTGGTTGGATCTCCTTGCAGTCCAAGGGACTCTCAAGGGTCTTCTCCAACACCACAGTTCAAAAGCATCAATTCTTCAGTGCTCAGCCTTCTTCACAGTCCAACTCTCACATCCATACATGACCACAGTAAAAACCATAGCCTTGACTAGACGGACCTTAGTCAGAAAAGAAATGTCTCTGCTTTTGAATATACTATCTAGGTTGGTCATAAATTTTCTTCCAAGAGTAAGCGTCTTTTAATTTCATGGCTGCAATCATCATCTGCAGTGATTTTGGAACCCCCCAAAATAAAGTCTGACACTGTTTCCACTGTTTCCCCATCTATTTCCCATGAAGTGATGAGACCAGATGCCATGATCTTCGTTTTCTGAATGTTGAGCTTTAAGCCAACATTTTCACTCTCCACTTTCACTTTCAGCAAGAGGCTTTTTAGTTCCTCTTCACTTTCTGCCATAAGGGTGGTGTCATCTGCATATCTGAGGTTATTGATATTTCTCCTGGCAATCTTGATTCCAGCTTGTGTTTCTTCCAGTCCAGCGTTTCTCATGATGTACTCTGCATATAAGTTAAATAAGCAGGGTGACAATATCCAGCGTTGACGTACTCCTTTTCCTATTTGGAACCAGTCTGTTGTTTCATGTCCAGTTCTAACTGTTGCTTCCTGACCTGCATACAGATTTCTCAAGAGGCAGGTTAGGTGGTCTGGTATTCCCATCTCTTTCAGAATTTTCCACAGTTGATTGTGATCCGCACTGTCAAAGGCTTTGGCATAGTCAATAAAGCAGAAATAGATGTTTTTCTGGAACTCTCTTGCTTTTTCGATGATCCAGTGGATGTTGGCAGTTTGATCTCTGGTTCCTCTGCCTTTTCTAAATCCAGCTTGAACATCAGGAATTTCACGGTTCACATATTGCTGAAGCCTGGCTTGGAGAATTTTGAGCATTACTTTACCAGCTTGTGAGATGACTGCAATTTTGCAGTAGTTTGAGCATTCTTTGGCATTGCCTTTCTTTGGAATTGGAATGATAACTGACCATTTCCAGTCCTGTGGCCACTGCTGAGTTTTCCAAATTTGCTGGCATAATGAGTGTAGCACTTTGACAGCATCATCTTTCAGTATTTGAAACAGCTCCACTGGAATTCCATCACCTCTACTAGCTTTGTTCGTAGTGATGCTTTCAAAGGCCCACTTGACTTCACATTCCAGGATGTCTGGCTCTAGATTAGTGATCACACCATCATGATTATCTGGGTCGTGAAGGTCTTTTTTGTACAGTTCTTTGTATTCTTGCCACCTCTTTGTAATATCTTCTGGTTCTGTTAGGTCCATACCATTTCTGTCCTTTATCGAGCCCATCTTTGCATGAAATGTTCCCTTGGTATCTCTAATTTTCTTGAAGAGATCTCTATTCTTTTCCGTTATGTTCTTTTCCTCTATTTCTTTGCATTGATCGCTGAAGAAGGCTTTCTTATCTCTTCTTGCTATTCTCTGGAACTCTGCATTCAGATGATTATATCTTTCCTTTTCTCCTTTGCTTTTCACCTCTCTTCTTTTCACAGCTATTTGTAAGGCCTCCTCAGACAGCAATTTTGCTTTTTTGCATTTCTTTTCTATGGGGATGGTCTTGATCCCTGTCTCCTGTACAATGTCATGAACCTCATTCCATAGTTCATCAGGCACTCTATCTATCAGATCTAGGCCCTTAAATCTATTTTTCATTTCTACTGTATAATCATAAGGGATTTGATTTAGGTCATACCTGAATTTTCTAGCAGTTTTCTCTACTTTTTTCAATTTGAGTCTGAATTTGGCAATAAGGAGTTCATGATCTGAGCCACAGTCAGCTCCTGGTCTCGTTTTTGTTAACTGTATAGAGCTTCTCCATCTTTGGCTGCAAAGAATATAATCAATCTGATTTCAGTGTTGACCATCTGGTGATGTCCATGTGTAGAGTCTTCTCTTGTGTTGTTGGAAGAGGGTGTTTGCTACGACCAGTGCATTTTTTTTGGCAAAACTGTATTAATCTTTGCCCTGCTTCATTCTGCATTCCAAAGCCAAATTTGCGTGTTATTCCACGTGTTTCTTGACTTCCTACTTTTGCATTCCAGTCCCCTATAATGAAAAGGACATCTTTTTTGTGTGTTAATTCTTGTGTCTTGTAGGTCTTCATAAAACCGTTCAACTTAAGCTTCTTCAGCGTTACTGGGGCATAGACTTGGATAACTGTGATATTGAATGGTTTGCCTTGGAGACGAACAGAGATCATTCTGTCGTTTTTGAGACTGCATCCAAGTACTGCATTTCGGACTCTTTTGTTGTCCATCATGGCTACTCCATTTCTTCTGAGGGATACCTGCCCGCAGTAGTAGATATAATGGTCATATGAGTTCAATTCACCCATTCCAGTCCATTTTAGTTTGCTGATTCCTAGAATGTTGACGTTCACCCTTGCCATCTCTTGTTTGACCACTTCCAATTTGCCTTGATTCATGGACCTGACATTCCAGGTTCCTATGCAATATTGCTCTCGACAGCATCGGACCTTGCTTCTATCTTCAGTCACATCCACAGCTGGATATTGTTTTTGCTTTGGCTTCATCCCTTCATTCTTTCTGGTGTTATTTCTCGACTGACCTCCAGTAGCATATTGGGCACCTACTGACCTGGGGAGTTCCTTTTTCAGTATCCTATCATTGAAGTGGCTTTCAATTCCCTTCTCCAGTGGACCACATTCTGTCAGACCTTTCCACCATGACCCGCCCGTCTTGGGTTGCCCCGCAGGCATGGCTTGGTTTCCTTGAGTTAGACAAGGCTGTGGTCCTAGTGTGATTAGATTGACT
Source organism: Capra hircus (assembly GCF_001704415.2). NCBI lineage: Eukaryota > Metazoa > Chordata > Mammalia > Artiodactyla > Bovidae > Capra > Capra hircus. The sequence goes on from NC_030809.1 coordinate 101,332,307, forward strand.
AGTTTTCTGTGAGTATGGTTTCAGTGTTTGCCCTCTGATGCCCTCTTGCAACACCTACCATCTTCCTTGGGTTTCTCTTACCTTGGGCGTGGGGTATCTCTTCACGGCTGCTCCAGGAAAGCACAGCTGCTGCTCCTTACCTCGGACAAGGGGTATCTCCTTACCCCTGCCCTTCCTGACCTTCAATGAGGGATAGCTCCTCTAGGCTCTCCTGGGCCCTTCGAAGCCACTGCTCCTAGGGTTGCTCCTCCCTGCCACCACCCCTGGCCTCCAGCCCAGGGTGTCTCCTCCCGGCTGCAGCCCCTGGCCTCCAGCGTGGGGTGGTTCCTCAGGGCCACCGCCCCTGGCCTCCGGCACGAGGTGGCTTCTCCTGGCCGCTGTCCCTGGCCTCGCATGCAGGGTACTTCCTCTCGGCTGCCCTCCCTGACCTCGGATGCCGGGTGTCTCTTCCCGGCGCCCCTTACCTCGGACGCGGGGTGTCTCCTCCCGACTGCCACTGACCTCAGTCGCGGGTAACTCCTCTCGGCCGCCGCCCCTGACCTCGGACGCGGGGTGTCTCCTCCCGGCCACCACTGACCTTGGACGCGGGGTAGCTCCTCTTGGGCCGCCGCCCCTGACCTCGGACAGTGCCCCAGGTCGCAGCCGCCCGTGCTTAGTGTGCCGGGTCGCAGCCGCCCGCGCTATTAGATACAAATGATATGAAAACATTAAGATTTTTTCCTTTTAGGAACGGTAAGGACTGTAGTTAGAGTAAAATAAAGTATGGGGATCAGTTTTGAAATAGATGATTCACAGAAGTATCAGAGTCTCTTGTTAAAATACGGATTCCATGTCATCATCTCAATTTGCTGGAGATGGGACCTAGGAATCACATATTTTCTGAAGCACTCAAATTTATTCTAATGTAAATTGCCCTTGGATAAGCTTTAAGAAATACTTAACCTATAAGGTATGTTCTTTCTTGAGAATTGTTAACTGATTTAAGTTTCATTTTTATATTAAGTTATTTCTACTGAGATTCAGTTCAGTTCAGTACAGTTACTCAGTCGTGTCTGACTCTTTGTGACCCCTGAATGAATCGCAGCATGCCAGGCCTCCCTGTCCATCACCAACTCCCGGAGTTCACTGAGATTCATGTCCATTGAGTCAGTGATGCCATCCAGCCATCTCATCCTCTGTCATCCCCTTTTCCTCCTGCCCCTAATCACTCCCAGCATCAAAGTCTTTTCGAATGAGTCAACTCTTTGCATCAGGTGGCCAAAGTACTGGAGTTTCAGCTTTAGCATCATTCCTTCCAAAGAAATCCCAAAGAAATCCCAGGGCTGATCTCCTTCAGAATGGACTGGTTGGATCTCCTTAAACTCCGAGGAACTCTCAAGAGTCTTTTCCAACACCACAGTTCAAAAGCATCAATTCTTCGGCACTCAGCCTTCTTCACAGTCCAACTCTCACATCCATACATGACTACTGGAAAAACCATAACCTTGACTAGACAGACCTTAGTCAGCAAAGTAATGTCTCTGCTTTTGAATATGCTATCTAGGTTGATCATAGCTTTCCTTCCAAGGAGTAAGGTCTTTTAATTTCATGGCTGCAGTCACCATCTGCAGTGATTTTGGAGCCCCCAAAATAAAGTCTAACACTGTTTCCACTGTTTCCCCATCTACTGAGACTACTTAACCTCTAACATTGATAATACCGCAAATGGTAGACCTCTTAGTTTGTGAGCATGTGAAATGATAGCATCTATATTTTCTGGGTGAAATTTCAAGGTCATATGAATTGTATTAATTTGTCTATTAAATCTATTATCAATTTTATTTGAAAAAACATGCTTCTGATTATAATGTCCAATTTAAACTAATATTTGTAATAAATCAAGTCGAGTATTTAGTTTCTTTGCCCATGTTAGTTATTTAATCTTGATTTAGAGACCATCAACTTTAAAACCCAAAGTAAGGCACACACGCAAAAATAAAAACAAGCCTGAAAGCAAACTCCAGTCCACCCTTTCTCCTGAATTCTACATTGAGCAACAGTTACTATTTATACTTATGTAGTATGAACATAATAATGCTTCTTTGCTTTTTCATATGCCTCTCTACTGTAATGTTCTCCTAACTTATTTTTTAATATGGCAGAGTCTTTCATATGTTTCATATATACTTCTCCTTTGGGAAGTCTTCTCTAATTTCCTTTGCTTCCACTAATCTGGATTAGGTCCCCTTTCTATTTCTTTCATATACTTGTCACAGTGTTATAGGAAATGTCTGGAGTGTTTATTTTCCTTCCATACTGTGAGCTCCTTGTGTCAGGCACTTTGGATTTTCAGTTCCTAGTACAATACTGGCTCATAGGAGGTACTTAGTAAATGTCTATTAAGTGAATTAATCAATTTATAATGTATTTTTCTGGATTTATGAGATGATTGTGAGAAGTAGCATTGAATTCAAACACTTTAATCAAAGTTAACTTTCTTACACAAATAAAAGAAGAATTTTCAGTGGTTCGATTTAATCTTATTAATATTGACGTATGATAGTTTTTTTAATCTTGTTTTCCCCCCTACATTTACTTAACTGCCTTACATTTCCTTATTTGAATATTGGCATTTAATGTCTCAGAAATGAATGATGCAATAGAAAAGTCAATTTTAAGTTCAAGAAGCCTAAACCCAGGTGGACATAATTCCCAATAACAGCGTTGTAACCTAGATAGCATATTCAAAAGCAGAGATATTACTTTGCCAACTAAGGTCCATTTAGTCAAGACTATGGTTTTTCCTGTAGTCATGTATGGATGTCAGAGTTGGACTGTGAAGAAGGCTGAGCGCCGAAGAATTGATGCGTTTGAACTGTGGTGTTGGAGAAGACTCTTGAGAGTCCCTTGGACTGCAAGGAGATCCAACCAGTCCATTCTGAAGGAGATCAACCCTGGGATTTCCTTGGAAGGAATGATGCTAAAGCTGAAGCTCCAGTACTTTGGCCACCTCATGCGAAGAGCTGACTCATTAGAGAAGACTTTGATGCTGGGAGGGATTGTGGGCAGGAGGAGAAGGGGATGACAGAGGATGAGATGGCTGGATGGCATCACGGACTCGATGGATGTGAGTCTGAGTGAACTCCGGGAGTTGGTGAATGACAAGGACGCCTGCGTGCTGCGATTCATGGGGTTGCAAAGAGTTGGACCCAACTGAGTGACTGAACTGAACTGAACTGAACTGAAGAAAAGATGAGCACCGAAGAATTGATGCTTTTGAACTGTGGTATTGGAAAAAGATTGTTGAGAGTCCCTTGGACTGCAAGGAGATCAAAACAGTCAATCCTAAAGGAAATCAATCCTGAATTTTCATTGGAAGGACTGATGCTGAACCTGAAACTCCAATACTTTGGCCACCTGGTGGGAAGAGCTGATTCATCAGAAAAGACCCTGATGCAGGGAAAGATTGAAGGCAGGAGAAGGGCACAACAGAGGACAAGATGGTTGGATAGCATCACAGACTCGATGGACTTAATGAGCAAGCTCTGGGAGACGGTGAAGGACAGGGAAGCCTGGCATGCTGCAGGCCATGGAGTCGCATGAGTGACTGAACAACAACAAGAAAAGATGAAGGGCTAGGCTGTCCATAGCAGAAAGTTTTCTGGAGGGGAGGGATTGGAAAGAAGCAAGAGCTTTAATTGCCGGTGTGTAACCTTGAGAGAGAGCCTTGTATTCTTTCTTCAGTTGTTGAGCCTTTGTTTGGGATTGGAGGACAGAGAGAAAATGATAGATAATTCAGACAGATTTGTAGTATTTGAAAGTAGAACCATTTCCCAGTCTTAAGTGGAGGCTTTGAAACTTCTCCATTACAGATACAGCATCGAAGAATAGGATAGATATATTTTTATAGTTTCAAATGATCACCTTTAAAGGTTCTTTGGGTAATACATTTTTCAATCAGGACTTCAGTTTCATATTAATGATAGATAATTCTGTTGTTTGAAATGTGGTGGAAATAAAAAATAAACAGAGCTGGAGGAATCACACTCCCTGACTTCAGACTATACTACAAATCTACAGTAATCAAAACAGTATGATACTGGTACAAACAGATACCTAGACCAATAATACAATATGGAGAGCCCAGAAAAAAATCCATACACTTATGGTAATTAATGTAAGACAAAAGAGGCAAGAATATACAATGGAGGAAAAGCAGTCTCTTTAATAAGTAGTTATGGGAAAACTGGACAGCTGTGTGTAAAAAAAATGAAATTAGAACATTCTCCAATACCATATTCAAAAATAAACTCAAAATGGATTAAAGACCTAAATATAAGTCTGGATACCATAAAAGTTCCCAGAGGAAAACATAGGCAGAACACTCTTTGACATAAATCACAGCAATATTTTTTTTGATCTCTCCCCTACAATAAAGGAAATAAAAGCATAAATAAACAAATGGGACTTAATTAAATTTAAAACCTTTTGCACAGCAAGGAAAACCACAGAAAAAACAAAAGGACAACTTACTAAATGGGAGAAAATATCTGCAAATGATATGACCAACAAGGGATTAATATCCAACGTGTATGAACAGCTCATATAACATCATGAAAAAAACAGACAACCCAATTAAAAATAGTCAGAAGAACTGACTAGGCATTTCTCCAAAGAGAACATGCAGATGGTCAACAAACACATGAAAAGATGCTCAACATAACTAATCATCAAGGAAATGCAAATCCAAACCACAATTGAGATTTCACCTCATCAGAATGGCTATCATCAAAAAGAACACAAATAACAAATGTTGGCAAGGATGTGGAGAAAAGGAAAAGCTTGTACACTGTTGGTGGGGAATGTAAATTGGTGCAGCCACTATAGAAAATGGTATGGAGGTTTCTCAAAAAACTAAAAAGAAAACTTCCATATGACCTAGCAATTTCACTCCTGGCTATATAGCTGAAAAATATCAAAACACTAATTTGAAAAGATACATACATCACAACATCATAGCAGCTTTATTTACAATAGCCAAGATATGGAACCAACTTAAGTGTCCATCAACAGATGAATGAATACAGAAGATTTATACACACACACCATACACACACAGGAAAACTACTCAGCCATGAAAAAGAAGGAACTTTTGCAATTTACATCAACATAGATGGGCTTGGAGGGCATTATGCTAAGTGAAACAAGTTAGTGAAAGACGAATTATGATATCACATGTGGAATCTAAAAAAATACAACAAACTAATGAATATAACAGAAAAGAAGCTGACTGACAGATATAGAGAACTAACTAGTTACCAGTGTGGTGGCAATGTGGGGTCAGCGAGTAGAGGTACTATCTACTGGGTGTAAGATAGGCTCAAGGATGTATTGTACAACATGGGGAATATAGCCAATATTTTGTAATAACTCTAAATGAAAAGTAACCTTTAAAAATTGTGTATAAAGTATTTTTACAGTTTAAAAAAATTAAAAAAGTATTTCACCCATTAGGGAAAAAAAGTAATTCCCATCCCACCCCCTAAGTTTTAAAAGGAATATGTAAATGAAACATGCTGAAATATTTGGAGAAGGCAATGGCACCCCACTCCAGTACTCTTGCCTGGAAAATCCCGTGGACGGAGGAGCCTGGTAGGGGGCAGTCCATGGGGTCGCGAAGAGTAGGACACGACTGAGCAACTTCACTTTCACTTTTCACTTTCATGCATTGGAGAAGGAAATGACAACTCACTCCAGTGTTCTTGCCTGGAGAATCCCAGGGACGGGAGGGCCTGGTGGGCTGCTGTCTATGGGGTCGCACAGAGTCAGACACAACTGAAGCGACTTAGCAGCAGCAGCAGCAGCAGCTGAAATATTAACAGTGATTATTTCTTGATGGTGGGATTGTGAATATCTGTCATTTTTATATATACATTGGTCTGAATATTGAAAACATTCCGGAATGAAATGGCTTGTGATATCATCATGGTTTGCTTGGTTAAACGTCACTCATCTTATAGTTCATGTCTTTATCTTCCCCGTTAATCCTTAGTTCAGCAGTGTATCCCTACTTCATACTATTTTAATATTCTGGACATCTCATTCTTTTATCACCATAATACTTTGAAATAATCACCTGTTTGCTTTTCTAGAGAGGCAAGGATTATATCTTACTTATCTTTTTACTGACATATATTACAAAATAGCTGTTTCATAATTCTTTTTGTTGAACTAGTTCAACAAAAGTTATTTTATGGGTAGCCCAAATTATAGGTTCAGATAAGATTTTTCTCTCCATTAGAAAAAACTGCTTGTAAATAGGTGGAAAAGACATAAGTGGAAAGACATATGAATTGTGGAACTCTGAATATTATTGAAAGTTTAGAACACAAGTTCAGGTTCTTAGTGAATGTAAGACCATGTATATAATGTGTCTGAACATCATGTATAAAATATATCTGAAGACTGTCTTCACTAATAATTTGGTTGCTTGTGATGCAGCTTAGAAATTGCTGTGAGAAACAGTTTTGATAGCTTTTCCTCCCTTTTTCCTGTATGGCATTTGTCTTTTTTTTTTTTTTTTTTGACAGTGTAAACTCAATAATAAACATAGATATTTTTCTTGTTTGTTTTAATTTGAGAATGTATAGTAAAATTCACACATGAGACACTGTGAATAATGATTACTTTAGTGTATAACTTTATAGAAAAAGGACAAGTTAAGGATTATTTAGTTATAAGATTATTTCAGTAATAAGTGTGATAGTGATTATTTTCAAGTTAGGAATAGAAATGATACATTTAGGACCATTTAACAAAGACAGTGATAATTAGGCTTAAAGGCTGATAATTGGAGATGTAATAAGTTGAGGCATACATATACTTCTTGTTTGCATAACAAGTAAAGAAAAATTAGAATTTTTTCCCACAAAAAGAAATTCCCTAAGGATTTTAAATCTCTACAGTAAAGGTGAGAAAAATGCTATTAAAAGTTAATCATTTTGTCTTCTGGTCTACCTCTGTTTTTTGCACATATTGTTACTTAAGCACTTATCAAATATTTTATTTCTTCTTTTCTAAAGTATGACCTCTGAGTCCAGGATTCTTGTTTGTCCCTGTATTATTGGTAGCACGATATATACTCAAATATACTGAATTTAGTTAAACTGGATTAAGATGCATCCTCTAGTACTCAATTTAGAGAGCAGGCCTACTACAGGTTTCCCTGTATGAGTCAAAGAATGAAAATCAAGTCTTTGTTCCAGTCTTTAGGACTGGAAAAGCCAGTCATGAAGTAAGAGAAATGGGACTTGGAGGATTTCTTAAATCTGGACATTTGCCCAACATTGTAATGAGCTTCCTAATTATTTCATATGTTCCTTTTCTAATAGTTGATGGCTAGAATCATGATTATCGAGTTGGTGGCTAAGAACATCTGTAAAAAGGAGTAATATTTGATGCCTGTAAACTCTACTATTATACAATGAAGTTCCTTGTTGTGTGCCAGATTTGGGAGTGGAAATTCTTACCCTTTTTCTTGTTGGTTAGATATCATTATTTTTAAGATGTCAAAAAGAGAATTTTTGTTATTTCTTGGGTTTGTTAAATTTAACTAAATACTTTTGGATTGGTAAATCAGCCAGATCTACATAATATGTTTTAGTTGTTCAGAACATTTGTACAGGTTCCAAAAGATAGAAGTACAAAAGGATAAAAATAAGTAAAAGATATAAACAGTGCTATGATACTTTTATACACGTAAAAAACAGTTTTTGAAATATTAATATTAAGCTAGTAATGTAATCACCAATATAGTATTAGTATTCAGAATATATTTCCGATCTTGTTGCCTACCTAAAGTTCAAATACAAAAAAGAGATGAAGCAAAGGACGTTGAAGTCTAAACCAGAAACCTAATATTTCCAGAACTGAAAAGGTATTCTCTTGAAAGACTAGTATTGGCAGTACTCTTTAGAATCCAGTGTCTTCTTCAAATACAAATACTATTAGATGGCTTCTTTTCTAAGATAAACATTGCATTAATGTGCATATCTTAACCCCCAGGGCTTAAAATAGCAAAAGGAAGTAGAAACTGAAAGGATATTGGATGCATGCTGACTTGTATACTTGGGGGATTAATAAAAAATTGAGGTCAGCAAGAATCCCATGATGCGGGACAGATCAAGGAAGGAAGCACACCATGGTGGTTGTGTTCCTTTCCTACTGGCCACGACGCGAGCAGCTGGAGAGGAAGATGGCTCTTGTGTTTAGTGCTTTCTGTAATTCCTCTCTGTTTGTATGGTTGGCTTGTGGCCGATCACTGCTTTATCTCATTCATCAGAGAGGAAAATTCCACTTTAATATTGCTGGGTATAATAAAATAGCTTCAGTAGCACAGTGCCTTGCACATAGTAGGACTGACTGAATGAAAATCTGACTATTGTCTCATTCCAGTAGAGTGTCTGAAACATTCAGTTTGTTGGACAAATTCAGTCTCGCAGTATTTACTTTGGTGTTTGAAACTGTCAAAATGTTCTAATAAAATCTTATTGGATTTCTAAATGAGAACAGACTAAATAGGAATGCATTTTTAACAATCCAGGATCCAAGGAAACTTGGCTATAGTGTAAAGAGCTCTGGACTTGAAAAAGAATGAGTTACCTGGGAGTATTTCCGCAGATACTATGTAGCTGAAAAAAAAGCAGCTAATGCAATTTGGATTTCTTCTTCCCTGCCTTCTGTTCACTTTACCTCCTGAGTTTGAAAATCAGTGGAGAAGTTGATCTCTAAGAGCCTATCTGTTACTACCATCCAAATACTAACCAGGCCTGACCCTGCTTAGCTTCTGAGATCAGAAGAGTTCAGGAGCATTCAGGGTGGATGGCCACAGACAAGCCTATCTGTTAAACTGGATGGTTTTCCTCAGTGTGTATGCCCAGCAGTGGGATTGCTGGGTCGTATGGCAGTTCTCTTTCCAGTTTTTTAAGGAATCTCCACACTCTTCTCCATAGTGGCTGTACTAGTTTGCATTCCCACCAACAGTGTAAGAGGGTTCCCTTTTCTCCACACCCTCTCCAGAATTTATTGCTTGTAGACTTTTGGATAGCAGCCATTCTGACTGGTGTGAAATGGTACCTCATTGTGGTTTTGATTTGCATTTCTCTGATAATGAGTGATGTTGAGCATCTTTTCATGTATCTGTTAGCCATCTTTGGAGAAATGTCTGTTTAGTTCTTTGGCCCATTTTTTGATTGGGTCATTTATTTTTCTGGGATTGAGCTGCAGGAGTTGCTTGTACACCAGTGTGTATCACAGCACTGTTTGTAATAGCCAGGACATGGAGGCAACCTAGTTGTCCATCAGCAGACAAATGGAAAAGAAAGCTGTGGTACATATACACAATGGAGTATTACTCAGCCATTAAAAAGAATACATTTGAATGAGTTCTAATGAGGTGGATGAAACTGGAGCCTATTATACAGAGTGAAGTAAGCCAGAAAGAAAAACACCAATACAGTATACTAACGCATATATATGGAATTTAGAAAGATGGTAACGATAACCCTGTATGCAAAACAGCAAAAGAGACACAGATATATAGAACAGTCTTTTGGACTCTGTGGGAGAGGGCGAGGGTGGGATGATTTGGGAGAATGGCATTGAAATGTGTATAATATTATATGTGAAATGAATTGCCAGTCCAGGTTCCATGCATGATACAGGGTGCTTGGGGCTGGTGCACTGGGATGACCCAGAGGGATGGGATGGGGAGGGTGGAGGGAGGGAGGTTCAGGATGGGGAACACGTGTACACCCGTGGTGGATTCATGTTGATGTATGGCAAAACCAATACAATATTGTAAAGTAATTAGCCTCCAATTAAAATAAATAAATTTATATTAAAAAATTTGGATGGTTTTGCTGGTAAAAATTTTGCTACCTAGTGACGATTTTATTCCCAGAAGTTATGAATACTTACCTCTTTCACTGGAACTTGTTTAATATCTGGATATATTCTCTCAGGTTATGAACCTTAATTTTAAAGCCTGAGGTTGAAGACAAAGATAGTAGATTAAATTAGGATTACTTTTATCTTTCTCCACTTTGTTTTTGCTAGGCTTGCATTCAACCTCTTGGATCAAAGACCTTTAGGTACATGGCCTTTTTTGGTCTTTAGAAGTGTAACATCTGCTGTCAAAATTCTGAGTAAGTCTTATACTGGTAGAAATAGTAGCTCTAGCATACGTAAGCACTTAAGAAATGATTGTTTCAGCAAAATACCTATATGGTTTAATAATACACATTGTAGGAAAACAGTGATTAAAAGTAACTTAAAATACTGTCTTATTTTTTATTTTGACTCTTGGAATAGAAGAGTTCAGACTTTTTCCTAGTTATATTTAAATTCTGTTTTTAAGAAATATAAACTGGGTGACTTAGGGTTTCTTAATGATATAAAAATAATTGTTCTAAATAGAAGTTATTTTTCTTCTAGTCAGTTGTGTTTGATTATCTGTTACGGTCATTTGAGTAAGAAGGGAGCTTTTATTCTTCAGTTTATGGTAGAAAGTCAAGTTTAGAACTTATGGTTACCAGAAGAAAGGATGGGGGAAGGTTTAGTTAGGGAGTTTTGTGTGGATGTTTACACACTACTGTATTTTAAATGGATAACCAACAAGGACCTACTGTATAGAACATTGAACCCTGCCCAATATTTTGTGGCAGCTTGGATGGGAGGGAAGTTTAGGAGAGAATGGATACATATATATAATGGCTGAGTCCCTTCACTGTTCACCTGAAACTATCTCAACATTGTTTGTTAATCGGCTATACCCCAGTATAAAACAAAAAATTAAAAAAAAAAGAAAATCTAGTTTAGCCCTAGATTAGCAAATTCTTAATCAGACATCTTATTATTTAAATCCTTGGTTTCATCTCAGTGTGCTGTACACGAAGTTGCTACTCAAATATATTAATCATTATGGCTTAAGAATAAAATATTTTCTTATCATAAAATAATAGTTTATATTATGAAAATTGCATTAGGATGGAAAATAGATATGTATAATTCCACCTATGATGAGCATTGTGGAAAATTTTTGTGTTGCAGAAGATAACTAATATTCAATTCTGTTGAAGAGTTTTTAAAATCTGGTGAAATTTTTCTTATTTAAAATAAACTATCTTGATAATTTTGTCATTATCTTTTAACCTTTCTTCATTTGTAACCTCCTACTCAATCTGGGGTCCACTGATATATGACTTCATTACTTTAGGAAATATGTAGTCACTCAGAAAACAGTATCAACCGCTTTTCCTACAGAAGAGCTTCTTGAACTTTTTTTTTCTTCCATGTATTAGTTGGAGAATTCCCCACCCCTCTTTCACTGAGACTTGTAAAGCAAAAGAGTATGTTCTTGGGCTACTTTGGTTTAGATTCATTCTTTTCAAAGTTCTTTAGTATCCTTTCGGAGCAATGATACAAAAATACACAGGGAGAGAGATGGGAGGGGGGTTCAGCTGGGAGGGGACATGTGTATACCTATGGCTGATTCGTGTTGATGTGTGACAGAGGCTAACAGGATATCGTAGAGCAATTGTCCTCCAATAATTGTATTTTGTCCTATACTTCTCAATATTATACAGTTATAATCTTTGATAATTATTAGTTACTCAAAAATACATTCTTGCCCTGTTATTTTTGTTGGGAAATAATAGAAGGATATTTTAGTTGTAACAATGTGTGATATCTAAGGTTTTCACAATTAAAATATTGAAAGTATTCGACTGCCAAATTCTTATTAAGTCAGCATTGACCTAAAATGCTGGATTATTTTGTTAGTGCATAATTTAGTTTCACTAACAGATCAATTTTGATGTCATCTTATGTGTTTTTAGTGACCCCAGGTATTCAGAGCAGGATACCAAGTACCTTATTAGCATCATCTTGTTTGAATTTTGTCTCCTGTCAGTTTCTGGGAATAAAGTGAATTGGTTCAAAGCGTCAAAATCTGGCTGAGCTGATTGGAGTCCACCTTGAACTAGTCTATATAAGAAGTTAGCATCTTATGTGAGTGTCTTAATGTCCATCAGACTTGCAGCATTGCAGACTGTACTTTATGCCAGTAGCCAGGTGTGGGCAGTGATACCGGCCTGGGGAAATCTCTCTTACCGGCCAAGGAATCCAAGGCATTCAGTGCAAAACCTGGCCAGCAGCCCGAGTGAGTAGGAGCCATGTGACTCTGGTGAGTTGGAGTGTGCAATTGCCTCCTGCTTCAGAGCTACCTGATCCGAATACTAAGCAGAGCGAGTGCCGGGCTGAGTGTAAGACACTGAAGATACTGCAGAGAAAGGTGCTTATTCCAGAGGCGTTACAGAACATGGAGATTAAAGACCAGGGAGCCCAAATGGAGCCGCTGCTGCCTACGGTAAGAGACAACCTGCTGTCACGTAGATTAACAGCGTTTGCAGCAAAACCTGTCAGGCAAGCGGGCTGCAAGCTAGGTTCAGCGAGTGTACTTTTGGGGTGGTGGATAGCTCCCACGACATATGGACAGGGGTCTCCTCCCATCTTGGGTGACTGAAATGCATAATACGAAGCACATGATTTTTTCCCCCTTCTCAATATGGATGCACGACGGTGATGAAATGTCTCATGTTTGCTGCTGTTTGAAGAGATGGCTAGGTTTAGCAGCAGGGGCAGCTGTGTATCTCCTTCCCTGTCTGTTACTGCCTGTCTTTCTGTTAGGCTGTGCAGTCAAGCCCCTGCAAAGAAGCCCTCTTTTAATCATTTTTTTTCTGTGATAAATTTCCTCCCCATACCTCATCCCCCTGCCAGTGAGGTGAGGGAATCTGCTGCTGTTATAGCTCTAGAGATTTAATCTCTGCAGAAACGAGGGAAAAGGAAAACAGAAGGATCGTGTGTGTGTGTGTGTGTGTGTGTGTGTGTGTGTGTGTGTGCTGTCAGTTTCTCTCAAAGGGAAATGTGTCATGGTTCACATAAAAAGAAGGTATGCATTTTGGGGGTCAGGCACACGATTCAGTTTTGAATATCCGAAATGTCCCTGAACTGTCATTTAGAAATAGCCTGTTTATCTCTAGGTCACAGGCTGCCTCCCTGGATCTGATTCCTGGGTGAGTAGTTGATTTGCTTCTCCTCTCCACAATCTGGCTGGCTCACAGACTTTGTAGTTCTTCAGGCAACATCCTTTCTCAGTCTAGAGCAGCTGATGTTGCTGTGTTCAAGGGGAAAAAAAGAAAAGAAAAACAATAATACTGTTTTCTTGAGGCAACAGAGATGCCATGCTTTAGCTTCCAGCCATCTATCAGTGCTATCACGGCTCAGAGCAGCAGAAATCTCCTCCCTGCACCAAACCAGGCCGAGGGTCTGTTCTCAGCTCTCTGTTACTCAGGTTGGTGACCCACCTTGCAGACTTGGGACTGGCAGCAAGCTGTCCATTTCTGTCCATTCCTAGTCTTTGAACGCATCTTTCAATCAAATAATTCCCCAGGGGGAGTGAGTAAATTCTGGGCCACTGTATATTTAGGGCCTTACCTCTCCTGCTCAAAATCTGCAAAAGATTCCAGTTTGCATCCCAGAATTGGCTGTGGCTACTGAGCATGCCCAGTTCTCCTCAGGACGCCAGTCTTGGGCAGGGAGGGAGCTGGGAGATGAGAATAATGCAGGGGTCACCACTAAGAATGGAGCTTAGATATAAGGCAGGGGGAGTGTCAAAGAGAGGGAAGAAACGAAAGCTTGCCAATTAGCCTGCCTGCTTAAAAACAGAGATATTTCTTTACAGATCAAAGTGGAGCTATTTTACAAAAATGAGACTAAAAGGTTTATCCTTTGTATTTCCAAACTTGAATAGATACATAAATTAGGATTTTGTGGGTATTCAGAATAAAAGGTATCAAGAATGTCAGAGAATAATTGTACCTTGTATGAGAGAGAAGAACTAAACACAGGAATTGGGGAATGGAAATTTAAGGAAGATTAAGATATAGGGGAAGAACCTTTTTTTTTTTTTTTAATGGGGAAGGGGTTTGGAAGTTGTCCTAGAAAAGCAGGCTGAAGTTAGTTTGATGTGGTATATGAATTGTCCCAGGTGGGAAATATTTAAAGGGTTTAGGACCAAATGAGGATTAACTGGAAAAATTTAGAAGATGATGACATTATTGGGCTAGATGGACAAACAGTTTGTGACTCAAAAGAGTAGAGAAAATACAAGTTTGTCTAGAAAAGGTCTGCAGTAAGTTGGGTGGACGTTCTTGAAGAGTTGAAAGTGCATTTCATGAGGATTATGCCCAGCACAAAACTGTTACAAAAGTTAATAGCAAGATAGAATCGTCTTAGCAGTTCATTATAAGGAAAATAAGCATGAGAGGTTAGAAATATTGTTGAATTGTTGGCCTACTTTTATATCTGTACAGTATTTTCAATCTCTTCAATTGCTTTTATGAACCTCCCTGCCTCAAATAATCATGTTGAATAAAGCAGATTTTACTGTCTTAATTTTACATATAAAGAATGAAGACACAGGTAGTTTGGAAAACATGTTTAAGGTCATATAGTAATGAAACCAGAACTAGAATATAGGTCTTTTAAAGCTAGTTCAGAAAATAAAGCTTTTTTTAAAAAAATATTATATTATTAACCAGACCTATAATAGTCAGACGCTGGGCTGGAGTTTTATACTTGGAAGAAAAAGGAAGAAATAGTTTGGGGTTCTGTTTTAGAAAATTAATCAGATGACTTTGCAAATAATTATGTGAGAGGCAGTATGACATAGTATTTTAAAACACAGTCTTACAGGTTCCAGCACTGCTATTTACATGCTATATAATCTTGGAAGACTGATTTAAGTCTTAGTTTCATCAACTGAAAAATGGGAAGGTGATGGTTCTTTCCTCTGTGTTTTGTGATGAGCAAATGAAATCATCTATGTGAAATGGCTGACATTTAGTTTTAAGTAAAAGCTCCTATTATCATTGCTGATGGAAGTATAGATGAGATAAATTCTAGGTTTAAGGCTTTTATGACAGATGGCTTATCAGTACTATCTGCTCAGAAGGAAAAGTGGGGAAATGGAACACTGGAAAACACTGTACAGTGCAGGTGGAAGGTGGAGTTTTTAGTTACAGCTATGGAAACTTTGCAGCAGAAAGGCCTTAAAAGCCAAGATTAGACATGGGAAAGCAGCAGTCAGAGGTAGATAGAGAAGTAAGAGAGGGAGAAAAACGATAAGAATGGATAAGAATGCCAAATAAGTGAGTATATTAATTCTGACTTAAGTGAAAGGGTAGAATACATTCTTCTTAAGCCTCCAACTTTTACTTTAACTTAGTATATATAAAGTACATCTTCAGACTTTGTGTGAAGGAGGCCCTGCCCTGTCCGCGTTTCTCTTAGTCCTTCCAAGGGAGTGTCAGAGATTATTTTCTTCTGTTACACCAGGCATTGTTGCATTTGTAGGCCCTAAGGTTAGGACATTCAAAAACTCTAATAGGCTCAGAATTGAGTCTGGTTTTCATAGCACCTGACTGTTATTTCTGAAGCAATAGAACAAAATTAGGTTCAGAAGATTCATTAACTTATTAAATGCCTGTGTGCTGTGCTTAGTTGCTCAGTCATGTCCGACTCTTTGTGACCCCATGGACTGTAGCCCACCGGGCTCCTCTGTCCTTGAGGATTCTCCAGGCAAGAATACTGGAGTGGGTTGCCATTCCCTCCGCTAGGGGATCTTCCCAACCCAGGGATCGAACCCAGGTCTCTTGCACTGCAGGTGGATTTTTTACCAGCTGAGTTACCAGGGAAGCCCATTAAATTCCTATTATT
The DNA here is from genome assembly GCF_001704415.2 of Capra hircus. NCBI lineage: Eukaryota > Metazoa > Chordata > Mammalia > Artiodactyla > Bovidae > Capra > Capra hircus. The sequence continues at coordinate 101,348,123 of NC_030809.1, forward strand.
GGCCAAACGTGTTCTTGGTGGTGGGAGTAAAGCAATGAACAAGACAGACAAATGTCCTGTGCACGTGGACCTCACAGTCTAGCTAATCTAGAGTAGAGATAGGACTCCATTTAACTTTTTGAGAAACTGCTGTTTTGTCTTCAAATATTTAATCATAGTTGTAAGCTCTTTGATATGGGTATACATAGAAACTCTATGTAATAGTAGTGGTGGTGGCATTACTTTAGAGGATGGAATTAATCTTTTAAAAGTATGAACCAAAAAGAAAAGTATGAACCAGTTTATTGCACATCACTTTCAATTTTGTATTGACAGTGCTGGATTTGTTTTAGGAGTAAATAATTGGATAATCTTTAAATTATAGGCTATGGACGAGGCTTCTAGGTGAATCTTTTTATAACAAATATTTCTATTTTATACCTTTAATCTTAGATGATACGTAGTAGTCCATGTTAGATCCCTTCTAAAATTCAGATGTCCCAAAAGGAACTTAAGTTAAACTTACTTATAAAACTGCCTTGAGTTATGCCGCTAGAATAAAGGTTGCTTTTTTAAAGGTAATGTAGTATAGCATAGTGGAGAAGGCAATGGTTCCCTGTTCCAGTAGTCTTGCCTGTAAAATCCCATGGACGGAGGAGCCTGGTGGGCTGCAGTCCATGGGGTCACGGAAAGTCGGACACGACTGAGCGACTTCACCTTCACTTTTCACTTTCATGCACTGGAGAAGGAAATGGCAACCCACTCCAGTGTTCTTGCCTGAAGAATCCCAGGGATGGGGGAGCCTGGTGGGCTGCTGTCTATGGGGTCGCACAGAGTCGGACACAACTGAAGCAGCTTAGGAGCAGCAGCTGCAGTATAGCATAGATGGGAGAGTTTAGTACCATTTAGAATATTAATTCCAGATTTCCAAATGACCCAGTATATTGAATTATTTGTGAAAAAATATTATATTATTATCTTAAGGAAAAGAAAAATGGAACTAAAGAGCAACTCAGGTTGACTAAGTTATATTGATATTTCTATTTTATTATAATTTAGATTATATGATTTTAAAGAAAATGTACTCATTACACATGGTAATACATAGAAAGCAAGAAATACAGTATAAGAAATTAATTTTCTTATAAGATTTTCACTTTCATGACTCACTTTCATGGTGAGTGAATATAGAAATAAATTATATGTATAGGATGCTAAGGTTGGTAATGAGTTGTTGTTGGTCAGTCGCTCAGTTGTGTCCAGCTGTTTGCGACCCCATGGGGTGCAGCATGCCAGGCTTCCCTGTCCTTCACCAGCTCCTGAAGCTTGTTCAAACTAATGTCCATCAAGTGGGTTATGCCATCCAACCATCTCATCCTCTGTTGTCCGCTTCTCCTCCTGCCTTCAATCTTTCCCAGCATCAGGGTCTTTTCCAATGAGTCAGTTCTTTACATCAGCTGTAAGTGTTGGAGCCTTAGCTTCAGTATCAGTCCTTCCAATGAATATTCACAGTTGATTTGCTTTAGGATTGACTGATTTGATCTCCTTGCAGTCTAAGGGACTCCGTAGAGTATCCTCCACTACCATAATGCGAAAGCATCAATTCTTTGGTGCTCAGCTTTCTTTATAGTCCAGCTCTCACATCCATACATGACTACTGGAAAAACCATAGCCTTGACTAGATGGACCTTTGTTGGCAAAGTAATGTCTCTGCTTTTGAATATGCTGTCTAGGTTGGTTATAACTTTCCTTCCAAGGAGCAAGCGTCTTTTAATTTCATGGCTGCAGTCACCATCTGCAGTGATTTTGGAACCCCCCAAAATAAAGTCTGACACTGTTTCCACTTTTCCCCATTTATTTCCCATGAAGTGATGGGACCGGATGCCATGATCTTCGTTTTCTGAATGTTGAGCTTTAGGCCAACTTTTTCATTCTCCTCTTTCACTTTCACCTAGAGGCTTTTTAGTTCCTCTTCACTTTCTGCCATAAGGGTGGTGTCATCTGCATATCTGAGGTTATTGATAATTCTCCCGGCAATCTTGATTCCAGCTTGTGTTTCTTCCAGTCCAGCGTTTCTCATGATGTACTCTGCATAGAAGTTAAATAAGCAGGGTGACAATATCCAGCCTTGACGTACTCCTTTTCCTATTTGGAACCAGTCTGTTGTTCCATGTCCAGTTCTAACTGTTGCTTCCTGACCTGCATACAGATTTCTCAAGAGGCAGATCAGGTGGTCTGTTATTCCCATCTCTTTCAGAATTTTCTGCAGTTTATTGTGATCCACACAGTCAAAAGCTTTGGCATAGTCAATAAAGCAGAAGTAGATGTTTTTCTAGAATTCTCTTGCTTTTTCAATGATCCAGCGGATGTTGTCAATTTGACCTCTGGTTCCTCTGCTTTTTCTAAAAACAGCTTGAACATCTGGCAGTTCATGGTTCATGTATTGCTGAAGCCTGGCTTGGAGAATTTTGAGCATTACTTTACTAGAGTGTGAGATGAGTGCAATTTATTTTTAATTGGCTTTAATTTAAAAGAATTGAATGAATTTTTAGTTAGATGCAATATTTTAAAATCCTAGCTCAGTTTTTAGCTATGTGAGTCTCGGTGACTTATTCAATCTGTTCCAGCATCAGTTTCTCATCCATCAAGGCTAGATAACATTAGCAACCTATCAAGAGAATCATAACGACAAGAGATGTTTGTGCTTAGCAGAAGCCTGAGACAGTACCTATTAATATTATTACTTCACAAAGATTCTCTAATTATCATCATCATTTCAATTCAGCACTCATTTGTTTATGCTAGAATAGGACTGTGGAAAGAATGATTAACTGGGAGTCAGGAAATGAGAACTCTAGACCAACCTCTGCCATTAACTAGTATAAGCGCCTGCCCTTAAATACATGTCCTTATCTCTTTGATGTTCAGCTTCATCTGTAAATTAAGTTAGTTTAAAATTCTAGTCTCCAATTGATTGCTACAGTCTTTTTCTGACCAAAACATACCTTATTTCAAACAGTAAATGTATTATATATTAGTTATTCCCTTATTCTAAATAAGAGCAATAAATCTCAAGGAGTATCTGAGACAATTCTTTAAATAGGAAGGATATACTAGAACTTTAATTTACAGTTATATAAAAATAAATAAGATGTAACTAATGTTTACTACATAGATTGAAAGTGGTATCTTCACAAAAAGCCAAATGATCAAGTGGCATGTATCCTATGAGATACGAGAAGGGAAGAGTAGAATTTTCTCTGCATAGAAAATGGGTTAAAAATGGCACCCGCATGTTTCCATTCACTTGACGCATCTTACAATGCTCTGCAGTCTATACCCAGTTAGATTTCTGAAATAACCATCATCCTAAGGTTAGAAAGTAATGACACATTGGAAGTATGATTATTTTTCTGCCAGGCTCTCTTGACTTTTTGAGTTCTAGTTGAAGGTTCAGATATTCTGTAATCCTCCATCATAAACTATCCCACTTCTTTATCTGATTGCAATATTTTCAACATAAAATTAATACTTGCAGGCTTTTAGATTCGACCATTCATTAGTACTAGGTCAAGAAGCATCAGTTAGAACCAGACATGGAACAAAAGACTGGTTCAAACTGGGGAAAGGAGTACATCAAGGCTGTATACTGTCACTCTGCTTATTAAACTTATATGCAGAGTACATCATACAAAATGCCAGGCTAAATGAAGCACAAGCTGGAATCAAGATTGCTGGGAGAAATATCAGTAACCTTAGATATGCAGCTGACACCACCCTTTTGGCAGAAAGCAAAGAGGAACTAAAGAGCCTCTTGATGAAGGTTAAAGAGGACAGTGAAAAAGCTGGCTTAAAACTCAGCTTTCAAAAAATGAAGATGATGGCATCAAAGAGCTGACTCATTTGAAAAGACCCTGATGCTGGGAAAGATTGAAGGCAGGAGGAGAAGGGGACGACAGAGGATGAGATGGTTGAATGGCATCACCGACTCAATGGACATGACTTTGAGTAGGCTCTGGGAGTTGGTGATGGATGAAGGGGCCTGGTGTGCTGTAGTCCATGGGATCACAAAGAGTCGGACACGACTAAGTGACTGAACTCAACTAAAAAATAAATAAAAATAAGAATCCCATTATAAAATGAGCTTTCATATCTACATCTTCAAAAATGAAAGTTCTATGAAACAAGGTGCTATAAAGTGTAAGGCATTGTAGGTTGGATATTGCAGGATTCCATTTATTGAAATGTCTGTAATAGGCACTGGGCTTGGGGTGTAGCAGAGAACTGAGAATTAAGAACTCTGGGGTTTCTTTTTGGAGTGATGGGAGTGTTCTGGAAGTAGTTAGTGGTGATGATTGCACAACATTGTGGAAATACTGGACACTACTGAATTGTACATGGCAAAATGGTCAATTTTATGTAAGAAAATTACAAAATAATTAAGTTGTTTACTCATTATCACTAACAGAGAGAAGATTGATTTAAACAATGCTTGTATTATTCATATTTATACAAATCAATGAAAGGGCAAATAAGATACTCATGAAAATTAAAAATAACTTCATGGATACACACACACCCAAGTCTGTACCATAAAATTTGTTCTCTTTGTGAATATAATGTTGAAGTTGGCCATGGTTTCAGCAAACTATTTGTAGAGATCTTTTGAAATATATATTCAAAGCTGAGTTAAGAAAGTATATGTCACATACAATATATAAGAGAGGAAGAGAAGTATTTAATTTGGGTCAAATTGTTATTTCTTATCCAAATCACCTTTCTAAATTTCTCTTGATACTCTTTAAACTTTACCATAAGGAAAATCAAAGCAACTAAATTTCTGAGAAGCTACTTTTTTCCATTAAAGCTCACTTTGTTTTACTTATATTTTTAGGGTCACTGTTGGTCTAGCTTCATAAAATACTATCTTACTAGATGGTAGGGTTATAGTCAATGTTAAAAGAAATTTCCAGACTATTTTTCAATGAGATTGTGCCATTTTACAGTTTTGGTTTTCCCACACTTTTACTAACACTTTTTTTTTGAATGTCCATTCTGAGTTAATTTTTATGTATGGTATGAGATAAAAGTTGTTACTTTTTGTTTATGCAATTTCCCCAGCATCATTTGTTGAAAACATTATCTTTCTCCACTGAATTTTCTTGGCAGCTTTGTTGAAATTAAATCGATAATAAGGTTATTTGTTTGGACTCTGATTCTGTTCTGTTGATGTACATGAATAAGTGAAGTGAAGTCGCTCAGTCGTGTACGACTCTTTGCGACCCCATGGACTGTAGCCTACCAGGCTCCTCCGTCCATGGAATTTTCCAGACGAGTACTGGAGTGGGTTGCCATTTCTTTTGCATATCTTCACCTTAATACCACTGTCTGATTATTGAAGCTTTCTAATAATATTTAAAATCAAGTGGTATAAATCTTTCACTTTTGTTCTTTTTCTAAGTTGTTTTGGCTATTCTAGATACTTTACATTTCCATATAAATTTTAGGGCCTGCTTGTTGACTGCTATGAAAAGCCTGCAAGGGTCTTAATAGGAATTGCTTTGAATTTATAGATCAATTTGAAAATTACTATCTTGACAATATTGAGTCTTCCAAATGTGAACTGTCTCTACAGTTTTTAGATCTTTAATTTCTTGTGGCAGTGTTTCCTAGTTTTGTCTTGTGAGAATTTTTATGCACTGTATCAAGAATGACATAAAAATTCCTGAGGTGCCATTTGTACAGACGTTTCTATATTAAGCTTAGACCCAATTCCAAGTAGTTCAGAACTCCAGGGGTTTTCTCAGAGGGCCTAAATGGAGTTTAATATATGGACTCAGTGTGATAGAGTGAGAATGTATTGTAGCCAAGGATTCTGTATAGTTTTGATTTAATGGTAAAGACCTTATATTATCAGTATCATCCAAACTTGCTCATTTTTCATTGTGGTCTAAAATTGTGATCTAAAATTGTGGTCTAAAGATCTAATAAGCAAATTTTTAAAGAATTTTCCCATTCCATATTGAATGTGTTAGGTTGCTGGAGTGCCTCCAGTATTTATTTGTACTTCTGCTTCTTGCTTATCCTGAGAAACAAAAATTATTCAGAGATTGCTATTGCTTCCTAATGGCTTTTTTCCCCTTTTTGACACATGAGGGTTTGATATCAAAGATGATGATCTAATCAAATTCCAGAAAGCAAATGCCATAAAAAGTAGTTAGATATATAACAACTACTGTAAAACATAGCTTTGTTTATAAAGCATATTTGATTATTGTTATGTTTGTACTGCTTCTTTTATAAGTACAGTGGGCATAAATACAATAGTGATTTTTTGTTGATATTTAAGCTGCTCTGGTAATAAGCTTGTTCAAACTCTTTTTGATTTGCTCAGAAATAAGAATATGGTTAAAAAATGAAAAAGAAATGTAGACAGCAAGACATAAACCTAATATATAATATGATTGTAATTTGAGTGCATACTGTACACTTTGTTTTATTAACAAATAACTTCACAGTATAATGCCTGTCCAAAAATCTGATTTTTATGTAATCCTACAGAGCACTTCTGGTAGATACAAAATTTTGGTATTTTTTTCTGCTAAGAAAAAGGATTATTGAAAACCTTAAACTCAAAAACCACTTGCATCAGAATCATCAGGAGGACTCATTAAAAATGCAAGTTCTGGGCCTTATTCAAACTTTAGGCTTAGAATGTCAAAGGGATGGTGCCAATAAATAAGGAATTTAAAGAACTCTACAGGTGATCCTTATGAATATGGAAGCTTGGGACATTTTACCTAGATAAACAAACAAACAAAAATTCTTTGAATTATTTTTCCTGTGGGAATGAATGATAGAAAACAAAAGCTTGCAATAAAATAGAGCTGTTTTTTTTTTTAAATAAGTCATAACGGATTAGAAAATTAAGTTCTTACTGCTTGTTTTACTCGTTTAGCATTTAGTACATATTACATATCACTTTGCAATTTCTATATGTATGTAAAACTATTTTTACTTATATATAAATACACATACATGTAACTTGTTTCCTCAATTAGAGTGTAGGTTCTTAAAAATAGAGTCTACTTTAGATACTTTTGTGCTGCTTTCACAAAGCTAAGTGCAGAAAAGTCCTTAAGAAATGTCTCGGGTTATTAGGCAGCGACAACAGTAGACATCAACTGTCAAGAACTGAAACTGAAGACAGACAGTGCTAACTGTTCTAATTTGTAGGTATGACAGCATTGGCAAGTTGCCTAGTAGTTCAAAGCCTCCCTTTACTTATCTATAAAATAGGGATGATAACAATAATAGCATCTGTCTCAACAATAATAGCTTGTGAAATTAAATGAGTTATGGACATAAATTACATACATAATTGTGTACCTATACATATATATTTGCATGCGTAAATATTATGCACTCATATTATGTTCCCGTGTATATATATTTGTATATATGTTATATATTTTTGAGTAATGACAAAGATAATAGTGATTATTGTTGCTATTAGCTTAACTTTTTACCTTTGAAAATAATTAAATTGAAGATTTTTATACCTAATATGCACAATTCATTCAATCAGTGATTCAATAATGCTTGTAAAATAACTTTATTCATTTGACAGTAATAAGATGTGTGCCAGTAATATAATCTTGGAAGTATAATAAAATATATTTTTCCTAATTATAAAATTGATATATTTTAGGGTAGCTTAGGAAGCATAGAAAAATAAATACAAAAGGAAGCATTCATTTTACTATTTTTTAGCTCTTTAATTTGAGATTGTTTTATACCTAAAGAATAATTGCAAAAACAGTACAAAGAGTTCCTGAATACCTTTCATCTATGTTGCCATGCTAACACCTTACATAACTACAGTTATTAAATCCAGGAAATTAACATTGGGACAATCCTGTTAACTAAACCAAATATTTATTAGCATATCACCAATTTTTCCACTAATATCATTTTTCTGTTCCAGGATTCCATTTTGTGTTTAGATATCATGTCTCTAATCATCTCCAATTTGTGATGTACTGTCTTCCCTTATCTTTCATAACTTTGACACTCTTGAGGTATACAGATTTTTTTTTTTTGGTAGAATATCTCTCAGTTTGTGCTTCTCTGCAGTTCTCCTAATTATCCTGAGGTCATGCATATTTTTTTGGTTAATATCACTGGAATGAAATGAACTCATCCCAGTGCATCATGTCAGGGGATAGATGATGTCCTATTTCTAGGGATATTAACCTTGATTATAGAAGTGTTGGTTGGATTTTCCACTGTAAAGTTAAAAATTTCCCTTTGTAATAATATTTTCGGGGAGATACTTTGCGACTATGCAGATATCTTGTTTCTCTTCAAACCTTTGCCTACTAATTGTAGCATTCATCAGTGAATATTTCCTGCATATTACCTATTTATTACTTTATTTATTTGCTTAATAGTGACTTGCTACTTCTCTCATTCTTTCTGCATTTGGAAATTAGAATTTTTTTCCTGTAAGGAATAGCTGTCACTTTTCCTCCATTTATTTATTTATTCAATTGCTTAAATGGCAACTCACGCCAATATTTTTGCCTGGGAAATCCCATGGACAGAGGAACCTTGCAGTCTGCAGTCTGTGGAGTCACAAGAGTCGAATATGACTAAGTGATTAAACAACACAAAGATATTTATTTTATTTTATGGGCCATAATCCAGTACTCTAAGAATTAATTCATTTAGTTGCTTAAATGGTTTTATATTTGGAGATTAGGAACTCCTTTCATCTGACTTTTGTCCTTTCAACATGCTCCCATTCTTTTCTGAGCACTTCCGTAGTATCTAGGACCATAATATTTTCCAGGGTCATCTTTTATTTACCCTGCCTCAGACCCAGAATCAACTATTTCTTTAAGGAGCTACTAGGCTAATTGTTAACGATATTTATAAACACTGCCAATTTTTTTTTTTCCTGAGAAGATTATGTAACCAGTTTTAACTTTCACTTGAAGTTTCACTAGTGTTTTAAAAACTGACAATTTGCCTGGTAAATTTTTTGACAATGTACCCTTTTGTATTCCATTTCCAACTTTGTTTACTCTTATGTAGTTTTTTTCTATAAGGTAGGTTTCTTCATAAGAGGAAACATTGAACTACTTGAAAAAGCCCTCTGTTTAATTCACCTTTCTCAAGGTATTACCGAAATGCTGCACACGTCAATTATTAACATCTGCTTTATACATGGCTCCTTTGTGCAGTGAAGGTATGAGCCTCAAGCCTGTCATTACAGATCTGTACTAGGTACCATTTTGGCCATGAGAATTTTCAGTCTGATGGAGTGAAATGGTTCCTCTACTTTCTCAAAAACCACAGACATTATTTTAAAAAAATTTTTTCAAAGATGAAGTTGAGATCAGTCCAATTAATAAGGTGTTTCAGTGTCCTGTCATTTTCCTCAGCCTTACTGTTGGGCTTCCCAGGTGGTGCTAGTGGTAAAGAACCTGCCTGCCAATGCAGGAGACATAAGAGATACGGGTTTGATCCTGGGGTGGGGAAGATCCCCTGGAGGATTAGTCTGTTATAGTATAGATACAGACACTCAGATTTTACTTGCTGTGTTAATATGATTCTTTATTTTTTAATTTTTATTTTTACTTTATTTTACTTTACAATACTGTATTGGTTTTGCCATACATTGACATGAATCCGCTAATATGATTCTTATGTATATTGGTTTCAGTTTTATCAGTCCTTAAGATGATGAGACTATCATTTTTATTTGAGCCATCTAGGATCTTTCATGTCATCAAAATCATGCTGAAGAAGTACTTGAAGATCCTGACTGATGACAAACTTGACAACAGTGAAATTTCTAGACCTTACTATATGTTATTATTCAAATGAAACATGATGATTTGGACTCTGAGCATAGTCCTCTGATTTAATAATTCTTTTTATCTTATTAGTGGTTTGAAAAAAATTTGCTCATAAGAACTGGGGTTAGGATTAATCTTTTTTAAATCAAGAAATTTAGTAACAGTTGTACAACAGTAACTGTTGCACATTTGTCTTGGCATTGTTAGTAGAAAAGTACTTTCTATTTAGGTCTTTAACATAAATTATAAATGGTTATCATAAAAGCTTAATAATAATAATTTCTGAATATTAATTATCTTATCTTGGTATTAGAAGCTTAGATACCAGTACCAGTCTAATAAAAGGTACTTGGAATCTCACACAGACCATTTCTGTAATGTAAGGTAATAAAAAATATTTTTTCAAATCTTTATGAGGACAAAAACACAGAAATGGTGAACTCTGATTTTGTCCATTCAAAAATCAATGATGCTTTCTCATAATTCAGGAAATTCTAACCCTAGTATATTCATTTAAAGCATAGTGAGTCAGCCTTGAACCCAGCTTTAAAAAGATCAGCCTTACATGAACGCAGTTTTAGTAGCTTATAATTTTGCTTGTTCCCCTTTTTTGATTTAAAAACTTTATTTCATTTCCATTCACACTCTTAACCTTAACTATCTCTCTTACCTATATAATTCAGTACTCCTAGTCTGTCTCATCTAAATAAATTTCTCCCATCTTTGCAGATGAGTGCATGGTCTAGCATAGGACAAAAAAAGGGCTTGTATCGTTGATTCTGCAGAATAATGTGTCTTGATGCAAAGTGTCTAGTTACTTAACAGTATCTAGTTAGCTCAATAGCTCTTGATTTCATATAGACCAAATATTTACCACCTAACGTCATGGTTGCATTGAAACTTTTGACATTAGAATCAGTTTTTCTTGGAAAAATATACTTTTCTGATGTTTTTCTTGGTTCAGAAAATATCTTGAAGGAAGAAATGGAAAGCCTTCAAAAGTCTATTGAATCACAGATTGTTTCATAAAATAATAATTTGATGATGATGTTTCAGTAATTCATAAACACGTTTATATTTATCTTAAAAGTACCTGCATATATAGAAAGCAAGAAGTAAGAGCACTTGACAAAATGCAATTGAACTTAATATATAAATAGCTCATATTATTTAGTGAATCTGAAATTTCAATTAATTAATTTACATTAATTACTATTATAGGAGCCCTTATATTGGGTGAGAATGGAGGAGTAAAGAAGTAGCTTTACTGCCTTTTAAGAAATGCAGCAGGATTCTATTAATACCTCTCTGGGAGCTACTATGAAATGTTCCAATCATGGCCTTAAGAAATATTTCGCACTGCTTTGATCACGATGTCTTTGTGCAGATGACCTATGATAAAAGGAGAATAAGATCCATACAAATAAATGAGACTCAAAGATAATTAAAGTGATCTTTTTAAGTGAATAGTTTCAGTGTTCTGTGCTTTTTTGTGAGATGTCAGTCAGGTACAGCCAGGAGAGGCTGAGTAAAATGAAATTTTCATCACTATCCAGTATTCTTCAAAGAAAAATAAACACACAAACTAGAAAAATGTATTTGTCAAAAATTTTTGAGGACTTTTGTACTACAATTTGAAATGACAGTAAGGTTAGAGTAAGATAAATATGGATGGACATTAATCCATCTAACACTTCACCTAAGTGATTAGGCATGTGAGAGTTAGAGACCATTTGATTTTCAAAGGTAATAATTTAATAATCAGAAGCAATTGAGGAGGACATTATGCTAAATGAAATAAACCAGAGGCAGAAAGAGAAATGCTGCATGATCTCACTTATATGTGGAATCTAAAATAGTCATATAGAAGCAGTTAGTAAGAGAGTGGTTAACCAGGATCAGGGGAGACGGGGAAATGGGAGGTGTTGGTCAAAGGGTACAATATTTCAGTTATGAAAAATAAATACTTTCTGGAGAGCCACTATAAAAAGGGAACAGAAAATATCTTAAAATAAGGTCAGGAGGAGCACTATTTTATGAAATTTGTCAATACTGAACAAAAGATATGATTGAAATTATGTGTCAGTTGATCAAGTATTAATAAATATATAAAGGGAAATTATGTCTGTGTTTGAAATAATATGATTGCAGGTGACACGGTTATCTCTAAAAGAGTTTTGTTCTATGTTCTTTTATAAGGTCATTTTTTACAATGGTCAGCCAGTTGTGGAAGAGACATGGGAGAGGCTTAGGAAAACCACGTTTATTATACTTATAGGCCACAGACCGGAGAAGGCAATGGCACTCCACTCCAGTACTCTTGCCTGGAAAATCCCATGGACGGAGGAGCCTGGTTGGCTGCAGTCCATGGGGTCGCTAGGAGTCAGACATGATTGAGAGACTTCACTTTCATTTTTCACTTTCATGCATTGGAGAAGGAAATGGCAACCCACTCCAGTATTCTTGCCTGGAGAATCCCAGGGACAGAGGAGCCTTGTTGGGCTGCCGTCTATGGGGTCGCACACAGTTGGACACGACTGACGCGATTTAGCAGCAGGAGTAGCAGGCCATAGACAGGTCATCCAGGTCAAGCAGAAGCCCAGGTTTTAGTCAGGTGGCAGAAGACACGAACAAGGAAAAAGTTGAGGCCAGGGCCTTTATTGGGATTTCTGCCGGAAAGGCAAGGTAGGGTGAACAGTCTAGAACTGTCCAGTTTGAATACCTCTCACAGGCTTTGTCTATTGGGTGATCTCTAGTTGCCTGGTTACGTAGTCCTAGGATGATTTAGGGCAGGAGAAATATTGGCTTGGTTGTGTAAGTTTAACAAGGAGGAAGTTGAAGGTATAGACTTGGGTTTGGTTGGTTTGCATATGAAAGGCATGTTTATGGACAAATCCTTAATTTTCTGTGGAATTTAGCTAGGCCTCACTTTTCACTTTCATGCATTGGAGAAGGAAATGGTAACCCACTCCAGTGTTCTTGCCTAAGAATCCCAGGGACGGGGGAGCCTGGTGGGCTGCCGTACATGGGGTCGAACAGAGTTGGACGCAACTAGGTCAGGAAGCAACAGTTAGAACTGGACATGGAACAACAGACTGGTTCCAAATAGGAAAAGGAGGACATCAAGGCTGTATATTGTCACCCTGCTTATTTAACTTCTATGCAGAGTACATCATGAGAAACGCTGGACTGGAAGAAACACAAGCTGGAATCAAGATTGCAGGGAGAAATATCAATAACCTCAGATATGCAGATGATACCACCCTTATGGCAGAAAGTGAAGAGGAACTCAAAAGCCTCTAGATGAAAGTGAAAGAGGAGAGTGAAAAAGTTAGCTTAAAGCTCACCATTCAGAAAACGAAGATCATGGCATCCGGTCCCATCACTTCATGGGAAATAGATGGGGAAACAGTAAAAACAGTGTCAGACTTTATTTTTTCGGGCTTCAAAATCACTGCAGATGGTGATTGCAGCCATGAAATTAAAAGACGCTTACTCCTTGGAAGAAAAGTTATCACCAACCTAGATAGCATATTCAAAAGCAGAGACATTACTTTGCTGACTAAGGTCTGTCTAGTCAAGGCTATGGTTTTTCTAGTAGTCATGTATGGATGTGAGAGTTGGACTGTGAAGAAGACTGAGCGCCGAAGAATTGATGCTTTTGCACTGTGGTGTTGGAGAAGACCCTTGAGAGTCCCTTGGACTGCAAGGAGATCCAACCAGTCCATTCTGAAGGAGATCAACCCTGGGATTTCTTTGGAAGGAATGATGCTAAAGCTGAAGCTCCAGTACTTTGGCCACCTCATGCGAAGAGTTGACTCATTGGAAAAGACTCTGAGGCTGGGAGTGATTGGGGGCAGGAGGAGAAGAGGACAACCGAGGATGAGATGGCTGGATGGCATCACTGACTCAATGGACGTGAGTCTGAGTGAACTCCCGGAGTTGGTGATGGACAGGGAGGCCTGGCGTGCTGCTATTCATGGGGTTGCAAAGAGTCGGACACGACTGAGCGACTGAACTGAACTGAACTGAAAGCGACTTAGCAGCAGCAGCATATATGTATATATATTGGAGAAGGAAATGGCAACCCACTCAAATATCTTTCCTGGGAAATTTCATGGACAGAGGAGCCTGGTGGGCTACAGTCCATGGAGTCACAAAGGGTGGGACATGACTGAATACATAAACACACACACACACAAATGTGTATAAATGTATTTATATGACATCACCAAAGAGAAATGTATAGGAAAGACAATGTATAGTTCTCGTTAGCCTCACAGTGATTTTTCTCTCTACCTTTTCGCAAATGGATTAGTGATTATTTAATGTTAGTCTGACTTCCTAATTACATATTCCTTTCTGATAAGCCATTACAGTAGTTTGTTTTATGTAAATAAAGGTACAAGCGTTCACCTTTGATTATTTTGGAAAAGCCTGCATGAGAAAACACATTGTATTGTTTGGACTTTGATATATTTTCGGGAAGCTAAGATTTTAAAAAAATGTAATATTCCCAAGAATTTATTGTTGGCAGAACATTCAAGTTGAAAACCAGGTAAAGGAATTTTACATAAATCTGAGGGCCAGTCAAAATAAAGATCAATGAACGTTTATCAAATGCTAAGAATGTATTTGGAAACTTCTTGAATCTTGGTTCATTTTTGTTCTCCTGAATTATATATAAAACTCCATTTAATATTTGTAAACATTTAACCTATGAATGAAAGGAAAAGACTAAGATTCATTACAGACAGCTTCTGTACTGCATATGACTATTCTATGAATTAAATCAAGTTTTTATAAAAGTTTGACAGAATCTTAGATTTCCATTTAATATAATAGTTAACTAACTACAAAATTTAGTAATTGCCCAATGTTTTCTTTGACAATTTTAACTTCTAGTACTAGTGACAATTTTTTGGGAAAGTCAGTGGAATTCTGTGATCTATTTGTAATGTAGCTAAACAGATATATTGATTAAATTTCCAAAAGAGTCATTTTTAGAGTCAAGGTAGCAATGCATAAAGTAAAGTATGTTATGGCTCGTAATTAAAATTTAGAGTACTCTCTGTTTAGACCCCTTGGATTAATCTCATTAAAGTCTGGGTACATATATTTGTGATGTTCTTCAACTTGAATTGTTAAAATTTGTTTTAAAAATTCCTTTAAATCAAATTGACTCTTAGCATACAAAAATTTCTCTTCAACTCATTTTTCCAGTTTAAATTTTGCATCACAAATATATGGGAACTGTTTTGATCTGTGAAGCAAAAAACAAAAAAACTTCAGACTAAATTATTTTCACACTATAATTTCAGGTACTGTGGAAGTCTTTATAGCTACACATTACAGCTCAGATTCATTCCTATATAGACCATTGACTGATCTGAAATTTCTATGTGGGAATCAAAAGAGAACATATCTCCAAATGTCTAAATAAGTAAAAATATATTTTATAATCAGCACTACTGATGGTGCTCTGAAGTTTTAACCAGCAAATGATTTCTCCCTTGTAAATTAAATTAGTTGTTTCAAAATTAGATATAACCAATGTCACGATTTTTATCTTTGATATATTGACAAAAGCTTATGGCACGCCTAGCTACTATGATATAAAAACATTTCACATTTGTTGAATTTCTTCCTTTTGTCTGATGTATTATTTCTGGAATTTTCATTCTTTTTGGCAAGTAGAATTTTATGACAATGCAGTTTCTAAGATTTTCCTCATCTATTCATAATTCTAAAATAGATACTATTCTTGTAGGACTGCATATCTTTTATGCTCAAAAAATTTAGAACAGTCTTTTAAACATTCATCCTTTTTCTGGAAGATTATGCAGAATCTTATTAATTGAGGACCATTAACAAAATCTATTCTGGTTGTTCTCACATTTGGAGAAATCAGATTACTCTAATTTAACTGGTTCCTTAGATGTCATTTTAACCACATAGTTAGCTATATTTACATGCCTATCATGTTTAATAGTGTTGTAATTCTTCAAACAATTGAACAAAATAATTTCAAGTGTTTTAAAGTCTGTCAGAGTTACTGTCAAGGAACACTTATTTTCATGTCCAAATTAGAGGTGATTAAACCATGAACAATTTGAAACACTGATAATCAAGAAGATATGTCCAAATCAATGTACAAGTCTAATTTTTATGTACATGATTATAATTGAATTTTTGATGTTGTGTTTGATCAACACTTTAAAGCATTTAATACAAAGTAATTTATAGTTCTCAACTAGTGTAGATATCCACCAAAATTTGAAATTAATTTTGCAGCCAACTTAGAATAAAATATATAAATTATTTTGTTTAAGGAAAAGCTCTGGAAAAAGGGGTGAGTGCAACATAGTTACCAGAGTGATTAGTTATCTAATAAGTTTCTATCAGCAAAAAAGGAAACCTAGGTTGATTCAGTTAAAATGAAAGTATTAGTATGACATTATTGAAATTTATGACAGTTCTCTTGGAAACTGTTCTTTTTCTACATTCAGTTTCTTTTTTAAAAAAATATAAATTTATTTTAATTGGAGGTTAATTACTTTATAGTATTATATTGGTTTTGCCATACATCAACATGATGAAACATGTATAATATCATATATGAAACGAATTGTCAGTTTCTTTAAAATTTGAATATGGGCTCCCTTGGTGGCCCAGTGATAAAGAATCCACCCTCAGTGCAGGAACTGCAGGAAACAGGGATTTGATTTCTGTTTGGGGAAGATCACCTGGAAGAGGGTGTGGCAAACCACTCCACTTCTCCACTTCTTACCTGGAGAATTCCAGGACAGAGGAGCCTGGTGGGCTATAACCCATAGTGTTGCAAAGAGTTGGACATGAACATGACTGAAGTGACTTAGCACCCGCGCATTTCTGGATTTTTTACATTACGGAATTTCTTTTCACCATCCAGATGTCATATAAATCAACAATTTGGGTTACAGGAGTAGGTCTAGTGTCAAGGGCCAGTTCTTCACTAAGAGCAGTTGGGTAGGGCAGTGATACCAACCTAATCAAATAGCATGATGA
Organism: Capra hircus; assembly: GCF_001704415.2. Taxonomy (NCBI): domain Eukaryota; kingdom Metazoa; phylum Chordata; class Mammalia; order Artiodactyla; family Bovidae; genus Capra; species Capra hircus. The sequence goes on from NC_030809.1 coordinate 101,365,015, forward strand.
CTGGTTTTTAAAAAATCTCCAAAAGTTCTTGTACTAGCATCCATGCATTTTTCAAAATATTATTATATCCGTATCTCAATTCTATCTCCCTGCCTCCTCTGTCACATCTCTGTGAGGCTAGTAGGGCAGGCAGCATTATTTTCCTAAAAATATATATGATCAACAAATTCAGGCTCAAGTGGGCATTTGACCATCTTGCAGTAAGTTAGTCTCTACTGTGTTAGTCACTCAGTCATGTCCAACCCTTTGTGACCCCAAGTACTATATAGCCCACCAGGCTTCACTGTCCATGGAATTCTCCAGGCAAGAATACTGGAGTGGATTGCCATTCCATTCTCCAGAGGAACTTCCCAATTCAGGGATCGAACCCTGATCTCCTGCCTCGCAGGCAGATTCTTTACTGTTTGAGCTACAGGGAAATCCTAGTTAGTCTCTAAAGTAGGGCTAAAACTCATGTCTTAAATCTTAATTTTTGTCAACATTTTTCTGTTGCTGTGTGAAATGGCAGAATTCCCTTATAATTTCCTCAGGTGAGGCTGCAACTGTATTTTCCAAAACAGTTTTCTTCTGTAGTACTTCATTCCCTCATACACTTATTCACTCAGTTATTTATTGAAGACATACAGTATGTGCCAATGAATGTCAAGGACTTGGCTCAGCTGATTTCAGTTTTCCTTTATGCTTGATACTTCCTTGGTACTTGAAAGAAATTTGAAGTGAGTTGTAATGTTTATTAGCATATTGTTCTTGCTAAGACTCTATTAATTGATAAGTAGGACTAAAATATTCTTAAAACAAGAAATTCATAAAGCTTAAAAAATTAGTGTATTTCCATTTAAGAAAATATAGAGGCCAAGGTTTCTGTTGATCACCATCCTGATTGCTTGCCTCCTCCATTCTTCACAGAATTAACCACTGTTTTCAGTTTGGTGAGTGTGCTTCTAGACCCCACATGTATTGCAAGTGTTTACAAAATGACATCATACTATTGCTTTATAAATTGCTTTTTCTTTTTTTAAATTTAAGCAGTATGATTTGGGAATCTATATGTATTGGATAACTGATCTACTTAATTGTTTATCTGTTTCATATTTCATGGTCTGTGTAACCATTTTCTGTTATGGGCATTTATGCTGTTTTCAATTTTCTTTTTCTTTATGAACAATGCCATAGCAAAACATGTACTCTAGAGTTGCATTTAATGCATTTTAATTGCATTAACATTTTTAATAGATGCTGAGAAAATTCCCCTCCAAATTGGCTGATCCAATTTTATGCCTCTTCTGAAACATCTTTGCTAACCCATGCCTTCTCCCAAATGTGATATTGTATAAAAAGTTGGTTTTGCTAAGCTAATATATGAAAAACAACTTGTAGTAATTATAAAATTTGTATTTCCTTAGAGTATTTTTATGTAGCCTATGAGATTTTTTAATTCTTGTCTTCTTTCAAACATATGAAATTTTTGTTTTGCCGATCTAATGGATAAAAAACAATGTTTTTAAAACATTTAAATTATTTAAATTATTTCCTTTGAATATATTTTTGATTTGATTGTCCATTTCTTCTTCTGTCCACTTGAAAAAGACTTTTTCTTGTAGATTCTTACATAATCCTTATATAGCTAATCCATAGCTATGCTATGCTAAGTTGCTTCAGTCATGTCCGACTCTTTGCGACCCCATGGACTGTAGCCCACCAGGCTCCTCTGTGCATGGGATTCTCCAGGCAAGAATACTGGAGTGGGTTGCCATGCCCTTCTCCAATATAATCCTTATATACTCTAATATTTGTCTGTTAATTACATACACATTTTATTTTGCAGATTTTACGTGTTTATTTGTGATATTCTTCCTATAGAAGTGTTTCATTGTGAAGTAGTCAAATACTTGGGTGGATTTTCTTGTAGTGATTCAAAACCTAATGACTTTAAAACTAGCCATTTTACTTTGAGATTGAGATTTATAGGAAATGTGCAGAGATGCAGAGTCCCCATACACTGTTCACCCAGTTTCTCTAATATTAACATCATAAGTGGTACATTTGTCAAAACTAATAAATTAATGTATGCATATTAATTTCAGCTAGATTGCAAACTCTATTCAGGTTTCACTAGTTTATCCACTTCTGCTAATATTCTGTTCCGGGATCTTATCCAAGATACACTGCATTCAGTATCCATGTCTTCTTAGACTCTTCTATCTGTGACAGTTTCTGTTTCCTCATTTTTCATGACTTTCAGTTTGGTTTTGTCTCATATTTTTCTCATAATTAAACTGAGGTTATGTGGTTTAGGGAACATCACCACAGAGGTGAACTGCTTTTCTCTTTACATTATATCAGGTTGTACACAATACCAACTTGACTTATCAGTGTCAAGTTAATTAACCTTGATCACTTGGTTAAAGTAATGTTTGCCAGGTTTTCTTCATTATAAAGTTACTGTTTTATCCTTTCCATACTCTATGGAAGCAAGTCATTAAGTTCAGTCCAGTTTCAAAGAGAGAGGAAGTTCTACCTCCTGCAAGGGGGTAAGTATCTACATATATTATTTGAAATTCTTCTCTGAGAAAGATTTATCCCTTCTCTTCCATTAATCTATGTATCCAATCATTTGTTTATATCAATATGGACTCAATGCATATTTATTTTATTCATTGGATTATGACCTATAATGTGTTAGTATTTTTTTCTCAAATTATTTTAGCTTTGGCCATTGGGAATTTTCAGTTTGGCTCCTCACTATTTTTCATTGTTGTTTTGCGGGATCATGTTGAATTAAAGAGAAAAGATATATATATATTGACATTGACATTTTGACATTGAAGTCACTCAGTCGTGTCCGACTCTTTGCGATCCCATGGACTGTAGCCTACCAGGCTCCTCTGTCCATGGAATTTTCCAGGCAAGAATACTGGAGTGGGTTGCCATTTCCTTCTCCAGGAGATCTTCCCAACCCAGGGATCGAACCCAGGTCTCCCGCATTTTAGGCAGACGCTTTACCATCTGAACCACCAGGGAAGTCAGAGATATATATGGCTTGTGTAAAAAAAAAAAAAGTAATAACACATACAAATATACTTATTTTTCCAATTATATTGAAATTATATGTATATATAATTTCCAGTTATATTGACCTTTTGCTTTGAAAATACCTAGGACTTAAAGTGATATAGGACATTTCATTTTTTTAAGAATTCTTTTGTATTTTGACGTCTCTTTATAAAGTTGTTTCAACTTATTACTGTTTAGTTATATTTTGTGTGTGTGCTAAGTTGCTTCAGTTGAGTCTGACTCTGCGACTCTATGGACTGTAGCCCACCAGGCCCCTCTGTCCATGGGGATTCTCCAGGCAAAAATACTGGAGTGGGTTGTCACATTCTCCTCCAGGGGATCTTCCTGACCCATGGATCAAACCTGTGTCTCTTAGGTCTCCTGCATTGGCAGGCAGGTTCTTTACCACTAGTGCCACCTGGGAGTAGCAGGGTATTAAATAATGAAGGATTTGTCCACTGTATACAAAGGTTGCTGTGAAATTAAAAAATATTTGCAAACAAGACATATAGGAAACATTGTTGCTTATCAATTGCAAAATTTTGTTTTTAAATAAGTGACTATATGTAGAATATATTAAAACAAAAGTGACCACTACTTAACAATTACTTATTCAGAACTTTTGGAAAATCTCTTATCTTTGAAACTGCATTCTAATAACATGTATAAAATTAAATAACATATTTTTACATAAAAGTGATAACTTGAAAAAGAAAATACCATTTGGTTCATGGGTCCCCTGTCATTCAAAGATTCCTAACTTGATGCTAATTCAAGCCAATAGAACATAGACCTCAGAATTAGAACATTCTTTTGTAAGAATTTTTAAAAAATAGTTTGATTTATAAATATATTGTGAAATGTGTATGTATTCTTAATATAGGTGTCTATTTTATTTAGTTTCATATGATAAAAACCAAAGCTCATTTAAAATGAAAATTGAGAATTGTATGGGCTTAAAAATTGGTGTCCTGAACATGAAAAATATATACAGTGTGATCAAATTTACAAAGATATACAATTTGCTGGATTCTAAGATAAAGCATTTCAGATGATATGGAGAAGTATTTGATGATTTCTCTTTCTACTTCAAACAGTAAATCTATCATCATTAAAATTAAGATTTTAATGCTAATTAATTGTAGCAAGCTATAATAATCAAAACTAATAAATTTGCAGCATATAGAGTTAATGATTTTATTCTATGAATTTTTTATTAATTAAATTATATGATCACTATGTGGGAAGATAAAACACTCTGTCTTAACTAGCTTACTCTGAACCTCAGTTTATCTGAAAAAGAGATCTAATAACACCTGTATTGCATGGTTTTTATAGTTATTAATGAGATAATATATTAGAAACATCTAATATTAACCCTGGCACATAAATATAGATCCACAAATGTTAATTCCTTACTTTTTTGCTTCACCATATAAAACTTATAAAAAAATAAGTTTTTTATAGTTCACTGATACAGATTTTTTTCTAGAGTTATTAGTTATTTATAATATATTGCTTATATTTGATCTATTAAGACCACTATGGATATTTATAATGAATCAATACAAACAAACATTTTATAGTTTTCCCCCTCAATGGGACAAATGTTCATAATTGGCTGAGAACACATTTTATGAAGAAATTATAACAACAACTTTTTGTTATATAAGATACTACCAGCTAAAGAGTGTCACTCGCTATTCAGCTCTACAAGGATTAGGTCACTAGTCACAGCAGGCGCTGACTTTTAACACACTCTGAAAGGAGTTTGCTTCCCAGGTGGTTCAGCAGTAAAAAAAAAAAAAAAAAACTGCCTGCCAATGCAGAACATGCTGGAGACATGGCTTTGATCCTTGGGTTGGGAAAATCTCCTGGAGGAGAAAGTGGCAACCCACTCCAGTATTCTTACCTGGGATATTCCATTGACAGAGGAGCCTGGTGGGCTACAGTCCATGGGGTTGCAGAGGTCTGGACACAATTTAGTGACTGAGCAATGCACCAAAAGGTGTTTAGGGCAGAGATCAGGAATGAATCACTCTGTGCTCTGGGAAAAACTGGCAGAACAGGCATTCAGATAATTAGATATTTTCAGGAGAAAATTTTAAGAACCCAATTTCTTATATCTTCTCATAAGCATTAAAATCATTAATGGAGACACCTGCTCCTTGTGACTAATAGCAACCTTCTACTGAAATGCATGCTTGATTTCATACCTTTCACCAAAATCATATATACACTGACCTCCCCCACCACCTCTTTGGAGCAGATCCTCAGAGCTACCTGAAAGGCTGCATCCTGGGTTATATAGTCCTCAGTAAGCCCCAAATAAAATTGAACTCATACCTCTCACATTGTATATTTTATTTTTGTCTTAGTTGACAATATGATAACAGGCATTTATGGTTGATTTGATAAATTTATTAAAGCTACTCTTTTGTAATTTGGAAATTGTTACCATAGGAAGCAAAAAAGATATTTCCATGAAATTAAAGTGCTAGCTTAAAAAACTAAAATAGGAAATTATAATAGACACGGGTGCATTTGTGCTAAGTCACTTCAATCCTGTCTGACTCTTTGTGTCCCTATGGACTGTAGCCTACCAGACTCCTCTGTTCATGGGATTCTCCAGGCAAGAATACTAGAGTGGATTGCTGTGCCCTCCTCCAGGGGATCTTCCTGATTCAGGGATGGAACCAACATCCATTATAACTCCTTCATTGGCAGGTGGGTTCTTTACCACTAGCACCATCTAGGAAGTGGTGGTAGGAATCCTCTGGGCAGTGACAGTAAATGACAGAGTATTTTAGTTAATAACATGCTTATCCACCCCCCCCCCATCCCATTTATAGTGAGCCTCCCTGGTGGGTCAGACGGTAAAGCGTCTGTCTGCAATGCAGGAGACCCAGGTTCAATCCCTGGGTTGGGAAGATTCCCTGGAGAAGGTAATGGCACCCACTCCAGTACTCTTTTCTGGAAAATTCCATAGACTGAGGAGCCTGGTAGGCCATGGTCCATGGGGTTGCAAAGAGTCAGACACGACTGAGTGACTTCACTTATTTATAGTGAGCTCATGCCATACTTGCTTATATTTTTTCTTTCCCTGCAAGCAGTGTTTGGCTTTTAGATGTTTTAAATGACTTGTTAATTTAGGAGATGGTTACTACCTCAAACTGCTTACATTTCTGTTAGATTATCTTATTTGTTGATATATAATTATTTATGCTAATTCTTAGCAATTATATTTTTGAATATTGCCTCTCATTTTTATTTCTTATCCTCCTGGGATTTCATTCAATTTAGGTTAGATCGTCTCCATATCTTTGACATCTTACTCTTTCTCTTGTATTTTCTATAGATTAACTCTTTATCCTTTTTTCTCCTAGATATTTTTTTTTTGACCTATCTCTCATTCATTGAGGTCTTGGTTTCATTCATAATAGGTTTTAGATCTATATTTAGTTCTTTCTAGATAATTCTTTCATCAACATGTGAGACTCCTTTTTATAGTTTTAGCTTTAGAGACATTTTAACTGATTTTTGTGGCTATAACTATAATAAGTACAGTTAAAAAAACAAAGTTCTGTCTCTGATAATTCTTTTCCAAGATGGGAAAGTGGTGAGTGTGTTTCTGTTTGTTATTTATGGTGGCCCCTATTCATGTTATTATAGCTCATTTTCTATCTGATTAGGTTTGGTCATGTGCTGAATATTGTGTTTGTGAAATTATTCATAGAAATAAGTTAAAGTCTAGGATGATGCTATAAAAGACATTTTCTTCGCTCTGCTACTACCAGGCATCCAGGGAACCAGCAATTCTGGAACATCTTAATCCATTTTCAATGTCAGATCTTTCTGTGCCATTCAGATAACTCAGTGCATGGCCAAAATCAATGTGAAGGCTGTTTTACTTTCAGTTTATCTTCATGTCTAGGTTCCTGCCTTTTGACATCTCACTCACAACCACAACTCCTCTAGACTTTACTCCTCAATTCAAAGAGGCTGCCAGAAGATATAGTTCATCCTCTCAACCAGATTGGATCAGGTCAGAGCAGCAACTGGCCCCAAATCTGTATTCACCTCTTTGCTTTTCAGTCTGTTTTTTGCCCATTAATTCCTTACTGCTTCATTAACTCTCCTATGCTTTTAGAAAGATTTTAGTTGTGGTTCACCCAAATTTTTAAAGTTTATTTAAAGGATTTTAGAGTTATCAGTGGGACGATTGGTCTGAATTACTCAATCCACTATTACCAGAAGTGCAAGTCCCTCTACAATGCCTGTCCACACTGGAATTAAAAATATATCTTTATATAGTTCATTGCAGGAAAATACGGGCAGTCAGTCAGTCAGTCATTCCAGTTGCTCAGTCATGTCCAACTCTTTGTGACCCTATGGACTGCAGCACACCAGGCTTCCCTGTCCATCACCAACTCTGAGAGCTTACTCAAACTCATGTCCATTGAGTAGGTTATGCCATCCAACCATCACATCCTCTGTTGTCCGTTCTATTCCACCTTCAGTCTTTACCAGCATCAGGGTCTTTTCCAATGAGTCAGTTCTTCACATCAAGTGGCCAAAGTATTGGAACTTCAGCTTCAGCATCAGTCCTTCCAGTGAATATTCAGGACTGATTTCCTTTATGATTGACTGGTTTGATCTCCTTGCAGTCCAAGGGACTCTCAAGAGTCTTCTCCAACACCACAGTTCAAGAGCATCAATTCTATAGCACTCAGGTATCTTTATGGTCCAACTGTCACATTCATACACGACTACTAGAAAAACCATAACTTTGATTATAAGGACCATTGTTGGCAAAGTAATGTCTCTGCTTTTAAATATGCTGTCTAGGTTTGTCATAGCTTTTCTTCCAAGGAGCAATTGTCTTTTAATTTCATGGCTGTAGTCACCATCTGCAGTGATTTTGGAGCCCAAGAAACTAAAGTCTGTCACTGTTTCCATTGTTTCCCCATCTATTCGCCATGATATGATGGGACCGGATGCCATGGTCTTAGTTTTTTGAATGGTTTAGTTTTAAGCTAGCTTTTTCACTCTCCTCTTTCACTTTCATCAATAGGCTCTTTAGTTCTTCTTTGCTTTCTGCCAAAAGGGTGGTGTCATCTGCATATCTGAGGTTACTGATGTTTCTCCTTGCAATCTTGATTCCAGCTTGTGCTTCATCCAGTCTGACATTTCACTTGATGTACTCTGCATATAAGTTAAATAAGCAGGGTGACACTATATAGCCTTAACATGGTCCTTTTGAAATTTGAAACCAATCCATTGTTCCAGGTCTGGTTCTAACTGTTGTTTCTTGACCTGCGTACAGATTTCTCAGGAAGCAGGTAAGTTGGTCTGGTTCCCATCTCTTTAATAATTTTCCACAGTTTGTTGTGATCCACACAGTCAAGGCTTTAGCGTAGTCAATGAAGCAAAAGTTTTTCTGGGATTCTCTTGCTTTTTCTATGATCCAGCTGATGTTGGCAATTTGATCTCTGGTTCCTTTGCCTTTTCTAAATCCAACTTGAACATCTGGTAGCTCTCAGTTCACATACTGTTGAAGCCTAGCTTGGAGAATTTTGAGCATTACTTTGCCAGCTTGTGAGAAGAGTGCAATTGTGCAGTAGTTTGAACATTCTTTGGCATTGCCTTTCTTTGGGATTGGAATGAATGCTGACCTTTTCTAGTCCTGAAGCCACTATTGAGTTTTCCAAATTTGCTGGCATATTGAGTGTAGCACTTTCACAGCATCATAATGTAGTATTTGAAATAGCTCAGCTGGAATTCCATCACCTCCTCTAGCTTTGTTCATAGTGTTGCTTCCTAAGGCTCACTTGACTTTGTATTCCAGGATGTCTGGTTCTAGGTGAGGGATCACACCATTGTGGTCATCTGGGTCGTGAAGATCTTTTTTGTACAGTTCTTCTGTGTATTCTTGCCACCTCTTTTTAATATCTTCTGCTTCTGTTAGTTCCATATCATTTCTGTCCTTTATTGTTCCTGTCTTTGCATGAAATGTTCCCTTGATATCTCTAATTTTCTTGAAGAGATCTCTAGTCTTTCCCATTCTATTGTTTTCCTCTATTTCTTTGTATCATTTACTTAAGAAGTCTGTCTTCTCTCTCCTTGCTATTCTTTGGAACCCTGCATTCAGATGGGTATATCTTTCCTTTTGCCTTTCTGTCTCTTCTTTTCTCAGCTATTTGTAAGGTCTCTTCAGACAACCATTTTGACTTTTTGCATTTCTTTTCCTTGGACATGGTCTTGATTGCGGCCTCCTGTACAGTGTTACAAACTTTTGTCCGTAATTCTTTAGGCACTCTTGTCTATCAGATCTAATCCCTTGAATCCATTTTTCACTTCCTCTGTATAATCATAAGGGATTTGATTTAGGTCGCACCTGAATGGTCTAGTTGTTTTCCTACATTTTTCAATTTAAGTTTATTTGGCTGGGTCTCATCAGGGCTGCATGAGCTCCACCATAGAGCCTCTGAGCTGACAGCCCACAAACTGGAGGACAATTATATCAAAGAAGTTCTTGTATTGTTGCAAAGTTCTAGGGCTCACAACAGATTCCCCAACCTGTGGGTCTGGTAAAGGGACTGAGAACCCCCAGGGAATTTGACTTTGAAGACCAGTCAGATTTGATTACAGAACTTCCACAGGACTGGGGAAAGAGCCTCTTGGAGGGCACAAACAAAACCTTGTGTGCACCAGGACCCAGGAGAAAGGAGCTGACCATACAAGAGACTGAGCCAGACTTGCCTGTGAGTCTTCAGAAATCTCTGCAGGATCAGGGGCACTGACTGCAACAGTCCTGGAATTGTTGGCCTAAGTCCTTTTGGAAGAGGTCAGCACTACCACCATTACCCTACCTGAGGTTTAACCTGAGGCCAAACTACAGCCCTACTCATCAACAGAAAATTGGATTAAAGATTTACTGAGCATGGCCCCACCCATCATAGCAAGACACAGATTCCCCCTGAGCCAGTCCCTCCCATCAGGAAGCTTCCACAAGCCTCTTATCTTTATCCATCAGAGGGCATGTGGAATGAAAACCACAATCAAAGAAAAATAACCAAAATGATCACATGGATCACAGCCTTGTCTAACCCAATGAAACTATGAGCCATGCCATGCAGGGCCACCCAAGATGGATGGGTCATGATGGAGAGTTCTGACAAAATATGGTCCACTGGAGAAAGGAATGGCAAGTTCAGTTCAGTTGCACACTTGTGTCCAACTCTTTGCAAACCTATAGACTGAAGCACTCCAGGCTTCTCTGTCTACCATCAGCTCCTGGAGCTTGCTCAAACTCATGTCCCTCGAGTCAGTGATGTCATCCAATCATCTCATCCTCTGTCATCCCCTTTTCCTACTACCTTCAGTCTTTCCCAGCATCAGGGTCTTTTTGATTCAGTCAGTTCTTCCCATCAGATGGCCCAAGTATTGCAGCTTCAGCTTCAGCATCAGTCCTTCCAATGAATATTCAGGACTGATTTCCTTCAGGATTGACTTGTTTGATCTCCTTGCAGTCCAAGGGACTTTAAGAGTCTTCTTCAACACCACAGTTCAAAAGCATCACTTCTTCAGTGCTCAGCTTTTTTTATGGTCCTACTCTCATATCCATACATGACTACTAGAAAAACCATAGCTTTGGCTAGATGGATCTCTGTCACAAAGTAATGTCTCAGCTTTTTAATATGCTGTCTTTTCTTCCAAGGAGAAAGCATCTTTTAGCTTCATGATTGCAGTCACCATATACAGTGATTTTTTTTTTTTTTTGCCTTGAGAACCACATAAGCAGTATGAAAAGGCAAAAAGATAGGACACTGAAAGATGAACTCCCCAGGTTGTTAGGTGCCCAGTGTGCTACTGGAGAGGAGTGAAGAAATAGCTCCAGAAATAATGAAGAGGCTGAGCCAACGCAAAAACAACACCCAGTTGTGGATGTGACTGATGATGGAAATAAAGTCTGATGCTATAAAGAACAATATTGCATAGGAACCTGGAATGTTAGGTTCATGAATCAAGGTAAACTGGAATGTGTGAACATCGACATTTTAAGAATCGTGAACTAAAATGGATTGGAATGGATGAATTTAATTCAGATGACCATTACATCTACTACTGTGGACAATTCCTTAGAAGAAATGGAGTAGCCCTCAGCTTCTCTGGGCTTCTCATAGTCAACAAAAGAGTCCAAAATGCCATACTTGGGTGCAATCTCAAAAATGACAGAATTATCTCTGTTCATTCCCAGGCAAGCCATTCAGTATCACAGTAATCCAGGTCTATGCCCGACCACTAATGCTAAAGAAGCCGAAGTTGAATGATTCTATGAAGATGTATAAGACCTTCTAGAACTAACACACAAAAAAGATGTCCTTTTCATCAGAGGGGACTGAAATGGAAAAGTAGGAAGTCAAGTGATACCTGGAGTAACAGTGAAGTTTGGCCTTGGAGTACGAAATGAAGCAGGGCAAAGGCTAACAGAGTTTTGCCAAGAAGACACACTGGTCATAGCAAACACTCCCTTTCAACAACACTAGAGATGACTCTATACATGGACATTACCAGATGGTCAATACCAATATCAGATTGATTATATTCTTTGCAGCTGAATATGGAGAAGCTCTATACAGTCAGCAAAAACAAGATCAGGAGCTGAGTGTGGCTGAGATCATGAACTCCTTATTACAAAAAATATGGGCAGAGAACTAAAATTTTATTCTATACTTAAAATTAAAAACAAATCACCATGGCTATATTTTGCTGCTTGTTTGCTATTTCAACTTGAGATCTATTCTAACTCAGAATGTTTGAGTGGATGACTACATGTAAATTTAAAGCTTTATGGGAATCTCTATTTCTAGTAAATAATTAACTTTTAAGGAAAAATACTAATGAGTATATAGATGGCCATGCCATTTTGTTAGAAATAAAATTTATAACACATGTTCAAAAATTTGGGTTAGATTTGAAATCTTACTCTGAAACTTTTAAAAGATGAAATAATGTTGTGTCAGAAAATAGCATTACTGTAATTAGATTATGCCTAGTAAGTATACTTAAATGGTTAGTTCTTATCTAAGGTGTAAAATTTGATTTTACATCTTCCATTTGACTGCAATCATCCATGTACATTGTAACTAAAATGTCAGTTACGATGAAGTATCATAAAAAGATGTATTTAGTTTTGTATTTAACTTATTTAGTTAAAAACCTATTATTTACTTTATAATTTTTGTAGGTATAGGAACAATAATTTCTTAGGAAGGAAATATTTCCTTAGTTGATGTTTGAGAGAATCCTATTCCTTATCTTTTACAGGGAGTGTATCTTTTAATATAATTGCATTGTTTGATGCCAAGCATTGTGCCCCCTTGTCCTGTTTCCTGGGTTGCATGGTATTTCATGAGGTTTTATGTGATTGCAACACTTATCTTCATTAGCAGAAGTGGTTCTATGCATGATCATATAGGGCAGAGGCAAACCAGTCAGCAGCGTTTTGGGTAAGAGGTGGTTCAGCACTGCTCATGCTGCCTGGCTTGTAGTACTTCTGTACATTATGCACCTACCATGGGGACCAATGAGTAGGAAACCAAGTAAGGCACACAAAGGAAAGGTTAGAAAGTCATTAAGATTTGATAAAAGCTTAGTTGGTAGATATTTAGGCATCAAAAAAAGTCTCATTTTGAACATTCTAAAACCCATTCAACTTTTAATAATGAAACATTTGCCTCTTTTGGTTTCTTTTTCTTCTTTTTGTTCAGAAAGAATATTGAGTTAAACAGCATTGCAGTCCTGTATTTCAGATAATATAATTCCTAGAGTTCTAAGGAGGACTTCTGGAACTAGACACTAACAGAGCAATGTAAATCTCTATAGGTAAAAAGGAGAAGATAATGGTTCAAGACGTTTGAAGGAAGATTTAGGGGGGAACATACAGCAAATAGGAAGAAGAAATGTTTAAAGTCAGCTATGGATAGTGCAGGAAGTAGCAAGATCATATGAAAGAATAAGGAGAGTGGAGCAACTAGATCAGTTAGTTGTCCTGTGTCATTTTTGCAGAAGACTGGAGAAGAATAAAGAATAACAAAAGCAAAGGAATATGCCAGTAGATCCTTCAGTTGACGCCATATCTGTGAATCTACTTTTTCATGATTACAAATAAAGAAAGGACATCATAGACTGTGAACAGAGAGAATTTAGTAATTGATGGAAGTTAACTAGATGCTTGACTGTAGAAACCCAGGGATCGAACCCAGGTTTCCAACATTGCAGGCGAATTCTTTACCAATTGAGCCACAAGGGAAGCCCAAGAATACTGTAGTGGGTTAGCCTATGTCTTCTGCAGAGAATCTTCCTGACCCAGGAATCAAACCAGTCCCCTGCATTGCAAGTGGATTCTTTACCAATTGAGCTATCAGGGAAGCCCAGTGCTTGATTGATGCTTTTGAACTGTGGTGTTGGAGAAGACTCTTGAGAGTCCCTTGGACTGCAGGGGATCAAACCAGTCCTTCCTAAAGGAAATCAGTCCTGAATATTCATTGAAAGGACTGATGCTGAAGCTGAAACTCCAATACTTCGGCCACCGGATGGGAAGAGCTGACTCCTTGGAAAAGACCCTGATGCTGTGAAAGCAGGAGGAGAAGGGGACAACGGAGGGTGAGATGGTTGGATGGCATCATTGACTCGAAGGACATAAGTTTGAGCAAAGTCCAGGAGTTGGTGATGGACAGGGAAGCCTGGCATGCTGCAGTCCATGGGATTGCAAAGAGTCGGACACGACTAAGTGACTGGACTGAACATATGAAAATAGGGCTTCACTGTTAGAGGACAGCTACGATTAGAGCTACAGATGTTTTATTTTCTTTTTCTGTCCTTGGCTTCTCTCTTAAGTGTTGTGGAAAAGAATATTGTGAAAAAGGTAGGAGGCCAGGCATCAGAAGGCCAAGATCTAGTTCGTATTCACTAATTGAGTGACAAGCCAACCTCTGAATGGTAGTTTCTATAGCTATAAAGTGGAAATAATAATAATAACTATATTACTTTCTTATATTGCTTCCTTATTTTAGTATAAGGAAGCATTATGCTAGGGAGTCTTAGAGACCTAAGTGTAAATCTTGGCAGTCTCTTCTCCCCTTTTGTCTCATTATTTAATTTCTCTGATTAGAAATATTCTTATTTATACAATAAAGATACAGTAACTACCTTACAGGATTGTGAGAATTAAATATGGCACTGTTTGTGAAGAATCTAGAGGGGTACCTGGCACATAGAAGGTGGTAAATGTGAGCCCCTTCCTTTACGTAGTAACATTAGAAATTTGCTCCGTGGCCTTTGGTCAACTTGTGTGGTTCTGTTTCTTTAGTCATTATTTATGCCTACCACATTTGCACTCTAGGAGAAGGCAGTGGCAACCCACTCGAGCACTTTTGCCTGGCAAATCCCTTGGACAGAGGAGCCTGGTGGGCTGCAGTCCATGGGGTCGCTAGGAGTCAGACATGACTGAGCGACTTCACTTTCACTTTTCACTTTCATGCATTGGAGAAGGAAATGGCAACCCACTCCACTGTTCTTGCCTGGAGAATCCCAGGGACAGGGCAGCCTGGTGGGCTGCCATCTCTGGGGTTGCACAGTGTCAGACATGACTGAAGTGACTTAGCAGCATTTGCACTCTGATGTATTTTGTTTTTACATTCCTTGTAGCTATTTGCCATGCAGTATAGATAATTATCTGTATGTTTCTGACTCTGCCAGTAAATGCTAAGCTGCTGGAGGATATAAACCCATCTTATTCACTCCATTTTTCTCCACCATGCATAAATCATAGGCAGTCTGTCAATGTTCTATATTGAAAGGATCACTATTAGGTTCTGAATGAAGCTTCTTTGCTTGGTAGTATCTTCAACTTGACTCTAAAGAATGGTTAACACTATAATACATAAGGATGACTATTTAGAAATTCAACCCTGTGTTTGTTCATCTGCTTTTGGATTTCGTCCTCATGGATGTACCTGTAAGCAATTGTCTGAAGTTGATACTTGAGTAGATATTGATTATTTTTGTAATGTTGCTACTTTAAGTCTATAATCTCTAGATCCTCTTTTAAAGGCTTCATTTGATTAGGTCAAGCCCTCCCAGAAAAACCTCCTTTTTGATTAAATTACTATTAATTAAGGGACCTTAATTGCATATACAAAATCCCTTCTCTTTTGCCACATAACATAACACAATTAGGGGGTTACATGCTTCACTTCTGCCTATTCTCTGGGTTAGAAGCAGTTATAAGTCCTGCCCACACTCAAGGGTAGGGGATAACACAAAGCTGTAAATACCAGGGAGTGGGAATCATGGGGGCCAGCTTAGACTTCTGCTTACCAAAGTGTTATATAAATCTGTGTCTGTGATTGTAAATTATGCCAACAAACAAACACTATGATTTGAGAAGTTCTGCTTAAAGGAGACCAGTCCTGGGTGTTCATTGGAAGGACTGATGCTGAGGCTGAAACTCCAATACTTTGACCACCTCATGCGAAGAGTTGACTCATTGGAAAAGACCCTGATGCTGGGAGGGATTGAGGGCAGGAGGAGAAGGGGACGACAGAGGAAGAGATGGCTGGATGGCATCACCGACTCGATCCACATGAGTTTGGGTGAACTCCGGGAGTTGGTGATGGACAGGGAGGCCTGGCGTGCTGCGATTCACGGGGTCGCAAAGAGTCGGACACGACTGAGCGACTGAACTGACTGACTGACTGACTGACACTTTGAAATTAGTGATACTTTAATTCATTACTGTGAATGAATTAAAATTTTGCATTTGGATCGTTTAGTTTCTTAGACTGAATCAATTACATTTTAGATATCCTGGCCCAGAAACAAACAAAAAAAATCAATTTAAAGAAAAATCCAGATGAGTAAAAACATTTAGAATAAAAGATGGTAATGTTTGCCTTGCTTGTTTAATAGGTTCATGCCTTTTTAGTTTACTTGACAGAGAGCAGGAGATAGGAGTTTGTGAAAAATTGCTGGTTTTGTGTCTCTTGAAACTTATTTTAATGGTTTAGCAATTTTGACGAAATTCAAAATATAAGGGGAACTGGAGCTGTGTATAGTATTGCAAACTTATGTTTAATTGATGATCATAACCACCAAGAAAAGGTATCTGGCACTTATAAAATATTTTTACTATGTCTTAATAATTTTATATATCTTTAAAAAATGAGTATTCAAAAATGGAATTGCTGGGGAAAATATGCTCACAAAAAAACTGTACAAGAATAATTATAAGAATGTTATTTATAGTAGACAAAACATGCGAAAACCTGAATCCCCATTGACTGATAAATGGTTACATAAAATATAGTATATCCACATAATGAAATATTATGTGTCAATAAAGAGGAATAAAGTACTGATACATGTCATAACATGAACAAACTTTGTAAACATTATGCTAGTTGAAAGAAAGAAATCATTCACAAAACTTCACATATTGCATGATTCCATTTGTATGAAATGCTCAGATTACACAAATCCATAGAGACAGAAAGTAGATTAGTGGTTGCCTAGGGTCGGTGAAGGGAAGAGGGTTGACAGGGTGAGAAAAGTGACTAATAATGGGCACAGAGTTTCTTTTTGGGGTGATAAAAGGATTTTGAAATCAATTGTTGTGATTGCATAACTCTGTGAACATACTAAAGGCTATTGGATTGTACACTTTAAGTGTGCAGATTGTATGTAATTATGTCTCAGTAAAGGTGTAAAGAACATGGAGTTGCATGGCATTCTAGCATTTTGATGCAGCCAAATTATATACTGCTCTCCTTACCTCTCTTTACTTTGTTCTGAGCATTTTATTATGTGGCAAGTTTAATCTGCTAAAACTTGAGTATACAAAATTGAAAAATGTTATTCTGTATTGAAGATTTTCAGTAAGAAACAGTGGAGGTATGTGAGAGCATTATTGTCCAACTTTTACTATATTTTCTCAAAAGCAGTATACAATCTGCTTGAATGAAAGTAAAGGACAAATGTACCTTGTGTATTCATTAAATACTTCTGTGTGTGCTGTGCTGTGCTCAGTTGCTTCAGTCATGTCCAACTCTTTGTGGCCCCATGGACTGTAGCCCGCTAGGCTCCTCTGCCAATGGGATTCTTCAGGCAGGAATACTGGAGTGGGTTGCCATGCCCTCCTCCAAGGGGATCTTCCCGACCTAGGACTCAAACCCATATCTTTGGCATCTCCTGCATTGCAGGCAGGTTCTTTACCCACTGAGCTACCTCGGGCACCCATTAAATCAGATATAAGCACTGATTATATGGATACAATTTCAGAACACTACAGATCATGTTGTCAGTTTAAAATTATAATCTCAGCAGTTTTCAATTTATATTATATAGTTTTCTTTTCTCACTGCTGCTCATTAGAATATTTCAATTTAATATACTTCTCTGCTAGTGTGATCATAGAAAGTCAAATAAGAATAATGTTTATTGTACTGGTTTTGCCATACATCAACATGAATCCACCACAGGTGTACACGTGTTCCCCATCCTGAAACCCCCTCCCTCCTCCCTCCCCGTACCATCCCTCTGAGTCGTCCCAGTGCACCAGCCCCAAGCATCCAGTATCCTGCATCGAACCTGGACAGGCGGTTTGTTTCATATATGATACTATACATGTTTCAATGCCATTCTCCCAAATCGTCCCACCCTCTCCCTCTCCCTCAGAGTCCAAAAGACTCTTCTATGCATCTGTGTCTCTTTTGCTGTCTTGCATACAGGGTTATCGTTACCATCTTTCTAAATTCCATATATATGAGTTAGTATACTGTATTGGTGTTTTTCTTTCTGGCTTACCTCACTCTGTATAATAGGCTCCAGTTTCATCCACCTCATTAGAACTGATTCAAATGAATTCTTTTTAATGGCTGAGTAATACTCCGTTGTGTATATGCACCACAGCTTTCTTTCCCGTTCATCTGCTGATGGACATCTAGGTTGCTTCCATGTCCTGGTTATTATAAACAAACCAATACAATATTGTAAAGTAATTAACCTCCAATTAAAAAAAAAGAATAATATTTAATGACAATGTAGGTGAAATAGAATAGATGCAAGTCTTTATTCTGATTGTATTCAGAGTAGAAGCCTTCATGACAGTCTGGATACTTAATTTCTGTTTGAAAATGCTTTATGAAAATTTCTCAGAGATAGAAAGCCTCTGAGAATGTACTTCTTTTGTTCCTAGTAATGGTTGTTTATGGTTCTCTGAAGAATTCAATCAGTGGGTTGACATTTCCTCCTCCAGGGGATATTCCCGATCCAGGGATTGACCCCATGTCTCCTGTGGCTCCTGCACTGCAGGCAGGTTCTTTACCACTGAGCCACTGGGAAAGACCAGTATTTTTAAGTTTTCTGTTTGCTGGTTTCATTCCCATTTTGAAGATTGAATTACTCAAACTGCATAGTTCTGGTGATTTGTCCAAAGCTGAGTAGGTGGTATAAGTGTTGAAACATAAGCTTTCAGCAGAAAGTTATGTGCTTTCACTATAAATTCATATTTTAGTAAATTAGGATATTTTACTTCAGGCAACAGAATTTTATTTCACCTTGTAATAATACTCATAAGCTAAGCCCAAGACCTCATAGCCATTACTTTTAAAAAGCATAAATAGTAGTCTTAAGAAATATGCTTTATGGAGAGATTCTCCTCATTAATAACTATTTTTATAGTGAATAATATCCTGACTATATGTAGTCTTTAATTTTTTTCCCAGTGCTATGACCTAATATGGTGTGATAAGTGCTGTGTACATTCCTGATGTCGTAGATAAGTGCTGAAGAGACCCAGGCTCTTTCTGTATGTCTTGGTGAATTAAGTAAAATATTTTAGAGATTGTTTTTTTTTTTTAAATAAAAAACATTGCTTAATTGTTCATATTTAAAAGTATGTCTAAAATAATCAAACCTTTTTATACATTGTTTTGAGGAGGCAAATACAGAATGGCACTGTAGTCTCTTTAAAATTATAATTTATCTTAGTTTTTATATAATTATTATAATTAGTTTAGGGTCTTCCTTTGTGGCTCAGACAGTTAAGAATTTACCTATAATGCAGGAGACCTGGGTTTGACCCTGCGGTCAGGAAGATCCCCTGGAGAAGGGAATAGCAATCCACTCTAATATTCTTGCTTGGAGAATCCATGGATAGAGGAGCCTGGCAGGCTAGAGTCCACAGGATTGCAAAGAATTGGATGAGACTGAATGACTTTCACATAATTAATTTGTATTAAAAAGGATAAGCAGTTTTAAAAATAATCAACTGTCAATAATCCCTGTGACTAGAAATTATTCTGTCTTATTGAAATAGTAGTTGTTGTTTAATTGCTAAGTCGTGTTCAAATCTTTGTAACCCCATGGACTACAGCACACCAGGCCTTACTATCTCTATCTCCCAGAGTTTGCCCAAGTTCATGTCCACTGAGTTGGTGATGCTATCCAGCCATCTTATCCTCTGCTGCCTTCTTCTCCTTTGGCCTTCGATCTTTCCCAGCATCAAGGTATTTTACAATGAGTCAGGTCTTCTTATCAGGTGGCCAAAGTATTGGTACTTCAGCTTCAGCATCAGTCTTTCCAGTGAGTACTGAGGATTGATGTTCTTTAGAAGTAACTGTCTTGATCTCCATGCAGTCCAAGGGACTCTCTAGAGTCTTCTCCAGTACCACTATTTGAGAGCATCAGTTCTTTGGTGCTCAGCCTTCTTTACAGTCCAACTCTCACATTCATACATGATGACTGGAAAAACCATAGGTTTGACTATATGGACCTTTATTGGCAAAGTAATGCCTCTGCTTTTTAATGTGCTATCTAGGTTTGTCATAGATATTCTTCCAAGGAGAAAGTGTGTTTTAATTTCATGGCTGCAGTCACCATCTTCAGTGATTTTGGAGCCCAAGAAACTAAAGGCTGTCTCTGTTTCCATTGTTTGCCTATCTATTTGCATGAAATGATGGGACCAGATCCATGATCTTCATTATTTGAATGTTGAATTTTAAGCCAGCTTTTTCACTCCCCTCTTTCACCTTCATCAAGAGGCTCTTTAGTTCCTCTTCAACTTCTGCCATTGGAGTGGTGTCATCTGCATATCTGAGGTTATTGACATTTCTTCCTGCAATCTTGATTCCAGCTTGTGCTTCATCCAGTCTGACATTTCGCATGATGTACTCTGCATATAAATTAAATAAGGGGTGGTAATATACAGCCTTGATGTACTCCTTTCCCAATTTGGAACCAGTATGTTGTTCTATGTCTGGTTCTAACTGTTGTTTCTTAACCTGCATACATGTTTCTCAGGAGGCAGGTAGGGTGGTCTGGTATTTCCACCTCTTTAAGAATTTTCCATAGTTTGTTGTGATCCACACAGTCAAAGGCTTTAGCATAGTCAATGAAGCAGAAGTAGAGGTTTTTCTGGACTTCTCTTGCTTTTCCTGTGATCCAATGGATGTTGGCAATATGATCTCTAGTTCCTTTGACTTTTCTAATCCAGCTTGAACATCTGGAAGTTCTTGGTTCATGTGCTGTTGAAGCCTAGCTTGGAGAATTTTCAGCATTACTTTGCTAGTTGTGAAATGAATGCAATTGTGTGGTAGTTTGAGCATTCTTTGGCACTGCCCTTCTTTGAGATTGGAGTGAAAACTGACCTTTTCCAGTCCTGTGGACTCTGCTGAGTTTTTCAAATTTTCTGGTATATTGAGTGTAGCACTTTAACAGCCTTATCTTTTAGGATTTGCAATAGCTTAGCTGGAATTCCATCATCTCCAATAGCTTCGTTCATGGTGATTCTTCCTAAGGCCCACTTACTTCACATTCCAAGATGTCTGGCTCTGAATGAGTGAGCACACCGTCATGGTTATCTGGGTCATTACGATTTTTTTTGTATAGTTCATCTATGTACTCTTGCCGCTCTTCTTAATATCTTCTGCTTCTGTTTGGTCCATATCATTTCTGTCCTTTATTGCACCCATCTTTACATGAAATGTTCCCTTGATATCTCTTATTTTCTTGATGAGATCTCTAGTCTTTCCCATTCTATTGTTTTCCTCTATTTCTTTGCATTGTTTACTTAGGAAGGCTTTCTTATCTCTCCTTACTATTCTTTGGAACTCTGCATTCAGATGGGTATATCTGTCCTTTTCTCCTTTGCCTTTCTGTCTCTTCTTTTCTCAGCTATTTGTAAGGTCTCATCAGACAGTCACTTTGCCTTTTTGCATTTCTTCTTCTTGGAGATGGTTTTGATCACAGCCTCCTGTACAGTGTCATGAACCTCCGTCCATAGTTCTTTAGGCACTTTTGTCTATCAGTCTAATCCCTTGAATCTATTTGTCACTTCTCCTGTATAATCATGAGGGATTTGATTTAGGTCATACCTGAATGGCCTAGTGATTTTCCTTACTTTCTTCAATTTAAATCTGAATTTTGCAATTAGGAGTTCATTATCTGAGCCACAGTCAGTTCCCAGTCTTGTTTTGGCTGATTGTGTAAAGCTTCTCCATCTTTGGCTGCAAAGAATATAATCAATCTGATTTCAGTATTGACCATCTGGTGATGTCCATGTATTGACATAAATATGTTAGACATATATATGTATTTATGTGTATACGTGTACACATATTTTTTTCAGATTCTTTTCTAGTATAGGTCATTACATGATAATGAGTATAGTTCCCTGTGCTATACAGTAAATCCTTCTTGTTTATCTATTTTATATGTAGTAGTATGTATCTGTTAATCCCTTACTTCTAATTTATCCTCCACCACTCCTCTCCCCTTTGGTAGCCATAAGGTTGTGTTCTATGTCTGTGAGTCTGTTCCTGTCTTGTAAATAAATTTATCTGTATTGTTTTTTGGGGACTTCCCCTTGATTCCATATGTATGTGGTATACAATACTTGTCTTTCCCTGTCTGACTTACTTTATTCAGTATGATATTCTCTAGGTTCAACCATGTTGCTGCAAATGGCATCATTTTACTCTTTTTCATGGCTGAGTAATATTCCATTGTGTATATATACCACATCTTTTTAAAAAAATACATTTTATTGAAATATAGTTGATTTACAGTGTTTTGTTAGTTTCAGTTGTACAGCAAAGTGATTCAGTTATACATATATGTATTTTTATTCTTTTTCAGAATTTTTCCTATACAGGTTATTACAGAATATTGAGCAGAGTTCCCTTGTTGCAGTAGGTCCTTGTTGCGTATCTATTTTGTATATAGTAGTGGGTAAATATTAATCCCAAACTCCTAATTTATCCCTCCTCCCACCTTTCCCTTTGTTTACCACAAGTTTGTTTTCTGTGTCTGTAAGTCCATTTCTCCTTTGTAAATACGTTCATTTGTATAATTTTTTTTTCAGATTATACATATTAAGGGATATCATATGATTTTGTCTTTACCTTTCTGACTTACTTCATTTAGTATGATAGTCTCTAGGTCTATCCATGTTGCTGCAAATAGCATTATTTCATTCTTTTTATGAAGGAGTAATATCCCATTATATACATATACCGTATCTCCTTTACCCATTCATCTGTCAATGGGCATTTAGGTTGTTTCCATGTCTTGGCTATTGTAAATAGTGTTGCAGTGAACATTAGGGTGCATGTATCTTTTCAAATTATGGTTTTCTCTGTATATATGCCCACAAGTGAGATTGCAGGATCATATGATAGATCATATGATATATGATATAATAATCATATGATAGATCATATGATATATGATATAATAATCATATGATATCAGATCATATGATAGACCATATTTTTAGTTTTTAAGAAATCTGCATACTGTTTTCCACAGTAGCTGTACCTACTTACATTCCTATTAACAGTAGAGAGTTTGCCCATTTTTAAAAACTGGGTTGTTTTGTTTTTTATTATTGAGTTATACAGGCTATCCATGGAGAAGGGAATGGCTACCCACTCCAGTGTTCTTGCCTGGAGAATTCCATGGAGAGAGGAGCCTGGCTGGCTACAGTCCATGGGATTGCAGAGTCGGGCACAACTTAGCAGCTAACACTATATGAGCTATATTTTGATTTTTGAAATTAACCCCTTCTCATTGAATTCTTTGTAAATATTTTCTGTCAGTTCATAATTTGTCTTTTAATTTTTCTTATGATTTCCTTTGCTTTGCAAAAGTTTTAGGTTTGATAATGTTTGAAAATGTTTGTTTTTGCTTTTATTTCTATTGCTTTGGGAGACTGGTCTAAGAAGATATTGTTGTGATTTATGTCAGAGAATGGTTTGCCTGTTTTCTAGGAGTTTTATGGTGGCATGTCTTATACTTTGGTCTTTGAATTGTTTTGAGTTTTTTTTTGGTATATGGTATGATGGTATGAGAGAAATCAATAATTTAATTGATTTACATGTAGCTGTCTAACTTTTCTAATACTACTTGCTGAAGAGACTGTCTTTTTTTCATTGTGTGTTCTTGCCTTCTTTGTTGAAGATCAATGGACCATAGATGTGTGGGTTTATTTGTGGGCTCTCTATTCTGTTCCATTAATCCTTATGTGTGTTTTTGTGTCAATACTCTTTTGATTACTGTAGCTTTGCAGTATTGTCTGAAGTCTGGGAGGGTTATGCCTCCAGCTTTGTTCTTTTTCCTCAGGATTGCTTTGGGTCTTTTGTGACTTTACATAAATTTTAGAATTATTTGTTCTGTATTCTTGTTTCTCTACCCAGGACTGAACCAGTTGAACATATGCTTAGTAACAGTTACCTATTGGTCCCTAAACTAACAGTTACCTGTGTATGTCCTAAGTAAAGCTTCTTGCAAGTGTCTATTTTGTCTTGAAGTGGATATTTTTGAAAAAGCAACTTGGTGATGAGGGTGATTGTTAGACTGACAGCATGTTTCTTTTTAACTTTCAATCAAGAGGAAAGATAGATATGAACCTGGTAGTTTTGGTAGAGAGTACTGTTCCCTCTGCTCAGCCACCTGGCTTTATCAGCTAATCTGATAATTTGCTGTAGAGAAGAACTACAATACCTTGCTACTGCTCACAGTACCTCATTTGCCTTTTAGGAATCTCTCTATAAGTCAGTTTAACTGTTTATATCCTATGTCATTTCTGAAGGGACTGAAAAAATGTTTTACTGTATTGGAGCTAAGTTTTTAGAGAAAAACACCCACATTGTAAACCAATTTTAGGGAGATAGGAGTATTCCCCAACCCCTGCAAAAGACCCCAAAACTGAAGTGCAGAATGATAAGTTTAACTCTGCTTATTTTGTACTTATAGTTACTCATCTTTTTCTTTGGTAGCTTGGTTTTAGAGTTCAATTTTTCTCTACACAATTATTTTAGGTCACTAATTGTCACCATTTTTGTTCATTCTGAATCCTTGCTTTCTCTTTTAAAGATTGTTGTTAAGTTGTAATATGATATTGTAATCATTACATCCCATTAGAATGTAATATTATCTAAAACTTCCCTTTAATCTAGACATAGTCCTTAGGAAATGGAGAAAGAGGATATAAGGTGGAGGAAAATGTAAGTTTTAAAACTGTTTAGTTAAAGAAGGTAAAGACCAGAAATCTGAGGGGTGAGGGTGGTAATATAGGAGAAGCAGAAAACTCTCTTTGAACATACAGTTGCATTATCTCTGTTGCAAGGTATTATGAAGTTGGAGCAGTAGTAAAAATTTGTTTTATCTGTACACTGTTTTTCTTTCAGGTTGTTTCCAGAGATGTTGATAAAACAGATTATTTCTATTTACAGTTATTTTTCAAATTATTTCTATTCTATAATATGAATTTTCTTGATGGCTGCTAGTTTAGTAAGAGACCTTGATATTTACGTAGAAATGTGGAAGCTATGTATTTCATAATTATATGAGTTTTCTGTTAATAGATATTTATAACTTTTTTAAACTACCAAAAAATTTCTAAAGCAAAGTAATATGATGATCTTAAAGAGCATTTTGCAGTTAGATTTGCTTTATTGCACTAGTGAAATGTTAAGCTTCAATTAGGAAATATTTTAAATTGTTTCTGTTGTTTGTTGAACTAGGAAAAATGAAAACAAGAAGCTCTGGGGTTCTAACTCTGATTCTCCTTTTTTGATCTTGCATGTAATGCTATTTTCTTAATAAAATACACTAGAGTTTTTTGGCAGTATCTAAGACTTAATCCATTTGAGCTGCTATAACAAAAATGCCACAGACTGGGCATTTATAAACAAAACAAATTTATTTCTCACAGTTCTGTAGGCTTGGAAGTCTAAAATCAAGGTGTTGGCACATTCAGTGTCTGGTGAGAGCCCATTTCCCAGTTCACAGAGAGCCTCTTTTGGCTGCGTCCTGTCTTGGAGAAAGTGAAAGTGAAGTCGCTCAGTCGTGTCCGACTCTTTGTGACCCCATGAATCACAGCACGCCAGGCCTCCCTGTCCATCACCAACTCCCAGAGTTCACTCAAACTCATGTCCATCGAGTCGGTGATGCCATCCAGCCATCTCATCCTCTGTTGTCCCCTTCTCCTCCTACCCCCAATCCCGCCCAGCATCAGCGTCTTTTCCAATGAGTCAACCCTTTGCATGAGGTGACCAAAGTATTGGAGTTTCAGCTTCAGCATCAGTACTTAACAATGAACACCCAGGACTGATCTCCTTTAGGATGGACTGGTTAGGATGGACCAGATGTCATGATCTTCGTTTTCTGAATGTTGAGCTTTAAGCCAACTTTTTCACTCTCCTCTTTCACTTTCATCAAGAGGCTTTTTAGTTCCTCTTCACTTTCTGCCGTAAGGGTGGTGTCATCTGCATATCCGAGGTTATTGATATTTCTCCCGGCAATCTTGATTCCAGCTTGTGCTTCTTCCAGCCCAGCGTTTCTCATGATATACTCTGCATATAAGTTAAATAAGCAGGGTGACTATATACAGCCTTGACGTACTCCTTTTCCTATTTGGAACCAGTCTGTTGTTCCACGTCCGGTTCTAACTGTTGCTTCCTGACCTGCATACAGGTTTCTCAAGAGGCAGGTCAGGTGGTCTGGTGTTCCCATCTCTTGAAGAATTTTCCACAGTTTATTGTGATCCACACAGTCAAAGGCTTTGACATAGTCAATAAAGCAGAAATAGATGTTTTTCTGAAACTCTCTTGCTTTTTTCGATGATCCAGCAGATGTTGGCAATTTGATCTCTGGTTCCTCTGGCTTTTCTGAAATCAGCTTGAACCTCTGGAAGTTCGTGGTTCACCTATTGCTGAAGCCTGGCTTGGAGAATTTTGAGCATTACTTTACTAGCATGTGAGATGAGTGCAATTGTGCGGTAGTTTGAGCATTCTTTGGCATTGCCTTTCTTTGGGATTGGAATGAAAACAGACCTTTTCCAGTCCTGTGGCCACTGCTGAGTTTTCCAAATTTGCTGACATATTGAGTGCAGCACTTTCACAGCATCGTCTTTCAGTATTTGAAATAGCTCAACTGAATTCCATCACCTCCACTAGCTTTGTTCATAGTGATGCTTTCTAAGGCCCACTTAACTTCCAAAAAGGCCATTTCCAAATACTTTGACATTGAGGATTACGTTTTAACATGTGAATCTAGGGTAGGATTGGGGGGAGGGGCAGAAACATTCAGGTTATTGCAATGAATGTGTCACAAAAATTGATATGGAAAAATGAACAGAATAGTTGAAACTTCTGTGCAGTGTTATTGAAAAAAATCCCTAAAAGTTACATGGGCTAGCAAATAGAACAGCATTTGTGTTTAAACCTTGGTAAATTGTAGAATGTTGATAAATCAGATATTTGATGAGTAAACCAACAGGAAAGCATTTTTAAAATTATAACCAGAGATAATGACCCCACAGAAGCCGTTACAGATTCCATTACAATGGCTTCATGTAAACAAACTGCCTCTAGTACATTTAGAGGATACATTTATTTTAGTCTATTACTAGATCAAATTAAATCACTTAGATTTATAGTTCATCTTTGAATACATCCTTCTCCAACAGTATTGCTCTTTTAAAAATGAACTGCATAAAGCATTAAACATTTAAAAAGAGTAAAAATATAAATGGGAAACAGTGACATCTTATGTCTAAATTTAGTGGGGATTGTATTCCGTTTTTGGTCTTTTCTGATTTTTAGAGGAATGAGTTAATATGACATCAGAAAGTTTTATAGTTCCATAGTTGCTTTTATGGGCAAAGTTAGGTACTTTGGGGCTTCCTGCCTAGCTCAGTTGGTAAGGCGTCTGCCTGCAACGAGGGAGACCTGGGTTTGATCCCTGGGTTGGGAAGATCCCCTGGAGAAGGAAATGGAAACCTACCCCAGTATTCTTACCTGGAGAATGCCATGGATGAAGAGCCTGGTGGGCTACAGTTTGTGGGATCTCAAGAGTCAGACAGGACTTGGTGCTATCTTTAGGCGCTTTAGCTGATTTTCATATTCGTGTGGTTTTATATATACATATGGTTTTCCCAGTGGGCACATTTGTTTTCGTGTGAGTATTTGAGGTTTTGAGAAATAATCTAAGAAGTGACAACACCAAAAGATTCTATTTAATATCTTGACATTTATTATAAATACTTATTAATATTAAATGTTATTTATTAATGAATATACTACAATTAAAATTTGAAATATATTCATAGAAAAGTCTCATGACATTTCATATGTGAAATATTTCAGAAATTGAAGAATGTATTTCTATAAACAATTACAGTAGCATAACTGAAATCATCCAATGAAAGACAGGTTTAATCTAAAAATAGTATCTTTTGATAATTGCTACTATAGTAATTCCTTAGAATGAGGTATTGTACCCTTGGAATTAGTGATAAATTATTTTGTATCTCAGCTTTTCTGAAGAAATTATTATATTTTATTTTACTTTTCAGGGTCATGTATCTGAGAGACTGTGTGGTGTGCTGATAAAGGTAGCAGATTAATATTCTAGCCTGGCCTATGGCATGGAGAGTCATTTTTTAGAAAAATATAGTTGATGCACAATATTAATTTCAGGTGCACTGCATAGTGATTTGATATTTATGTATATTATGAAATGGTCATCATAATGAGTTGAGTAAACATATATCCACATGCAAAGTTATAATGTTATTGACCATATTCTTTATGCTGTATATTATGTCCCCATGGCCTATTTATTTTATATCTGAAAGTTTGTACCTCTTAATCTCTTTTGCCTGTTTTGCCCAACATTCTACCCACCCCCCCTCTGACAACCCCCTGTTCTTTTCTCTGTATATGTGAGTCTGTTTCCATTTTGTTCTGTTTACTTGTTTGTTTTGTCTTTAGATTTAATTATGTTTTGAATGAAGCCAGCTGTGGTGTTCTCTTATCACCAACTAAATATGATACATATGTTCTAATCTTTGTTGAATCCTTTTGCTTTGTATAGTTAAATTCTATATGTAAAATGGCAATGATTTTCACAGAAAAGAAGAAAAAGGAGAAAACAAGATAGGTTATGTCCTATGAAAAAGAAAATATGTTTGAAGATTGGTTTCACCACTCATGTTGGGCTCTGGGGAATTAAATTAAAGGTTGAATACATAGTACCAGACACTTTAAACTCCTTTATTCTCAAAAAGAACCAAATCCTAAGGTCTTTAACAGATGGAAAGAGACATTTATTTTTATTTTCATGAATAAACTCCATCTTATTATAAAAGTTAAGGTTTATGTGCAAACTTTCACATATCACACCGAGCCATATAGAACATTGGTTTGTATAATTTAAACAGTCACATTTGAGGTAGCTAGATAAAAAGTAGGAAGAGCCCAGAGACCATCTTTTCATACAGTTTATGTGTTGATATGTCATGACCATTCATCTATTTTCTCTTTGTTTGTTCAAAATTAAGTCTTTCTTTGGAGAACTCCGTATATAACCCTTAAAATGCTATCATTTAATAGGAAATTATTTTATTAAAGTGACACTGTGATTTTTTTGTCCTTATATATAAATAAAAACACAAACTCTCAGATATTTTAAATTTCAGCGTAAGAAAAAAAAACGAAATAGTAAAACAAGGACAGGCATCATATACTTGTGTTATTGGCAGAACCAAGTTGAGATAAAAAGCTGTGTTAGTCAAAAAGTAATTGCTAACAATGAAATATTTTTGAGAATATAAAAATTAACAGATAGTTTTGTCGTGACAAATATTGAACCAAAGAAAATTTAGAAGCTTGAAATGATACTCTCTTTGTTAGAATGCCAGTTCCTTGGGTATGTATTTCCTTTTGTCACCTGGGGCAATTTTTCCAACACGTAACACATGTGATGTTTTTTCTGCATTTGGAATAATCAGCTTTTCCCTGTGCTCATTAAGGGGGAAAAAACTGCAGCCAAGGTATTAACACAAAGCAAGGTATTAACAGTGCCCAATCTCTACCAAATACCAAGTTCCTTTGTCTATTACCTAATTAACATACTTTAATGAGTTCACCAAGTTTAATGAATACTTCATGTAAAACTCAGCTCTTTCTACCTCCTAGATTAATCTGACACCTGATGTAACAGATCTGGCTAGATATTATGAATAATTCATGAGCAAGTATTTCTCAAATAACAAATAATAAGGAATATGAAACATTTAATATGGAAGGAGTTCTTAAAGATTTGCTATATACTTACTTGAATATACTGTAATTCTTTCCAGCATCTATTGAAATTCATGTTCTAGTTAATAATAGCTTGAAAGAAACAGTGTAATTTATGTAAATATATTTCTGTTCATGCTAATGATTTTTAAAATGCAATGAACCATTTAATAGTAAAACTCACTGCTTATAAGTTATAGTCTATAAATAGACTTGGTCACTTTGACACTGTTGGGTTGGTTTGCAAAATCTTTAGTTTTATGAAGTGAATAATAAACATACCTTTCATTAAAAATAGGCTTTTTGAACTATTGAAACTGGAAAGAGTATTTATCATAATTTTTATTGATTTGTATTGACATATAGTTTATAGATTCATATGTATGTGCAACATTTCATTTACCTTATTTGGGGATGTAATAGGCCTGAAAATTTTAAGCACCCTGTCCCAAGGTAGCATGTGGATGGTAGGATCTGTTTTCCTCCCATTTTTCCAACCTACTGAAAAAAAGAGGGGTGAAATATATGGATAAGTTATCTAATTTTACAATTTTTGAAAATATTAAGAATATTGGCAAGTGTTATTATTGTGTTCCAGGTTCTGTTCAAGAAGCTGGTGAAACAGTGATGAAAATTAATACTTCTCCCCTCAGGGAGCTTGTATTCTAATGGGAAAGACAAGTTAGCAAATAATTGCAATACCCACTATGTAATATATTATGTACATACACTTAGCCATTTATAATTCAGCAGTAAAAAGGAATGTCTAATTTGACATTGCACAAAGTGGAACAGAAGAAATTGTGACATCCCTACTTACTATTTCAGTGTATGTTAAATATAATCTACGCATGCTAAGTCGCTTTAGTCATGTCGGACTCTTTGCGACCCCATGGGCAGTAGGCCACCACGCTTCTCTGTCCATGAGATTCTCCAGGCAAGAATACTGGAGTGAATTGCCATTCCCTTCTCTAGGGGATCTTTCTAAAAGGGATCAAACCTGTGTCTCTTACTTACATCTTCTGCATTGGCAGGTGGGTTCTTTACCACTGAAGTGAAGTGAAGTCGCTCACTCGTGTCCGACTCTTTGCTACCCGATGGACTGTAGCCTGCCAGGCTCCTCTGTCCATGGGATTTTCCAGGCAAGAAAGCTGGAGTGGGCTGCCATTTCCTTCTCCAGGGAATCTTCCCGACCCAGGGATTGAACCCGGGTCTCCTGCACTGCAGGCAGATGCTTTAACCTCTGAGCCACCACTAGTGCCACCAATATAATCTATAACCATAAGCTAATATGGAGTTTTTAACTTATCAAAATCTAACTATTACAATAACCTGATGTCAGTTACTTTGAGAAAAAAATACATCCAAATAATACTGCCTTGATTCAAACTATGTTTGCTGTTCTTTTTTTTTTTGACTTGTTTTCAGAGCCTAGAGCAAATTGCTTTGACTTAGAGTAGCAGATTTTCATGCTTTGAGGGTAGATTTGGTTTTCCAAAAGATCCAGAAATTATCCAGAACAAAAGAGATCAAATACAATAGTTAAATAAGAGTGCAAAGTTATTTTTGTTGTTTAAAAATTATAATAAAATAACAGATACAGCAATCAAACAAGAGTGTGACTATGAGGCAGTGAGTTTCATTTTCTTCTATAATTGTACACTGACTGTAAAGTAAAGGCAGTTTCAAAAAAGTGAAAGTGAAGTCGCTCAGACATGTCCAACTCTTTGCGACCCGTGGACTGTAGCCTACCAAGCTCCTCCGTCCATGGGATTCTCCTGGCAAGAATACTGGAGTGGATTGGGTGTTACCAAAACATGCTAGATTGGAGCAGCAATGCTAATATATGTTGCTTCAGTAACAGCAACTTTATAGTTGTAGTGTGTATGTATTATTTGAGTAATAAATGACTTATTGTTCAGTTCAGTTCGGTTCAGTCACTCAGTCCTGTCCGACTCTTTGCAACCCCATGAATCGCAGCACACCAGGCCTCCCTGTTCATCACCATCTCCTGGAGTTCACTCAGACTCACGTCCATCGAGTCAGTGATGCCATCCAGCCATCTCATCCTGGGTCGTCCCGTTCTCCTCCTGCCCCCAATCCCTCCCAGCATCAAAGTCTTTTCCAGTGAGTCAACTCTTCGCATGAGGTGGCCAAAGTACTGGAGTTTCAGCTCTAGCATCATTCCTTCCAAAGAACTCCCAGGGCTGATCTCCTTCAGGATGGACTGGTTGGATCACCTTGCAGTCCAAGGGACCCTCAAGAGTCTTCTCCAACACCACAGTTCAAAAGCATCGATTCTTCGGCGCTCAGCCTTCTTCACAGTCCAACTCTCACATCCATACATGACTACTGGAAAAACCATAGCCTTGACTAGACGGACCTTAGTTGGCAAAGTAATGTCTCTGCTTTTGAATATACTGTCTAGGTTGGTCATAACTTTTCTTCCAAGGAGTAAGCGTCTTTTAATTTCATGGCAGCAATCACCATCTGCAGTGATTTTGGAGCCCCCAAAAATAAAGTCTGACACTGTTTCCACTGTTTCCCCATCTAAGTGATGGGACCGGATGCCATGATCTTCGTTTTCTGAATGAGCTTTAAGCCAACTTTTTTTTATTATTATTTGAGTAATAAATGACTTATTGGGTGCAGATGGTAAAGAATCTTCCTGCAATGCAGGAGACCTGGGTTTGATCCCTGGGTTGGGAAGATCCCCTGGAGAAGGGCATAGCAACCCACTCCAATATTCTTGCCTGGAGAATTCCATGGACAGAGGAGTCTGGTGGGCTACAATCCATGGGGTCACAAAGAGTTGGACATGACTGACTAACACACTAAATGACATTGCAAACTTTTAAATATTCTACTAGAATAAGGAATATCAGATTTTCATAAGCCCTCTTCTAGGGATTCCCTGATAGCTCAGTTAGTAAAGAATCCTCCTGCGATGCAGGAGACCGTGCTTCCATTCCTGGGTCGGGAGGATCCGCTGAAGAAGGGATAGGCTACCTACTCCAGTATTCTTAGGCTTCCCTTGTGCCTCAGCTGGTAAAGAATCCGTCTGCAATGTGGAAGTCCTGGGTTCAGTCCCTGGGTTGGGAAGATCCCCTGGAGAAGGGAAAGGCAATCCACTCCAGTATTCTTGCCTAGAGAATTCCATGGACTATATAGTCCATGGGGTCACTAAGAGTTGGATGTGACTGAGTGACTTTCACTTCACTCACTTCTAGTCTATATACTTAGAGGTTTGGATTGAAGAGGAGAGCAGCTGGGGTTGAAAAAGAGGAGAAGAAACTTGATATGCCACCAAGGAATGGGTGAAGGAGTCAAGAAAATCTGGCCTAGATGAGAGAGAATTCAGAGAAGATATGTTAATTGTTTGAAATTATCTGAAGGGCTTTCATGTAGAAAAATTAGGATTATTCTGTGTGTTCTAGAGAACAAAGCTAGAGCCAGTGAACATGTGATACAGAGATACAGTTATCTTCATTGGAAAAGGCCCCTTCAGAAGCAGTAAGCTCCTCCTCACTAGAGGTATTCAGGTAGAGAACACGTGATCAGTTGATTATATTGAGGGGGAATTGAAATATTAGATGATAGTGTTTTGTCAACCTGTGATTCTGTCTGTGACAGCTGAAGATTTTCTTTTCCAAAATAGACTTTACTGGTGCAGGGAATCCAAAACATTCTTTACATACATTTCAATTCTCATATCTTGGAATATAGTCAGGTTATAATATAGTCTCTTGGAATGCATTACTTGGTTTTATTTTTTTTTATCCCCAGAGAATATGGATATGCATAATCTCCCCCTTTTAGAGGAGTCTTTTATAGAAGATTTCTAACATTAATTTATCCTTATTCTTGGTTCTCTATCTTAAATTTGTGCACAGAGAAATAAGGCTGCATTTTCACCTTTCAATTTGTTTCACTTTGAATGTTCTTCAAGATGCCATATTTCATTAAATTAAAGCATTGTGTCATGCTATCAAGTTCTAGTTTCTCATGATTTATGCTAGGAATTTTGTGTGGAAGTTTTCCTCCCTTTTGAGTGAATCAGTTTGTTTCTGTTTCATGCTGAAGTTTGCTTTCTGTCAGTATTTGTGATAAACTAGCATCTGAATGGATCTAACAGAAGCAGAAGATATTAAGAAGAGGTGACAAGAATATACAGAAGAACTGTACAAACAAGATCTTCATGACCCAGATAGTCAAGATGGTGTGATCAGTCACCTAGAGCCAGACATCCTGGAATGCGAAGTCAAGTGGGCCTTAGGAAGCATCACTATGAACAAAGCTAGTGGTGATGGAATTCCAGTTGAGCTGTTTCAAATCCTAAAAGATGGTGCTGTGAAAGTGCTTCACTCAGTATGCCAGCAAATTTGGAAAACTCAGCAGTGGCCACAGGACTGGAAAAGGTCAGTTTTCATTTGGTGATGGACAGGGAGGCCTGGCGTGCTGCAGTCCATGGGGTCACAAAGTCGGACACGACGGAGAAGCTAAACTGAACTGAGCATCTGAATATAATTTGAAATGCTAGATACAAGCTATATGACTATAAAACAGTTCCCACTATAGCAGATGAAACAGTTGTTTTTGGCCCGCTGCTACTGCTGCTAAGTCACTTCAGTCGTGTCCGACTCTGTGCGACCCCCTAGACGGCAGCCCACCAGGCTCCCCCGTCCCTGGGATTCTCCAAGCAAGAACACTGGAGTGGGCTGCCATTTCCTTCTCCAATGTATGAAAGTGAAAAGTGAAAGTGAAGTCGCTCAGTCGTGCCCGACTCTTGGCGACCCTTTGGACTGCAGTCTACCAGGCTCCTCCGTCCATGGGATTTTCCAGGCAATAGTACTGGAGTGGGGTGCCATTGCCTTCTCCTTTTGGCCCACTAGTATGATTTTTTCCCCCATTTTTTTTGTGGAGAAGCAAGGCAATTCAGTGTCTTTGTTACCAAATTGGGATTGTAGGACTGGGTAGGATTTGTGGCCCTTGTAGACAAACATTTCCTATCCAGAAACACGGAAAGATATCTCTAAGTAAAAAGGCACTTGATCTGTTTCCCTTATTTGAGACTATATATTAAAAAAAATACAGATTAGTGTTTTTTGGACTTCCCCTTTTCACATCTAAGCAGATTAATTTGGCAGTTAAATGTGCCATGGTTACATTGGTGCAATTAATTTGCTACACAGGTACTGTTATATACAATGCTAATACGAAGGCTTCCCTGGTGGCTCATTGGTAAGGAATCTGCCTTCCAATGCAGGAGACACAGGTTCGATCGATCTCTGGGTTGGGAAATCGCCTGGAGAGGAAAATGGCAACCTACTCTAGCATTCTTTCCTGGGAAATCCCATGGGCAGAGGAGGCTGGCAGGCTATAGTTCATGGGGTCACAAAAGAGTCGTGCATGACTTAATGACTAAACAACAGGTACTCAACAATAATGTGAATAACACATTTGGATTTAGGGCTCATTTTTTATATGATAGGTACGTTTTATAGTATTAAATTGGTAATAGGAATATCATGTGATATATAAATGTAAAGCCCAGTTGATACTTTAAAATGTGATTAACCCTCATTATTCATCCAGAGTAGGCAGAGGAAAGTATGTTACTCTTTATTTTTATTTTAAGGATGAGGCAACAGACGCTCATTGTTGCTGTCACTCTGTAAAATAGTATCATGAGTCATAATTTGATTTCCCATCCAGGTCTTCAACTGGGTGACTCAGTGAAACTGACTAGACACATTCTGAAGCTGTGGTTTGATACATTCTCCAAAGGCTGAGGAAAATGACCTCCTTTTCAGGGTTATAAGTGCAGGGCCTGGAGTCAAATGGTCTGTGTTACAATTCTGGTTGCACTGCTTACTGTCTGTATGCATTTTGTTGTCATTTTGATCCTCAGTTCTTGTATCCATGAATTTGTTATAATAATTGTACCTACTTTTTTGAGTTGTGGTAAGGATTACATGAATTGTTACATATAAAATGTTTATAACTATGCCTGGCACAGAGTGATAAATGTTACTGTTTCAGACTCTAGGGTTACAGTATCTGTCTTTATGAAAACAACCTTTTAAGTTGCTGTTTCCAGTTTTCCCTTCCTCCCTTTTTTCTTTCACAGGCATTTATTGAGCATTTCCTTTGCTGTAGGCATTGTATATGAAGGGGAGAATATTTCCTTTCCCCTGCCTATTAGAGTGAACAATCTGCTGGTCTAGAAGGCCTCTTGTTTTGAATTGTTCTGCTGTCCAGAGTGAAGGAGGCAAGGGTACTAGACTCTGATCCCCTCATTTCTTCTTGTCTTTCAAATTTTGAGTCCTTTCTGCTCTTGGCTAAATTTTATCCTACATCCGCCTGATTTACTCCCCTGTTAACTTTGCTTTCAGATCATAATCAGGTCAGAAAATTAACTCTGTCTGCAAGTATTTTTTCTTTTTTTAAATCTGGCCCAACCTAATTTTCTAGTTTTTCAAAAGTTATGATTATTTCTCTTGAGCATGTTTATCTCTACACCTTTGCTTACATAGTTAATTCTTCTTGAATATAGTGTTTCCTGTGGTGAGGTAATTACATTCCAGATCCCAGATCAAACCTCATTCTTCAATAAAGCCTTCTTAGATCACTCTAAGTGCAATTTATCTCCCTTCTTTGAGAGCCTGTTGCTGAACATTCTTTGAATGTGGGAGCCATTTTAATATTTCTTTGTATCCTTCCTTCTGACATTTGGTGCTGAGCAGGTAAAATAATAATACTCTTCAGTAAATATCAGTTGATTTCATTTATTGACACATGAGGCAGTTTCTTTATATTACACATCTTAGTGTTAAATATAATGTAAATTCCATGTCTGAATATAATTGAACTATGTTAAATCTTTTTCATAGCAATTCAGAGTTTAGGGAATTTTTAGCTTTCATATTATAATCATAATGCTAGGTATTGTGGGGGTATGTAGAAGGTTAATGTGATCTTTGATCTCAAGGTACTTATAACTCAGAAAGGGAGGGAAAGCATAAATCAAGGCCGAAAGGAAAAGATTCTTAAGAACTGGTATTACTGGTGTGGAGAAAAGACTATTTAATTTTGATTAGGAGGATGTTTTATTAAGAAAATTGAGCTGAGCTTTAACTCCCAAAAGGAATTTGTTAGAAGGAGAATGGGGATGTTGGCAAACTGTCATGATAGGAAGGTGGGTACTTGATGGGATGTGCTGAGGTGAGGCTGGTGATGTAGTTGGGAATCAGTTTATTAAAGATTTGATGGCTTTTGAGAAGTGAAATAACATGGACCAAACTGGTTAAGCATGACAGCCCTGCTGGACTCTTTATTTAGTGCTAAATAAGATTTGAATGGTTTGAAAAGGGAATTTCAATTTTATTGTAAGAAACTTTTCTGCTTTATGCATTTTTAGAAACTTGAAAAATATCTAAGGAGCGTCTTTCAAAATTTAATGTTGTGAAAAAAGCCCAGCATTTCTAATGAGAAATTAAGTAACAAATATCTCCCTCCCCTCTCTGTTTTGAATTAGAGGCAGCAGTCTTTCTGATTAACTGAGTTGTTCCTTTGCCTTATTGATCTTCTGTATTGTCTTTTAGTTTGAGGGGTGTTAGAAATATGAAAACATTTTATGTCGTACTACTTACTTAACTTTTTGTGTATAGAGTTTTGTTCTTTCAAGATAAACAAGCAGTTCACAATTTAGCAGAATTAATTGTGGCATTAACAACTGAGGTCATCAGGCTTTAACCTACGATACAAATTATGATCTAATTCTTAATCATTATTAAATTCCAGTGCTAAATGATACCAAAGTGACTGTCTAATTTTATACTTGTTTAGGTATAAAGAATGCTATGAAGGATTTTTTTTGACTTTTTTCACTTAGCTGTAATTATTATGGTTATTTTAGAAATTTCTGTTCAGAGATACAAGGTAAAAGAAAAACATCTTGGAATGGTGCAGCTCTAGAAATAAGGACAGTTATTTTAGGTCATCAAAAAAAAAAAAAAAACGCAAACCACTCTGGAGTTTCCTGAGACTCAGACCAATGCTTATATTGTCTGGGTATGTTAATATAGTGTTATCTCATTGGGAAACTGCCTCAGGCAGGGAGCTGAGAAATGGATTGTACAATAACTGATACACTAAACTATAGAGCTAACACTCTTGAAGCGGTGGAATAACTAAGAATGGAATTAGCAACATGGAATTAGCTACAGCATTCCTGGATGGATGTTGAAAATGTCCGTTTATATTTGGCCTCTTTCCCTAACTCACTGTGTGACCCGGAGATTTCAGTTTCCTCACTTGAGAACACAGCATTCATTGCCTTGATTTCACTTGGTAATGGTTTTGTCTTGAGGGTTAGTTTCATCAGATCAAGGTGTTCTTTGAAATATTTGATAGAAATGACCTAGTGAAATAATAATTACTGTTTCCAATGATGTTAGTTTTTAAAAAAAGAGAAATTAGCATTAATTCTGAGTAAATTGCTAGGGTTGGAAATGGGGAGGGGATGGATAACCATTTTATCAAAACCGTCTAAAAGATGCAACCTGGTAAGATTTTCCCTGAGAGCAATGAGTATGGTTTACTTTGGCAAACAAATTAAACAAGTAAACACAGCCTCTGCTTCTATATTTTATTAAAATGCCACATAATATTTTTTTAAAGTTGCCTTAAAATTGGGTATATTAGATAATAGTGCATTTTTTCCTTAAATGATGACTGCTGCTGCTGCTGCTCCTGCTAAGTTGCTTCAGTCGTGTCTGACTCTGTGCGACCCCATAGATGGCAGCCCACCAGGCTCCGCTGTCTCTGGGATTCTCCAGGCAAGAATGCTGGAGTGGGTTGCCATTTCCTTCTCCAATGCATGAAAGTGAAATTGAAGTCGCTCTAGTGTCCGACTCGTAGGGACTCCATGGACTGCAGCCTACTAGGCTCCTCCGTCCATGGGATTTTCCGGGCAAGAGTACTGGAGCGGGTTGCCATTGCCTTCTCCGAATGAAGACTAGAAGTTCATTATTTGAAAAAAATCTATTTCCAATCAGACATGTTTAAAAAAACAGAATCTATTAATATATTTAAAAATAGATACACTTCAATAAAATGTTCACATTTATTATCAGGTGAAATGGTTAAACATCATTTAATGGATAAATATTTATTAAATATTTTCCTAAGAAGGCAATGGGGTATACTGAAATGATGTGGAATGTGGCATTAAGCAGGTTTGAATTTGAAATCCGGATCTAATATTCCTCTATGTGAGACTTTAGGAAGTATCTTGACCTCTCTAAACGTTAGTGTTCTTTTACTTTTTTTTTAAATTGAAGGATACTTAATTTATAATGTTGTGTTAATTTCTGCTGTACAGCAAAGAGATTTAATTATATATGTATACATTCTTTTTAAAATATACTTTTTCATTATGGTTTATCACAGGATATTGAATATAGTTCCTGGTGCTATACAGTAGGATCTTGTTGTTTATCCATTCCATATATAGGAATTTTTATCTTCTAACCCCAAATTCCCACTCCATCCCTCCCCCATCATCCTCCCCTCTTGGCAACCATGATTCCTGTTCTATCTG
The DNA here is from genome assembly GCF_001704415.2 of Capra hircus. NCBI lineage: Eukaryota > Metazoa > Chordata > Mammalia > Artiodactyla > Bovidae > Capra > Capra hircus. Next base: position 101,404,324 of record NC_030809.1, read on the forward strand.
TGAGTCTGTTTCTGTTTTGTAGATAAGTTCATTTGTGTCTTATTTTAGATTCCACATATAAGTGATATCTATTGTATTTCTTTTTCTTCTTCACTTAGCGTGATAATCTCTAGGTCCACCCACGCTGTTGTAAATGGCATTATTTCATTCTTCCCTACGACTGAGTAGCATTCCATTGCATATATGTAACCACATCTGTTGACGGGCATTTAGGCTACTGCTGTGTCTTGACCGTGGTATAAACAGTGCTGCAGCACACGTGGTAGTGCATCTTTTCGACTTATGGTTTTGTCTGGATATATGCCCAGGAGGGAGATTGCTGGATCATAAGGCAATTCTATTTTCAGTTTCTTGAGGAACGTCCATGCTGTTTTCCATAGTGGCTGCACCAACTTACATTCTCACCGACAGTGTAGGAGGGTTCCGTATATACATGATAATATCAGGTATTTGTTTTTCTCTTTCTGGCTTACTTCACTCTGTATAACAGGCTCTAGGTTCATCCACCTCACTAGAACTGACTCAACTTCACCCTTTTCTATAGTTGAGTAATATCCCATTGCATATATGTGCCAAATCTTCTTTATCCATTCCTCTGTGGATGGACATTTAGGTTGCTTCCACACTAGCTATTGTAAATAGTGCTGCAGTGAACACTAGGGTTCATGTGTCTTCTAGAATTGTAATTTTCTCAGGGTATATGCCCAGTAGTGGAATTACTGGATCATACGGTAGATTTATTTCTAGTTATTTTTGTTTTTTAAAGGAATCTCCATAATGTTCTCCATTATGGAGAACACCAACGTGTAGGAGGGTTCCCTTTTCTTCACAAAATTTGCTAGAATTTTGTTGAGGATTTTTGCATCTATGTTCATCAGTGATATTAGCCTGTAATTTTCTTATCTGGTAGTATCTTCATCTTATTTTGGTATTGGGGTGATGGTTCCATTGATTCTTAAGTCTATTTTTGTGCCAGCATCATGCTGTTTTGATTATTGCAGCTTTGTAGTATTGTGTGAAGTCTGGGAAGGTTATGCCTCCTGCTTTTGAACCTTAGTATTCTTAACTGTAAAATGGAATAAAATTCTTACTTCACAAAATTGTGAATGTTAGGAATAGCACATTTAAAGTACCTAGTACCTGGTAGGTACTAAATGAGTGATGTATTATAGCAGATATTTAATAGATAGTAACTATAAATATTTCTTCTATAAATATGTAAATAGTTTTGTTGAGCATGTACTTGACACAAACTACTGTATTATGTCCTAGGGATATATCAGTGAATAGGATAGAAATGACTCTTGCTATTAACAGGTCTGCATTCTACTGAGATAGACAAAGAGCTAAGGTTTTTTGTTAAGCTAACTCAAACATTAAAAAAGAAACCAAACATCTTCATTTACAAGCATCTATCTTTCAAGCATAACATTTCTCAAAATGTGCAAGCATCTAGTGCCTGTTTCTCCTTTCAGGTTATAGCAGCTTAATGGGACTTTTAATAAAAAGTTCTTAACACTGCAGACCTATCCCATTTCAATAATCTTAAGAAAATAGAATCTATTTCAAGATTAGAATTGTGAAGTTGCAATCGAACCAGCTCACTGTAGGTGTAATTAACTTTGTGTGACAGTGTCCTGTAAGGCCAGAGCCTGTATTATGTGATGAGGGATAACTTCCACTTGGCCACTGACTTAATTGTGCCCTTGAGGCCTTCTTGAAACCTCATGAGTTTCCTCTCATTCTATTTTTGTATTTGATTGCCCTTACCGTATACTAAAGACGACCTTCATCATGGTGAATATCTTTCTGACAGAGAGAGGATAGACCTGAAGCCTTCCTGCACAGTGTCTGTCCAGCTTAGAGGGCTCAGAATATCAGTTGCTTTGTTAGCTTTTTTCAAATAATAATCTTTTCAAAACTAAAAAAAGGCTTCGTTGCTTTTTTTAATTTTGAAAGATAGTTATATGATTTAAAAAATTAAGATGTAAAAGTAAAGAAAGCATAATATATGCTACACTTGTTAGCTATGTATGTGACTTTAGGCAAGGCTTTTCACCTTTTTGGCTTTCCCTTCATCTGTCCGATACAAGGATTCTAATATTTTCTAAGTACTTTTCTAACTCCCAAAGAATTCTATACTTTTGTAGTTCTTGGACTCTTTTTCTTATATATTATTTTACATTTCTACATTTTGTCTGTTTAAATATAAAATAGTTATATTTTGCTGCAATTCACTTTTACCAAAAAAAAAAAAAACCCGTGAGAAATGTGTAAAGCATAAGCTCTTAATTTAGCATTTTTATTTCAAAATAAATACCGTATATCTTGGCTTTGCTTTTCTATGCCTATTTTTAAAATTCTCTGTCACAAGTGTTTGAATCCCTCAATGAAATAATGTATCTTTTCTTTGGATTTTTATTCAAAATTAGATTACCATTTTTGAATTAAGCAGGCTGGGAAAGCACCATTTATACTAAACCTCTAGAGTAGAACCTGAGGGCCAGAGGGCATGGACACGTTTCAAGGTTCCATGAATCACTTGACATTGTAGGCACAACACTTTGTGGATGTGTCTTAGGTGTATATGATAAGAGAGCTGTTGTCAGATTACAAAAAGCTGTTGTCAGGTTATGTTGCTGTTCAGTCACTCAGTTTTCTCCGACTCTTTGTGACCGTATGGACTGTAGCCTGCCAGGTGCCTCTACCCATGGGATTTTTCAGGCAAAAATACTGGAGTGGATGCCCATATCCTTCTCCAGGGGATCTTCCTGACCCAGGGATCAAACCAGCGTTTCCTGTGTCTCCTGCATTGCAGGCATATTCTTTACCTGCTGAGCCATCAGAGAGGCCCCCAAAGAGGTCATAATCCCCCCAAATTTAAGAGCTACTTACTGCTTCAGGTAGATTAGCAAAAAGGTGTTATTTTGAAAGAGGGAGGCCTTTTTTCTCTTCTTCACCAATCTCATTTTCTTCTTTTCTCTCTTTTGCTGTGTATTTTAAAATGTTGACTTTAGACAGATTCATTTTTCTCGTAACCTGAATTCCTCCAGCTGAATTTCTTTGAGGACGAAGTTTGGATGCTTAATTCAGATAATGAATCTGGGGGAGTTAGGAAGTGATTGAGTATGAAATGGGAATACAGCATTGCATTCAAGCTCTGGATACCTCCAAAGAGATGAAAAAGTGCTTTACCTACATAAAAAGTAGTTCATTTCTGCTGTTTATAGAGAGGAAATATTATACATATGAAGCTAGATGCTCATATTTTCCCTCAAAATGCAAGTTTGTTTTTATTAATGCCAAAATGAGGGATGATATAAATATTTAAAATTTGTATTGAATTATAATATGCACATGATAAAATGCATATATATATCTTAATTGTGCAGCAAGTGGATGTTTGCATATGCATACACCTGTGTAACTACCATTCTAGTGAATAGATACAATTTTTTTCATCACCTAAGAATCATCTCTCTTGCCCCCTTTCAGTCAATTTTCTCTCTTATACAGAAGTAACCATTTTTCCAGTGTCTATCACCATAGATTAATTTTTCCTTTTCTTGAGCTTCCTATACATGGAAATCATACGGTATGAATTCTTTTTCCTTATAGCACTTTAAAAAAGATTTGTTTGTTTATTTACGGCTTTGCTGGGTCTTCGTTACTGCATGTGGGCCTTCATTTGTGGCAAGTAGGGGCTGCTTTCTAGTTGTGGTATGTGGACTTCTCATTGCAGCGGCTTCTCTTGTTGTGGAGCACGGGCTCTAGGCACTCAGGCTTCAGTAGCTGTGGCTCTTGGCTCTAGAGCCACAACTCAATAGCTCACGGCTCAATAGTTGTGGCCCACAGGCTTTGTTGTCCCCTGGCATGTAGGCTGTTCCCGGGCCAGGGATGGAACATGTGTCCCTTGTGTTGGCAGGCAGATTCTTTACCGCTGAGCCAGTAGGGAAGCCTCCTGAATTCTACTTTTGATTATCATTATATCTATGAGATCCATCCATGAGCTTTCATATGGTAATATTTCACTCTTCTGTCTGTACAGTATTCTATTATATTAATATACACACAATTTATTTTTTGCCCATTTTACTTTTGATCAATATTGGATTATTTCAATTTTTAGCTATTATGAATAAAATTGACAAGAACATTCTTGAATATTTCTTTTGTAAAAAATATTTATTTATTTATTTGGCTACTCTGGGGCTTGGTTGTGGAATCTTTAGTTGTGGCATGTGGGATGTAGTTCCCTGATCAGGGATTGAACCTGGGCCCCCTGCATCGGGAGCTTGGAACCTTAGCCACTGGACCACCAGGGAAGTCCCCATATTTCTTTTTTATAGACATATAAACTTCTTCCTCCTGGGCATATAACTAGGGCAAAAATTATTGGGTCATAGTGCTTTAGTACCTGTTGCCCAACAGTTTTCCAAAGTGGTTTTCACATTTCCACCAGTTACATATGAGAATTCTATTTGTTCCACATACTTGCTAATCCTTGGTATTGGTAGCCATATTTTAGCCATTCTAGTGATTGTTTGGGTGACATAGATAGTTTGTTCATGCACGGGGAGGAATTTAAGACTTGTGTATCTTTAATTTGTTTTTCTGTTCAACAAATATCAATATTTATTTCAAGCTTCTTGTGTTCAAGGTGCTCAAACGTATTTAGACCAAACTCATAAAGTCACATTTTGGTTAATGGAGCATAAAATAATTTATTAATTAGACATTTACTCATGGCATCTGGTCCCATCACTTCATTGGAAATAGATGGGGGAAGAGTGGAAACAGTGTCAGACTTTATATTTTTGGGCTCCAAAATCACTGCAGATGGTGATTGCAGCCATGAAATTAAAAGACCTTACTCCTTGGAAGGAAAGTTATGACCAACCTAGACAGCATCTTCAAAAGCAGAGATATTACTTTGCCAACTAAGGTCCGTCTAGTCAAGGCTATGGTTTTTCCAGTAGTCATGCATGGATGTGAGAGTTGGACTGTGAAGAAAGCTGAGCACTGAAGAATTGATGCTTTTGAACTGTGGTATTGAAGACTCTTGAGAGTCCCTTGGACTGCAAGGAGATTCAACCAGTCCATTCTAAAGGAGATCAGTCCTGGATGTTCTTTGGAAGGAATGATGCTAAAGCTGAAGCTCCAGTACTTTGGCCACCTCATGCAAAGAGTTGACTCACTGGAAAAGACTTTGATGCTGGGATGGATTGGGGGCAGGAGGAGAAGGGGATGACAGAGGATGAGATGGCTGGATGGCATCACTGACTCAATGGACGTGAGTTTGAGTGAACTCCAGGAGTTGGTGATGGACAGCAAGGCCTGGCGTGCTGCGATTCATGGGGTCACAAAGAGTCGGACACGACTGAGTGACTGAACTGAACTAAACTGAATACTTGTTAAGTACTTAGTAGTGTGTTTAGTGCTGAGAAGGATACAAAAAGTAAAAGTAGAATCATAGTGCTTGCTCTTAATGATTGTACAGTCTGTGTAGGGAGATAAAAACAATACATACAAAATGCAAAGTCCAAAATGACATGATGGGATGTGAATGCTGAGTTGTATGTGATAGACTGAGTAGTATGGAAAAAAGGAATTGACATTGGTGTTTTTTAAGATAAACTTTACAAGCACTTTTCTCCTCAGTTTCCCACATTGAATCAATTACTAAATGCTATCAGTTCTGCTTTCTGAATATCTGAAATTTCTTTGCTTCTTTTACTGTAACTTCAGGTCAACATTTTTGACTTGCTGGTTTGTGTGTCCTATATTGAAATTGCCTTCGGAGTGGTATTTCTCCCTTCATTTCAAGTCCCTTTTGTCTATTTTCCCATTAGAATGTTCTCTCTAAAAGCTAGGTCTCATCATTTGAAGTCACTCTCCTACTTAATATTCTTCAATTGTTGCCTATTATTTTGGGGGCAAAATCAAACTCTTTACCAAATTACTTAAAATTTTTATCATATTCTAGCTCTGGACAATATTTCTTGCCTCATATGTTGCTACCTCTCACAGGTATACAAATAATTTTCTGTATACCCTGAATTACTTCCATGTTTTGGAATCTGCTATCATATTTCATACTTCTGCATATGATATTTTCCTTTGTGTTTCTATTCCTTTAGAACTTGAATGAAAGTTTACTTCTAGGAAACCAGTTTTGATTGACCATATCTGGTTTAAATGTTCCTTCTCTGTGATCCATGTATTCAGAACTCCGTGTATTCTGCACAGAGTATTGTAATTGTTGGTTCATTTATTCATTTTCTCTAGTTGACTGTGACCTTCTTGAGGGCAAGGCTGCTATCATTTATAATTAATAGGCAGTCAATAAATATGTAGATTGGCTTGAATTTTAATCACTTACTATATAGAATTTTTAGAAATGAACAGGATGGGGTAAAGTATTTTTGAGAAGTGGAACATATACGAAAAGAATGGAGGTGGGAATTAACATTATGTGTATGGACAACAGGATAATTAAATGGAGAGGTGTCTGGAAGAGTGGCCTCTACTGGACTGAACGTATAGTTTATGTTGAGGAACAGAGGAATAGAGACTGAAGAGCTGGGATGAAGTCAGATTATGGAGGCCTGTAAGAGTTTTGTTAAGAGGTTTAGGCTTGATACGGATAGCAAGAGGAAGTCATCAGAGGTCTTTGAATAGGGGAATAAAGTAATGAAAGAAAGTTTTAAGGAATATTATTTTAATAGAAATCTGCAGAATGAGTATTAGAGGAGATATTAGAGCCAACGAGATCAAATATAAGTTTTTCAAGGTAATCAAGATGAGATGATGAGAATGTAGTAACAATAATGACCCTGTGGATACAGAGGAAGAGATAGATCAAGTAATATTTTAAAGAACATATTGATATGACCAAATAATAGACTGGGACATAAATTCATTTCTCTTCAACTCTTTTCTCTTCAGTAAGAAACTGGGGATATTGGCTTACTCAGTTTTACATGAATATCAAATTGTACACCTTTCTTTCCTTCATCTTGGGTGAAGTTGATACCCCTTGCTTAAGATCCTTATTATCATTTACTGTCCACCCAATCCATTTATAACACTCATAGGAAACATAATGGACTGACAATCTTCCTTTCCCTGCAGTTTGCTGTGAACCTCATGCTCATGACTCACATAATTCCTTACTGTCAGCACTTCAAGTCAACCATGCAGTGTTGAAGACTTAATCATCGTGTGGCAGGAATCCACCTTGAATCAGAGGCTCATAGAAGTTTGAAAACAGAAAGAATTTTCTACTATATATATATAGTATGTAACTATACAGTTAATATTCATTTTTGAGGTGAGAATCTGAGGCTAGGAATATTCCCTGATTTACCTAGTGTAATACAGCTAGTTACTTCTTATTCTTCTGAATTTTAGTCCAATAAGCTTTTAATTATATCATAATGTATTTTCTAACCCTAATATTCTTTATTCCAAAACATGATTAGATCTTTCTTCAACCAAAATTTTAAAAGATTTACTCCTTTATTCCTGCGCTAACTGAACAAGCTCCTCATCTTTACCAGGGTCCGTGTCTTCAGGAGCTACTTACCAATTACACACCTTCTATTAATACCTCCCTACACATGACTGCCTGTTTGGTCTATAGAACATATATAGCTGTTATAATACACTCCTTACTAATGTACTAAGCTTTCCTTGTATTTTAAATCTTTTAACATAATTCAGTTCAGTTCAGTTCAGTCGCTCAGTCGTGTCCGACTCTTTGCGACCCCATTGACTGCAGCATGCCAGGCTCCTCTGTCCTTGGGGGATTCTCCAGGCAAGATACTAGAGTGGCTTGCTGTGCCCTCCTCCAGGGGATCTTCCCAACCCAGGGATTGAATCCAGGTCTCCCACATTGCAGGTGGATTCTTTACCAACTGAGCCACCAGGGAAGCCCTGTGTTAGTTGCTCAGCTGTGTCCAACTCTTTGCGAACCCATGGACTATAGCCTACCATGCTCTTCTGTCCATGGGATTCTCCAGCCAAGAGCCATCCCTTCTCCAGAGGACCTTCCCCACCAGGGATTGAACCTGGATCTTCTACACTGCCACCCACCTGGAAACTGTTTCTTGATCTTAGTATGTCACTTTATCTTTACTTTGTCCATTTTCCTAAAGTGTGTTTAAAAAGCTAGTCCCACCAAATACTTTGTGGAAAACAGAATTCCAAATCAAATATATTTGGAAAATACTCATTTTATATTTCTTTCTTAAATTCAGTGAATTTGATAGCAAAGATTCTAAGAAATCTAATAGTAAAAACAATTTCATAATTTCATATAATCCATTGTTTTTCGAGTTTACTTGTTTGTAGAATTATTTTTGTTCTAAAATTAATTAATATCCATTAATACTAATGCACCTTAAAAGGAGTAAATACAGGTGATGTTTTTAGACTTCTGTACTTGTAAGAATGGTAAGTGCTACAGGGAAAAGAAAGCTGTCCAGATGAAACTTGAATGGGAAGATAGATGAATTCAGTTTATAGTTTCTAAGATTGAGATGTTAATGTGTATTTGAAAGTTTACAGGATTTAAGTATGGTGAGATGCTGTTTTGTTTATCTAATTCTGCACAACAAACAACCCCCAAATTTAAATACCAGTCATTTTATTTGCTCATGATTCTGCAGTCTGGACTGGGCACATATTGATGCCTGTTTGGCTGTTCTTGAGAGTTCTCATCTAGGGTTGGCTAGGAGCTGGGCTCGGCTAAGACTTGGGGTGGCTGGGTTTTTTGCCTCACTCCATATAGTCGTGGAACCTCTCCTAATTGTATCTCCTGTAGGGTAGACAGACTTTTTACATGGTAGCTCATGGTTTTCAACAATGCAAAAGTGGAAGCTGCCAGGCTTTCTGCAGACATTGACTCAGAATTGGTACAACATAAATTTATTCTGCATTTTTCTGTTTAAAGCAAGTCACAGGCCCAGCTCAGCTTCAAGGTGAGATGACTACATAAGGATGTAAATACAGAGTAGCATCATTGACGGGGCCACCAAACAACAGATTACTACTGATACTATGCAGCAAAGGGAATAGAAAGTGGGTCCATTTGAGAAAAAGTTTTAAATTTCCTATATAGTTGAGTTTTCCCACACTAGAACTTTGAGTCAAGGGTTGTATTTGGTTTTCTATTACATTCCTGGGCTTCCCAGGTGGTGCTTCCCTGTTAGGGCTTCCCTGATAGCTCAGTTGATAAAGAATCCGCCTGCAGAGCAGGAGACACCGGTTCGATTCCTGGGTTGGGAAGATTCGCTGGCGAAGGGATAGGCTACCCACTACAATATTCTCGGGCCTCCCTTGTGGCTCATCTGGTAAAGAATCTGAATGCAATGTGGGAGACCTGGGTTTGATCCTTGGGTTGGGAAGAACCCCTGGAGTAGGAAATGGCAACCTACTCCAGTATTCTTGCTTAGAGAATCCCACGGACAGAGGAACCTGACAGGCTACAGGTCACAGGATCACAAAAAGAGTCGTAGATGACTGAAGTGATTTAGCACACATTATATTCCTAGCTATTTGCACAGTGCTAAGTACTTAGGAGGGATTCAATAAACTTTTGTTTAATAAATGAATATATCTAAAGAGAAGAGCAGAGGGTTAAGTACTGAAAACATAGAAAATGATTCACAGATTGGGATGTGTAGAAGACAATTAGCCAAAGGGACAGTTTCAATGGAAATGATGGTGGATGATAGTATTCACTGTAAAAGTCAAGGAGAATTAAGGTAGAGAAAAGCCTTTAAGATTTTATTCGCATTCCTTAAAGGAGCAAGTATCATTCCTATTCTGTTTTACTTTATTGGTTGGTTGAAGAGATTTCTCAAATTTGTAAATCTCTAATCTAACTAAACTTCTTGTCTTTGGCACTTTAAAGTGTAATGACCGCAGTGAATTCATATTATGATAATTAGACTTAAAAGGGAATAATGCTTTTTAAGTAACTGAAACATTTCTTGTAAAATATTATAATTTTTTAAAATCGTTAATAATATGTATAAAAACTCATAGGATCAGGAAATACAATAAACTCTAGAGTCACAATCAGCAGTGGAAATCATATCTAGGTTTTTTTAAATTGTGATAGAATTTACCATTTTAACCCTTTTGAATGTACAGTTCAGAGGCACTAAACACATTCACATTGTTGTGTAATCATTATCACTGTCTATATCCAGAACTTTTTCATCACCTAATTCTGAAATTCTGTAGCCATTAAACATGAACTCCCCATTTTCCCCTCTGCTCCTTATGCTGCTAAGTCACTTCAGTCAGACTCTGTGCGACCCCATAGACGGCAGCCCACCAGGCTCCCCCGTCCCTGGGATTCTCCAGGCAAGAACACTGGAGTGGGTTGCCATTTCCTCCTCCAATGCATGAAAGTGAAAAGTGAAAGTGAAGTGACTCAGTTGTGTCCTACTCTTCGCGACCCCATGGACTGCAGCCTACCAGGCTCCTCCATCCATGGGATTTTCCAGGCAAGAGTACTGGAGTGGGGTGCCATTGCCTTCTCCCTGCTCCTTGTAATTCCTGGTAATACTACTTTCTTTCTCTATAAATGTAATTACTCTACATTCCTATATAAGTGGAATCATACAACAATTTTCCCTTTGCGTTTGGCTGTTTGACTTAACATGATGTTTTCAAGCATGATTCAGAATTCCATTCCTTTATAATGCTGAATGGTATTCCATTGTATGTATACACCACAGTATGTTTATCCATTATCCATTCACCTGTCAATAGATTGTTTCAACCTTTTACTTTTTGTGACTTTTTTCTTTTGTTTTTTGCATGAGAATAGTAATTGTGAATTTTTCTTAGCTTGAAGTCTATTTGAATTCTCCATATTTCCTTTCCTAGTTCTGCTTATTCAGGAAATTTTCTGGAAAGATGCTCTGGAGAGAACAGTGAAAGACATATTACAGCTATAGATAGAAAGCAGGGCCATGCTTTTCTCATGGTTGGAGAAGGGCTTGAATAAGATGATGATGTTTGTGTGGAAATAGAGTTTCTATAAAAAGAAAGGGACATAATTTTGCCACTTAGGTAGCTGTGTGATCTTGGATAACATACCAGATCTATCTGAACTTTGGTTTCTTCAACTGTAAAATGTAGAAATAATATCTATCTCACAGGTTTGTTACAGGAATTAAATGAAAGTACTTAGCTCATTAGATGTTAATAAGTTGAATGAAATTTCTGCACGTTTTCCCTTGGCATCATGGATTTTGGATTTCACCAATAGTAGATCAAATTCCTGGGATGATATAACTTAAAATGTGAATTTGTTGCATAATCTTTCAGGGGCTAGAGAAAGTGTCGTGAAAAATGGGTAATCATCTTCTTCCAGAGCTATTAATACTGAAGTCCAAAAAGAGACCAGCTAAGAAGTCCCATGGTACACATATTAAGACGCTGTGGGAGGAGAAGATAAGCAACAGGTTCACATATGCACCCCATAGAAAAGCATAAGGCAGACAGCCTGGTTGCAGGTACTGAGTCGCAATTAAACAGCTTTATCACCTGGGAAACTCAATTTTGCTAGACTCAGGGTGATTCCCAGCAGAAATTTATTTATTCAGGTGTGGTTAATGATTCTTTTATGCAACACTAGGTAGATCAGTTAAAAACCGATAATAGCTACCACTTATTGAATGTTTGCTATGTTCCAGACCTTGTGTTAAGTGCATTACCTGTGTCATTTCATATAATCCTCACAGCCATTCTGTGATGTATGTACCATCATGAATCCCATCTTACAGATAAAGAACTTGAGGTTTAAGTAATTTGTCTAAAAAGAGGCGAAGTTGGAATTTGAGCTCAAGCACTTTGTCTTAACTGAGCTTTTAACTACTACACAAAAATGATTTTTCCCCTTTTTATATCCTGATAACTATCATCCAAAGTTATTTGACTTAATACCAATTACATTTACCCAGAATTTATCTCAAAGATTCTCAGTTACTAAGTTATAAAAGGAATAATTATTGAGGTTAAAATGAGAAAAGAATCAGTATTTTGCTTAATGTTAATTTTTAACTCTCTACATTTCTACAGAGAGAAGTACTATACATCAAAATAATTCAGGGGCGAAGATGTTGCATTTAAGCTTGAAGAGGATGCTATGAAATCACTGAATATTGTCTTTTTCAAGTAATATTTATATTCTTAAGTTTCCTTCTCTGGAACTTAAACCAGAGCAAAGGAACGTTCTTTCATTACATTCATCTGATAAATATTTATTAAACATCTCCTGGAGATTATGTATTCTCCATATTTTTTAAATTATAAAGGTTTCGATTTACAATATTAAGAAAGGAGTCTTGACTTCATGGAGGTGATAGTCTGGTGGTGGGGATGGAGAGACAAGTACTATAATGAAGGATGAGGTCCTGGGGGCAGAAGAGTTAGCCCTCAACATGGAGGTGGAGAAAAAAGCTAGAGGAAAGATAATTCAGTTGAAGCTGAGTTGCCTGAAAGATAAGGAGAAACAATTAAAAAGAAACAATAAAACTAAAAACCAAGTGACTAACTTGGAAAAAGATGTACAGTATATGTGATACAAAATATGTATTAAATTATTTAATGTATAAATTATTTAATGTATAAATTATTTATGTATAAAATATTTTTAGTATGTATACCATTTTTATAAACAATATAAAAATCAAACTTCTTAGACTAAGTTTGGAGAGAGGAAAGTAACAAAGCACATTGTTACTATCTTTGTGGAAGAATAAAAAGAACAAGCAATTCTCAAAAGAATTACAAATAACCCTAAAATAATAGAAATGACAAAAATGATATCTATTTTGCAAATATCAACTTATTAAAAATGAAAAGCTTGATAATAACCAGTGTTGATGAGGCAAGGGTAAGTGAAAGGGGCACTACCATTCTCTTACAGACACAGATCAAATAGTCTCATGTTTCTTAGAGGATCCTTTGCCAACATGTACTGGGAGCATTCATTTCTTCTGTAAGAAAATTTACTACTAGTACTTCATTTGAAGGAAATACGTAATCAGAAGTCTGAGCAAAATTGTATGGGAGTTATATTGCAGCATCATTTACATCGGTAAAATGATGGAAATCATGTTGGTTGATTGATGAGGTTTGTGTTTGTGACAGATTGGTATCCTGCCATTAGCAATGGGTTGTAGAAGACTTTTTGTGTGAGTGTAAGACTTTTCAAGAAAGTAACAAAAAACATCCATAATGAATTCATAAGTTAAAAAAGGTGTGTGTGTGTGTATACATTCCTAATATATACACATATATACACATACCTATATTCCACATATATATACATATATATGTGTGTGTGTGTGTATATACATTCCTAATCTATACTTTTTTCAGAATATGTATATATATATTCTTATTTCAGAATACATATATATACTCAAACACATATATGTACTCTGATTCTGTGGGTGCCTTTAAATATTGGAGGGACATACATCAAAATGTTTGCAGTGGTTCTCTCGTGTTAAAACCACAGGTAAATTTTTCTTCTTTGTGCTCTGTTTTCCATAATAAACAGGTATATTTTAGCAATTAAGAAAAAAATAAATGGACATAGTTTAAAATAATATCTTGGATTTATAAGTTAAAATGATCATATAAGTTAATTTAGTGTCAGTTCAGTTATGAAATTAAGTGAATTATAATAATTTAAAAGTTTAATATAGCCTTTCCTAACTTCACTGATTTTTTTCTCCCTAATCTATACTTTTTTCCAAATAAAATGTCTTATAGACATTTATTAAGCAATGACTTCATGTTAAGAGACATGGTCAACTATGATGATCTTTTTCTCAATACAGTTGTTCTTTATTGCTCATTAAAAAATAACAGTATAATTGTAGTTTATTCAGTTATCAAAGTGAAAGGTCTTAATTATAGTAAGAAAACCACTTATAAACAAAGTTTTTTTTAAATTTTGTTTTTAAAGTAAACACTAAACAGTATTATCAAGGATAAGCTCTCCATTCTAAAAATTATGTCTAAAAATAGGATAGAAAAGCCATCTGCTTTAGAAGGCTTAGGTGTTAATCCTTACTGAGGCAGAATCACTTGACTTAATGACCTCTTGCTATTGCTTATAATTTTTAATATTATAGTCTTTAAGAAAGAATATTTTCTCCATTTTTGTATTTAGAATAATGAAAAGTATATCCTAGAATAATGATTATAAAGTTACTGACTCACATAGAGCCTCTAAATGTATCTTCTGTGTAGCTTCTGAAATGCATTAGTACTCACTGAGATTGGATAGTTAAGATGACAACTATTACATTGTTTTACCTGTTAGTTCTATAAAATTATTAGGTAAAAACTTTTACCATCAAAACTATGGTTTGAAAATTATTCTTTGAAACTATTGCTTTCATGTTAAGGGATGATGTTTTCATTGGGTAGGAACTGACTAAAATATCTCTTTTGGCATTTTTACCTCCTTTCTTTAGTCTTCCACTCACAACTAAGTGATAACGTATATTCACAATTTGTTGATGTAATTTAGTGGTTGCTTTCGCTATTCAGGAAGGAATAAACAGAAAATTATGAAAGCAAGCAGAGTGCTATCAGACATTATTGATTTTCTAGTACTTAAGATTTAGAGATCATTGTCTTTTAAAAGCAAGATCTTTACAGATGTTATAATGAATTTTTAATTTATGCTTCTGGGCACCAAAGCTTTTTGCTATTTAAATCAACTCTGCAGTAAGAATGGCAGGCTCTTGGCAAAACTGTGAAGTAAAACAAACACATTTCTGGACCTTTCACCTTTTCTTTTGGGACATTTCTATTCAGATTCTCTATCTAGATTCTACTTGGCACGCTCTGCCCTGAGTACCCCCGTTTTCCCAGACTACTTAAAACTTTCTCGATTTCAAAGAAAGTGGTGGATTCATGACACATACTTCATCTTCAAAATGAATTAAAAGTTCCATTTAAGTATCATAATTTCTTAATCCAGTAAAACGTGGAATGACAGCTGGTGCTGAGAATTTCAGGCACTGTTCGGATTTTTCCTGTGTCTTAAATCCCAGTGTGTGAGCCTGCCCAGTCCATCTTGGTCTGTTTCCAAATCTACTCATACAGAACCTTGCTTACTTGGTTTCCTTTTATACTATGGCAGGTGCTGTTTGTGTAATAAAAAGATCTGGAGTCAACAACATAGAATCAATTTTCTTAAATTGGAATTTTAAAGAGGTGAGGGTCCCATTAATATAGATATTAATAGATATTAATTTTATTTCTGTGTGAATATACACTATATATACATGTGTGTGCTTAGAGTTTGTATAAAATATCTTTCACATTGTGTTTTATTGTCTGCAATCAGATATTATACAGAGAGATGAGAATATAAACTTTTATTGTACATCAAGAGAATAAAAAGCACATTTATGCAAATTTAGCCCAATAGTTTATTGCCTTAAGAAGAGAAAGTTTAGAATTTAATTTTAAAAATTAGAGACTGTATTCCTACAGATATATAATTAATATTTTCATCAATAAAAATATTACTGAGCACTTATCCACTCTATTCTGTGATTTTAAATAATCATAAAATGTTTCATGCCATAACTAAGTTTATAATCTAATTGAAGTATCAGATAGCCTTTTATTCTTTGGTTCAGCAGATATTTATTGAATGTTTATATAGGTACAGATAAACCTATTTGCAAAGCAGAAATAGAGACACAGATATAGAAAATAAACATATGGATACCAATGAGGGAAGGAAGAGATGGGATGAATGGGAGGTTGAGGTTGATATACACACACTCGGAGAAGGCAACGGCAACCCACTCCAGTACTCTTGCCTGGAAAATCCCATGGATGGAGGGGCCTGGGTAGGCTGCAGTCCATGGGCTCGCTGAGTCGGGCACGACTGAGCGACTTCACTTTCACTTTTCACTTTCATGCACTGGAGAAGGAAATGTCAACCCACTCCAGTATTCTTGCCTGAAGAATCCCAGGGACAGAGGAGCCTGGTGGGCTGCCGTCTATGGGGTCGCACAGAGTCGGACATGACTGAGCGACTTAGCAGCAGCAGCATATACACACTACTGTGTATAAAATAGATAACAAGAACCTACTGTATAGTACAGGGAACTCTGCTCAGTGCTCTGTGGTGACCTAAATGGGAAGGAATTCCAAAAGACAGGGGATATGTATGTGTGTATAGCTGATCCACTCTGCTATACAGAAGAAACTAACACAACACTGTAAAGTACTATACTCCAATAAAAATTCTTAATAAAGAGTCTTAACAGGTAAGGATGGACTGTTCAAAATATTGTTTTTATTTAGACCTTGTTGCAGCTGTGCCTTTTCTCTGACGTGTTCAGCTACACCATCGAACAGTTACATATGAACTGCCTAAAGAGTTTTAACCATATTTGAAGTCATTTATTACAACATCTTCTTTCTCACCTACCAAAGAGCCAGCCTTCTGCTGCAGTGTACAGAGCATGGTCTGAAACACACTGTGCATCCTTGGGTTCCATATGCATCAAGACATAGGCAGTTAAAAGACTCCCATTCTTTTGCAAGTGCCTTGTAACAAATTTTATTTGTTAGAAGAATCTTCAAATTTTATCAATAAAAAAACTGAATAAAAATTTTTAAAATAAAAAAAATCCTTTATCTGAGGAGTTTACAGGCTAAGGAGGAGATAAAACACACACATGAATATTATGAAACAAGCCTGTGAATGGTAAACTACATTAAATAGACTTTCAAATTAAATGTTATGTATTTGGGAGCTCATGTGCATAAAAAGAAAGATGTCAATGGAGTGTAATATAGGCTAAATGCCAAGTAAGTGAGGTTCATAACACAGAGCTTTAGAGGAAAGAGGAAAGAATAGTCACTTAGATATGGGTAATTGAAGAAAATTCCACTTATGAGGTAAGACTTAAATTCTCCTTAAAAAAGCAAAAAATACTAAGTAGAGCCTGTTGGTAGAACACTCTAGAATAAGTACTTAAAAACATATTGTTCCACTCACTGAAATTTGCCCTTTCATAAATCAGCATTTTTCAAAGATTTTTAAAAGATTTTTGTTGATATGTAGAAATATAAAATCAAATTATTCAAATAAAATGTGTAAGAATAATGAAATATTATACATTTTCCTATGGGATGCAATTTTATTTATTTTTATTTTTAAATATAAATTTATTTAAGACAGCAAAAAAGACATAGATGTGTATAACGGACTTTTGGACTCAGAGGGAGAGGGAGAGGGTGGGATGATTTGGGAGAATGGCATTCTAACATGTATACTATCATGTAAGAATCGAATCGCCAGTCTATGTCTGACGCAGGATACAGCATGCTTGGGGCTGGTGCACGGTGATGACCCAGAGAGATGTTATGGGGAGGGAAGTGGGAGGGGGGTTCATGTTTGGGAACGCATGTAAGAATTAAAGATTTTAAAATTAAAAAAAAATTTATTTATTTTAATTGGAGGCTAATTACTTTACAATATTGTATTGGTTTTGCCATACATCAACATGAATCCGCCACGGGTGTACACATGTTCCCCATCCTGAACCCCTCTCCCAACTCCCTCCCCATCCCATCCCTCTGGGTCATCCCAGTGTACCAGCCCCAAGCATCCTGTATCATGCATTGGACCTGGACTGGCAATTCATTTCATATATGATATTATACATGTTTCAATGCCATTCTCCCAAATCATCCCACCCTCTTCCTCTCCCACAGAGTCCAAAAGACTGTTCTATACATCTTGTCTCTTTTGCTGTCTCGCATACAGGGTTATCATTACCATCTTTCTAAATTCCGTATATATGTGTTAGTATACTGTATTGGTGTTTTTCTTTCTGGCTTACCTCATTCTGTATAATAGGCTCCAGTTTCATCCACCTCATTAGAACTGATTCAAATGTATTCTTTTTAATGGCTGAGTAATAATCCATTGTGTATATGTACCACAGCTTTCTTATCCATTCATCTGCTGATGGACATCTAGGTTGCTTCCATGTCCTGGCTACTATAAACAGTTCTGCGATGAACATTGGGGTACATGTGTCTCTTTCAGTTCTGGTTTCCTCTGTGTGTATGCCCAAGAGTGGGATTGCTGGGTCATATGGCAGTTCTATTTCCAGTTTTTTAAGGAATCTCCACACTGTTCTCCATAGTGGCTGTGCTAGTTTGCATTCCCCCCAACAGTGTAAGAGGGTTCACTTTTCTCCACACCCTCTCCAGCATTTACTGCTTGTAGATTTTTGGATAGTAGCCATTCTGACTGGTGTGAAATGGTACCTCATTGTGGTCTTGATTTGCATTTCTCTGATAATGAGTGATGTTGAGCATCTTTTCATGTGTTTGTTAGCCATCTGTATGTCTTCTTTGGAGAAATGTCTATTTAGTTCTTTGGCCCATGTTTTGATTGGGTCGTTTATTTTTCTGAAATTGAGCTGCAGGAGTTGCTTGTATATTTTTGAGATTAGTTGTTTGTCCGTTGCTTCATTTCCTATTATTTTCTCCCATTCTGAAGGCTGTCTTTTCACCTTGCTTAGAGTTTGCTTTGTTATGCAGAAGCTTTTAATTTTAATTAGGTCCCATTTGTTTATTTTTGCTTTTATTTCCAATATTCTGGGAGGTGGGTCATAGAGGATCCTGCTGTGATTTATGTCGGAGAGCGTTTTGTCTATGTTCTCCTCTAGGAGTTTTATGGTTTCTGGTCTTATGTTTAGATTTTTAATCCATTTTGAGTTTTTTTTTTGTGTATGATGTTAGAAAGTGTTCAAGTTTCATTCTTTTACAAGCGGTTGACCAGTTTTCCCAGCATCATTTGTTAAAGAGATTGTCTTTTCTCCATTGTATATTCTTGCCTCCTTTGTCAAAGGCAGGTGTCCATAGGTGCATGGATTTATCTCTGGGCTTTCTATTTTGTTCCATTGATCTATATTTCTGTCTTTGTGCCAGTACCATATTGTCTTAATGACTGTGGCTTTGTAGTAGAGCCTGAAGTCAGGCAGGTTGATTTCTCCAGTTCCATTCTTCTTTCTCAAGCTTGCTGTGGCTATTTGAGGTTGTTTTGTATTTCCATACAAATTGTGAAATTATTTGTTCTAGCTCTGTGAAAAATACCATTGGTAGCTTGTGATTGCATTGAATCTATAGGTTGCCTTGGGTAGTATACTCATTTTCACTATATTGATTCTTCCGATCCACGAACACGATATATTTCTCCATCTATTAGTGTCCTCTTTGATTTCTTTCACCAGTGTTTTATAGTTTTCTATATATAGGTCTTTAGTTTCTTTAGGTAGATATATTCCTCAGTATTTTATTGTTTTTGTTGCAATGGTGAATGGAATTGTTTCCTTAATTTCTCTTTCTATTTTCTCATTATTAGTGTATAGGAATGCAAGGGATTTCTGTGTGTTGATTTTATATCCTGCAACTTTACTATATTCATTGATTAGCTCTAGTAATTTTCTGGTGGAGTCTTTAGGGTTTTCTATGTAGAGGATCATGTCATCTGCAAACAGTGAGTTTTACTTCTTTTCCAATTTGGATTCCTTTTATTTCTTTCTCTGCTCTTGTTGCTGTGGCCAAAACTTCAAAACTGTGTTGAATAGTAGTTGTGAAAGTGGATATCCTTGTCTTATTCCTGACTTTAAGGGAAATGCTTTCAATTTTTCACCATTGAGAATAATGTTTCTTTGGGTTTGTCATATATAGCTTTTATTATGTTGAAGTATGTTCCTTCTATTCCTGCTTTCTGGAGAGTTTTTTTTTTTATTATAAATGGATGTTAAATTTTGTCAAAGGCCTTCTCTGCATCTATTGAGATAATCATATGGCTTTTATTTTTCAGTTTGTCAATGTGGTGTATTACATTGATTGATTCTCGAATAGTGAAGAATCCTTGCATCCCTGGGATAAAGCCCACTTGATCATGGTGTATGATCTTTTTAATGTGTTGTTGGATTCTGATTGCTAGAATTTTGTTAAGGATTTTTGCATCTATGTTCATCAGTGATATTGGCCTGTAGTTTTCTTTTTTTGTGGCATCTTTGTCAGGTTTTGGTATTAGGGTGATAGTGACCTCATAGAATGAGTTTGGAAGTTTACTTTTCTCAGCAATTTTCTGGAAGAGTTTGAGTAGGATAGGTGTTAGCTCTTTAAATTTTTGGTAGAATTCAGCTGTGAAGCTGTCTGGACCTGGGCTTTTGTTTGCTGGGAGATTTCTGATTACAGTTTCAATTTCCATGCTTGTGATGGGTCTGTTAAGATTTTCTATTTCTTCCTGGTTCAGTTTTGGAAAGTTGTGCTTTTTAAAGAATTTGTCCATTTCTTCCATGTTGTCCATTTTATTGGCGTATAATTGCTAATAGTAGTCTTTTATGATCCTTTGTATTTCTGTGTTGTCTGTTGTGATCTCTCCATTTTCATTTCTAATTTTATTCATTTGATTTTTCTCCCTTTGTTTCTTGATTAGTCTGGCTAATGGTTTGTCAATTTTATTTATCCTCTCAAAGAACCAGCTTTTGGCTTTGTTGATTTTTGCTATGGTCTCTTTTGCTTCTTTTGCATTTATTTCTGCCCTAATTTTTAAGATTTCTTTCCTTCTGCTAACCCTGAGGTTCTTCATTTCTTCCTTTTCTAGTTGCTTTAGGTGTAGAGTTAGGTTATTTATTTGACTTTTTTCTTGTTTCTTGAGGTATCCCTGTATTGCTATGAACCTTCCCCTTAGCACTCCTTTTACAGTGTAGGATGCAATTTTAAATGTTGAACATATTTGACCCATTTCATTATGGGAAAATATTCCTTGTTTGCATTATGGTAGAATTTTCTTTCAGCATGTTGCACCCAAATTATTTAAATACAAGGTAATAAGTACCTTATGAGAGTTAAACCTTAGAGCCAACATATAATACATAGAGATATGAAATACTGATTTAAAGGGACCAAATGACTCTCAAATCTAAGAAAGTTTATTCAACTGTTAACATTGGTAAAGACTATCCAGTCAGAAGGAGGAACAGTCAGCAGCTAAACATGGACAACAGAAGGGGACTAGGGCAAATTCTGATAGTACCCATAAAATCCAGTGTAGGGAACTGTGTCCTTGACCTGTCGAACACCTCAAATGACTGATGGATATAGATGGGATGTCTTGAAACAATCAAACATTGTACTTTATAACGTAGTCATCTAGGTTTCATGCTATCCTCACTAAAACAGGACTTCCCTGGTGGCTCAGATGATAAAGAATCTACCTGCAATGCAGGAGACCCTGGTTTGATCCCTGGGTTGGGAAGATTCCCTGGAGAAGGGAATGGCTACCCACTCCATTATTCTTACCTGGAGAATTCCATGGACAGAGGATCCTGGCGGGCTATAGTCCACAGGGTCCCAAAGAGTCAGACATGATTGAGCAATAGTACTTTCATTTGGCCTTCTTTTGTGGCTCAGCTGGTAAAGAATCCGCTAGCAATGTGGGAGACCTGGGTTTCATCCCTGGGTTGGGAAAGTCCCTGGAGAAGAGAAAGGCTACCCACTCCAGTATTCTGGACTAGAGAATTCCACGGACTATATAGGTCATGGGGTCACAGAGTCAGACATGACTGAGCAACTTTCACTCACTCACTCACTAAAATACTTTCTAATTACAATTATTCTGTCTATGATGATGTATTGGAGAGAGTTACTCCACAGTCATATACTTTTAAACTAGTAAATCTTGGTAAACGAACAGAATTGTATTCCATAGGGTGGAAGTGCCAGTACTATGCTCTTTTGATTACTGTAGCTTTATAGTATAAAGTCAGGGAATGTGATTCCTCCAGCTCTGTTAGTCTTTCTCAAGATTGTTTTGGCTATTTGGGTCTTTTGTGTTTCCATACAAAAATTAAGATTATTTTTTCTCATTCTGTGAAAAATATCTTGAATATTTTGTTAGGGAATGCCTTGAATCTGTAGACTGCCTTGGGTATGACCATTTTAATAATATTAATTCTTCCTATCTAAGAATATGGTATATCTTTCCATGTGTTATTTCTTTTTCAATTTCTTTCATTAGTGTCTTTTAGTTTTCTGAGTACAAGTCTTTTACTCCTTATGTAGGTTTATTCCTGGTTATCTTATTCTTTTTGATACGATGGTAAATGGAGTTGTTTCCTTAACTTCTCTTTCGAATAGTTCATTGTTAGTGTATTGAAATGCAATAGATTTTGGTATATTAATTCTGTATCCTTCAACTTTACTGAATTAATTTATGAGCTGTAGAGCTTCTTAATGGACTAATTCTTGCATTCTACAACTATAGAACTAAAGAGAATAAAACTTCAACAGAACAAACATTTTGTGACATTTACTGACATTTATCATACTTACCTTATTGAATCTTCTTTGAAACTGCTCCTCTATTTGCCATTAGAGTACCAGTTTTGAAACAACTATCCCAGAAAGGAAGATATGGATTTCATTCTTTCACTAATTCCATTGATATTTTCAAGTACATTTTAAGTTCAGGAAACTATATTAAGTGCAACATAAAAATGATAAAATATAGATTTTTATCTTAAAGAACTTAATAATTAAGAGAGATTAGATAAGGGCATGTATAACTCTGAAAGAAAGCACAAATATTTCAGAGAAGTCAGAAAGGATGATTGAGGATTTGTTAAAGAGCTGTGAGAGAGCTAGGTAAGACTGAAAGTTTGTGGTAAGAGGAATCATGGAAGATGAGTTTTATTAAATTTTGATGAATTTATATGTGTGTGTGGAGAAACAAGCTAAACTCAGTGTCTAATAAATTTAGACCTATGGAGATGAGGGGAAGAAGGCATGCATTCTAACAATAACAATAATACTTCTAAAGCATTTATTATGTTCTAGGTAGTTACTGTGTGCATTAAGCATTTTATATTTTTCTATCATCTAATCCTCCAGGAACACTATATAGATAGGTGCTGTTATTTTCTCCACTTGACCAATAGGGAACCTGAGGCCTGTGGAAGTTTTATAACTTTTAAAATGGTCTTCAGTAATAAATAGCAGCACCAGGATCTGAACCAAGATCAAAATGTAATAGCATGAACAAAGCTAGAGGCCTCAAGCACAGTATGATTACTGGGAATGGTGAGCTATTGAGTTTAGGTGCAATATCAGACAACTTAAGGAGGATCCTGTTAATAACATTGGAAAGTTATTTCAGGGTCAGACCATGGAGGTCGTCAAGTGCTAAACTAGAATATTTGTAGAGGGTTCCTGACTAGGTAATGACACAGTAGTTTGAGATAGGTTGCAAATAACAAAGATAAAAAATGGTTGCTGGATTTGGTGACTCAGTTCAGCTCAGTTGGGTAAGGAAATAGAGAATGTGTATGAGGCTATATGCACAAAGGTGTTATTATACTATTATTTATAATATTGAAAAATGGAAAAAAAATAAATGTCTAAGAATAGGGGATTGGATGAAGTGTGGTACATCTATTTGATAGAGAAACATTCAGTTCAGTTCAGTCGCTCAGTCATGTCCGACTCTTTGCGACTGTATGAGTCGCAGCACGCCATGCCTCCTTGTCCATCACCAACTCCCGGAGTTCACTCAGATTCACGTCCATTGAGTCAGTGATGCCATCCAGCCATCTCATCCTCTGTCATCCCCTTCTCCTCCTGCCCCCAATCCCTCCCAGCATCAGAGTCTTTTCCAATGAGTCAACTCTTCGCATGAGGTGGCCAAAGTACTGGAGTTTCAGCTTTAGCATCTTTCCTTCCAAAGAAATCCCAGGGCTGATCTCCTTCAGAATGGACTGGTTGGATCTCCTAGCAGTCCAAGAGACTCTCAAGAGTCCTCCAACACCACAGTTCAAAAGCATCAATTCTTCGGCGCTCAGCCTTCTTCACAGTCCAACTCTCACATCCATACATGACCACAGGAAAAACCATAGCCTTGACTAGATGGACCTTAGTCGGCAAAGTAATGTCTCTGCTTTTGAATATGCTATCTAAGTTGCTCATAACTTTTCTTCCAAGGAGTAAGCGTCTTTTAATTTCATGGCTGCAGTCACCATTTGCAGTGATTTTGGAGCCCCCCAAAATAAATTCTGACACTGTTTCTACTGATTCCCCATCTATTTCCCATGAAGTGATGGGACCGGATGCCATGATCTTCGTTTTCTGAATGTTGAGCTTTAAGCCAACTTTTTCACTCTCCTCTTTCACTTTCAGCAAGAGGCTTTTTAGTTCCTCTTCACTTTCTGCCATAAGGGTGGTGTCATCTGCATATCTGAGGTTATTGATAATTCTCCCGGCAATCTTGATTTGGTGACTAGCTGATTATTAATAAATCAACCACATTTATTCTTTGGTTACATTATGCCAGGATTTTGAGGCAAATGCTGCCAAACTTGAGAATAATGAGGGCAGAGGTGTTTACTGTATTTGACAAAGGGAAAGGAACTGGTCATCTTCCCTTGTTTATTATATACTATCCCCCCATACCTTTAGCTTAACAACTTTTAAAATGATCTGTTGATTCTTCTTTTCCCTGAACCAATAAACAATAATAGTATTATTATTTTTTATTGTTTATTAAGTTTATATTGTGTTGGCCAAAAAGTTTATTTGGGTTTTTCTCTACCATCTTATGGAAAAACTTGAATGAATTTTTTGGCCAACTCAATATATTAGTAGTCTGTGCTTACTGCCTTATGTATATTCTCTTACTTAACCTTCAAAACAGCTTTGTGAGATAGATGAAATGATTAAGCATGATTAAGTGTATTTTACAGGTGAAGAACCAGGTGAGGAGTTTAAGCAACTTGCTCATGGTCACTAACTAGTGAATCTAAGATTTAATCAATGTTTGTCTGACTTCAAAGCCACTATGGTATAAAAGTTGTGTTATATATCTAATTTTTAAAAAAATATATTCTGCTTACCCAGGTCTGGAGGGTCTACACTCTCATCCTCAGATCTTGAACTCAATCATTTATATACTTCCAATTGTTTTATAATCTTTTGTATGTAGTTGTTTTTTCTTCTTCATTTTTTGACACTATAAGAAGCTTGTAACTATGTCTTTCTTAGAATGGCAATAGCAAATATTTATTCAGTGATTCCTCTGTGCCAGGCAGTGCTTTAACTGCTTTATATGTGTTAATTACATTTCATCCTTACAACAACCCTAGTAGGATTATCATCATTTTACATAAGCAAACTGAGACAGGGGCTTTCCAGGTGGCGCTAGAGGTAAAGAACCTGTCTACCAGTGCAGGAGACAAAAGAGACTGTGCGTTTGATACCTGGGTTAGGAAGATCCCCTGGAGGCAGGCACTGGCACAACCCACTCTAGTATTCTTGCCTGGAGAATTCCATGGACAGAGGAGCCTGGAGGGTTACATCCATAGGATCACACCACACAGAGTCAGACAAGGCTGAAGTGACTTAGCATGCAGGCATGCACAAGCTGAGGCAGGCAGTATAGAAATATTCCAGGTTTCTAAAACCAGGATTTGAACTTCACAGTTTGCCTCCATAGCTTGTGCTGTTAGCTGTAAGCCTGCATCCTTTTAACAAAGGTTGTTTAGAGGTATTTTTTGAGCAATTTATTTTTAGTAAATAAAATTTATCTTTAATGTGACTCAGCCTATATTAAAATCAAAAAGGACAAACTGGTTTTCAATTTTTCATAATCTTCCCTTTAAATACAATTTTAGTATTGCCCAAATTGTATTTTAATGATAGCTAAATCTATCAGAAAATTCTACTAAAAGACTGTTATTTTATTGATTAAAAAAAATAGCAATAGCTTTAAAGATCAAACACATTGTACATTTTAATTCGTTTTTCCAGCATTTACTCATCTCTGGAATGAATGATGCTTGGAGAAACTACATTTACATACAAACATTGTTTTTTACACATGATATTTTGTGAAACTTTGTGGTTCTCCTGTGGTTCCTTGGTTGAAGGTGTATCTTCTATTTGAAAGATTTCCTAAGGCTGAAAACCCTATTTTTATGTTTGTGTGTTTCATATTTTGTATGAGAGAAATCACATTGTGCTGATTAAAATGATTTCCCTTCTGTAGATTGATTTATTCAACACATGTCACAGAGGAAAAAAACAAAAACAAAAACAATAGTGTTCAGATTTATATTTGTTTTAAATTAGTCTTTGCCACCGTTTAGTAACTTGTATTCAAAGGTGGTTGTTTTGCTTTACAATTCTAGGTGTATTCCCTAAGGAATGTGTTCTATCCTTCTCAATAAATGTAGAAACTAGGAAAGTTTATTTTTTCTAGATTTTTGCTATTGTTTTTGTTAGAATAATAACAATATAGGCTTATAAAGATAAATATATTTGGTTTAATTAAATTTGTCTTTGACTTAATGTGTTCCTGATTTCCCTTTATTTGCTGCTTTACTTATTCAGACTACTATTCTGTATAAAGTCTGTATGATAATACCTGGCTCTGGCAAAACAATGAAAAGAGAGGGTTCTTCTTTTGGAGAATGTAAATGGATATAGCCTATCTGTAAGGTAATTTAGCAATTCTTATCTAAAACCTCAAAAATGTTCATATCCTTTGATCCAATAAGTCTATTTGTTGGAGTTTATCCTAAGGAAATAGAGAATGTGTATAAGGCTACATGCACAAAGGTGTTATTATACTATTATTTATAATATTGAAAAATGGAAAAAAAATAAATGTCTAAGAATAGGGGATTGGATGAAGTGTGGTACCTCTATTTGATAGAGTAACATTCAGTTCAGTTCAGTCGCTCAGTCATGTCCGACTCTTTGCAACTGTATGAATCGCAGCACGCTATGCCTCCTTGTCCATCACCAATTCCCAGAGTTCACTCAGATTCACGTCCATTGAGTCAGTGATGCCATCCAGCCATCTCATCCTCTGTCATCCCCTTCTCCTCCTGCCCCCAATCCCTCCCAGCATCAAAATCTTCTCCAATGAGTCAACTCTTCACATGAGGTGGCCAAAGTACTGGAGTTTCAGCTTTAGCATCATTCCTTCCAAAGAAATCCCAGGGCTGATCTCCTTCAGAATGGACTGGTTGGATCTCCTAGCAGTCCAAGGGACTCTCAAGAGTCTTCTCCAACACCACAGTTCAAAAGCATCAATTCTTCAGCTTTCAGCTTTCTTCACAGTCCAACTCTCACATCCATACATGACCACAGGAAAAACCATAGCCTTGACTAGATGGACCTTAGTCGGCAAAGTAATATCTCTGGTTTTGAATATGCTATCTAGGTTGGTCATAACTTTTCTTCCAAGGAGTAAGCGTCTTTTAATTTCATGGCTGCAGTCACCATTTGCAGTGATTTTGGAGCCCCCCAAAATAAATTCTGACACTGTTTCCACTGTTTCCCCTCTATTTCCCATGAAGTGATGGGACCGGATGCCATGATCTTCGTTTTCTGAATGTTGAGCTTTAAGCCAACTTTTTCACTCTCCTCTTTCACTTTCATCAAGAGGCTTTTTAGTTCCTCTTCACTTTCTGCCATAAGGGTGGTGTCATCTGCATATCTGAGGTTATTGATAATTCTCCCGGCAATCTTGATTCCAGCTTGTGTTTCTTCCAGCCCAGCGTTTCTCATGATGTACTCTGCATAGAAGTTAAATAAGCAGGGTGACAATATACAGCCTTGACGCACTCCTTTTCCTATTTGGAACCAGTCTGTTGTTCCATGTTCAGTTCTAACTGTTGCTTCCTGACCTGCATACAGATTTCTCAAGAGGCAGGTTGGGTGGTCTGGTATTCCCATCTCTTTCAGAATTTTCCACAGTTGATTGTGATCCACACAGTCAAAGGCTTTGGCATAGTCAATAAAGCAGAAATAGATGTTTTTCTGGAACTCTCTTGCT
This sequence comes from Capra hircus, assembly GCF_001704415.2. Lineage (NCBI taxonomy): Eukaryota > Metazoa > Chordata > Mammalia > Artiodactyla > Bovidae > Capra > Capra hircus. The sequence continues at coordinate 101,432,261 of NC_030809.1, forward strand.
TTTTCCATGATCCAGTGGATGCTGGCAATTTGATCTCTGGTTCCTCTGCCTTTTCCAAAACCAGCTTGAACATCTGGAAGTTCACGGTTCACATATTGTTGAAGTCTGGCTTGGAGAATTTTGAGCATTACTTTACTAGCATGTGAGATGAGTGCAGTTGTGTGGTAGTTTGAGCATTCTTTGGCATTGCCTTTCTTTGGGATTGGAATGAAAACTGACCATTTCCAGTCCTGTGGCCACTGCTGAGTTTTCCAAATTTGCTGGCATATTGAGTGCAGCACTTTCACAGCATCATCTTTCAGGATTTGAAATAGCTCTACTGGAATTCCATCACCTCCACTAGCTTTGTTCGTAGTGATGCTTTCTAAGGTCCACTTGACTTCACATTCCAGGATGTCTGGCTCTAGATGAGTGATCACACCATCGTGATTATCCGGGTCGTGAAGATCTTTTTTGTACAGTTCTTCTGTGTATTCTTGCCACCTCTTCTTAATATCTTCTGCTTCTGTTAGGTCCATACCATTTCTGTCCTTTATTGAGCCCATCTTTGCAAGAAATGTTCCCTTGGTATCTCTCATTTTCTTGAAGCAATCTCTAGTCTTTCCCATTCTGTAGTTTTCCTCTATTTCTTTGCATTGATCGCTGAAGAAGGCTTTCTTATCTCTTCTTGCTATTCTTTGGAACTCTGCATTCAGATGCTTATATCTTTCCTTTTCTCCTTTGCTTTTCGCCTCTCTTCTTTTCACATTAGGGGCCATCTTTTAAAATTTGAAACTTTATCTGTTTTTTCAGTGTATATTTTCCATAGCTGAGATCGTTAAGTTCAGTTCAGTCTCTCAGTCGTGTCTGACTCTGATCCTTTGGACTGCAGCACACCAGGCTTCCCTGTCCATCGCCAACTCCTGGAGCTTGCTCAAACTCATGTCCATTGAGTTGGTGATGCCGTCCAACCATCTCATCCTCTCTTGTCCCCTTCTCCTCCTGTCTTCAATCTTTCGCAGCATAAGGGTCTTTTCCACTGAGCCAGTTCCTCGCATCAGGTGTCCAAAGTATTGGAGCTTCAGAATCAGTCCTTCCAAAGAATATTCAGGATTGATTTCATTTAGGATTGACTGGTTTCATCTTACAGTCCAAGGGACTCTCAAGAGTCTTCTCCAGCACCACAGTTTGAAAGCATCAGTTCTTTGGCATTCAGCTTTCTTTATGGTCCAACTCTCACATGCATACATAACTACTGGAAAAACCACAGTTTTGTCTATATGGACCTTTGTAGGCAAATAATGTCTCTGCTTTTTAATATGCTGCCTAGGTTGGTCGTAACTTTACTCCCAAGGAGCAAGCGTCTTTTAATTTCATGGCTGCAGTCACCATCTGCAGTGATTTTGTAGTTGAGAAAAATAAAGTTGTCACATTTTCCACTGTTTCCCCATCTATTTGCCATGAAGTGATGGGACCAGATGCCATGATCTTAATTTTCTGAATGTTGAGTTTTAAGCCAACTTTTGCACTCTTCTCTTCCATATTCATCAAGAGGCAGTTTAGTTCTTCGCTTTCTGCCATAAGGGTGGTATCATCTGCATATTGAGGTTGTTGATATTTCTCCTGGCAGTCTTGATTCCAGTTTGTGCTTCATCCATGCTTGCATTTCCCATGATGTACTCTACATATAAATTAAATAAGCAGGGTGATAATATACAGCCTTCATGTACTCCTTTCCTGATTTGATACCAGTCTGTTGTTCCATGTCCAGTTCTATTTCTTCTTGACCTGCTTACAGGTTTATCAGGAAGCAGGTAAGGTGGTCTGGTTATTCCCATCTCTTTAAGAATTTCCCACAGTTTGTTGTGACCCACACAGTCAAAGGCTTTAGTGTAGTCAGTGAAGCAGAAACAGATGTTTTTCTGGACTTCTTTTGCTTTTTCTATGATCCAACAGATGTTGGCAATTTGATCTCTGGTTCCTCTGCCTTTTCTAAATCCAGCTTGAACATCTGGAAGTTATGATTCACATACTGCTGAAGCCTAACTTGGAGATGTGTTACTTTGCTAGCATGTGAGATGAGTGCAGTTGTGCAGTCATTTGAACATTCTTTGGCATTACCTTTCTTTGGGGTTAGAATGAAAACTGACCTTTTCCAGTCCTGTGGCCACTGCTGAGTTTTCCAAATTAGCTGGCATATTGAGTGAAGCACTTTCACAAAATCAATTTTCAGTATTTGAAATAGCTCAACTGGAATTCCATCACCTCCACTAGCTTTGTTCATAATGGGGCTTCCTAAGGCCCACTTGACTTCACATTCCAGGATGTCTGGGTCTAGGTGAGTGATCCCACCATCGTGGTTGTCTTGGTCATTAAGATATTTTTTGTATAGTTCTTCCATTTATTCTTGCCATCTTTTCTTAATATCTTCTGCTTCTGTTAGATCCATACCATTTCTTTCCTTTATTATGCCCATCTTTACATGAAATGTTGCCTTGGCATCTCTACTTTTCTTGAAGAGACCTCTAGTCTTTCCCGTTCTGTTGTTTTTCTCTATTTCTTTGCATTGATTTGAGATTGTACTGCATAAATATATTGGGATTTTGTTTTTCATTCAATATTCTATTACAGTACACATTTTCCTTGTCATTAACATCTTGATTGGTTACCAGTGCATTCCATTTTGTTGTCTCATAATTTAGTTAACCTTTCTCTTATTATTTCTATTTTTTCTCTTCTAATAATGTAGCACCAAACATCTTTGTACAGAAACCTTCATCTGCCAATTTTTTTGTAAATTCTCCAAATAAAATAGTAGGAAGGACTCAATGTTTTTAAGAATTGTAATATATTTTGCCAAATTACTTTGAAAAGTGAGCTAATTTATAGTTTAAAAAGCAAATAAATAAAAAGCAGTATTACATAAAACAAAATAGATTACTTAGGTTTTCAGAGATATTCTCTGGAATAAGCTGTTTTGGGGGGAAGAGGGTCAGCTTCGAGCAACAGGAGCAGCCCCAGCATGCCACCCAGCCACACCTTGGGTGGCTCCAGAGTCTCATACATTTGCTTTACGCTAAATATTTTATTTTGTAGAGGATGCTACCCTCCCATTAGTAGTTGTCACCCACCATGGCTTGTGGGGTCAGTAGCCTGGTTGTATCTGAAGTGAGTTTTTTAGATTATATAAGTTTCTTGAGTATAACATTATAATTTGGCATCTGTGGACAAAGTGATCACCACCACAAATACAGTTGCCATCCATCACCATGCACCTCCTTCATCTATTTTGCCCACCCTCCAAGCCCTTTCCCCCAGTAACGACTGATCTGTTCTCTGTATCTGTGAGGCTGTTTTTTATTTTATTTTGCCTGTTTTTTCCTTTTAGATTTCACATATGGGTGAAATCATACAATGTTAGCGTAATACCCCTAGGTCCATCCATGTTGTCACAGATGATAGGATTTCATCCTTTTTATGGTTGAGTAGTATTCCATTGTGTATATGTACCACCTATTCATTGACAGTTCACCCACTGATGGACACTTATGTTGCTTCAAGATCTTGGCTATTGTAAATAATGCTGCAATGAAGGCAGGAGTTTCAAATTATTATTTTCATGTTTTTCACTTAAATACTCGGAAGTGGAATAGCTGGGTCATGTAATTGCTCTATTCTTGATTTTTTTTTTATTTTTTTAGGAATCTCCATGCTTTTTCCATTCTGGCTATACCAGTTTGCAGTCCCACTAACAGTTTAGGATTTCCATTTCTTTACATTCTTCCTAACATTTTTCACATCTTGTCTTTTTGATGATAGCCATTCTAACACATGTGAGGTAATAGCTCATTGTGGTTTTTGTATTTTCCTAATAATGGCATGATATTGGACATAGTTTCATGTGCTTGTTGGCCAGCTGTATGTCTTTTTTGGAAAGAATGTCTGCTCAGCTACTGGGTCCATTTTCAAATCAGGTTGTTTGTTGTTGTTGTTGAGTTGTATAAGTTGTTTATATATTTTGGGGTATTAACTTCTTATCAGATATATGATTTGCAAATATCTTCTCTCATTCAGTATGTTGCCTTTCATTGTGATGATGGTTTCCTTCATTGTGCAGAAGATTTTCAGTTTGATGTAGTCCCATTTGTTTGGGGCTTCCCAGGTGGCGCTAGTGGTAAAGAACCCATCTGCCAATGCCAGTAGATGCCAGATAACGGTTTGATCCCTGGGTCAGGAAGGTCCCATGGAGGAAGGCATGGCAAGCCACTCCAGTGTTATTCCCTGGAGAATCCCATGGATGGTGAAGCCTGGCAGGTTATGATCCATAGCATCTCAAAGAGTCGGACACAACTGAAGTAACTTAGCATGCACAATCCCAGTTGTTTATGTTTGCTTTTAATCCCTTGCATTTGGAGTCAAATCCTCAAAACCATTGCTAAGACTTATGTGCATTAGGTTACAGCTTGTGTTTTCCTCAAGGAATTTTATGGTTTTAGTTCTTACATTCAAATATTTAATTCATTTTGAGTTAATTTTTGTGTATGCTGTCAGGTAGTGGCCTAGCTTCACTCGTTTGAACTGAACTTAACTGATCCAGTTTTCCCAATACCATTTATTAAAGGGTCTATTGTTTCTCTATTGTATGTTTTTTTGCTTCTTTATCATAAATTCATTGTACGTATACATGTGAGATTTCTATTCTGTTCCATTAATCTGTGTTTCTTTTTTTGTGCCAGTACTCATAGTGTTTTTTTTTTTTTTTTTTTTTTTTTTTTTTTTACTCATAGTGTTTTGAACACCATAAGATTCGTAGTATAGTTTGAAATCAGGGGGCATGATACCTCCAACTTTTTTCTTTCTCAAGGTTGTTTTAGCTATTTGAGATATTTTGTGGTTCCACACCTACTTCATTTTTAAAAAATTATTATTTTAAATATTTATTTATTTGGCCATGCCATGCAGCATGCAGGATCTTAGTTCCCTGACCAGGAGTGGAACCCGTGACTCCTGGAGTGGAAGCACAGTCTTAACCACTGGACCGCCAAGGAAGTCTCTTCATACACATCTTAGAATTATTTTTCTAGTTTTGTGAAACAGACCATTGGATTTTTGATAGGAATTGCATTGGACCTGTAGATATCTTTGGGTAGTGTGGGGTAGTATGGATCTTTAAACAATGTTAATTCCTGCATTTCATGAACATGGGATATATTTCTATTTATTTGTGTGTTTTTCATTTTTTTCATCAGTCTTATAGTTATTGGTGTACAGCTCTTTCACCTTCTTGAAATATTCCTGGATATTTTATTTTTTTGATACTAATGGTGATGCAGATATAGAGAACAGACTTGTGGACACAGTGGGGAAAGAAGAGAGTGGGATGAGTTGAGAGAGTAGCATTGAAACATATACATCTCCATATGTAAAACAGATAGCCAGTGGGAATTTGCTGTAGGACACAAGGAGCTCAAACCTGGTACTGTGCGGCAACCAAGAGGGGTGGTTGATTCACGCTGATGCATCGCAGAAACCAGCACAATTTTGTGAAGCAATTATCTTCCAATTAAAAAGAAAATTTTGTAAAGCAATTATCCTCCAATTAAAAAGAAAATTTAAAAAAGAGAATGTCACATCAATTTGTCTTTCTGATAGTTCACTATGAGTAAATAGAAATGCCAAAGATTTCTGTATCTTGATGTATCCTCTGGCTTTACTGAATTTATTTATTATTTCTAACAGATTTTGGAGGGTTCCATCTTTAGGGTTTTCTATATATAATACCATGTCAGTTGCAAATAGTGACTGTTTTACTTCTTTCTTTCCAATTTGGTTGCCCACTACTTCTTTTTCTTGCTGAATCGCTATGGCTAGGAATTCCAATTCTTTGTTGAAGAGAAGCGGCAAGAGTTTTTTCCTGATCTTAGAGGAAAAGATTTCAAATTTTCACCACTGAGAATAACATTAACTGTTCGTTTGTCATATATGTTTTTATTTTTATTATGTTGAGGTACATTCCCTCTATGGGCTTCCCAGGTGGTTCAGTGGTAAAGAATCTGCCTGCTAATGCAGGAGACATGGGAGATGTGGGTTTAATCCCTAGGTCAAGAAGATCCCCTGGAAAAGGAGATGGCAACCAACTCCAGTTTTCTTGCCTAGAAAATTCTATGGACAGAGAAGCCTAGTGGGCTACAGTCCATGGGGTCGCAGAGAGTCAGAGATGACTTTTCTGCATTTGAAATGACTATATGATTTTTATCCTCAATTTCGTTAATATGATGTATCACATTGATTTGTAGGTGTTTGAGCTCTCCTTGTGCCCCTGGAATAAATTTGACTTGGTCATCATGGTGTATGATTCTTTTAAAGTATGGTTTTATTTGGTTTACTAGTATTTTGTTTAGGGTTTTTGCATCTGTGTTCATCAAGAATGCTGGACTTTAGTCCCTCCCCCCTTTTTTTTTGGTGTTCTTATCTGGTTTTGGTTTCAGGGTAATGCTGGTTTCACAAAATGTGTCTGTAAAGTTTCTCTCTAGTTTTTTAGAAGAGCTTGGGAAAGATAGGTATTAAATCTTCAAATGTTTTGTAGAATTTCAGTGAAGCCATCTGGTCCTGGATTTCTGTTTTGGGGAGATTTTTGAGTACCATTTTAATCTTCTTATTAGTGATCAGTCTATTCAGACTTCTGTTTCTTGATGATTCAGCTTTGGAAGATTGTATGTTTCTAGAAATTTATTCATTTCTTCTAAGGCATCCAACTCATTGGTGTATAATTTTTCATAGAAGTTTCTCATGATTCTTTGTATTTCTATAGCATCAGTTATAACTTCTCTTATTTTATTTCTGATTTTACCTATGAGAATCCTCTACTTTTTTCTTAGTTAGCTAAAGGTTTGTTGATTTTGTTTATATTTTCAAATAAACAGTAGTTAGGTTCATTTATTCTATAAAAAAATGTAACTAAAGTTGATGTACAATATTGTGCTAGTTTCTGATGTACAGCTCCACATTCTTTTTTCTTTGATCTTTTCCATTTTTTTAGTCTCCATTTCACTCATTTACCCTCTGGTCTTTGTGTATGTGCCTTTTAAAAAATTATTTATTTATTTACATTATTTAATTTTTTATACAACTTTAAATACACAGAAGAACTGTACAAAAAAGATCTTCACGACCGGGATAATCATGATGGTGTGATCACTCATCTAGAGCCAGACATCCTGGAATGTGAAGTCAAGTGGGCCTTAGAAAGCATCACTATGAACAAAGCTAGTGGAGGTGATGGAATTCCAGTAGAGCTATTTCAAATCCTGAAAGATGATGCTGTGAAAGTGCTGCACTCAATATGCCAGCAAATTTGGAAAACTCAGCAGTGGCCACAGGACTGGAAATGGTCAGTTTTCATTCCAATCCCAAAGAAAGGCAATGCCAAAGAATGCTCAAACTACCGCACAATTGCACTCATCTCACACGCTAGTAAAGTAATGCTCAAAATTCTCCAAGTCAGGCTTCAACAATATGTGAACCGTGAACTTCCTGATGTTCAAGCTGGTTTTAGAAAAGGCAGAGGAACCAGAGATCAAATTGCCCACATCTGCTGGATCATGGACAAAGCAAGAGAGTTCCAGAAAAACATCTATTTCTGCTTTATTGACTATGCCAAAGCCTTTGACTGTGTGGATCACAATCAACTGTGGAAAATTCTGAAAGAGATGGAAATACCAGACAACCTGACCTGCCTCTTGAGAAACCTGTATGCAGGTCAGGAAGCAGAAGTTAGAACTGGACGTGGAACAACAGACTGTTTCCAAATAGGAAAAGGAGTACATCAAGGCTGTATATTGTCAGCCTGCTTATTTAACTTCTATGCAGAGTACATCCTGAGAAACACTGAACTGGAAGAAACACAAGCTGGAATCAAGATTGCTGGGAGAAATGTCAATAACCTCAGATATGCAGATGACACCACCCTTATGGCAGAAAGTGAAGAGGAACTAAAAAGCCTCTTGATGAAAGTGAAAGAGGAGAGTGAAAAAGTTGGCTTAAAGCTCACCATTCAGAAAACGAAGATCATGGCATCCGGTCCCATCACTTCATGGGAAATAGATGGGGAAACAGTGGAAACAGTGTCAGACTTTATTTTTGGGGGCTCCAAAATCACTGCAGATGGTGATTGCAGCCATGAAATTAAAAGATGCTTACTCTTTGGAAGAAAAGTTATGAGCAACCTAGATAGCATATTCAAAAGCAGAGACATTACTTTGCCGACTAAGGTCCGTCTAGTCAAGGCTATGGTTTTTCCTGTGGTCATGTATGGATGTGAGAGTTGGACTGTGAAGAAGGCTGAGTGCCGAAGAATTGATGCTTTTGAACTGTGGTGTTGGAGAAGACTCTTGAGAGTCCCTTGGACTGCAAGGAGATCCAACCAGTTTATTCTGAAGGAGATCAACCCTGGGATTTCTTTGGAAGGAATGATGCTAAAGCTGAAACTCCAGTACTTTGGCCACCTCATGCGAAGAGTTGACTCATTGGAAAAGACTCTGATGCTGGGAGGGATTGAGGGCAGAAGGAGAAGGGGATGACAGAGGATGAGATGGCTGGATGGCATCACTGACTCGATGGACGTGAGTCTGAGTGAACTCCCGGAGTTGGTGATGGACAGGGAAGCCTGGCGTGCTGCGATTCATGGGGTCGCAAAGAGTCGGACACGACTGAGCGACTGAACTGACCTGAACTGAAAGATTACTTTCCATTTACTAAATATTAGCTATGTTCCCTGTGTTGTGCAATACATCCTTGAGCCTGTCTTGCACTCAGTAGTTTATACTTCCCTCTCTTCCGCTGCTCCATTGCCCCTGGCTCTGGTAATGACTAGTTCGTTCTCTGTATCTGTGAGTCTGCTTCTTTATTGTTAAAGTTTGTATGGAAACACAAAAGACCTTGCATAGCCAAAACATTCTTGAGCAAAAAAGAACACAGCTGGAGGAATCATGATCCCTGACTTCAGACTACTACAAAGCTGTAGTAATCAAAACAATATGATTCTGGCATAAACCAGATACATAGATCAATGAAACAGGATAGAGAGCCTGGAAACAAACCCATGCACTTATGGTCATTTAATCTACAACAAAGGAGGCAGTAGTATACAATGGAGAAAAGACAGTCTCTTCAATAAATGTTGCTAGGAAAGCTGATCAGATACAAGTAAAAGAAGGAAATTAGAACATTCTCTAACACCATATATAAAAGTAAACATAAAATGGATTAAAGACCAAAATCTAAGACTGGATATTAAAAAGCTCCTGGAGGAAAACATAGGCAGAACACAGCATAAGTCACAGCAATAATTTTTGGATCTACCTCCTAAAGTAAAAGAAATAAAAGCATAACTAAACAGCTGGGGCCTAAATAAAAGCTTTTCACAGCTTTTATTTAGGAAACCATGAAAAAATGAAAATACAACCTGCTGCTGATGAATGGATAAAGAAGATGTAGTATATACACACAATGGAATACTACTCAGCCATATAAAAAATAATTAAATTTTGCCATTTGTAGCAACATGGATGGACTTGGAGGGCATTATGCTAAGTGAAAAAAGTCAGACAAAAAAAGACAAACACTGTATGACATCACTTATATGTAGAATCTAAAAAATACAACAGAGTGGTGACTATAACAAAAAAAGAAGCATACTCTGGCCTGATCATCAGTGTTGTGACAAAATATATGAAAGAAAAGTACAATTTTCAGTTTATTTTTTGTTTATTCATTTATAATAATTTTGCTCAAATTTAAACACATTTTGAGAGGTCACAGAATGAATGTCAGATGAGCTTTCCTTCTCTACACTTTCTGGCTATTTTATAAAAACTAAACACATACATGTGAAATAAATTAATGACAGTACAATGGAGCATGTGATGAAAGTATATGAACTGTCAAAATGAAATCTATAATAATTTAGGAGGTTATGAATAAATCTTGACACTTCTCTCTACCTCATTTCTCACATTTAGTCTCCCATCACATTCTTTCTAACTAAAAAGTGTATCTGGAATCTTATCAATTTCTCTCCATCCCTACTGCCACCACTTTGGTTCAGGCCATCATTATCCCCTGCCCCAAATTATATATCTTGTATTTTTCCAGTTTTATTTTACTCAATTGATTCTCTCCCATAGCCAGAATAATATTAAACTGCAAAAATGATTGTGTTTAAGGATTCTCATTCCCCTGAAGTTTAAGTCCGTCCTCTTTAAATGGTTTCTGAAGAGTCCTGTGATTAGACCTTGGTTTATCTTTCAGCCTTATCTCTTCTCTCTGTCCTACTAATGGTTCATGGTCTCACCATGCTGTATTCAGCATCCCTCAGATATCATCTACTCAAGATCTTCTCAGCTTTAACAGTAATTCCTTAGGAAGACCTTTTCTGATCCTTAGGTTAGGGATCTGTCCTACTAATCAGTCTCATATCCCTTGATCTTCTGTCATGGTATACTTGTTTAATTATCTGCTTTTGTGATGGCATATCTTATATTGTCATGAATTCTGTAGCACAGCATCTGACACAAAGAAGATGTTTATTATTTTCCACATGAAGAAATAAATATTGAAAGGGAGATAGATGTTACGATATCTCTTAAAGAAAACTTACCTATTTTGACTACAATAAGAGAGTAAATACTGTATGTATAAATCATAATACATATGATTTTCCATTCAGGTATGTCATTGGGTACATACAGCCAAAACTACCAAACGTTTTATCTGAGCATGTGCAGTGAGAGGCAGTAATTTCTCTAAGGGCGTAATGTGGATCAGACTATTAAAGAAAACGAATTTCTTTCTTTTTACAAATGAAAATTAGATCTATTTAAGGTATAATCATTTACCTTAGATTTATTGAGATATAATTGACATATAACATTGTATAAGTTTAATTTGATATACTTACATATTGCAAAAATTACCACCATATGTAACTTTCAAGTATATAACACAATATGATTAACTGTAATCACTATCCTATGCATTTGATCCCTAGAACTTATTCATCTCATTAACTGGAAGTTTGGACTTTTGACCAACATCTCCCCTGTGCCTCTACCCATCAGCCTTTTAAAGAAGCCCAATTTCTAAGACTCATTAGTCTCCATGATAGTACAAATTATGCTCAGATGTTCGTCAGATGCTGTGAATGGGAGAAGGGAAGTTATACTGGTTTGTAATTAGTTTACACTTAAAAAACAGTTTCTGTATAGTTCTTTTAGCTATCATTAAATTTCATTTAGTTTATATCACATGTATACACATAAAGCATTCATAGGTATATAAAGAAAGTGTCCATTAATTCAGGCTATATATAATGTGAATACTCTTTTAGGGTAATATGTTATATTTGGTGTCCTAATTTTGCATTCAATTAAATATAAGTTTAGTCTTTGTTTTATTTCTAAAACATTATTTTTTATCACATGGTAAAGAGAAAGTATTTCCATTTATAATCTTGGAGGATATCAGTTTTCTATCATCAGACTATTTTATTAATCTGAAAATTCCTTAATTCTACTCTGTTGTGGTAAAAGAGAGCATTATAAGAATCTCAATGAACACAAATAAGATGCAATGAAAAATCACAATAAAAATGCCAATAACATAGGTTTAATTTCCTAGATTTAGATTTAACCATGCAGTTTTGGAATTTGATAATAGCATTTTGTGTTTTGCATATTAAGTTCTATAGGAGATTTTGTGCCTTTTATTAATAGTATAAAAATTATTTTGATTTGAAGTGTGTTGTTCTGAAAGATATGAAATAAAAATAGTTCCTGAGAATTAAAAAGTGAATATGCACTTACTTATTCTTAGCTATCTTCTATTATACACAATTATCAAAGATTGCCAGAAGAAAAATTCATCATTTTTAGGGACTTCTAATTTTAATGGGTTGGATAAGTGATGATGCACATGGTTTGGAAGAAAGAGTCCTTTAAGAGAGAGTACAATGTTGCTCCTTAAATCATTAAAGCTTAGTCATACATGGAGAAAATGCACAATAATTAAGAACTAATGTTTTAACATGGCAACAGATGCATTGGACAGGTAATTAAATAGAACATTGCTTATTTGTAAAGAAATGACAAAAAATTCAAACTTTCCCAGGCACGTGAAATCTTTATAGTATCAGAAGTGGGAAACCTGAAAGACGTGACTCATTCACTGTTTGGATGATGCAGAATTGCTCTAAGCAGTAAGCTTACTGTTTTCAGACAGCATTAGCAGCTTCAGCACATACAACTGTGTCATCCTCCCTAATACGCAGTTTATAACTGCAAAGGGGAGATGATAAACAGCATATGAGATCTGATATTTTCATGATGACTTAAACAGATACTGATGGACAGATCTGCTGTTTGATGTTTTCTTCACTAGCCCTGAAGATGCTGAGACATAGAGGTGGCTGTGATTATCTTTTGTAAGACAGGAAATGCAATCTTTAGGGATCTCTGGAAATAGAAAGGTCATGCAGTCTGGAACCTGTGAGTCTTTTCAATCTCTAAGTCATCAGGTATGACCTCATGAATTATAATGATGCTGTTAGACCGTAGAGTTATTGCTTTTTCTAGCTCACTTAGAATAATCAATGTAATTGTTTATTATTAGATTCTCCCTAGGATATTTGAACAAGTAATATTTATAGTAATAGATGCCAGATAAACAATATGAATTTTAGAAATATGTGTGTGTTTAAGTTTGTGTTTACTTTAGCTTTTTATGGGGATGTGGGAAGTAAAGAAAGAGATCCTTTGTATGTAATTAAGGGCAAGGTTTTGGGCTCTACAGATTTTTCCAGATTAAACCTGAATACAGTCAAATTGCAGCTTTTATTTTGAATGATAAAAATAGCATAAATCGTTCATACTGATAAGTATACACCATAGCTAGCTGCTTATATATAGTGACATATTAAATTATTTTATCTGGGATTTCTTAAGCAGAGAAATAGATGTTACTGCCACTGTACTGTGCAACCACACAGCAACCCAACTGTGATGAGTAGAATTATCTTTATCAGCATCTGAGCTATTTTCTTGAAATTATCTTTCAGTATCTAAATTGTTTTAAAAGGCATAGCTTTTTAATTATTTTTCAGATCTATTGACATAATGATGCTTTGGTTCTCTTAATGCAGAGATCTGCTAAGGTACTGCTTATAGACTAAAGCAGATAATAAATCTGTTTTATTCTTTGTTTTTTTTTTTTTTTTTTTTTTTTTTTTTACGAAGAAATCCGGTGCCGTATAAGCTTGTTTAAGATTTTTGACCCAGAGATATTCTACTTTTGATTGCTTTCATTTTCAAAATGAAAGACTTAATTATATTAAACATGTTAACTACAAAGAATAGAAAATCATCACATCAAAGAATGTGGATTTATATATCCATTTTATTCTGAAACTCTATTTATTTTAAACCATTTTCACCTATCATGTTGTAATGCATTTAACTTTGGTTTTTTATAGCATATCCTCAGGGTTACATGCTTGGATAAGAAGCCTTGACTCTGTTTGACATTCAAGTTTTGAAGGAATTTTTTTTTTTTGTATTACACATATTTCTGCCTCAGGATTAGGGGACCTGGCAGATACTTGCCAAGGCATCCCATATTAAATGAACAAAATCAGAGAAACTGTTGCAGCATTTCTCAGAAGATAGTTTTGTCTTCATGATTCCATAGCTTGATTAGGATTTAATGCCCCATCAAGGTAAAATGTTGTATTAAATATGAATATACTTATCAAAGACTAAAAGTGATTTGATTCAGTTAAGGGGTCAGTTTCTCCTTTTTAATTAAAAGCACACTAAAATTTATACCTACTGATATTGACTATTATTTTTTATATGTTATTCAGACTACTTAGCCTGCTTAGATTCTTATTAGCAGGGAAGTTTGCCATATTCTTAAGCTTGATTAGTTTTGGAATGATTTGAATATACCTTTTAGTTGCTACAAAACCTGTTTAATCTGTTAGAATTTATTTCCAGTATTTGCATGTATTAGTCACTATGAGTACATTCTGTTTCTTGGCATTGCTTTGGGATTCCTCTAAGTATTGGGTTCACAACATTCTGCTAGATTTTTCACTGTGTTTGTGACCTTTCAAAAGAACCAGATCATAAAGATTTTTAGTTACTTTCTTCAGTGACACTTAAATGAAGATATCTCAATAATTCTATAAGGTGAAAAAATTACAGTCTTTGTCTCATTTCTTTTACAAAGTGGAGAAAAGTGTTTCTCTGTTGGTATGTCAGAATATATAACATTAAAAAGTAAATATTGGTTAGAATGTCAGAGACATTTAATATAATGTCAATCTTTTTCCTGTACAGCAAGATGATCTTGACCTTTTGAATGGTGAAATTGATTGTAAATCTGCTCAGTAACAATTGGTCATCTTCTTTATGTAATGGTTGCCTTTATTGGTACCATTTTATACATGCATTTCATTATACATTGTAAAGATTTCTAAAGGCAAGCTGTCTGTAAACAACTATTCAGGTAATTGTTCAATTCAGTGAGCATTATGTGAAAGCTGATCACTTGTACAATATTGTATTTGGTGTTGAGAGAAATACAGAAAAGAAAGAGTTGTTTCCTGCTTCCAAGATTATGAGAAAATGTGCATAATGAATTGTGCTCACATTTTGAACTGACTTTTCAAAAGTGGTATGCTACTATCAGTTCTAATTTATTAATTGGTGAACTTTAGGATAAGTTACATATAATTCTTTATTCCTCATGTAACTCTCTTGATATTAGAGACATTAAAGATTGGATCAAACTATAAAATCAAGCATTATATAATTTTGATAACTGCATTAACTTCTTTTATAATACATAAAATTATTTTTATTAGGGCATTATAAACTGTTAATAAAATTCAGTTCAGTTCAGTTCAGTTCAGTTGCTCAGTCGTGTCCGACTCTTTGCGACCCCATGAATCGCAGCACGCCAGGCCTCTCTGTCCATCACCAACTCCCGGAGTTCACCCAAAGTCATGTGCATTGAGTCAGTGATGCCATCCAGCCATCTCATCCTCTGTCATCTCCTTCTCCTCCTGCCCCCAATCCCTCCCAGCATCAGGGTCTTTTCCAATGAGTCAACTCTTCGCATGAGGTGGCCAAAGTATTGGAGTTTCAGCCTTGTATGTTTTATAAGCCATAGTTTTCAATTTGAGAGCAAAAATATTGGCAGCATGCAGAAGCAGGGACCCCAACAATCATTTCAAAACAGGGATGTGAACAATTTTCTATAATTCCACTTTGGGGGTGGTTTAGTCACTTAAGTTGTGTCTGACTCTTGTGATCCCATGTACTGTAGCCTGACAGGCTCTTCTGTCCATGGGGATTCTCTAGGCAAGAATACTGGAGTTGGTTGCCATTTCCTTCTCCAGGGGATCTTCCTGACCCAGGAATTGAACTCAGGTCTCCTGCATTGCAGGCAGATTCTTTACCGACTGAGCTATATAGGTTATTATGGAAGGGGATTTTGATTTCATAGGGATTAAGTTTTGGAAGTAAGGAGTAGCAAGTTTTGGACTGTTTGATGCTAGGTAACCCACTCCAGTACTCTTGCCTGGAAAATCCCATGGACGGAGGAGCCTGGTAGGCTGCAGTCCATGGGGTCGCTAGGAGTCGGACACGACTCGGCAGCTTCACTTTCACTTTTCACTTTCATGCACTGGAGAAGGCAATGGCAACCCACTCCAGTGTTCTTGCCTGGAGAATCCCAGGGACGGGGGAGCCTGGTGGGCTGCCGTCTATGGGGCCGCACAGAGTCGGACACGACTGAAGCAACTTAGCAGCAGCAGCAGCAGGTCAGGGTCATTTAGGGAGCCTGTTGAATAAATTGGGGAGGATAGGATTTATCTTAGGCTCTGCCAACAAAGGTCTGTCTAGTCAAGGCTATGGTTTTTCCAGTGGTCATGTATGGATGTGAGAGTTGGACTATAAAACAAGCTGAGCGCCAAAGGATTGATGCTTTTGAATTGTGGTGTTGGAGAAGACTCTTGAGAGTCCCTTGGACTGCAAGGAGATCCAACCAGTCCATCCTAAAGGAGATCAGCCCTGGGTGTTCTTGGAAGGACTGATGCTAAAGCTGAAACTCCAATATTTTGGCCACCTGATATGGAGAGTTGACTCACTGGAAAAGACTCTGATGCTGGGAAGTATTGGGGGCAGGAGGAGAAGGGGACAACAGAGGATGAGATGGTTGGATGACATCACTGACTCGATGGACAAGAGTTTGAGTGATCTTCGGCAGTTGGTGATGGTTAGGGAGGCCTGGCATGCTGCAGTTCATGGGGTTGCAAAGAGTCGGACATGACTGAGTGACTGAACTGAACTGACTGAGGAAGGGCGCTGGTAGGAACTAGTAGGGAAGTAGACCTTAACCATCTCGCTGTTGGACATACATGCACAACTCTTTCATACCAGTGTGCTGGCTGAAAGCAGCTTGGAGGTGGGTTGTTGTTCAGTTGCTCAGTCGTGTCTGACTCTTTGCATCCCCGTGGGCTGCAGCATGCCAGGCTTCCCTGTCCTTCACCATCTCCTGGAGCTTGCTCATGTCCATCGAGTTGGTGATGCCATCCAACCATCTCATCCTCTGTCGTCCCCTTCTCCTCCTGCCTTCAATCTTTCCCAGCATCAGGGTCTTTTCCAATGAGTCAGTTCTCATCAGGTGGCCAAAGTATTGGAGTTTTAGCATCAGTCCTTCCAATGAATATTCAGGACTGATCTCCTTTAGGATGGACTGGTTGGATCTCCTTGCCATCCAAGGAACTCTCAAGATTCTTCTCCAACACCACAGTTCAAAAGTATCAATTCTTCAGTGCTCAGTCTTTATGGTCTAAATCTCACATCTATAAATGACTATTGGAAAAACCATACCTTTGACTATATGGACCTTTGTTGGCAAAGTAACGTCTCTGCTTTTTAATATGCTGTCTAGGTTTGTTTTAGCTTTTCTTCCAGGGAGCAGGCATCTTTTAATTTCATGGCTACAGTCACCATCTGCAGTGATTTTTGGGCCCAAGAAAATAAAATCTCTCACTGATTCCATTGTTTCCCCATCTATTTGCCATGAAGGGAAGTGGGTAGAGAAGATCCAAAAACCTTATTTCTCTGGAATCCTAGGCTGGTGCATGCTGCCCAGTAATGCTTATTTTCTTGAATTAAAGCAATAGAAAATTATTTACAAGTTCTCCTCGTTTGTATGGTATGGTAGTTAAGCATCCAGACTGCCATCCATGATCACTAGATTCAAGTCTTAGCTATACCACTTACCAGCTGTATGATTATGGGCAAGTTACTTAACCTTTCTGGCTTTCAGTTTCCTCAGTGTGATACAGACGTAGTAATGGTGTCTGTGTCAAAGAATTGTGAAGGTCAAATGAGTTAAGGCATGTAAAGCACCTTAAGAGTTCTGAAATATACTAAGCACACTACTGCCAATGTTACTTAGTGGCAGACATTGTTATATACATTCTTAGAGCTAGGATGAGCTATTGGTAATGGTCACTGTGAGTTTAATTTTGACCTCTCACCCTCATTCTTCTTTTCAAGTAAGAAATTCAGCTAAAAACACTTCATAACAGTAGATTACTGAGTCTTTGGGAAAGCTTAACAGCAATATCAGGTCTTTTTTTAAAGTACTAGTTAGAGATTAAAATTAAGGAGTAAAAATCAAGGTTTAAATAATAGAGAAGTTATAGAGCTTAGGTTTAATGACCTGAGTTATTTTTTAAATCGTAAAAAATATCCTTGATGAAGACTCTTCACTCAAATTTATACACAGCTTGTTTTAGTAATTTTATTTGTTAATGAAAATTTATATTCTAGATGAAAGACTAAATTGAAATATAAATACAATACTATATATGAATACAGCAGTTCAAGTTCCTGTTCGATAGAGTATAATATTTTGAATTACTGATGCTTATTTAATGTAAAGACATCAATGTGCTTAAAAACTGTCAAACTCCTAAGTACAAGTGTGTAATTTGGTGCTTAGATGAAACCTAAATCTAAATCTTAAGTAATCTTGTGTTACATTTTGTGACATTTTTGCATTTTACTTCTGTTCTCTTGAGCAATTTTCTCAGTGTGCAGCTATTTCCCTTGAATTGGCACAAGGTCGATCAAATTGCCGATCAAATTTCAGCACAATGCAATTTGTTAAAGCAAACAAAAAGCCAAACATGCAAAACCCTGTAGTATTGCAGTAAGCGCAGTAGAGGGCAAGGATATAAAAACCAATAGGTCCTTGCCTTCAGGAAATCATAGATAGTGAATTGTAAACACTAAATACAAATGACTATAGCAGAATGTGAAAAGTAGTGAGTGCCGTAGAGGCTCAAAAATGAGATGAAAGAGGCATAAATCATTCTGCTGAGTTCAGCTGGCAGAATATGTCAAGCTAAGTGAGGAGAGAGAAAGAAAAGCTAGATGAGGAGTTGGGGAAGTATGTCAAGGGGCATATGAGGTAGACCTTGAAGACTGGCCAAGACAGGAAAAAGGCCATTTTGGGTAGAGGAAATGACATGAGCAAAAGTTGGGAGACAGAAAGCAAATAATATGTTTGAGTAGTATGCAATGGTTCATTTTGGTCTATAGCCCAGTCGGGTAACTCAGATTATCAAAGGAAAGATTTGTTGGGACCAGATAATGTAGAATCTTGAGTGTTATATTATGAATTTCTAAACTGAAAACATCTGTGTGTGGAACTAATTATTTTGGGGAGAAAATAATATAAAAGATAAAAAAACAGCACTATATTTTGCAGTCATATTCAGAGCTCTCACCCTCCTGAGACTTTGAAAATGAAAATTAAATTCCTGAGTAGATTTAGTAGTTAGTAGACAAGGTAGGGGGTAGAAGCAAAATGAAGGATTTTAATCAAATTCTCTATCAGAGTTGCACGTGAGAGCATTTCTCGGTCTGTCCACAACCACTCAGGAGTCCTAGATTTCAGACCCTAAGAGACCTCCTGCTTGTCCCTGATGTAAACTCCATTTTATTGTTAAGTAATCAGCTTTAGCTTTGGCTTTATTTTAGACATTTCCTAGACCAAGGACAATCTAGAAGGATCATTTTAATACAATGAATATGCATGTCACTATGGTGAATATTTGGCTAATAAAGACTTTGTCTTAGGAAAAATTGGAAGGAGAAATTGCTACTGATAATCATGGAAGTTACAGGGATATTTAAGCTCTGCTTATTGCTAATATAGCAATCATAAAGTAAGTGTAATTGCTAATACATTTAATATCATCTATAAATTTTCTTTTCCATACACCAGAACTTATTTAGTATTGTGTGAGGTTAGTAACCTTAGGTGTGACATCTGAGATGTGACTTTTGTTATCAGGAGGATAGCATTTGTGCATGGGAATTGAAAAAATTGGAATTGAATACTCTTATTTGGTACATCATCCATAGAAACGATGTCAGAAGTAAACATGGAATTCCACAGTGTAAGTAAAAATGAAACCAGACACTGTTGCTCTTCTGGCCCTTTATTTAGAGCAATAGCAGACCCATATAACTGAGAATACTCAGTTTCTTTCTGTAGAATACTGCATTATTTGAAAAACCTAATTTTCTAGACGTTTCTATGAAGTTGTTCTTATTAATCCTGTGACTTCATGTTGCCTTGGGAAATAGCTATACATATGGTAGTGGTATTGGCCCAGCAAATTTTCAATACTTATTTTAGAACCATAGGTCCATTTGTGGGAGAAGCTTTGGAGAATATTGGATTTTAGGTTTTTTTAAAAAACTTTTAAACATTCAAACACTTTTTACCTTGCTTGCATGCTCAGTCATTCAGTTGTGTCCAACTCTGCGATTCCATGGACTATATAGCCTGCCAAGCTCCTCTGTCCATGGGATTTTCCAGGCAAGAATACTGGAGTGGTTTTTGCCATTTCCTCTTCCAGAGGATCTTCTTGATCCAGGGATCAAACTCATGTCTCCTGCATCTCCTGCATTGGCAGGCAGAGTCTTTACCACTGAGCCGCCGGCAAGCCCTCCTTAAAAAACAGATAAAAGACATCGACTGAAATGATCCCTTCCTTATCCCAAGTCTTTTAGAAAATGATAATACAGGAATATAAATAAGTTAAAAAGACAATTGAATAATCTTTGATTAAATTTCTCTTTATAAAAGGCAACAGAACTTGGTTCATGAAATACTGCAATTCAAAATATGCTGCATATAAATGTATATTATCTATTTCTAGCCAATCCTTTTTTTGGTCAAAATTTTATTCAAACTCATAGTAATTTGTTGAGTCTATTGTATAGTGTGGAGGGAGGCAGTGTAGCACAGTAGTTAAGAGCCAGAGCTATGGAGCTGGATCTGTTTGTTTAGATCCTATATTCTCCATTTACAGACATAGTTTACTTTAGTAATGTTATCTAATCTCTCTCTTCCTCAGTACTGTCATCCATAAAATGAGGATACTAATGTGCTAATCTCTAGGCTTGTAATGAAAATCAATCAAATTAATGAATTAGTATAAGTAAATTACTTGAAACAGTGCCTAGCTTAATAAATATTGCTTATTAAAATTAGTCCCCACTGAACTAGGTAAAGTTGAGGAGAAAGCTACAAAAGATAAACAAGATATAAAATAAATCCATCACCTGAAGGAATTTGGGTGTGTGTGTGCTCAGTTGTGTCCAACTGTTTGCAACCTCAGGGACTGTAGCCTGCCAGGCTCCTCTGTCCATGGAATTTTCCAGGCAAGAATACTGGAGCGGGTTGCCATTCCCTCCTCCAGGATCTTCCTGATGCAGCGAGCGAACCCCTATCTCTTGCTTCTCCTGCATTGGCAGGCAGAGTCCTTACCACTAGATTCACCTGGGAAGGAATTTACATTTTTGTATGTGTAAAGTATCATATATAATATTATGTATATAATATGCTTTCATAAATACACATATTTAGTACATATGTATGTATAGTGTTAGTTGCTCAGTCATGTCCGACCTTTGCGACCCCATGAACTGTAGCCTGCCAGACTCCCCTGTCCATGGAATTCTCCAGGCAAGAATACTGGAGTGGGTTGCCATTTCCTTCTCCAGGGGATCTTCCCAACCCACGGATTGAACCTAGGTCTCCTGCATTGCAAGCAGATGCTTTTACCATCTGAGCCATGCAATAACACCCATATATACATACATATACACATATTATATATAATAGCTTGTCTAAGATCAAAATTGCCTACAAAAGATAGGATGATGTGGGGTTCAAACCAGGAGGTCTAACTGAGCTCTTGTTCTTAACTACTGTGTTATATATATGGCTTAGAGCTATATACATTCAAATTATATTTTAAATAGCCATGTAAAAGTTCATGTGTTGTAAATGCCAAATTGAGATGAGAGACATCAAGGTAAACTGAAAGTGCTGTGGAAGACTTCATGGAAGAAGGGTGATAAGTTTCATATGACCCACTCTTTGATCTCTTCTTTACTGCAAATAACATGTGTAAAGTCTTTAGCACAGTTTCTACCATAGGTACTCAATAAATTATAGTTGTTATTATTATCATAATCTTTCTGATAATTTCTTCTAGATCTCCCCTAATTGGACAATGTGTGTTTGAAATCCTTAATTCTAATCTGTACTCATGACTTAAATTACCCACCAGTGATTCTTAATTGTCATTATGCATCAAAATAAAATGTCTAGCTTTTAAAAAATATTGATACTCTAGGCTTATTTCAGAAGTATTAAATAATATGGATTTATAACCCATGTTTTTATATTTGCAATAAACTTTCCAAGTGAATCTGATGGGCAGCCAAAATTGAGAACTGCTGCTTTACATGGTGATGAATTGCAATTCTGTACCTTAAATTTGCACCTTAACCTCTGTCTAGTGTTCCAGACATAGCATCTCTGCTCATTTATCTTATCAATATCTCAAACTTGGTATATCCTAAGCAAAACTTACTATTTAATCTTCAAGACCTCTTTGTTTTTCCTAGCATAATGACCTAATAATAATTCTCAACTTTTTAATCCCAACCATAGGTCCAATTACTCACCAAGTAATGTAGAGTGTTTCTCCTAAGGAGTCTAAAATATACCTTTTCTTTCCATTCCCCATTGTCTTGACCTTAGTGTAAATTCACATTCATTTCTCACCTGGACTGTTGTAGTCATTTCTTAATTGATATTTCTTTTTCTTCCCATTGCTCATCTCCAAAGCAGCCTACTCACCAATCAGCTGCCAGAGTATTCTTTCTAAGATGGAAACCAGAAACAGATATTTCCCTACTTAAATTCATTCTAAGGCTCCCCATTACTTTCATAATTTTTGGAGTTCAGATAAGTGAGAACATGCAATACTTATCTTCCCCTCTGTGACTTATTTCACTTTGCATAGTGCCCTCAAGCTTTATCCATTTCACTGCAAATGGCAAGCTTGCCTTCTTTCTCATGGTTAAATGATATTCCGTTGCATTTACTCCATTCATTCATTTATTGATATACACTTAGATTGTTCCCATATTTTGGATATTGTCAATAGTGTGGCAGTGAACATGGAAGTGCAGATACCTCTTTGAGACAGTTATTTCATTACCTTCGAATACATACCCAGAAGTGGTACTGCTAGATCATATGGTAGTTCTATTTTTAATTTTTTGAGGAATGAGGAAGTGACATTTAAACTTAGCCATTTTTAGTTAAACTCACTCTAAATTCTACAAGTTAGAGACAGGCTCTCTCAAACATTTTAAAATGCTGTTCTCTTTGCCTATAATGTCTTTAGTCCCTCATTGCACTTGTTTTTACCTGGTTAACTATTTCTTATGTCTCAAGATTTATTTATATTAAGCACTGCCTCCTTTTGAAACATTCCTTCATCTCTTCAGAGTGAATTAGATGTTTTTTACATGGGTTCTTATGGATTCTTTAGCTATTTACCTTAAATGAAGCCCAATACATGCTGTATTGAAGCCGTTGATTTTCCTGTCTTGACTGTGAGCTGTTTCAAAAGCCAGATGTGTTTTACTTTTTCACACCAGCACTAATGTTGTTCCTGGCACACCATAACTACTTAATAAATTTTTGTTGAATATCCAAATGGGTAATTAGTATGAAATGTTTGTGTAAACATATAGTCTAGGTCACTTTGGACACCATTAGGAATTTATATTCACTGAGGTGTGTAAGTCTTTCCCATTTTCTATTTCCTGTCTCTGCACTGACCCCTGAGGAAGGCTTTCTTATATCTCCTTGCTGTTCTTTGGAACTCTGCATTCAAATGGGTATATCTTTCCTTTTCTCCTTTGTGTTTCGCTTCTCTTCTTTTCTCAGCTATTTGTAAGGCCTCCTCAGACAGCCATTTCTCCTTTTTGCATTTCTTTTTCTTGGGGATGGTCTTGATACTGCCTCCTATACAGTGTCACAAACCTCCATCCATAGTTCTTGAGGCACTCTATCAGATCTCATCCCTTGAATCTATTTGTCACTTCCATGGTATAATCATAAGGGATTTGATTTAGGTCATACCTGAATGGTATGGTGGTTTTCCCTACTTTCTTCAATTTAAGTCTGAATTTGGCAATAAGGAGTTCATGATCTGAGCCACAATCAGCTCCCAGTCTTGTTTTTGCTGACTGTATAAAGCTTCTCCATCTTTGGCTGCAAATAATATAATCAGTCTGACTTTGGTATTGACCATCTGGTGATGTCCATGTGTAGAGTCTTCTCTTGTGTTGTTGGAAGAGGGTGTTTGCTATGACCAGTGTGTTCTCTTGGCAAAACTCTATTAGCCTTTGCCCTGCTTCATTCTGTACTCCAAGACCAAATTTGCCTGTTACTCCTGGTGTTTCTTGACTTCCTACTTTTGCATTCCAGTCCCCTCTAATGAAAAGGACATCTTTTTTGGTGTTAGTTCTAGATAGTGTTATAGGTCTTCATAGAACTGTTCAACTTCAGCTTCTTCAGCATTACTGGTCGGGGCATAGATTTGGATTACTGTTATATTGAATGGCTTGCTTTGGAAATGAACAGAGATCATTCTCTCATTTTTGAGGTTGCATGCATGTACTGCATTTTGGACTCTTTTGTTGACTATGATGGCTACTCCAATCTAAGGGATTCTTGACCACAGTAGTAGGCATAATGGTCATCTGCGTTAAATTCACCCATTTAAGTCAATTTTAGTTCGCTAATTCCTAAAATGTTGATTTTCATTCTTGCCATCTCCTGTTTGACCACTTCCAATTTGCCTTGATTCCTGGACCTAACATTCCAGGTTCCTATGTAATATTGCTCTTTACAGCATTGAACCTTGCTTCTATCACCAGTCACATCCACAAATGGGTGTTGTTTTCGCTTTGGCTCCATCTCTTCTTTCTGGAGTTATTTCTCCACTGATCTCCAGTAGCATATTGGGCACCTACCGACCTGGTGAGTTCATTTTTCAGTGTCCTATCTTTTTGTCTTTTCATACTGTTCATGGGGTTCTCAAGGCAAGAATACTGAAGTGGTTTGCCATTCCCTTCTCCAGTGGACCACGTTTTGTTAGAACTCTCCATCATGACCTGTCAATCTTGGGTGGCCCTACACGCAATGGATCATAGTTTCATTGAGTTAGACAAGGCTGTGATCAGATTGGTTAGTTTTCTATGATTGTGGTTTTCAGTCTGTCTGCCCTTGGATGGAGAAGGATAAGAGGCTTATAGAAGCTTCCTTTTTTTTTTTTTAAGATTTAAAATGTTTTATTTTTTATTTTTTTAAATTTTAAAGTCTTTAATTCTTACATGCGTTCCCAAACATGAACCCCTCTCCCACCTCCCTCCCCATAACATCTCTCTGGGTCATCCCCATGCACCAGCTCCAAGCATGCTGTATCCTGCATCAGACATAGACTGGCGATTCAATTCTTACATGATAGTATACATGTTAGAATGTCATTCTCCCAAATCATCCCACCCTCTCCCTCTCCCTCTGAGTCCAAAAGTCCATTATACACATCTGTGTCTCTTTCCCTGTCTTGCATACAGGGTCGTCATTGCCATCTTCCTAAATTCCATATATATGTGTTAGTATCCTGTATTGGTGTTTTTCTTTCTGGCTTACTTCACTGTGTATAATCGGCTCCAGTTTCATCCATCTCATCAGAACTGATTCAAATGAATTCTTTTTAACGGCTGAGTAATACTCCATTGTGTATATGTACCACAGCTTTCTTATCCATTCATCTCCTGATGGACATCTAGGTTGTTTCCATGTCCTAACCAGAATTGAAAGAGACACATGGACCCCGATGTTCATCACAGCACTGTTTATAATAGCTAGAAGCTTCCTTATGGGAGAGACCGACTGAGGGGGAAACTGGATCTTGTTCTGATGGGCGGGGCCATGCTCAGTTCAGTTCAGTTCAGTTCAGTCACTCAGTCATGTTCGACTCTTTGTGACCCCATGTACTACAGTACCCCAGGCCTCCCTATCCATCACCAACTCCCGCAGTTTACTCAGACTCATGTCCACTGAGTCGGTGATGCCATCCAACCATCTCATCCTCTGTTGTCCCCTTCTCTTCCTGCCTTCAATCTTTCCCAGCATCAGGGTTTTTTCAAATGTCAGTCCTTCCCATCAGGTGGCCAAAGTATTGGAGTTACAGCTTCAACATCAGTCCTTCCAATGAATATTCAGGACTGATTTCCTTTAGGATGGACTGGTTGGATTTCTTTGCAGTCCAAGGGACTCTCAAGAGTTTTCTCCAACACCACAGTTCAAAAGCATCAATTCTTCGGCGCTCAGCTTTCTTTATAGTCCAACCCTCACATCCATACATGACTACTAGAAAAACCATAGCCCTGATTATACAGACCTCTGTTGACAAAGTGATGTCTCTGCTTTTGAATATGCTATCTAGGTTGGTCATAACTTTTCTTCAGAGTGTAAGCATCTTTTAATTTCATGGCTGCAGTCACCATTTGCAGTGATTTTGGAATCCCCCAAAATAAAGTCTGACACTGTTTCTGCTGTTTCCCCATCTATTTCCCATGAAGTGATGGGACCAGATGCCATGATCTTAGTTTTCTCAATTTACTGTGCCATACTCAGTAAATCTTTAATCCAATTTTCTGTTGATGGGCGGGGCTGTGTTCCCTCCCTTTTATGTGACCTGAAGCCAAACTATGGAGGAGGTAATGAAGATAATGGCGCCTCCTTCAAAAGGCCCCATGCATGCACTGCTGCACTCAGTGCCCCCAACCCTGCAGCAGGCCAGCCCTGACCCTTGCCTCCACCAGAGACTCCCGGACCCTCATGGGCGAGTCTGGGCCAGTCTCTTGTGGGGTCACAGCTCCTTTCTCGTGGGTCCTGGTGCACACAATGTTTTGTTTGTGCTCCCCACGAGTTTGTTTCCCCAGTCCTGTGTAAGTTCTCACAGCTCTGAGTGAGTGAGTGAGTGAGTGAGTGAGTGAGTGAAGTCGCTCAGTCATGTCCAACTCTTTGCAACCCCATGGACTGTAGCCTACCAGGCTCCTTGGTCCATGGAATTCTCCAGGCAAGAACACTGAACTGGGTTGCCATTTCCTTCTCCAGGGGATATTCCGGACCCAGGGATCGAACCCAGGTCTCCTGCATTGTAGGCAGATGCTTTACCATCTGAGCTACCAGGGAAGCTCACAGCTCTATGGTGGGATTAATGGCAACCTCCTTCAAGAGGGCTTATACCATACCCAGATTTATTGCACCCAGAGCTGCTGCCCCTGCAGCAGTCCACTGCTGACCCATACCTCCTCAGGAAACACTCAAACACTGTTCTGTCTCAGTCTCTGTGGAGTCTCTGGGTCCTGGTGTATACAAGGTATGTTTGAGCCCTCTGAGCATCTCTTGGGGGTATGGGGTTTGATTCTAAATGTCATTTCACCTCTCCTACCATCTTGCTGGGGCTTCAAAGACTAGAGATCTCTTCAAAAAAATTAGAGATACCAAGAGAATATTTTTCATGCAAAGATGGGCTCAATAAAGAACAGAAATGGTACGGACCTAACAGAAGCAGAAAATATTAAGAAGAGGTGGCAAGAATACACAGAACTATACAAAAAAAATCTTCACTACCCAGATAATCATGGTGGTGTGATTACTCACCTAGAGCCACAGGTCCTGGAATGTGAAGTCAAGCGGGCCTTAGGAAGCATCACTATGAACAAAGCTAGTGGAGGTGATGGAATTCCAGTTGAGCTATTTCAAATCCTAAAAGATGATGCTGTGAAAGTGCTTCAATCAATATGCTAGCAAATTTGGAAAACTCAGCAGTGGCCCCAGGACTGAAAAAGGTCAATTTTCATTCCAATCCCAAAGAAAGGCAATGCCAAAGAATGCTCAGACTACCACACAAATGTGCTTGTCTTACATGCTAGCAAAATAATCCTCAAAATTCTCCAAACCAGGCTTCAACAGTATGTGAACCGTGAACTTCCAGATGTTCAAGCTGGATTTAGAAAAGGCAGAGGAACCAGAGATCAAATTGCCAACATCCGCTGGATCATGGAAAAAGCAAGAGAGTTCCAGAAAAACATCTACTTCTGCTTTATTGACTATGCGAAAGCCTTTGACTGTGTGGATCACAACAAACTGGAAAATTCTTCAAGAGATGGGAATACCAGACCACCTGACCTGCATCCTGTGAAATCTGTATGCAGATCAAGAAGCAGCAGTTAGATGGAGATGGAACAGTGGACTGGTTCCAAATCGGGAAAGGAGTACATCAAGGCTGTATATTGTCACCCTGCTTATATGCAGAGTACATCATGAGAAATGCTGGGCTGGATGAGCACAAGTTGGAATCAAGATTGAAGGAATAAACATCAATAACCTCAGATACGCAGATGACACCACCCTTATGGCAGAAAGCGAAGAACTAAACAGCCTCTTGATGAAGATGAAAAAAGAGAGTGAAAAAGTTGGCTTAAAACTCAGCATTCAGAAAACTATGATCATGGCATCTGGTCCCATCACTTTGTGGCAAATAGATGGGGAAACAGTGACCAGACTCTATTTTGGGGGGGCTCCAAAATCACTGCAAATGGTGACTGAAGCCATAAAATTAAAAGATGCTTGCTCCTTGGAAGAAAATTTATGAACAACCTAGACAGCATATTAAAAAGCCAGCAAATGTCTGTTTAGTCAAGACTATGGTTTTTCCAGGAGTCATGTATGGATGTGAGAGGTGGACTATAAAGAAAGGTGAGTGCGGAAGTATTAACTCAATGGGCATGAGTTTGATTAAACTGGGCGAATTGGTAATGAACAGGGAGGTCTGTCGTACAGTAATCCATGGGGGTCGCAAATAGTCAGGCATGACTGAGTGACTGAACTGAACTGAGCTGAACTGATTCCCACTGCTTGTATGATAACTGGCATATGTTAAATTATTAGTAAATATTAACTTAATAGGTGGATTATGTGATGTAAGTTTAAGAATAGTGAGTATAAATTTATTGAGGGGTTTTTGTGCTGTGAATTAGATTAGAAAATTTGATAATAGTTATAATGAACTATAATAGTAGCATAATAAACATTAATAATAGAATAATTTTAAGAAGATAATATTACCCTGGTAGATATTTTCTGAAAGGATAGCAAAGATAAAGGAAAATCAGGAGACTTTTTGTAAAACTACAAAGTAGAATACCCACAGCTAGTTTTCCTTTCTCCCAAAATCCCATGAAGAAAAGAAGTAATGGTATTTTTAACCTTTTTTCTAGGCTAAAACTATATTAAGGTGTGGAGAATGGGAGAGGAAAAAGAAAACAGTGGCATATTTTGTCAGTCGAAAAACAGGAGGAAAATGCCAAATGATGTTGCTAACAGAGAAAACAGAATTGTTAACTGGCAGTGGCAAAAGCTGAGAAACAGCCCAATATATATTGAAATATCCTGAACAGGACCAGATACCTCTGAAAGAGAATCAAGCTGCTAGTGTAGTGCATTGAAATTCAGTTATATTTCTGGATCATCTTCCTCCTTCACTTCAATCAACTGGCAAATATTCCAATGCCACTCCATCAGTCGACTGAAGTTTTTTCTATGGAGAGGGTAAAATAGAATCTCTTTGGACTGAAAAGCCCAGGAACAGATCAATTCGTAAAACACATATTAAAAACAACTTCAGTAAGAATACTGTGATCCCAACTCTCCTCCATTTTGCTCCTAGAAAGTTGACAGCCAGGCCTTCATCTGCCAGGCAGGATAATAAAAGATACAAGTGGACTCAACAAGCTCAGGACGAATGTCCCAGACATATTGACATCAGGTTCCCCCAAGAAACAACCAAAGCAAATCACTTTACAATATGCTCAAAGCTGACAAGTCCTATCCAAATACACAGGGCTTCCAATTCACTTTTTGATTTCATCCTTGTACGTATGAGCATGAAAGCAAAGAAAGCAAGACCTCTGAGGAGAACTTCTAACATAAAAGATAGAGACCAGTGAATTTTTTTTTAATTTGATATGAAAAACAAAGGTAACTAAAGAAAAAGTAAACAAGTAGAACTACATCAAATTAAACAGCTGTAAAGGAAGCTATCAATAAAAAATCAGGCAACCTACTGAACGCAAATCATATATCTGATAAGGGATAAATATGTAGAGAACTCACACAACTCAGTAGCAAAAAGGATTGGATTAAAAAGTGGGCAGAGCACTGGAATAGACATTTTTTTTTTTCCACAGAAAATGTGTGGACACCCAACAGGTACATAAAAAGTTGCTCACTAATTATCAGGTAAATGCAAATGAAAACCACATAAGATATCACTTCATACCTGTTAAAATGGCTGTTATCAAAAAGCCAACAAATGGCAAGTGTTGGAGAGGATGTGGAGAAAGGGAATCCCTATGTACTGTTGGTGGAAATGTAAATTGGGGAAATCACTGTGGAGATTCTTCAAAATTAGGACTACCAAATGTCCCAGCAATTCCACATCTGAGTATTTATCCAAAGAAAATGAAAGCACTAACTCAAAAGATATATATGTATGTCCTAACATTCCTGAAAGTAATGTTTAACTTTATCTTATTTTAATTTTTTTTTCTTTATATCCTTCATTTTCTTGGCTCAGGGTTCTTTCTTGCATCTCAGACATTCTTTCTGGGGTAGTTTTATTTCCTCCTGATGTATGTACTCAAGTTCCTTTAGAAAGGGTGCCTTAGTGATAAATTCTCTTAATTTCTATTTGTCTAAAGTATGTTTCTTGAATGTTAGCTTAACTAAATATTTACTTCTAGAGTAATGATTTTTTTCTTAGTATCCTGAATATATTATTTTACTGTCTTCTGGCTTCTATTTTTATTAGTTTGTTATTCCTTTGTAGGTAATCTTTTTTTTTCCTTGCTACTTTACAAATGTGTCATTCTGCAGTTCCACATGATATGTGTATGTGTGAATTGTCTTTTAATTATTCTGTTTATAATTCATTGTGATTCCTGAATCTGAGGATTCATGTCTTCTATCAATTTTGGAAGATTTTCACCTATTTTCAAACAGTTGGAGGAGGAAATGGCAACCCACTCCAGTATTCTTGCCTGGAGAATCCCATGGACGGAGGAGCCTGGTGGGCTACAGTCCACAGGGTCGCAAAGAGTCAGACACGACCGAGCGACTTCACTTTCAGTTTACAAACAGTACTTCATTTTCTCTATTCTCATTTTCTAGAACTCCAAGTGTATGTTAGACTTTATCATATTATCACTCATTTAAAAAATATCTACTTCTTATTTTTCACAATGTTTTTCTGTGATACATTCTGTATAATTTTTCAGATATTTTCCCCAATTTCTTAATTGTCTCTCCAGCCCACTGTTTTACCCATTCATGGAATTTTAAATTTCAAGAATATTATATATGTGTGTGTGTGTGTGTGTGTGTGTGTGTGTGTGTGTGTGTGTGTGTGTGTATGTATAAAAGACCTACAAAACAGATGGAGGCTTTTAAGGCATTTTATATGCAAGCAATAAACTGTGGAAAATTCTGAAAGAGATAGGAATACCAGACCACTTGACCTGCCTCTTGAGAAACCTGTATGCAGGTCAGGAAGCAACAGTTAGAACTGGACATGGAACAACAGACTGGTTCCAAATAGGAAAAGGACTGCATCAAAGCTGTATATTGTCACCCTGCTTATTTAACTTCTATGCAGAGTACATCATGAGAAACGCTGGACTGGAAGAAACACAAGCTGGAATCAAGATTGCTGGGAGAAATATTAATAATCTCAGATATGCAGATGACACCACCCTTATGGCAGAAAGTGAAGAGAAACTAAAAAGCCTCTTGATGAAAGTGAAAGAGGAGAGTGAGAAGGTTGGCTTAAAGCTCAACATTCAGAAAACGAAGATTATGCATCCGGTCCCATCACTTTATGGGAAATAGCTGGGGAAACAGGGAAACAGTGTCAGAATTTATTTTTCTGAGCTCTAAAATCACTGCAGATGGTGACTGCAGCCATGAGATTAAAAGATGCTTACTCCTTGGAAGAAAAGTTATGAGCAACCTAGATAGCATATTGAAAAGCAGAGATATTACTTTGCCAACAAAGGTCCGTCTAGTCAAGGCTATGGTTTTTCCTGTGGTCATGTATGGATGTGAGAGTTGGACTGTGGAGAAAGATGAGCGCCGACGAATTGATGCTTTTAAACTGTGGTGTTGGAGAAGACTCTTGCGAGTCCTTTGGACTGCAAGGAGATCCAACCAGTCCATTCCAGAGGAGATCAGCCCTGGGATTTCTTTGGAAGGAATGATGCTAAAGCTGAAACTCCAGTACTTTGGCCACCTCATGCGAAGAGTTGACTCATTGGAAAGGACTCTGATGCTGGGAGGGATTGTGGACAGGAGGAGAAGGGACGACCGAGGATGAGATGGCTGGATGACATCACCAACTAGATGGACATGAGTTTGGGTGAACTCCGGGAGTTGGTGATGGACGGGGAGGCCTGGCGTGCTGCGATTTATGGGGTCGCAAAGAGTTGGACATGACTGAGCGACTGAACTGAGCTGAACTGAATGTGAAGAGAGTAAAGACAGCATGAAGCAGCAGCAGGAAATTTAGCAGCAGTTAGCATCGTTTTTCTAGGTACAAAGTTGGGTTAATCTGGAGAAATGAGGATGTAAGAGGACTCAGTGACAAGGCAGGAGTTGAGAATTCAAAACAAGCAAACAAATCTGGAGGATCACATGGGCAAACAAGGCAGAGAATTATAAAGAATGATTGCCCATTAGAATATTTTTGACTAATTGAAATTGTTCTTAATGTCTCATACACTTTTTATCCTTAAACCATCAGATGTAAGGCCCCCTAGGAGGCCTAACAGGAGAGATAGTATTCTTTAAATCACAGTGATGGTAATAAATACAGTATTATAGGTTGTGATGAAGGTAATCCTGAGCCAGAGATAGCTTAGCATTGCAAGATTTTCATCAGTAAGCTTCTCAACATTTTAACATTTCAGTATTTCGAGCCTGACTCTGGACCACTTCATTTCCCTGTCATAACTCTACAGTCTCTAATAGGTCTTTAAAATTTGCATGGGTGAAGTTTTCCAAGTAAAAGAGAGAAAAATCTTAAAATTTCTACATGATGATTAGTTTATGCTTTCTTATCCCTATTCCTATGACAGAGGGTTTTACTCTCCAATACTTAGTCTCAGTTCTATTTTTTCTTGTATGTGTAACGATGAAATAACACATTTACTTTGCATAAGCAAATGAAACCTAATTGCCACCTCCCCAATTAGACACTTCAGAAGTGGACTTATTGCCTTTTTATTAAAAAACACCAAAAGGAGAAAGATTTCTTGTGCTACTTTAGAATAAATAAATATATTTCATATAATTCAGGTAGTACAGTGTATAAATTAGATGTATTGAATTTATATTACCATGAAATGGTATAGTCTATATTTTAAAATAGATACAAGATTTAAATACCTAATTTCAAAATAATATGCTAGTAAAAATATATGGTTTCATTTATTTTATTGAAATATAATATACTAAATGAAACTCAAACTTAAGCCTGGTATATGCTTAGATTTCAGTTCAGCTAGTATTTATTGAACTCTTATGAAATGTTAATCTCTGAGCTAATGCTTTCTCATCTATTGCACTGTGTAATACAGCATAATATAATTAGAGGTTAAACAATTAACCTTTTTCAATTTGTATAATGCTTTAGCTCACATGGAAAAATGAAAAAAAAAATAGGATCTCTCCAGAGTAAATATGGACACATATGGTGAATAGTAACATTGAATTCAGGTGTTAATGTTCACTTTTTATATTTTCACAATTTAAAATAAAAAGTAATGAGATGGATAAGAAAACCAAGAAATTAAAATTCTGCATGTTTTCAGTGAAACAGTAGCAACCCATTATTAAAGCAAAGTATGATAATAATATAGTATGTGACACGTTAAAGTTATAGAAAACATGTTTTAACATTTGTGAAGTGAAATGAGCTCTCAGGTCATGTTTATAAAATACATGTGTCTGTATGTTCCTGCTGCTGCTGCTGCTGCTAAGTCGCTTCAGTTGTGTCTGACTCTGTGCGACCCCATAGATGGCAGCTCATCAGGCTCCACCATCCCTGGGATTCTCCAGGCAAGAACACTGGAGCGGGTTGCCATTCTAATTCTTAAATCAATACTGGAAAATGTTTCATTAATATTAACCAAGATATTAATCCATAGGTTGAAAGAAACCCTGTAAACTAAATTAAAAGATAATTTCTGTGTAAAGCCTCATGGCTAGAAATATGTACACATATTACTTCTTTGCAAGTGTTTAATACTTATATTTGATTAGTTACTCTTTTTATTCCCTTTTGCACATCCAGAAGTTTATTCTATCACTTCTTTTTGATTTATTTAATAAATTAAGCATTCCTTAGTTATTTATGCTATTGACAGTTCTTTGACGATTCAGTCTCCTCCCTACTATTTTTCCCTCTAATCTTCATTAGATTAGGTTAATTGTTTAAAAGTCTTTTTTGTTAATCATAACATTTTTTGAATTGTATGCTATTGTTACAGATTGTTTGTATACAAAAAGATTGTTTGTATATTTGTAAAAATACAGATGTGATTATTTATTTAGGTGATATGTGTTTTTTATTCAATCATAGTTGCTTTACAATGTCATATTAGTTTCAGGTGTACAGAATAGTGATTCAATATTGTTACAGATTATACTTCTTTTAAAGTTATTACAAAATAGTGGCTACATTGTCCTGTGCTGTATAATATATCTTTGTTGCTTATCGATTTTATACATAGTTCAGTTCACTTCAGTCGCTCAGTCATGTCTGACTCTTTGTGACCCCATGAACTGCAGCAGGCCAGGCCTCGCTGTCCATCACCAACTCCCAGAGTCCACCAAAACCCATGTCTATCGAGTCAGTGATGCCATCCAACCATCTCATCCCCTGTCATCCCCTTCTCCTCCTGCCCTCAATCTTTCCCAGCATCAGGGTGTCTTCCAGTGAGTCAGCTCTTTGCATCAGGTGGCCAAAGCGTTGGAGTTTCAGCTTCAACATCAGTCCTTCCAATCAACACCCAGGACTGATCTCCTTTAGAATGGACTGGTTGGATCTCGTTGCAGTCCAAGGGACTCTCAAGAGTCTTCTCCAACACCACAATTCAAAAGCATCAATTCTTCCACACTCAGCTTTCTTTATAGTCCAACTGTCGCATCCATACATGACCACTGGAAAAACCGTAGCCTTGGCTAGACAGACCTTTGTTGGCAAAGTAATGTTTCTGCTTTTTAATATGCTGTCTAGGTTGGTCATAACTTTCCTTCTGAGGAGTAAGCATGTTTTAATTTCATGGCTGCAATCACTATCTGCAGTGATTTTGGAGCCCATAAAATTAAAGTCAGCCACTGTTTCCACTGTTTCCCCATCTGTTTGCCATGAAGTGATGGGACTGGATGCCATGATCTTAGTTTTTTGAATGTTGAGCTTTAAGCCAACTTTTTCAGTCTCCTCTTTTACTTTCATCAAGAGGGTCTTTAGTTCCTCTTCACTTTCTGCCATAAAGGTGGTGTCATCTGCATATCTGAGATTATTGATATTTCTCCCTGCAATCTTGATTCCAGCTTGTGCTTCCTCCAGCCCAGTGTTTCTCATGGTGTACTCTGCATATAATTTAAATAAATAGGGTGACAATATACAGCCTTGACGTACTCCTTTTCCTATTTGGAACCAGTCTGTTGTTCCATGCCCAGTTCTAACTGTTGCTTCCTGACCTGCATACAGGTTTCTCAAGAGGCAGGTCAGATGGTCTGATAGTCCCATCTCTTTAAGAATTTTCCACAGTTTATTGTGATCCACACAGTAGTTTGCATCTTATTAATTCCATACCCCTATCTTGCCTCTCCTCCTTCCTTCTCCCAGTGGTAACCACTACTTTGTTTTCTGTGTGTGTGAGTCTGTTTCTGTTTTGTTCTATACATTCATTTGCTTTATGTTCTAGATTCCACATATAAGTGAAACGTAGTATTTGTATTTCTCTGATTTATTTCACTAAGTATAATATACTCTAGGTCCATGCACAGTGTTACAACTGGCAGAATTTTATTTTTTTAATGGCTGAATAATATTTCATTGTATATACATACCCCATGATCTTTATCCATTCATCTGTTGATGGACACTTGAGTTGCTTCCATATCCTAGCTAGTGTAAATAATGCTGGTAAAGCAAACTTGAGAAAAAAGAATAAAACTGGAAATATGCATCTTGACTTCAGACTATGCCACAAAACTTCAGAAATAAAAACAGCATAGTACTGACACAAAAACAAACATGTAGATCAATGGAAAGGAATAGAAAGTTCAGAAATAAAGCCAGTGACTGTGATCAATTATTAATAGACTATGAGAAAGGAGGCAAAAAACAATTGGAGAAAAGACAATCTCTTCAGTAAGAAATGCTGGGAAACCTGGACAGGTTCATATAAAAGAATGAGATTAGAACATTTCCACACAGCATATAGAAAAACAAACTTAAAATAGATAAGATCTAAATCTAAGATTTGAAACCATAAAACTCCTAGAAGAGAACATAGGCAGAATACTCTATAACATAAATGGTAGCAATATTTTTTTTTTGATCTGTCTCCAAAGACAAGAGAAATAAAAGCAAAAATAAACAAATATACCTAGTTCAACATTAGACAGTGTTTCTGACAGATGTTTTTTAGTCAAATATCTGTATGTAGGTAGCCATTTTGATTATATGTTCATCTCTACAAAACTTGATATCATAGTATTTAATCATTAAAATAAATGTGAAATGTGAATCAGAGTCATAGCAAGAAAGAGATTGTCACTCAAAAAATGTGAGAAAAAAATTTAATGAAAGGACTGATTTGGATGAAATATATATACTACTGTATATAAAATAGATAATTATTAAAGACCTACTGTATAGCACAGGGAACTCTACTCAGTTCTCTGTAATGACCTATATGGGAAAAGCACTGGTCTTGGCAAACACCCTCTTCCAACAACACAAGAGAAGACTCTACACATGGACGTCACCAGATGGTCAACACTGAAATCAGATTGATTATATTCTTTGCAGCCAAAGATGGAGAAGCTCTATACAGTCAGCAAAAACAAGACTGGGATCTGACTGTGGCTCAGATCATGAAATGCTTGTTGCCAAATTCAGACTGAAATTGAAAAAAGTGGAGAAAACCACTAGACCATTCATGTATGACCTAAATCAAATCCTTTCTGATTATACAGTGGAAGTGAGAAATAGATTTAGGGACTAGATCTGATAGATACAGTGCCTGACGAACTATGAACGGAGGTTCGTGACACCATACAGGAGACAGGAATCAAGACCATCCCCAAGAAAAAGAAATCCAAAAAAGCAAAATGGCTGTCTGAGTAGGTCTTACAAAGAGCTGTGAAAAGAAGAGAAGTGAAAAGCAAAGGAGAAAAGGAAAGATATAAGCATCTGAATGCAGAGTTCCAGAGAATAGCAAGAAGAGATAAGAAAGCCTTCTACAGCGATCAAGGCAAAGAAATAGATGAAAACAACAGAATGGGAAAGACTAGAGATCTCTTCAAAAAAATTAGAGTTACCAAGGGAACATTTTATGCAAAGATGCATTCAATAAAGGACAGAAATGGTATGGACCTAACAGAAGCAGAAGATATTAAGAAGAGGTGGCAAGAATACACAGAAGAACTGTACAAGAAAGATCTTCATAACCCAGATAACCACAGTGGTGTGATCACTCACCTAGAGCCAGACATCTTGGAATGTGAAGTCAAGTGGGCCTTAGGAAGCATCACTATAAACAAAGCTAGTGGAGGTGATGGAATTCCAGTTGAGCTATTTCAAATCCTAAAAGATGATGCTGTGAAAGTGCTGCACTCAGTATGCCAGCAAATTTGGAAAACTCATTAGTGGCCCCAGGACTGAAAAAGGTCAGTTTCCATTCCAATCCCAAAGAGAGGCAATGCCAAAGAATGCTTGAACTACCACACAATTGCACTCATCTCAAATGCTAGTAAAGTGATGCTTAAAATTCTCTAAGTCAGGCTTCAGCAATACGTGAATCGTGAACTTCCAGATATTCAAGCTGGTTTTAGAAAAGGCAGAGGAACCAGAGATCAAATTGCCAACATCCATTGGATCATCGAAAAAGCAAGAGAGCTCCAGAAAATCATCTATTTCTGCTTTATTGACTACGCCAAAGCCTTTGACTGTGTGGATCACAATAAACTGTGGAAAATTCTGAAACAGATGGGAATACCAGAGCACCTGACCTGCCTCTTGAGAAACCTGTATGCAGGTCAGGAAGCAACAGTTAGAACTGAACATGGAACAACAGACTGTTTCCAAATAGGAAAAGGAGTGCATCAAGGCTGTATATTGTCACCCTGCTTATTTAACTTACATGCAGAGTACATCATGAGAAATGGTGGGCTGGATGAAGCACAAGCTGGAATCACGATTGCCGGGAGAAATATCGATAACCTCAGAGATGCAGATGACACTACCTTTATGGCAGAAAGTGAGGAAGAACTAAAAAGCCTCTTGATGAAAGTGAAAGAGGAGAGTGAAAACGTTGGCTTAAAGCTCAACGTTCAGAAAACTAAGATCATGGCCTCTGGTCCCATCACTTCATGGGAAATAGATGGGGAAACAGTGGAAACAGTGTCAGACTTAATTTTGGGGGGCTCCAAAATCACTGCAGATGGTGATTGCAGCCATGAAATTTAAAAGATGCTTACTCCTTGGAAGGAAAATTATGACCAACCTAGATAGCATATTAAAAAGCAGAGACATTACTTTGTCAACAAAGATCCATCTAGTCAGACCTATAGTTTTTCCAGGTATGGATGTGAGAGTTGGACTATAAAGAAAGCTGAGTGTGGTGTTGGAGAAGATTCTTGAGAGTCCCTTGGACTGCAACGAGATCCAACCAGTCCATCCTAAAGTAGACCAGTCCTGGGTGTTGATTGGAAGTTCTGATGTTGAAGCTGAAACTCCAATCCTTTGGCTACCTGATGCGAAGAACTGATTCATTGGAAAACACCCTGATGCTGTGAAAGATTGAGGGCAGGAGGAGAAGAGGACGATAGAGGATGAGATTGTTGGATGGCATCACTGACTAAATGGACATGGGTTTGGGTGGACTCTGGGAGCTGGTGATGGACAGCGAGGCCTGGCCGGCTGCAGTTCATGGGGTCACAAAGAGTCAGAGACGGATGAGTGACTGAACTGAACTGATCAGGAAAAGAATCTAAAGAGACTGCATATATGTATAACTGATTCACTTTGCTGTATGCCCAAAACTAATACAGCATTGTAAACCAACTATACTCCAATAAAACTATTTTTTAAAGTATAGGCCGGATAAAGGGTAATCCTTAATCAAATTCTAGAAATGTGTAACATCTGAAACTGTTACTACTCCTAGGCCTAAAGGAGCAAGAAGTAGTTAATGCAAACCAGTGAGATCTATAGCTGTATAAGTCACATGACAAGAGCTTTGTTCTTTGATAAAGGATACAGTCGTTGCCAAACTACGGTCCAACAGGGGCTATGTTCCTCTGATCCCACTCTATAGTGCTCTGTCATTATAGGAAGCTAAAAGTCAAGGGATCCTAGTAATGCAGTCTGTAAGGAAACAGAGCATGGTAAGAGTGGAAAGTGGATCTGTAAGGATTAGTGGAGAATACATAGGTCACCATAATATCCAAATGTCTGATATTTTTTTAAAAGGCAGAAAAAGTGGTTACTTTTTTAAAAATATGGTAAATAGTTATAAGGAAGAAAAACTTCTGAACTGAAAATGAACTGCTTTCTCCTCTATTAATCCATTTTCAAGTGAGATGAGAATTATCAGAAGGACATGAAAAAGTTTCAATTTTCCTGCCCAGAAGATTGCTGTTAGATTTTGGCTTGTAAAACCAGAAAGGTTTATTTCACTGATGACTGTGCTCAAGAGCCATGGTAAATCAGAAAAAGGTGTTTTTTGCATACTCTTAAAGCTGATGATATTTATAAACAATTTTAGGAGAAATTTCTGTGTGAATGAGTTAGTCTGTCCCAGGGTCATAGTCTCTACCAATGGTTTTCAAATTGCAGGTCACAAGCCATTTTTCAGTCCTTACATAAATGTAATGGGTAGTGACTAGGACTTCTAAATGAAGTAGTATACCCTTGAACAGAAAATATCAGAGTGCATTGTTTGTAGTAAGAATAAATGCTAGTTTGTGAAACTTTTGATTACATGTATATGAATATGTGACTATGTTGGGATATGTATTTTTCGCTATGGACCATGTTCCCCCGCCCAATTAAAACTCTATTTGCTGGACTCAACCATCTTAAAACTGTTTACCCAACAGTATAGCAAAGGTGAATTGTATTGAAAGGCAGTGTAATATATTTATGTGTTGTCTCTCTAACATAGTGCTAAAATTTGCTCCTAGACGAGTAAATATTCATACATATGGAAATTAGGGCACACTAATATATATCTGATTTTCACCAATTCTAAAGATAATGACAGTTCAAGATGAAGTAAAAATTTTGCTTATTGCTCTGTTTGATTACCGCATAGACTGGACCCAGTGCCATATGTTGCTCTGCATTTCCCTGTATCACACCTCATGTTTGCCTGCTCCTGGTCATATGGGGGAAGGGAACTACTATGCTAAAAGTCTTGAATAATATCAAAGCAATCTTTTGAGCTATAGCCAAAGTTGAGGAATTTCAGTATATATATTAGCACTAGTCTATATCTTCAGAATTTTGGGTTGCAAATATGGAACAACTAGGGAGTATTTAAAGAGGATAATGTGAAACTACAAAATGAGTCACTTACATTGAGTTATATTCATATTCTAGCTTCTAGTTCTTTCTCTTTTAAAGAAAAATTAAAATTAGGTCACTTCTGTTAGTAACCTGCATAGTATTTAATCAATCAGCTATTTCCTATTTAGATTCCACTTCTACTTCTGATGCAGAATTTTATTTTATCTCAATATCTTCACATTAGCTATTCAAGAAAATTAACTTTTGTATACAGAGAGTATACATGCTTTATATAAATGATGGGAAAAAGCATTCTGTATAAGTTGAAAATTGCTTCAGGTCTTTGAAATCAGAATCAAATGTTTATGTATGGGGAAAAAGATCTTCATATATTCTATATAAAGCTTTCCATTTTGCAGTTGTTTTCAGAGCCTGCCATTTTGAGTTATAGTGGAACAGTGCTCTTTCTGACCTTTGAACAAGTATGCATGACTTAGCTTTTGGCGTTCTTCCTAACAATAACCCAGAGGGCAGAGTTGTATTCCAATGTGACATGTATTTGAAAATGTCTTGCACAGAGGATAAATTTCATTTGTAAATGTATCAAGAGCAGATTCAAAATAGGCTGAAGCTTGCATTTATTTGGTTCAAGAAAATGATATGTCTCGACTTTGGCTATTGCTATTATTGCTTAAACCAACAGATTTTCTTAAACCTTGCCAAACAGAGGAGCAATGGGTTCTGAAATCTATCTTCATTTTAATTCTTTTTCTCATTATATTGTAAGTTTCTTTAATTCTAATTTCAAAGACTTTACCCTGCCTTGTGTCAGCACAAGTTGTCAGAAAGACAACAGGGTATAAAGCATGTCCTTCTGCTA
This sequence comes from Capra hircus, assembly GCF_001704415.2. Lineage (NCBI taxonomy): Eukaryota > Metazoa > Chordata > Mammalia > Artiodactyla > Bovidae > Capra > Capra hircus. The sequence continues at coordinate 101,473,516 of NC_030809.1, forward strand.
CATATTTTGCTGCATTTGGAGCGTGTGAGAGCTGATCTTTTTGGATTGAAATATGTCTATAATCTGGGTTTCCCTGGTGGTTCAGATGGTAAAGAATCTGTGTGCAATGCAGAAGACCTGGGTTCAGTTCCTGGTTCAGGAAGATCCCCTGGAGAAGGGAATGGCAACCCACCAGTATTCTTGCCTGGAGAATGCTATGGACAGAGGAGTCTGGTGGGCTATAGTCCAAGGGGTTGCAGAGTCAGACATGACTGACTGACTAACACTTTCACTTTTCCCATGTCTATAATCCTACAACTGAAAGTACTGATTTGCTGAACGTGGAGGACAAATCTTTATTAAGATTATGATCAGGAATTAAAAGACTTTCAAAGAAGAAACAAAAATATTTTACTTTTCTAATAGTTATAAACTTGAATAAGCTTAGACATAGATCTTGAAACACTCATTCGAATTTATTCTACCTTTCATTTCTCCTTTTGTGCCCAGTGTTCACTTTTAAGGCAGTTTTTACATAGATGTTCCCCACCAGATACAAGTTGTAAATAATCTGTATTTCTCCTCATTCAGTATTTTGTATTTTGTCCATCCTACATGGTCAAACTGGAATATACTCACACCTCCCCCGTTATTTTACTGAATACCTAATCACTGAGTCTGCTGGTTTGAGTATGTGAACAGTGTTCAAAATATAGAACCTATGTCCAGTTCTTCTAAATAGGTAAGAAAATTTAGAGAAACTGAATGAAGGTTTAATGCATATGATTGTAATTTAGTTTAGTTTGAATAAAATGCATTATACTGAAGTAAAGTCACTAGAGTTGTACTTTATGTAGTAATTACTACTAATTGCTTTCAAGAGGTTAGTTCTCCTCAGCCATGTTTATAATGGCAATGGAATTATTTGTCCCTGCCATAGCATTAGTGGTGTTAATATTAATGATTTTCATATTTCTTTTGTACAGTTCAAAATGTCATCTTGTTAACAAGAATTCTTTATCAGAGATAAAAATGCATGTTACTAAATTGACAGGATAACTATTTTCTATTTTTCATCTCACTAACAAATGATGCCAACTAGAAGGTTTGACTGCCCTCAGTTTCATGGAAAATCAAGCGACATTCCTTCTCTGAATGTGTGGTCAAATTAGTCTTTTCTTTTGTAAACTAACACTTGATAATCAAACAGAATAGTCATGTGCAAGTAGGTTTATGTTAATGAATTAGACCTCTAAATTATCAGGTCACATTGAAATTTATTTTCTGAAATTAAGAGAATATATAGTGCTATCATTTAGTCTTCTTTCTCTCTCTTCCAGAGAAATGATGAAGAAGCAGTTGTGGATAGAGGTGGAACTCGTTCTATTCTCAAAACACACTTTGAGAAAGAAGATTTAGAAGGTAAGACTTTTGGGGGGAAGGGGATACTTGTTGGTATTTCAAAGAAATGTGAAGTTTTCGTAATGTGGAGAACGGCAAAAGTTGAACTCAGAGTAGTGGTGGTGGTGGAACATGGATATGATGGTTTTGGTGTAGTCTGGAGAGCCAATAGGCAGTCCTGCAAATAATGAGAGCATTAATTCATTCAACAGACCTTTATTGAACCTCTTCTGTATTCCTATACTATATTGTGTGCCAGTCTTTCAGTAACCCTTGCTTCAAGGAGTTAAAATTAATTGGGAAATGAAAAGAAAAAAATTATGACAGACTAGCCACTCCAGTGTTCTTGCCTGGGGAATCCCAGGGATGGGGGAGCCTGGTGGGCTGCCATCTATGGGCTTGCACAGAGTCGGACACAACTGAAGCGATTTAGCAGCAGCGGCAGCAGCATCTTGGGTGGGGCTGCATGACAGAGGAGGACAGGAGAAGCATCTCACTGTGTTGTCAGAGTACACTGTCACTGAGAGTTAAGGACAATTGGTGTTCTAGTTTTATTGCGATATCTGTGAGAGAGGGCTCAAGGTGTCATTTGTGTGACCAGATAATTCAACAGAGAGATTCTGAACCAGAATATCCTGGGTTTAAATATCAGCTCTGTTCCTTATATGCTACAGAACCTTTAGCTAGTTAATTAGTTAGCTTCTCTGTGGCTTCTCTAGTGGCTCAGATGGTAAAGCATCTACCTGCAATGCAGGAAACCCAAGTTCAATCTCTGAATCAGGAAGAGCCCCTGGAGAAGGAAAGGGCAACCCACTCCAGGACCCTAGCCTAGAAAATTCAGTGGAGGGAGGAGACTGGCAAAGAGTCGGACATGACTGAGAGACTTCACTTTCACTTTCTCAGTTTTTTTTATCTGTTGTTAAAATAAAGATAACAATAGAATGTGTTTCCTAAAGTTCTTGTGAGAAAAAAGGGAAAAATACTTAGAATAGTACCTGGTGCAAGAGTTACATAAGTGTTGGCAATTTTTCAGTTCAGTTCAGTCACTCAGTCATGTCTGACTCTTTGCGACCCCATGGACTGCAGCACTCCAGGCTTCCCTGTCCATCACCAACTCCCAGAGCTTACTTAAACTCATATCCATTGAGTTGGTGATGCCGTCCAGCCATCTCATCCTCTGTCGTCCTCTTCTCCTCCTGCCTTCAATTTTTCCCAGCATCAGGGTTTTCTCAAATGAGTCAGCTCTTAGCATCAGGTGGCCAAAGGCCTGGAGTTTCAGATTCAGCATCAGTCCTTCCAGTGAATATTCAGGGTTGATTTCCTTTAGGATGGACTCGTTGAATCTCCTTGCCATCCAAGGGACTTTCCAGAGTCTTTTCCAACACTACAGTTCAAAAGCATCAATTCTTCTGTGCTCAGCTTTCTTTATAGTCCAATTCTCACATCCATACATGACTACTGGAAAAACCATAGCATTGACTAAACGGACCTTTGTTGGCAAAGTAACATCTCTGCTTTTGAGTATGCTATCGAGGTTGGTCATAACTTTCCTTCCAAGGAGCAAACATCTTTTAATTTCATGGCTGCAATCACCATCTGCAGTGATTTTGGAGCCCCCCCCCCAAATAGTCTGTCACCGTTTCTACTGTTTCCCATCTATTTGCCATGAAGTGATGGGACCAGATGCCATGATCTTCATTTTGTGAATGTTGAGCTTTAAGCCAACTTTTTCACTCTCCTCTTTCACTTTCATCAAGAGGCTTTTTAGTTCTTCTTCACTTTCTACCATAAGGGTGGTGTCATCTGCATATCTGAGGTTATTGATATTTCTCCCGGCAGTCTTGATTCCAGCTTGTGCTTCTTCCAGCCCAGTGTTTCTCATGATGTACTCTGCATAGAAGTTAAATAAGCAGGGTGACAATATACAGCCTTGACGTACTCCTTTTCCTATTCGGAACCAGTCTGTTATTCCATGTTCAGTTCTAACTGTTGCTTCCTGACCTGCATACAGGTTTCTCAAGAGGCAGGTTGGGTGCTCTGGTATTCCCATCTGTTTCAGAATTTTCCACAGTTTATTGTGATCCACACAGTCAAAGGCTTTGGCATAGTCAATAAAGCAGAAATAGATGTTTTTCTGGAACTCTTTTGCTTTGTCCATGATCCAGCAGATGTTGGCAATTTGATCTCTGGTTCCTCTGCCTTCTCTAAATCCAGCTTGAATATCTGTAAGTTCATGGTTTATGTACTTTAAAGCCTGGCTTGGAGAATTTTGAGCAGTACTTTGCTAGTGTGTGAGATGAGTGCAATTGTGTGATTGTTTGAGCATTCTTTGGCAATTATTCAGCTCAGTTCAGTTCAGTCACTCAGTTGTGTCTGACTCTTTGTGACCCCATGAATCGCAGCATGCCAGGCCTCCCTGTCCATCACCATCTCCTGGAGTTCACCCAGACTCACGCCCATCGAGTCCTTGATGCCATCCAGCCATCTCATCCTGGGTCGTCCCCTTCTCCTCCTGCCTCCAATCTCTCCCAGCATCAGAGTCTTTTCCAATGAGTCAACTCTTCGCATGAGGTGTCCAAAGTACTGGAGCTTCAGCTTTAGCATCATTCCTTCCAAAGAAATCCCAGGGTTGATCTCATTCAGAATGGACTGGTTGGATCTCCTTGCAGTCCAAGAGACTCTCAAGAGTCTTCTCCAACACCACAGTTCAAACACATCAATTCTTCGGCGCTCAGCCTTCTTCACAGTCCAACTCTCACATCCATACATGACCACAGGAAAAACCATAGCCTTGACTAGATGGACCTTAGTCGGCAAAGTAACGTCTCTGTTTTTGAATATGCTATCTAGGTTGGTCGTAACTTTTCTTCCAAGGAGTAAGCGTCTTTTAATTTCATGGCTGCAATCACCATCTGCAGTGATTTTGGAGCCCCCAAAAATAAAGTCTGACACTGTTTCTACTGATTCCCCATCTATTTCCCGTGAAGTGATGAGACTGGATGCCATGATCTTAGTTTTCTCAATGTTGAGCTTTAAGCCAACTTTTTCACTCTCCTCTTTCACTTTCATCAAGAGGCTTTTTAGTTCCTCTTCACTTTCTGCCATAAGGGTGGTGTCATCTGCATATCTAAGGTTATTGATATTTCTCCCGGCAATCTTGATTCCAGCTTGTGTTTCTTCCAGTCCAGCGTTTCTCATGATGTACTCTGCATAGAAGTTAAATAAGCAGGCTGACAATATACAGCCTTGACGTACTCCTTTTCCTATTTGGAACCAGTCTGTTGTTTCATGTTCAGTTCTAACTGTTGCTTCCTGACCTGCATACAGATTTCTCAAGAGGCAGGTTGGGTGGTCTGGTATTCCCATCTCTTTCAGAATTTTCCGCAGTTTATTGTGATCCACACAGTCAAAGGCTTTGGCATAGTCAATAATACCACAATTTATGTGTACACACCGTTAGTTGATTTTTTTTATATTAAGAACATTCAGTTAGAAAATTAGGGAAGAAAATAGGTTACTACAGTGCAATTTCTACAGACTTTCAAATACAGCTGTACTTCCAAAATCTTGGAATTAATAGCACTCAAAATTCCTCGGCCTTCCGTTTATCAAGCAGCAGGGTGTTTAGCCAACAGAGGGCTAGACGGAAACTCAAGAGACCTATATTTTAGCTTTGACCTTGTACTAAAGTGTATAGTTTTAGGCTGAGCCATTAAACCTACCAAACAATGAAGGGGGTGAAACAGACAATGATTATTACTAGTGGGATACAAGGTATATGATATTTTTCATCTCTTTGTTAAAAAGTGATACCCAAATCATCTGAAGTAAAATGAATTGGAGATAGCTCTTAATAATCTACTGCAGTCTTAAGTGTTTATTCCCCTTAAGAATTGTAATGTAGCCACTTAAATTACAATTAAATTCATTATTCTTGGGTCTTAACTTTAGCTACAACAATTAAATAAGAAGAGAGGTAATATACTATCTAGAGACAACTTTCAAACTATACCTACTCTATTCCTGACATTTTGCTTGATTCACAGAAAACCCTCAAGGTCTAGAAAGTTTATACTTACTGGGTGGGCTCGGTAATTTGCATGCTATCCATATTTATTATATAAGTTGAAATGAGCAGAAACTTGAAAAATCTAACCCAGTAATGAGTAATATAAAGGTAATTTTTCTTTAGATTTGAAATGCTGTTGCTTTTTTCTCAGCAGTGTATTTACTGTCCTGCTTAAGTTGTACCATGACTTAAACTATGCTTATAGTCACTAAACTCACACAAGAAAACCTAACAAAACAAGAATTTAGTGTAAGAATATACTCCATTCCAGGGAAAAATCATCTTGGGTTTAAAGATTATGGTTGATAATCCACACACAGATAAATGGAAGTTAACAGTTAGTAATTTATAAATGGGGCTTCCCTGGTAGCTCAGAAGGTAAAGCATCTGCCTGCAATGCAGGAGACCTGGGTTCGATCCCTGGGTCGGGAAGGATTCCCTGGAGAAGGAAATTTATTAATAGCTAAAGTAAAATGGTAAAGGGTCCCTTTGAATGGAAAATACATAATGCTAAAATAAGATTTACTAAGGTCATTTTAGTTATTGTGTTAACATATATTACATACATTTCCTTTTACTGGGAATGATTAGGAAATGCACATAATAGTGCACAATGCTTTAAAAGAGATTTCTGATTGAAAAAACACAATTGGATTAAATCATATTTGTTTCATTTGCTGATGTCTATAGTGGGAATTTTAATCCCAGAAGTGAATAATTGTGACCAAGTCACTGGTGATTGAAAATAACACCACAGAATGCAAACTTAATATTATATTACGGAATTTTAAAAAATGAAGAAAACCTTATTTATGTTGGTTTTATAAGTATTTGTTTTGCTCCCAGATCATAGTGAGTAGATAAATATTCCAGCATTTGAGGATGCTGTAGAGGATTCTGTTGTGATGCATGCAAAGAATAAACAAATCTGTTAGTGATTCCCAAGTTGATTACCCTGCATCAGAAAATAATGCAGGAGCAATGGTTCAGAAAAAATCATGGTTCAGAAAAAATCAACTGGCAGCATAATATATCATAACATGGGTAAGGCGAGAGCACCAGACGGAAAGGTGGCATTACTGAAGATAATGGAGAGAGTATGGTAGTTTCTCCTTTTGTGTAACTAAAAGGAAAAGACGGGAGTGACACTTTCTAAGAGCTTCTTTAGTAACATAGATAAAATATACCAACAGATACTTACTTGAAATGAAATAGAAGTTCTTTGTGGTAAAAAAGCCTAACATAAAATTTATCATCATAACCAGTTCTAAGTGTACAGTTCAGTGTTGTTAAACCTATTCACAATGTTGTATAAGCCATCTCCAGAACTTTTCATCCTCAAAACTGAAATTCTGTAAAACAACAGCTCCCCATTTCTTTCTCCCCTGGCAACCACCATTCTACCTTCTGTTTCTATGAATTTGGCTACCGTTATACACCTCATGTATGTGAGCTCATGCAGTATTTGTCTTTTTTGACTGATTTATTTCACTTAGCATAATGTCTTGAAGGCTTATCTATGTTGTAGCATGTGTTAGACTTACTTTCCTTCTGAAGACTGAGTAATATCCATTGTATGTATATACTACATTCTATTTATCTACTCATCTATTTATGAACATAATTGCTTTCATCTCTTTGCTGTTGTGAGTAGTACTGTTATGAGCATGAATATGCAGATATTTCTTTGGGACCCTGCTTTCAATTCTTTTGAGTATATACCCCTACGTGGACTTGCTGGATCCTAGGGTCAATCCTAAAGGAGTATCCATTGGAAAAATATCCATTGGAATATCCTGAATATTTAATCCTGAATATCCATTGGAAAAACTATAATACTTTGGCTACCTGATGCAAAGAGCTGACTCGTTGGAAAAGATCTTGATGCTGTGAAAGATTGAAGGCAAAAGGAGAAGTGGGTGGCAGAGAATGAGATGGTTAGATGGTATCACCAACTCAATGGACACGAATCTGAGCAAACTCTGGAGAGAGTGGAGGACAGAGAAGCCTCCACTGTGTACTGTGGTCGGGGCTGCAAAGAGTCGTATACAATTTAGAGACTGAACAACAACAACAAGGGTCATTCCATTTTTAATTTTTAGAGGAATTGTCATTTTGTTTTTCATAGCTCATGCACAATTTTACATTCCCACCAAACTGCACTAGGGTTCCATTTTTTTAAAACCCCCTCACTAATACAGTTTTCCAAGTTTTCTTGATAGTAGCCATCCTAATGGATGTGAGGTGATTTCTCATTGTGGTTTTCATTTGCATTTTCCTAATAATCGGTGGTATTAAACATCTTCACATATGCTTGTTGGCCATTTGTGTGTCATCTTTGGAGAAGTGTCTATTCAAGTCTTCTGTGCATTGGTTTTGTTTTTAATGTTGTTTTTGATACATGATTTGTAAATATTCTCTCTTGTTCAGTAGATTGCCCCTTTGCTCTGTTGACTGTGTCCTTTGGTACACAGAAAATTTTAATGTTTTGATGTAGTCCAGTTTGTCTAGTTTTGCTTTTGTTGCCTATGTTTTCGGTGTTATTTTCAAGAAATACTTGCCAAATCCAAGGTCATAAAGCTTTTTCCTATGTTTACTTCTAATTTATAGTTTTGGGTCTTACCTTTAGTTCTTTGATTCATTTTGAGTTAGTTTCTGTATATGGCATAGAATGCTTGCCCTTTTATCCTTCATATTCCTTTGTTGCCTAACTTTATACTTGTTACAGCTTGCATCCCTCCTCACAGGTTTACCCAAAATCATTGATATATATAAATAAATTCTTTAGTGAGTGAGGTACAATTTGTTTTCTGTGTTTTAGCACATATTTCTAAAATAATACCTGCTATTTTCTACAGCTTGAGAACGTATAGGAGGCAGTAAAACCTTAAGAATATTATTAGAAACTTTGTGTTCAAAACCTTTTAGTTGTTCCATACCAAATTGGGGGCTTCCCAGGTGGCTCAGTGGTAAAGAATCTACCTGCAGTGCAGGAGACCTGGGTTTGATACCTGGGTTGTGAAGATCACCTGGAGGAGGGCATGGAAACCCACTCCAGTATTCTTGCCTGGAAAATCCCCATGGACAGCGGAGCCTGGTGGGCCACAGTCCACAGGGTTGCAAAGAGTCATTCACGACTGAGCAACTAAGCACACGAATTGGGAACTTCCCAGGTGGCTCAGTGGTAAAGAATCCACCTGCAATGCTGGAGATGCAGATTAGATCCTGGGTTGGGAAGAGCCCCTGGAGAGGGAAATGGCAACCCACTTCAGTATTCTTGCCTAAACAGAAATCCCATGGACAGAGAAGCCTGGCGGGCTACAGTCTGTGGAGTTGCAAAGAATCAGACACGACTTCGTGACTAAACAACAATACCAAATTGGTACCGTCTCATCTTCTCCACCAAAGAAGACAATGGCACCCCACTCCAGTACTCCTGCCTGGAGAATCCCATGGATGGAGGAGCCTGATGGGCTACAGTCCATGGGGTCACTAAGAGTCAGACACGACTGAGTGACTTAACTTTGACTTTTCACTTTAACGCATTGGAGAAGGAAATGGCAACCCACTCCAGTGTTCTTGCCTGGAGAATCCCAGGGATCGGGGAGCCTGGTGGGCTGCCGTCTATGGGGTCGCACAGAGCTGGACACGACAGAAGTGACTTAGCAGCAGCAGCAGCATCTTCTCCACAAAGAATAGAATGTTCATTCTACCCACCCGTTAGTGTTACTTGATCCCTCCTGGCAGAATAATTATCTTCCTCCTTCAGATAACTCTTTCTGAATTTACATCATTTCATATATTATTATTATGTATATATTTCTTATCATTCTTATTTGATTACAAGCTTGTTCAGGAACAAATCTTTGTCTTACCTGTTATTTGCATTATATCATGGTATCTATCCAGCACTTTTTCTTATACTCGATAGGTACTAAAAAATGTGTTGCATTGAATCTCATTTATATGTAATTCAATAATATGTCGCTAAACATGTAAGAAGTTAAGTTTATGTAATATAATTAGATGCATAATCAACACTCATCAAATATTTAATTACCTTTCAAACATTTAACATGTAAATACAGGAGGTTCTGATTATGCACTGTACTAAGATAAATAAAACTAGTTACATCTTAATTGGATATTCAGGAATTCATAAATTTTAGTTTAATGGAAAAGTTAAGCTAATATTTAAATCTTGGCCTACAAATTAAATTAAAAAGTCATTTTATTTATTTTATGTTGCTTTTAGCAGAGAGCAAAATACTTTTAAGTCATGGATTTAATGGAGAAAATTATACCTGTATCTTGATATTCTTTTGCTCACTTTATTTTAAACAAAAAATTAGGTTTACTAGTTTATTTCTTTTAGGACCATTCAATACATTGTGGAACCAAAGTCCAGAGAAAATATAAGTAAAATACATAGTGCAAAGCTGTCATGCAACATAATTTTATCAGTGATAATGCTGTCCCACTTTCTTCATTTCACCTAATGCATTCCTGCGCTCTTAAGATAACTATAATGCTTTTCTGACCATAATTATTATAATGTCAAAAGTATTTTTCACTAAAAAACAAAAGATAAGTTCTGATCCTATGATTATGATACAATATTTTTCAACCAAAGTAAAAAATAATTTAAAAAATAAAGAAAAATCCAAAAATTAGGCTTACATATTTTTCTTTCTGATTTTTTAATCTCCAAAAATTGCCATCAGAAGGCAAAAATGAATTCTGGTGAGAGAAACAAAAGTTGCCTTCAGAGAGATTGAGATGGGCTTAGAAGGATGAATGAGAGTTCTGAGGACAAAGAAGGAAGGATTTATCATATTCTGGGAATGGCAAATATGGTGTGACTAACACACTGGAATTGTGTACATGGAGGTAAGGAGTGACTGGAAATGAAGTTTAAATATTTACATAAGGTAAGTCAAATAATGAAGAATGAATTAATTTTTTAAAGTTACTCAGTGTGATAAGTGCTATTATCATCTCAATTTTATGGATAAAGAAACCAAAGCCCAAAAGATTGGGCTGCCCAAGCCCTGACTAGCAAGTGTAAGAGCAAGGATTCACAGTTCTGATGAGATGGATGAAACTGGAGCCAATTATACAGAGTGAAGTAAGCCAGAAAGAAAAACACCAATACAGTATACTAACACATATATATGGAATTTAGGAAGATGGCAATGACGACCCTGTATGCAAGACAGGAAAAAAGACACAGATGTGTATAATGGACTTTTGGACTCAGAGGGAGAGGGAGAGGGTGGGATGATTTGGGAGAATGGGAATTCTAACATGTATACGGTCATGTAAGAATTGAATCGCCAGTCCATGTCTGACGTAGGGTGCAGCATGCTTGGGGCTGGTGCATGGGGATGACCCACAGAGATGTTGTGGGGAGGGAGGTGGGAGGGGGGGTTCATGTTTGGGAACGCATGTAAGAATTAAAGATATTAAAATTTAAAAAAAAATAAAAAAATAAAAAAAAATAAAAAATCAGCAGAGCATAAAAAAAAAAAAAATAAGAGCAGGGATTCAGACACTCAGGGGTCTGGGCTTTTAACACCTAGATATAAACATAATGTGGAGACTTGTTTTTTAGGTGACTGAATGGGGCAAGATGTGTATTAACTGGAAGACTGGGGCATATTTACTCAATCATAACTATTTTTAAAAAGTTGAGATTATCCAATGAAGCAATAAAGAATTTGATAGTACCTGCATTTCAATAGCTTTCCAAATAATTTTGCAAAAATTTGAAAAGTTTAAAACTAGTAAATTCCCATTGGACCGATTCATTTCCACAAAAGGAAGAGCTCTGTCCCATTGGAGACAGTTTTTAATGTAACCTCATGTTCTCTTATTTTAAATTCTTGTCTCTGCTGTACCACAGAATGAATAATCTTATTGTTTCGTTATTTCAAATGTCTTTTATTTGAAAAAGAAAGAACCATTTTTCTTGCTATTTTTGATTGCTAGCTTTTGTGCAATTTAATATTGTGATACAGGTTCAAAATCACTTGATGGAGAAATTCTAACTGGTATTTGGTCCATTAGTAATAATTAATGGAGTTAATTAACTACATAGGATCCATTTAAAATTGTACATTCTGCCTGCCAAACACTTTAGATATTTGAGGATGGAAATTGGGCAAATAGTCTAATAGTTAAGATACCAAAAAAAAAAAAAGATATCCAGTAGTAAATTTTACTTCCTGATTGACTATCTTGGCCACCTATGTACATTTCACAATGAATTGTTTTATTTTTCTCCTGGATATCCTAAAAATAAAAACTAAATAAGAGAATATTTATTTTTAAACAATCTAATAATGGAATTACTTTTATTCCTAAAATTAACTCCCAGGTGAGCTATACATCATGTTCCATGTTTCTTCATACTAATTGTTCCACATGAATTTTGTGTGTGACCCACATCTTTATTTTGATATATAAATTTATTTGTGATATTTTTTCTATTTGGAGTGGTAGCTTGATAGTTATTTATAGTCTGTTTTTAGAGTATATTGTAAATTTTAAAGATCTATTTTTCTAAATTTGGTCATGGCTTACTAGATCACTCACAAATAGTTATATCATTTGCAAGTATGTCCTTGCATGAGGATAGTAATAGTAACAAATATTATAATGTGTACATGTGACTAAGAAATCCAGCAAATTTATGGTTTCATAATTTAGGAGTCCTTGTTGTATTTTTTCCATCCCTAGTTTACGATGTCAGTTTTTAGGGAGCTGGTTTTAGAATAAGAGCATATATTCTTAATCTCCCTCATTATTCCTTATAAATCTGTCTCTGTTTACTACCTATTCTCTTCTTATCAAAGGCACAGTACAGACTTGAAGTGTTTTCTATGTAATGTGACCTAAGACATATCGTTTGTGAATAAGGAGAACTGTATGTTTGTGTGTGTATATTGTTAAATTTTCAGTCATTTGCTATTTTAGTGATATAATAGATGAAAAGAAATCCATTTTCATTACCTTAAATATAATCCTATAAATATTAAAATAGGGTATTTTGCAGCAACGAATTTATTGCTTTAATCCTTCTATATTTTTCTTCAAAAATATTTAATACTTTGAAGACAAACCACAAATGACTAAAGCTTCTTAATAGTTTATATTAACACTATACTTTTGAGTTTTCCAGACATCTGAGACTTAAATGACTTGATTATTTAATTATACGGTTTCATAATGTGGGAGTAGTATTCTGAAAGTGACATTGTGAAGGAATCAGTTTAGTCTACTTCTTGATTAAATTCTTCAATCTCTATTCCCACTAGCTTCCCTCTAGAGCTGTCCTACTTTAAAACCCGCCCGCTGCATGTGATTGGAACCTCCACAGGTTATCCCCTCACAATTGAAGCACAGGTGGGCTACCAATCAATTTGGACTTCCCTTGTGAAGTCATCATCATTCACCAATATTAATTGCATGCTAATGGTATACAAGCAGTGAGCAAAACTTCTGCTTTATGCTCTTTATTTTCAAAGGTGGTTTACATACTGGTGCTATCAAAAGGGCACTTGAGTTCTAAACTTCCTTGGGAAAAATTACAGTGGCCACCTTGCACATAAATGTTTACATTTGAATATAAACTGCAATAAATACTGATGAGAGTAAGTGTTAAATAGTAACTGAAAGAGGTGATGTTCTTAAATTTCTGGATTTTGTTGTTGTTGTTCAGTTGCTAAGTTGTGTACGACTCTTTATGACCCCATGGGGTCTTTATGACCCCAGCACTCCAAAATTCCCTGTGCTTCACTGTCTCCTGGGGTTTGTTCAGATTTATGTCCACTGGGTCTGTGATGCTATGTAACCATCTCATCCTCTTACTGCCCTCCTCTCCTTTTGCCCTCAATCTTTCCCAGCATCAGGGTCTTTTCCAGTGGGCTGGCTATTTGCTTCAGGCGGCCAAAGAATTGGAGCTTCAGCTTCAGCATCAGTCCTTCCAATAAATACTCAGGGTTCGTTTCCTTTAGGATTGACTGGTTTGATCTTCTTGCAGTCCAAGGGACTCTCAAGAGTCTTCTCCAGCACCACAGTTTGAAAGCATCAGTTCTTCAGCACTCAGCTTTCTTTACTCCAGCTCTCACATAGGTACAAGACTACTGGAAAAACCATACCTTTGACTATACGGACCTTTGTCAGCAAAGTGATGTCTTTGATTTTTAATATGCTGTCTAGGTTTATCTTAGCTTTCCTTCAAAGGAGCAAACATCTTTTAATTTCATGGCTGCAGTCACTATCTGCAGTGATTTAGGAGCCCAAGAAAATAAAATCGGTTATTGCTTCCACTTTTTCCCCCATCCATTTGCCATGAAGCGATGGGACCTGATGCCATGATCTTCAGTTTTTGAATGTTGAATTTTAAGCCAGTTTTTTCACTCTCCTCTTTCACCCTCATCAAGAGGCTCTTTAGTTCCTTTTTACTTTCTGCCATTAGAGGGGTATCATCTGCATACCTGAGGTTGTCGATATTCTCCCAGCAATCTTGAGTCCAGCTTGTGAACCACTGGAGCCCAGCAATGGATCCAGCCTGTCATTTTGCATGATGTACTCTGCATGTAACTTAAATAGAGTGACAATATACAACCTTGTCGTATTCGTTTCCCAAGTAACTTTAGTCATGTCCAACTCTTTGTGACCCTATGAACTTTAGCCTGCCAGGCTGCTTTGTCCATGGGATTCTCCAGGCAAGAATACTGGAGTGGGTTGCCATGCCCTCTTCCAGGGGTTCTTCTGACTCAGTTTGAACCCATATCTCTTATGTCTCCTGGATTGGCAGGTGGGTTCTTTACCACTAGCACCACCTGGAGACCCCTTTCTGTATTATACACATCTATACTTTTGTCACACATTTTATAATTTTATTTTATACTTTTATTTTATACCTTATTTTCTTGGGCTCCAAAATAACTGCAGATGGTGACTGCAGCCATGAAATTAAAAGATGCTTGCTCCTTGGAAGAACAGCTATGACACATTGAAACATGTATATTATCATATGTAAAAACAGATCGCCAGTTCAGGTTTGATGCATGAGACAGGGTGCTCAGCGCTGGTACACTGGGATGACTCTGAGGGATGGGTTGGGAAGGGAGGTGAGAGGGGGGTTCAGGATGGGGAACACATGTGTACCCATGGCTGATTCATGTCAATGTATGATAAAAACCACTACAATATTGTAAAGTAATTAGCCTCCAATTAAAATAAATTAATTTTTAAAAAGGAAAGAAAGCTATGACAAACCTAGACAGCATATTACAAAGCTGAAACATTACTTTGCCAACAAAGGCCCATCTAGTCAAAGCTATGGTTTTTGCAGTAGTCATGTATAGATGCTAGAGTTGGACTATGAAGAAAGCTGAATGCCAAAGAATTGATGCTTTTGAACTGCCGTGTTGGAGAAGACTCTTGAGAGTCCCTTGAACTGCAAAGAGATTCAATCAGACCATCCTAAAGGAAATCAGTCCTGAATATTCATTGGAAGGACTGATGCTGAAGCTGAAACTCCAATACTTTGGCCACCTATGTGAAGAATTGACTCACTGGAAAAGACCCTGATGCTGGGAAAGATTGAAGGCAGGAGGAGAAGAGGATAACAGAGGATGAGATGGTTGGATGGCATCACCTACTCAGTGGACATGAGTTTGAGCATGCTCTGGGAGTTGGTGATGGACAGGGAAGCCTGGAGTGTTGCAGTCCATGGGGTTGCAAAGAAACAGACACGACTGAGGGACTGAACTGAGCTGATACTTTATCAGTGCTGTTAATAGTATCACTGGAACCTTAATAGAATTAATTCCATTTTGCGTACCAGTATTCTGAGGTTACTTTTTGGAATGCTCTTTTATATTTTCTTCTGGTGACAGTACCCCATTCTATCTTTCCTCTTTCCTAACCTACCTGCTGCTGCTGCTGCTACTGCTGCTGCTGCTAAGTTGTTTCAGTCGTGTCCAACTCTGTGCGACCCCATAGACGGCAGCCCACCAGCCTCCGCCGTCCCTGGGATTCTCCAGGCAAGAATGCTGGAGTGGGTTGTCATTTCCTTCTCCAATGCATTAAAGTGAAAAGTCCAAGTGAAGTCGCTCAGTCGTGTCCGACTCTTAGTGACCCCATGGACTGCAGCCTACCAGGCTCCTCCATCCATGGGATTCTGGAGTGGGTTGCCATTGCCTTCTTCACCTAACCTACCTAGTCATCCCTATTACTTTTAGTTTGTCAGGACTGCTGAAAGCATAATGAAAATAACTAATTATTGTTTCTTTCTTTCTCTGTCATCTCTACCCCTCTATCATCTCTATCCCTCTATGATCTCTATCCCAACTGAGATCTTCAGTTGGGAAGATAATACACAAAATCAAAACAATTGAAAGTATGATTAAAAGAAAAAAAAATTTGATTTTCTGTGGATAAATTTAGCTTTTATCTTGTCTCTGCAGCAGGAATATTATGAATATACTTTTTATTGAAGTTAAGTTGATTTACAATATTGTATTTACTTCAGATTATAGCATAGTCAATATTTTTATAGATTATACTCCATTTAACATTATTACAAAATGGATGCTATAATTTCCTGTGCTGTATAATATAGCTTTGTTGTTTATCTACTTTATACATAGCAGTTTGTATCTCTTAATCCTCTACCCCTAGCTTGCTGCTTCCCCTTCCCACTCCCTGATGGTGACAACTACTTTATCCTCTGTATCTGTGAATCTGTTCGGTTTTGTTATATATATTCATCTTACTTTTTAGATTCCTCATATAAGTGCTAACATAGAGTATTGTCTTTCTCTGACTTCTTTCACTAAACATAATGCTTTCTAGGTTCATGAATCCGCGTTGCTACAAATGGCAAAACTTCATTCCTTTTTAAGGCTGAGTAATATTTCATTATGTATTATACATTGTATATTATATACAATGACTTTAAGATTATACACAATGTCCTTAACTATTAATATTCCTTTTGACTTTTCGAAGCTGCTTCTAAGTTACCTTTGGAGCATTTGTGAATAACATGTTAGTCTTATTACCAAAGGATTTATAATACCTAGCTAAATTATTTAGAATTATACCTGTTTTTTCCTTTGCATAACTCAATTTTTTCTTATAATAGTAAATTGCTATTATTTAATAGGGTGACAATATAGTGGGAAAGTATTTTTTGATAGTCTAATGCAAATGATAGTAGTACTGATCATGAACATGGAAGTCATGTTTACTAAGTTGAAATAGCGATCGCTTCTCTCATGCTACTCACTTTGATTTTCTCTTAAAGTTTATTAATATGCATTCTATCTATTAAAAAGGTGCTCTTAATTGCCAACTACAGTGGTCCCCTGTTGTCAGTCCCTTTGAATTCTCAGATGCTTGTAAAACTTTTGACTATTCCTTTGCTTTTAGATCTTCCTTCTCTTTTCTTATCTCCCTTCCTGTGGCTTCTCAGAGCAGGCTTCCTTAGTGTTTTTTGTTGTATCCACTGGCCCCTCTTAGTCTACTTGACATTTCTATGTTTATTCCCAAAATTAAAATAGTTTTTATTGTTTTAAAAGTTATTAAAACAATATTTTAAAACAAAAAATTACTTGAGTTAGAAAAATCCAAGAAATATAAAAAAGTATAAAGGAGGCAAACAAAACAAAACAACAGCCCCCAAAACTCACCACTTAGAAGCAAAAATTATTACTTTTGAACAGAATTAATATTATAAATAGAATACACTTTAATTATGTACATAAACAGACAAGGGTTCAGTTCAGTTCAGTCGCTCAGTTGTGCCTGACTCTTTGCTACCCCATGTCCCAAAACTCATGTCCATCGAGTTGGTGATGCCATCCAACCATCTCATGCTCTGTCGTCCCCTTCTCCTCCTGCCCTCAATCTTTCCCAGCATCAGGGTCTTTTCCAATGAGTCAGCTCTTTGCATCAGGTGGCCAAAGGATTGGAGTTTCAGCTTCAACATCAGTCCTTCCAGTGAACACCCAGGACTGATTTCCTTTAGGATGGACTGATTGGATCTCCTTGCCATCCAAGGGACTCTCAAGAGTCTTCTCCAACACCATAGTTCAAAAGCGTCAATTCTTCTGTGCTCAGCTTTCTTTATAGTCCAATTCTCACATCCATACGTGACTACTGGAAAAACCATAGCCTTGACTAGACGGACCTTTGTTGACAAAGTAATGTCTCTGCTTTTTAATGTGCTGTCTAGATTGGTCGTAACTTTCCTTCCAAGAAGTAAGCATCTTTTAATTTCAGTGATTTTGGAGCCCAGAAAAATAAAGTCTACCACTGTTTCCACTGTTTCCCTGTCTATTTTCCATGAAGTGATGGGACCAGATGCCATGTGATCTTAGTTTTCTGAATGTTGAGCTTTAAACCAACTTTTTCATTCTCCTCTTTCACTTTCATCAAGAGGCTCTTTAGATAGCTAAATTACATGTAAGTGAATTATAGTATAATTCATAATCTTTTAAACTACTCTCTTCATTAAAAAATCAGCATCATTCCATGTTAATATTGATATTGTCCATATTAATTGTACTTTGTATTTCATTGCATGATTTTATCATGCTTTATTTAACCAATCCCTTATCAATGGATGTTTTATTTCTCATTTGTCTCTTTTAAACATAGTTCCAATGAATTATTATTATATATATTTTTTTGTGCACTTGGCTTTCCTGATGTAATTCTCAGAAGGATCACTGACTCAAAAGGTTATAGAGTTTAAAAGTTTTGATCTATGTTTTACCCTCCCACTGACATAATGTGAGAGGTTCCATCCATTTCATCAAAGCTTTGTCTATTCTCATCTATCTTTCAAATGTTGGTTACTCTCTATATATCTGTCCCTGATTTTTTTCTTCTTATTCTTTGTTCTATCTGGGTATGATTCACTTCTGGGAATGTTATTCACTTCTTAGAATGTTATTTCCACCTATAAGAGCTATAGGAGTCTGTATGGATGCATCCAAAGTATTCCATGTGCATCATACAGACCTTCATACAGTGAACATGCCTAAAGTAGGCACTGAAAAAGGTGAACATTACCAAAGTAGCGGTCATCTTATACAAACATTAGTCGAGGGAAATGCTAAGGGAATACTTAGAACATAACTGCTAAATAACTGAGTATTTGAAAGACTGTTACATGAACGATGAACTGTATCATTTTTTTATGTTACATGGAAATAGTAGAGTTTTGCATGAGGAAAGAAACTTAAGTTTTAAAAATTTCCCTATTGGATACAATTACTTAGAAATGTTTAGTTTTAGCAGTGTTGGGTTAAATTCTTCAACTTCTGTTCATTTCACATTTATTTCTATTTATTTCTCTCATGAAAATGAGAGAATCAGTCAGGTGCTCTCTAAAGAATTTTGCAGCTCTAAATTCTATGATCTTTAATTTCTAGAGTATGCTTTAAAATTTAAATTTCTTGTTAACTTTGCTTGATATTTGAATACTTTGAAGTTTTCAGTTCTCTTACTGACAAGAAAAGTTCATTGGTTTTGAATTTGAAAAGGACTGCTTGCTCTGTATAAGTGAGTGAAAGTGAAAGTCACTCAGTCATGTCCGACTTTTTGCGACACCATAGACTATACAGTCCATAGAATTCTCCAGGCCAGAATACTGGAGTGGGTAGCCTTTCCTTTCTCCAGGGCATCTTCCCAATCCAGGGATCAAACCCAAGTTTCCCGCATTGCAGGCAGATTCTTTATCAGCTGAGCCACAAGGGAAGCCCAGGAATACTGGAGTGCGTAGCTTATCCCTTCTCCAGCAGCTTTTCCCGACCCAGGATTCAAACTGGTGTCACCTGCATTGCAGGCAGATTCTTTACCAACTGAGCTATCAGGGAAGCCCTCTGTGTAAGTGAAGGGTTTAAAAAATGTCCTATTAATGATTCATGCTTCTTGAAAACCATGAAAAATTATCCTTTACCTTTCTTGGGGAAGAAAGAAATTTGAAGTAGAAAAGATGTGCCAAAATATCATCAAATATAAATTTTTTATGGAAAGGGTATATCTGGCTTTGTTATTTTGAGATGTAAAATTAGGTCATACTTGGTTAGCATTGACAGAGGTACATCCTGTCTGGATATTCCAAAAGTATGGCATTTCTCCTCGGGTTCTCCTCCCAAGTTCCATAGGGTTACTTAGACTAAACGCTTTAATCGGTCCTTAATATCTCTAACCAGTTGCCACCTTCAGTGAGAATTAATGGGACTTCAGAGTCACTAATTCATTCTTTCCTCCAATTCTACTTAATGCCTATTATTAACTGCTGGCTCAGTGGTAAAGAATCTGCCTGCCAACACAGGAGACGCAGGTTTGATCCCTCGGTCAGGAAGATCCCCTGGAGAAGGAAACAGCAACCCATTCCAGTATTCTTGCCTGGGAAATCCCATGGACAGAAGAGTCTGGTAGGCTACATTCCATGCAGTTGCAAAGGAGTTGGACCTGACTTGGGAACTAAACAGCAACAACAAAGATACTACTCTAGGTACAAGTAATATAGCAGTGAAAAAAGAGATAAAATATGGACCTTATAAACTAGATATCTCCCTCAACAACTGTTTAACTCTAGAAAACTTAACATATTAGTCTCAGTATCTTCTACCACCAAGTAGAAATCTCTTGGCATCCAGGGAGTTGGGTGATGCAAGCTGCACTGGAGTTTGTGACTACTCACTATTATTTGGAGCAAGGCCCTGTCCACCAAAGTTTTTGATCCTTCCTGGTTTATCTGTACAGGTTAATCCAGTCAGCTACACAGCTTCCTTCTCCACATATATGCATACCAAAATCAGCCTTGAGACTTGAGTGTATACTTCAAGTTTTCCTCGCATAGAGTAGGCTCTCTAGTACCTAAGTGACTCTGTCAGAAAGGTGTTTAGTGTCATTCACATGATGGATGTCAAACCATCAATACACATACACACGCACACACACACACACGCACACACACACACACGCACACACACACACACCCACACACCCACACCCACACCCGCACACACGCAGAATAATCTGGTGGCTGCAGCTGAGTCTGGAAAAGGGTCCAAACTCTCCTCCCATGGAGTTTCCTTTCAACAGAGAATGGAAGTGGGAAGCCTAATGCATTCCTGCTTGTCTTCATTTAGGGTACCATACGCCTTCAGAAATTATTTAATGACTTTACATCTCAAAGCAAAAGGATTTGGGTGCAGCTTCCCTTCTTCCTAAAATGCTCTCATGATCCTATATAAATGAGAGGATGAAAACAGATGCCCCCTAATGTCACTTTTCACCATCATCTTAGCTCTATGGTTTTGTATTGCCCCAATAATTTTTTTATTCTCTTGACTTAGAATTGGGTACTTGTGCTCCACATAATTACAAAACCACACAAGTGAATCTTTCTAGAAAATGAAGTCAACCTTATTAAGGTAAATTGATCAGTGCCGGCGATGGAATGAAACACCAACACTGCAGAGTGGTTTAAATCTTTATATTTTAACACTTGCTTCTTACAGCTGCTTTATTTTATATCCCTTGCACAACAACCTACAGGGCAAGCTGCCAAGCACTACGATTCAGAGACTATACAGTGCGCAGGCGCAGGGCGAGATAACCTTTACTTTGACTTATTTACTGCAGCTAAGACTTTGTTTTGGGGAACTTCCTTATCAACTTAGAATCCGTTTTGTCCCAAGGTCTGTTCCTTTTGAGGAATCAGAGAAACATCCTTGTGTGCAAGCAATGTTCTTTTCCCATGGGAACAAACAGGATTCTTAGCTGAACATCTCGTTTGCAAGAATGTTCAGCCTTGGTTGAGAGTCTCGTTTGCAAGCACTTCTCAACCTTCTTTAAACCTAGTTCCCTACAGATCAGGTCACATCTGGGTATAGACAGTTGTCAACAAGTTAAAAAAGGAAGTTCCATCTTTATGTTCCACTAGGTACCAGGCAGCAGTGTTCTTATAGCCCTCCCTCCTCCTCTTCTCTCGGTTGCCTCCATAGCCTCAGTTTATAGCATTTTCCATTTTTCATGGCTGCTTTCACATCATTGAAATGTTTTCACTGAATACAGAGTTAGGAAGAGACACTCCCAACTAGTTCTGGCAAATTGACATAAGCCCCAGTTTCAACACACCATTGTTGTCAGGTCATATGTGGTAAAGTCATGGGCTTCATCTAAAATATCCCATAAATTTTTTTTTAAAATAAGAAGTTTGGTTTCTATACGTAGTATGCTGCTGCTGCTAAGTCACTTCAGTCGTGTCCGACTCTGTGCGACCCCAGAGACGGCAGCCTACCAGGCTCCCCCGTCCCTGGGATTCTCCAGGTAAGAACACTGGAATAGGTTGCCATTTCCTTCTCTAATGCATGAAAGTGAAAAGTGAAAGTGAAGTCGCTCAGTCGTGTCCGACTCTTCACTACCCCGTGGAGTGCAGCCTCTGCCCATGGGATTTTCCAGGCAAGAGTACTGTAGTGGGGTGCCATTGCCTTCTCTGATATGTAGTATAGGTATATATTTATTCATGAGCAATGAATAAAGCATTTAATGAATAAAGTGTTCATTAAGCAATGGATATATAAAGAAATAAAAATTCTGTTTACTTCCTGATAAAAACAAGTTACATATGTCTCTGGACCCTCTCTGTGCTTGTGCCTCCCTTCACAAGACATGCTATCTATGTTTCACTTAGCAATACACATCCTATCTTCCTCAAAGTTCTCTCTCCTCTGAGCTAGTTTTTAAAGTTTCTAGCCTACTTCAGCATAAAATTCTTTAAAAATGAGTTTGAATTTGTTGTCATCTATTTATTCAGCACTTACTGAGCTTTTAATATGCCAGGTACTAGGAATGAGAACGATTGTACAGACCTTATTACTGCCTCTAGAGCCTATCATAGGCATTATGTACCTGATTATACAATTAGTTATTTAACTGAATTTTTGAAAAATGTTATAAGGAAATATAAGGTGCTCATAGAATATATGGGCTTCCCCAGTGGCTCAGTGGTAAAGAGTACACCTGCAATGCAGGGGAGGCAGGTGATGCGAGTTAGGTCCCTGGGTTGGAAAGATCCCCTAGAGGAGGGCATGGAAACCAACTCCAGTATTCTTGCCAGGAAAATCCCATGGACAGAGGAGCCTGGTGGGCTACAGTCCATGGGATCTCCAAGAGTCAGACACAACTGAAGTGACAGCACCCACACAGGCATGCATGCATAGAGTGTATACTGGGGATGGCATGTGATAAAATTAGACATATTTGATACATATGGTTACATGGTGGCATAAGAGGAAAAAACCCACAAGCTTTCTTGTGGAAAGAAGTAGGGAAAAAAGCAAAAGCTTTCTCTAAGTCTTTTTTGTATCACATATGCCAGTGTCCCAAAAGTCAAAATAAGGTACATGGCCAAGCCAGGATTCAAGGATTAGAAGAACAGATTCTACTATTTGATGGGAGAATCTCCTAAAATACTGTGGCCATTAAAAAAAAAATCTGCAACACTATTTCCATTTGTAAACTTCTGTGTAGAAATGTTAAAAGTGTTTTCCTCTTTGCTTTCAGATGTTTTAATTTTTTCTTTCCTTCAGTTTCACAGTTTGAGTTCCATCAACTGTCTTCATGGAAATCTTTTTTTCTTCAAAAAGTCTTCAGTTTTTCCAGGCAACCCTTCTGTCTTTAATTACCACAATTCTCAGAATGAGCCACTTTCTACATATGTACATGTCTTTCAGATTAATACAAGACAAGTCTAAATCTGGAAAATTTTACAGTTTTACTTTTTTGCTCAGTTCAGTTCAGCTCAGTCGCTCACTCGTGTCTGACTCTTTGTGACCCCATGAATTGCAGCACGCCAGGCCTCCCTGTCCATCACCAATTCCCGGAGTTCACCCAAACTCATGTCCATTGAGTCGGTGATACCATCCAGCCATTTCATCATCTGTCGTCCCCTTCTCCTCCTGCCCACAATCCCTCCCAGCATCAGAGTCTTTTCCAATGAGTCAACTCTTCGCATGAGGTGGCCAAAGTACTGGAGTTTCAGCTTTAGCATCATTCCTTCCAAAGAAATCCCAGGGCTGATCTTCAGAATGGACTGGTTGGATCTCCTTGCAGTCCAAGGGACTCTCAAGAGTCTTCTCCAACACCACAGTTCAAAAGCATCAATTCTTTGGCACTCAGCTTTCTTCACAGTCCAACTCTCACATCCATACATGACTACTGGAAAAACCATAGCCTTGACTAAACAGACCTTTGTTGGCAAAGTAATATCTCTGCTTTTCAATATGCTCTCTAGTTTGGTCATAACTTTTCTTCCAAGGAGTAAGCGTCTTTTAATTTCCTGGCTGCAATCACCATCTGCAGTGATTTTAAAGCCCAGAAAAATAAATTCTGACACTGTTTCCACTGTTTCCCCATCTATATTCCATGAAGTGATGGGACTGGATGCCATGATCTTCGTTTTCTGAATGGTGAGCTTTAAGCCAACTTTTTCACTCTCCTCTTTCACTTTCATCAAGAGGCTTTTTAGGTCTTCACGTTCTGCCATAGGTGGTGTCATCTGCATATCTGAGGTTATTGATATTTCTCCTGGCAATCTTGATTCCAGCTTGTGCTTCTTCCAGCCCAGCATTTCCCATGATGTACTCTGCATGTAAGTAAAATAAGCAGGGTGACAATATACAGCCTTGACATACTCCTTTTCCTATTTGGAACCAGTCTGTTGTTCCATGTCCAGTTCTAACTGTTGCTTCCTGACCTGCATACAGGTTTCTCAAGAGGCAGGTCGGGTGGTCTGGTATTCCCATCTCTTTCAGAATTTTCCACAGTTTATTGTGATCCACACAGTCAAAGGCTTTGGCGTTGTCAATAAAGCAGAAATAGATGTTTTTCTGGAACTCTCTCTCTCTTTCCATGATCCAGAGGATGTTGGCAATTTGATCTCTGGTTCCTCTGCCTTTTCTAAAACCAGCTTGAACATCTGGAAGTTCACGGTTCACATATTGCTGAAGCCTGCCTTGGAGAATTTTGAGGATTACTTTCCTAGCGTGTGAGATGAGTGCAATTGTGCGGTAGTCCGAGCATTCTTTGGCATTGCCTTTCTTGGGGACTGGAATGAAAACGGACCTTTTCCAGTCCTGTGGCCACTGCTGAGTTTTCCAAATTTGCTGGCATATTGAGTGCAGCACTTTCACAGCATCACCTTTCAGGATTTGAAATAGCTCAACTGGAATTCCATCACCTCCACTAGCTTTGTTCCTAGTGATGCTTTCTAAGGCCCACTTGACTTCACATTCCAGGATGGCTGGCTCTAGGTGAGTGATCACACCATCGTGATTATCTGGGTCATGAAGATCTTTTTTGTACAGTTCTTCTGTGTATTCTTGCCATCTCTTCTTATGTCTTCTGCTTCTGTCAGGTCCATACCATTTCTGTCCTTTATCGAGCCCATCTTTGCATGAAGTGTTCCCTTGGTATCTCTAATTTTCTTGAAGAGATGCCTAGTCTTTCCCATTCTGTTGTTTTCCTCTATTTCTTTGCATTGATCGCTGAGGAAGGCTTTCCTAACTCTCCTTCCTATTCTTTGGAACTCTGCATTCAGATGCTTATATCTTTCCTTCTTTCCTTTGCTTTTCGCTTCTCTTCTTTTCACAGCTATTTGTAAGGCCTCCTCAGACAGCCATTTTGCTTTTTTGCATTTCTTTTCCATGGGGATGGTCTTGATCCCTATCTCCTGTGCAATGTCATGAACCTCCGTCCATAGTTCATCAGGCACTCTATCAGATCTAGTCCCTTAAATCTATTTCTCACTTCCACTGTATAATCATAAGGGGTTTTATTTAGATCATACCTGAATGGTCTAGTGGTTTTCCCCACTTTCTTCAATTTAAGTTTGAATTTGGCAATAAGGAGTTCATGATCTGAGCCGTAGTCAGCCTGTCTTGTTTTTGCTGACTCTATAGAGTTTCTCCATCTTTAGCTACAAAGAATATAATCAATCTGATTTCAGTGTTGACCATCTGGTGATGTCCATGTGTAGAGTCTTCTCTTGTCTTGTTGGAAGAGGGTGTTTGCTATGAACAGTGAGTTCTCTTGGCAAAACTCTATTAGCCTTTGCTCACTTCATTCCGTGTGCCAAGGCCAAATTTGCCTGTTACTCCAGGTGTTTCTTGTCTTCCTACTTTTGCATTCCGGTCTCCTATAATGAAAAGGACGTCTTTTTTGGGTGTTCATTTTAAAAAGTCTTGTAGGTCTTCATAGAACCGTTCAGCTTCTTCAGCATTGCTGGTTGGGGCATAGACTTGGATTACTGTGACAGCTCATATCCTACCAATTTCCCTGAAGCAAAGTGTCAAGGCTAATATTTAGTCAAAATGAGGTTAGGAGATCAGGAGCACAATCTTGTCTTTTGCATTCATTTTTTAAAGTATCCCAGAACACATGTTGATCTCTTTTCCTTGTAAAATAAAATAGCAAAACATGAATATTTGAAAATAATAGTGAAATTGCAAGCTTTTGTAATTACAAAAATGCATGCTTTATCTCACCTTACTTTTCTCCTGCTGTAACATGCACCTCACATTATTCCCCAAAAGTGTTCTTCTATTTTTGTGTGATTTATCTTGTTTCTCTGGATTTCCCACTCCTCCATTTCCCATTCTCTAGTTTAATACTCAAGTCCTTCTCCATGAAACTTTCCTTGATTGCTCAGGTTACCTTTGATTTCACTTTGTTATGAACTCCTACAGCATTTAATGCGTGATACAACACAAGAATATTAGCTTTAATACAGATTTTTTTTCTACTTTTTATTTGTTTGATTGCTTGCTATTTTCTTTTCTGGCATTTGATTTTTGAGCAATTGGATGACTGTCTTTTTCTTTAAGTGCAGGGATCATATCCTATAAGCATTTCTTATTATTCCTGTTTCTTGACTGATTTTGACTAGATTCCCTTTGAGCACCCTAAACATCCAACATCAAGCTCTCTTACAATCTATCAAAATGGGAAATTCTCTTTTTTTTTTCCTTAGAAAATACATGTTATGAATACTAATAGTGAGGCTTATTATCCTCCAAGATAAAAGCTAACATTGATATCTCAAGGTACAAAGTAATGTAGTTGTTATGTTTTGCTCAAGATAGTGTTATAAACGTATAAGAGATAGTATATTTTAAAATATCCCACAGTATCTTCTAAACTAGTAAACCTCAAACTGTGATTTCTTTGATGAACAACTTTAGCACATTCAAGATTTTTATTTTCTGTATACATAGTAACAGTCACGTGGTCTTTGGTCTTGTAATCGTTACATATATGGTCTTAGCCTCAGGTGACTGTGACTAACATTGGTGTGGCTTATTAATTCTTTCAGCAAAATAGCACAAGAAACAACAGTGCAGTAGTGGTAAGTAGCCTAATAGTATCTCTTTGCAATGTACACATATACACACTCACTTAACACCCTCTTGGTTTCTTTTCTTGCTCTCTATAGCTCTAATCTCAGAAGAGAATTTCTGTTGGACTTACAGCTCTTTGATGTGCTATGATAAATGATGCCTTGTTGTGTTTTCTGATTCTTTTAGAGTATCCATGGAATTAAAGATCACATGCTTATTCAGCTTAATGTACTTGACCTTTCTCCATGATTGACATGTCTAAATAAATGGCTGTAGCAACTCAGTAATTATGCACCAGCTGTGTTATATTCATTTCACAGAAAAAACACACAGTTCTCTTCAAGAGTAGATAGCTTGACCCCTTTCCTGCCAGCTAAATAAAGCAGAGTAGTTAATTAGTATTATTATGAATCATAGTAGGATTCCTTTCCATCCCCAAATGCATCTCTTTTCTGAAAGCATTTTGTAAACACTCAGTATACTATGACCACGGACACATAAAGTGTTGTTTCAGTACTGGTATTTCTTACATAATGAAAATATTTACAATAATTCTGGACCTGCTCAATATTCCACACAATATAAGGGTCAGAAATCCAGGATTCGTTAACAAGATTTGTGTTCAGAAAGCAGTATTACCTTTAATGAACCCTTTGTTTTTCTAATGGGGAAACTATTTTCCCTCAACTGACATACAAGTAAATTTCAAATAAATTCTTGTGTTCAGTGCTTATTTCTTTTAATAGCAGTGTTGCGTTCTCACTTCTTTAAAATATATTCATATCTAAATTTTTATTAAATTGGGTTTTTTAACATTATGTAAAATTAATTCTTATTGACCATTTTGATGAATTTAAGAAATGCTCATTGGAAACAATTCCTTTTTAAAATAAAATTCTGGACTTTATCATAAAATAAAAATTGTTCTGTATCTAATCTTGAAAAATAATTCTAGTTATGTTTAATAAGTCATTTCAGAACCATGTCATTTATCACTAAGTTTCTTGAATTCTTTATCTTCTTAAGTGGTATCTATTAAATTTTGAATATAATATTGTAGGAAATTTTTATGATAACATTAACCTTGAAATGTTGCTTGTATATGTTTTTCTACAGAGTGTAAGGTGTTTCTCTAATTTCTTAGGCCAGGCTTTATATAGTTAGGATTAGAAAAGTTGGCAATATATCGAAAAGCTGGAAGACAATGAAATAAGACAGAAAATTTGTCTTCCTCTTTCTTTAAGCCATTGAGAGTGAGTAGCATGAAGCGAGAAGGGAACTAACCCGTGTCTACCGTGTGATACAACATGTTCAGTATACCAGTTATATTATCTCACATAATCTTTGTAGAAAATCTCCTAAATCTATTGGTAAATTTTTAGTGCATATAATATTTAATTCATCCTAAAATCAAGCACAACATTTCTGTATCAAAGGAGGACTATTATTATTTATCAGCAGTAACCACATTTGTTCTTCACACCCCATTCTTCCCCTTCAGCATAATGAGATGAGAACCAGATGGTAATATGCATAGAAGGGGAGCCCCAAAATTATGAGTCTGGAAATTTATATAGGAACTACTATACAACAGTCTTTTTCCACCTTGAGAGGCAGATACATCTTTTCTACCTTATGTAAAAAAATCTCAGGGAAGATAAGGGTAAGATCCCCAGTTTAAACCCTTTGGAATACAAACCAGTAGCTCTTGGACTTTTATTATCTTTTGAAATGTAAACATATAAACCTGGGAGATAAGTGTCTATATCTCTTTGAAGGTCTCTATTTTTTAGCCAATCTTTAACTTTCAAAATTTACCCTTTAACCTAGGTTTCACTTTATTTGGTATATAAGTCTCTAACCATACAGATAATATTTTCTCTATTTCATAGCCATGAATTATGGCAATTTCAGTATATCTGCACTGAAATATGTGGCCATTAACTTTGTTTCTATTCTTTTTTAGTGTGTTTAGTAGCATAATGCATCATTTTGTCTGTTATCTATGCATTTTACTAAAAATGAAAAGATTTATATGTGCAATAAAAAATTTTTAAGCATTAGAAACTATTGAGCACCATTCTAGATACTTGGGATACATCAGTGAACAAATTAGAGATCCCTGCTCTTCTGAAATTTAAAAACTTTCAGAAGAAACTAGAAATTCAACACTAAACATTTATTATGCTTATGTAAATAACTTAGTATAGAAAGTTCCTGGGTGGTAGTGAGAATGCCAAGGAAGCCAGTGTGGCTGGAGTGGAGTGATGAGGGAATCAGCAGAGGAGGCGATGGAAGAGCTGGCAGGAATGGGGAAATCTCAGGGGATGTGCGGATCTCAGAGGGTCTCATAGAGCGTTAGAGAAACCTTGGCCTTTTCTCTGAGTGAAACAGGTTAGCAGAAGATTTAGCTGAGGAATGACATAATCTAACCTGCCTTTTAAGAGGGCTACATTAGCTGCTGCATTTAGAAGAGATTGTAGGGGTTAAAGGTAGACTCAAGAAGACCTGTCTGGAGGCTAATGCAGTAATTCTGGTTGGGTGTCATGTGGCCTGACCAGAGCAGTGAAATGAAATAATAAGCAGACAAATTTTGGATATATTTTGAAAGTTGTCCCAACAGATTTTCCAGTGGATTTGGTTGTAAGCTTAAGAAGAGAGGTAAAAAATGATTCCAAGGTTTTTGTCCTGAGCAACTTGACAAATGTTTTCTCATTGACTGAGATAGACAAGATTCTGGGGGAACAGTTTGTTTGGGGAGTTGGGTTGGGATAGATTAGGAGTTTAGTCATGAACATGTTGATCTTGAGATGTCTTTTAGACATGCAGTGGAGGTATCAGGTAAGCAGTTGGATATGCTAGTTTGGAGTTTGGGAAAGAAGTTTGAGCTGGAGATAGAAAATTGGGAGCTGCTCACATAAGGTTGTATTAGCGGCAGATTGAGGCTTTGTGTGTCCTGAAGCTTAAGCAATTTTGAGGATTCTCTAAGAGAAAGAATTCAAAATTTGAATTCAAATTACATACAAAGGTGAATATTTATAATGAGAAAAATCAAAACACTTATTTGGAAACTGATAAGCAATGCAAAATCATAACATTTGGAGAAATGGCATAATATTTTTAATAACTGCCTGACATACCTCTGCTCAATGGACATGAGTTTGAGCAAACTCTGAGATAGAGTGATAGGAAAGCCTGGTGTGTTATAGTTCATGGAGTTGCAAAGAGTCAGACATGGCTTAGTGACTGAACAATGGCAACAACGTATATCTGTAATACTTTTCTTCCAATATTCTTGAACTTGAATGTCAAATATTTTAAAACATTATTTTCTGTAGAGAATATGGAAAGTTAAATCAGTCTTTATCATGATTAATTAAAATTTAATTTTTACTAGTGATAGTCTAGAAAGATTTCTTTCATCTTTACAACTTATTTACAATTTTACGAAAATTTTCAGGGTTGTCTTAAAGTTTAAAACTTCTATGAAGCTTCTTGCATATATAACCTGAAATATTTGGAAGAATTTTCCAAAGACTAACTCTGACTCTATGCTGTTGAAACCATGCTTCTTTTCTGTTGACCACATGCTTCCAATACTAGGCAGATTATGATACCTCTGCATATTATGACACCATTTCAGCCCCGAACATTCGTGTCACAATGTAGTACAATGAGTACTAAGCCACTGGAAACTATTCCTACTTTAGGATAGTCGGGATAGCTAACTAATGATTTAC
Organism: Capra hircus; assembly: GCF_001704415.2. Lineage (NCBI taxonomy): Eukaryota > Metazoa > Chordata > Mammalia > Artiodactyla > Bovidae > Capra > Capra hircus. Next base: position 101,504,142 of record NC_030809.1, read on the forward strand.
TCATATCTGGAAGTGATTGTGAATCACATAAATATGTTCATTTAAACCCAACCTAAATATATCTCCAACTCTATTTCCTCTTGTTATGGTTGTTTAGTTGCTAAGTCATGTCCAGCTCTTTTTGTAGTCCCATGGACGGTAGCCTGCCAGGCTCCTCTGTTTGTGGGATTTTCCAAGCAAGAATACTGGAGTGGATTGCCATATCCTTCTCCTGGACATCTTCCCTACTAGGGATTGGACCCGTGTCTTCTGCATTGGCATATGGATTCTTTACCACTGAGCCACCAGGGAAGCCCCTATTTCCTCTTAGTTTCCCCAAAATGTTTCCAGATACACAATGCCTCCCCCTCACCCCACCGCATTGTGAAGGTATTTTATATTTACAAATTTTCCTAAAATATATGACCGTGAGAACACAATTTTTTTTTTAAATTAAAAGACTTCACTTTTCAGAGCAGTTTTAGGTCTGGGGAGATTATACAGAAAATACAGAGTTCCCATCTGCTCTTTCTCTCCCCTGCACACAGTTTTCCTATTATTAACATTTTGCATTAGTGCAGTACATTTGTTACAAATGATAAACCAATATCAATAGATTATTATTAACTAAATCTCATAGTTGACATTTGGATTTACTCTTTGTTTTGTATATTTCTGTGGGTTTTGGGAAGTATACAATATTACATATACATCATTACAGTATCATCCAAGATAGTATCACTTCTGTAAAAATGCCTGATACTCTACCTCTTCATCCCTAATCCCGCTCCCTGAACCCCTGGAATCTCTGACATTTTTAACTGTCTCTATGGTTTTACCATTTCCAGAATGTCATATACAGGTTAACATCTTAGAGTATGTTGCTTTTTCACTGACTTCTTTCACTCAGCAATATGAATTTAAGTTTCCTCTGTGTCTTTGTTGTTGCTGATACTCCATTGCATGGGTGTACCACAGTTTGTTTATTCACTCACCTAGTAAAGGACGGAGAAGGCAATGGCACCCGACTCTAGTACTATTGCCTGGAAGATCCCATGGACAGAAGAGCCTGGTAGGCTGCAGTCCATGGGGTCACTAGGAGTCGGACACAACTGAGAGACTTCACTTTCACTTTTCTCTTTCATGCACTGGAGAAGGAAATGGCACCCCACTCCAGTGTTCTTGCCTGTAGAATCCCAGGAACGGGGGAGCCTGGGGGGCTGCCGTCTATGGGGTCGCACAGAGTTGGACATGACTGAAGCAGCTTAGCAGCAGCAGCAGCAGCAGTAAAGGACATCTTGGTTGTTTCCCGGTTTTTGATGATTATAAAAAAAGCTGCTATAACAATTTGTGTGCACGCTTTTGCATGGGCATTAGTTTTCAACTCATAGTGTCAAATGGCTAGTGAGTAAATTAGCACTTAGATTAGGATCTAGACACAGACTTTACACCTTTCACAAAAATTAACCCCAAATGGATCATTTACCTAAATGTAAAATAAAATTATACAACTTCTAGAAGATAACATAGGAGAAAATCTAGGTGACCTTGAGCTTGGAGGTGACTTCTTATATGCAACAACAAAAAGCACAATCCATGGAAAAATCTTGATAAATTAGACTTCTTTACAATGAAAGCTTCTACTCTGTGAAAGACACTGTTACGGGATTGAAAAGACAAGCTGCAGACAGGAGAATCCACTTGCAGAAGGGAACTGATAAAGGACTGTGGCCCCAAGTATACAAAAAACTCTTAAAATTCAACAATAAGAAAATAATCCAGTTACAAAATAGGGAAGGATCTGAAGAGAAATTTCAGCAGAGAAGATATATAGATGGTAAATACGCATATAAAAAGAGGCTCAACATCATATGTCATTAGGGAATTGCAAGTTAAAGCAATTAGATACCATTACACATCTATCAGAATGGCTAAAATCCAGAACGTTGACATCAGCAAATGTTGGCGAGGATGTGGTGCAACAGGATCTCTCATTCTTTGCTCACTGGAATGAAAACTGGTACAACTACTTTGGAAGATAGTCTGGTAGTTTCTAATGAAGGTAAGCCTAAGTTTACCATATAATCCATCAATTAAACTAATAGTGAAAAAACGAAATGAGTCTTTTCTTTTTAACCAACCCTGTAGGATTCTGTGTCAGGAAATTCCTTCAGAGTGTTCTTTCTTTTCTGAACTAAAATGTTAGGTCAGCTCTGTGTCTTGGCATCCTCTTCTTATCTGAATATATTTGGATATAGTTTCAGATTGTTTATTTCAGCCTTGACTTGGCGACTTCTTAGGATGTTACTTCTGGCAATTGCCCATGATGTTCACATTCTACTAACAAAGGCAATATTCATTACCCTCAACCACGCCCTCTGGACTGGCCGGTCAGGTCCACGATTCTCCTTATCTTTGTCTTTCTGGTAATCAGTTCAGTTCAGTTCAGTTTCTCAGTTGTGTCCAACTCTTTGCGACCCCATGGACTGTCTGGTAATGGTTTTCTTGATTAACAATTGTTAGAAACCTTTTCAACCTTTAAGGCTTAGCTCTAGGAAATAGTCACTGTCTAAACTTACACAACTTTTATTCATTTCCCTATCCACTGAAACTGCTCTCAAGAAAGTTACAGATAAACATTAATTTCCAAATGTAATAGCTAATTTTTAGTCAATTTTGTTTGACTCCTTTATAGCATATAAGCTGGTAACTCTCACCTTCTTAAAACTCTTTTTCTTTGGTTTCTTTTAAAATTTTTTAAATTGTGAGCTGAAGCATACATATGGAAAAGTGCACAAAGTTTAACAAATATTTTTAAAGCAAAAACTTGTATCATGAAACAGAACATTTTTAGCACCCAGAAGTTTTTCCTGTGGTAAGAAGCAAGCAAGTTTAATCTCCCATGTTTAATTTAATTGGAAATTCACTCTTCATTTTTTTAAATTGTTTCTTAAGTCTTTGATTTTTTTCTGTAACTCTTTAGTGTTAGTTTTATGCAAGTCTCAATCTTTGTTGCTTTATACCCTCTCCATGATTAATAGCCTTCAACTTACTAGCATAGAGGATTACAAAGTAGTGATGGCCAAGTAATTCAAAATTATTAATGTTAAATACCAATGTTTGTGACTTATTTTAAATATTTAACTTTGTGGTATGTCCTGTTATCTTGTAAGGTAAGTTCTCCTTCCTAGAGCTTCCTCAAAAGGTTTCTGTTATTTTCGTTTTAAATAATTCATTAAAATTTTATTTTTATATGTTTTAAAGCTACAGTCCATTTACAGTTATTACAGAATATTGGCTATATTCCCCGTGTTGTCCGATATATCTCTTAGCCTGTCTTATGTCCAGTAGTTTGTACCTTCCACTCCCTCTCTTCTATGTTCCCCCCACCATTGGTGACTGCTAGTTTGTTCTCTGTATCTGTGAATCCGCTTCTTTTTTCATTGTATTCACTAGTTTATTGTATTTTAGTTTCCACATATAAGAGATATCCTACAGTATTTGTCTTTCTCTGTCTGACTTATTTCACTTAGCACAACGCCTTCCAGATCCATCCATGTTGTTGCAAATGGCAAAATTTCATTTTTTTTAAATGGCTAAGTAGTATTTCATTGTGTGTGTATACATATACACACATACAGGGCTTCCCTGATGGCTCAGTGATAAGAAATTAACCTGTAATATAGGAGATGCATGAGAGGAGTCTTTGATCCCTTAGTCGGGAAGATCCCCTGGAAGAGGGCATGGAAACCCACTCCAGTGTTCTTGCTTGGAGAATCCCATGGACAGAGGAGCCTAGCAGGCTACAGTCCATAGGGTTGGAAAGAATTGGATATGACTGAAGTGACTGAACACACACACACAGATATATATCACAACTTTATCCATTCATCTGCTGATGGATACAGGTTGCTTTCATATCTTGGCAATTGTAAATAATGCTGGTTATTTTTATTAAAAGTTTTTTTGTATATATTTTAGATTGTTCCAGTTCTGTTAAAATAATGATGTTGGTAATTTTCAATTTTTTCAGTATGTAGATTAAATCATGTCTTTTTGAGGGGGTGGGTTCACATCTTCAAATTGTTTCTAATATATACATTCAGAGCAATATACCACATTTGTGAATGTTAGTTTTTATATAAACTGGAGAAGGCTGAAGCCAGCTGATTTGTAAGAATTAAATAATGTCTTATGTATATTTGCATCCCTGATACCCATCTCAATACCATTCAATAACTTGTTCATTTCAGTAAACATTTGCCAGGCATCTGTTATATGCTAGGCACTGTGTCAGGTGACGAAGATACAAAATAACTGACACATGGACCTTCCCCAGAGAAGATTCATAAGAAAACTACTTATAAGTAAATAACTACAATCAAGTGCTTTGACGTATGTGATTAAGCACCAGAGGATGCTAAGGGGAAAAATGGTCATGTATATTAAGACTGAGGGAGTATGAGAAGTCTCATACGTGGCATAATCCTTGAACTAAGACTTGGGAGATGAGTTAGGTATTCATCAGGAAAGACAAAGATATTTCATACACTTTGGAGAACAGTACCAACATTAAGTGAAAGAGAGACTTGAGAACACCTGGCAATTTAGGAATGAAAGGATACATGCTGCCTTATCCTGTGTGTGGCAGAGTGGAAGCCTAGAGAAATAGGCAGATGTCCGCTATTGTTTGGCTTTATAGATACTAAAAGCTTTATCCTTTAGGCAACAGAAAGAAATCAATGAGTCTAAAACAGGGGAGTAATGTAGTCAGATTTGCATTTTGGGAAAAAATGGCATCAGTATTCAGAATGGGACAAGATTGGAATTAGAGAAGAACATGCTAGGGAGAATGCTCTAATAGTCCTGGTGAGAGATGAGGGTCCAAATTAAGACAGTGACACCAGTGATATTGAGGAGAGAATGAATTAATGAGATGTATAGAGGACCTGGTTACAAACTGGATGTGCTTTGAGATGACTAGACAGATCTTGCATTTACTGATTTAGATGTTGGATAGATGATACTTGGGGGACAAAGTAAAGGATGAGTTCCATGGAATTTAACATGCTTATGGAAGGATATCTAATAGATGGTTATGTAAGTCTACAGTGTAAGAGAGAATTGGTGTCAAATCCTGGGGATCCCAATCTTGAATGAATAAATAGAAAGAGAGCCAGAAAAGGAAACTAATTTGAGCGAAAAAAGAAAAATAAAGGAGTAGGATGACCTAGATAAAGTTAAATCATAGAGAAGAGAATGGTCAATAGTATCAAGTGCCACAGATGGAAACAGTAGAGCCTAAAAATTCCACAGGATTTGACATTACTAGGATCTTGGTGAAATCTGTTTTAATTAGAGATAATGATCGTTTCACACACTTAACTGTGAAGGGAAGTGAACTGGTAAAATAACTGGTTAGTTAAGTGCAGGGAGAAAATAGAACAAAAAATTTTTAATGAAAAAAATATAATTATAAATTATGGGGAATAGACACAGGGGATTATTGTGATAGTTAATAAAATAATGGTGGTTATAAAATACTGTATAACCAAATACTTAGTATTGTAGATGTTTGATAGACCTATGCACCAAAGTACACTGCTAAGCTGCAAGCTTATCACATCATAAATACTCAAGAACCATTTGATGGATTGAATTGTATTGGGTTTCCAATAACAAGTAAATAATCATCTTCTGTGCCTTGGAATAATTCAAAGTTTAATTTGTATATTTACTTCTGATAAAGGTCATCGGACACTATTTATTGGAGTTCATGTGCCCCTGGGAGGAAGAAAAAGCCATCGACGTCACAGGCATCGTGGTCATAAACACAGAAAGAGAGACAGAGAGAGAGATTCAGGACTAGAGGATGGAAGGGAGTCACCTTCCTTTGGTAAGAATCTTCCTCTTTGTTTTAATTAAATTTATCATTGTAATATTATACTTGTTTAGACAATCCATAATTAGCAGTAATGCTTCATACTCATAAAATTGTTTATACCTTTATAAAAGATGTTGGGCAGATTGGGGAAAAGTGGGAGAGAGAATGTTTAATCTTTTTCTCTTGTGCATCTGTTTTGTAAAGGTGAGAATTAGCTTAGATTTGTGATTGAGGAAATACACTTAAGTAGTAGAATTTATTGTATTAATTCTTGATAATTTATACAAATAATAGTGCTTGCTCTAAGTAGTTTGAAAATCCAGACAGAAATGTCTTTGTCAAGTTCCCATTTAAACTACTGCTGATGCTCTCCAAATTTCACTCTTAAGATGTGAAATTTCTACTATTTTAAATGTTATTCTTTTGAAAGTGTACAGTTGACCTTTGAACAATACAGATTTGAAGTTAGAGTGTCTACTTGTACATGAATTTTTTTTTCAATAGTAAATACCACACCACTACATTGTTCGTGGTTGGTTGAATCCATGGATATGGAATCAGATAGGAGTGACCATAAATTATATATGAATTTTCAACTGGGAGGAAGGTCAGTTCCCCTAGTTCTCACATAGTTCATGGGTCAACTGTATACAGAATATCAAAGTACAGTGTTATGGAAGTTACTAGCAATTCCTGAGTGCTATGAGAGTCTGTGTATATGACATAATTAAGAACCTGACTTTCAGTTGTCTGGCCGTCCCACTTCCTATGACCTCCTTCACTGCGCCTTGTTCACTTACTCGCCTGTAGTCATGCCTCCTCTGAAGTCACTAAGGCATTCATTTTGCTCTCTGACCACAGCTTCTCTCATTTGCTTGTTCAACTACTTGGCCCCTCTCCTTTTTTTCTATCCATGTTACGTTTATTTCCTTATCCTACTCTGATTTCATGGCCAATTTTAGTAGTGCTTTTGCTAATATTCTAAATTACCTTAGCTTCCCTGTTTTAGTTTTATCCATACCTTCACCTCTACCTTAAAAACCATATTTATGTTGGGGCTCCTCCATGTGCCTACTTCCCCTGGTAGGCATGCTCGGCAAGATATAGTCATTCAACAGGCAGATTGTAGCAATTTATATTCATTACTCAAGTGGGAATTCCCCAGTGGTCCAGTGGTTAGAACTCAGCACTTTCTCTGTCAAGCTGGGTTTAATTCGTGGTCAGCACAGGTGTGCCCCCCCCCAAAAAAAATTGTTAGTAATGTCAACTTTCAACACTTTCTCCCAATTCTATTGCATTTTTTCAATTTTTGTAATAATTATTTTTCAATCTCCTTCATCCTTCTCTAACATCTCTTTTGTCACAGTCACTTAGCAGCCACTTTCTACTTCAAAAGGAAAATATGTCACCAGAAAAAATTCACTCACCTTCCCTCTCATGTAGACATAAACATATACCTATATCTGCAACTATGCTTTTCCACTTTAACAGTAAGGAAGTTTTCCTTTCAATTATGTTTATTTCCTATTCCCTTCCACCTGGAAATTTATACATTTTATAATCTAGTTGATTTCTTCTTCTCAACTGGATTATTCTTGTCATCTGTCCTTCCAACTGCCTCAAACCCACATTCCCCTGTCAGATTGTATTCAAATTTGAGAGTAAGTTAGCATATGAAGTTTGGGGTACAGTTTTACTTTTAATAATCTATAGGCATAGCTTCAGAGAAGGCAATGGCATCCCACTCCAGTACTCTTGCCTGAAAATTCCCATGGACGGAGGAGTCTGGTAGGTTGCAGTCCATGGGGTCGCTAAGAGTCGGACATGACTGAGCGACTTCACTTTCACTTTTCACTTTCATGCACTGGAGAAGGAAATGGCAACCCACTCCAGTGTTCTTGCCTGGAGAATCCCAGGGATGGCAGAGCCCAATGGGCTGCCATCTGTGGAGTCGCACAGAGTCGGACATGACTGAAGCGACTTAGCAGCAGGCATTGCTTTATTCAATACCTGGTTTTGCTAAGTGTTGCAGAGAAGTTTTTGGTCTCTATATTTTTTCATTTTTAAAATCTATTTCTTTTAAGCTTGAATGCTTATAGACAGTTTTTTTTTTTTTGCATTCTCTTATTTAAGAAAACTTGCTAAGATAGGCCTAATGGTGAATATATTATAAAGCCTTTACAGTCTGCACACACTGATGTATTCCATTTAGAGAACATTTTCTTGTCTTTTCTGATTTTTTTCCACTTACTTTGGTCTCTTCTTTGAGAATTATTAATACATCTGCATCTCGGATTTATGATATCTGCTCTTTGTCCTTTTTTTGTAGCTTGAAGTTAGTTTCTCATTATTCATTTGATTATCTGCAGTATCAGTTCTGCATTTTACTACTTCTATTAGGGGTTTTGATTTTGTTGTTGTATTTTTAGTTTTCTTGAGTTAATTTCTTATCTCATCTGATTTTTCTTTACATTTCCTCATGTCCTTTCCTAGATTTTTGTTTTCCTGCTTGATGAGCTTCCCTGGTGGCTCAGATAGTAAAGAATCTGCTTGGAATGTAGGAAACCCAGGTTTGATCCTTGAATTGGGAAGATCGCCCTGGATAAGGGAATGGCAACCCACTGCAGTATTCTTTTTTTTTTTTTTTTTTTTAATTATTTATTTTAGTTTTGGCTGCACTGAGTGAGTGAGGGCTACTCTTTGTTGTGGCTCACAGGCTTAATTGCTCTGCAGCATGTGGATTCTTCCCGGATCAGGGATCTAACCCGTGTCCCAGCAGGGTTGGCAGGCATATTCTTAACCACTGGACCATCAGGAAAGTCCCCACTCCAGTATTCTTGCCTGGAGAATCCCATGGACAGAGGAGCCTGACAGGCTACAGTCCATGGGGTCACAAAACGTGAAACACCACTGAACAACTAACACTCTTCTTGCCTGAGAGCCTGTGTTTTTAGTCCTTTTATGGTCTCCATTATTTCTGGACTTTTTCTTTTGATTCTGAAGCAGATAATTTTCAGAGGTATGATCTTCTTTGGGGTCATCAAGATTATTTTGACTTTCCATTGATTTGTAGTATTTTTACAGGCTCCCAGATTTTTTTTCTTTTTACTCGGCAAAGATATCCATACTATATATGTCCAGCTTTATCCTAAGAGTGATTACGGAGACAGTGCCCTCAGTGTGCTGTTTGTCTCCATTGCTGTGTATAGCTATGGGCATTAAAATTCCCCAGATATATTGTACTTATTCAGAGGTAGATTAATTGATAGTGGGGAGTATAAAGAAAGATACTCTGAGTCTCCTACACTAGCATGTTGGAAGGATGGTCATCTCTGAATCAGTGGGCAGAGAGTGGAGGTACGGAAATTTCTTCCACATTTTTAGAGTTTTTTGTTTCATGAAGTAGGGTCTGGGAGTATGACAAACACAAAGCTGGGTAGATTTCTCTTTCTCCAGCTCCATCTGTGTAGTTAGGAGAGGCTCCCTTGTAAACTCTAAGAATGGAATATCTGTTGGGATTAGCTTTCATGGTTACTTTGAGTTTTCATTCTCTTCTAATATTGGAGAAAATATATTCACATTATCTTAGAAGTGGTTAGTAAACAAACAAAAGTAAGCCTGTTTCCTGTAGTTGGATACATTATGTCAGTTTTTCTAGAACAGTGGCTCTCACCTTTAAAACCCAAGAATTTTAAAAACATTTTGATGGCCAAACCCCATACTGATCAGAATCTCTGTGGGTGGGGCATAGGTATTTTTAAAAGTACCTCAGGTGATTCAAAGCCAAGATTGAGATCCACTGTTCTAGATACTTTGCTATTCAAAGTGTGGTTTCATGAGCCAGCAATATTAACATCACATTTGAGCTTAGAAATATAGAATCTGATACCCATTCCTAGACCTATTGACTAGGAATCCATGCATTAACGACAACCTTAGGTAATTTTTATGCCAATTAAAATTAGACAGACTCTAGAATATTGCTTGTCAAATCTTGTTACATGTCAGAGTCACGTGAAGAGCTCTTAAAAAATATTGATGCTCAAAAACTTTTATATACTTAATTTTGGGTGTTTCTCTAGGCACTTGTATTTTTTAAAAAGTACCCAAGTGATTTAATATCCAGCAAGGATCAAGAGCCATTGATCTTAAGAGAGTCCTGCCTCTTTATTTGGTGAAACTTGGCAGTAAGTCAGGTGAGCCAGGGTCTCTCTCTGCTGTGTCAGCCGCTGTTTTGGGATGCCACCTGTTCCTTCCTCCCCCAACCATCTGATATCTTTTTGATATTGAGACCTAAGATGCGTTTTATCAGGGACAGATGTTTGGCACTCTGGTGATCTCTAAGCAGTAGAACTTCCTAGATTTCACGTTTTCTTCAGTTTCTTCAGGACTAATAATCTGCTTTTATTCCTATTCCACAGTCAGTTTAAATGCCTTGATAATTTAGTACTCAGCTACATGCTAAGACTGAAACCATGTTATGAACACCATTCGCTTGACTTGGGCTTTGATATTCAGCTTAGTGTGAATATACGTGATTACTATTCTGAAGGCTTCAAAGAAAATTTCTGACTACTTAAGAAATATTTATTTTACTTTAAAGATTTCCAAGAAAATCTTTTGAATGCATGCCTACAAGTGCTTTAAAATGATTAAAAGTTCAGCTTCCAAAGAGGTATGGGTTAGAGGAGAGTGTGAGGAAGAATCAGGTTCCTCTGGTGGGCTTCCAGAGGTTTTATATTGTAAATTGGAGTGTGTGTCTATGGAGACATGGAATAATTTGGACTCATATTTTTGGAGCAAGGATCAATTTAACAAAAAGATTTAGTATAAATGTATTTTGGCACTCCTAAAAATTTTGTTTCTCCAGTGTCTGAGAAACATCCAGAATCCCATTTTATTATATGACCCTGTCACATAAAGCGATGCTGTTAGGAACCTGTTTGTGTTAGTGCTGCATCCAGGGATAACTGAGCAGGCCTTACTGAAGCCAAAGAGCCTGCTCAAGTCACAGGCCTGGGATAGCTGGGTCTAGTCCACCAGGGCCCATAGCTGTAATGTGATTTCTAGTTAAGTCCAAAGACAGACCCAGCTTTTGGGCTGTGCAGTAATGGTGATGGTGATACTTTGAATATACAGAAAACTTTTTTTTTTCATTTTTTCTTCTTTTTTATATTCTACTTTTATCTTAATTTTACAAACCCTTGTGTTGAGGGCTGACTTTCAGTAGATCACAGTGAGTGAGCTGCTCTGCTATGAACAAAACCCTGACCCAGAAGCAGGTCATCTATGAATGGTTTAGCACCAGGTTGCCCATGAACACGGGGTGCCTGATGGGCGAGGGGGCGGTCACCTTTCTGGCCATGCCCTACAGAAAACTTTTGATTCTTAAAGTTAAATTCAACCTACTTTTGTTACTGCACTTAAACACAATTGTTTGTATAAGAATGTGATGATTGATTAATTTTTCTTCATACTGTAATCAATTTCCTTCTGACAGATAACTGCTAAAACTTTCCATCTTGTTATTTTTAATGTCATCTTTCATTCACCTAATATAATTTAAAATTATATTTTCAACTGGTAACATGGGTGAGTTGTTTAAAAATAAGTTTGAAGCGTAAGCTTAAAGTCAGTGAAAATATAAAAGATACTGAGGGAAATTCAGAACACTTTAATGTTAATTTGCTCCTCAGCTTCCCAACAAAGAATATAACAGGAATATGTACATTATTAGTTAGTGTATAAGCACTAGAAATGAATACTAAAGATATACACTTTATTAAATGCTTATTTAAAATATGGTACTCAAAGGTACTATGTGAATTAACACAACCCTGGAATTAGGCTTGGGATTTTTCTTTTCTTAGATGTTAAATTGTATACATGCTTTAGGAAAAATGAAGCAAATACAGAAAATATCTAAGTTCAAATCTGTTTATTGATGGCAATGGCTTTCTGTTCCTATTTAACTCGCAGCTGGCTGATAGATGAGAATATCAATTAGTTTTTTTTAAAAATAGTTTTAATAAAGTATAACACAAATATTTATAAATGTTAACACAGAAGTGCAAGTGTACAACTCAGTGGTTTATCACAGAGAAACATCTGTGTAACCATTAATTTGGCTAGTGCTCCAGAAACCCACTTTGTCCTCACTCCCAGTTACTACTCTCTCCCTTCTCCCCAAAAGGATCTCTAGTCTATCTTCTTACATTGACTGGGTGTCCTGCCTATTTTTTAATTCTTTATAAATTAAGTCATACAGGAGGTATATGTGTCTTGATCAGTTGCTCAACAGTGTGTTAGTGGGATTCAAAATGTTTTTGACTGTAGCTTTGGTTTATTTGGGCTTCCCTGGTGGCTCAGAGGTTAAAGCATCTGCCTGGAATGCGGGAGACCTGGGTTTGATCCCTGGGTCGAGAAGATCCCCTGGAGAAGGAAATGGCCACCCACTCCAGTACTCTTGCCTGGAGAATCCCATGGAGGGAGGAGCCTGGTAGGCTACAGTTCTTGGGGTCACAAAGAGTTGGACACGACTGAGCGACTTCACTTTCACTTTCACTTTGGTTTATTCATTTTTATTATGGCATAGTGTCATTCATTTGTAAATACCATGCCTTCTACTATTTATGGACATTTAGATCATGTAATTTTTGAAGATACTATGAAGAATGGTGCTGTGAACATATGTCTCTTGGCTCTTGGTGCATATATGCATTTCTCATACCTAAAATGAAATTATTTATTACTGAGTCATAGGATATGTGTATTTCAATTTTAGGAGATGATATCAGTTTCCAAAGTAGGGTGCATGTCTATACTTTCACCAGTAAAGTGTGAGAGCGTTTGTTGTTTACATTCTAATGAATACCTGACAATTTCGTTCTGTTAACATTAACCATCTGATCAGGAGCATAATGGTATATCATTGTCTTAATTTGCATTTCTTGATTACCAGTGAGGTTATGTAACTTAGCATTTGCCTTTTGGCCATTTGGATAGTCTCTTCTATGAAGTGCCTATTCAAATATTATGCTTGTTTTTTTTTAATTGCTTGTTTTTTCTTTTTGATTTGTGGAAGTTCTTTACATATTATGGATATAAGTCTTTTGTTTTCATATTTCAATCATCTTCCCACACTTGTGGCTTATACTTTCATTCTTTTAATGATACTGTCTTATGTATCTACATATTCCAGAAGAGGCTACTAAGAGGCTGAGACCCTTATTCACTAGCGTAGTTTTCTATATTTTGTAATTTATTTCCATTATAATTTTACTAAATACGGAAACAAATTCTTATCTTAATCTATTAGAGCCTTAGCTACAGTTTGTATTACAGTGATCTATGGACAGAGGAGCCTGGCGGGCTATATAGTCCCTGAGGTTGCAAAGAGTCGGGCATGACTGAGCATGCAGGTCAGGATGTTTTCAGTGGCTATCTTAAAAATAAATAAAATCACTATCAACATAAGAAAAATATTTATGCTTAAAAATTTTTTCTGATATTGATATTACTATAATTTACATGATTTATGTCATATAATTTTAAGTTGAATAGACATTTAAAAGGTCATTGAAGAACACATTTTGAACATTTGCTGTGTTGAAACATAATCTGAATCTCTTTTTAAGACATTATGGTGATAGGATGATCATAAAAAGATTTTTGTGAGCATAACCTAATATCTGAAAAATCATTTCTACTTTGAAGAATGAAAAGCCAGATACAAGAAGTTCTATTTATTTAAAACCCAAATAAAATATCTTTTGTCTAAGAATAAATTATCCTACTTTTTAAATTATTTCCTATGCTGTTATCATTGTGTCTTTGAGAAGTCTTTTATATATATGATACCCTACCTCAGACATTCAAAACCTCTTTATTCATAACTGTGAGGTTCTTATTTCTTCATATTATTTCATGGCTATGTTGTGATGAGTGATCCTCATGCTTTATTAGGGGAAACACTAAGAAGTCTTAAACATAAGGTTCCTGCACATAGTAGAGTTAGGGAGATTGGGTACATGGTAAATATTATAGATCCCCATATTACCGATGCAGAATAAACTGAAATAAGTCACTGAAAACAGTGATGAGAGAAATTGTTTCAAAAGCATGAGAAACATAATGCCAGTGTTGAGGCATGGCTGCTCTGGAATGTGATAAGTGAGTTAGTAGTTAAAATAGGCTGTTGTGAGATATGAAACTGCTATGTCTTGTCACATGGGTAGGTCTAATAGAAAAATATAATTGATTTCTTAGTGTAACTATAAAATTGCAATTTTTTCTCTTTTTTTGTAGCTATTTGAAATTCTGATTTAAGGGTGGTTTTTTTTTTTTTTGGTCCAGAGCAACCAGTCATAAAGGTAACAGGCTGTCTTGACTCTAATATTGGGTTTAGTATTTATTATTATCACCCAGATATTATGCTTTTAGGAAAAATATAATATTAGCATCTTGTTTCAGATAAACTAAATCATAAATGTATTTGCTATACTGTAATTTCCTTAAGGACATTCATGGGAATTCAGCAGCCTCATTTCAAAATCAACATTCATATTACATCTAGGAAATTGGCATCTTCTTTTGAATTAGTTAAGCTGGAGACTTTTCTATTGACTTAATTCTTATTCATTTTGCTATAAAATTTAGTTATCAAATTTCTTAAAATATTTGGTAATAAAACCAAATCTTACATATTAGCATTCTAAAAGAGAAATGTTTTGCCAATGCCTGAAGCAAATAAACTATGTAAATGTAGCTTCTTTTTCCTTTTTCTTATAATTTCTTGAATATATATCATTATATGTATGATACAGTGGTGCATATTGGTGGAAACAATTGAACAATTTGAAAACTGAGGAGCCCTACATTTTAAACCTTTATTTTTTAGAACAGTTTTAGGTTTATGTTAAAATTCACAGGAAGGTAGAAAGAATTCTCATATACTCATTGCTCCCATTCCTTGTGTCCCCTACTATTAATGTTGCTCACCAGAATGGTACATTTTTACCAAGGATGAACCTGTGTGGACACATCATACTCATGTCCAAAGCCATAGTTTACCTTAGGGCTCACTTTGGTGTTGTATATCTATGGGATTGAATAAATGTATAATGGCATATGTCTGTCATTTTAATATCATACAGAATGCTTTAATGCCCTAAAAATCCTCTATATTCAGTCCTTTCGTCCCACTCCCACTTCCAACAACCACTGACCTTTTTACTCTCACTGTAGTTTTCCAGAATGTCACATAGTTGAAATCATACAGAATGTAGCCTTTTCGGATTAGGTTCTTTCACCAACTAATACACATGTAAGATTCCTCCATGTCTTTTCATAGCTTAGTATCTCATTTACCTTTAGCATCGAATTATATTTTGTTGTCTGGATGAGTCATAACATATTTATCCATTCACCTACTGAAGGACATCTTGCTTTGTTTCAAGTTTTGGCAGTTATGAATAAAGCTGCTATAAACATCCATGCATAGAGTTTCTTTGGTAGGCATAAGTTTCAACTCCTTTGGGTAAATACCAAGTAGAGCAATTACTGGATCACGTACTAAAAGTATGGTTAGTTTTGTAAGAAGCTAAGTCATCTTCCAAAGCGGCCGTAAGGTTTTACATTTCCAGCAGCAGTGAATGAGAGTTTCTGTTGCTTCACATCCTTGCCGGGATTTGGTGTGGTTAGAATTATGGATTGGGGGCATTTTAATATGTGTATAATGTTATCTCGTTGTTCTGAATTTCCCTGATAACATATGATGTGGAGCATCTTTTCATATATTTATTTCCCATCTGTATATCTTCTTTGGTGAGTTACCCATTAAAATTGTTGACCTGGTTTTTAAAAAGAAGTTATTGGTTTTATTCAGTTCAGTTCAGTCATGTCCAACTCTTTGCGACCCTATGAACTGCAGCATGCCAGGCCTCCAGGTCTATCACCGACTCCTGAAGTTTACTCAAACTCATGTCCATTGAGTTGGTGATGCCATCCAACCATCTTATCCTCTGTCGTCCCCTTCTCCTCCTGCCTTCAGTCTTTCCCAGCATCAGGATCTTTTCCAAGGAGTCAGTTCTTCCCATCAGGTGGCCAGAGTATTGGAGTTTCAGCTTAAGCATCAGTCCTTCCGATGAATATTCAGGACTGATTTCCTTTAGGATGGATTGGCTGGATCTCCTTGCAGGCAAGGGACTCTCATATTGGTCTTATTAATGTTGAGTATTAAGATGTCTTTGTGTATTTTGGATACTAATCCTTTATCAGACGTGCCTTTTTCAAGTCTGTAGCTGTCTTCCAATTTTTTTGACATTGTCGTTCATTCATGGATAGTTATCTTTGGTGCTGTATCTAAAAAGGCACCACCATACTCAGGGTCATCTAGGTTTTCTCCTATGTTATCTTCTGAGGGTTTTATGTGTTTGTGTTTTACATGTAGATCTATGATCCATTTTTGGGACTTCCAGGTGGTACAGTGGTAAAGAATCCATCTGCCAATGCAGGAGGCTCAAGAGATGTGGGTTTGATCTTTGGGTGGGAGGATCCCCTAGAGGAGGAAATGGCAACCCACTCCACTCTCACTTGGAAAATCCCATGCACAGAGGAGCCTGGTGGGCTACAGTCCCTGGAGTTGCAAAAGAGTCAGACATGATTGAGTGCACATGTCACACACACACACACACACGCACACACCACACACACACACACACACACAAAATACGTTTTGAGTTTATTTTGGAAAAGTGTTGTACGGTCTGTGTCTAGATCTGTGTTTTTGCATGTGGATGCCCATTTGTTGAAGAAACTCTACTACCCTGGCTCCTTTGTCAAAAATCAGATGACTGTATTTACAGAATTCTATAGTTGGGCTCTTTATTCTGTTCCATTGGTCTCTTTGTCTGTTCTGCCATTATCACACTGTCCTGATTGTTGTAGCTCTATAGTAAGTCTTGAAGTTGTGGAATGTCAGTCCTCTAACTTTGTTCTGCTGCTGCTGCTAAGTCGCTTCAGTCGTGTCCAACTCTGTGCGACCCCATAGACTCCCACCAGACTCCCGCGTCCCTGGGATTCTCCAGGCAAGAACACTGGAGTGGGTTGCCATTTCCTTCTCCAATGCATGAAAATGAAAAGTGAAAGTAAAGTCGCTCAGTCATATCCACTCCTTCAATATTTTGTTGGCTATTCTGGGTCTTCTGCCTTTACCTTTCCATATAAGCTTTAGAATCAGTTTGTTGGTGTCCATAAAATAAGTTGACGGGATTTTGATTGGGATTGCATTAAATCTACAGATCAAGTTGGGAAGGACTGTCATCCTGTTAATATTGAGTCTTCTTATCTGTGACATAGATGTTCTAGCTCTTTCATTATGTTCATTGCATTTTCAGACTGAGTGATGTGTGTCCTTTTGAGTAGGTTATTGCTCAGACATAAAGAGATATTATATGAAAATGCTTGATCCATAGAAGATATTGATACTTTTAAAAATCAATTTTGGCTTTTTCCCTTGTCTTATAGTCTCACCGTAGCCAACCACTTTATAATTAGCATGTGAGTAACTAAATCAGTTTGAGTAACATAACTAGTAATGAAAAGATTAAAGTTTGCAAAGGAACTTGCTTATTTCCAATTATGATTCTATTAGTGGTTTTCTTCCTATAGTATAACTTTGTAAATTTGATTTTAAGTAACCATTTGATGAAAATATGGCCTATATTCCAATAGACATAGTTTATTTGTGATTGTAAAAGTAATATATGGTCTTTTTGAATATTAAGCTATTAAAATCCTATTGCTCTTAGTTCTCATCAATGATTCTACAGCATCTGACATTATTGACTTGTTCTTTTCTACCTTGACCCTGTTATATTACTCTTTTCATCAAATGTAAGTTTTATCAGGGCAGAGGGTTTTTTTCTTTCTGTTTATGTCTGTCTAATTCACCTGACCAATGGAGGGTGTTCATTATATATTTGTTCAGTGTACCAATCCTTTTACATATCTGTCTAATCCTTTTCTGATTTTTTAACTCCTCTTCCTCATCCTAAATATTAAATCATATAATTCTCTTGATACTGAGCCGTCTCTTGTCTTTCATTTTTGAGTCCTCATTCGTTGTAATCATATTACTTCTCTAGTTAAATGCAACCTGTGTCTTTACCTCTGACTTTGTCCTCCTTACTGAATCAAATATCCAGCAGTCCTGTGATCATCTTTATGTGTTTGAACTATAATCACCTCAAAGTCAGCATATCTAAAAGATGTCTCCTGTGCTCTCAGCCTATAATACTGGCTCCTCATTCTGACAACCCTTTTTTCCCAAGTTTTGTTGAAAAATAACTGACATACCTCATAGTATAAGTACATGATGGTTTGCTTTACATATGTTGTGAAATGACTGCCATGAGAGGTTTAGTTAACATTCATCACAGATGAGAACTCGTAGAATTTACTCAACAACTTACTTGCATATCATAAAGCTGTATTAAGTATATTCATCATGTTGTCTATTACATCCCTAGTACTTAAAACTGGAAGTTTATACCTTTTGACCATTTTTCTCCACTTTCTCCTCTTTCCACTCCATACTGCTGGTAAGCACAAGTCTGAAATCCTTTTCCATGAGTTTAGCTCAGATGGTAAAGAATCTGCCTGCAACACAGGAGATATGAGTTCAATCTCTGGGTCAGGAAGATCCCTTGGAGAAGGGAATGGCTATCTACACCAGTATTCTTGCCTGGAGAATTCCATGGACAGAGGAGCCTGGTGGGCTATAGTCCACGGGGTCACAAAGACTGAGCAGCTAATGCTTTGGTTTTACTGTTTTGTCTTTTTTTAGATTCCACATATAAGTAAGATCATATATTAATAGTATTTGTGTTTCTCTGTCTGACATTTCACTTAGCATCTTCAAGGCTCATCCATGTTATAAACCTCTTTCAATTAATGGCACTGGTATTTTCTCATTCTCCCTGCTTCAAATTCTAAACCTTTCTGTTTTCACAGGGCTATATTTTCATTGTATCCATCCCTACTACCACTAGCATCAGCATCAGTCATCATTAATAATATTTGCATGATGCTTGATAATTTTAAAAGTATTTTTTGCATGCATTATTCTTCTTTAGGAACTTGATCCTATCTTCTAGGAAACTAATTCTGGCAGCTGGAAATATTTTCTACTTAAAGTATTTAATTTGTTATTGAACAGTAAATTTTAAATTGCAATTAAGGAAAGTATAACAAGGAGAAATATAGAGTGCTGTGAATTAAGATAACAGGTGCCTGACTTAATTGTTGCATATGAGTGCTCGTGTGTGTGTTTCATGAGTCTGATTAGGTAGGCTTGCCAAAGTATATTATAGTGAAGTAGATGATGAAAGATACAGGAGAGCTAGAGGACAGTATGTGCAGTGGCCCTGAAATGGGAAGGAACATGCTATTTTTAAAAATCTGAAAGAAAACTAAGGTACCCAGAGTGGAATTACAAGGCAGAAGGTAAGGCTATTAAGGTAGGCAGAAGCTAGGGCCCCACTGCAAACATTTATTGATACAAAAAGTATGGGACTATATAATATTTTATATTATATGTATCTTTTTCACTTTTGACTTCTAAAATCCTCCCAGTTGTGACTTAATTATAACCTAATCCTTTAAGTTACTTATTAATTGGTTTATTTTCACAAAATATTTAATATTATAGATTTAAGTGATCACTGTGGTTTGTTACTGATTTATTCATTCTGTTGTGTTTTAAAAAATAGTTGAAAATACCAGATATTTTATTGTAATAGCATTGAATTTATAAGATGGTTTTCCACTATTGAGCTTTTCCATTAATATAAATATATTCATTTATTTAGGTCTACTTTTAAAATCATTCAGTAAAGTTTTATAATTTTCACAAATGTATTGATTGAACATATATTTACCAGGTAACCCAACAATTCTACTCCTAGGTATTTACTCCAGAGAATAAAAATTTACACTCACACAAAAATTTAGAATATTTATAGCAGTTCTATTCATAATTGAAAAAACTGTAAATTTAATATCCTTCAACAAATGAATAGATAAGCAAAACAAGGTACATTCATATAATGGACTATTACTTAGCAATAAAACGAATGAATTACTGATATATTCCGTGACACAGATAAATTTCAAAACCTTAAAGGCATATTGGTAAGTGAATAACAGTCTCTAAAAGCTATACACCATATGTTTCCACTTGTATGGCATTATGTAAAAGGCAAAACTATAGCAGTAGGGACCAGATTAATGGTTGCAAGGGGTGAGGGGAAGGATAAGGGTGTAACTGTCAAGAAGCCTCGCAAAGGAGTTCTTTTTGGTGAGTTATATTCAGCACAGTTTTAATATAAGTGAATTTTATCATAGTCTACTCTTCTGAATATGACCATAAAGTGTAGCAATGAACAGTGCATGTGTGTATGAGAGATGTGGAAATATTTTCCATGATGCTTAAGTAATCCAAAGTAATCATCATGTTTGATTTTATCTTTGATAATATAGTACATTATATACTTACATTCTATGTGTTTACGATCCCATATTTTACTGGACTTAATGTAATACTGAGTTCATCTTAATTTCTCAAGTCTATTCTGGGTGAGTGCTGCGGTCGGGGAGACGCGAGTGGTGTGAAGGTGGTAACTGGGACATTCGCAGCTCCAGGTCTTGCTGATGCGTGTTCTTGTCTCTGGCATCCATAGACACCCCGTCACAGCGAGTACAGTTTATTCTTGGGACTGAGGATGATGATGAGGAACACATTCCTCATGACCTCTTCACAGAACTCGATGAGATTTGCTGGCGTGAAGGTGAGGATGCTGAGTGGCGAGAAACAGCCAGGTGAGGAATTTTTGGTTGAAGGGGGAAGTGATACTAAGGAGTTTTAATACTATCAGAAAAAAGAGATTTCTGTTGCCACAACTTTGCAAACATCCATCAGTGCTGCTGATTTCTGAAATTGGTCATCTGGCCTGGGCATAGCCTATAATGGCATATGGGTCAGAATGAAATCCGAAGGCTGTAATTATAGTAAACAGGACGCAGAATCAGCAGCAGCTGCAGTCTTAAAGACAAACAGTAGCATAATTTGTGTGTCATCAGGGAAACAATAGCTATCTAACAGTAATTTATTTGTATCTTTTCAATTATTAACTTGTGCTCCAACTGGTAATATTATGTGGGACTTTTTAAAAGAAAGGACAAAAATTTTAAGAGATTTTAGGTGGAGTCCTGAATTTATGTACTATTTGCTGAGGGTAAAAATATTTGTAATGTGTTTCTATGAAATGTATACATTTAAACATAGTGGTTTTTAAAAAATAATTCTTAAAGGATTACTTTTTCTGTCACTTACAATGAATATTTCTATATTGCCATTTGATGACTTGTGATAAAAGAGCAATAAATTTGCATTTATTTATTTATAAATACAATAAATTTATTTGCAAAATAAATAAATTTGCATTTATTTTTTCATTCTTCTTTTCTAACATTTATGTTCTATTGTGTGCTAAATGCAATAGGACAGCAACAACAACAAAAATCTTAGCGAATACCCTGGCTGTTCAGTGGTTAGGACTTCATGCTTTCACTGCAGAGGGCCCAAGTTCAGTCCCTGGTTGGGGAACAAAGATCATACAAGCTGCTCTGTGCAGCCAAACAAGGAAAACAAACAACTTAGATCTTTCTTTTAAGAACCTCACCTCTAATGCGGGATTTAGATAAGTAAACAAAGTTGTGAATACTGTATAATGAATGCTGTGATCCAGCTGTGCACAAGGAACTGCAGGCATACATAGGGTTAACAATAAAATGGGAAAGACTAGAGAGCACTCCAAGAAAGGTAGAGACACCAAGGAAACATCTCATACAAAGATGGGAAAAATAAAGGACAGATGGTATGGGCCTAAGGGAAGCAGAAGATATAAAGAGGTGGCAAAAATACACAGAAGAACTATACAAAAAAGATCTTCATGACCCAGATAACCATGATGGTGTGATCAGTCACCTAGAGCCAGACATCCTGGAATGTGAAGTCAAGTGGGCCTTAGGAAACATCATTACGAACAAGCTAGTGGAGGTGATGGAATTCCAGTGGAGCTATTTCAAATCTTAAAAGATGATGCTGTGAAAGTGCTGCACTCAATATGCCAGCAAATCTGGAAAACTCAGCAGTGGCCCCAGCACTGGAAAAGGTCAGTTTTCATTCCAGTCCCAAAGAAAGGCAATACCAAAGAATGTTCAAGTTCAGTTCAGTTCAGTCGCTCAGTCGTGTCTGACTCTTTGTGACCCCATGAATTGCAGCACACTACCAAAAATCATCAAACTTGTAAAAATTTTAGCTAACTTTATAGGTGCAAAATCAATTTCATTGTTTTAACCTTTGTTGTATTTTTAATTATTAGTGAGACTGAACATCTTTTCATATGTTTTTATGTTTTTCCAGAGAACTAGCTGTTTATTTCCTTTACTGGTTTTATTTCAAGTCATTCATTTTTGTTATTTGTGTTTTTTAATGCCTTAAAACTAGGGTATGTTATTCTGTGTGAATTACCCTTTTTAACGAAAAAATATATATAAATTAAATTCTTTCTAATGCTATTATAATATTTTAAATATAGAACTAAATTTGAAACAGTTTTTATTAATATATGACCTGGAAAATTTTAAGATTAAGAACCATCTGCCTAATTTTTTTCTTCCAACTGCATCAAAACCTAAGTACTATTTTCAAAGACATAATATGTGTGCTCATGTTTTTTGATGACAGAAAAACAATATATGATAGTATTCTCCACCAACTAGTTTTATAAATTTTGCTCTTTTATGATGAAAAGTTGTTGATAAGGAATTTAAAGTACAAACCTCCCTGTTTAAGGCTAGAATCATCCATCCTCAACTAGTTCTAAGAAACAAGCATTCCTGGCTGACTTAAACGAAGAAGATTGATGGTTATGATGACTGTATAGCTCTGATTACAGTTTCTTTAATCAATTGCTGAGAATTACTTCTTGACAGCATTTTTTATACAATGTATTTCTTCTTTCTCATCCCTCAGAATAGAACAGAGAATTAAGATAGGAATATGTGTTCTGACGTAAAAATCTAGAGTTTTTTTTTACCTTCTAGATCAAATGGTGATCTATTCTTTTTAAACACTAACTTCTTGTAACTTTCCCACTCTCTTCAAGCTAAGAGATAGCAGAGTAATACCAGAATCTAGCTCTCTGCCTATTACAGTTGAGCAGGTAAGGTTTTATCATGCTCTAATGGATTAACTTGAATAACATTTTATTCTAAGTCACCAAATATGTTGCTACTTATTTATAAAGAATGTAAGAGATGATCTAGTTAATTATTAGTATGCTCTAATATTATTAGGTAGGACCTGTGTTCTTAGCCCTGCTTCTGGTGCATATATTTGAGGTTCAAATAAACATCTGATAAGCAGTCAAAATAGTAACAGACATTGAAGAGAAGAGTAGTAAATTTTGGCTGAAGCACAGTACTTCAGGAAAGAACAGAACATATTTATTGAGGACTTAGAAATGAAGTAGGTTTTAAAGTGGTGAAAGTAATTTTGTTCTGGATAACCTAGTTCATCTAAAAAGACTAATTTTAGTTAATTCATGACTCCATCTGATTTTTCAAATGCAGTTTAATTCTAATGGATTATTAGCCTGACCATTTGAACTGTTTCTTTCTTTTGATTAGTATTCCGAGGGTAATTAAGATTTTTCACCCTAATAGTAGAAATTAAAAAGGATATTTTATCAGCACATTGCACCTGCCATATATCACACCTAGAATTTTCATGCCCACTGTTGTTGCCAATTAAAGCTTAGGTAAAGTTTTAGATTTTGAAGCTAAATTTTGAATCATAATTATTTAATAAATGTTTGTGAAAACCAGCTGTTCACTTTTAAAGACCCTAAAAGAAGCCATATGACTGGGCTCATGAAATCAGCACAATTACAATGTCCTACTTATAAATAACATGTAATGTTATTAATAGAAAAGTACGCAAAGGTACCACAGCTGTGCCATGGTGGAAACAACATGTTTGACTCACTGTGGTTGCCCTTTAAAAATGTTTCCCACAAATGAGCTTAGCAGAGGCAAACCAAGGGATTTGATGATACATAGATGGTAATGTGGAAAAGGATGATTAAATCAAACCAATTTTATTCATGATGTGGAGGTATTCAATATTTAAAATTGGTAGAGGTTCAAGTCATCAAGATTTTTCAGTGGAGTGTGAGGTGTGAAAATAATATGGTTAAGAACAGCTAATGTCAATAAACTCTAAGTTTGGATATGTTTTATTTTCCCTTTCCCCTTGAAATAGGCACTTTATGATCACATATGTTATTCTCCAGCCCCTATCCTAACCATGTTCCCTTTTAACCCTCAATATCCTTAACTCTACCCCATAAAAAGATGTTTTCTCTTGAAATTTCATGACATTTCCCAAGGCTATGATTTTAGATGATACAGTAACTCCCTATTTGGATAGAATCAGAGAATAAAATTATTAGAAAAGATAACTGAATTAGTGAGAATAAAATAAACAGAAAGAGTTAAATTCCATAGAAAAGGTCCACTTCTAATTTACAGAAGAATTTTATTTTGTAGATTTCTTATATGTGTATTGTAGAGGAGATTATCATCAACTTAATCCTCAAAGAATTCAGGAAACACCTATTTTATGTTGTTGTTGCTTAGTAGAAAGAGATTCCAATGTGTTAATTATGGATGAAAACAGACCCAGAGTTACTGAAGGAAATGAAAATAAACTCAAAGAGTTTAAATCCACCCTTCCCCCATAGAAAATATCATGCAATTGGCCTACAATTTCAGTTTTTCTTATTGTCTTTCACATCTCATTCATGCTCATGAGACTCCTGTTTGCTTTGGTTTGCTAGTCAAACAAGTGTCAGCTGAGTTTATTGGAATAAACTGGAATAAATTACAGCAGTTTAGGTCATTAACTGCAGTCAGGCATTTTGCAACTGACAGTATATTCAGTGACTACAGATCTTGAAACAGGATTTGGTGTGTTCTCAGGCCTGCTAATTTCTATCTTTAGAGTATGAAATGGAATGAAAAACAGAAAAGAGAGATATACGTATATATCTTTAAAATATATTCATTTAAATATCTTTCAAAGCTTTTGGCATCATTCTGGAGTTGGCATAAAGCACTGAATCTTGAAGTGTTTAGTAACTTGATATTTGTAACTTGTGGGTTCCTTTTTATGGGAAGCATCTGATGTTTCCTCCTGAAATACTCATAATGGTTATATCAAACCATCCATGCATATAACTTATATTTGGTCATCCAAACTGCATGAAACTCCCAAGAGTCTCCATTCTTTTCTGAAAGACCAAACTAAATTTGAAGGACATTATTCTAAAGGAAGTAGTTTTGTTTTTAAAATGTCTTTTCAGAGACATGTAGATCAATGGAACAGAATAGAGAATTAAGATAGACTAACTCAAGTTCTACGGTGTTGGAGTAGACTCTTGAGAATCCCTTGGACTGCAAGGAGATCCAACCAGTCCATCCTAAAGGAAATCAGTCCTGAATATTCATTGGAAGGATTGATGTTGAAACGCAAACTGCAATACTTTGGCCACTTGATGCAAAGAGCTGACTCATTTGAAAAGACCCTCATGCTGGGAAAGATTGAAGGGGGGAGGAGAAGGGGACGAGAGAGGATGAGATGGTTGGATGGCATCACTGATTCAATGAACATGAGTTTGAGTGAACTCCGGGAGTTGGTGATGCCTGGGAGGCCAGGCGTGCTGCAATTCATGGGGTCGCAAAGAGTCGCACATGACTGAGCGAGTGAACTGAATCCAAGCAATTTTTGACAAAGGTGAAGGAAGAATTGTCTTTTCAAAAAATGGTACTAGCACAATTAGAGTTCTATAAGTAAAAAAGAAAAATTAATTTCAATATAAACTTAACAGTGTACACAATGTTAATTCAAAATAAATCGTAAATCTAAATGTAAAACATAAAGCTGTACAAACGTTAGGGAAATGTAGGAGAAGATCTTCAGGACCAAGGGCTAGAAGATGAGTTTTTAGACATGATATTGAAAGCACAATCTTTTAACTAAAAGAAAATATTTTTAAATTTGACTTCATTGGAATTAAAACTTTTTGCTGTGAAAAAAACAATCTGTTAGAGGATGAAGACAAACTACTGACAGAGGGAAAATATTTGCAAACCACATATTTGACTAAAATATTATGTCCAGAATATGTAAAGAGCTTCAAAGTTCAACAGTATAAAAACAAATCAATTAGGAAAATGTGCAAAAACAAGCAAACAAAAAACCTTTCAGAGAAGAGATAACATGTCGCAAATAGAGATGTAAACAGTGTTCAAAATCATAAGTCATTAGAGAAATGTAAATTAAAACCACCATGAGATACCACTGCACACCTAAGAGAATAACTAAGATAAAAAAATAGTCATAATAGCAAATGCTGATGAGGATTCAAGAGACTGGATCTCTCCGCTATTACTGGCACAAATGTAAAATGGTAGCACTACTCTAGAAAACAGTTTGACAGTTTCTTATAAAACTAAGCATGTATTAGTAAATAGGACTCAGCAATCACAGTCTTGGGCATTTACCCTAGAGAGATGAAAACACATTCACACAAAAACTTCTACATGAATGTTCATAGCAGCTTCATTTGTGATAGCAAAAACCTATAAACAACTCATTCTTCATTGGGTGAGTGGTTAAATAAACTGATACATCCATACAGTGGAAATCTTTTCACCAATAAAAAGGAACAATCTACTGATATATACAACAGCTTCGACAGATCTCAAAGACATTGTGCTTTAGTGAAAGATGTCTACCTCCAAAAGTTGCAAACCATATGATTACGCACTTGGCCAACAAAGGTCCGTCTAGTCAAGGCTATGGTTTTTCCTGTGGTCATGTATGGATGTGAGACTTGGACTGTGACGAAAGCTGAGCGCCGAAGAATTGATGCTTTTGAGCTGTGGTGTTGGAGAAGACTCTTGAGAGTCCCTTGGACTGCAGGGAGGTCCAACCAGTCCATCCTAAAGGAGATCAGTCCTGGGTGTTCATTGGAAGGACTGATGCTAAAGCTGAAACTCCAGTACTTTGGCCACCTCATGAGAAGAGTTGACTCATTGGAAAAGACCCTGATGCTGGGAGGGAGGGATTGGGGGCAGGAGGAGAAGGGGGCGACAGAGGATGAGATGACTGGATGGTATCACCGACTCAATGGACGTGAGTTTGAGTGAACTCCAGGAGTTGGTGATGGACAGGGAGGCTTGGCGTGCTGCGATTTATGGGGTTGCAAAGAGTCAGACATGACTGAGCGACTGCACTGAACTGAAGTGGACTGAATGTCCTCAAAATGACAAAACTATAGTGATGAAGAAAAGATTAATGATTACAAGGGGACAGAAACAGGGTGAAAACTGAGAATATAAGGAAAGCTCATTTGTGATGATGGAACAGTTACATATTTTGATCATGGGGGCAGTTACTGAATCTTTTGTTGTTGTTCGGTTGCTAAGCTGTAGTTGATGAGCTGTATTAATGACTGTCACATGGTCTCTGATGCATAATGACCTGAAAGGGGTAAAAATTGTTAAGATTCATACTATGAAAATATTCTGGACTGTGTAGGCAAAAATACATACATATGTTGTATATAGATGTATATATAAAATTGCTATAATATTGCCACCATTTGAAGAGATGCTGTCAGCCTTTTGTGCTCAAGTGTAAGTTTTTTCAACCTTCAAACATTCTATAAACTCATGATGGGTATAGGCATACTCCCCTCTCTAAACTTGTGGCAGACATAGCCATTTTTCCCTATTAGTTTCCTTTTTACTTCCTGACATTTTGGTCCTTGAACACTAAGAACAGATCCAGAGTTTCTTTATCTTTCTTGGAACTCTACACACTAATCTTTCTGACTAGCCCTTTTGGTTAGCTTTTTTAGCTGGCCAATATACTGATTCTTTACTAGACTACATACTTGTCCTCTGTTGGAGTTGGAGTGTTTGAATGTATAATTTTTTCATGTAAAACAGTAATAAAACATCATATAGAGAGGAAATTTAAGTGATATTACATGGCAAGAGGAAGTTAGGGCAAAAGTGACAAGGAGAGGGAAAAAATTGAGGAAGATGGTATGGAGTTAAGAAAGGAGAGGCATTTAGGTGAAGGTTTGTTAGAAATGGTGGAATTAAATTGGTTATCTGCTGAGATTTAAAAGGAAGTACTTAAAAGAATAAGATATTTAGTATGACTGCCAAGCAGTAAAATCATCAGTTTCTCTTTATTCCTTCCATTTATCTTAGTTAGAAAAAAATCTCAGATATTACTGTTCATTTCACTCTAAGAAGGCAATGGTTTCCCATTTGGCACTGTATATCAAGAGTCTTCTATTCTTAGCCCTGGCAGGAACACTTAGGTAATGCAATCTGAGCTCAGTTTTCATGGATTTAGTCCCTAGAAGTGACTGCAATCACAAGATTTTATTCAAGCAGGCCTAATAAGTATTTTTCCTGCAGAATAATCCCCAAATATACTAGTTTCTCTAAAAATCAAAGGGCAAAATTTTCAAAAGATTCATATATTGTTTTTAGACCTTCCACTAAATAAAAATGACTACTCTTTCATTTCCTTTTGCATTTTATTATCATTCCATGAAGTATATTCTCTTTATTAGTTCTATTACAGATTCCCTGTGACCACTGAATAAACATTTGTTGTTGTTTACTTGCTAAGTACTGTCTGACTCTTGCCACCCCATGGACTGTAGCCCACCAGGCTCCTCTGTCTGTGATATTTCCCAGGCAAGTATACTGCAGTGGATTGCCATTTTATTCTGGAGATCTTCCCAATTCAGGGATCAAACCCACATCTTCTGTACTGGCAGGCAGATTCTCTACCACTGAGCCACCAGGGAAGACCGATTAAACACTTATATTAATATAATTTTCAGTTCAGTTCAATTCAGTCACTCAGTCGTGTCTGGCTCTTTGCGACCACATGAACCGAGCACGCCAGGCCTCCCTGTCCATCGCCAACTCACGGAGTTCATCCAAACTCATGTCATTGAGTTGCAGAGCCATCCAACTACCTCATTCTCTGTTGTCCCCTTCTCCTCCTGCCCTCAATCTTTCCCAACATCAGGGTCTTTTCAAATGAGTCAGCTCTTCACAACAGGTGGCCAAAGTATTGGAGTTTCAGCTTCAACATCAGACCTTACAATGAACACCCATGACTGATCTCCTTTAGGATGGACTGGTTGGATCTCCTTGCAGTCCAAGGGACTCTCAAGAGTCTTCTACAACATCACAGTTCAAAAGCGTAATTCTTCGGCACTCAGCTTTCTTTGTAGTCCAACTCTCACATCCATATGACTACTGAAAAAACCATAGCCTGGACTAGATGGACCTTTGTTGGCAAAGTAATGTCTCTGCTTTTTAATATGCTTGCTGTCTAGGTTGGTCATAACTTTCATTCCAAGGAGTAAGCATCTTTTAATTTCATGGCTGCAATCACCATCTGCAGTGATTTTGGAGCCCCAAAAAATAAAGTCTGACACTGTTTCCACTGTTTCCCCATCTATTTGCCATGAAGTGATGGGACCAGATGCCATGATCTTCGTTTTCTGAATGTTGAGCTTTAAGCCAACTTTTTCACTCTCCTCTTTCACTTTCAGCAAGAGGCTCTTTAGTTCTTCTTAACTTTTTGCCGTAAGGGTGGTATCATGTGCATATCTGAGGTTATTGATATATCTCCCAGAAATCTTGATTTCAGCTTGTGCTTCATCCAGCCCAGCATTTCTCATGATGTACTCTGCATATAATTTTAATAAGCAGGGTGACAATATACAGCCTTGATGTACTCCTTTTCCTATTTAGAACCAGTCTGTTGTTCCATGTCCAGTTCTAACTGCTGCTTCCTGACCTGCATATAGGTTTCTCAAGAGGCAGGTTAGGTGGTCTGGTATTCCCATCTCTTTCAGAGTTTTCCACAGTTTATTGTGACCCACACAGTCAAAGGCTTTGGCATAGTCAATAAAGCAGAAATAGATGTATTTCTGGAACTCTCTTGCTTTTTCGATGAACCAGAGGATGTTTGCAATTTGATCTCTGGTTCCTCTGCCTTTTCTAAAACCAGCTTGAATATCTGGAAGTTCACGGTTTCACGTATTGCTGAGCCTGGCTTGGAGAATTTTGAGCATTACTTTCCTAGCGTGTGAGATGAGTGCAATTGTGCAGTAGTTTGAACATTCTTATGGACTTTCCTGGTGGCTCAGATGGTAAAGCATCTGTCTACAATGCGGGAGACCTGGGTTCCATCCCTGGATCAGGAAGATTCGCTGGAGAAGGAAATGGCAATCCACTCCAGTACTATTGCCTGGAAAATCCCATGGTCAGAGGAGCCTGGTAGGCTACAGTCCATGGGGTCGCAAAGAGTCAGACACAACTGAGCGACTTCACTTTCCTTTCACTTTGAATATTCTTTGGCATTGCTTTTCTTTGGGATTGGAATGAAAACTGACATTTTCCAGCCCTGTGGCCACTGCTGAGTTTTCCAAATTTGCTGGCATACTGAGTGAAGCACTTTCACAGCATCATCTTTCAGGATTTGAAACAGCTTAACTGGAATTCCATCACCTCCACTAGCTTTGTTTATAGTGATGCTTCCTAAGGCCCACTTAACTTCACATTCCAGGATGTCTGGCCCTAAGTGAGTGATCACACCATCGTGATTATCTTGGTCATGAAGATCTTTTTTGTACAGTTCTTCTGTGTATTCTTGCCACCTCTTCTTAATATCTTCTGCTTCTGTCAGGTCCATACCATTTCTGTCCTTTATTGAGCCCATCTTTGCATGTAATGTTCCCTTGGTATCTCTAATTTTCTTGAAGAGATCCTAGTCTTTCCCATTCTGTTGTTTTCCTCTATTTCTTTGAATTGATCACTGAGAAAGGCTTTCTTATCTCTCCTTGCTATTCATTGGAGCTCTGCATTCAATTGGTGTATCTTTCCTTTTCTCCTTTGCTTTTCACTTCTCTTCTTTTCACAGCTATTTATAAGGCCTCCCCAGACAGTCATTTTGCTTTTTTGCATTTCTTTTTCCTAGGGATGGTCTTGATCCCTGTCTCGATGGTGACTCATGATAGAAGTCACCAGTACAATGTCATGAACCTCTGTCCATAGTTCATCAGGCACTCTGTCTATCAGATCTAGTCCCTTAAATCTATTTGTTACTTCCACTGTATAATCATAAGGGATTTGATTTAGGTCATACCTGAATGGTTTAGTGGTTTTCCCCATTTTTTTCAATTTCAGTCTGAATTTGGCAATAAGGAGTTCATGATCTGAGCCACAGTCAGCTCCTGGTCTTGTTTTTGTTGACTGTATAGAGCTTCTCCATCTTTGGCTGCAAAGAATATAATCTATCTGATTTTGGTGTCGACCATCTGGTGATGTCCATGTGTAGAGTCTTCTCTTGTGTTGTTGGAAGAGGGTGTTTGCTATGACCAGGATGTTCTCTTAGCAAAACACTATTAGCCTTTGCCTTCTTCATTCTGTACTCCAATGCCAAATTTGCCTGTTACTCCAGGTGTTTCCTGACTTCCCTCTTTTGCATTCCAGTCCTCTATAATGAAAACCACATCTTTTTTGGATATTAGTTCTAGAAGGTCTTGTAGATCTTCATAGAACCGTTCAACTTTAGCTTCTTCAGTGTTACTGGTCGAGGCATAGACTTGGATTACCGTGATGTTGAATGGTTTTCTTTGGAAACGAACAGAGATCGTTCTGTCGTTTTTGAGATTGCATCCAAGTACTGCATTTTGGACTCTTTTGTTGACTATGATAGCTGCTCCATTTCTTCTAAGGGATTCCTGCCCACAGTTCAGTTCAGTTCTGTTCAGTCGCTCAGTCGTGTCCGACTCTTTGCGACCCCATGAATCGCAGCACGCCAGGCCTCCGTATCCATCACCAACTCCCGGAGTTTACCCAAACTCATGTCTTAGTAGATAAAATAGTCATCTGAGTTAAATTCACCCATTCCAGTCCATTTTAGTTCGCTGATTCCTAGAATGTCAATGTTCACTTTTGCCATCTCCTGTTTAACCACTTCCAGTTTGCCTTGATTCATGGACCTAACATTCCAAGTTCCTATGCAATATTGCTCTTTGCTTCATCGGACCTTGCTTCTATCACCAGTCACATCCACAACCGGGTGTTGTTT
This sequence comes from Capra hircus, assembly GCF_001704415.2. Lineage (NCBI taxonomy): Eukaryota > Metazoa > Chordata > Mammalia > Artiodactyla > Bovidae > Capra > Capra hircus. The sequence continues at coordinate 101,536,334 of NC_030809.1, forward strand.
TTGCTTTGGCTCTATGCCTTCATTCTTTCTGAAGTTATTTCTCCACTGATCTCCAGTATCATATTGGGCACCTACCGACCTGGGGAGTTCATCTTTCAGTGTCCTATCTTTTTGCCTTTTCATACTGTTCATGGGGTTCTCAAGGCAAGAATTCTGAAGTGATTTGCCATTCCCTTCTCTAGTGGACTGCATTCTGTCAGGCCCATATGGCATGGACTAGCTTCATGAGTTAGACAAGGCTGTGGTCCGTGTGATCAGATTGGCTAGTTGTCTGTGATTGTGGTTTCGGTCTATCTGCCCTCTGATGCCCTCTCTCAGTGCCTACCTGCTTACTTGGGTTTCTCTTACCTTGGACTTGGGGTATCCCTTCACGGCTGCTCCAGCAAAGTGCAGCCGCTGCTCCTGACCTTGGACTTGGGGTATGTCCTCACGCTGCTTCCCATTCCTGCACCGCTCAATGGCTGCTAGCCACTCCTGTGCCAAAAAATTAATAAAAATAACAAAGTTTTTCTTTGTTTTCAATATATCTTTCAATGACAGATAGAATGTTCAATGTAATTGAAATGAAGTAAACCAGAGGTCTTGGGTTGGCTTTTACTTCTAAAACTCTTGAAACCAGGAAATAATGTCAATATCTTTATGTGTCTACCTTTTATTATTGAGATAAAGATTCATTTATCTACAGTGTAACTCTCAATGTGCTGATAATATTATTTATTTGTATAGGTGGTTGAAATTTGAAGAAGATGTGGAAGATGGAGGGGAAAGGTGGAGCAAGCCATATGTGGCTACTCTTTCACTGCACAGCTTATTTGAGTTAAGAAGTTGTATTCTGAATGGAACTGTGTTGCTGGACATGCATGCCAATACTTTAGAAGAAATTGCAGGTATATCTTTTATTCTCCTTAGTCTATTTCATCCTTATGGTGCAGCTGATTTTTTTTACTCTTTTTTTCCTTATGATTCTATATATGTATAATTTTTAGGAAATTAATTCTCATGATCAATGTATGAGACCTTAAAAATAACTTTGTTTTACCACCTCATTTAAGATAAAAGAAGTTGAATCTCAAAGGTATATGGTCTAACTTACAGTGGCAAGTAGAACAAGAACCTATATATCTTGGCTCCTATCTAGACTATACTGTTTTTGTTTTTCAACATAGTATGTAATTAGGCAGCCATGAGAAAATAGAAAGAAAAATCCATAAAACTAGAGATTGATTATTTTCATTATTCAGATACATGAAATAACCAAATGAAAAAATTTCAATAAATAGGAAAAATATTAGCTTAGAATAGAACAGAAAAGTATGGCAATTTATTTTAAATTATTTATTGATTTATGACTGTACTGGGTCTTTGTTTCTGTGCACCGGCTCTCTCTGGGTGTGGTGCACAGGCTTCTTATTGTGGCTTCTCTTGCTCTGGAGAACCAAGCTCTAAGTGCACAGGCTTCAGTAGTTTCAGCACATGGGCTCACTGATTGTGACTCACCAGCTCTGGAGCACAGGCTCAGTAGTTGTGGTACACCAACTTAGTTGCCCCAAGCATATGGGATCTTTCCAGATGAGGGATGGAACCTGTGTCTCCTACATTGGCAGGCAGGTTCTTAACCATTGGACCACGAGGGATGCCCCCGGCCATTTTTTTAAATTTATTTTTTATTGAAGGATAATTGCTTTACAGAATTTTGTTTTCTGCCAAACCTCAAAATGAATCAACCATCAGTTCAGTTCAGTTCACTTGAGTTGCTCAGTCGTGTCCGATTCTTGCGACCCCATGAATCGAAGCATGCCAGGCCTCCCTGTCCATCACCAACTCCCGGAGTTCACTCAAACTCATGTCCATCAAGTTGGTGGTGCCATCGAGCCATCTCATCCTCTGTCATCCCCTTCTCCTCCTGCCCCCAATCCCTCCCAGTGCCAGGGTCTTTTCCAGTGAGTCAACTCTTCGCATGAGATGGCCAAAGTATTGGAGTTTCAGCTTTAGCATCAGTCCTTCCATTGAACACCCAGTACTGATTCTTTAGGATGTACTGGTTGGACCTCCCTGCAGTCCAAGGGACTCTCAAGAGTCTTCTCCAACACCACAGTTCAAAAGCATCAATTCTTCGGCACTCAGCTTTCTTCACAGTCCAACTTTCACATCCATACGTGACCACTGGAAAAACCATAGCCTTGACTAGACGGACCTTTATTGGCAAAGTAATGTGCCTGCTTTTCAATATGCTATCTAGTTTGGTCATAACTTTCCTTCCAAGGAGTAAGCGTCTTTTAATTTCATGGCTGCAATCACCATCTGCAGTGATTTTGGAGCCCAAAAAATATAGTCTGACACTGTTTCCACTGTTTCTCCATCTATTTGCCATGAAGTGATGGGACCAGATGCCATGATCTTCGTTTTCTGAATGTTGAGCTTTAAGCCAACCTTCTCACTCTCCTCTTTCACTTTCATCAAGAGGCTTTCTAGTTCCTCTTCACTTTCTGCCATAAGGGTGGTGTCATCTGCATATCTGAGGTTATTGCTATTTCTCCCGGCAATCTTGATTCCAGCTTGTGCTTCCTCCAGCCCAGTGTTTCTCATGATGTACTCTGCATAGAAGTTAAATAAGCAGGGTGACAATATACAGCTTTGACATACTCCTTTTCCTATTTGGAACCAGTCTGTTGTTCCATGTCCAGTTCTAACTGTTGCTTCCTGACCTGCATATAGGTTTCTCAAGAGGCAGGTCAGGTGCTCTGGTATTCCCATCCCTTTAAGAATTTTCCACAGTTTCTTGTGATCCACACAGTCAAAGGCTTTGGCATAGTCAATAAAGCAGAAATAGATGTTTTTCTGGAACTCTCTCACTTTTTTGATGATCCATTGGATGTTGGCAATTTGACCTCTGGTTCCTCTGCCTTTTCTAAAACCAGCTTGAACATCTGGAAGTTCACAGTTCATGTATTGCTGAAGCCTGGCTTGGAGAATTTTGAGGATTACTTTCCTAGCATATGAGATAAGTGCAATTGTGCGGTAGTGTGAGCATTCTTTGGCGTTGCCTTTCTTTGGGATTGGAATGAAAACTGACCTTTTCCAGTCCTGTGGCCACTGCTGAGTTTTCCAAATTTGCTGACATATTGAGTGCAGCACTTTCATAGCATCATCTTTCAGGATTTGAAATAGCTCAACTGGAATTCCATCACCTCCACTAGAATCAGCCATAAGTATGCATATATCCCCTGTCTTTTGAACCTCCCTCCTATCTGCCTCCTCATCCCACCTGTCTAGATTGATACAGAGCCCCTGTTTGAGTTTCCTGAGCCATATAGCAAATTCCTGTTGGCTATCTATTTTACACATGGTAATGTAAGTTTTCGTTTTACTCTTTCCATGCAGCTCATTCTCTCCTCCCTTCACCCCATGTCCATAAGTCTATTCTCTATGTCTGTTTATCCATTGCTGCCCTGTAAATAAATTCTTCAGAACCATTTTGCTAGATTCCATATATGTGCTATAGAATATGATATTTTTCCTTTTCTGACTCACTTCATTTGGTATAATTGGTTCTAGGTTCATTTGCCTCATCAGAACTGACTAAAATGCATTCCTTTTTATGGCTGAGTAATATTCCATTGTGTATATGTACCACAACTTCTTTATCCATTCATCTGTTGATGGGCATCCAGGTTGCTTCCATGTTCTAGCTATTGCAAATAGTGCTGCAATGAACAGTGGGATACATGTGTATTTTTCAGTGCTGGTTTCTTCAGGGTATATGCGTAGGAGTGGGGTTGCTGGGTCATATGGTGGTTTTATTCCTAGTTTTTTTAAGGAATCTCCATACCGTCTTCCATAGTGGTTGTATCAATTTACATTCCCACCAACAGTGCAAGAGCATTCCCTTTTCTCCACATCCTCTCCAGCATTTATTGTTTGTAGACTTTTTGATGGTGGTCATTCTCACTGGTGTGAGGTGATATCTCACTGTGGTTTTAATTTGCATTTCTCTTAATAATGAGTGATGTTGAGCATCTTTTCATGGGTTTATTAGCCATCTGTATGTCTTCTTTGGAGAAATGTCTGTTGAGGTATTTTTCTCACTTTTTGATTGGGTTGTTTGTTTTCCTAGTATTGAGTTGTATGAGCTGCTTATATATTTTGGAAATTAATCCTTTGTCAGTTGTTTAATTTGCTATTTCTCCCATTCTGAGGTTTATCTTTTCACCTTGCTTATAGTTTCCTTTGCTGTGCAAAATCTTTTATGTTCAATCAGGTCCGAATTGTTTACTTTTGTTTTTATATTCCACTTATTTTAAATTGAATTAAAAGTCTTGAATTCCAGAGGAAGCCAAGTGATATAGCTGAGATTAGTTTATAACTGAAAACTGTGACTTGCCTCTGGGACGAATGATTTGTACTAGAAGCCTATTGTCACACAAGCAGTTATATTTAGGAAGTTTCTTACTGTTACTCTGGAAATAAAAGAAAAGAACTCCTGTATCTTTTGATCTGGAAGCAAACACATTTTAGTAAAAACAAAATAATATGAAAGAAACCCCCACAGAAATGAGTTTTGAAAGGGTGTAAATAAAATGGTTAATGAAGGTTTTTTCAAAATAGAAACAAAGCTAAGACTCAAGCAGTTTTAAAACGGTTTCTGGTTTGGAAAAAAATAAAAGCAGTTCCATGTGGAATTTATCTGTAGAATAGAAAGACTTCAGAGAGATTTCAGTGTCTTAATTATATTGTAGGGATGGGGAAAAAAAACCCAAAACACTGTTTTCTGATCACATGAGAAAATATTGTATTAGAAAAATAATGTATGTAATTTAATCTTCAAATAGCCTCATAAAGTGTCACTCCCATATTCAATAAGAAAATAGAAATTCTGAAACTTTCACAGTGCAACTTCCATTTAAGGTCCTCTGACTTTAACCTCCATGTTCTTTCTTTGGCATTACAACTACTGTCTGAAGAAAGAGATGGCTTGAAATGGATGTCGTTAATTCCTCTAAAATTATTTATTTGGTTGTTGGTGCTAGTAGGCATACATACATTGCAATATGTGGGGGAAAAAGTAAGCATGGAGAGATATTTTGTTTGTTAAATCACAAACAAAACACACACATGCAGGGAAGATACGCTTCCTTCCCCTCAGTCATACAACACTTAGAAAGAAGTTACATTTTAAAATACAGAACTAGAGCCTAAATGACTGTATAAAATATACACAGCATACTTTTTGGAAGAACACAGGGTACAGTAACAGGTCACATTAACCAAGACTTACTGTGGGGTTGCAAAGAGTTGGACGACTTAGCAAATGTAACAACAATGTGGAAATTAGCAAACTTCCTGAGAATGTTGGTATAGTAGCCCTCCAACTCCATCTCCTAGCTTTACATTATGGAGTATTGCTGATACCAATAAAAATTTTATATTTTAATTAAAACTGAAATGGTAAGGCTTTCCCTAGCACTTCGCCATTTAGGAAGCTCTTTTTAGTAATTCTACAGCTATCTTTTTGATTCTCGGAACAGACTTGGAACCAAGTACTATTATTATTATCCTTCATAAATGAAGAGACTCAGAAGGTTAAAGGTCTTGTGAAAATAAGGAGTTTATTTCTGCTACTTAGTCAGTGATGGTATTACCTTTGAAAATGGATTAATTCAAATGAGTTTTATATTGGATCTTTTTAATGAAGCTGTCAAATTCCTCAGCATGACAAAATTAGCCTCAGAAAGTAGTCCTCATAGTTTTACCAGGCTTTAAATTTCTTAAAACATGTAATTTCGAATGGCTTCTTTAGGAATTTATTTCCACCGGAGAATACTCTGTTATAGTTTGACTAAAACACTTATCATCTTAGCTTGGTTTTGTTGTCTAAATTTATGTTTCATTTCCCTAAACCTGCCCTCTTCCCCAGGCTCAGCTCTGTAGAATATGTAAAGGTCGTTAGCTGTGTTGAATCTGGTCTTTTAAAGCAGATTACATTTTCTAAGTCTGTTCTTAAAAATGAAAGTAGTTCAACGGAAGTCTCTGTACCCCAAATATTAATAGCTTTTTAGTATTCTTTATTCTCTTCTAATTAGTCTGTATTTTTCTGGCTCTAAAGTAGACTAACTTTTTTAATGTCTCATTTTCAATGTACAACAGTCTGTAAATTGCCATTCGGAAAAGGTCAGTAGTTTAGAGCTAATACCATGTAGAAAAATATGATTACAAATACTTGTGTAGATGATTGTTACTTTAGGTTCCTTTTCAGTCATTAATGAGAAGAGATTCTCTCTCTTTCAGTAATTTTAATTTGGCTTATTTAATCCAAATGTATTTATTTCTGTCCTCAATAAAATCTGATTAAAACATTTTCTCCTGATAGCTTATAATTATTTTCTTGTTGTTTATTTACTACTATTTTTACTTTGTGACAATTTAGCTGTATTATTGAGTATGTAGTAAGTATGTTTTACATTTTGAAGACTTCTAACTTTGTATTTCACATTTGTTACTATATTTTATTATCAAAGACACCTTGTGAGGTAGAGAGGAAACTATTTCCTCCATTTTATAAACAGATTAATAGTGGTATATTACAGGTAACACCTGCAGGAAATGGGAAATAGCTTCTTCTGATTAACCTGTAATCATAAATTTTGTTTTATTCTATTTAATGATAATTTGGGACTGTAGTGATTGTGATTAACCTTAAGATTTGGAAGGTTTTCTTCACCTCTTATTTATTATATTTTTCTATACATTAGGCAGTTACTAACATATTAGTCACTAGTTTCTGTCTTGCGAGAGCTAGATATAATTGTTTATCTTTAAGAGCTCTAAGCCCTAGTACTTTGTAAATGAACAGACTCTACAGCTTAATGTTTTCTAGACATTTCCTAGTAGAGGAATATGGCTCAGATATTGTTTTAGAATGGCAAGGATTTTTATATCAATGTTCTGATATGTTTTTAATCGACTCTTAAATAATTCCTTAAAGAGATTTTTGTAGACTTAGTAGGAGAAAATCCCATTTGTATCTGGCAGGTCTGTCAAGAATTTCTGGTGTAATTAAAGTAGGATTTTCTTCTGGATAAAGTTAATTTAAAAATGTCTATTTCCCAATGTTTTAAGGAACTGAGAATAAATTTAATCTTATTCCTTCAAAATATTACTTAACCTTTTCAAATCCAAGATTCTACAGATATATTTTCTTACCATAATTTATTTTTATATAGAGATTAATTATATTAAAAATGCTGCTCAATTATATTCATATAAATTATAGGTAATTTTGCAATCTATGTTAATCTCTTTTAAATTCAGCACTATAAAGATTAAGAATGGAAATATTACCTCTGTGGTATTTATATTTTAACCTAATTCTTCAATGAAGGTAAGATATTAAAACCAAACCAAGTTAGTATCATGGACAGATTAGCAATCATAGATCTCAGTTCGTTAAAACAGCTTTTGTGTTTAAAATCTTTCATCCAAGGAAAATCCATAGTTTGCTCCACTGAATATACTCTGCAGATTTGGGAGTATGAGAATAGCCATATATATGTTTTGAATGCCTATACTGTTACCATTCTTGGTCAGGAAATTAAGTATTTTTATAGTAGTTTATATCCCCTGAAGAAGGGCATGGCAACCCATTCCAGTACTCTTGCCTGGAGAATCCCATGGACAGAGGAGCCTGGCAGGCTACAGTCCATGAGATTGCAGAGTCAGACACAACAGAATCGACTTAGCACTAGCACCATGGTAGTTTCCATTTTTATTACACATACTGCTATTGGTACTGTCAACCAAACTATACAATTTAGAAGCCTCTATCCTCCATTTCTCCTCCAGGATCTTTTAAGTTAAGACAACAGATTATTAAGACAAAACAATTATATGATCATCTTTAAAGAGGCAGAGATTTATATAGAGTCTGTAGAACCTCATGGTCTCTAGAGGCTTTCATTCAGTAGTCAGAATGGACTAATCATGGTGACATTATTGCCTTATTAGGACGAGAAGTATTTTTTCACTTTCTGAGGCCTTTTTACACAAATGCTATTTTTCTGGAGCCCGTTTAGTGCTAGAAGATTGACCGATTTATCCTTTTTCTTCCTGCTCCTTCTGTTACCATCAGATCCTGGCATTGTACTCTGGCAGGCTAGACTGTGTTATTTAGGCATCAGAGCCTGTGGAGATGGTCGGTCTTGACTCTGGGCTGAAAGCCATTATGACCCATTATCCTTTCCTATTCTTCAAGGTTAATACTAATGTATATTATAGTGGTGAGGAGAACAATGTAAGTGATTAGTGAATCACACTCCCTTTGGTACTTAAATTCCACCTTTAGTATGAGTTATATCTTTAAGCAAGTAGATTAACTTTTATAGTTGATTAAGGCATTGCTAGATGCGGTTATTTCCGAGGAGTTTACTGTGTATTTATTTCTGTGTGACTAATGAGCAGATGAGGGTTTTTTTTTTTTTTTACTATTTATTTTCTCTTATACAACTGTTTTATATAAAGACCTTATCTCTGAAAAACTTTTAAGCCAGTGACTTATTGTTTTTCGTGGTGCTCAAGCCTGGAAAGCTGTGCTTTGGTAAGAATGAAAAATTATAAGCATGTACATGTTTTATTATATGATTAATTTTTATTCTGATTAGAATATTAAACATGGGATACATATCATGACTTATAGATAAAACTGCTGTGTGATGGTATCTGAATAACCTACTTTACAACTCCTATTATGAAGTATATAATGCATATTTGGAGAAGATTACCTGGAGAAGGAAATGTCAACCCACTCCACTATTCTTGCCTGGAAAATGGACAGAGGATCCTGGCAGGTTACAATCCATGGGGTTGCAAGAGTTGGACATGACTTGGTGACTAAAACAACAACAATGATGCATGTTTTATATATGTTTTTCACTCTTGGCAGGGTTGCAGTGTGAAGTCGTATATGTTGACAATTTACCATTTTCTTTATTTCAAATTAATCCAAGTGTATTATAATTACTAGTCTCCAAAAAATTGAGATATAAGTTTAAATATGTTATCCTACATTTTCAGAAGAGGCTTTGAAGGTAATTATAGAGGATTTTATGGCTTATTCCCAGACATGCATTCTACCTCTTTCCACTGTAAACAGCCAAGTGATAGAGCAAAGGCTGGCAAATTATGCTGTCTGTGCAAATATGGCCACTGCCTGATCTTGTTAGGCATGTGCGCTAACAAAGAATATTACAGTTTAAATTATTAAAAGCAATAAAAAGAAGATCAATATTTTGAAATGTGAAAATTTTGTGAAATCCAAATTTAGTGTCCATAAAAATGTTTTATTGAAGCACAATTATGGTAATTTGTACATGTTGTCTGTGGCTACTTTCATACTATGTAAATGGAGTTGAATAGTTGTGACAGAGATTGTATGGCTTGCAAAGGCTAAAGTATTTATTATCTGACCCAGTACATAAAAGGTTTGTTTACCTCTGAATTAGGGAAATGACTCCAGAGTAATGGGAAGTTCTTGATTAGCCTAAAGCAAGTGGGGATCCCATCTTCTTAGTCAGTGATTGGCTCAGCAAAGATAGACAGGACTATGTCAGTCGAGCTTAGAATTGTCACTAGGAAGGGGGAAAAGGAATTCTCTTTTAAGAGAAAGTCACAAACAAGCAAAGAAACTCTGATATGAAAGAAGATGTATATTTCTTTGTTGCTGCTGGCAGCCACCTTATGATAATGAGGAAAACAGCCTGAGGCTAAACCTCACCCCTCCTCACCATGAGGAGGGGGAATCTGATAGAATCACTGAAAAAATGAAATAAATCCAACTTAACTTTTATTTTTCTGCTATGTGAGCCAATGAAATTTATTGTTTTAGATAGTTTGATTTGGATTTTGTTACTGATAAATCCAGCTTTGCCTCTGCTTGATATACTATTGTAAAATATAGATAAATGAATTAAAACTATCCAAAAATTTAAACCACAAACCCATAACCTACTTAAAGGAAATTGCAAAGAAAATCTTGTACCTGGAAATTACTGATGACCTCCATATTCCAATCATGCCTTATGCCTTGGCAACGGTGCTGGTATGAGATAGCTATTATCTCTGTCTTAGAAAAAAGGACACTGCAATTATTCAACATCACAAGGCCACACAGCTGGAACGTGAGACAGGACCCAAGTCTGTTTCCCCAGTCATTTGCCTTTCACATGGAAGGAAGACATTGTTTGGAAGGAGGATTCTGCTAGTTTTCAAATCTTCAGTATACTCAATGGGGCAGTAGAAGGCAATTCATTGTAATCTGCTTTATATAAGAAAAGCAAACAGTTACTATTTGGTCCTAGGAAAGCAGATTAAGTACACTGATGTTTAGTGAGGTGAACTTTGTATTACCAAGAAACCTAAAAATGCCTTTACTCATCTACTTATTTTATAGGTATTTCTGACACTTACATATGATAAATATCAATCTGCCTAACTGTAGCCTTCTGAAAATCTCATCTTTTATTCTTTATTTTATGGATATAGAATGTTTTTTTTCTTAAATATAAACACAGTATCAAGGAAGATTTGAGAGGATTGATTTTACATTAATGTGAAAGAGTTGTTTACTTGACTTCCCAGGTGACTCAGTGGTAACGAATCCACCTGCCAATCAGGGTTCGATCCCTGGGTCAGGAAGATCCCCTGGAGGAGGAAATGGCAACCGTCTTCAGTATTCTCACCTGGAAAATCCCATGGACAGAGGAGGCTGGCTGTCAGTAGTCCATGGGGTTGCAAAGAGTCGGATATGACTGAGCACACACACACAGATAGTTGCCTAAGCCACCTTGCATCAGACTTTTACAGGTGGACTTTTGTTCATTTAAAGAAAAAACATGGAAGTTATTCTCTACTAGAAAAGGAGAGGAAGATCATATTAAAATATAAGTATGAGGCTATTTTCCAATTTCAGACATCTATTTGTATTTATATTACCCCTACTACTATTCCCTCTCATCAGTGTAAATAAAGAAGACAATAAAACATTTTGTTCTCAATACAGCTGTTCATATTTGAAAAATAAAACTCCATATGGTACATGTTTTAAAATGTTTGATTTATAATGAAAAAGTTCCCATGTCTTTCTTGTGTAACACTTCTACAAAGACAAACTTCTGTTTCTAAGATTACCGAGGGTATGCATATTCGGACTCAGTGATTCACTAATGTCACTTCACAGGAAAGCTGTGCTTATATCTTCTTTCTGCCTTCACTCTACAGATATGGTCCTTGATCAACAAGTGAGCTCAGGTCAGCTCAATGAGGATGTACGCCACAGGGTCCACGAGGCTCTGATGAAACAGCATCACCACCAGAATCAGAAGAAGCTCACCAATCGGATTCCCATTGTTCGTTCCTTTGCTGATATTGGCAAGAAACAATCAGAACCAAATTCCATGGATAAAAATGGTAAATGTTTCTTTATTTTACTCATTGTTTATTATAGTTATCTGAAATATCAAAGTCCTTTAAAATATATCTTACTTGAAAATGATCTATTGAAATTCAAATAGTAGAAATTTTGACAAAGAATTTAAGTTTCCTGTAAGGCTCATGAAAGAATGCAAGGGAAACTTTTTTCTAATAGGAGGTTATAGACTCCAGTGTAGCAAACATAAACTGTCGGTTGCATTCCAAATAAGATCCTAGTCTTTGTGTCATAGCTTAATGAGTATCTCATAGCTTAACAGTGCTTTGACTTAATGTCTTTTAGGTAACAAGAATAATCATCAACATTTAGTGATGGTGAGAGAAAAATATTGGCTTCATGTTGTTCATGGTCAGCGAATCCCTTTTGAGATCACAATTGAAAAGAGCAGCTAGTACCTTGCTTGTGTCTCTACATATATTAAGCCTGATTTCTAGCTCACAGGCTCGTTGCTTTTTGCAGTACTGTTTCATTAGTGTCCAGCCACCACACTTACCATCTTGGTACACCAACATACATGATGCCCACCATTGTTATCTAGTACTCATTCATGACTGACTTCTTAGCAATCATGAAGCCAAAACAATGTTTCTGACTGTTTATCCTTTCTGTGTATTTTGTTCCCTCCTGGTATCCATTTGACCCTTCATCTTTTACACTAAAGAAGTTGCTTAGAGATCTCTCACTCATCCTTTCCATCAGTCCTGTGAAGGAAAATGAAGTTATCACGCAGATGATATGAGTTTATTATACTTCTACTAGCTAGAAAAGTTCCCAGTTTTAAAAAATACAAATTAGTGAAAAATAATTTCGGATGTTTTACTAGAGAGGCTGATTTCCACAAATGGACTGAAGCATGTATATTGACAGCATAGACTTTATGTAATTTCTCTCTTGTTTTCAAAAGCTTCAAAGATGCCTTAAATACAAATGCATGAAAATGAAGTTTTTCCAGATTCTACTTTATATAGGTACTTTGATAATTTCCATATTACTAAATCAAATATAGACAGATAGAAGAAATACTTTAATAAATCAATAAAGTTGGTTAGATGTACTATTGTTTCAGAACACAGAACCAGTTTTAAATGGCAAGATAATTTTTGAAATACTCATTTGATTTTTTTAAAGAGCCTTTAATGACTGAATGTAAATCATTGTTATATTGAAAACTCTATAGCTATGCATATATTAAGTTCAATAAAAGTGTTATGAGTGCTTTGTAGAATATACCATATTGTATTTATCAATCCCACTGGATATTTTGAGTATTTGTAGCTTGCTTTGAATTACATCATATATTTAAAATATATTCATATTCTAAATCACAATTTGTTTTAAAATATGTTATATATGAAATTGACAAAATGAAGTTTTTATATTCTGAAACTTATTATAAATATAGTGCTTTTATTATGCTCACAATACTAGCATTTACTTGATATTTTTTAAGAAAACAGATTAAGAAAAAAAAACAGATTAAGATATTTGCTAATTTTGACTATTGACTTATATCTAGATGATTCTAAAGACCTTATTAAAATGTTATCATGATATAAATCTCTTTGAATGCAAGCAAATTTTATACAAGTTAACTTCTGCCATTTTTTCATTACCTTTACTGGAAATCAGACAATAAAATATATGTCTGTAAGAATAATGTGTTTATTCAAAGATGTAAGGACCTTGTGAGCTAGCCATAATTTGTATCTCAGATTTTCACTGGGGATAACATTTACTATAAAATGGTTTTATTACATTATACTTTTGAAGGGAAAGGGCACTGAATTCACTGGATGAATTATTTATTGTAATATCATATAGACCTAGACACATTATCTGTTATAGCTTTAAACGTTCATTAAACATAAGAAGAGGTGATAGAATTATAGCTTTAAATAAAAAAATCCACATATAGATACAAAGTTTTTCTGAGAGCCTGCTTTTTGTCTTATTGACGCAATTGCTCAGTTTTTCTCAAAACTAGAATATGAATAGTTCTGAAGTGGTTCTGTCATCATCTGTATGATCAGTCTTTATCTGGACACATAAGATCTTTTTGAGGCATATATTAGGGTAATAAAAACTTGGAAACATTTCTAATAAAATTCATACACCCAATTAAGTATTGTCATAAAGTACACTGTCAGGAGTAGTTTTCTAAGCCTAGGCTTATAACACCTCCCTGTGACTCTGTTTTGCTTCCTCACACACTTTGCATAATTATGTGTGTTAAGAATTCTGAAAATGTGAATAGACATCACCGATTTAGAAATAAATCTCCTATCCAGAAGTGAAAGAGGGTGAAAAGTGAAAGTGAAAAAGAGGGTGAAAGACCTTTATCACTAAGGTTCTCAATCTACTTATGAACTCTAAAAACTGATTAACTCTGAATAAATAAGCAAATCAGAATTCATAACTATAAATATAGATTTGACATTCTGCTTCAAGATATGTAATAGAGATTACATTTTTTTGTGCAGTATACTACAGAGAGATATAAAAGGGTTTCAGTACATCCAAAATGGTAAGAATGATATTCTCATTATTTGAAAAAAATCTCTTCACTATTTTATGCAAAAAGAAACTTTTAAAAATTAAAACTATAGGAGTTAAATAGAGTGAGGATTTCCTAGAAACTTGAAAACATCAAACCTTTTCCTTGCCAACAACAGGGACGGAAACAAGCCCCCTCTTGTTTAAAGTATTATATAATATATAAAATAGAAGTGAAACAGTTGATACTCCCTCACCAACAAACTGATGCTTGTATAGGGAACTCTATAAAAAGAGTCATATCGAATAAAGTTTCTGCTTCCTTGGTTGACCCGTTCCTTGAACATGCTACCTTGGTAGTAGTCCCAAGGGTTAAACGCTTAGACATTTTCAACCTGAAGTTCAAGTGGGATTCTTCCCCAAGTTGTAGATTAGACTTACAAGGTAATGATTTTGTTGCTTTTCTCCCCATCTGCTGTATTTTGTTCATAAATTTTTTAGTAACTTGTGATCATTTATCAACCTTATCTCCAAGTATGCTAGCTTAACTTTTTTGTATAATTTTTTTCTTGGTGTACTGCACATTCTCGTAAGGGCTAAGACACAAGATGTTATGGATTCACCATGCATTTTTAATGCCACCATGCTGTGTTTAACTTTCACTTTTCATTAAGCATCAAAACTGTGAGAATTAAATGTCTGATTCTGATGTTTCAATAAAAAGTGACAGTTCTATCTGGCAAAACAAAAACAAAAAGATAATAGAAAACTCATATCTTCTTTAACAGTAGAACTCAAAAGAATATTGTGGAAAGTACTCAAGAATAAAGTACTTTATATAAAGAATATTTGAATAATTTCCTGAAACTGGAAGGACTTTCCAAAATAAAACAAAGGCTTTTGTATTTAATGATTTAGAAAGCAAGATATATCAGTATTTGTAGTAATCACTTAGATCATACATTCAATTGTATTTTTGAGACTCTGGATTACAAATCTATTCTAAAATATTATTACCCGTGTGGTAACTTTTACATTAAAAAAATAACTTAGACTTAATTTCCTTAAGTGTAGGGTGTCTTCATTCCACTGTTTCCTTTACTAATAATTCTAACTCTTATTTCTTCTCCTTCACTTATCTTTTCTCTCTCCTGTTCTGAACACTTTCCAGTTGTACCTTTTATTTAGGATCTTAAAAGGAATTGCAGAGCAGAAGGTCTCTGACTTACTTTCAAAACTGTAGGTTTCTGGAGAACATTTAGATTTGGAAGGATGAAATGACTTGACTCTTTAGGCCGGCACAGATTTCACCCCTTAAAGTGATGTACACGTCTGTATTGTGAATGATTCTTTTTATGGCTTTTAAAATCAGTATTATGTCTTTATAATTGCATCTTTTACAAAAGCTGTACTTTTTCCAGATATATAATGTTTTATGTGTTTACATATTTATGTGCTTTCTTATTTTTTAAATACCGTTATCTCGTAAGAGATATCAAGAGTTTAAAAAGTATCTGTTTATAATGTTTTACCTTGATGGAAAAAAAAGCTAGAATAATAATACTTAAAATTACTTGAGAGAAGACATTTTAAAACTCATGTAGATGATACAATTAAACATTATAATAAAAGTATTTTCCATTTCTCAAAAATAAATCAAGATGATGTTGACACAACTCGTTTGGTCTGTTGAGAAACTGTACTGTCGCTACTTAGTTTTGGAAACTCAAGAATATGTCTTAACAGCAAAAATATTTCTAGGATGATGTGTTTAAATTTATTTCTTATGTTACATAATTATTTTCAGACATACTAATTTTTCTCCAAGTTTTTATGTGCATATTTTCATGTTTTTGAAGTATAGCTCACCTAATCAACATTTTCTAAATATTTAGCCTTTCTTTCTTCATGTTTTCTATTCCCATGGATAAATGTATTGTTACACATGTATGTAACTTTGTCATTCATTTTTACATTTCTTTATTTTGCTCTGTCTTGTGTCTGTCTCTAACAGGCTCATCTCATCTCTGTACCTCCCTCATCTCCTACCCTTTGGGTACTCTAAATGCGTTGAAGGTTTCTGAGGTAGTGTAAACCAGCTCGGTCTATAGGTTAACAGCATTGTACCTCCATGTCTTCATCCCAGTTTCCTTCTATTACATGTGATTTTCAGTGGATTAAGCAATAGAAATTCTGGTTTACTTCAGTGATATATTTTTCTCCTATTGATTTGAATTTGGCCAAATAGAAATTTAAAGGCTGCTGTTTTATATACATAATTTATTTAAAGAGGGAGAAAACTATAAGTAAGGACTCAAATGAATTAATGTAATTTTAATAATCTTTTTGAGAACTTTTTTATGGTTGTGTTTCAGTATTGAGAGGCTTTAATGATGCTGACACTACTTAAAGTAAAAAAAAAAACAAACAAAAAAAACAACTAATTCTTTTGAGATAATCTCATGTTCCTCCCCCACAACTTTATGGTGAGGGAAATGATTCTGCTAGTCTCACAACAGACTTGGTGAAAAATTTTTGTGTAACAAGCAGAGCTTCTATTTTCTAGTTAGAGGTTGCTTGAATTGCTCTCAGTTTCCTCCTGTGCTTGCCCATATCTTTTATGATTTGCCTTGAAAAAGTACATGGCATATAATAACTTTTTATTTAACTTATATATGATCCCTACATGGAGGTCCAGAGGAAAAAAATGAATTCATGACTCAAAGGAAAATTAATTCAAGCAGTTGTTGATGTGAATACTATGTAATATATACTTTGATATAGATGTATAACAAATACTGGAATTTTGGATTTAAGATGATGAACTCTTTGAATTTGAAAGGTTGGGAAAATAAAAGTACTGGTTTCTTAAGTGTTTACACTTAAATAATCATGAATGGTAGCCATTCCCTTCTCCAACGGATCTTTCTGACCTAGGGATTGAACCCAGGCCTCCTGCATGGCAGGCACATTATTTACCATCTGAGTCACCAGGGAAACCCAATCATGAACATGTCTCAGCTAATTTTTAGCTAATTCATCAGTTTCTGAATTATTTACCCTAAATATAATAAAGTTTTAAGTTAATAAATGTATTTTTTGGATAATCTTCTTAGTTATTTAGATATTATAATAATAAATTGATTAAATATTGCAATGACATTTACTTATAGAATATATTAATATGGGCAGTGATCAACGGTCCAAGTGAAGGTAATACAAAGAAACAGGCAAAAACATGTATGTTCAAAAACATTGTGGCATATTGATTGGAAAAATTATAATAAAAATAGCATTCATAGAACTTCTACATGTGTATGGGAGAAGGAAATAGCAACCCACTCCGATATTCTTGCCTGGAGAATCCTGTGGACAGGGGAGCCTGGTGGGCTGCTGTCCATAGGGTTGCACAGAGTCAGACATGATTGAAGCGACTTAGCATGCATGCATGCATGCATTGGAGAAGGAGATGGCAACCCACTCCAGTATTCTTGCCTAGAGAATACCAAGTACAGGGGAGCCTGGTGGGCTGCCCGTCTATGGAGTCACACAGAGTCGGCCACGACTGAAGTGGCTTAGCAGCAGCAGCAGTAGCTACATGAATATGTGAATGCTAAATCCTAACTCTATACTCTTTCATCCTGGAGTGGGGAAAATCCTAGCAAGTTCTTTGTTATCCTTTTAGGAAACATATTCACTTCTGGCTGAGTATAAAATCCTGTACCTGAAAATTGTATTCTGTGAACTAGTATTGCTTTAGATATGAATGAGAAAATAACGTTTCTCTTTCAAAACCTAAATTTACTGATTCTTCTTATATATTTGAGTTAATGAGAGTCATTTTGAAGTCTAAGCCATCACCTTCTTCTGAAAGGCAGTGATAACTGGAATAAACTAAAGAAATCAGTGTTTAGACAGAAAAAGATAGTTGATAAAAGAATTATAAAAATGATTTAATTTATTAAATTTTCAGTAGTTAAATAGACTGTAGTTCATGTGCACATTTTAGGCAGGTGGTAGGTAGACAGAACAAATAAAATTTTAAGCTTTATTTAAAGGCTTCAATTTTTTCAAAATAACCCTAACCAAACCTTGTGTTTAATTTTTCAATAATAATATTATACCTGTGCATTTTTCTGTATCCTGTTACTTTCAGATACTGCCTTAGAGTATATACATGTAATATGTTGTTCCATTTTAACAAAATAACATACACATTAGAAATAAGAATTGGAGTACTCTTTAAACTTTGATGAGATTAAACGTGTTTACTAATATTTGCTAATATTTAACTATTATCTCTGACACATGAGTGATGTCACACTTTTGAGTTATATTCATATGTCACACACTTATAGTTTTTTTGCTTTTGTCCCCTGCATTGGCATATGCATTCTATGCACATACTTAGAATCTGGAACTAGTAGGAAAATTATCATCTAATATGTCTCCTGCTAGTTAAATACTCTCTACTGGTTATTATCCATGTCACAAAAACAGTTATAGAAAACATTTTTCAAATCCCTTCCTGATAGTCAACGTTATGAGGTAATATTTTATAAAATGTTTAGAATAAGAATAGCATAGAACAGTAAATCTCAAAATATATTAATGTTTATAAGAGGAAATACAGGTGCCAGTTTTAAACATATCTCATGAGTTAAAGGTAATTTATGAAATAGTCTGCTTTTTGAGTATATATGTGAAAACATAGGCTGTGCAATTTCTTCAAATTTTAAGTTGCAGCATATTTTCTATCCCATGAAATCTCTTTAAAGTTGATGATTTTTTATTAGGGTGACTATTTTTGTGTCTGCTCATTGAGTAAAATAATTGTTCTTCCATGTGGTTTTCTATCACATGAAATAAATTATTATAAGAAAGCAGGTATATGTTTATTTAATTTATCCATGCCTTGAATTTCACCATTCAGTTTTATGGAACATTCAGTAAATTTAGGTTTAAATATATCTAATGTTCTAACTCATATGGAGAAATGATGTGAAACTGGTGATTGAAGACATCTGTTAGTAGCACAAATGCATTATGTAAAAGGCTTTTTTTTAAGTATAGTTATTATTTTGAGAATGATAAATGAAATGTCTGCTAATGAACAGTTCACAGTCATAGCTGCACACTGCAGTTAGAAATGGGAGAATGAAAATAACTGATGAAGCTTAAGTCTGTCACCTCTCTAAAATATAATTTTTGGAATTTGCTGTAATCAGAATTGGTATACATGATTTAAGGAGAATTTTCTCTTAAACTCATTTAAAAAATCTTCATCAAATGTGTTGCTTTACTTTGTTTAATGAAATCAGTGAAATATTTAAACTTTAGAAGAACCTTAAGCCCATTACTCTCTGGCAAGATAATAATTTTAAACCATAAAAATTCTACCTATTAAAAAATGACCCCTGCCTGAGAGGCTTAATGTTCAAAAAGCAAAATGATAGTAATATTTGAAAGTAAATTATTAGTGTTTTACATCACACTTGGTAATTTCTAGGTATCGATGAATAAGTGGATTTCAAGAGAGAATTTAAAGAAGTATTATTTGTATGTGCACTAGCAGTTTAGAGAACTTCATTTAAATGCAGACTGCAGTGATTAGAGATGAGTCTAAAAGTAAACTTTGAATAAAGTTGGGATTTAGGGAGGTAGAGAGAAGAGTTAGGCAGAGAGAAATGAGAATATTACCATCTAAGACAGTGGAGAATAAGAGCAGTATTTTGGAGTAACTGAGTAATGGTCATAAAATATGATCAAGGCTTCAAAGCTGGGTTGTTATTACTCATATCACAGTAAAAGTAACAAGTGAGGGTAGGGAGAGGTTAGGGAAAAGAGAGATACATGTGAGATTAAGCAAACATTTATTTTTATAACTGAATTCCTAAATATGAACAGATTTCAGATAATGTGATTGAAATGAATGTTTCATCTTTAGTGAATAATGAAATGTAATTATCCTTCATTAACCATTGTCACATTCTTAGGTGTACTGTCCACTTAACTAATATCATAATCTTTCTTTTAATGGGAAAAAAGACTACGAAGTAATTAAGTTGCTAGTTAGTATTAATGGAAAACAAATACAATTCAAATTTATTGATCTTTTGCAGACCAGTGTCAATATATTTACACAATTGAATAGTCAGAAGCATAATATATACACAGTATTTGTAATATATGAGGTGAAGGTATTTCTAACTGAATCTCTCATATAGAAGTTTCCAAAAGCTGTTGTCAAAGAACTTTCTCTCTTTGGTTTGTTTTTCAGATGCAGTAGAAAACTGTAAATATGCTATGTACTTTTCAGATAAATATTTGCTCTTTAAAAAAATTATCTATAAAATTATTCAGTCTGAGTTTAGATCATAAGAGATGTATATATATCATAGTTTTGGATAAAATTTAAAAATCACTGGTGTTTCAAGACTGTAATTAGATTAAAATCATTTTTGTAGTTGTTCTTTCTTCTTACAGAGTAACTGTTTAGTTTTAATCTGAGATGAATTTTCATTTCCTTGACTGAATTCTCCCATTTCTATCTGTAACTGATAAATAAGAATATTTGTATTTCTTGATATCTATTTATATTGACCCTTCATGCTTACCTCATAAATTCATTTAAAAAACCTATGTTAGTTTAGTTTAATTCATATTGCATGCAGTATGTCTAGAATTATGTAAGTAATTGTTTGTATTTTGTAATAACAATCTCTTTAGCAGGCCAGGTTGTTTCTCCTCAGTCTGCACCAGCCTGTGTTGAGAATAAAAATGATGTGAGCAGGGAAAACAGCACAGTTGACTTTAGCAAGGTAAGGTTTTCTCCCTCTCATTTAAGTAATCTGTTAAGTTATTACTAGATATTACCACCCATTTTAAGAGGTGTTGACACAATTTTTTGCATGCATATATGTTTTGTTTCTTAGCCAAAGCTTGATATTATTATAATGTTAGCGTTTAAGTTCACATGTAATGTTTTGCCTATTCGTAAAATCAAATGTGTAGATTTTACACGTAGTCTTCAGGTTTCAGCCACTTGGTATGATGCATCTCTTCCAGTAAAAAAGGATAACTGAACTTCACAGGGAATTTAACAGAAGTTTACTGTTTAAAACTTTCACTGGTTTCATTTTTCAAAGTCATTTCCCCCTCTATTTGTGGAAAAGTATAACTTAAAGCTTCATTGTTGTGATTAAGAGAAAGGCATTAGTGTTCAGAAACACTAGAACATATTAAGACTGACAGAATTTTGAATAAAAACATAATAAAGACTGACTCTCTTGAGGGATCCATCTAATTGGAGACAATTCAAATGAAAAATCATTTATTTGAATGTATTCTGTGAAAATAATGTGATTTTGCTCAGGAAATTCCTGATATCCTATATGTGCTATTGTAGGCTGTGGCAAACTAAACAATCTTGGAAGAATTTTAATATTGACCAGGGGGAGTCAACAGTTTGCTTTATTGAAGTGGCTGAAACAGCGGTACCTCAGAGTAATTTTTTTTTTCCCCATAAAGTCCTTAGCACTGGCAATGTTTCTAAAAGTGGGAGGAGATGGGAGTGGGAGGCAGTGGATAGGAGGTTGCCTGCATCAAGCTTCTGAAAAGAGTAATAGCGACCAGCCCCTTGTTGCTGTTTCAGAAACCCTCTGCCAAGGCCCAGATTGCCTGGATCTAGTCACGTGCATGCTCTCCCTCTGGTGCCTGGCAGAGTCCCTGTGGGAGCATGGTGTACCAGCTTAAGTCTGTTACTTATGCGTGCAGGGGCTGGGAGGCCAACAAAAGGGGCATACTAG
This sequence comes from Capra hircus, assembly GCF_001704415.2. Taxonomy (NCBI): domain Eukaryota; kingdom Metazoa; phylum Chordata; class Mammalia; order Artiodactyla; family Bovidae; genus Capra; species Capra hircus. The sequence continues at coordinate 101,558,114 of NC_030809.1, forward strand.
CCCATGTGGGATGAAACAAAGACATGAGAAAGGACCTCCACACCAGCAAGACAGAGAGGTGAGGGCATCCTTGGGCTCTGTTTCGACAGTGGCGCGAAGCTCATCTCACTGTATGGAGGCATGTGATTCAATATTAAGCCAGTTCAAGTGTATTCCATTTCTGCTCCAAAAAATATCTTTTTTAAAGCATTACATCTTCATTCATCTGCAAGTTGGAATAAAATTGTCGCAAATTGCCATACATTTAATTTCTTGATGTTCTTCATTTGAAATAATATCTTAAAAGCAATGACATAAAAAGTTGCTTACTTATTTGTGCAAGCATTAACAGTATAACAAGGGCACAGTGAACATTCTCAAAAACAGTGATAATAAATCACATATTTTCAAATAAATTACCTTTTACCTTTTCTTAAGGGGTATAACCCATTGACACTGAATTTTATATCTCTATATCATTTTGCTTTTAGTTGTCTGACCTGTTTTTGCAGCCTTCAAAAATGCTTCAACATATTTGAAAGAAAATGAATATAGCCAATGGGAGACAGTAGTCTTATCTTCAGGTTCCCTAGAACAATTTGAACTATAAAAGAGTGAAAAATAGATTTTCTTTTCTTTAATCCTTTACTTTCTTATTACATTTCAAATCACTGGACCACTCCAGTTTTTAATGGGAAAGTTAAATTTCTAGAGCTCTCTCTGCAGTGCCAACCATCTGTATTTCTTGGTGTCTTGCCCATAGCATGGCACATTGAAAAGAACATGTTTTTTGAGAACAAGTATGGGATCTTAACTCTACAATTTACAAGATACCTGATATTGGAGAAGATCTCTGAGCTTCACCTCTGTCACTTGTAAAATAAGAATAATACCTGTTTATAATTTTTTGTGAAGATTAAATGAGAAAATAGAGAGAGACTGTCAGAGTGCTAGGTTTATAGTGTTCCTGTTGTTCAGTCCCTGAGTACTGTCTAACTCTTTGCGACCCCCATGGACTGTAGCCCACCAGGCTCCTCTGTCCTCTGCTATCTCCTGGAGTTTGCTCAGATTCATGTCTATTGAGTCAGTGATACTATCTAACCATCTAATTCTCTACCAACCCTTTGGGTGTTCAATAAAATGTGGCTGCTACTATTATTGCTGTGTTGTTGTTGATATTAGTGGAAACAGTAGTGCCAAAAGTAAACACTAGAGCAAAATTTAATATGATTTGTTCTCTACTGGATCTTTAGTGTCTTGAACAGTGTCTTGGATGTATGTGTACAATGAATCCTGTGAGGTTCAAGACAATTTAAACCTTAGGCTCTGTATATTTTTTTCTTTTCCAGAAAAGTAATACTTCTTACCTTACATTGTAGAAAGGTAGAGAAGTAGGATTTGGCAAGAACAAAAGTGGTACATCATTATGGAAAGACACTTTAGTGCCAGATTTTGCAGATATATGAATTAAGGATTTTTAACCTAGGGATTTCAGATTGGTAGTAAATTTATCAAAGTGAATCAGTTAGTTTACATATTACCTTAAGTATTTTAAGTTTAATATGTAGATTCCAAACCTCGGGTGAATTTTGAAATATGAAGGTGAAAAAAAGTCTTTTTTCATTTCATGTTACTTGATCCTATGTTCTATCTACATTCAAACCATGTATCTTTTAACCCTTCCAGTGGTTAGGCCCATCAAACTTACTCATTTAGGAGTGTTTTTGAATATAATCTGAACTGTCAGTTTCTTTTTTTTTTTTTTATTCCTATAATGCTTTTAAAAAGCAGATATGTTGTGTTTTTAAACTGACATAGAGACTATTTTATTATTTGACTATATATATATGACTATATGACTATTTTATTATTTCCCAAATGTTGATCAGTTCGTTTCAGTTGCTCAGTTGTGTCTCTTTTCAACTCCATGGACTGCAGCACAACAAGCTTCCCTGTCCATCACCAGCTCCAAAATCTTGCTCAAACTCATCTCCCTTGAGTCGGTGATGCCATCCTACCATCTCATCCTCTGTTATCCCCTTTTCCTCCTGCCTTCAGTCTTTCCCAGCATCAGAGTCTTTTCCAAGGAGTCAGCTCTTTGCATCAGGTGGCCAAAGTATTGGAGCTTCAACTTCAGCATCAGTCCTTCCAATGAATATTCAAGACTGATTTCCTTTAGGATGGACTGGTTGGATCTCCTTGCCCAAGGGACTCTCAAGAGCCTTCTGCAGCACCACAGTTCAAAAGCATCAATTCTTCAGTGCTCAGCTTTCTTTATGGTCCAACTCTCACATCCATACATGACTACTGGAAAAACCATAGCTCTGACTAGATGGACCTTTGTTGGCAAAGTAATGTTTCTGCTTTTTAATATGCTGTCTAGGTTGGTCATAGCTTTTCTTCCAAGGGACAAATGTCTTTTAATTTCATGGACTGCAGTCACCATCTGCAGTGATTTTGGAGCCCCTAAAAATAGAGTCTCTCCTGTTTCCATTGTTTCCCCACCTATTTGTCATGAAGTGATGGGGCCAGATGCCATGATCTTAGTTTTCTGAATGTTGAGTTTTAAGCCAACTTTTTTACTCTCCTCTTTCACTTTCATCAAGGCTCTTTAGTTCTTCGCATTGTGCCGTAAGGGTGTGTTCATCTGCATATCTGAGGCTATTGATATTTTTCCCGCAATCTTGATTTCAGCTTATGCCTCATCCAGCCCGACATTTCACATGATATACTCTGCATATAAGTTAAATAAACAGGGTGACAATATACAACCTTGACATACTCCTTTCCCAATTTGGAACCAGTCTGTTGTTCCATGTCCAGTTCTAACTGTTGCTTCTTGACCTGCATACAGATTTCTCAGGAAGCAGGTAAGGTGTTCTTGTATTCCCATCTCTTAAAGAATTATCCACAGTTTGCTGTGATCCACACAGTCAAAGGCTTTGGCATAGTTAATAAAGCAGAAGTAGATGTTTTTATGGCACTCTCGCTTTTTTGATGATCCAACAGATGTTGGCAATTTGATCTCTGGTTCCTCTGCCTTTTCTAAACCCAGATTGAACATCTAGAAGTTCACAGTTAATGTACTGTTGAAGCCTGGCTTGGAGAATTTTAAGTATTACTTTGCTAGCGTGTGAGATGAGTGCAATTGTGCAGTAGTTTGAGCATTCTTTGGCATTGCCTTTCTTTGGGATTGGAATGAAAACTGACCTTTTCCAGTCCTGTGACCACTGCTAAGTTTTCCAAATTTGCTGGCATATTGAGTGAAGCACTTTCACAGCATCAATTTTCAGGATTTGAAATAGTTCAACTGGAATTCCATCACCTCCACTAGCTTTGTTCATAGTAATGCTTCCTAAGGCCCACTTGACTTTTCATTCCAGGATATCTGGCTCAAGGTGAGTGATCACATCATCATGGTTATCTGGGTCATGAAGATCTTTATTTGTATGGTTCTTCTGTGTATTCTTGCCACCTCTTCTTAATATCGTCTGCTTCTGTTAGGTCCATACCATTTCTGTCCTTTATTGAACCCATCTTCGCATGAAATGTTCCCTTGGTATCTCTACTTTTCTTGAAGAGATCTCCACTCTTTCCCATTTTATTGTTTTCCTCTATTTCTTTACATTGATCACTGAGGAAGGCTTTCTTATCTCTCCTCGCTATTCTTTGGAACTGTGCATTCAAATGGGTATATCTTTCCTTTTCTTCTTTGCCTTTCTCTTCTCTTCCTTTCTCAGCTATTTCTAAGGCCTCCTCAGACAAGCATTTTGCCTTTTTGCATTTCTTTTTCTTGTGGATGGCCTTGATCACTACCTCCTATACAATGTCACGAACCTCTGTCCATAGTTCTTCAGGCACTGTTGTCTATCAGATATAATTCCTTGAATGTATTTGTCACTTCCACTGTGTAATCATAAAGGATTTGATTTAGGTCATCCCTGAATGGTCTAGTGGTTTTCCCTGCTTTCTTCAGTTTAAGTCTGAATTTGTTAATAGGGAGTTCATGATCTGACTGTCGCTCATATCAAATGTTGATGGCTTCTTTTAATTTCAAGTGACTTAAAGGAACTGCCACATTATTTTCTATGTAGAAGGAACTCACTTCATCATCAGTCTTTAACGTATGAAATATGAAGAGTTGTTGCATTATAAAATCCTAGAATTCTAGGAAACCTTAAAAATCTCATTGAGAAGGGGAGAAAACTGAATCCCAGACTAAGAGAGCTAATAGAGATCATTCGCTGGTTATTGTTACAAGACCATGTCTCCCCAGGGAATTTCTGTTCATTTTCCTGTACATTCTACAATGGGCTTGAGACTTAAACTTTCTCCCTAAAGACTCATGTGTATTTCCTTCACATCTTAGTGTGTAGCTTGTCCAGAAACTTCTGGTTCCACCCTTATCTTTGGTCTAACCTTGTTCCCCAGAGATATAACTGTTTCTCATTCACAACTTAAGTGCCAAATAATCAGAATAAAGCATGTTTTCCTTCCTAGCATAAAGGTCTGGAGACCCCAGGTGCATAAGTACAGATCCATAAGAGTATATAGCTTGGTTTCTTCAAGATTCTCTTCAGAGGACTAGAAAATTCCAGGATTTCTTTATTTCATATTTGCCACCTCATGCGAAGAGTTGACTCATTGGAAAAGACTCTGATGCTGGGAGGGATTGGGGGCAGGAGGAGAAGGGGACAACCCAGGATGAGATGGCTGGATGGTATCACTGACTCGATGAACGTGAGTCTGAGTGAACTCTGGGAGTTGGTGATGGACAGGGAGGCCTGGTGTGCTGCAATTCATGGGGTCGCAAAGAATCGGACACGACTGAGCGACTGAACAGAACTGAACTGAACTGAGGACTGTCTTAGGGATGTAGGTCAACCTAATTCCTCAGAGCTATTTATAAAAAGTTAAACTGTGTTCCTTAAATGTGACCTTTTGTTGTATTAAAAGTTAGATTGCCAAATAAGGTTCTTTATGAATTGTACGTTAACATAGAAATAAAAATATAGGGCTATCCCAGGAATAATGTATAATTGTATAATATAATAAGTAGATAATATATATCTATTACCCCCAAATATATGATTAGTCCAAGAATAATAAGTACTATAATGTAGAGCGGGCTTCCCTAATAGGTCAGTTGGTAAAGAATCCGCCTGCAATGCAGGAGATCCTAGTTTGATTCCAAAGTTGGGAAGACTCGCTGGAGAAGGAATAGTCTACCCACTCCAGTATTCTTGGGCTTCCCTTGTGGCTGGCTGGTAGAGAATCTGCCTGCAATGCACGAGACCTGGGTTTGATCCCTGGGTTGGGAAGATCCCCTGGGGAAAGGAAAAGCTACCCACTCCAGTATTCTGGCCTGGAGAATAGTATTATACTATATATATTAGTATATAGTATAGTATTATACTATATATAGCATACAGTATTACAATAATATAATGGGTCTTTTGATATATGTTATTTAATTATAATTTGTTACATTTTAAGTCAGAATAAATTTCCTAATCCTGAAATTAAATTCTAAATATTTTAGTGGATTTTCTAAGTAATGGGTCTCAATCAGTGATATATCAAGTATTATATAATGCAAAAAAAAAAATTAAGGACCATGTATTTTCTTTCATAAAACTAAGCTACTTTAGCATACTAGGTTGGAGAAGGCAGTGGCACCCCACTCCAGTACCCTAGCCTGGAAAATCCCATGGACGGAGGAGCCTGGTAGGCTGCAGTCCATGGGGTCACTAAGAGTTGGACACGACTGAGCGACTTCCCTTTCACTTTTAACTTTTTATGCATTGGAAAAGGAAATGGCAACCCACCCCAGTGTTCTTGCCTGGAGAGTCCCAGGGACAGAGGAGCCTGGTGGGCTGCCGCCTATGGGGTCACACAGAGTGGGACACGACTGAAGCGACTTAGCAGCAGCAGCAGCATACTAGGTGGGCTTCCCAGGTGGCGCTAGTGGTAAAGAACCCGCCTGTAATACAGGAGACACAAGAGATGCACGTTGGATCCCTGGGTTGGGAAGATCCCCTGGAGGAGGGCATGTCAACCCACTCCACTATTCTTGCCTGGAGAATCCCATGGGTGGAGGAGCCTGGAGGGCTGCAGGCCATAGGGTCACACAGAGTCAGACATGACTGAAGCAACTTAGCACACATGCACACAGCATACTAGGTACTCCTTGATTTAATTAAAGTAAATCTTAAAGCAGTCATGTGTGTAGTTGTCTCGTGCCCCAGACATCAATAGTTAAGGTTATGGCATATGTCAGGAGATACTGAATAAAGGAATTTACACAGTCTTCCGGGTTGAACTCAAACTTCTCACTAGAGTTATGACAGATATTACCAACATGACTCCTATTTGCTTACCAGTTGTAGATTTTCTTAAAAAGCTATTTTCTCTTTGTTCCAGTGTATTAATATCATATTTCTATTGGGGGAAAAAACTTAATAGTTTATTTTACTTTTTTAGGCTCTGAAAGACTTGTAGAGAGTTAATATGTTTTTCTCACAGAGCTAATAGTGTATAGGTATTACAAGTTTACAAATTTATATTTGGAAATATATTTATAGGTTAAAATTTTTGAAATTTATAATATTCATCAAATTTTATAGGCAGTTTTGCTTTGTTAAATCATTTTCTTTTTCTTTAAAATAGAACATTACTTCTATTTGAAATTTTAGTGGCATACTAGATTATTTTTATATTTAATCCTTATGATAAAATAAATATTTCATATAATAGGTTTTATGTTTTGAGGCACCTTTATCTCACAGAAAATTAAGTAGTTATAAACCTTCTATACAAGTGTGCTGAGGTCTTGATTTCAGAAAGCAGCAAATTTAATATAGTCACTATAGTCTGGCTATGGACTTCCTAAGTTATTCCTCCTAAAAGTTTAAATTTTTTTTTCATTTTAAACTGCTTGAAAAAAATTCTAAAATCATTAAACAGAGGGAGTATCTGGCCCCCCCAAAGTCTTGTTGACCTCAAGTATTTGTCAGAGCTCTTTTCTCTCCCCGTCTCTCTCTTCTTTCTCCTCTTATTTTTCCTCTCTTTGTTTCTGCTTCCTCCTCATCTTCTCATCTCCCTCCCTCTCCTTCTTTCTCCTTCTCTTTCTTTTCCTTCTCTCTGCCTCACTCTCTCCTATTCCCACTTTGGTCTTTAGTCTCCATTTCATTAGGAGCATAGAAAGAATTATTACAGCAATCATTATTACCTACCAATAGGTTTCCATTGAAAGCAACTCAATGAATTAGAAATAAGAAATAGGCTTTGTAAAAGTGACTTTAAAAATCACTGCTTGGTTTTCACTGAGGCTCTCTATATGAGAATTGATAGTTATTCTTTGAATATTGTACATTCATTTTCAGACTTCACCCTTTAAGCATTTGCTTTTATTAATGATGGGTTTGTTTTGTGTGCATTCGTTTCAGTCATAGACATCTCATATCAGAAATTCAACTGTGGCTCTTCACCAGCTCCAAATGTTAATGTTTCTATTCTTGTTTCCTGTACTCTGCCATATCTAAATACTCTGATGAGAAATTAAATTTGAAGATTAATCAGGACAAGTATAAAATGTGAAGGATATAGAACAATTAAGATAAAGTTGAATACTAAAGTCATAATTTATATTATAAGGAAAATTTTGATTACGTTTCTTTTGATATAGGCATATTTTACATTATTAATGTGTTATGTACAAAATTGAGATAATGTAGTATACAAATATTTAAATATATTGGCAAATACTAATTAAATTATGATTAGAGTATATGCATGTAATTATTGAACACATAATCTTTTCACCCTGAAAATTTCAAGATTACTGATACTGCAAAGCATCTTTGAAAAGTATTGAGCAGAAAACTAGAGTATTCAGTGTATTATTAACAAATTCCAAAAAATACAGAAGTAAAAGAAAAAAAGTATTTTTAAAGGGCAAGAAAGATGTTTAACTATTTTAAATTTGATTTAAATAATACTTATATAAGCTATATTTATTTAAACTATATTTAATGATGGGTTACCATGTGTGAAGTACTCTGCTAGGAATGATTTAACAAATCTTTCCAGTTTTGATGTATTTTACTTTGTGATGCTCCCAGGTCGATCTGCATTTTATGAAGAAGATTCCTCCAGGTGCTGAAGCTTCAAACATCTTAGTTGGGGAATTAGAGTTTCTGGACCGAACCGTAGTTGCGTTTGTCAGGTTGTCCCCAGCTGTGCTGCTTCAAGGATTAGCTGAGGTCCCCATCCCAACCAGGTAAAAGTATAAGAGCATCTTTTGCACTTTCTTAAGCCTTTTTTTTTGTGTGTGTGGGGGAAAGGTATAAATATAATTTCCTCTGAGAGTTTTTTTCTTGAAACTAAAGTATAATCCACAAAACTGTCGTTTCTTCTTTATGGAGGAGGGCAAAAAGTGCTTTAAAAATTGTTCTGTTCTTTCTTTCTTCTTCTCAAATTTCTATGTTTTCTTTTAGGCATGCTCCTTATCTCTGAATACCCTGGTCTATATCATCATGAAGTGAAGTGAAAGTCTCTCACTCATGTGCAACTCTTTGCGACCCCATGGACTGTACCGTCCATGGAATTCTCCAGGCCAGAATACTGGAGTGGGTAGCCTTTCCCTTCTCCAGGGGATCTTCACAACGCAGGGATGGATCGAACCGAGGTTTCCCGCCGCATTACAGGCGAATTCTTTACCAGCTGAGCCACAAGGGAAGCCCAAGAATACTGTAGTGGGTAGCCTATCCCTTCTCCAGGGGATCTTCCCGACCCAAGAATTGGACTGGTGTCTCCTGCATTGCAGGAGGATTCTTTTTATCAACTGAGCTATCAGGGAATCCCTCAAAAGGTGTATAATCATTCTCTAAGCCAGAATAATGGAACTCCTTTTTTAGACTTTTGGTGAAAAGTGATAAAGTATAGGCTTTTTTCAAAGATTGCATTAGACTATGGGCTAACCAGGGCACCCAGGTGCTGCTAGTGGTAAAGAAAGTGAAAGTGTCTGTCGCTCTATCCTGTGGAATTCTTTGCGACCCCATGGACTGGAGCCCCCTAGGCTCCTCTGTCCATGGAATTCTCGAGGCAAGAATACTGGAGTGGGTAGCCATTTCCTTCTCCAAGGGATCTTCCCCGTCCAGGGATGGAACCTGGGTCTCTTGCATTGCAGGCATTCTTTACCATCTGAGCCAGTTGTAAAGAACCTGCCTGCCAATGCAGGAGACAAAGAGAAGCGGCTTCCATCCCTGAATCAGGAAGATTCTCTAGAAAAGGGAATGACTACCTACTCCAGTATTCTTGCCTAGAGAATCCCATAGACAGAAGAGCTTGGCAGGCTACAGTCCATAGGGTCGTAAAGAGTTGAACATGACTGAAGCAACTTTATAGGCATGTATGCATGGGCTAAAGAGGATCTTGTATATGAGTGTGATCATATTTGAAAAGATCAAAGTTTTCAAGGCTCGGTTTATACTTAAGTGCCATCATTAGGATACTACCTGCTGTGTCTTACATACTATGTTTCAATCTTAGTCATAGTATAGTTCCCATACATAGATTCTTAAGAATCATTGGTAGTTACTGTGGTTGAATCTGAATCAAAAGGACAAATTTAACTTGATTACCTGAACTTGTTTTTCATTTAGGTGCACATAAAAACTAACAACTTTGCCATAATACAAACTGAATTTTGTTATTTATTATTTATCTCCATGTTATAGAGATGAGACTGTCCACGGGCAAATTCATGAAGAAAAATGAATTTTGGCCACAACACATTACATTCCTAGCAATTCTTCTAGGCTACCTTGTTTTCTTCCCTTCTCCCTCCATCAAACGTGATTCCTGTGTATAGACAGGCTTTCACTCTGATCCTATTCCGCAGCAAAACTTATCTATGCATGGCCCTGCTTCCGTCATGACTGGTGCCCTTTGTGTGATGCCATAATCGTCTCTTGGGCTTCCCTGGTGGCTCAGTCAGTATAGAATCCACCTGCAATGCAGGAGACCTGGATTCATTCCCTGGGTTGGGATGATCCCCTGGAGGACGGCATGGCAACACACTCCAGTATTCTTGCCTGGAGAATCCCCAAGGACAGAGGGCCCTGGTGGGCTGCAGTCCATGGGGTCACAGGAGTCAGACATGACAGAGCAACTAAGCACAGCACAGCATATAACTGCCTCAGATGCTGTTAATTGTCTCCTCTTCCAAACACTGTAGGTCTTAGTCAAGTTAAGCTGATGATGATTTCAGGTGCTGTGGTAACTGGCTTGGTAGAATGTTTCTTCTATGAACCTTTCAGCCTTAACTCAAAACAGCCAATTACATCACTCTGTGTTTTGATTGTGGATATGATATTCCAAAAATATAGAATAGTTTAGTCAGAAGAGGCCTCATTTCATTAGAGCTCAGCTGACTGGAAAGGAATTCAGTGTTTGAGAACCTCTGCCTGAACCTGTGTATGAACAGATTTGAGTCAGGAAAGTAGCTACCAATTCAAGTTATAGAGAAAAGTGTGTCTGTTCATCTGGAGGGCTACCAAGACTTCTGATGCATACCAAGTTTTATTAAAAAGGAGAAGGATTAACTGAACACATTAAGGTGGTGTCTGACATATGATTAAGGCTACATTTTTCCATGTACACCCTGTAATCTATTCAGAGTTTCTGGGAATTTGGGATTCAGATTTAACATGTGAAATTTACTAGCCATAGTGGTATTATTTTAGTAGATTAAAATTTCTTTGTGTCTTCCAAGCAGTGCATTCTTGTTCCATCAGCTAAGAAGGTGTCCGATGAATTCTGAGTAAATGATGGTTATTGATGACAATGATAGCTCTTGTACTTCAAAGGAAAGGAAAAAAAAATTCCCAGGAGTAGCAAAAAGCCATAATGGGGTTATATACCCTCACTTTGAAAACTGTCAAGGTTTAAGTGACCTCATTTCATACTGACATAGCAAAGTGTGTCCAGAGAACAGTGGAGGAAAAATTAGGGGCACGGTAGAGGCACGGTATAAGGAGAGATTTAAAAGGCTAGACTGTTTAGTTAGGAAAGGTGAAAAATGGAAGATTAGTTAGACAAATAGAATAAAGAAAGCCATTCAAGGTTCCTAATTATCCTTTCTTAGGAGGACAAAAGGGCACACTGTGTATATAACAGTAACACATAGTAAAAATACCAGAAAATAATTTTAGGATTTATAAATAGTCCATGGAATAGAAATGTGAAAATAGTAAGATGTACATAGGTTAGGAAATTTCTTAAAAGTACTATAGTTGGTAAAGCATCTGCCACCACACTAAGTTATTCCTGTTTTAAATGTATAGTGGACATTTCTGTATAGTAGGATTGGATTCAGTTACAACTGACACACAAAAAATTGTCAGATCCTCTATGACTGTAATATATGCATCATGTAAAAACGTGTACAATCTCTAAAGTTTATAACTGAATGAAAGGTATAATTGTGATATCTATTTCAGTATACCTTATAAAGTCATTAGGCTTCATACATAAAAGCAGAAACCATTTAACAAGTGAATGCTGTAGTTATATAATGAAATACAGGGCATCTTAAAATTCTCATAATTTCCTTGTAGAATTGACCTATTCAGAGACCAGACAGTAATTGGTCCTCCAAAGTTAAAACACGTGTTGATTTCTTCAAAATTTCCAGTTGTGATGATGAATTTGCTAAACTTTCAACCTTATATAGATGGAATTTCACAATGCAGCTGCTATTATTATTACTCCAGCATTGGAATTAATGGATTTTTTTAATTCTAATTTTTGATTCCTGGCAATCATTTTTTCTATTTAATGTAAATTTTCCACACACCCACTTTTTTTTTTAACCATATATTCTTTCTTTGCTTATGCTACTGTATTACCATTCCCCTCTTCTGCCTAATTCTACAGTTTACATATGTGATAGTGAATTCTCTATCTTACAATTCAAAAAGATTTAATCAGATTCTATTTTTCTTAACTTTCTTCTCTTAAGAATTATAGAATCCTTAAAATTCACAGTAACTGCTTAAGCATTATAGGTAACTAAAAGAAAGAAACAGCAAAATACCCCAGATTCCAATTGCTCAAGGATCTTAAGCATGAGTCGTTTGAAACATAAAATGTTTCAAAATATTATATGTTAATAACCTGTGGAAAAATATAGAAATCCTATATTTACATCGAAATCCTATCTTCACTAATTCCTTTGAGATGCGTGATGCTGTACTACTAAAATTATTTTTTATTTCTACCTTGAAACACATGTTTTCTTCTTCTTCGTCACAGATTTCTGTTCATTCTTCTGGGACCCCTGGGAAAGGGTCAGCAGTACCATGAGATTGGCAGATCAATGGCAACCCTAATGACAGATGAGGTATTTATTCAAGTTCATTGGGGACGTTTCCCCCTACTAGGTACACCTAACTTTTGGAGTTCTGTATTCATGACAAGTTACTGTGAATCAGATTTCTCTGTATTGAATCCCCTTTAAATACTTGCACTATAAAATTTCCCTTGGAAAAATTTGTTCAAAAGGGGTAATAAATTCACACACATGAACATTTTACAACCCTATGTTTTAAAGAAAATCTGTTGTTTAGTGAATTTAGAGTGTATTTATTAATATTCCCTTAATAGCATTTGTGTTGCCAAAGTAAGCACCATTGTTAATATCATTGAGGGTCTTGTCTGGGGCAAAATGGTTTTAAGGTCTCAAAAAATAAAAGAGGCAGTTTATCTGGATAGTATACATGACACCAAAAGCCTTAAGACATCTATCAACTCTCTTTGTAATTGCCTAAATGTAGATGTTTTTAACCTTGGAGCCTTTTAACCATTAGAGGAGCTGAAGATAGATTTCAAGGAGGCCTGTGATCTCTGACTCAACACACAATTTTTTCTGTGTACAAAAACTGTATGTAGTTTTTTGAACTGGAAAAAACCTTCATCAGCTTCTCAATGAAATATGTCTAAAAAATGTAAGATCATAAAAATAAACATAAAATATCATATCATATAACTGGTTTCTTGAATTCTACAATGCCTTGCAAAAATCTATTTTTATTGTAAAAGAAGAGCAGATGAAAAATCACAGAAGTGACATAAATTCAAAATTCAGTAGTAAATACCAGATGAGATTATACATTTCTGAAATCTCATCTAAATAATTTAATAATTTATTGAAATATTTCAAATATCTATGAAAAGAACTAATTAGTATTGTGTATAACTTTTTCTAGGTTTATAAAATCTGAAAATTTGAACTTATGTTTGGAGTTCAATATAAATTCTTCTATTATATCTGTTCAAATTATGTTTATTGATTTTATATGAGTTAATTATTGATGTTTACACATAGGAAACCAAAAGTTAGAACAAAACCAATTTTTTCATCTGTTTTAGAAAGAACCAACTTAAAGAGAGTATTAGTTTCCTATATATACATGTATAGGACACGACTTAACAACTACTGCTGCTACTAAGTCGCTTCAGTCGTGTCCGACTCTGTGCGACCCCGTAGACGGCAGCCCACCAGGTTCCCCTGGGATTCTCCAGGCAAGAACACTGGAGTGGGTTGCCATTTCCTTCTCCAATGCATGCATGCATGCTAAGTCACTTCAGTCGTGTATTAGTTTCCTATATATACATGTGTCCATGTATAGGACACAACAACTAAACAACAACAAATGAGCCCTTGACGGCTCAAACATGAATCCTTTAGACTTGAAAGTTAGCTTGGAGCAATTTGTAACTCTTTGAGGAGCTAAATAGAGAAGAGGAAACTCAATCAGAAAGTTACTGCAAAAGATGAGAGCTGTTAATTATAATAGGATATGTTAATTATGAAGTACATTCATTGAATATTAAAAGAAAATTTAAATACTTTTAAAAGAGAATGAAATGTTTTTATTGTTCAAAGCTCAGGTGGAGAAATTGTTCTGCCATCTAACTGCTTTGAAATACATCGAACAATTATATTCAAGAATAAGATTCAGTATGTTGTTTCATATAATTTAAGACAATGAATTGAATTTCATTATTAAGCTCTAAATTCTATGTGAGCAGTTACCATTAATATTCATTTTTGTTCCTTGATTTTGTCAGGTGCTCAAATAATTATTTGTTGACTAAGCTGTTCTTTTCCTCTCTGTACTGGGGACTTCTTGTAGGCAGACTGTCTTTTCCTTTTGTATCTTCATATTTAGCATGGTGTCTGACCTTCAGTCAGGGTTCATTAGTTTTTTTTAAATGAATTAATGACTGAATGTTCTAGTCATCCTAGCAACACCTTATCTTGAATTAAGCTAGCATCTTTTCTCCCTTCCTGTTGAGCATGACTGGAGATAAATCATATGATTTTGTTTATTGGCACTATTACCAATTTATTAATCCTTTTATAGTCTTAAAGATTATTAAGCACTCCAAAGAGCTTTTGTTTATATTGATAGTATGCTGATATTTATAAGAGAACTTAAAAATGAGAATTTAAAAAAATGTTTGTGAATTTATTTTAAAATAATAAAATATTGTATATTAACATAAATAACAGTTTTATAAGAACAAAAACAAAAAAAGAAAAAAGAAACTTCTTTTTCATTGTTCTGGACTTGTGTGTCAACGGTTTTCTCTCTCTGTCACTTAGCTAAATCAATACTGACTCCTTTGGTTCATTTAGCAAACAGGCCTAACATATAGTAGCTACTTAGAAAATACATATGAAATAAAAGGCCAGGATTTTCCCATCCTTAAAATTTCTTACTCCTTAATATAGCATGTCCCACTGAAGTGTTGATTGAACCTGAATCTTAAGAGTTTTGAAAGAGTAATCTCTACTTGGTCCTGAATATCATAATTTCATTTATCTCAATGTATTACAGTGTAATTTTTGTCACAACCACTCTACTGAAATTGTTTTCTGTAAGGTCATCATTTACAAAATATGCTATCTTATATTCAGTACTCACGTCTGAACACGTAGTTTTCTTTTCTCCTTGAAGAACAGCAAAAATTAGTTATGTGCTTGTTTTGACACTACACTAAATCTTTGAGATTTGTATTACTGTTTACTCTGAGGTCATAAATATATCCTTCTACATTATGTCCTATTAATTTAATAGTTTAACACTCATATTTAAGTTTTTAATACCTAGAATTGCTTTTTAAGTGGCATATGGGTAAAGATCCTGTTTTACTTTTATATAGATAATAACTTGGCTTAGTACTGTTTATTGATTAGTCCATCATTTATTCAGTAGCATTATTTTATGCCATGGTATAAATATTATTATAAACTTTTATCTCTTTTTTTAAAGCAAGGGTTTCTTTCAGAAAGTTTGATTTACATATATATAAACAATGTTTGTCAAACCTGAATCATTAATTCTAGTTTAATGAGCTTCCTTCTATTCTCCTTTTCCTTCCTTTTCTCTTTCCACCAGAAATTTCAACATTCATCTAGCATTCTAAGAAAAGATAAACATCTGTGCAATCATAGAATAAAAGAGGTTATAATATTTTACACTAAAACTTCTTTAGTTAAGAGTTTCGTATTCAAATTGTTATAGTCACATGTGTGCTAACTGGGAAATGAAAACACAAAATACATTAAGATTTTAGGTGCATTTTTTAAATCTATGAATGGTTGTTTTCTCCCTATAGGTGTTTCATGATGTTGCTTACAAAGCAAAAGATCGTAATGACTTGGTGTCAGGAATTGACGAATTTCTGGATCAGGTGACTGTCCTTCCTCCCGGAGAGTGGGACCCAAGCATTCGAATAGAGCCTCCCAAAAATGTTCCTTCCCAGGTATGTGTATATGAAAATACTCTTAGGACTACCATCATTTTTTTGCCTTTTAAATATATGTACTAAGATAGTATAGCCAAAGATTCAAATGATTTAAATTATAACTTCTGTGATGTGATTATAATAAGAAATATTTATCTGGTCTCTGTCCCTATTTCTGGCACAGAGCTCTTAAAATGCTTGGAATTTTCTAAGTGATGAAAGCAACAAAGATGTCTTTGTTATGTTAATGAGGTTACTTTAGAAACTCTTAAGAACGGGGCTGATTGCCAGGTGGAGCCTTACCAAGAGATTAGAGTTTGGAACTTTCAGTTGCACCCTCCTGCCTCCAGGGAGGGGAGAGGGGAGCCTTGTAATGAAGCCTCCATAAACCCCCAAAGGGGCCGGGTCAGGGAGTTTTCAGGTCGGTGAACACTTGGAGATTGGAAAGAGTGGTGTGCCTAGAGAGGGGAGTGGAAGTTTTCTCTCCCTTTCCCCATGCCTTGTCCTATGCATCTCTTCAATATGGCTGTTCCTGAGTAATATCCTTTAGTAATAAAACTGGTGATCAAGTAAGTAAAATGTTTCTCTAGGGACTTCCCTGGTGGCTCAGACAGTAAAGCATCTGCCTACAGTGAGGGAGACCTGGGTTCGATTCCTGGGTCAGGAAGATCCTCTGGAGAAGGAAATGGCAACCCACTCCAGTACTCTTGCATGGAAAATCCCATGGATGGAGGAGCATAGTAGGCTACAGTCCATGGGGACGCAAAGAGTCGAACATGACTAAGTGAATTCACTTCACTATGAGCCATTCTAGAGTGGAAGTGAGAAATAGATTTAAGGGCCTAGATCTGATAGACAGAGTGCCTGATGAACTATGGAATGAGGTTCGTGACATTGTACAGGAGACAGGAATCAAGACCATCCCCATGGAAAAGAAATGCAAAAAAGCAAAATGACTGTCTGGGGAGGCCTTACAAATAGCTGTGAAAAGAAGAGAGGACAGAAGCAAAGGAGAAAAGGAAAGATATAAGCATCTGAGTGCAGAGTTCCAAAGAATAGCAAGAAGAGATAAGAAAGCCTTCTTCAGCGATCAGTGCAAAGAAATAGAGGAAAAGAACAGAATCGGAAAGCCTAGAGATCTCTTCAAGAAAATTAGAGATACCAAGGGAATATTTCATGCAAAGATGGGCTCGATAAAGGACAGAAATGGTCTGGACCTAACAGAAGCAGAAGATATTAAGAAGAGATGGCAAGAATACACAGAAGAACCGTACAAAAAGGATCTTCATGACCCAGATAATCATAATGGTGTGATCACTCATCTAGAGCAAGTGGGCCTTAGAAAGCATCACTACAAACAAAGCTAGTGGAGGTGATGGAATTCCAGTTGAGCTATTTCAAATCCTGAAAGATGATGCTGTGAAAGTGCTGCACTCAATATGCCAACAAATTTGGAAAACTCAGCAGTGGCCACAGTACTGGGAAAGGTCAGTTTTCATTCCAATCCCAAAGAAAGGCAACGCCAAAGAATGCTTAAACTACCGCACAATTGCACTCATCTCACACGCTAGGAAAGTAATCCTCAAAATTCTCCAAGCCAGGCTTCAGCAATATGTGAACCGTGAACTTCCTGATGTTCAAGCTGGTTTTAGAAGAGGCAGAGGAACCAGAGATCAAATTGCCAACATCCGCTGGATCATGGAGAAAGCAAGAGAGTTCCAGAAAAACATCTATTTCTGCTTTATTGACTATGCCAAAGCCTTTGACTGTGTGGATCACAATAAACTGTGGAAAATTCTGAAAGAGATGGGAATACCAGACCACCTGACCTGCCTCTTGAGAAATCTGTATGCAGGTCAGGAAGCAACAGTTAGAACTGGACATGGAACAACAGACTGGTTCCAAATAGGAAACGGAGTACATCAAGGCTGTATATTGTCACCCTGCTTATTTAACTTCTATGCAGAGTACATCATGAGAAACGCTGGACTGGAAGAAACACAAGCTGGAATCAAGATTGTGGGGAGAAATATCAATAAGCTCAGATATGCAGATGACACCACCCTTATGGCAAAAAGTGAAGAGGAACTAAAAAGCCTCTTGCTGAAAGTGAAAGAGGAGAGTGAGAAGGTTGGCTTAAAGCTCAACATTCAGAAAACAAAGATCATGGCATCTGGCCCCATCACTTCATGGGAAATAGATGGGGAAACAGTGGAAACAGTGTCAGACTTTAATTTTGGGGCTCCAAAATCACTGCAGATGGTGACTGCAGCCATGAAATTAAAAGACGCTTACTTCTTGGAAGAAAAGTTATGACCAATCTAGACAGCATATTCAAAAGCAGAGACATTACTTTGCCGACTAAGGTCCATCTAGTCAAGGCTATGGTTTTTCCTGTGGTCATGTATGGATGTGAGATTTGGACTGTGAAGAAGGCTGAGCGCCGAAGAATTGATGCTTTCGAACTGTGGTGTTGGAGAAGACTCTTGAGAGTCCCTTGGACTGCAAGGAGATCCAACCAGTCCATTCTGAAGGGGATCAGCCCTGGGATTTCTTTGGAAGGAATGATGCTAAAGCTGAAGCTCCAGTACTTTGGCCACCTCATGCGAAGAGTTGACTCATTGGAGAAGACTCTGATGCTGGGAGGGATTGGGGGCAGGAGGAGAAGGAGATGACAGAGGATGAGATGGCTGGATGCCATCACTGACTCGATGGACGCGACTCTGAGTGAACTCCGGGAGATGGTGATGGACAGGGAGGCCTGGCGTGCTGCAATTCATGGGGTCGCAAAGAGTCGGACACAACTGAGTGACTGAACTGAACTCAACTGAACTGAGAAGGGGTTCACAGGAGCTTCAGATATATCCCCAGTGGGTTCGGAGCACCACCAATAACCCAAGCTCGTGATGGGCATCTGAGATGTGGTGTGAGGGTTGGGTAGTCTTCTAAGGCTGAACTCTCAACCTGTGCAATCTGATGCTATTTCCATGTAGATGGTGTCATAATTGAGCTAAATTTCCCACCACATTTGATTTGGTGTGTGTTGGTTGCTCAGTCATATCCGACTCTTTGCAACCAGACAAGAATACTGGAATGGGTTGCCATTTCCTTTTCCAGGGGATCTTCCCGACCCAAGGATTGAACCTAAGTCTCCTGCATTGCTTGCAGATTCTTTACGTCTGAGCAACCAGGGTACCAGAACCTACTTAACCTCTAAAGAAGGCAGGGACATGAAATTCCCTGACCCAAAATATTCCTTCTTTGTAATCAACACAAAAATTTGGTGTATCAATGATACACTACTAAATAACAGTACTGCATGCCTGAAAAGATTTTCAGTTCAGTTCAGTCACTCAGTTGTGTACGACTCTTTGCGACCCCATGAATTGCACCACACCAGGCCTCCCTGTCCATCACTAACTCCTGAAGTTCACTCAGACTCACGTCCATCGAGTCGGTGATGCCATCCAGCCATCTCATCCTCGGTCATCCCCTTCTGTTCCTGCCCCCAATCCCTCCCAGCATCAGAGTCTTCTCCAATGAGTCAACTCTTCGCATGAGATGGCCAAAGTACTGGAGCTTCAGCTTTAGCATCATTCCTTCCAAAGAATACCCAGGACTGATCTCTCCTTCAGAATGGACTGGTTGGATCTCCTTGCAGTCCAAGAGACTCTCAGGAGTCGTCTCCAACACCACAGTTCAAAAACATTTTAGACCCACCTTAAAGCATACTGTTGGAGAAGGCAATGGCAACCCACTCCAGTACTCTTGCCTGGAGAATCCCATGGATGGTGGAGCCTCATAGGCTGTAGTCTAGGGGGTCGCAAAGAGTCAGACATGACTGAGTGACTTCACTTTCACTTTCACTTTCATGCACTGGAGAAGGAAATGGCAACCCACTCCAGTATTCTTGCCTGGAGAATCCCAGGGATGGGAGCCTGGTGGGCTGCTGTCTTTGGGGTTGCACAGAGTCAGACACGACTGATGTGACTTGGCAGTAGAGCATACTATACTGGAGGAAATCTTAAATTTTAATGAGGATGGAAAATGTGCTTAAGAAAAGCGCATTACGGACCAGCCATACTCAGATACATAGCTTTGAAGTTGGTAAGTGTTAGGAAAATTCAAAAGTATGGTTGTCATTTTGTATGGAAAACTTCCTATTATTGTTGTTAATCACATTTATGATTTTAAGAATTTTCTTCATAAATCTTATGTCTGTATTACCTTTGTGTGGGCATGTGGTATGAAAATTGTAAAAATCCTCCATATAAAAATCTGATGTGAATTTTACTGGCCTACAGTGCAGATAGAAATAAAGACTATTGATGCTGTTTGAGGTCATTTTCTTATGCAGGCACGACTTTGTTGAGGGTGGTGGCCAAAAGCTTTTTAAGCCCACTGATATTGCCATCTCTATTCCTAGTGAATCTGCCTCCTACAGCTCTCCCTGTTGTCATCTACTCTCTCTTGCTTTTGGCTCTGGTCCCTGTGGAGTTCAGCTGTGTTTGTAGTTGACTCTGCTGCCTTAGCTGAAGTAACAGATGGCCTAATTGACCCAGCCTAACCATAGATGTTTTTCTGGTTAGCCAGAGATGGGTAAATGACTGAGTAAAAGACTTAACCATGAGTCTTTTAAAAAGTCATCTCAAACCCACTATTAATTGAAGGAAACTATTCTGATGGCTCATTTCTACATTTCTATCCTGAAGTTATTTCATAATTATTGAAGGTTATTTGCTCTCCTTTTCTCAGAGGAGATTCTATAGTCTGGGATTCTATAAATGCAATCACATAATTTCATTTGATTTACTACTAAAATTAGTAAATTGCTTAAAGAGTAATTTTAAGGGTTTAGATTGTCTTGTCTAATTAGGGACTGGAATGCAAAAGTAGGAACTCAAGAAACGCCTGGAGTAACAGGCAAATTTGGCCTTGGAATGTGGAATGAAGCAGGGCAAAGACTAATAGAGTTTTGCCAAGAAAATGCACTGGTCATAGCAAACACCCTCTTCCAACAACACAAGAGAAGACTCTACACATGGACATCACCAGATGGTCAACACCGAAATCAGATTGATTATATTCTTTGCAGCCAAAGATGGAGAAGCTCTATACTGTCAACAAAAACAAGACCAGGAGCTGACTGTGGCTCAGATCATGAACTTCTTATTACCAAATTCAGACTCAAATTGAAGAAAGTGGGGAAAACGACTAGACCATTGAGGTATGACCTAAATCAAATCCCTTATGATTATACAGTGGAAGTGAGAAATAGATTTAAGAGCCTAGATCTGATAGATAGAGTGCCTGATGAACTATGGAATGAGGTTCGTGACATTGTACAGGAGACAGGGATCAAGACCATCCCCATGGAAAAGAAATGCAAAAAAGCAAAATGGCTGTCTGGGGAGGCCTTACAAATAGCTGTGAAAAGAAGAGAAGTGAAAAGCAAAGGAGAAAAGGAAAGATATAAGCATCTGAATGCAGAGTTCTAGAGAATAGCAAGAAGAGATAAGAAAGCCTTCTTCAGAGATCAATGCAAAGAAATAGAGGAAAACAACAGAATGGGAAAGACTAGAGGTCTCTTTAAGAAAATTAGAGATATCAAGGGAACATTTCATGCAAAGATGGGCTCGATAAAGGACAGAAATGGTCTGGACCTAACAGAAGCAGAAGATATTAAGAAGAGGTGGCAAGAATACACAGAAGAACTGTATAAAAAAGATCTTCACGACCCAGATAATCATGATGATGTGATCACTAATCTAGAGCCAGACATCTTGGAATGTGAAGTCAAGTGGGCCTTAGAAAGCATCACTATGAACAAAGCTAGTGGAGGTGATGGAATTCCAGTTGAGCTATTTCAAATCCTGAAAGATGATGCTGTGAAAGTGCTGCACTCAATATGCCAGCAAATTTGGAAAACTCAGCAGTGGCCACAGTACTGGGAAAGGTCAGTTTTTATTCCAATTCCAAAGAAAGGCAATGCCAAAGAATGCTTAAACTACCGCACAATTGCACTCATCTCACACGCTAGTAAAGTAATGCTCAAAATTCTCCAAGGCAGGCTTCAGCAATACGTGAACCGTGAACTTCCTGATGTTCAAGCTGGTTTTGGAAAAGGCAGAGGAACCAGAGATCAAATTGCCAACATCTGCTGGATCATGGACAAAGCAAGAGCGTTCCAGAAAAACATCTATTTCTGCTTTATTGACTATGCCAAAGCCTTTGACTGTGTGGATCACAATAAACTGTGGAAAATTCTGAAAGAGATGGGAATACCAGACCACCTGACCTGCCTCTTGAGAAATCTGTATGCAGGTCAGGAAGCAACAGTTAGAACTGGACATGGAACAACAGACTGGTTCCAAATAGGAAACGGACTACATCAAGGCTGTATATTGTCACCCTGCTTATTTAACTTCTATGCAGAGTACATCATGAGAAACTCTAGACTGGAAGAAGCACAGTTGGAATCAAGATTGCTAGGAGAGATATCAATAACCTCAGATATGCAGATGACACCATCTTTATGGCAGAAAGTGAAGAGGAACTAAAAAGCCTCTTGATGAAAGTGAAAGAGGAGAGTGAAAAAGTTGGCTTAAAGCTCAACATTCAGAAAATGAAGTTCATGGTATCTGGTCCCATCACTTCATGGGAAATAGATGGGAAACAGTGGAAACAGTGTCAGACTTTATTTTGGGGGGCTCCAAAATCACTGCAGATGGTGACTGCAGCCATGAAATTAAAAGACACTTACTTCTTGGAAGAAAATTATGACCAACCTAGATAGTATATTCAAAAGCAGAGACATTACTTTGCTGACTAAGGTCTGTCTCGTCAAGGCTATGGTTTTTCCAGTGGTCATGTATGGATGTGAGAGTTGGACTGTGAAGAAGGCTAAGCGCCGAAGAATTGATGCTTTCGAACTGTGGTGTTGGAGAAGACTCTTGAGAGTCCTTGGACTGCAAGATCCAACCAGTCCATTCTGAAGGAGATC
The DNA here is from genome assembly GCF_001704415.2 of Capra hircus. Classification (NCBI taxonomy): domain Eukaryota; kingdom Metazoa; phylum Chordata; class Mammalia; order Artiodactyla; family Bovidae; genus Capra; species Capra hircus. Next base: position 101,580,915 of record NC_030809.1, read on the forward strand.
AACCCTGAGATCTTTGGAAGAAATGATGCTAAAGCTGAAACTCCAGTACTTTGGCCACCTCATGGGAAGAGTTGACTCATTGGAAAAGACTCTGATCCTGGGAGGGATTGGGGGCAGGAGGAGAAGGGGACGACAGAGGATGAGATGGCTGGATGGCATCACAGACTCAATATATGTGAGTCTTAGTGAACTCCAGGAGATGGTGATGGACAGGGAGGCCTGGCGTGCTGCGATTCATGGGGTCGCCAAGAGTCGGACACGACTGAGCGACTGAACTCAACTGATACATCCTCACACTAAAAGTATTAATAAAGAAAGTATAATGCTTCTTAAAGTAGTAAGAAAGAATCTCTTTAATTGATATTATTTGGAAAATTCAGTAAAAATATTAATATGCTGAATGTGAGAGTTTGAAGGACACTTGTTAACACCAATTTGTTTTTCAAACATTAAGGCTAAAGTCAAGCATTTTTTGAAACACCTTGCCTTTGAGAAATGATGATTCTGAGACAAGTGGTGACATGGGAGCTAAAATTAATTTTATGAGATTTTAAGACCAGGATTAATTATTGGATATTGGAGTCTGGGTATTGAGAAGCAGTAGGCTCAGTATGCCAATGCAAGAGTGAAGTGAAGTGAAGTGAAGTGAAAATTGCTCAGTCGTGTCCAACTCTTTGTGACCCCATGGACTGCATAGTCCATGGAATTCTCCAGGGCAGAACCCTGGAGTGGGTAGCCTTTCCCTTCTCCAGGGAATCTTCCCAACACAGGGATCAAACCCAGGTTTCCTGCATTGCAGGCAGATTCTCTACCAACTGAGTTATGAGGGAAGCTTCCAGTAAAAGAGACTCGGGTTCAATCCCTGGGGTCAGGAAGGTTTGCTGGAGAAAGAAATGGTAACTTACTCTAGTATTCTTGTCTAGGAAATCCCATGCACAGAGGAACCTGGCATGATATGGTCTGTGGGATCTCAAAAGAGTCAGACATGACTTAGAGACTAAACAGTGACAACAGTAGAAAGAACACTGAACTAACAATCAAGGCACCTGGGTTCTGATATTATCTCTTTTTATTACCTTAAAACATATGCTGTAACCTCTCTTTACTGATGTTATATATCAGTGTGTCCAATAGAACTTTCTGCAATGATAGAAATGTTCTATATCTATGCTATCTATTAAGTCAGGCCATTATTGAGCACTAGAAATGTGCTTATGCAAGTGAGGAACTGATTTGTTAATTTTAATTAATTTAAATTTAAATAGCCACCTGTAGTTAGTGGCTATCATGTTAGACAACACAATTTTATATAATGAGTTTGAATTAGATATGCTCTGTGTTTCTTTACAATATTAGTATTTTTAAAATGTATGTTGGAATTGAATAATAGATTCTATGAACCTATGTTTTCTTTTATGATGTGGAACAAAATGAATCAAAATAAATTAAGTACTGAATTCATATTCATTCAAATATTTTCCTCTCTGGGATAATCTCCATGGTTTTTATTCTTCCAGAAGTATGTAAATCACAGAATTTTTAAAAAATATTTCTTACTTTTCAGTTAAGAGAATAATAACCAGTCACCTCAAGGGATACCCCTGAAAATACTCATTAGAACTTTACGTCAGCCATTATAATCACTCCCTTATGTACACCCTCAACTTCCTTGCTTTTCTCTCATGCCACTTACCTGCTTAGATTCCCCAAACCACATTTATCTACCTGCCAGCATCAGCACCTGCACTCTCTGCCTGCTCCTATATTACTATTGATGAATTATCCAACGCTAGTCTTCTACCTGTGCAGTAGATCCCATCTCTTTATACCTACTCAAAGATATTACCCCACCAAGTCCCTGTTTATCCCCTATGCCATCAGTTCTTTCGCTCCAAGCCACCATCATTTTTCTCCTGGATTACTGAAATAGCCCCCTAACCAGTCTCCTTGCTTCTACTCTTATTTCCTAGAATCTGTTTTTGAAACAGCAGCCAGAGTGTTAGATCATGCTCTCCTTTCCTTAAAATCCTGCAAAAGCTCCTCATTTCACTGAGAATAAAAGCCAAATACTTAAAATGATCTACTAAACCCCCACAGTCTGGCTTCCTTTTGCTTCTAAGTCATCTCCCATCTCTTTCTTGCTCACTCCTCTCCTTGGCCTCCTGCCTCCTTATTCTTCAATCTCTGCAGCACACTCCTGCCTTAAGACTGTCCCACTCACTGGCTGTTCTTTGCCTGGATGTTCTCCCAGTTATTTTATGGCTAATTCTCTTGACTCCCTCAAGTTTTTCTCAAATGACTCTCTCTCTCAGCCTGCCTGACCACTCTCTTTATCATTGCCATTTCTTCCTCCCCACACCTCGCAGATACCTTTAGTATGCTCTAAATTTTTGCTTTTCCATCATTTTTATTTCTTTATTTTTTATTATTATAAATCCTGCATAGGAAAAATAAGTTTAACATCATAACTGTCCTTAGAATCTGGCATGTACATAATGCTACATAAATATGGACATCTTGGGGATCTTATTAAATATATCAAACCTCTCTCAATCCCCAAAAGGAAGAAACAGATCTGTTCAGTGTTTTCTTCCAGTAATTCAGATTGAAGATATCAGAAGAAACTCGGAAACAAATTTTATTTATTTATTTTAACTTTTATTGAAATATAGCTGATTTACAATGTGTTTGTTTCAGGTGTATGACAGTGATTCAGTTTTATACATATACATACAAATATACATATAAATGTGTGTGTATATATATTATTTTAAAAATTATTTTCCGTTATAGGCTGTTATAGATATTGAGTATAGTTCCCTGTGCTGTGCTGTGGGCCCTTCAGTCAAGTCTGAACAACAAAAAACATTTCCTGTGTTTTCCTCAGAATATTCACCAGTACACAATTATTTTTTCTAAACCCTTTCTCCCTACTGTAAGAAGGCACTCCTTAAGGAAATAGGTACTTTAGAATGATGAATATCTTTCATGGTTTATCATTTGCCTTATCAGTGTATAAGGCAAATAGCTTTTCCTGTAATAAAACAATGACTTAATTTATGCAGTAAGGGATAATTCCCCAGAAAGAACAAATAATACCCACTTGCCTTCTTAGACTTGCTAAGAAATGTTTTCCCAGGTGATTATTGGTTATGAGGGTATTAAGGGCCACTGTTAAAGCCTTTTACTAAGATATGATATTTATTTACCTGTAAAGGCAGTTCCTTCATCTGTTGACAGACATATTGTCTTTTATCTTTGAACTTAAGATCATTGTATCTATTTATATACCTGGGAAATTATAAAATATCAGTCAGTGAACTTTCTTATATTTTTTGCATTTCAAAATATATTTTTGTCATATTTTAAATATGTACCATTTTATCTAAGTGTCCCATTGTAATAAGATCATTTGATAATTCCCACTTGTTCAGTTTACACTAAGCATGAAGAACATATTTATATGTTTACACTATTTTGGAATGGTAGTTAAGTAAAAAATTTAATTTCATCATTAATTTTTTTTCCCTTTTAAGCATTTTTGAACACATCAATATGCTCTAAGATCACCAGTAGGAAGGATTTTCTGATTTTTTTAAACTCTCTATCACTGACAAAAGTGGGTGGAATAGATCTGAAGAGAAACAGCACTTACATAACCTCAGTATTTTGTCGTTGGCTCTATTAAAAGCTTCCTTTTGCAGTAGTCTTTCTGACTGCTTTGTATCAGAAGGAAGCTTGGGTAGGAAGATATGAGCCAGAATCAGAGAGGGAAACATACTTTAAAAATAGCTAATGATAACAGTTAATGTTCATTGAACAGTTGAACTAGACGAGGTTTATACCACCATTAACACCTCCTTACCTCAACCTATCCTAATCCCAATCTCCTCTCACCCCTTCTTGTTTTAGTTTTTTTCAGATCTCTATCTCAGAGTAGTAGTGAGAGTATTAGTTGCTCAGTCATGTCTGATTCTTTGCAACCCCACAGATTGTAGCCTGCCAGGCTTCTCTGTCCAAGGGATTCTCCAGGCAAGAATACTGGAGTGGGTAGCTATTCCCTTTTTTAGGGGATCTTCTGGACCCAAGGATTGAACCCAGGTCTCCTGCATTGCAGGCAAGTTCTTTACCCTCTCTGGGTAGGGAAGATCCCCTGGAGAAGGGAATGGCTACCCACTCCAATTTTCTTGCCTGGAGAATTCCATGGACAGAGTAGCTTGGTGGGCTACAGTAGCCCATGGGATCACTCAGAGTCAGACATGACTGAGTGACTAACACTGTTAGCTATATCATCTCTATCTCTCCCTGACATTATAGGATTATTTTGTCTCCACTAACAGAATGCTTTTTCTTGCTCACTTTTGCATCTATAGCATCACTTAAAAATGAATGGCACACACTAGGCACTCAATAAATATTCTTTGAAAGAAAGAATAAGTATCCCTCACCTCATTTCATTCTTCAATGGAAAGTGAAAGTGAAGTCTCTCTCATGTCCGACTCTTTGCACTCTCCTTGGACTGCAGCCCACCAGGCTCCTCCATCCATGGGATTTTCCAGGCAAGAGTATTGGAGTGGGTTGCCATTTCCTTCTCCAGGGGATCTTCCCTAACCAAGGATCGAATCCATGTCTCCTGCATTGGAGGCAGATGCTTTGCTGTCAGAGTTATCACCAGTAAAAGGAGGTGAGAACTGAGGCTTTAGGTGGCTAAATAACTTTCTAGAGGTTGTATAGCAAATAAGTACAGAGCCTGGATTCTTAACTGCTCTGTATATTGCCTCAAGGGAAAAAAATTGTTTTTATTGTTTACAACTAGCGCCTGAAATTAAAAACAAAAATCTTCCCACAGGAGAAGAGGAAGATTCCTTCTGTACCAAATGGAACAGCAGCTCATGGGGAAGCTGAGCCCCATGGAGGACATAGTGGACCAGAACTCCAGCGAACCGGAAGGTTAGTGAAAAGCCCTTGTATGGGACTTCAAAGACCAAATGGTATATCACTTTTGTGTTGGGAATTATTGTTTTGAGGACTAATTTGTTTTTATACTTTGAATACCTACTCTTTGGGGGTAAATATGCTAATAAATTTGATATCTCATCATTAATGATTGTCATTATTATTAAACCAGAACAGTGAATACACTATTCCATTATATACGTAGTCTTTCACATTGCTGTGCATAAAACACATCCACAGATTCTTAGAATGAATGAGAAAACTGTCAGTTGCCCCTTCCAAAAGAGCCTGTTGAAAACTTCAAGTTCAAAATGGAAATGAAAATAAATACCGAGAACTCAGTCTTATAGACCCTGTCTCATTACATGCAAGTAGGATGTATATAGTAATATTTTTTATTTTTATGATAGTAATCTGAAAAGCTATATGATTTATTTTTCTAATCACACATCTTTGAAGAGATGAAAGCTTCAATTTATTTCTTAAAATGATTCTTTATGGTTTTTTTGACAGCTTGTCTCTCTCCAAGAAATGTGTGAGCAGAAAATCAGAAACCTCTGGGTGGGTCTCTCTTCAGGGAATATGTGCACACAGCCTCCATTATAATTGAAGGGAATTGCAAAAACTTGCAGGCTTGGTGCTCCCCTCTCCTCAGGGCCATCTCCTATTCTGCTCTCACTGTGTCCTCTAAGCTGACTTTCCAGTTCCTGACAACTCTGTGCATTTTAATTCTCCTCTGTTCTTTCCCTTTTTCTATGTTTTGTCTCTAGAGGAAATGTCTTTCTCGGTCTGGTACCTAATTTGAGATGATTCAGACAATTTTTTCCCTTTCCCTTTACTGGAAACATTGTAACTCCTTCTGTTTACTTCCAAATTTTCAAATGCTGTCTTTTTATTTTGGGTGTTTTTTTTTCCCCTCTCTCTCAGGTGTAACGTGCCACATAGCTTAGATTTTTTTTTTCAAAGTTCACTTTTCCTTACTGCTTCCTAAATCCTCCCAGGTCACCAATATCCGGTATCTTCACTCCTCCAGAGTTCTTCCACAGATTCTGTTACCTACAGGACTTCAAGTATCCATTACTCATCTGCTCTCCTGGAGTTGCTGGTGCACACCTGGGCTGCTCTTGTGCTGTTCTCTGCAGTGACCTCCCACTTCTGGATTTAGATTTTTGCTGCTAAAAGCACGTTTATTACACTGTAATATAACAGCTATTTAGACTAATGTGTGGCCTAATAAGTAGTTAATTAGAAACCAGTAGTCTAATAGAAAGTGCTATCAAGCCTATAAATATTAACTACGAAGTGATCATTTGTAACCACCTCACATTCTTTTGGGGATTAGGTGGGATGTAAAAAATAAGTACATGAATAAATAGACTAGTAGATTAAATCTGTTTTGAATTATGACTTTGAGAAGTTAACACATCATTCAGAAATGATCCCCCAAATAAAAATTATGCATGTGTTTTACTAAACACAAGTAGGAGAACCTAAACTAAGATGATCTTTGTGTATGTGTGTGAATTTTCATAGGTTCTTTGCAAACTTCTCTGAATATTAAATGTCCTTTTTTTTCCAATTGAAATTTCATCCTTTTCAACCTCTCCTGCTCCACTTCCCTTTGGTGGACGTGGAAAACGTAATGATTCGATCACTCAAATAATAAGATAGTTATTAATATGTTACTATTGTGTCTATATCAGGGCAATTAAAAATAATAGAATTTTCAGTTATTCTGAAGAGGTACATTTTTCAAGGCAGATAGTAATTTGCTTCTCAAGAGAACAATCATTTCTGAAGTGATTCTTAGATTGCCACATTATATTCCTATTTAGAAAATAAAGAACAAACCTTTAATATTTTTCCATAACCCTGGTGTATTTAGCATACTTGCAGTATGTTGAACATAACAGTTTTTTTAACCTCCAAGTAGGAGCTTAATCATAGCCTTATTCATTTTAATATGACATCTCTATTCCAAAGAACACAAAGAGCTTTTAGTAGTCAAATGTTAAATCTGCATATTGTTAGTAAATGTTCAAAGAATGAGAATACCTGTTTAATGCTCTCATTACTAATAGATTAAAAAATTTCATCCTCAGATTTTAGACATTTCACAATTTAATGCTTCTCCCACTCCCCTCCTCCTACCAAAATATCATCCTTTACATGTTTCTAATGTGTTTTTTTATATTTTTAGAATACACTCATTTACCCCAAGTAAGGTCACTATTCGGAGAAGGCGGTGGCACCCCACTCCATTACTCTTGCCTGGCAAATCCCATGGATGGAGAAGCCTGGTGGGCTGCAGTCCATGGGGTCGCGAAGAGTCGGACACAGCTGAGCAACTTCCCTTTCACTTTTCAGTTTCATACATTGGAGAAGGAAATGGCAACCCACTCCAGTGTTCTTGCCTGGAGAATCCCAGGGACGGCGGAGCCTGGTGGGCTGCCGTCTATGGGGTCACACAGAGTCAGACACGACTGAAGTGACTTAGCAGTAGCAACAGCAGAAGGTCATTATTGTCTTGTTAATTATAGATGTTTGAATATGTTTAGCAACAGTGGATCAAAAGTACATTTATCTAGGTTGCTTATTATAAGCCCCCTGTGTTAGTTTTCCAAAAATGAAAACAATAATGGAACTTACCTCTGTCTACTAAGTATTATTGTCATCCATAAGGCCATTTAAGTGCCTGTATGAAATATTTTTTGGCAAGCGATTTTATTGACAAAGAGAGTGGATAGCTGGAGCCATGGTTATATACCACCTTTTCTCTCTAGGTTGATGTTCACTATTAGGCTGTATAAAAATCAGTTTACCTTCCCTCCTTCACTTTCTGCTATGCTAAATGGAATGTAAACAATTCCAATATTGCCAATGACTGAGGATAAGAGGCCTGATTTTAGGACTAGGTTTTTGTAAAATGGAACAGAGATTAGAGTAATCCTTAAATCTCACTGTTTGAATTTTGATTGTTGAACAGCTGAGAACCTAGTTTGAGAGAACCTAGGGTTTTTGAGGTTGTTGACATGATTTTTCACTAGGAATTGAAGTGCCTTAGTGATACAAAGCTATTCCTGTAGATCATGGTGTAAAACCTAGCAGGTTAATACAGGTCTCATCTCTGCTGATGGAAAACCTATACTGTGACCTCGCAACAAAGCAAATGAGTATTTTGACTTATGTGTTTTTTATCTTTGTATGTCACTATTGTGTTTTCCCCCCCGTCTTAGGATTTTTGGGGGACTTATTTTAGATATCAAAAGAAAAGCTCCGTACTTCTGGAGTGACTTCACAGATGCTTTCAGCCTGCAGTGTTTAGCATCTTTTCTGTTTCTCTACTGCGCATGTATGTCTCCCGTCATCACATTTGGAGGACTGTTGGGAGAAGCAACTGAGGGTCGAATAGTATGTATTATTCTTTTCTCTGAACTTGAATTTGAATCAGCATTTAAGATTCGTAGTTAGATGAGTGTGCGTTTCATTTTGAATTCCTTTATGAGGAGAGATTTGATGTATGGTCTAGCAGATAAACTTTATATGAACTTCTTGACTAGTGGAACTGGTAATCTCAGAACAGATAATTCTTACGTTGCACAAGGTTCTGATCTCATCCCTGGCCCCCAGTCTTAGGCTAGCTTTAGATTGGTTCTTACCTCTTAAGAGGTCCATTTCCCACTTACATAGGCCATGCTTCTGCCAGATATTTGTTGTGAATACATGTAAACTTTTAGTAAGTGAAAGAAAGGTAAGATAAAGAAGAGGGAGATAATGTATCCTTGTCTACTACCATTCCATATTTTGACTGCCTGCCCCTTTTTTAATTCTCCCACCCCACCTCCTGCCCAAGGTTGCTGGTAGGTGCTTCATAGAATAGACCCCATGTATTTTATATATATTTTCCCCCAGTTATAATGGTGGCCTGTACAGCTTAGATAATGGAATCATTTATATCTCTACACAGAGTGCAATCGAGTCTCTCTTTGGAGCATCCATGACTGGAATAGCCTATTCTCTCTTTGGTGGACAGCCTCTTACCATTCTAGGCAGTACAGGACCAGTTTTGGTGTTTGAAAAGATTTTGTTTAAATTTTGCAAGTAAGTATTATATACTTTTCGCCCTTAGTCCCTGTCTATCCCTCTACTGTGTTTATGCTTCTCTCAACATCACATTTGGAAATCTGCTGGCAGAGGTGGAAGTTGCTGATTTGATTCAGTTTGCCATTTTTGTCTCTCCATGGAAATAAAGAAACAGTAAAATATTTATGTATTTTTATGTAATATTTATAAAAAATTATCTTCAGTTCTAAGCACTGAGAAACCTCTGTGAGTTTTGTACCCTTCGGTGTTCCCTGTAGACAAAGTTTTGAGTTTAGACACTCATGGGATGTGAAGCTTATTTACTTTCGCTTCCTGAATTAAACTTATTTCCATCTACTAAAAATGGTGACAAGCTTGAAGTTCAATGACCTTCTTTCCCCTATTCTTTCCCTCCTCCTAGAGAATATGGGCTGTCATACCTATCATTAAGAGCTAGTATTGGACTTTGGACTGCAACCCTGTGTATCATACTTGTGGCCACTGATGCAAGCTCCCTTGTCTGCTATATCACCCGGTTTACTGAAGAAGCTTTTGCTTCTCTTATTTGCATCATTTTCATTTATGAGGCCCTAGAGAAGTTGTTTGAACTCAGTGAAGCATATCCAATCAACATGCATAATGATTTGGAACTGCTGACACAGTACTCGTAAGTACCATTTCCCCTGTTGGCTGTGGGGCTTTTCTTTATACAAATATTACTATTGTTACAAGAAACATGAGAAACTTAGTCAGCAGATCGACTTCCTTGAATTGATTCGTGACCTAAATCTTGGTCTCTCAGTGCTGTACAGGATTTCATTTAATCAGCTACTCATCTGATACATGAGTTTTCTTTATAACATCTATTCCAAGAATATCTTTTTGAAGTTCTATTTGTCCAGCATTCTCTGTTAAGTGGATAATGAACCATGATCAATTTTGCTATACAGAGATTGCTTTATTATAAAATATTTTTGATTTTGGTCTTTCTTAGGACCTTTTCCATTTAATATAATCTGAATAATCATAGTAGTAAAAAGCTAAGATTCCAGATTTAAAGCAGTGAGGTAAAAGATACTCATTGGGTCTAAATTGCATTAACTTGGTGTTTGAAAATATGATAAACTCTTAAATAAAATAGCACTGAATTGAAATGTAATTTTGCTCTTGGAACCTATGATATTTATGATGAAAGTACCCTAATATGGTTGCTGAGGGCGATTTTACAATTTAGGATTAAAAATGGAATTTCTCTAAGACCATATTAACAGAGTATATGTGAACACTATATTACTCTTCTTTGATTTAATTTTGGGATTTTTTTGTTGTTATTATATATACATTTTAAACAGCAAATATTTAAAGCAATACGTTCTTTACCAGGCAGTTATAATCTCTATATCAGCTACCAATACTTTTCTTATAAACTGCTCAGATATGCCCTCAAAATCTTCCTTTGAAGATTTTTCATCTTTGTTTACTATTAGAAGTTGGTATTGTTAATATTAGGCCAAAATAGTGCAATGTTATAATCTTGTTAAGAATGATGTAATGATACAGAGTTGAAAACAAGATGAATTAGTATTTTGATGTTTTCTTGGTCATTGCAGATATCTTTAACAATGCATCTCTGTTTTAGGACCAAAAAAAAAAAAAATCAGTGGAATATAAAATAACTTCCCCAATAAAAGTAAATGGTGAGGATGTTGTGAATAGGATTCAAAAGTAGATGAAGGAGGTGTCAGGGACATTCAGAAAACAGGCAGATGGGGAGAGCAGTTTGATCACAATGAGAGATAACATTGATACATGCCTTTTCATTTATGTTTCATTGAAAAGAGAGCAGTGTCACCTAATTTGGGTATCTTTGCTGAATATAAAATTATCTCTGCTTGGGACTTCAAACCTACTACATGCCCTAAGCTAGGTAAATCATGAATAATAGTCTGTTTTCAGTGAGCTTCCAGATTAGTAGGAAATATAAACCAACAGACAACCAAATAAGTATTGTGTTAAAGGATTTGTTCAGAATGCTATGGTACCATGTCAGAACACCTAACCCAGATCTCAGATTCAGAGAAGACTTCCTGGAGGAAGTGACAGAAAACCAAAAAATCAGTAGGAATTAGGAGAGTACTGGGGAGTAGAGCTGGAGAGTAGTTTAGGTGGAGGGAAGGACACAATCTTGGATTTAGAAATTTATTGATGCTTTGAAATATTTGTCCAAAGTTATATAGATAGTGGTAAAAAAAAAATTAGATTCAGGTTTTATGAGTCTGATGTAGTTTTCTGTAAATTAGTGAAGCTCTCCAAAATAAACAATATGGAACAAATAAACAGATAAAATCAGAGCTATTCTGTTTGAAGTAGTGGGAAGGCACCAGTTGTCCACACTTTCATTCATTCCCTGGGTTCTCAGTGGCAGCTTCTAAGGTATTTTAGATCAAGGAACACAATTTAAAATCCCCTGGTCTAGAAAGGAAGAAAAACAGAGAAGCAAGGACTGAACTGTGAATAATGGTCACAGCTTGAGGGAAAAAGAATGAAAAAATGCAACCAAGAGATAAAAAACAAGAGAGTCATCAGAAAGGCAGAAAAACATGAATAATTTCAGACTATCGAAGGCAAGGGTCAAGACTATATCAAGAAATTTTTAGAGAAGACAGTGGTATAGAGATCAAACAGAACAAGGAAAAGAGATCATTGTTAGTTTTAAGGAAAGGTATTGGGTGAGGAGGGGAGCAGGACTAGAAGCCTGTTGGCAAAAAATTCAGAAGGGAGGAGGTGGTAAAGAAATGGAAAAAGCATTGCATAGGCCATTTTGGTGTCAAAAAATGAAAAAAGTGCCTCTGGAAAAGGCAATGAGATCATGAGAATGGTAACTTGTGATAGAAAAAGAGCTACATGTGCTTGAAAATGAGAACAGAGAGATGAAGGAAAGAGAGAGGTTAAAGATCGTGCAGAGAGTGTAGATAAACATGGATTGAAGGCTCCCAGCAGTCAAAACGTGATGAGAGCAAGTCGAATTGTGGGTTAAGACAAATGATCAGAGGATATTTTGAGCATGAAAATAGCTGTTTTTGTCCATGATTCCTTCCTATCATGGCAATCAAGAGAAGAATGGCACAGGTCCTCTCCTTTTCCATCTCCATGTTTTAAAGAAAGATCCCCACAAGTTTAAGTTATGGTTTGTCACAGTGTGCTTGTCTGAAAGCTAACAGTTTGAAGATTGAGCAAGAACGGTGTGCTAATCACTGTTTTCCGTTGCCCAACTGTCCTCCCCAACCCAAGTTAAGAGGTAGAAGTGATGGAAAGACCGGTTCATCCTGATAGTGAGGTTTTAGTGGTGCTTGACCCTGAAACGGGTGAAAGAAAAACATGTAGAATAAAAGTCTCCCTGAGAAATGTGCTGCTGACCACATACCCTTACTGCGTTGTCTTCAGCTTTCATACCATGATTCCCTAATTTCTGGAACCACTCACACTGTATACATGAATCTGCTTGGGTACTGCCATTACTTACTCTTTGGAGTAGTAAAACAAATCTCTTTTGCTATGCATATAATGCTTGTGTTTATCATTGTACTTTTAGTCATGTGCATTACATGAAAGTTATTGCTGACTATAGTGGCTACTCTAATGTATTATATAACCTCACGCTTCTGCACAAGACATTTGCTATTTCATGAACTCCACATGACACTTTTGGTGGCTGTCTTGTTCTTGTCACTGTGACCTTTCCACACTAATCAATCTTTAAGCATCATTATCTTTCATTTTCTCCTTTGCTTTTCACTTTACTTCTTTTCACAGCTATTTGTACAGCCTCCTCAGACAGCCATTTTGCTTTTTTGCATTTCTTTTTCTTGGGGATGGTCTTGATCCTTGTCTCCTGTACAGTGTCACAAACCTCCGTCCATGGTTCATCAGGCACTCTGTCTATCAGATCTAGTTCCTTAAAGTTATTTCTCACTTCTACTATATAATCGTAAGGGATTTCATTTAGGTCATACCTGAATGGTCTAGTGGTTTTCCCTACTTCCTTCAATTTAAGTCTGAATTTGACAATAAGGAGTTCATGATCTGAGCCACCGTCAACTCCTGGTCTTGTTTTTGCTGACTGTATAGAGCTTCTCCACCTTTGGCTGCAAAGAATATAATCAGTTTGATTTCGGTGATGTCCATATGTAGAGTCTTCTCTTGTGTAGCAAGAATAGCAAGGAGAGATAAGAAAGCCTTCCTCAGTGATCAGTACAAAGAAATAGAGGAAAACAATAGAATGGGAAAGACTAGAGATCTCTTCAAGAAAATTAGAGATACCAAGGGAATATTTCATGCAAAGATGGACTCAATAAAGGACAGAAATGGTATGGACCTAACAGAAGCAGAAGATATTAAGAAGAGGTGGCAAGAATACACAGAAGAACTGTACAAAAAAGATCTTCATGACCCAGATAACCACAATGGGGTGATCACTCACCTAGAGCCAGACATCCTGGAATATGAAGTCAAGTGGGCCTTAGAAAGCATCACTACGAACAAAGCTAGTGGAGGTGATGGAATTCCAGTTGAGCTATTTCAAATCCTGAAAGATGATGCTGTGAAAGCGCTGCACTCAATATGCCAGCAAATTTGGAAAACTCAGCAGTGGCCGCAGGACTGGAAAACGTCAGTTTTCATTCCAATCCCAAAGAAAGGCAATGCCAAAGAATGCTCAAACTACTGCACAATTGGACTCATCTCACATGCTAGCAAAGTGATGCTTAAAATTCTCCAAGCCAGGCTTCAGCAATACATGAACTGTGAACTTCCTGATGTTCAAGCTGGTTTTAGAAAAGGCAGAGGAACCAGAGATCAAATTGCCAACATCTGCTGGATCATTGAAAAAGTAAGAGAGTTCCAGAAAAACATCTATTTCTGCTTTATTGACTATGCTAAAGCCTTTGACTGTGTGAATCACCACAACTGTGGAAAATTCTTCAAAAGATGGGAATACCAGACCACCTGACCTGCCTCTTGAGAAACCTGTATGCAGGTCAGGAAGCAACAGTTAGAACTGGACATGGAACAACAGACTGGTTCCAGATAGGAAAAGGAGTACATCAAGGCTGTATATTGTCACCCTGCTTATTTAACTTATTTGTAGAGTGCATCATGAAACACGCTAGGCTGGATGAAGCACAAGCTAGAATCAAGATTGCTGGGAGAAATATCAATAACCTCAGATATGCAGATGACACCACCCTTATGGCAGAAAGTGAAGAAGAACTAAATAGCCTTGATGAAAGTGAAAGAGGAGAGTGAAAAAGTTGGCTTAAAACTCTGAATTGAGGAAACTAAGATCATGGCGTCTGGTCCCATCACTTCATGGGAAATAGATGGGGAAACAGTGGAAACAGTGTCAGACTTTATTTCTTTGGGCTCCAAAATCACTGCAGATGGTTACTGCAGCCATGAAATTAAAAGACACTTGCTCCTTGGAAGAAAAGTTATGACCAACCTAAACAGCGTGTTAAAAAGCAGAGACATTACTTTGCCAACAAAGGTCCATGTAGTCAAAGCTATGATTTTTCCAGTAGTCATGTATGGATGTGAGAGTTGGACCATAAAGAAAGCTGAGTGCTGAAGAAGTGATGCTTTTGAACTGTGGTGTTGGAGATGACTTGAGAGTCCCTTGGACTGCAAGCATCTCCAACCAGTCCATCCTAAAGGAAATCAGTCCTGAATATTCATTGGAAGGACTGATGCTAAAGCTGAAACCACAATCCTTTGGGCGCCTGAGGTGAAGAACTGACTCATTTGAAAAGAGTCTGATCCTGAGAAAGATTGAAAGTGGGAGGAGAAGGGGACAACAGTTATGAGGTGGTTGGATGGCATCACCTACTCAATAGACATGAGTTTGAGCAAGCTCCGGGAGTTGGTGATGGACAGGGAAGCCTCGCGTGCTGCAGTCCATGGGGTCACAAAGAGTCAGACATGACTGAGTGATTGAAGTGTGTAAGCATCGTTATACTCATGCTCACCTAAGGTTTTGTATTGATGTTACTGGCCTCATGCTTTCACAGTTTTTATGGGAAAAATTATTAGAAAGTGTCGTAGCTAGGATGCAGAATATCTGAGATTGCAGTCTTTGTAAGCTTGATATGCTTGTGCTGCCACATATTTTGTTTAAGTGTGAGATATTGAAAAAGAGGTTTTATATTTAGCACCTACATTTCAGATATTCTTTACACTTGGGCTTCCTATATTCAGATATCTTTAAATTCACAGTTATACCAATCAAATAACAAAATGTCTTTAATTTTTTAAAAAGAGTTTCTTAGCTCCTCTGTCATCCTAACCTTATAATGTGTTAATATATAACCCTGTCTTTGAAGCAATAAGCTTTCCTCTTTTGCCAAGAACAACTGTCAAGATAATTTAGTTTCAAGAATATACCAATTACCTGAGATGATCAAGGTGAATATTTTGTTATCAATAAGTAATCATTTTGTGGAAATAACTTTCTCTAGGTGGTTGTGATTTTAACAAATGGCTAAATAGAATAAATCATTCTGCTTATGTAAGATGAAATATTTCTTCAAAATAGTAGTAAGCTAAAGCTCTCAAGATAGCTAGCTAAAGAAAGACTAGAGATGTATTCATCTTTGCAGTTGGTTGGGTCAACACAAAGAAGAGGATCTGTTACTCTAGTATCCAGTATATTAGCAGACTATGTTTTATGTGTTCGTGTGATGCCTGTGTAACTCCAATAGATTAACCTCCCTAATGTAGGTCCATGACTAGTTAGCACATCTTTGTACCCACCGTGTTTAGCACATATAGCACTTAGCACATATAGAATGAACATGTTTGTTTACATTTGTTGTTGTTGTTGTTATTAATGTGCCCATAGGCTTCACAGATTAGTCAGCGTTTATTAGATTATCTCCTCTTTATCCTCATTTATTCTCACTCTCATAGTATTGAAGCAATTCTAAATTCTTTCTATTAAAAAATAACGAAGCAATAGCACACCCCTTTCTCCCCCCTTCTTAATAATAGAAGTTGATAATAATACATTAAAAATTTTTGAAAATGTATCTTATAACCAATATACACATTTAGCATAGAATTTAGGGGGTTTTCTCCCTTAAAAAAGCTGATATTAAGAAACTGAATTATATGACATTTCAGAATCAAATAAACATGATAGCAAATACTCAATAAATGAATCAGTCAGTTCAGTTCAGTCACTCAGTCATGTCTGACTCTTTGTGACCCCATGAACTGCAGCACGCCAGGCCTCCCTGTCCATCACCAACTCCGAAGTTTATTCAAACTCATGTCCATTGAGTCGGTGATGCCACCCTACCATCTCATCCTCTGTCGTCCCCGTCTCCTCCCGCCTTCAATCTTTCCCAGCATCAGGGTTTTTTCCAATGAGTCAGTTCTTCACATCAGGTGGCCAAAGTATTGGAGTTTCAGCTTCAACTTCAGTCCTTTCAATGAACACCAAGAACTGATCTCCTTTAGGATGGACTGGTTGGATTTCCTTGCAGTCCAAGGGACTCTAAAGAGTCTACTCCAACACCACAGTTCAAGAGCATCAATTCTTTGGTGCTCAGCTTTCTTTATTGTCCAACTCTCACATCCATACATGACCACTGGAAAAACCATAGCCTTGACTAGATGGACCTTTGTTGACAAAGTAATGTTTCTGCTTTTTAATATGCTGTCTAAGTTGGTCATAACTTTCTTTCCAAGGAGTAAGCATCTTTTAATTTATATTCAACAGCTAAACTTCTGGTAGCCCATCTAATTCCTGACTCTTAATCTAAACACTTGCTGTCCTTGGTTTCCCATCTTACTTTTGAACAAAATTCTTATCTTGATGATAAGTATACGTGTAATATTTACTTGTCTTATCCTCACTGTTCCCAATGGATTATGAGTCTTTTGTGTATGAGACTGTCCTTTTAACTTTTTGCCTCCAGAAAGCCAGGGAGGTTGGTAGAAATCAGTAAGACTTTCTCAAATGTTTTTCAACAATGTTACTTCTCAGATTCACCTTTAGCTATTATTTTTCTTCTCTATAACTGCAGATATACAGAGCTTAAAAAAATTATACTTATACTTTCTTATCAAGTAGCTATGAAAGGGCAGAAATTTAAATGAGCATCCCGTATTAGAGTGAGAGCACTAAGCAGGAATTGATGGTTTCTTCTTTAAGATGCATTGAATGGCCAAAAGTCATGTGACTACATATCAAATACAGAGTATTTCACTTTGTGGAAATGTGATGACCATTATCAGAGTTCACAGGCTTTGAAGTACTGACCCCATTTCTCTTCCTGAATTGACCTACATTTAAGGGTATAATCTGAAATATTTAAAATGTGGAATGTTACGATGTTTTTTAAAAAAATTTACTGACATATAGTTAAGTTACAATGTTGTGTTAGTTTCAAGTATACAGCAAAGTGAATCTGTTATACATATACATATATCCACGTTTTTAGATTCTTTTCCCATATAGGCTGTTACAGAATATTGAGTATAGAGTTCCCTGTGCTGTACAGTAGGTTCTTATTGATTATCTATTTTATATATAGTACTGTGTGTACATGTGTGTCAATCTTAATCTTCCACTTTATCCCCCCCATCCATTTACCCTCTGGGAACCATAAGTTTGTTTTCTACATCTGTAACTCTATTCCTGTTTTGTAAATAAGTTCATGTATAGCCTTTTTTAAAGATTCCACATGTAAGTGATATCATACTATATTTGTCTTTCTCTGTGTGACTCACTTCATTCAGTATGACAGTAACTAGGTCTGTCCATGTTGTTGCAGATGGCATTATTTCCTTCCTCTCTATGCCTGAGTAATATTCCATTGTATATATGTACCACGTCTTTATCCATTCGTTTGTTGATGGACTTTTAGCTTGCTTCCATATCCTGGATATATGTAATGATGTATTAATTTATGTTAAAACTCAGCCCAGACCCTGAGGTGGCATGTGTATGTATGTGTCAGATTAAGTTACAACCATGTGCAGGTAATATTTTGACCAGGAGTTTAAACTCCAGAGGTGGTTAGCTAATATTAAAACTGAAAGTCTAAATTCCAGGCAAGGTTACTATAAACCCACCTGGTATCCACATCTCAATCAGCACTAAGACTTTGCTGAATGACTGAAATGGATGTTCACTGGTGAAAGTACTAGCTTGTTAATCAGTGTACTGAACTATACTGGTAACATTAAAGGTAATCACTTTAAATTAAACAAAAATGAAAACACAGCTTATAAAAAGTTGTGGGATGCCATAAAAGCAGTGCTTACAGAGAAATTTTGGCCCATGAACAGAGGAGCCTGTTAGGCTACGGTCCATGGGGTCTCAAAGAGTCGGACACGACTGAGCGACTTCACTTTCGCTTTCACTTTCACAAGGAAATTTATAGCAATAAATTCATTTTTTTAGAAAAGAATATCTAAAATCAATGATCAATGAGCTTCAGCATTAGGAAACTAGAAAATAAAAGGAAAATTAATCATAAAGTAAGCAAAAGAAAAGAAATGATTTATAAAAAAGAAATCAATGAACTCAAAAACAGAATCAATAGAGAAAATTAATTATCTAAAATATGTTTTTGAGAAGATCAATAAAATTGATAGCCTCTAGCCACACTAATTAAGAGAAAAAAAGAAAGGATACAAATTGCTAATATCAGAAATCAAAGAGGGAACATCGCTAAAGGTCCCGTGGATAATGAAATAGTACCATAAACAACTCTATACCCCCAAACTTGCTACTGTAGATGAAATGGACCACTTCTTGAAAGACACAATATTCCAAAATTCACACAAGAATAAATAGATAATAGATAAAATCTGAATAGGCCTATATCTATTAAAGAAATTGGATCAATAATTGGATCCCTTCCAAAAAAGAGAGCACCAGACCCAGATGAGTTCATTGTTGAGTTACTTTCAGAGTATAGAAGCAGAGAAAATACTCCCTAACTTGTTCTATAAGGCTAGTCTTAGACTAATACCAAAACCAGACGAATACATTATTTAAAAAAAAATTATAGGAAAAAAAAAAGAAAAAGAAAATTAAAGGCCAATATCTCTCATGAGCATAGATACAAAAAATTCTTAACAAAATTTTACAAAGCAAATCCAATGATGTATTTAAAAATTATACATGACAACCAAGTAGAATTTATCTCAAATGTGCAAGCCTGGTTCAATATCTAAAATCAAGTAAGTAAGGCATCACATTAACAGACTATGGATGAAAAAAATCACATGATCATACCAATAAATACAGTAAAAGCATTTGACAGAATCCAACACCCATTCTCAGTAAACTGGTAATAGAGGTGAACTTCCTCAAAATGTTAAAGAATATCTATGGAAAACACATTAGTGTCATAGTTAATGGTGAGAAACTAGAAGTTTTCCCATTAAGATCAGAATCGAGTCAAGGATATTGAGTTGTATGAGCTGTTTATATAGTTTGGATATTAACCCTTTATGAGTAATATAATTTGCAAATATCTTTCCCAGTCAGTAGGTTGCCTTTTTGTTTTGTAGGTTAATTTGGTTTTATAGCCCATGAACTTTTTTCTATGAGGTATTAAATTAAAAATAATAGTAAGGGTTCATTTTTATTATAATTCTTTAAAGGCAATAACTGTCATATTACTGTATATTCCCCATACTCCTTAGCATAACACTGTAAGAATAATTTTAAACTGTTAAATCATTGAATCAACAAACAAGACTACAAGCTATGTGCCAGACACTTGGGTATAAAAATAGCAGCATAGGTGAGTCTCTGCTGCAGTGTAGTATATTATCTACTGAAAGACATAAACATTAAATATCATATAAATAATTACTAATTATACTTGGCATAAGTGCTATCACATAAAGGTACAAAATGCCGTGAGAAATACTTCCAAAGTTACCTGTATTTGGGGACCAAGGAGAAACTGGCTATATGAACGGAGATAAAATTCAGATGAGAAAAAGTTTAAGAAGAATTTCATGGAGAAAGTATGTTTTTAGTTTTAGCTAGTAGTGATGGTGTTTTGCAGAGTTATTTTACATATTTTGAAAAGCTGTTTCCTGCATAATATGATATAGCTATAAGTTTAAGTAATTTATTAAAGAGAGAAGTATTAAGTACTTACAGAATCTCTTCTAAGAATAAAATCTGAAACATGGAAATAGATGTACTCAAAAGAGACTATTATTTACATAGTTATCTTAATGGAAAACAGATTAAAAATGTAGTAATAGAAGACTGAGTGAACTATATCACACCCATTAAAAATTGTGGTTATGAAGAGTAATGAGGAAATATTAATAGAAAGTACTTATGTTATAGTTCTATATCAAATAGATTAGAAACATATGCTCATAAATATGTTGAAAATATAAATAAGAATTACTTAAGAAATATACCAAAAAATTAGTTACTGATGGGTTCTGAGAGATTTCTTTTTTATTTTTTATTTTATAACTATTCTATAATGTGGCTTTAGTTCTTTTGAAATTCATAATACTTTTTGAAAAAGAAAAATGAATAGGCATACAAACAGGTTTGACTTCTATAGGTACATCATAATTCTCTGATTTTTGTATTAATACCTAACTTGTCATACAGCACTCTTAAGATGATTTAATAAATAAATAGACTTAAAAAAAAAGAACCACAAACATTACTGTTCAGTGCACATAGGATGGTACTAATAATTTACAAAGGCAAAGCAGAGCATCTGCAACTCAGGGACTAAAATTGGTAATAATGTTGAAGGGAATTGTTTTCTAGAAGGCAACTGTAGGCCCTTCTCGTGTAAGGAAGACTGATCACCTTCATTAGCCTTGTAACAAAAGCAGAGATTTCTGGATGAAGGCATTTAATTATAATGTTTATCTAATCATTCCATAGCCGTTTATATATATATATATATATAGTTACAGTGGTTTAGAGCACATACTTTTCTTTGGGTAGTAAAGGATAGTAGGGCTTGTGTTTGGTGAATAATATGTTTTAAGCCAAACAGTCCAACACCAATGACGGCATTTTAGAAAAATGTAGGAAAAGTGCCAGTACTGCCCATTCTTTTGCCTTTGGATTATTGAACTTTCTAATCTACGAGCTGTCAGTACCACAGTTGTAGTAACCACCGCAACAATGATGACATCTAACACCTAATTAGTATTTCCTTATGCCAGACCCTGTTGTAGATGCTTTTACCTATATTAACTCATTTTACTCTCATAATAACCCTATGAAGTAGATTGATATCACTATTCCAACTTTAAGAAAACTAAAACATAGAGAGGTTAAGTAATTTGTCTAAGGTCACACAGTTAAGTGCTTGGATTTGAATGATATAGGAACTCTGGCTGAAGAATCCAAAGTCCAGTGTTGTCATAGACACGAGGCTATCTTATGTACCTAAAGAATTTTTTTTGCATTAATATTTCCATCTTAAGGACAGAGGCACTAAATTTATTTTAGTACTTAATAGTATTTATTAACAGAAGGTCTTACTCTAAACTCATATTCTGTCTCCTCACATTGCTTTCTCTTGTTATTTTTTCTTTCCTTTTCTGTAGGTGTGGATAAAAAAAAATTATTTGGACTAAGTTCATCAAAATAGGTGAAAAAAAAGAAAGTGGGATTTTTTCTCCTCATTTACTCTTATTTATTGAGAATATCTGCTCAGTTCAGTTCAGTCGCTCAGTCGTGTCCGACTCTTTGCGACCCCATGGATCTCAGCACGCCAGGCCTCCCTGTCCATCACCAACTCCTGGAGTTCACTCAGACTCACATCCATCGAGTCCGTGATGCCATCCAGCCATCTCATCCTCTGTCGTCCCCTTCTCCTCCTGCCCCCAACCCCTCCCAGCATCAGAGTCTTTTCCAACTTTGCATGAGGTGGCCAAAGTACTGGAGCTTCAGCTTTAGCATCATTCCTTCCAAAGAAATCCCAGGGCTGATCTCCTTCAGAATGGACTAGTTGGATCTCCTTGCAGTCCAAGGGACTCTCAAGAGTCTTCTCCAACACCACAGTTCAAAAGCATCAATTCTTCAGTGCTCAGCCTTCTTCACAGTACAACTCTCACATCCATACATGACCACAGGAAAAACCATAGCCTTGACTAGACAGACCTTAGTCGGCAAAGTAATGTCTCTGCTTTTGAATATACTATCTAGGTTGGTCATAACTTTTCTTCCAAGGAGTAAGCATCTTTTAATTTCCTGGCTGCAGTCACCATCTGCAGTGATTTTGGAGCCCCCCAAAATAAAGTCTGGCACTGTTTCCACTGTTTCCCCATCTATTTCCCATGAAGTGATGGGACCGGATGCCATGATCTTCATTTTCTGAATGTTGAGCTTTAAGCCAACTTTTTCACTCTCCTCTTTCACTTTCATCAAGAGGCTTTTTAGCTCCTCTTCACTTTCTGCCATTAGGGTGGTGTCATCTGCATATCTGAGGTTATTGATATTTCTCCCGGCAATCTTGATTCCAGCTTATGTTTCTTCCAGTCCAGTGTTTCTCATGATGTACTCTGCATGTAAATAAAATAAGCAGGGTGACAATATACAGCCTTGATGTACTCCGTTTCCTATTTGGAACAAGTCTGTTGTTCCATGTCCAGTTCTAACTGTTGCTTCCTGACCTGCATACAGATTTCTCAAGAGGCAGGTTAGGTGGTCTGGTATTCCCATCTCTTTCAAAATTTTCCACAGTTGATTGTGATCCACACAGTCAAAGGCTTTGGCATAGTCAATAAAGCAGAAATAGATGTTTTTCTGGAACTCTCTTGCTTTGTCCATGATCCAGCGGATGTTGGCAGTTTGATCTCTGATTCCTCTGCCTTTTCTAAAACCAGCTTGAACATCAGGGAGTTCAGATCATGAACTCCTTATTACCAAATTCAGACTCAAATTGAAGAAAGTAGGGAAAACCCTAGACCATTCAGGTATGACCTAAATCAAATCCCTTATGATTATACAGTAGAAATGAGAAATAGATTTAAGGGCCTAGATCTGATAGATAGAGTGCCTGATGAACTATCGAATGAGGTTCATGACATTGTACAGGAGACAGGGATCAAGACCATCCCCATGGAAAAGAAATGCAAAAAAGCAAAATGGCTGTCTGGAGAGGCCTTATAAATAGCTGTGAAAAGAAGAGAGGCGAAAAGCAAAGGAGAAAAGGAAAGATATAAGCATCTGAATGCAGAGTTCCAAACAAGAGCAAGAAGAGATAAGAAAGCCTTCCTCAGCAATCAATGCAAAGAAATAGAGGAAAACAACAGAATGGGAAAACTAGAGATGAGATACCAAGGGAACATTTCATGCAAAGATGGGCTCGATAAAGGACAGAAATGGTATGGACCTAACAGAAGCAGAAGATATTAAGAAGAGGTGGCAAGAATACACGGAAGAACTGTACAAAAAAGATCTTCACGACCCAGATAATCATGATGATGTGATCACTCACCTAGAGCCAGACATCCTGGAATGTGAAGTCAAGTGGGCCTTAGAAAGCATCACTATGAACAAAGCTAGTGGAGGTGATGGAATTCCAGTTGAGCTATTTCAAATCCTGAAAGATGATGCTGTGAAAGTGCTACACTCAATATGCCAGCAAATTTGGAAAACTCAGCAGTGGCCACAGGACTGGAAAAGGTCAGTTTTCATTCCAATCCCAAAGAAAGGCAATGCAAAAGAATGCTTAAACTACCGCACAATTGCATTCATCTCACATGCTAGAATATCTGCTACTGACATTTAAAAAACATAAAATCGAAGCCAAAGCTCTATTTGAGCCCACAAGGGTTGGTACAGAGATGGTTATCAAATTTCCTGTATAAATGTGAAGCCTCTGAGAAGTATCTGCAGAGATTTCAAATATTAGAGATGTGGACTCAGGAAAGATCAATGTTGATTTACTTGGTATCTGTGATGTATAAATCTTTCAGGTTAAAAAACATACCTTTTCTCCTTGGATTTGATTTCTGGAAGAGGAATGTTGTTTACCAGAGAAAGTCCTGACAAGGAGGGATAGGTGACTAACGTTCACTTATAGAGCTGACTCCCTCCCAAAAATATCTCCTCTATGAGCTTGATATTTTTATCCCAAATTTCTTAATACTTTTGTTACCAAGTCCAAGCTCACTCTGCTCACTGTGCGATAGGCCAGTGAATCCGAGAGAGGAGGTGTTGAGGCAAGGAAGAGACTTTAATTGGGGAGCCGGCAGACCAAGAAGATGGCAGGCTAGCACCTCAAAATAACCATCTTTTGGGATCTGGATGCCAGGTTCTTTTATAGATTAGAGGGAAAGAAGCGATGAGGAGCTAAAGTCAAAAGGCAGAACAGAGAGGGAGATGCAGTGGGGAAGTAAAGTGAAAGGGTCTTCAGTCTTGCAAAACATCTCCAAAGGAATGGTGTGCCTTCAGCAAAGTGAAAGTGAAAGTAAAAGCCACTCAGTTGTGTCCAACTCTTTGCAATCCCATGGAATTCTCCAGGCCAGAACACTGGAGTGGGTAGCCTTTCCCTTCTCCAGGGGATCCTCCCAACCCAGGATTGAACCCAGGTTTCCTGCATTACAGGTGGATTCTTTACCAGTTGAGCCACAAGGAAAGCCCAGAAAAGGTGTGTTAATCTCTTCTATTCTGAACAAAGGCACTTTAGTTTACAGTCAAGCAGAGAGACAGGGTCCTCCAAGCAAAGCCTTGGAGTATGATTATAATAATAAAAGCAAGCCAAAGACACAGTTTTCAACGAGAAGTCAGAATTGACTTTCCCCCTGCAACACTTTCAGAAAGTCACTGTTGTAATGTAAATACACTCCCAGGAATAGAGTAACGCATTAAGCCATTATCCTCACTAACACAGCACATTGAAAAACAGGAGACCCAAGCAAAGTGAATGGAGAAGTGATACCAGCCTGGTGGCCAGATTTACCTGAGGCTGTGAGGAAGTAGGAATCTGGAAGTTGGACAAGGGAGGTGATAGTGGTGTAGTTGTCATGATATGAAGGCTGGGCTGCATGGTGTTTGGCGGGGGATAACTTAAAGAAGCTGCTGCGGTTCAGTCACTCAGTCGTGTCCAACTCTTCTCGACTCTATGGCTACAGCCCACTAGGCTCCTCTGTTCATGGAATTCTCCAGGCAAGAATACAGGAGTCGGTGGCTATACCCTTCTCCAAGGGATCTTCCTGACCCAGGGAGCCAACCTGGGTTTCCTACATGCAGGCGGATTCTTTATAGTCTGAGCTTCCAGAGAAGCCTATATATACATATACCTATGCAGACATTTAAAATAATTATTTTGATCTCTGCAACAGTTTAAATACTTTCTGTGAGCCGAAGAATTGATGCTTTTGAACTGTCGTGTTGGAGAAGACTCTTGAGAGTCCCTTGGACTACAAGGAGATGCAACCAGTCCATCCTAAAAGAGATCAGTCCTGGGTGTCCATTGGAAGGACTGATGTTGAAGCTGAAACTCCAATACTTTGGCCACCTCATGCAAAGAGTTGACTCATTGAAAAAGACCCTGATGCTGGGAAAGATTGAGGGCAGGAGAAGGGGATGACAGAGGATGAGATGGTTGGATGGCATCACCGACTCAATGGACATGGGTTTGGGTGGACTCCGGGAGTTAGTGATGGACAGGGAGGCCTGGCGTGCTGCTGATGGGGTCACAACGAGTTAGACACGACTGAGCGACTGAACTGGTTCTAATAAGATGTCTTTAGGGAGCATACTCCAGTTTCAAAACCCAGGCACATGTTCACATGGCTCTGAGTTCGAGATCCCTGACCAAACGATTGGACACCATCTGTCAGGAGGACCTTGACGTTTCTTAGTTGGCAGGTCGAGTGGCTTTCCAAGGTGCTTGCTGCTTCCTCACTCGTGCAAACTTAGTTAGCTGGGATTCCCCATTGGGAAGTGAAGGTAGGTAGAATTTTGTCCTTTCCCTCACTGCCTTTGGTATACTTTATTCTCAAAACCATCCCCAGAGATTTAAAAGTATCAGGAATATAAAAAATATCTCTTCTTCACATGATTGGAGGCCCCAGAACTGACCTTGAAAAGATTTATTTTTACCTTTATTCAAGAAACGAGAATTTAGGCAGAAAAATATAGTAGATACCTGTTGTTAACATTTTTGGGGGCAATATTTGTTACATTAAAAGAGTGTAAGAATAAGGTGGTTGATACATATTTGTTTTCTAATTATAATTTGGAACATAGTTATAAATACTATGGTTTATGGATTAAAATGTACCCTGTTATCGCCTAATCTACTCTGGAATAATAAAATATATATCACTGGGGACAATATCCATAGTTCTAGAATATTCCTAGCTGTTTGGTTCTATTACAGAATAAAGTTAAACTGGAAATAAGACAATGTTAAGTAAAAAAGCTTCCTTTGCCCACCTCACCTTACATGGGCTCCATTTTGGGGGGTATATGGCATAATGATTAAATGATATATATTATATTGTGAAATGATCATCACAGTAAATTTAATAATAACATCCATCACCACACATAGTAAATATTTCTTTTGTGAAAGAAATTTTAAGATCTGTCCCCTCCAGTTCAGTTCAGTTCAGTCGCTCAGTCGTGTCCGACTCTTTGCGACCCCATGAATTGCAGCACGCCAGGCCTCCCTGTCCATCACCATCCCTCAGAGCTCACTCAGACTCACGTCCATCAGGTCAGTGATGCCATCCAACCATCTCATCCTCTGTCATCCCCTTCTCTTCCTGCCCCCAATCCCTCCCAGCATCAGAGTCTTTTCCAATGAGTCAACTCTTTGCATGAGATGGCCAAAGTACTGGAGCTTCAGCTTTAGCATCATTCCTTCCCAGGGCTGATCTCCTTCAGAATGGACTAGTTGGATCTCCTTGCAGTCCAAGGGACTCTCAAGAGTCTTCTCCAACACCACAGTTCAAAAGCATCAATTCTTCGGCGCTCAACCTTCTTCACAGTCCAACTCTCACATCCGTACATGACCACAGGAAAAACCATAGCCTTGACTAGACAGAACTTAGTCGGCAAAGTAATGTCTTTACTTTTGAATATGCTATCTAGGTTGGTCATAACTTTTCTTCCAAGGAGTAAGCGTCCTTTAATTTCATGGCTTCAGTCACCATCTGCAGTGATTTTGGAGCCCAGAAAAATAAAGTCTGACGCTGTTTCCACTGTTTCCCCATCTATTTCCCATGAAGTGATGGGACCGGATGCCATGATCTTTGTTTTCTGAATGTTGAGCTTTAAGCCAACTTTTTCACTCTCCTCTTTCACTTTCATCAAGAGGCTTTTTAGTTCCTCTTCACTTTCTGCCATAAGGGTGGTGTCATCTGCATATCTGAGGTTATTGATATTTCTCCCGGCAATCTTGATTCCAGCTTGTGTTTCTTCCAGTCCAGCGTTTCTCATGATGTACACTGCATAGAAGTTAAATAAGCAGAGTGACAATATACAGCCTTGATGTACTCCTTTTCTTATTTGGAACCAGTCTGTCCCCTTCGAACTTTCAAATATGCAATACAGCATTGTTAACAATATCCCCATGCTGTATATTACATTCCCCGAATTCATCTTCTAACTAGAAGTTTGTACCTTTTGATCATCTTCACCATTTCACCTTTATTCGTGATGAATATTTGACTAGTTATAGAGTTCTGGGTTGCCAAGGGTTTTCTTTTAACCCGTTAATTACCTTATTCCATTGATTTCAAGTTTGCTGCTGCTGCTGCTGCTAAATCACTTCAGTCGTGGCCGACTCTGTGCGACCCCATGGAAGGCAGCCCACTAGGCTCCCCCGTCCCTGAGATTTCAAGTTTAGGTCAGTTCTATTTTTAATTTTTTGAGGAATCTCTATATTGTTTTCCATAGTGACTGTACCAATTTACATTCTTGTCAACAGAGCATGAGGATTCCCTTTCTCTTCATTCTCGCTGATGCTTGTTATTTGTTGTGATTTTGAGAAGAGTCATTCTGACAGATGTGAGGTGATATTTCACTTGGTTTTCATTTACTTTCCTCTGATGATTGGTGATATTGAGCATCTTTTCATGTGCCTATTGGTCATCACTATATCTTCTTTGGAAAAATGTCTCTTCATACTCTTTGCCCATTTTTCACTTGGGTTGTTTGTTTATTTGATGTTGAGTTGTATGAGTTCTTTGTATATTTTGGATATTAACCCCTTATTGGATATATCATTTGTAAATACATATTTCCATTCAGTAAGTGGACTTTTCACTTAACTGACAGTTCATTTGCTGTGCACAATTGTTGTTTTTTGTTTTTTTTTAGTTTGATATAGTCCCATTTGTTTATTTGATGACCATTATCTAAGAGGATGCCACCTATGTTTTCTTCTAGAATGTTTATTCTTTAACGTTTTTCATGTCTTTAATCCATTTTGAGTTTACTTTTTTACATAGTGTTAGAAAGTAGTCCAGTTTGATTCTTTTGTATGTAGCTGTTTAGTTTTCTCAGCACCGGTACTGAAGAGGCTACCTGTCCTATTGTATATTCTTGCCTTTTTCATCATAGATTAATGCCCATATGAGTTCATTTTTTGGTTCTCTACTTTATTCTATTGATCTGTGTTTCTGTTTTTGATACCATTTTGATTACTGTACCATTGTAGTATAGTTTGAAATCAGGGGGTGTGAATTTTGTTCTTTCTTAAAACTATTTTAGCTGTTCAGGGTCTTTTTGTTTCCATACAAATGTTAGAATTATTTTTTCTAGTTCTGTGAAAAATGGCATTGGTATTTTGATAGAGATTGCATTAAATCTGTAGATTACCTGAGGTAGTTTAATCATTTTACCAATATTAATTCATCCAGTCCCTGAACATGGTATGTATGTTCATCTTTTTTTGTATTGAGCTTGGTTTCTTTATTCAGTGTCTTAATAGTTTTTTTCTGAGTGCAGGTCTTTTACCTCCTTAGTTAGATTTATTCCCAGGTATTTTCTTTTTTTTTGATGCAATTGTAAATGGGATTATTTTTTAAAATTTCTCTTTCTGATGGTTTTCATTGTTAGTATACAGAAATGTAACAGATTTCCATATATTAATTTTATATCCTGCAATTTGATCAATTCATTGATTAGTTCTAGTTTGTGTGTGTGGTGTCTGTAGAGTTTTCTATGTATGATATCATGTCCTCTGCAAACAGTGATAGTTTAATTACTACCTTTCCAGTTTGGATTCCTTTTATTTCATTTTCTGTCTGGTTGCTGTGGCTAAGACTTCTGATACTACCTTGAATGTAAGTGGCCAGAGTGGGCATTCTTGTCTTATTCCTGATCTTAGAAGAAATACTTTCAATTTTTTTGCCATTAAGTATGACATTAGCTGTGGGCTTGTCACATGGTCTTTATTTTGTTGGGATGTGTTGCCTATGGGTTCCATTTTTTAAAGAGTACAGACCAGAAATCCTATGCCCTACTAGACCCTTTCCATGGTACCAGACTGCTGGTGAGCTTTAGTTTCTTATTTTTAAATGGGGACAAAAGTACCTGTCCTAGCAGTCATAAGAATGACTTATAAATTTAATTCAATTATACCAAAGTACTTTATAACTCATGATATAAACTTATAAAATAATAGCTACTTTGTATTAAGCATCTGCTAAATTCTTAGAAATAGTACTGGAAGTTTTACTTGTATTATGGTACTTCTTTTAACTCAACAAAATCCTGAACAATTGTTAAAATACATTTGATATATAGTAGTTAATAAAAGCTCAAAGAGGTTGTGTAATTTTCAGAGGTCAAATAGACCTAAAGGGCAGAGTCAAGATTTAGTTCAATATTACTTCCAAATAGAGATGTTACTTTTCTTTGTACTCAGAACTAAGGCAACAGGATTATTTAATATTTTATGGTAGGTGGCATTAAGAAGGCGGCAAAAGTCACTGAATAATCTGCTCCTTCAGCAAAGCTAGCAAAGAAAACACGCAGATAAAGTCGTGCTTATATTTTAGAGCAGATCACCTGAAAACCCCTGGGCTTCACACGTTTTTAAAATAGTTTTTATGTATTTGACTACACAGTAAGAAGTGAAAGAATAGATGTTTTAGATGCAAAAGGAATATGGCATGCCATCCCTGCCAGATTCAAGCTTATAGTTTTTATTAGTTTTATTTTGCTCATTTTATCAAATCACAAGTGATGAAACAGGAGAAACATAAAGACTTCATTGCTTTTGGCTAACAGATGGGAAACAACAGAAAATTCTTTCCATAAATGCAGAAAAATAATTTTCTTCATAATAGCTAATATGCCTTCTTTAGGCATTAAGATATGTTTCTGTTTATAATCTTAAGACAGCTATATTTTTACTCTTTATTAAAATGAAGCCTCCCAGGAAAAACGGTATTTCAGTGAGTCTGAGTGAACTCCGGGAGTTGGTGATGGACAGGGAGGCCTGGCGTGCTGCATTTCATGGGGTTTCAAAGAGTCGGACACGACTGAGCAACTGAACTGAACTGAACTGAATCTTTATTTTTTTTAATTAATTTTTATTGGTGTATGGTTGATTTGCAATGTTGTGTTAATTTCTACTGTATAGCAAAGCGAATCAGTTATACAAATGCATATGTCCATTCTTTTCCAGATTCTTTTCCAATGTAGATCATTACAGAGTATTGAGTAGAGTTCCCAGGGCTACACCGTAGTCCTTACTAAGTTATCTATTTTATGTATAGTAGTGGGTATGTCAACCCTAATCTCCTAATTTATCACTCTTCTCTTCCCCTTTGGTAACCATAAGTTTCTTTTCTACATCTGTGATTCTATTTCTGTTTTGTAAATAAGTTCATTAACATTTTTTTAAGATTCCACATATAAATGATATCATGATATTTGTCTTTCTCTGTCTGACTTACTTTACTCAGTATAACAATCTCTAAGTCTATCCATGTTGCTGCAGATGGCATCATTTCATTCTTTTAAATGATTGAGTAATATTCCATTGTATGTATGTATTACATCTTGATCCATTCCTGTTTATGGAATGCTTCCATGTCTTGGCTATATTTTCTCCAGATACATGCTCAGGAGTGGAATTACTGAATCATATTCAGTACTCTAATCTTTAAATTTGGTTAGAAATGGTTGGATTGCTTCACTGATTCAATGGACATGAATTTGAGCAAACTCCAGGAGATAGTGGAGGACAGAGGAGCATGGTATGCCACAGTCCATGGAGTTGTGAAGAGTAGGACATGACTTAGTGACTGAACAACAACAATCTTTAAATTCCATCATTGAAAATGTAGGTGTACAGTCCAGTTTCTAATCTCTTAGAACATTTTTCACGGTAGGTTTTAATCATTGGAGTGAATAATTCCCTAGGAAAGCAGTACAGCTTCATGCAATATGACTTGGTAGTCAACATTCTCATTTTCCAATAAAAGGGAAATTTCATGAACAGAAACATTGGACTCCTTGAAATTTCACCTGTGAAGAGAATTTTTCTGAGCAGCTTCTTGAGAAAGTATATCTTAATAGCTTTATCACGAATATGGGGTCTTCATTCCTTATAATATCACTGACAGACACAATCATGTTAGGCTCTGTGTTTGCATAGTTATGGAGAGTATGGTGATCTGTTTTACCATTAATCTGTCTGCCAAAAGACAGGAACTGTGTTCTCAACCAACAAACTTTGGTATCATATCTTCAGTAAAATTCTACCCTGAAAATCCAGGTTCAACTGACATATCCAAGACCATGTCTATCTGATTAGCCCATGGTACCAAATACTCAACTGTAGTTCCTAGTTTGATGGCAAGTCCAACCTTTATCTCATTGCCCCAAATGTCTTTAAGGAAAGCCCCTGGGTTCTTGTATATATGGATTGACTCCTATTATAGCCATTGGCTTTACCTACTCTTCCAGCCTAGAAACCATCCTGTGCATGTCAAAGAAAGGATCCTGTCCTCGCTGCTTTTGGAGACTCTACCATAGGGTGGCCAAAAGTAATGTGAACAAAATACCCATCTGTTGTATCCAGGTACAGATAATCAGCCTCAGAGGCCAGCCTTTAGAGATTTTCAGCCCCTGAATTGGCCAGGTTGCTGTTGAAGATGGATGGGTCAATCTCATAGCTAGGCATCATGATCCTGATTCCCAGGAGCCAGCTTACATGACTCTTCCAGTAAGATAAAGGTTTTATCCTGATTTCATCTTCTTTTAAAATGTACTAATTAATACTTTAATCTTTGAACAATGACTAGTAAATACTTTAATTTTTGAACAAGGACTAAATTTTCATTTGAAATAATGATTAATTTTCCCCAGTGTAAAGTAAAGGGCATGAGTTATAGCTTTAGAGAATTTATTTTACAAACAGTTAGGTCCTAAATATATTTGCCTATTATTCAAATGAGTCAGAACTAGTAGTTTGCTTGTTTTTTGTTGCTTTAGTGGGGTAAGTTAACAGAAGAGTTGACTAATTTAGTGATTTTTGTAAAATATGCACATAAATAACCTGAAATATCCATGGATGAGCTGTTTGTTAGTATCTTGCTGTTGTTGTTCAATCACTAAGTCATGTCCAATGCTTTGCAATTCTATGAACTACAACACACCAAGTTTCCCTGTCCTCTGATTTAGTAATATAAATGGGATCAAATTGCTAGCTAATAAATGTTTTTGTTCCCAATTTTCTTTCAAATAAAATTCTGTTTTATATATATAAATATATATACATGCATGTATATTTATGTTAGATGTATGTTTAATGCATACATTTACTATAATGCTAGTTCTTTCTTACTGTATTCTCCTATAAGATATTTGGCATATTTTCTTTATTTTGCATTTTAGTTTTCTTTTGTCATCAATAAACTTATCAAGTTTTCTGAATATAAAAGTATTTTCCCAGATTTTTCCCATTAAGTTCCTATGGTATTAGGCCTTTTTTTTTTTTTTTTTTTTTTTTGAGGCAAAGTAACTGTATGCAGGTCAGGAAGCAACAGTTAGAACTAGACATGGAACAACAGACTGGTTCCAAGTAGGAAAAGGAGTACGTCAAGGCTGTATATTGTCACCCTGCTTATTTAACTTATGTGCAGAGTACATCATGAGAAATTCTGGGCTGGAAGAAGCACAAGCTGGAATCAGTATTGCTGGGAGAAATATCAATAACCTCAGATATGAAGATGACACCATCCTTATGGCAGAAAGTGAAGAGGAACTAAAAAGCCTCTTGATGAAAGTGAAAGAGGAGAGTGAAAAAGTTGGCTTAAAGCTCAACATTCAGAAAACGAAGATCATGGCATCTGGTCCCATCACTTCATGGGAAATAGATGGGGAAACAGTGTCAGACTTTATTTTTGGGGGCTCCAAAATCACTGCAGATGGTGATTGCAGCCATGAAATTAAAAGACGCTTACTCCTTGGAAGAAAAGTTATGACCAAACTAGAGAGCATATTGAAAAGCAGAGACATTACTTTGGCAACAAAGGTCTGTTTAGTCAAGGCTATGGTTTTTCCAGTGGTCATGTATGGATGTGAGAGTTGGACTGTGAAGAAAGCTGAGCGCTGAAGAATTGATGCTTTTGAACTGTGGTGTTGGAGAAGACTCTTGAGAGTCCCTTGGACTGCAAGGAGATCCAACCAGTCCATTCTAAAGGAGATCAGCCCTGGGTGTTCTTTGGAAGGAATGATGCTGAAGCTGAAACTCCAGTACTTTGGCCATCTCATGCGAAGAGTTGACTCATTGGAAAAGACTCTGATGCTGGGAGGGATTGGGGGCAGGAGGAGAAGGGGATGACAGAGGATGAGATGGCTGGATGGCATCACTGACTCCATGGATGTGAGTTTGAGTGAACTCCAGGAGATGGTGATGGACAGGGAGGCCTGGCGTACTGCGATTCATGGGGTCACAAAGAGTTGGACATGACTGAGCGACTGAACTGAACTGAACAAAGATTCATTTGGAGGAATTTCCAATCATAGAAGTACACTACCCCTTACTAGTGAACTGCCTTAAAGACAGATGTTGGCAAGTTCATATATGTATGAGCAGGACAGCAGCAAAACATTTGTATAGCTGCAAATCTTGCTTTTTCACCTAATCTAATCCTAGCACAACTATAAAGTTGGAACAAAAGATTTAAGACAAGACATTTGTAGACACCATGGATAATTTTTGGAAGCTACCATAAGTGTAATCTCTAAGCCTCCATTTAGAGGAGGATTCACGATCAGTGTGGATAATTTTTTTTTTCTTTTACTTTTTTTTTTTTTTTTTTTTTTTAGGGCTTCCCTGATGGCTCAGCAGGTAAAGAATCTGCCTGAAATCCAAGAGATATAAGAGACATGGGTTTGATCCCTGGGTAGGGAAGATCCCCTGGAGAAGGAAATGGCAACCCACTCCAATATTCTCGCCTGAAAAATCCCATGGACAGAGGAGCCTGGTGGGCTACATTCCAATGGGACAAAGAGTCAAACACAACTAAATACACATTTTTTTAAAAAAAACAGGTAGTCATATTACTTCACACTATAGACATGCTACTTGGAGCTCTATTGTTAATTTTTTTGTTCCCAGGCCAGTGTCTGAGTATCTTCATGAAGAGTGGAAAGGTTTTTCATATTAGAATTTGTCCTTGGATCTCAACCTGGGACCCAGAAATCATGTCTTGGGTAGCATGGGTTAGGTATCTGTAGTAGCTCACCTGATCTGACTCCTAATCTTTCCTTGGTGAATGCCAGATGAAGGACCTTTCCTACCACAATTCCCTGCTATGTCCACTGACTCTTCTTGCAAGACCTCTCAGTGACCTGAGTACTTTCCTTTAATGTCATTTTTTGAGAGCTTGAGCTGCAATTAATCTATGTATGCCTAGATCTGATCTTTTCAACTAATGATTTTAAGTACTGTAAATGAGGGCTGCATAACCAACATGCGTTACAAAAACCACAGTAACAATAGGATAAAAAAACCTTGCACAGAATCCTTCAAAGGCTTCCTACGGTTCTCATTTTAGCATTCAGAGTGCTTACTAGGACCTTCAATGCTCAATTCATACAGTCTGGGCCCTGCTTGTGCCACAGTCCCACCCCTCATCTCTTCCTGTCTACCCTTCTCTTCCAGCTATGCTAACCTGCCTGTGCGTGTCTGGTCCCGACTCAGGCTTTCTACCTGCTTTTTGCTGTCTCTAGTCCACCACCCCCAATCCCCCACCCCCACCACTGTGTCCACACCATTTCTTACTAAATTTTGTTAATCTTTCAGACCTCAACTTAAACCTTATTTTCTTAAAGTTTACTTTGAGTATCCAGACTCAAAGTGTGGCTCTCCTTTTATTTACCTTTTTAGCAACCTAGACCTCTTCATAGTACATTTCGCAAATGTCTTTATATAATTATAATTGACTGTGTTGTATTTCTCTTCTACATTAAAAAAAAAAAAACACTAGGGTCATGTCTCTTATTTAATACTACACTTAGCATGGTGTCTTAGTATGGGCTTCCCTGTGGTTCAGCTGGTAAAGAATCCACCTGTAATGCGAGAGACCTGGGTTCAATCCCTGAATTGGGAAGATCCCCTGGAGAAGGGACCAGCTACCCACTCCAGTATTCTGGCCTGGAGAATTCCCTGGACTATATATAGCTCATGGGGCCACAAAGAGTTGGACACGACTGAGCAACTTTCACTTAGCATGGTGTCTTGCATGATACTCATACCTTTTATTGAATTAATTAAGCATTGTGAATAATGCCTCATGACTGTACTTTCTATGAATCCTTTTTTCTGTTATCACACACATGGAACAAAACATACTGTAACCTCGATTCCCCTGAAAGTATAGCCTAAGTCAGAAGCTTCCTTGAAGATTAGTTGATCTTAAGGAGCAGGGGTGAAGAACATTAAGAGTGTGATTGCTATGGACTGAATTATGTCCCTTCAGAATTCATATTTTGAAGCCCTAACTCCCAGTGACTGTGTTCGGAGACAATGTCTGGGAAACTAATCAAGATTAAATAAGCTAATAAGTGAAAGTGAAGTCGCTCAGTTGTGTCCGACTCTTCGCGACCCCATGGACTGTAGCCTATCAGGTTCCTCAGTCCATGGGATTTTCCAGGCAAGAGTGCTGGAGTGGATTGCCATTTCCTTCTCCAGGGGATCTTCCCAACCCAGGAATCGAACTCGGGTATCCCACATTGCGGGCAGACGCTTTACCATCCGAGCCACCAGGGAAGCATGGGGCCCAAATGTGATCAGTTGTGTGCTTGTAAGGAGTGGGGAAGTGCTCTTATCTCTCTCTGCCATGTAAGGACACAGGGAGAAAATGGTCTTCTGCAAGCCAGAAGAGTGTCTTCAGAAGAACTCAACCATACTGGCACCCTGGTCTTGGACTTGCAGCCTCCAGGTGTGTGAGAAAATATATTTATATTGTTTAAACCACTCAGTATATGGCATTTTGTTATGGCAGCCTGAGTAGGCTAATACAGTGACATTGAGAAAGAGATAAAGCCAGTAAGAAATTGTGTTACTGCATTGGTTAAAAGTATAGGTGAGTGATGCTTGATTTGAAGAGTTATGAAATTCAGGTCACAATTGTTTTCCCTGGGGATGAAAAGGGAAGCATATATCTATCAGCCTTTGTAGCCCATTGGTTAAGGATGGCAGAGGTATAGGAGTAGGAAGTAAGATATGTGATGCAACCTGAGGAAAGGCATCAAAACATTGCACTTGAAAGTGAGCTGTTGAAATCCATAAAGAATTGATCACTGCAGCAGGGGCTAGAAGAGGTGTGGCTGATAGGATTTGAAGTGGTATACAAATTATCTGATACATAGACCACCACAAAAGTGTCCTGTATTCAATATCCACAAGTAATTTATGTTTTTAGTATTTCTACATTGCTTATACTACATGGAAAAATAAGTGAGGCAGTTTTTATAAACTAAAACTGATAAAAAGTTTGATTGCAAGTAAATGCTAACTCTGACATTAATGTAGTGATTCTTACAAATAAAATCTTGAAACATAATTTTTCAAGGTGTCAAAAGGAATGTTAATGACAATTTAAGCATTGTTTATCTCAGAATCTAAACAAATGGATATGTTACTGACCAGAAAGCAAATTTAACATGTTTCTTTATTACAGAAGCAGTAAGCTTTGAATGACAGTGAAAATGGCATTGAGAAATAACCTGTTTTAAAAGCTACCAGGGACAGATACTGCTAAAGATAATAATTTTTTAACATTAGTTGATTTTCAAAATAATTATAAGTTGAAAACAATCCAAATAGCTTGAGAAAATAATTCTGATCAATCTGAGTATGATTTAAGAGAAATACTGGAATAGTTCCCCCATGATTGCAAAACTTTTGAATATTTTAAAGAGAGAAAAAAAGATAAAACTAAATACAAGAGGGATCTCAAGATGACTTGTACACATTGAAATAAGAAAGTAAATATAGAGCTTCCACAAGGGGAAACAATTATTTTTTCAGATACATTTTATTGTTATCAAAGTAATCCATATACACCCTGAAAAATGCAAATAGTAAAGAAAGATTATAATCAAAGCACCAGCTCACTGAAAGACAACACTTTTAACCTAGATTTGTGTTTATTTTTGGTGTTACCTAAATTTCTCTAGGAGAAGGCAATGGCACCTCACTCCAGTACTCTTGCCTGGAAAATCCCATGGATGGAGGAGCCTGGTGGGCTACAGTCCATGGGGTCGCTACGAGTCGGACACGACTGAGCGACTTCACTTTCACTTTTCACTTTGATGCATTGGAGGAGGAAATGGCAACCCACTCCAGTATTCTTGCCTGGAGAATCCCAGGGACGGGGAGCCTGGTGGGCTGCCATCTATGGGGTCGCACAGGGTCGGACACGACTGAAGTGACTTAGCAGCAGCAGTAGCAAATTTCTCTAAATAATATGCTTATATTACTATTTCTTTGCTTACCAGTATTAAATGTGACTAACTTACTTTTGCTGTTATGCATATGGATTTAATTCCCTTTCTACTCCCACTTCCAGCCTTGTTGCTCTGTCTCTGTTTCCAAAATAATTCTATCGTATCTTAAGTTCCATCATTCCTGTAACCTTGGTAACTATAAATAAACAAGTAACCACAAGTAACATAGACTTCTGTTTCTGTCTCCACAGGTTGTAGATAATTCTCTTTACTTTCTACTTTGTATTGACTTAAACAGACTGCAAGTTATTTCTCTAGCAAAAATGGGTTCATTCAGGATCAGCAAAGAATTTCAGTTTGGGATCTGAAACCATGGCAAGCCATGTACAGGACCCATGAAAAAAATGGAGAGAATTCTTTTATAGAGTGGAAAGGAAATTGGGAAAGCCATAGTAACCCAAATAGTCCATGACTTTCCATTGGCCGAGTTCTGAAGTCTCTCATTGGATGAATTCTTGCCTGGAAAAAAAACAAACCTTTTCTTCTCCCTGTTGGGTTCTGCTGTTGTGATAAGACATGAGAGCTTCACTTTCTGGTCTCCTGACCCTATTTTGTTGAGGTTTCTGTTTATTGGTTTTTTACATTTTCTCCTTTTGATCGACATCTTCCTCTCAAAATACTGCTGGTCAAGAGTGAGGTTTCCTGCACTGTTTGATATAAAACACATCAAGATCCTCTATGACCCACCATCAAGAGTAATGGAAATAAAAGCAAAAAATAAACAAGTGGGATCTAATTAAACTTAATTAACAGAAAATAATCGATAGAAAATTAAAGATTTACTGAGTATGGCCCCACCCATCAGAACAAGACCCAGTTTCCCCCAGGTTAGTCTCTCCCATCAGGAAGCTTCCATAACCCTCTTATCCTTCTCCATCAGAGGGCAGACAGACTGAAAACCACAATCACAGAAAATTAACCATTCTGATCACATGGACCACAGCCTTGTCTAACTCAACGAAACTATGAGCCATGCCATGTAGGGCCACCCAAGACAGATGGGTCATGGTGGAGAGTTCTAACAAAATGTGGTCCAGTGGAGAAGGGAATGGCAAACCACTTCAGTATTCTTGCCCTGAGAACCCCATGAACAGTATGAAAAGGCAAAAAGATAAGACATTGAAAGGTGAACTCCCCAGGTGCCCAATATGCTACTGGAGATCAGTGGAGAAATAACTCCAGAAAGAATGAAGAGATGGAGCCAAAGCAAAAACAACCCCAGTTTTGGATGTGACTGGTGATGGAAGCAAAGACCGATTTATTTATTTATATAAATAAAATAAATAAATTTATATTTTAAAAAAAAGAACAATATTGCATAGGAACCTGGAATGTTAGGTCCATGAATGAAGACAAATTGGAAGTGGTCAAACAGGAGATGGCAAGAGTGAACATCGATATTTTAGGAATCAGCAAACTAAAATTGACTGCAATGGATGAATTTAACTCAGATGACCATTATATCTACTACCGTGGGCAAGAATCCCTTAGAAGAAATGGAGTAACCATCATAGTCAACAAAAGAGTCCAAAATGCAGTACTTGGGTGCAAACTCAAAAACAACAGAATGATCTCTGTTTGTTTCCAAGGCAAACCATTCAATATCATGACAATCCAAGTCTATGCCCTGACAGTGATGCTGCAAAAGCTGAAGTTGAATGGTTCTATGAAGACCTACAAGACCTTCTAGAACTAACACCCCCGAAAGATATCCTTTTCGTTAGAGGGGACTGGAATGCAAAAGCAGGAAGTCAAGAAACACCTGGAGTAACAGGCAAATTTGGCCTTGGAGTACAGAATGAAGCAGGGAAAAAGCTAATAGAGTTTTGCCAAGAGAACACACTGGTCATACCAAACACCTCTTCCAACAGCACAAGAAAAGACTCTACACATGGACATCACCAGATGGTCAATACCAAAGTCAGATTGATTATATTCCTTGCAGCCAAAGATGGAGAAGCTCTATACAGTCAACAAAATCAAGATCAGGAGCTGACTGTGGCTCAGATCATGAACTCCTTATTGCGAAATTCAGACTTAAATTGAAGAAAGTAGGGAAAACAACTAGACCATTCAATAATCCAAGTCACTCAGTCGTGTCCGACTCTTTGCGACCCCATGGACTGTATAGCCCACCAATTTTCCAGGCAAGAGTACTGGAGTAGGTTGCCATTTCCTTCTCCAGGGGATCTTCCCAACCCAGGGATTGAACCCAGGTCTCCCACACTTCAGGCAGACGCTTTACCGTCTGAGCCACCAGGGAAGCCCCATTCAGGTATGACCTGAATCAAATCCCTTATGATTATACAGGGGAAGTGACAAATAGATTTGAGGGATTAGATTTGATAGACAGAGTGCCTGAAGAACTATGGATGGAGGTTCATGACATTGTACAGGCGACAGGGATCAAGACCATCCCCAAGAAAAAGAAATGCAAAAAAGCAAAATGGCTGTCTGAGGAGGCCTTGCAAATAGCTGTGAAAAGAAGAGAAGTGAAAAGCAAAGGAGAAAAAGAAAGATATACCCATTTGAATGCAGAGTTCCAAAGAATAGCAAGGAGAGATAAGAAAGCCTTCCTCAGTGATCACTACCAAGAATAGAGGAAAACAATAGAATGGGAAAGACTAGAGATCTCTTCAAGAAAATAAGAGATACCAAGGGAACATTTCATGCAAGGATGGGCTCAATAAAGGACAGAAATGGTATGGACCTAACAGAAGCAGAAGATATTAAGAAAAGGTGGCAAGAATACACAGAACTATACAAACTAGATCTTCACGACCCAGATAATCATGATGCTATGATCACTCATCTAGAGCCAGACATTCTGGAATGTGAAGTCAGGTGGGCCTTAGGAAGCATCACTATGAACAAAGCTAATGGAGGAGATGGAATTTCAATAGTTGAGCTATTTCAAGTCCTAAAAGATGATGCTGTGAAAGTGCTGCACTCAATATGCCAGCAAATTTGGAAAACTCAGCAGTGGCCACAGGACTGGAAAAGGTCAGTTTTCATTCCAATCCCAAAGAAAGGCAATGCCAAAGAATGCTCAAACTACTGCACAATTGTACTCATCTCACATGCTAGTAAAGTAATGCTCAAAATTCTCCCAGCCAGGCTTCAGCAATACGTGAACCGTGAACTTCCAGGTTTTCAAGCTGGATTTTAAAAAGGCAGAGGAACCAGAGGTTGACAGGTTGACACAACATCCATTGGATCATTGACAAAGTGAGAGAGCTCCAGAAAAACATCCATTTCTGCTTTATTGACTATGCCAAAGCCTTTGACTGTGTGGATCACAACAAACTGGAAAATTCTTCAAGAGATGAGAATACTAGACCACCTGACCTGCCTCTTGAGAAATCTGTATGCAGGTCAGGAAGCAACAGTCAGAACTGGACATGGAACAACAAACTGGTTCCAAATAGGAAAAGGACTACATCAAGGCTGTATATTGTCACCCTGCTTATCTAACTTATATACAGAGTACATCATGGCAAATGCTGGGCTGGATAAAGCACAAGCTGGAATCAAGATTGCCGGGAGAAATATCAATAACCTCAGATACGCCGTTGACACCACCCTTATGGCAGAAAGTGAAGAAGAACTAAAGAGCCTCTTGACGAAAGTGAAAGAGGAGAGTGAAAAAGTTGGCTTGAAGTTCAACATTCAGAAAACTAAAATTATGGCATCTGGTCCCATCACTTCATGGCAAGTAGATGGGGAAACAATGGAAACAGTGACAGACTTTATTTTGGTGGGGGGGGGGTCCAAAATCACTGCAGATGGTGATTGCAGCCATGAAATTAAAAGACACTTACTCCTTGGAAGAAAAGTTATGACCAACCTAGACAGCATATTAAAAAGCTGAGACATTACTTTGCCAACAAAGGTCCATCTAGTCAAAGCAATGGTTTTCTAGTAGTCGTGTATGTGTATGACAGTTGGACCATTAGGAAAGCTGAGTGCCGAAGAATTGATGCTTTTGAACTATAGTGTTGGAGAAGACTCTTGAGAGTCCCTTTGACTACAAGGATCTCCAACCAGTCCATCCTAAAGGAAATCAGTCCTGAATATTCATTGGAAGGACTGATGCTGAAGCTGAAACTCTGATACTTTGGCCACCTGATGCGAAGAACTGACTCGTTGGAAAAGACCCTGATGCTGGGAAAGGTGGGAGGAGAAGGGACGACAGAGGATGAGATGGTTGGATGGCATTAGTGACCTAATGGACATGAGTTTGAGTAAGCTGCAGGAGTTGGTGATGGATAGGGAGGCCTGGCATGCTGCAGTCCATGGGGTCGCAAAGCATTGGACACAACTGAGCGACTCAACTGAACTGAATTAAACTTAGAAAAGCTTTTGTACAGCAAAGGAAACTATAAACAAGGTGAGAAGACAGCCCTCAATGGAATAAAATAATAATAAATGAAACAACTGACAAAGGATTAATCTCCAAAATATAAAACCAGCTCATGTAGCTCAGTGCTAATAAAACAACTCAATCAAAAAGTGAGCAAAAGACCTAGACAGACATTTCTCCCAAAAGACATAGAGAAGGCAACAAACACATGAAAAGATGCTAAGCATTGCTCGTTATTAGAGAAATGCAGATCAAAACTACGATGAGGTGTCAGCTCACATCAGTCAGAATGGTCATCATCAGCAAGTCTACAAACAATAAATGCTGGAGAGGGTATGGAGAAAAGGGAACCCTCTTGCACTGTTGGTGGGAATGTAAAATGATACAGCCACCATGATGAACTGTATGGAGATTCCTTAAAAAATTAGACATAAAACTACCATATGACCCAGCAATCCCACTACTGAGCATATACCCTGAAAAAAACAGAATTAAAAAAGACACATGTACCCAGTATTCATTGGAGCACTATTTACAATAGCCAGGAAATGGAAGCAACCTACATACCCATCAATAGTTGAATAGACAAAGAAGTTGTGGTACATATATACAATGGCATATTACTCAGTCACACAAAGGAATGCATTTGAGTCAGTTCTAATGAGGTAGATGAACCTAGAGCCTATTATACAGAGTGAAGTAAATAAAGTGAAAAACAAATATCGTATACCAGCACATATATATGAAATCTAGAAAAATGGTACTGGCGAACCTATTTGCAGGGCAGTGGTGGAGACACAGACAGAGAAAACAGACTTATGGGCACAGTGGGGGAAGGAGAAGGTGGGACAAATTGAGAGAATAGCATGGAAACATACATTACCTTATGTAAAATAGATAGCCAGTGGAAATTTCCTGTATGATGCAGGGAGCTCAAACCCATACTCTTGACAACCTAGAGGGTGGGAAGGTGGGAAGTGGGAGGGAGGTTCAAGAGGTATGGGACATATGTTTACATATGGTTGATTCATGTTGATAGATGGCAGAAGCCAACACAATATTGTAAAGCAGTTATCCCCCAGTTAAAATAAAAACATTTGTTTAAAAAGAGGTTTTCTGGTTTCACCAGTTTTTTGTCCTTCAATACAAGGAATGACCTTACTTGAGTACAGTGTCCCAGGTTAGAAAGTGCACAAATTTGAAACCTATTTATGTCACATTTGAGTAACGAGGAGATCTAGGAAGAACTCTTAGATACTTTTTATCTAAGTCCATGTTATCAAAATCACAGACATTAAAAATCATCTGAACATATGACATCATCAGAGGTTTGGTGACAGATATCCAGTGGGCCTGGTTTGTATAACTTGGGAAAGATGTCTCATCAGATGTCATCTGCTTCAATTCTGGAAAATCTCTACTTTGAAGTCAGTAGATAATGTGCAATCCAGTTAGGATTTGTTGCTTTTTAGGTTTGTCGTGTGAACTCAAGAGTCTTTTCCCTGGAGTTTGGTAGCACAAGGGTCAGTTAGCAACACCTAATAGGAACCTTTCCAGCAAGGTTGAAGAGAGTCCTTCTGGATGTGTTTTTTCCAATGACAAAATTTCAGATTTCAAGGTCTGATGCTCAAGGTCTTTGTCTCCTGAGAATGAGCTATGAAAAGATTGCTCCACTGAAATACTTTGCATTTTTAATAGAAGTAATCAGGCCTTTGAAATATTGGAATATCTCCTTTCATTGGTTTGGAGAAGGAAATGGCAACCCACTCCAGTATCCTTGCCTAGAGAATCCCATGGACAGAGAGCCTGGTGGGCTGCTGTCCATGCAGAGTTGGACACGACTGAAGCGACTCAGCATGCATTAATGCATTGGAGA
Source organism: Capra hircus (assembly GCF_001704415.2). NCBI lineage: Eukaryota > Metazoa > Chordata > Mammalia > Artiodactyla > Bovidae > Capra > Capra hircus. Next base: position 101,625,204 of record NC_030809.1, read on the forward strand.
AGGAAATGGCAACCCACTCCAGTATTCTTGCCTGGAGAATCCCACGGATGGAGGAGCATGGTGGGCTGCCATCTATGGGGTCACACAGAGTTGGACACGACTGAAGTGACTTAGCAGCAGCAGCAGCAGCCTTTCATTGGTTATGGCTTAAAAGAGGCAAGGAGCCAAGTGCATTGGGCATCCATAAACTGCCTCAAAGAGTGAGAATTTATGAATTCTAACAGAGGTGAATCTGAGATTTAAAAAGACCAATAGCAATGCTTTTGGCCAATATATTTGGAGGAATTTTACAAAATTTGCCAACTGAGTCTTAATAATGCCATTAGTGGGCTTCCCGAGTGGCACTAGTGGTAAAGAACCTGCCTGTCAATGCAGGAGATATAAGACAGGTGAGTTCAGTTCCTGGATGGGGAAAATCCCCTGGAGGAGGGCATGGCAACCCACTCCAGTATTTCTGCCTGGAGAATCCCATGGACAGAGGAGCCTGGCAGGCTATAGTCCATAGCATTGCAAAGAGGTGGAGAAGACTGAAGCGACTTAGCACACACACACAATGCCATTCATGCATTCAGCTAAACCAGAGGACTGAGGTGGTATGCGGAGTAAAAATGTTGTAAGACAAGCCAAACAGTTCAGACTTGCTGAAGTGCCTGACTAGTAAAATGAGATCACTATGAAGTTCAAGAGGAGTTCCCTAGATGAGGATAGTCTTTTCCAAACGAACTTTAACCTCAGAAGAGACAGTGGCTTGTCTGCAAGAGAAAGCTGCAGTCCAGTGTGAAAACATACAGACCATGACTAAAGCATACTTATATTCATGAGACAGAGGAAATCGTATCACTCCATTTGCCAGACCTCAAATGGCCAATTAGGTGGTTTTAAATGTCCAGGAACAGTACAAACAGGCTTCCCTGGGTTATATTTCCGACAAGCCAACAAGGAAAGTAGGCACTTCTTGTGGCATTGTTAAAGTTTCCCTACCACTATTAATTCATGAAGGCTGTCATTTTTTCAGTAGACCAGAGATTTAATGCATGTACAGTAGTGAGGAGTGGGAATTTTAAAGTCTCCAGTAGAGCCAGATTGTTATTTCGTGCAAACCAGAGCTTTCTCTTTTTATCAAACCAACAATTCTTGAATTTCTAGTCTTGCCTTTCCTTTTCAAGGTCAATTGTTGGGCTTCTCTAGCCAGTTTTTCTAAGTTGTCATTTGGAGAAATATCCCTTTGGACCATGGAAAGGTTTCTCTGCTGTTAGTTCCGTTAAGGGCAGCATTCCTTGTGAAAATGTAAACAAGGCAATTTCCCTTAGCTTTCAGAGAGTCAAGTTTAGAATGACCCAGCATATTGATAATAGCTAAGGTGGCAGATGGCTCCCCTGGTGACTCAGATGGTAAAGAGTCTGCCTGCAACGCAGGAGACCCGGGTTCAGTCCCTGGGTCAGGAAGATCCCCTAGAGAAGAGAATGGCTACCAACTTCAGTATTCTTGCCTGGAGAATTTCATGGACAGAGGAGCCTGACAGCTATAGTCCATGAAATCACAAACAGTCAGACATGACTGAGTGACTAATACTTTCACTACATTTCACAAAGTGGCAGATAAAAGTAATGCATCAATAATTCTTAATCATAGGGGCCATGTTAAACTGTATTTCCAGTGGGCGTAAAGAATCCATAGTGTTCCATAATATTAAAAAATCATGAGTTGCTCTGAAAGCATATCTATTGTCAGTCTAAATATTGACAGTTTTGCCCTTGGTTAAAGTACAACCCTGTGTCAGAGTGTATAATTCAGCCTTTGGGACCAAAGTACTTAGAGGAAAAAACGCTCCCTCAAAAATATTAAAGGCAGTTAGTTGCAATAGCATAGCCACCACAATATATGCCATTTTTACTTTTAAAATAAGAGCCATCAGTGAACCATGAGAAGTCAGCAATACCAAAATGAATTTCCTGCAGATTATCATGAGTAGTAGGAAGGTGATTCATCAGCATTAAGCAGTTGTGAGAGACTTCATCAATGATAGAGGAGAAAAGAGTATCAGGGTTAAGGTTATTACAACATGAAAGAGGAGGAGTTAACAAAAGGACTTCATAGGAGATGAGGAAGCCAGCTGAGAAATGTTGAGTGGATTGAGAATTCAGGAGGGCTTACGTTGCATGAGGTACAAAAATTGTCAAAGGGATCCCACATTTTTCTCATGGCCTTAACCAAATGGGCAGTGTTAGTAATGGCTCTAAGACAATGGGGTTTCTCCTCTTGCCACAGGATCTAATTTCTTGCTAAAGTACCCAGCATGTTGATAGTGGTCCCCGTGTTTAGTTGAGTACCCTAAAGGCATTCCCTTCCTTTTCACATACACAAAGGAAATATGAGAATAGGGATGCCTGGGTGCAAGTGGGTTTATCAAACTCTCCTTTAAGTATTAGAATATTGTATCATCTTATTCTTCCATAAAGTTAAGTCAGGATGGTTATCTATCAAAAAAATACAGAATTTTGGCCATAGGAGAGAAATAGAAATCCAATTTCAGCAATAACCAGCTAGAAAACCTTGCAGTTGGTGCTTAGTTTTGGGTTTGGGGAAACTTAGACACCATGAAGCCTATCCAGATTTAGGTGTAACCCTTGTTCTGATATTAGATGTCCCAAATATCAAACTTGGGTTTGGGAAAACTGCAGTTTTTCCTTGGAAATCAAATGTCCCTTTAAGCTAAAAGCTTTAGCAAATGGATGCTGAGGAGGCTTGAGACAGAGAGCGAAGAAGCAAGTTATCCGTATATTACAACAAAGTAGAACCCCTGGGAACTTTATGTCAACCAGATCAGCCTTCAGAATTTGTGAGAAATAAAAAGGACTCTCAGTAATACTCTGAGGCAATACTGTCCAGGTGAATTGTTTTTCTTTCCAAGTAAAGGCAAAAAGGTATTGGCTAGCTTCATCAACTGGAATACTATAGAATGCACCACATCACTCAACTAGAGTAAAGAATTTATTTCCAAGGGGAATGGATGTTAGAAGCATATGAGGGTTAGAAGCAACAGGGTGTCAAGGGATAATAATATTGTTTATTGCTTGGACATCCTAGACAAACCTCCATCCTTTTTACCAAAGGGAGTTACTGTTATAATTTTCTGTACAACTTGTCTTTTCTTTTGCCCCAACTTTTTTCTTTTTGGTAAATAAATAAAGCTTGGTTCTTACTTAAGGAATAAACTCTCTCAACACCCACTGTGCCCCACCCCACAAAAATTAGGAGTATCATAGGAACTAACTGACAAGGACAAGGGATAATGCAGTCTTGAGCCTTGTAAGCTTTTATTCTTGTTGTTCAGTCACCCAGTCATGTCCGACTCTTTGCAACCCCATAGACTGCAATATACCAGGCTTCCCCGTCCTTCGTTACCTCCCTGAGTTTGCTCAAGCTCATGTCCATTGAGTTGATGCCATCCAAACATCTCATCTTCTGTCGGCTCCTTCTTCTCCCGCCTTTCTCAACATCAGGGTTTTTTTCCATTGAGTCAGTTCTTCTCGTTAGGTAGACAAAGCATTGGAGCTTCAGCTTCAGCATCAGTCCTTCCAATGAATATTCAGGACTGATTTCCTTTAGGGTTAACTTGTTTGATCTCCTTGCTGTCCAAGGGACTTTCAAGAGTCTTCTCCAGCACCAAAGTTCAAAAGCATCAATTCTTTGGCACTCAAATTTCTTTATGGGCTTTATAACTTGAAGGATTTCTCTAATTATAGGCTATTGACTAATTCCAGGAAGACCTTGTGAAGGATGTATTTGAATCTTGATGGGAGTTGTGCTATGAATTTTGCCAATATTAGTTGGAGATTTTCTCCATGAGAAGGATGGTAGCTGATTCGAGAGGGAGAAAGGATCAGTGTTTCCTGAATTCAGCTGTAGCACCACCAGAGAGAGAACAAGTGAAAAATTCCAAAGAGCCATTTAAATCATCTTCTTGGCTTCCTAGACGACTACTATGAAGTTCTAGAATTATTTACTCCTTTTGGGAGAAAGAAATTCTGGCATGATAGTTCTATAAGAAGTCTCAGCCTAGCAAATGCTTAGAGGTGGAGGAACTAAGAAGAAAGGGTGTGTATCTCTCAAAGAGCTTAAACAAAAGGAAATAGCATCAGAGACAGGAACCTCTTGAGGTTCACTAGAGATGCCCACTGTTTGGACTGTTTTAGTACACCAAGGCAGAGGCTGCTTTGTTGTAGTTTGATTGAGGACCCAGAGTGTGGTTCTCTTGTCATTTAGGACTGGGAGAGTGTCATCCTCAGTCTGAAGAAAGGTTTCTTTAAATCTGTTAGGAAGAAGATTGGGGAGAGCCCCTGTAGTCCCTCAGAGTTACATCATTGAGAATTGAGTGGACATTGGAAAGGCTGGTTAGAGGGCTGAAGGTAAATTTGTAACATTCTCCTTTCCAATATTCCCTTTGTAATACTAGCAGAAACTAGGAGGGCTTTGGTTTCATTAAGGGGATTTAATTTGCTGGAGTTGAAGATTAAGAATTTTAGCAGTCTTTTTTTTAGGTTACTCATCTAGACCATGAAAGAGCTGGTTTGCCAGATTAAATCTAGAGTAAACACAGTTTCCTATTCCACCCTGTTCCTTCATACTAGAAGGGAAAGATCCAGGGTCATCCCACTAATAAATACAGAGTTAAAAGCTACCTTGGTGAAATGAACATCTGAAGGAAGACCAGAATTTTCTTTAAAAATAATCTGAAATTGATTGTAATAGTAATGAACAGAGTTATTAGGATTTTGTGTATAGGACCGAATTTCGTTTCAGTTAATAAGCTTTGGAAAAGCCCTAGGAACTGCCCTATGAAGACACCTAGTAATTGCCTGAGCCTGATCATATAATTAGCTTTTCAGGTGGCACTCCTGGTAAATAACTTGACTGCCAGTGCAGGAGACATAAGAGATGGGGGTTCAATCCCTAGGTTGGTAGGGTTGTGTGACTGAATGAAATAGTGCATATGATGCACTTAACACAGTACTGGGCCTATAAAAATAATGTCAGCTTTTACTATCACTCAACCTCAAGCTCTATAAGACAAGGACTGTATCTGTCTCTATTATCACTGTATCATTTAAGGCCTTAGGAGGAAATTGAGGTTCAACTATCTCAGGCAAAGAGTTAACAAGAAAATAGTTAATCATGTACTTAAAAGTCCAACACCATCACTTTTCAAATGATGGGCATGAAATTTAGAAAATCCATGTTTCAAGCCCAGGGGCTTCTGAGATGGCACTAGTGGTTAAGAATCCACCTGCCAATGTAGGAGACATAAGAGATGGGACTTTGATCCCTAGATTGGGAAGATAGCCTGGAGGAGACCATGGCCATCCACTCCAGTATTCTTGCCTCAAGAATCCCATGGACAGAGGAGACTAGCAGGCTACAGTCCATAGGGTCACACAAAGTCAGGCACGACTGAAGCAACTTAGCACGATCATATAATGTTAGTGGGCTGCTCTCTGTTTGTAATTCTAGAGACCTTTCAGGATTTTCCCAGTTGGCGTTTTTCATCTAATGCTGAGTCTGGTCATCATGACAAGTATATGAACTAGTTGATATTAGTCAGAGAAACTTAGTTGATAAATTTGATTGAGTATTAAATCCCTGAGCAAATCTGTGAGAATCTTAATTTATTTTTGGGAAAATCTTTGGCTATGGCTGGCAGTTCTGCTTTAATCCAAGGAGTAGAAGAAATTAAGCATTTAGCTTCTGGATCCTTAGAAGGTTTAATTTTAAGGGACAAGTCCAGAGGAAAGGGAGAGTGTGTTGTTTCAGAGAAAAAGGAAACCTCATTGAGAGAATTAATATGGAGGAACTAAGTGTATATAGATTGTGTGTTAGTCACTCAGTCATGTCCAACTCATTGCAACTCCATGGCCTGTAGCCCACCAGGCTCTTATATTTATGGAATTCTCCAGGCAAGAGTACTGGAGCGAGTTCCCGTTCCCTTCCTCAGGGGGATCATTGCCACCCAGGGATGGAATCCAGGTCTGCATTGCTGGCAGATTCTTTCCATTGGAGCCACCAAATAGAGGAGCTGTATATAGCACAGCAGGAAAGGAGGAAGATAGCACAAGAGGTGAGGCTTGAGATAAGAAGCCAAGGGAGATCCTGAGGCTCAGGAAGCCATTTTATCTTTGTTTGTTTGCCTCAGTAAATCTTCAAATCTTATTATGTGGTGTGGTAAGTTTAAGCTCCTGATAACGTTTGGAAGACACAAATGACTTATTGAAATATGAATTCCATTCAGTTTTGGAAATTTAGAGCTGTGGTTGTCCAATTCAGCCTTAAGAAAAGTTAAGGGGACTTCAGAAATTTCTCATAATGGCCATAGATACTATACATTGTCTTTGATTGGGTCAATACCTTTAGTTAGAAATGTGCCTGAAGAAGAATTATGGTTTTCAAATAAAAATTGGCTGGAGTCCCTGTAAGAGGGGTACCCTCAAAATATTTAGATAACTGGGATCCCAAATCTTGGAGGGTTTTCTCTAGAGTAAGAGAATAATTTTCAAGCAGCTCAAATAGCTCAAATAGCTCAGATAGCATAAACAGTGCAAATAGCCTGCAGGCCTAATACCAGCCAGTTGTAAGGGAACAGTCTGGTCCCAGAGGAGCCAGGCCAAAAGCTGCTCCGCACAGTTCCAATCTAACAGCCCCTATTCAAAATGGAATGGGGCCAAAGGCTGAATCGGCACAACTCCAGTGAAACATCCCATGTTCCAAAAGGAATGGGCCGAAAGCTAGCCAGTTCCAGCTGGAACAGTCTGATTTCAAAAATCAGACCAAAGTGCCAAATGAATACTCACATACAGAACAAGGCCTTAACCAGAATGGAAGAAACCTTAAAATAGATACTGAGTAAAACCTGGAGAGCTTCAAAATGCAAAGTAGATGGAAGCTCAGATCCAGGAGAAAGACCCACCCTCAAACAACAGGGTTGGTGAGAAAAGCAGTGAGAAGCAATAGGCTCAATGTTGGTACCACACCTGTTGGCTCACCAGCTGCAGAGCTCTTGGGGGCTTTCTGGGGATCCCCTTTAAGGGCCATTAAATTGTTGACCTACAACAAATAGACTACCAGTTATTTCTCTATCAAAATAATAAAAAAAAAAGAATTTATTCAGGACCTGCAAAGAATTTCAATTTGGGATCTGCAACCATAGCAACATGTAAGTAAGCTCCCTGCAAGAATGGAAAGGAGAACTCTTCTAAAGGGGGAAGTGAAGTTAGGAGGGCCATAGTGACCAAACAATCCGTGGCATTTCATTGGCTGAATTGGATGAGCTGTTGCCAGAGAAGAAGAGGAAATGTTTCTTCTTATTATTCAGGTCTGCTTTTATCTCAGGATGTGAGGCTCCCCTATCTGGTCTCCCAAGGCTATTTAATTGAGGTTGCCGTTTATTAATTTTTTACACTTGTAAGAAGAGATAAATAAATCTATCTTTCCTTGCAATTCTGTGTTCCTCCTCCTATCTCCCTACCTCTTATTCTATTGTGGTGGTCTTTTATTCTGTAACCAAAGTTAAGTGTTAAGTAATTTGCCTAATCTCACATGCTAGCAAATAAAAAGTCAAAATTCTTCAAGTGAGGCTTCAACAGTAACTGAACCGAGAACTTCCAGATGTTCAAGCTGGATTTAGAAAAGGCAGAGGAACTAGAGATCAAATTGCCAACATCCATTGGATCATTGAAAAAGCAAGATTGTTACAGAAAACCATGTATTCTGCTTTATTGACTATGCCAAAGCCTTTGACTGTATGGATCAAAACAAACTGTGGAAAATTCTTAAAGAGATGGGAGTACCAGACCACCTTACCTGCCTCCTGAGAAATCTGTATGCAGGTCATGAAGCACCAATCAGAACTGGACATGGAACAACGGACTGGTTCCAAATTGCAAAAGAAGTATGTCAAGGCTGCATATTGTCACCCTGCTTATTTAACTTATATGCAGAGTACATCATGAGAAATGCCAGGCTGGATGAAGCACAAACTGGAATCAAGATTGCCTGGAGAAATATCGATAATCTCAGATATGAAGTTGACACCACCCTTATGGCAGAAAGCAAAGGAACTGAAGAACCTCTTGATGAAAGTGAAAGAGGAGAGTGAAAAAGCTGGCTTAAAACTCAGCATTCAAAAAACAAAGATCATGGCATTGAGTCCCATCACTTCATGGCAAATAGATGGGGAAACTGGAAACAATGAGAGACTGTATTTCCTTGGGCTCCAAAATCACTGCAGATGGTGACTGCAGCCATGAAATTAAAAGACATTTGTTCCTTGGAAAAAAAAGCTATGATGAACTTAGATAGCATATTAAAAAGCAGAGACATTACTTTACTAACAAAGGTCCGTCTTGTCAAAGCTATGGTTTTCCAGTAGTCATGTATGAATGTGAGAGTTGGACCATAAAGAAAGCTGAGCACTAAAGAATTGATGCTTTTGAACTTGGTGTTGGAGAAGGCTCTTGAGAGTCCCTTGGACAGCAAGGAGATCCAACCAGTCCATCCTAAAGAAAATCACTCCTGAATATTCATTGGAAGGACTATGCTGAAGTTGAAGCTCCAGTACTTTGGCCACCTGATCAAAGAGCTGACTCCTTATAAAAGACCCTGATGCTGGGAAAGATTGAAGGCAGGAGCAGAAGGGGACAACAGAGGATGAGATGGTAGGATGGCATCACTGACTCAATGGACATGAGTTTGAGTGAGCTCTGGGGGTTGGTGATGGACAGGGAAGCCTGGTGTGCTGCAGTCCATGGGGCCACAAAGAGTTGGAGACAACTGAGCAACTAAACTGCACTAAATTTGTGTAAAGATCAGTTCTAAAATGTTTTTTTAAACCCACATTTTAAAAACCTTTACATAGTTATATTGATATGAGTATTTCTCCCTCTAGTCAAGTAGTGTGCCTAGGTTACATTTTCTTCTCTATGGCTCTAGCACTGTGACTCCTTTGGCATTCAGAAAACAATGTTCTTTCAGAACGTTATCATAAGGAACTCTAAGGACCCTCACACTGGTGAAACAACTGTATTGGTAAAAAAAAAATCATTTTGGGAAGCAATAATAGCGGTTGTTTTAAGGGCATAAACCACTTTTATGGGGAATCTAAAAAAAAAAAGAACATTTCCAAAGCAGAAACTGGCTCATAGACTTTGAAAACAAACTTAGGGATACCAATGAGGAAAGATGAGAGAGATAAATTAGGAGTTTGGAATAAACTCATATAGACTACTGTGTGTAACATAATCAACAAAAACCTACTGTATAACATAGTGAACTGTACTCAGTACAGTATTCTATAATAACCCATATGGGAAAAGAATCTGAAAGGAAATGGGTATATGTATATGTATAAGTGAATCACTTTGCTGTACACCTAAAACTAACACAACACTGTAAATCAACTCTACTCTCATATAAAATAAAACTTCTACTAAATTTTAAAAGTATTGGAAGTTTTGTTAAGAAGCAATTAAGAGAAAGTAGGTAGCTTTATGAGAGACAGACTATACAACAGGGCAGTTACTATACCAGAGAGAACCAGGGAAAGAGACAGCTGAGGAAAGTCCTCTTGGGGTCAGAAAACCTCAAACAGTAACCTCAGTTACAAAGAAGCTAGAGTTTAATTGCATCATGAAACCAGAGTGTTTTATGCCCTAGGTTTCTTAGCCTCCAATTAAAATAAATAAATCAATTTTTAAAAAATCTTGATTAAAAAAAACAACAAACAATAGAGTAATCCCCCGGCAGTTAATGGAGCCTAATAACTGACTGTATGTGGTAACCCCTTCAGCAAGTCCTAAGAAAATAACTGAAAATATGTATAGTGAAGAATAAAAACCCAGCAATGTTCATAACATCATGATAAAATGAATTTTCCTTTGAACATTTCATGAGCTGCTCAAAATCATTATATATACTTCAGTTTTCTTCCTGCTTGGAACATGTTTTTCTTGTAAAGCTTCCCCCCAGCCCCCACCTTGTATTGCTAACTGTCCTTTCTCCAGCCTTGCATGCTCGAATGTCCTCAAGCTTTCTCAAGAATTCAATAATTCTACCCTGTTAATTGCTTATTAAAAGTATAAGTATATAGTACAACAGATGTGGCACAGCAGATCTCTAGAACTTTTTCATGGTGCGTAACTAAAGTTCTATACCCTTTGAAGCAACTCCTTATTTCTCTCTTCCCATCTTTGGAAAACACAATTCTACTTTCTATAAGTTTTACTACTTTAAATACCTCATGTAAGTGGAATTATGTAGTATTTGCCCTTCTGTGGCTGGCTATTTCACTTTGCACAATATCCTCAATGTTCATCCATGTTGCTGCATATGAGAGAATTTCCTTCTTTTTTTTAATGGCTGAATAATATTCTATTGTATATATAATTACACTTTAAACAAAGTTCAGTTGTTGATGGATATTTAGATTGTTTCCACTTCTTGGCTATTTTGAACAATGCTGTGATGAATATGGGAATACACTACGTCTTCAAGATCCGAGTCTCTTTGCATCCAAAAATGAGATTTCTGGATCCTGTAACTCTCTTTTTATTTTTTGGAGGAAACTATATAGTATTTTTCATGATGGCTGCACCATTAAACATATGTTTTATTGCTGTTGAGTTGTAGTTACTCCTTATACATTTTGTATATTAATATCTTACCAGATTTAGTTTGCAGGTATTTCCTCACTCTGCTTATTGTTTCCTGGCCATGTAAAAGCTTTTTAGTTTAATGTAGTCCGATTGTCTATTTTTTTTGCTTATATTACCTGTGTTTTGGTGTCATATCCAAGAAATCATTGTTAAGGCCAATGTAATAAAGCATTCCCCCCTGTTTTCTTCTAGAAAATTTTTAGTTTCAGGTCTAATGTTTAAGTCTTATATTCATTTTGAATTGATTTCTGTGTATGATAAAAGGTCCAGTTTTATTCTTTTGCTTGTGGATATCCAGTTTTCCCAGCATTATTTGTTGAAGAGACTTCAACATTTCCACATTGTGTAGTTTTGCCTTTCTTGTCGAAGATCTTTGACTGCATAGGTGAAGGTTTATTTCTGGGCTCTCTGTTCTGTTCTATTGCTCTATGTACCTGTCTTTGTTCCAGTACCATACTGTGGTGTTTTGTTTTTTTAATTACTCTAGCTTTGCTATATATTTTGAAATTAGGAAGTGTGAGACTTCCAACTTCGTTCTTTTTGCTCAAGATTGTTTTGACTGTTCAGAATCTTTCATGGTTTTATATGAATTTTAGGATTAATTTTTCTATTTCTATAAAAAATGTCTTTGATATTTTGGTAGTGATTGCACTGAATTTGTAGATCCCCTTGAGTAATGTGGGTATTTTTAACAATGTTAAATCTTGCAGTTCATGAACACATTTCTTTCTTTTCAGTTATCTGTGTCCTCTTTAATTTCTTTCAGCAGTGCTTTGTAGTTTTAAGTGTACAATTCTTTCACATTTTTGGTTAAATTTATTTCTAAGTATTTTATTCTTATTGATGCTATTGTAAATGGTTTTGTTTTCTTAATTTCCTTTTTAGATTATTCATTGCTAGTTTATAGAAACTCTACTGAATTTGTTAATGTTTTAATGTTGATTTTGATCCTGCAACTTTGCTGAATTCATTTATTCTTACTGTGTGTGTGTGTGTGTGTGTGTGTGTGTGTGTGATCTTTAGACTTTTCTTTATATTAGATTATATAATCTGCAAGTAGAGATAATTTTCCCTTCTTCCTTTCCAATTTGGATGCTTTTTTTTTTTCCTTAACTGAATTGCTTTAACTAGGACCTTCAGTACTGTTTTGAATTGAAATGGCAGGAATGGGCATCTTTGTTTTGTTCTTTATCTTAGAGAAAAAACTTCTGGTTTTTCCCCATTGTTTATTATGTTAGTTGTGGGCTTGTCATACTGGATTTTATTATGTTGAGATAATGTCCTTCTACTCCTAGTTTGATGAGTACTTTTATCATGAAAGGATGTTGAATTTATCAGATGCTTTTTTGTGCATCTATTGAGTTGATCATATGATTTTATCCTTTGTTCCATTAATGTGGTGTAATACAATGATTGATATTTGTTTGTTGAACCATTCTTGTGTTCCAGGGATAAATCCCACTTGGTTATGGTGTATGATCCTTTTAATGTGTTGTTGAATTTAGTTTGCTAATATTTTGTTGAAGATTTTTGCACCTATATTCATTAAGGACATTGTTTTTTAGTTTTCTTTTGATGTCTTTTTCTTTGGTATCAGGATAATGCTGGCTTCATAAAATGAGTTTGGAAGTGTTCCCTTCTCTTCAGTTTCTGGAAGAGCTTGAGGATTGGCAGCAGTTCTTTAAATGTATGGTAGAATTCGCCAGTGAAACCATCTGGTCATGGGCTTTTCTTTGTTGGGAGGTTTTTGATTACCCATTCAGTCTCCTTGCTAGTTATAGGTCTGTTCAGAATTTCTATTTCTTCATAATTCAGTCTTGGTAGATTGCATGTTTCTAGGAATTTATCCATTTCTTCCAGGCTATCCAAATTGTTGGTTTGGAATTTCTCATAGTAATCTCTTATAATCTTTTTAATTTCTGTGGCATTAGTTGTAATATCTTCTCTCTAATAATTTTGAGTCTTTTTAATTATTTTCTTCATCTAGCTAATAGTATGTCAATTTTGTTGATTTTTTGAAAAAAAAAAAACAATGCATTTTCATTGATATCTACTATTGTTTTTCTATTTTCTATTTCATTTATTTTTGTTCTGATGATTATTATTTCCTTCCTTCTGCTAACTTGGGGATTCATTTATTTTTATTTTTTTAGTCTCCTGTGTTTTAAAGTTAGGTTGTTTATTTGTGAATTTTCATCTTTTTAATATAGGCAATTATTGCTATAAACTTCCCTTTTTGTGCTGCTTTTGCTGCATCCTACAAGTTTTAGTATTTTTTTGTTTTCATTTGTCTTAAGATACTTTCTAATTTCTCTTCTGATATCTTCTTTGGCTTATTGGTTGTTCAAGAATGCATTGCTTAATTTCCATATATTTTTGAATTTTTTAGTTTCCTTCTGTTTTTGATTTCTAGTTTCATTGCACTGTGCTTTGAAAGTACACTTACTTTGATTTCAGTCTTCTCAAATTTGTTAAGTCTAGGTTGTGACCTAAAATGTGGTCTCTTATGGAGAATGGTTTGTGTGTGCTTGAAAAGACTGTATATTCTGCTGCTGTTGGGTGAAATGCCCTGTATATGATATTCGGTTCATTTGGTCTATAGTATTTTACAAATCCTCTGTTTCCTTCAGTTCAGTTCAGTCGCTCAGTCGTGTCCGACTCTTTGTGACCCCATGAGTCGCAGCACGTCAGGCCTCCCTGTCCATCACCGTCTCCTGGAGTTCACTCAGATTCACATCCATCGAGTCCGTGATGCCATCCAGCCATCTCATCCTCTGTCATCCCCTTCTCCTCCTGCCCACAATCACTCCCAGGATCAGAGTCTTTTCCAGTGAGTCAACTCTTCTCATGAGGTAGCCAAAGTTTCAGCTTTAGCATCATTCCTTCCAAAGAAATCCCAGGGCTGATTGCCTTCAGAATGGACTGGTTGGATCTCCTTGCAGTCCAAGGGACTCTCAAGAGTCTTCTCCAACACCACAGTTCAAAAGCATCAATTCTTCGGCGCTCAGCCTTCTTCACAGTCCAACTCTCACATCCATACATGACTACTGGAAAAACCATAGCCTTGATGTGTTATTGATGTCAAAACATTACACCTTTCTAAATTATGTATCCATTAACATATTTTTATAGTAATAGTTTTTAAAAATACTTTTGTCCTTCAACCCCTATACCAGAATTAATTAGACAGACCTTAGTCAGCAAAGTAATGTCTCTGCTTTTGAATGTGCTATCTAGGTTGGTCATAACTTTTCTTCCAAGGAGTAAGTGTCTTTTAATTTCATGGCTGCAATCACCATCTGCAGTGATTTTGGAGTCCCAAAAAATAAAGTCTGACACTGTTTCCACTGTTTCCCATCTATTTCCCATGAAGTGATGGGACCTGATGCCATGATCTTTGTTTTCTGAATGTTGAGCTTTAAGCCAACCTTTTCACTCTCCTCTTTCACTTTCATCAAGAGGCTTTTTAGTTCCTCTTCACTTTCTGCCATAAGGGTGGTGTCATCTTCATATCTGAGGTTATTGATATTTCTCCCAGCAATCTTGATTCCAGCTTGTGCTTCCTCCAGTCCAGCGTTTCTCATGATGTACTCTGCATGTAAATAAAATAAGCAGGGTGACAATATACAGCCTTGAGGTACTCCTTTTCCTATTTGGAACCAGTCTGTTGTTCCATGTCCAGTTCTAACTGTTGCTTCCTGACCTGCATACAGGTTTCTCAAAAGGCAGGTCAGGTGGTCTGGTATTCCCATCTCTTTCAGAATTTTCCACAGTGTATTGTGATCCACACAGTCAAAGGCTTTGGCATAGTCAATAAAGCAGAAATAGATGTTTTTCTGGAACTCTCTTGCTTTTTCCATAATCCAGCAGATGTTGGCAATTTGATCTCTGGTTCCTCTGCCTTTTCTAAAACCAGCTTGAACATCTGGAAGTTCGCAGTTCCTTATGCATCTTCTATCTGGATTCTATCCATTATTTAAAGTGAGGTATTGGAATCTCCTAATATTATTGTGTAATTATCCATCTTTCCCTTCAATTCTGTCAGTGTTTCCTTCCTATATTTTAGTGCTCTGCTATTAGGTACATATATCTTTTTAATTGTTGTATCTACCCAATTAATTGACTCTTTTATTATTTATCATGTCCTTCTTTGTCTCTTTTGACAGTTTTTGACTTAAAGTCTATTTTGTCTAATATGATTATGGCCCACCCTGGCCCCTGGTCTCTTTCAGTTACTATTTGCATATTTTTTTCTATACTTTAACTTTCACTCTATGTGTGTTCCTAAATCAAAAATCTTTTCTAGATAGCATATAGTTGGATTTTTTCTAATCCATTTAACCACTCTATATCTTCTGATTAGGGAGTAAAATCCATTTACATTTAAGTAGTTATTGATAGAGAAGAACTTACTATTGCCATGTTGTTAGTTGTTTCTGTCTTATATTTATCCTTCACCCCCTTTCCTCTCTTTTTTCCTTCCTTTGTGTTTTGTTGATTTCTTTTGGTAGTGATATGTTTTGATCCCTTTAAATTTTCTTTTGTGGATGTTCTACACAAAATGGTACTTTCTTGATGGTTACCATGGGGCTTACCTAAAGCATCGTATATTTACAACAATCTATTTTTTTTTTAATTTTTATTTTTTTTTAATTTTAAAATCTTTAATTCTTACATGCGTTCCCAAACATGAACCCCCCTCCCACCTCCCTCCCCACAACATCTCTCTGGGTCATCCCCATGCACCAGCCCCAAGCAAGCTGCACCCTACGTCAGACATGGACTGGCGATTCAATTCTTACATGACAGTATACATGTTATAATTCCCATTCTCCCAAATCATCCCACCCTCTCCCTCTCCCTCTGAGTCCAAAAGTCTGGTATACACATCTGTGTCTTTTTTCCTGTCTTGCATACAGGGTCGTCATTGCCAACTTCCTAAATTCCATATATATGTGTTAGTATACTGTATTGGTGTTTTTCTTTCTGGCTTACTTCACTCTGTATAATTGGCTCCAGTTACACCCATCTCATCAGAACTGATTCAAATGAATTCTTTTTAACGGCTGAGTAATACTCCATTGTGTATATGTACCACAGCTTTCTTATCCATTCATCTGCTGATGGACATCTAAGTTGTTTCCATGTCCTGGCTATTATAAACAGTGCTGCGATGAACATTGGGGTACATGTGTCTCTTTCAATTCTGGTTTCCTCGGTGTGTATGCCCAGAAGTGGGATTGCTGGGTCATAAGGTAGTTCTATTTGCAATTTTTTAAGGAATCTCCACACTGTTCTCCATAGTGGCTGTACTAGTTTGCATTCCCACCAACAGTGTAGGAGGGTTCCCTTTTCTCCACACCCTCTCCAGCATTTATTGCTTGCAGATTTTTGGATCGCAGCCATTCTGACTGGTGTGAAGTGGTACCTCATTGTGGTTTTGATTTGCATTTCTCTAATAATGAGTGATGTTGAGCATCTTTTCATGTGTTTGTTAGCCATCCGTATGTCTTCTTTGGAGAAATGTCTACTTAGTTCTTTGGCCCATTTTTTGATTGGGTCGTTTATATTTCTGGAATTGAGCTGCAGAAGTTGCTTGTATATTTTTGAAATTAGTTGTTTGTCAGTTGTTTCAGTTGCTATTATTTTCTCCCATTCAGAAGGCTGTCTTTTCACCTTGCTTATATTTTCCTTTGTTGTACAGAAGCTTTTAATTTTAATTAGATCCCATTTGTTTATTTTTGCTTTTATTTCCAGAATTCTGGGAGGTGGATCATAGAGGATCCTGCTGTGATTTATGTCTGAGAGTGTTTTGCCTATGTTCTCCTCTAGGAGTTTTATAGTTTCTGATCTTACATTTAGATCTTTAATCCATTTTGAGTTTATTTTTGTGTGGGGTGTTAGAAAGTGATCTAGTTTCATTCTTTTACAAGTGGTTGACCAGTTTTCCCAGCACCACTTGTTAAAGAGATTGTCTTTACTCCATTGTATATTCTTGCCTCCTTTGTCAAAGATAAGGTGTCCATATGTGTGTGGATTTATCTCTGGGCTTTCTATTTTGTTCCATTGATCTATATGTCTGTCTTTGTGCCAGTACCATACTGTCTTGGTGACTGTGGCTTTGTAGTAGAGCCTGAAGTCAGGCAAGTTGATTCCTCCAGTTCCATTCTTCTTTCTCAAGATTGCTTTGGCTATTCGAGGTTTTTTGTATTTCCATACAAATCTTGAAATTATTTGTTCTAGTTCTGTGAAAAATGTGGCTGGTAGCTTGATAGGGATTGCATTGAATTTGTAAATTGCTTTGGGTAGTATACTCATTTTCACTATATTGATTCTTCCGATCCATGAACATGGTATATTTCTCCATGTATTAGTGTGTTGTTCAGCATCCTTTTGTTTGAGCTTGATGGAATCCCTTTAGCATTTCTTGTAGGCAGTTATAGTGATGATGAACTCCCTCAGCGTTTGTTTTTTTTCCTTTAAACATGGGAAGGTTTTCTTTTTCCTTCATTTTTCAAGTACCACTTTTTTTTTTTTTTTTTTTTGGCTACATATAGTGTTCTTGGTTGGCAGTTTTTCCCTTTTAGCACCTTGAATATATCATCCCACTGCCTTCTGGCCTGTAGAGTTCCTGCTGAAAAATTCACTGATGGTATTATGGGACTTCTCTTGCACATGGTGATTCACTTTTCTCTTGTTGCTGTTAGAATTTTCTCTGTATTTCTCTTTTGACAGTTTGATTATAATGTCTCTTAGTGTGGATTTGTTTGGATTTACTATGGTTGGAATCCACTGGATTTCTTAAATATGGATATAATTTCCTTCCTTAGTTTTGGGAAGTTTCAGGGCACTATATCTTTATATAAGTTTTCTATCACTTACACTCTTTGTTCTTCCAGGGTCCCATGATGCATATATTGATTTGCTTATGATATCCCATGTGTTCCTCAGACTTTATTCACTCTGTTTCATTCTTTTTTCTGATCTAGTCTTCTGACTGGATGATTTCAAGTGACTTGTCCTCAAGTTCACTGATTTTTTCTTCAGCTTAATTGAACCTAGTGTTAAATCCTCCTACTGAATTTTTTTACTTCAATTATTGTATTCTTTCACTCCAAATTCTCTGTTTTGTTCTTTTTAATACTTTATTTTTTGCTGATATTTATGTGTCATCTTGATCTCATAGTGTATCATTATAATGGTTATTTTAATTCTCTGTCAGGTAATTTATATGCCTCCATTTCTTTAAGATAAATTTTATTTATTTTATTCTTTTGTACAGAGAGGCAATGGCAACCCACTCCAGTACTCTTGCCTGGAAAATCCCATGGACTGAGGAGCCTGGTGGTCTGCAGTCCATGGGGTCGCTAAGAGTCAGACACGACTGAGCGACTTCACTTTCACTTTTCACTTTCATGCATTGGAGAAGGAAGTGGCAACCCACTCCAGTTTTCTTGCCTGGAGAATCCCAGGGATGGGGGAGCCTGGTGGGCCGCCGTCTATGGGGTCGCACAGAGTTGGACACGACTGAAGCGACTTAGCAGCAGCAGCAGCAGCATTCTTTTGTATGGGCCATGTTTCCCTGTTTCTTCATGTATCCCATAATGTTGTTTTAGGATTGGCACACTTGAAATAAAAGCCACATCTCATAGTCTTTATAGACTGGCCTTTTCTTAGAGGGAAGGGAATGCAAATTCTTTGAGCCTGTGTGTGCAATTTCTCAATTAGGTAGAGCTGGCTGATTTCTTTTTCCAGGGACTCATAATTTTTTGCTCTACCTGGGGTCACTCTGTCGTACTGCAAGTTCTCTGGTTTTACGATGTGTGTTGGTATTGAGTTGTGTCTAGTTCTTCATGACCCCATGGACTATAGCCTGTCAGGCCCTCTGTCCATGGAATTTCCCAGGCAAGAATACTGTAGTGGAGTGCCATTTTCTGTTCCAGGGGATCTTCTTGACTCAGGGATTGAACCTGCATCTCCTGCAGGTCCTGCATTGGCAGGCAGATTCTTCACCATTGCGCCGCCTAGGAAGTCCTGGTTTTTCAGTAGCAAGCTGCTATGATGTCCCTTGTTCTCAGAGACCTCCAGATGTCTGCTGTATGCTGACTCCTCATCAGCAGCCTGAATTAGGTGAGACAGATACCAGCCCCTTCTGCATTCTTCTAAAGAGCTTGAACATCAGACATATGCTCCTTTCAGTCCTTCCAGAGGGAGAAGCCTCAGATTGTTCTACCCCTAACTGCATTGAGCCATCCTAGTCCCTGAATGCCAATTTACCCATTCTTCTTTGTTCTCAGTGGCACCAAGGCATCCAGACTACAATGGTTCTGTCAGTACTCTGAATTAGACAAGACAGTTACCAGTTCCTCAGTAGCCCTCTGAAGAGCTGGAATGTCAGATACAGCGTCTACTTTTTTCTTCACCCCCAGGGTAAAAAGTGTGAGCCAGGTTATTCTCTACCATTGCTGAGCTGTGCCAGCTTAGAAAAGGGGCTGAGGCAATTGAAGTGAAATTGCTCTTCTTATCCATTTGAATGTGGCTTTTCACAGCTTTGCATTCTGGTATGGCAACATCTTGACTAGAGTCTAGAATTCTCATTGCAGTATTTGGAACGTATTTTGTTAAATTGCAGTTTCTGTGGGGGAGAGAGTGGAACTTTGCATTCATCCATCTTGTGATTCACTCCCTCTGTGATTTGCTCTTGGGCTCTGCTACATCTGCCATTCTGAGAGTCCTTTCACTGCTCTCTTAGGTTGGAAGCCCTCTTTCCTTCATCCTATATCTTCTTTGTTTCCTTACAAGTTATGCTTTCTAATTAATGACACATGCACAAAAAAGCTAGAATCTGCAAAGAATAAACATTTTTTTTTCATTCTTCCTTACATTTGATTTGATGATTTCATTCGATAAAGACCTCTAGGTCCAAAGTAATTTTGCCTTACAGTGTTGATGGTATTGCTTAGAGAAAAGACTGAGTCTATTCTTGGAGTGGTATGTATGTAAGTCTGTAGCAGTTGGGGATGGATTTCTGGTATCAACTATTGTATAGTCAAACTTTAAACTAGTACTCATGTTTTTGGCTTCCTCTTTTTACTCTGTTTCTTTTTTGAGTATAAACTCTTCTCTTAGTCAAGACCCTCCTTGATATTTTACTCATCAGGACAGCTCCCTCTTTTACTGCAGTTGGAAGAATATATATATATACACACACACATATATATATCCTATATAAATTTATAAATTTTATTTTTATATATAATTACATATATCTGTTTATATATAAATATATACATATATTTATGAGTGAGTGAGTGAGTAAGAGAGCACTACCTAGGTTTTAAATTCTGGCTCTGGAGTTTCTAGCTGTGTAAACTTGGCCATGTCACTTGTGTCTCGATATATTCATGTGACAACCTAGTTTAGGGACTAAATTAAAAGGTACTGTTATTATTGCTCTTCTGTTCTGCTTTTTCAAAAATCCTATTTTCATATGACTTTCATATTCTGTTTGTTTACATATCTCTCTTTTTGATGTATCTCCTCGTGTCTCTTTTTATATTATTCCTTAGCTTTGTGAATTCTAGGTCATAACAAAATAAACGTGTATTCAGTCCTCTTTTTTAAGCTAGAAGCCAAATCTGATTTTTAATTTTAGAAAATAATCAGTGATTTAATGGTTTTAATGTAATTTTAATAATTTAAGCTATTTTTAAAATGAAATTATTCTCTCTATTCATATATTATCTTTACTATATTTGCCTAGTGATCTAATAATGACCCAGAGTCAAAATTGAATGGGAATTTTCTTTCTTTTGATAGATTCTTAGTAATAGTAGTGAAACTATTTTAATGCTGGTCAGAATTTAATTCTCTTTAAAGAATTGGAAACAAAAAAGAATATCAGCATGTTAGAGAAAAGCCTATTGTTCTTTTTTGTATTACATCAATTGAAAGTTAACAGTTTTATTACATCTTATGAAAAACCAAAAAGTGAACCAGAAAATAATGATGATAATCATGATGATGATAGGAGCAACAATTACAAAATGCATAAACATGTACATGCCATGTAGTATATATCATGTTACGTATTCTTCATAATAGCTCTACTAGGTAGGCATTTCAGTCCTCATTTTACTTTATGAGGAAACCAAGGTTTAGAGTGCTTAAATAACTTGCCCATGCCACACAACCAGTAAAGCACAGAGCTTTCTGATACAAAGGCCTGTGTTCTGTGATTATGTACAACTAATCCAGGACTTTGGTATGGAGCAGAGGCAATGGCAGCCCACTCCAGGACTCTTGCCTGGAAAATCCCATGGACAGAGGAGCCTGGTAGGCTGCACTCCATGGGGTCACTGAGAGTCGGACACGATTGAAGGACTTCACTTTCACTTTTCACTTTCATGCATTGGAGAAGGAAATGACAACCCACTCCAGTGTTCTTGCCTGGAGAATCCCAGGGACGGGAGAGCCTGGTGGGCTGCTGTCTATGGGGTCGCACAGAGTCGGACATGACTGAAGTGACTTAGCAACAGCAGCACTCCGGGACTTGGGAACCTATAGATTTGAACAGATTGCATTAATGAATGACTATTACTACCTTTCAAAGACCTTTGTTTCCCTTTTGCTATGTCTCCTCCTTCTGATACCACAGTGGTCACTGCAGCTACTCATAGTGGCTAATACTTCCTTCTCTCATTCCCTTAAAATCCTCATTAACAACTTTCTCATTGGACTCCTCTGTGTTTTTAGTGCCCCAGTCCCAAGTGAGTCCAGGTGAGAATACTCTAACCATCCTTAGTGAGAAAAGGTGCAGGCCTGTCTGTATTGCTCAAGTCAAGTAGAATTTCTTATAATAATAGACACTGAGTACGCTTTGAAAAATGAATGAGTGGTGATAAAAAAGAACAGACTAAAATTCCTGATGTAGAAAGAGAGACTGTAGCTCAGGCAGAGGAATTTATCAAGTAGAAACTGTAATATGTTTTCCTATAGAAATAATAGTAGTTGAGTTCTACAGTTCAATTGATATCACTAAAATAGCAGTCCAACCTATTTTTAAGTTTTGTAGTATTTGTGGGTTAACCTGGGAGCCCAAATACGATTTTTATCAAATGCTTCTAGAAGAAAATGCTCTCTGAAGGGCAAATAATAGACAACGAATTTTTTAAACAAACCATTTGTAAATTGAAGTTAACATCTAAGACCATTAACTTGTTGATAATCTTTGCTTGTGTCTTCTCATTTACTTACAAAGTTATAAAGAATGTGATATCAAAAGCTGTTTTTTATTACATAGTAGTAAGAATTGCCCAAATCTTTCCCATTCTTTCTGCTCTTACCCTCAGCATTCGTCATGTTACCTTGTATGTAGCTGTTGTTCAGTCACTCAGTTGTGTCCTACTCTTTGCAACCCCTACTCTTTGTGTGGACTGCAGCAGGCCTGGTTTCCTTGTCCTCCACTATCTCTTAGAGTCTGCCCAAACTCACGCCCATTGAGTCGGTGGTGCCATCCAACCATCTCATCCTCTGTTGTCCTCTTCTCCTCCTGCCCTCAATCTTTACCAGTATCAGCGTCTTTTCTAATGAGTCGGCTCTTTGCATCAGGTGCTCAAAGTATTGGAGCTTCAGCTTCAGCATCAGTCCTTCTAATGAGTATGGGGATGACAGAGAATTGATTTTCTTTTCTTACTGGTTTGCTCTTACCCTCAGCATTTATCTTGTTACCTTGCATATATAGTAGCTATTCAAAAAGTTTTTGCATATTGATTGTTTGAGTTTTAATAAGACTATCACTCATCACAAAGTATATCCTGAGATACACAGGGTTCTTTCTTCAACTTAGCTTTAATTTAAAATTACATAGCATAATTCTAAGTGATCTTTAGAATATGAAATATATATATAAACATATATATGTTTTTACAATATTAATAAAAATACATAAATTATAAAAATACATTTGGATGTTTATCATTTTTTCCCACTTGACTTATAATTTAGGGGTAAATGGTTGTTGTAAGATTTAGAAAGCATCTTGATTTAAAAGGCCCCCAAAGCCTTGTGTTCTAACCTATACTTTAAAAAATTTCCTCTGACTGGAACAGAGAAGGAATGACCTCTCATTCCAGGAAACATTAAAAATGCTCTAATGTCCTAGTAATATATCTATCATATGTCTGAAAATAGTGTGTTTTGGAATATTTAGGATGACCGAACTACTTATCTCTCAGATGGAGGAAGGGTGTGATTGGGGAAGAAGGACTACTTACACATCTATTTTAAGTCTGGTCACAAAAAGATACTTATTTCATAAAAGACACTGTTTTGTCTTTGCAGATGTAACTGTGTGGAGCCACATAATCCTAGTAATAATACATTGAAGGAATGGAGGGAGTCCAATATTTCTGCCTCCGACATAATTTGGGAGAACCTAACTGTTTCGGTAAGTGAAACATGTCTTGAATCTTATTACTATAAGGTCTTTTTTGACATTTTGAATGTTAACATTATTGCCACTAAGGCAAATTATTTTAAATAAATACTATTACAAAAGTGATAGTTTTATTTCATCCATTCAAATATGCATAAGTTAACTGGGGGTTTTCCTTCGTTATTAAGCTTTTCCAATAGTTAGTAGTCCTAAATTACTCTAAAAGCACACATATATGGCATAATGTGACTAGATTAACTGAAGGCACATTAAGTAAGAGTAATGTTGACCTAAATTAAACCATATGACAGAACTAAGTCAGCCTTCTGTGTAAAGAATGCTTTTACTTCACTCCGTAATCCTGCTCCAGCTGTTCAGAATATGTTGAGGGGGAGGGGATGTTTGTTAATATTTTGGTATAAATATTGAACTTTTGGGGAAAACCAAAGTCACTTTTCTTAAAATTTTGGCGTCTCTCTCAGAAAGAGTTTTCTTACTTCCATTTTCTCCTTATCTTCCTTCCATTTAAGAAAGAGAATGACACATATTTTTCATCTATCAAAGTTAAATCTTGTACCTTTAAACAACCTAGATGTCCATCAGCAGATGAATGGATAAGAAAGATGTGGTACATATACACAATGGAGTATTACTCAGCCGTTAAAAAGAATTCATTTGAATCAGTTCTGATGAGATGGGTGAAACTGGAGCCAATTATACAGAGTGAAGTAAGCCAGAAAGAAAAACACCAATACAGTATACTAACACATATATATGGAATTTAGGAAGATGGCAATGACGACCCTGTATGCAAGACAGGAAAAAAGACACAGATGTGTATACCAGACTTTTGGACTCAGAGGGAGAGGGAGAGGGTGGGATGATTTGGGAGAATGGGAATTATAACATGTATACTGTCATGTAAGAATTGAATCGCCAGTCCATGTCTGACATAGGGTGCAGCTTGCTTGGGGCTGGTGCATGGGGATGACCCAGAGAGATGTTGTGGGGAGGGAGGTGGGAGGGGGGTTCATGTTTGGGAACGCATGTAAGAATTAAAGATTTTAAAATTTAAAAAAAAATTAAAAATTTAAAAAAACAACAACAACAAAAAAAAAAACAATAAAAACATTTGTCTTTTCTTTTTTTAATGATATCTTTTTTCCCCCCTCATAGTTGAATATCTCTGTTTTTCTTAATCTCTTGTAATATTTGTGCATACCTATTTTCATCTATATTTACATCCTTTACTTCTGGTCAAATCTCATAATTGAAAAAATACAAAGATTCTGCTTTTAATAAGTATTAAAATCTGAGTCATTCTAGTTTCTTTTCTATTCTTCTCAGTTACAAACATTACAGTCCAAAGCTTCTGCCAATTTACCTACCTGTATAAGCTCAAATCCCATTATAACCATCAGCATAAAACTGTATGAATTCTAGTTCATTTCATGAGAAACACATTTTAGTAAGTGAGCCGGTTAGTGATACACACAAACCTTTTTTGTTGTACGATTATAAAACTCTAAACATAGTTCTTACAAAAGTACTTGACCTGTTGCCTATTTTTCTCACTTTTCCTCATTAAGTATTTTTTTCAGAATCAAAATTTTTAAAATTCCACCTTTGACCTATATTTTACTACCTTTCTTCTTACCCTAGTCATTTGCTCTAAAATGTCTTCACTTTCATTTTTTTTCTGTTATAGTTAACATTTATTCTGTTGTATTTTTCCTTAGAAAAAAGATTACCAAACTTCTGAGAGCTCATTTAAGTTGTCCAATAAAAGAAATGATGAGCTGAACAAGAAAGAATGCTACAGTTGTTCAGAATTTAGACATGGTTGATCCATTCAGCAATGCATCTTCCATGTATATTCCCCTTTTATAAACTATAAGGATATTATGTTTTAAGAGTTCCTTGCTTTTGTCCCTCATCTTGGTGTCCCCTACAATACACTTACCCAATAATTTCATCTCTAAATTATTTAATATGATAATTTACTCTGTGTTTTATAGTCTTGAATAATTTCATATTAAAACGTGTCCGACTCTTTGCAACCCATGGACTGTAGCCTACCAGGCTCCTCCCTCCATGGGATTCTCCAGGCAAGAGTACTGGAGTGGGTTGCCATTTCCTTCTCCAGGGGATCTTCCCGACCCAGGGATCGAACCCGGGTCTCCTGGATTCCAGGCAGACACTTTAACCTCTGACCCACCAGGGAAGTCCAATATCTATTCCATATAGTAGCAAATCCTGAATCATACATTTCTAAGAGACTCATAGCACAATTGATCTACTTAGGCATGAGTTAATTTTAAATATTAGAAGTTTTAGGGTCAAGCAAAGCACAATGAAAAATACTTTGCAATCAATCAAACAAAGCAAATCTAATCCTGAGGTGCCTTTTTTTTTTTTTTCTTTGTTAAGTTCTGGCAGTCTGGCAGAAATTTTAATATTATTTTTCATTAGGTAAAAGCACTGTTTACAATAAATAATTGCTAATCTTGACCAGAAGTAGCACTTATCACCAAAGGGTATTCTACATAATGAAAAAAACTTACAATTTTAAGTCATTGAGGGCCATAACGATTTGTCTTAATTGTTATTCTATTTTTTTTTTGAGCATAACCATCAGGATCATCAAAAGCATTTTATTAATTTTATTAACAGTGCTAATGGCTGTTATAACTAGTTTTGTAAAAATGGTCATGTGATATTTACTGTGTATTAGTCACTTGATAACTTTTAATTGAATTGTTACATAGCTCATGAACTTTAATTTTTACCTTGCTAACTCAGCAATGGCAAGAACTTTAGCTTTCTTTGATTCTCCCAAATAACTGTATGCATAGTAAGTGTTCAATAAACATTTAATGATTATTTTGAAAAGCAGTCTCAAATCGAAGATTTACTATTTAATGTAAATGTCTTGGTTTATTTTGTTTTCTAGCTTTATTGAGGTATAATTGACAAATAAAAATTATATATTTAAGGTATAAAAGATATTTTGATGAATGTATACAAGGTGAATGGTTACCACAATCAAGCTAATTAACACACATATCACCTCACATAAGGAACCTTTTTACTTGGTGAAAACAATTAAGATCTACTCTCCCAGCAAATTTCAATTATTTAATGCAATATTATTAACCATAGTCACTGTGTTATACACTAGCACTTCATAGTTTATCCATCCTGCATAAGGGAAACTTTGTTCCCTTCATCCAATATTTCCCCATTTTTCCTCTCTCCCTAGTCATTGGTAACTATCATTCTACTCTCTGCTTCTGTGTTTGACTTTTAGCTTCCACATAGAAGATAAATCATACAGTATTTGTCTTTCTGTGTCTGGCTTGTTTCGATTAGCATGTCTTACAGGTTCATTCATGTTGCTGCAGTGACATTGCCTTCCTTTTTAAGGGTGAATGATATTCTATTGTATGTTTATACTACAGTTTCTTAATCTATTCATCCATTGAAGACATCTAGGTTATTTCCATATCTTGACTATTGTGAATAATGCTTAATTCAAGTGTTTTATAGCAAGCTAGAGTACTTAGGTTTCTATGTTTATATATATATTTTAGCAGTATATCAAAATCTGTCATTATAAGGAATTCCTAGACAAGGTTTAAAATATTCACAGGCAATTAACTAGCAATTGGTTAAGAATTGTTTCAATGCCAGAATTACATATTTAGCTTATACATAAATAAGGGGCAGGACACTAATGCCAACTCTAATTTCTTACTTTATCAAACTTAATTTTTACCAACTTATAAAATTGTTGAAGCTTAAAACGTGTTGAAGAATAATTAGTAGAAATGAGTTTGTCAACAAGCGTTTTTTTCATTTTCGTAAGTGAAACCATATGTGAGACTCAAAATAAGAGACCAGGATTTAGATGTAGTTTTCTCTTCCAAATCTCAGGACTTCATGTGTGTGTGTGTGTTTTAAGGGTACAGTTGGTATAAACCAGAAAATAAATGTAGAATATAGTAGCTCACAATTTTTCCTTTTTAAATAACATACTGCCCCCCTAAAAGAAAGAAAAATATGCTTTTCAAATTTGCTTTGAATTAAAGTGACTGCCTAGGCAGGCTAATGGCAATGTATTATAGCTTATAAGACACTTAAATAATTCTTTAAATGGTTTCTATATTACTAAGAATTGAGAACAAGACTCAACCAAGTCCAAGACTTGGAAGACTTTTATATCTGCACAAAAGATTGAAGATGATCACACATATATAGGTAATGTGTTTACAAAGGAACTTTTAGCTCCTCTTTGTATTTATCCATTCTTTTCTTTATTTACTTTTAATTGGAGGATAATTGCTTTGCAGTGTTGTGTTAGTTTCTGCCATACAACAGCATGAGTCAGCCATAAGTATACACATACCTGCTCCGTCTTGAACTTCTCCCCCAGCATCCCACCTTTCTAGGTCATCACAGCACCAGGTTGAGCTCCCTGTGTTATACAGCAACTTCCCACTAGCTATTTTGCACGTGGTAATGTATCTATTTCAGCGCTGCTTTCAATTCATCCTATCCTCTCCTTCATCCATTCACAAGTCCAGTCTCTGTGTCTGGGCCTGCAGATATGTTCATCAGTATCATTTTTCTAGCTTCCATATATATATATATATATTCCACTACTTTGCTTAGTAATTGCTTTACTAGTAAAGCTGAACAAGGGGCAAGAGAAGGGACTAAAAATTTCAAGGATTTGTTTTTGCTTCTTTATCCATTTTAACAGAGTTTTGAGAGAAGGAAAAACTAAAGCTATAATTAAGGCTTGGGGATTTTTTTTTTTCCAATTAGCAAAGTTTCTGTGCTCTGTATTAACTTAAAGTGGTTAATTGGAATTCAACTTTAGCTAGCAAAAAAAAAAATGTAGCATTTGCAGTTCGATTAGAAAAAGGAACAGAATTGTTTTAGATAATTATAAAGTATACAAACAATATTTCTCAAAAATCTCAGCCTTACAGGTAACTGTCCCAAGTGATTTTACTAGTTTGTTTTTGGATAACAAGGTAGAGGTCTGTGATTTCGTCTAGAATCTTTCAAAGGTATGTGTTTCCTGCTGTACTCCAGGGCTTGGGGCTTTGTTCATTGGACAGTCTCTGCTGGTGATCAATCTGGCAGTCCATATTTTCTCCTAATATCTTTCTGTACCATGGCACAATTCAATTCCTAATTCAGGTTCAGAATATCTCAGGTACTAGCAAGGTCACTGGATCACTTAACCCATTCTTTTCTGTTTTGAAATAAAAAATTAAAATTTAATGTTCTAATCTTTAAAATGAAATGGTACAATCCAATCTAATATGAGCTTTTTAAAAAAGTCTTAATTTCAAAATAATATTGTTTAAAATGCTGTTTTTTTCCTCCAAGAAAGAAAAATTTTTTGACTTTGCTGCCACCTCATGGCTAAGACAGCAATTAGAAATGATTCTTCAGGGGCTTATAAAATATATACCAGGAAAAAAAAAAAAAAGAAAGATCATGAAGTCATTTGTTGTTGTTGTTGTTGTTATATAGTTGCTCAGTCGTGCCTGACTCTTTGTGACTCCATGGAGTATAGTTTGCCAGGCTCCTTTACCCATGGAATTCTCCAGGCAAGAATCCTGGAGTGGTTTGCCACTTCCTTCTCCAGGGTACCTGCCCTACCCAGGGATGGAACCCGGGTCTTCTGCATTGGCAGGTGGGTTCTTTACCCCTGAGCCACCTGGGAAGCTCCTGAAAAAGTCATAGTAAATATGAACTTTGTCCTGCTCCTATAGTACTTTTTCTCTTTTGTTCTATAATTTAAGTTTGAGCCCCATCTTTGACTTCTAGTTTCACTTCAGTAATAATATATCGTATTTTTGTTGTTGTTGTTGCTTTTCCCACCTTTCTTGGGAGCTTTAGGACTAGATAATTCTGAGAATCACTGTTCTCCTTTAATATGCAATAATATTCCCACCAGCTCTGCTGCTGCCCAGCAGTGGTGAGGCTATAGCAAATTACTTACCTTCTCTATACCATAGTTTCCTCAGATACAACATGGAAATCATAGCAACTACATATTTTATAGGGTTAATGTGATACTTAATTAAGTTGATGATTGGTGAATCAATCAGTTTTATAGATTTATTTTTAAAAGGCAAAAATTTTAGGAAATGGTTCTGTCACGTGAGTGTGTGTTCCTTGGTTCTTTGTCTCGTCACAACAAAGATTTGGAGCGACGGACATTAAAGCCCTCGGTGCGTCACAGCTCTCGGGTCTTGGACAAACAGTGTTATAGCTCTTAGGCAAATCAGTGTTACAGCTCTATTTTATTTAGAAGATAGCAGGAGAATCCATCCTCAAAGCATGAAGGCATGCCAACCCAAACACTCGAAGAGAAGAGAGTGGAGGAGCAGGCGGGGGAGGGAGAGAGAGAGAGAGAGAGGTAGAGAGAGAGAAAGAGCACATGCACACAGGAGAGAAAGAGAGAGAGAAAAGCGCTTTGGCTCCTCCTTCTATATGTTTTTTCCTCCACCTGGGCCTGCCCTGTGCAAGTTGGGCTTAGCCAGGAGTGCTGATTGTTCTACCTGAAGTCTTCACTCTGGTCCTCGGACCTTCCTTTGACCTTCCTTGTCTTTTCAGTTCAGTTCAGTCGCTCAGTCGTGTCCGACTCTTTGCGACCCCATGAATCGCAGCACGCCAGGCCTCCCTGTCCATCACCAACTCCCGGAGTTCAATCAGACTCACGTCCATCGAGTCCGTGATGCCATCCAGCCGTCTCATCCTCTGTCGTCCCCTTCTCCTCCTGCCCACAATCCCTCCCAGCATCAGAGTCTTTTCCAATGAGTCAACTCTTCACATGAGGTGGACAAAGTACTGGAGTTTCAGCTTCAGCATCATTCCTTCCAAAGAAATCCCAGGGCTGATCTCCTTCAGAATGGACTAGTTGGATCTCCTTGCAGTCCAAGGGACTCTCAAGAGTCTTTTCCAACACCACAGTTCAAAAGCATCAATTCTTCGGCGCTCAGCCTTCTTCACAGTCCAACTCTCACATCCATACATGACCACTGGAAAAACCATAGCCTTGACTAGATGGGCCTTAGTCAGCAAAGTAATGTCTCTGCTTTTGAATATGCTATCTAGGTTGGTCATAACTTTTATTCCAAGGAGTAAGCATCTTTTAATTTCATGGCTGCAGTCACCATCTGCAGTGATTTTGGAGCCCCAAAAATAAAGTCTGACACTGTGTCCACTGTTTCCCCATCTAATTCCCATGAAGTGATGAGACCAGATGCCATGATCTTCGTTTTCTGAATGTTGAGATTTAAGCAAACTTTTTCACTCTCCTCTTTCACTTTCATCAAGAGGCTTTTTAGCTCCTCTTCACTTTCTGCCATTTTGAACTCCTTTTCTCTATTCTACCTACCTGACAGTTCTTACTGCTCACTTCTATCCAAACATGAGCCTTAATGAAAAACCTTGGCAACTCAACTACAAGTGATCCTAAGACATTAGTTTTCTGAAAGAACTGTGTCCGCCTTTTTTTCTTAATAGCTCCGTTTGTTTTACTCTCTGGCAGGAATGCAAGTCCCTGCACGGGGAGTATGTTGGACGAGCCTGCGGCCACGAGCACCCCTATGTCCCAGATGTTCTGTTTTGGTCAGTGATCCTCTTCTTTTCCACAGTTACTCTGTCAGCCACACTGAAGCAGTTCAAGACTAGCCGCTATTTTCCAACCAAGGTACTTAGACTACAGGTTTTCTGATCAAAATGTCTACCAGCATAAAGCGTGGTACGGTGATATGTGTATTTTGGGACAAAAGAGAGAGCAATTACTGTCATTAAAGGGGCCACTAAAAGGCTTTTGTGTGACTGAGCTGCCATATTTGGAGCGAGGTGTGGTGAGGTGGGGAAGAGGAAGCATTCTGTGAGACTGGAGCTGGGAGTGCAGATTGCCTCCAGGCTTATCTCCTAACTTCAAACCCAGAGATAAACTCCCACTTTCCGACTTTCATTTTTGGAACTCAAAAGCACACACTGCATTACTGATTGTCACTTTCTTGCCCAGTGAACAGTGGGAACTATTCCAGCCTGACAGACACCTCATAGGAGCCACTGTTACATTTTGTAATTGGGAAAGCCCCTGCAAGACTCATTGGAACACTATCCCCTTTTTCATTTTTAAAGTGTCAGTCCCTCCCCCTAACCCACCACGTTTGCATCTGCATATTTGGAAAAGAAAGTAAACAGAGAAACAGCTTAGTTCAATATTTAACACTGCAAAGTAACACCTATAAGGCCTGACTCAGCCAAAAAAGGACTACGGAAAGAAGGGAGGGAGAGAGAAGAAAAGGAAGAGAAACAAGAAAACAAGCTTTTGAGAGATGAGCTAAAAATTGTGATGAAAATTCTACTCTGGGAAAATGTTTTAAGAACTGTTTGAGAGAAGCTTTTTTTTTTGTTACCTCTTCCTTCCCTAAGTTGGAAGATTCATTTCTTTCCTCCAAAAGCTTAATTTGATTAATATAGAATTGATTTTTTTTATTAAACTCCTGAATTTTGTATGTGTGTGTGTGTGTGACATAAAGGCATCCTAATAAAAGCCAGATCTTACTGAACATTGTTTAAGGATTTTGCTCAAAGAAGACTTTATAAATGAGAAATAGAATAACTTTTAAATTTATTTACTCTGTTGTGCACATTACCTGCTGCTATACTTATATCTCAGATAAACTATTATGATACTTCAATAAAAACAGATTTTATTTTATAGTGTTTGGGGTTTATCATATTCAAATGTTACCTGTGTGAGACAGAGTATTAAAATTTAGCCAAATTCTCTCCATGCAATGTTATTCTGTATTTTGAATATTCACACACTGGAATTCATAATAAATTTAGATTTTTATCATCATCACTGGTGTGCATGTACCATGCATGATTCCCATAATAAACTTAGATTTTAAATAAATACTGAAAACAGCACAATCAGCATTGTAGCTATTCCATAATGCCTCATTTTGAAAAGGTTGAGTGTATATTTATCTTAATGACAGAGGTACATAAATATAAATATGACAGAATTAACAGTAATATTATAGTATGTATACAATGTAATATTATGATATCATGTCATGAAGTGTGATTCTAGATTATATTCCTGAGTATTCCTCACTATTTATAGTTCCTTCAAGTGACAAGTGTTTTAATTATCTTTAGGTTCGATCCATAGTGAGCGACTTTGCTGTCTTTCTTACGATCCTATGTATGGTTTTAATTGACTATGCCATTGGGATCCCGTCTCCAAAACTACAAGTACCAAGTGTTTTCAAGGTGAAGTTATCATAACATTTACTATTTCTCCATCTCTGTAGGTCTAATTTTTATTCAGATGATGGCTATAAACCTACCACTTGGGATTTTCATGAAAATATAAAGAATATTGATTAATATAACAGAAAATAAAATGCCCACAGCCCAACTACAGTTTTGGTCTAATATTAAAAAATAAATAGTAATCACAGAAATAGAGACCTGGAAGCCACTTGAAAAAGTTTCCTGTTAATTCTTCCAGTAGGAAAGTCTATATTCCTAAAAGATAAGGACACATTTTGAAAATAAGGGAAATGCATTTTCTTTTTGCAGAATTGCACAATGGATAGGGATTGGAAAACAAATAAAATTAGGTCTGGAATAGAGTGTGAACCACGTTACAGCTATGACCTTGGGCCAGTTACTTAATCTCTTTGAACCTGTTTTCTTGCCTATCAAACAGAGCTGGGGACTTCCTCAAAGAATTGTCAAAATGAATTCATTTGGGACTCATCTCAGGCACCAGCCATGTTTAGAACCCTTCCCTGAGTGTCTTTTGGCTGTTTTTACTTAGTGGCCTGGATACACATCTAAAATGAGTTATACACAGTTGTCAATGTGATATTTGTAAAAGTGAATGAATTTGCCAATCTAATAGCACATATGATAATGGTAATATGATTTTATTTAATGTTGATTAAGAACACAGATTTTTGAGCCAGCCTATCAGAGTTGAAATATTGTCTTCACCACTCACGAGCTTTGGGACCTTGAGAAATTTATTCTCTATGCCTGTTTCCTTGTCTGTGACTTCTTTAGACTGTTGTGAAGGAAAAAGTGAGTTGAAATATTTAAAACACTTAGAATGGTGCCTGGTACCATGTTTTGTGAATATTGTTATTAAGTATAATTCACTAGGCATATCAGTTTATAATTAGGGCTTTCCTGGTATTATAAGACTTCATTTGATTAGATATTTATTAATCCAGTTAATAACTATGCATTCTTTAATTTTTCACAGCCCACAAGAGATGATCGTGGCTGGTTTGTTACCCCTTTAGGTCCAAATCCATGGTGGACAGTAATAGCTGCTATTATTCCAGCTTTACTTTGTACTATTCTAATTTTTATGGACCAACAGATTACAGCTGTCATTATCAACAGAAAAGAACATAAGCTAAAGGTATATTTTAGCATCTATTTTAATGTAAATCATTATGATTTAACAGATCAATTGATGTTTTTATATTTATTATGCTTTGTATTCTCTATTATACTTCGTATTCTATAGTCATTTGCAGAGTGAAATATTAAAATTTTCAGATTTATAATTTTATTTTCTATATTCACGGTACTTTGTCTTACAATAAGCGTAAACTGATTATTAATTAATTTATTTATGGCACTTGGCTGAGCTCTAAATTCTAAAACCCTACCTCTAGGACTTAAAATTTAAAAATGTTGCCAAAGTTCTAGTGTTCTTTACCATGTTTAACACATTTTAATGAAGTGGTCTATTTTGGTGAAGTGTAGTTTTACCAATTTGTCTTACATCTGAGATTCTTCCATTTCTATATTTAACTCTAAGTATGTCTATTAGATTGCATTTATTTTGGAACAAATTACATCTTCAAATAATTCTCATTTTTCTTTAGTTATTTCTCCATCTATAATGTCTATGACATCAAAACCAAGTTATAAATGTTATAGTTTTTAAGTGACATCTTTGTTTAGTTTTACTGCAGATTTCGGTGATTTTCTTTTACAAAGAGAATAAATATAAATATATTTTATTTATTATATTCTGACCCTGCCATTTTGCAACTGTGACTAAAGTTGTTCATTGGTATGAGATATGTAATGGGAGCACTGTCATTTATAGGAATATATTAAGTTAAATTGAACCAACAAAATCACTGAATGGTTAAAAGTACTCTGAATCAAACCTTATAAAAATTAGAACACTCACAATGTTGTTTTTTCTGGTATCATGGGATAATGGTGAGCTATCATCATATATTCTTTAAATTCTAGGAAAAATTTTGTCAGAGCAACAGAAATTATACTTTATAGAATTTTTAAGTATGTACCTCAGGAAGATTTTAAAAACCTGATTGAACTATTTGATAGGAAGGAGAAGGAAATGGCAATCCACTCCAGTACCATTTCCTGGAAAATCCCATGGACAGAGGAGCTTGGTAGGCTACAGTCCATGGGGTCACAAAGAGTCGGACACAACTGAGCGACTTCACTAGTAATGACTTAGTAAAACTGATGACTTCACAAAAGTTAACAAAGGACTGAATGAACCAGAGAATATTCTTATAACTTTTATGGTTTCTATCTGAAAAATTACAGGTTTGAATCTTGTGTTTTCCGGGAGTAGGGAAAACCTTCCTCTCAAACTAATTATGAAAATAATTCGGTAAAATTATACGTTATAAACAAAACAATTATATTTTCTCTCTTTCTGACTTCTCCAGAAATTTGAAACTCTTAGGTTTCCAGTACGGAGAAGGCAATGGCACCCCACTCCAGTACTCTTGCTTGGAAAATCTCATGGGCTGAGGAGCCTGGTAGGCTGCAGTCCATGGGGTCGCGAAGAGTCGGACACGACTGAGTGACTTCACTTTCGCTTTTCACTTTGATGCATTGGAGAAGGAAATGGCAACCCACTCCAGTGTTCTTGCCTAGAGAGTCCCAGGGACGGGGGAGCCTGATGGGCTGCCCGTCTACAGGGTCGCACAGAGTCGGACACAACTGAAGCGATTTAGCAGCAGCAGTAATGACATAAATATAAGAAACCAGTTATTTGTAATAAATCCTACTGAAAAGGAATTTTGTCTATTATATTGGGGAGAATGTGTATCTGTTTTAAAATAAAGAGCATTTTTTTATTCTATTTTAAGAAAGTAACAAGAGTGCTCAAAACCTTTTTAAAAAAATGAGTTCATATTAACTTCTTGTTTTTGTCAAAGAAAAATTTTAATTATTAAAGATATATTCTACAAAAATATCACAAGAAGTCTTAGGAACTAGACCAATGATGTGCTGGTACATGTTTAACAACCAGTTCTCTGTGTGTAAAAAAAAATACCCTGATTTATAATGTTTGCCGATTTTCATGATGTGAATACTCCCATCATGGCCCATTTCAAGCTACCAAAGTGACATCAATTGGCAGGAAGAAAATTGAAAATTAAACAATTGGCTCTTATAAGTCTATATAGCTGGCTCCAAAATACTGCTGAACTACATTATTCAATATTAGAAACTTTGAATCATTTACAGCTTTCAAAATAAGAAATTCAGATTTCCGAGTTAGTAGTCAACTTATTTAATATCAATCATTCAAAAATATTTGATATTAAAATATCAGCCTTCTGCAAAAGCATATACTGCCACAACCTAATTATTAAAGTTACAGAGGTAAATAATCTATAAAGCTGGTGTTAAGAACTTTATGTTGAACATTTTTAGTCTGCTATTCTTTAAGAAGTAGGAAAACATTTTTCCTAGACACCAGTTTATTTTTTAAAACTGAAAACATCTCCATTTTTCTCATCTCTATTTTTATTGTATACTGAAATATGTATTTTCATACTGCATATGTTGCCTTTTTTTTTTTTTTTTTTGCGTAAGAGCATTATCATGGTAATCTTCCCATGTCAACAGTATAGGCTGCGTTATCCTTTTAAGGGAAGTTTATATATTTCCTTGTATGACACGTGTTTTTAAATGAACTAAAAGACTCTTGTTTTAGAAAGAAAACTATATAATCATTGTTTCCCTTTCAGAAGAAGTTGTTTTTTTGTTTGTTTGGTTTTGCTTTTATAATTAGGCAGAAATATTACTAATTTCCCTGAAAAATTCTCTTTGTATATCTGTGTTCCAAATATTAGTGGAATCATATTAAAACAGAATGGAGCAGGAAGTGAGAATTGCCAAGGGCGATGTTACCTCGTTGGCTGTCCTGCATGCTTGCCGCTTCCAAACCTCTCTACCTTAGAGTCACGTAATGCTTGCTCTTTGCTCTTCCTGAGTCCGTGGTAGGCCCGTGACATTCACAGACTTTCCAAAGCTCCAGATCAATGAATGTGCTATGTTATTCCACCTTTGTACATCATGTAGAATAGCTAAAATATAGTAAAGCATTCTGTAAGTTGTCCTTTCAATCACTTCTTTTCTAGAATTAAATGCTTTTGGCAAATTAAAGCATTTAATATTTTTGTCACTAAAATGAAGTTGAGACTATATTATTAAACTATATTATATTATTAGTACATTACTTTTTATCGTACAAATTGCTATATAGTCGAAAGATGCCTATTTTACCCCTTAATAGCCTGGATTTAATAGACAGAGCAAATCTGGTTTAATCATAAAGCCAGATAAGGCTTTGCTATATTGTCACAAGAAGAAGAGTTGGTCTTTTCTTGGCCACTATGAGTCTGAACACCCTCAATTTCCTTTGGATATGGATATTTTCAAAGTAAGTTCTGTCCAGTGAAGACATATTTTATCTACACTGAATACTTTTTTTTTTTTTTTTTTGCCTCTAACCTGTGTTCTCTAAGCTTCAGTATCATGTGGCGTGCTGCTACTGATTTTCCTGTTAACAGCAAAAAAATCACTTTCTCAGAATGTTCTTTGCTCAGAGTAACGGTCTGTTCCATAACCGCTCTCCCCACCTGTTGCTTCCCTGAAATGTCTGCGCAGTCTCTGGCGTTTACTTGAACCACATTGTCACAAAAAGACACCTGTTTCTTGATTATATCCCCAGACCACAAGTTAACCACATCATCAACTTTTGCTGATTCTCTTTTCTTATTTGGAAACCTGTTTTTGTCTTGATTGGAGCATTCCCTGAGATAGTTAGATGAATGACGATTTCTAGATGCTGTATCAAGCATCTGGTAGAGGTCATGTTATATATTTAAGTCGACATCACATAGCCAAGTCACCTAGAAATTTCATCATTTCATTCTTTATCTCTTCCAAACTTATGTTTTAGATCTTTTCACTTTTTCTTCCCTTCCATTACCAAAACCAGTTGCTGAGGTTTTCTCCCAGAGGAATTTTTTTATTTTAGAGGATTTTTCTCCTACTACTAAATTTTTATTTATTATTATTTTTTTGTCATTTTGTGTTACTACATATGCAATAAGTCTGTGTTGAGCTGAAGAGTCTAGTGCCAACTCACAGGGTAAGTGACTGACTCCTCCCTCAGAATGAAGAATTTCAAGACCCGCAAAACTTTAACTCATGACACCTCATGATCTTTAGGTCACTCAAAAGCATCAGAAGTTGCAAATGTAAAAACTCGAGAATGCAAATTACCATTCATATTATATGTAGATGTAAATCCATACTCTCTCTAGCATTTCTCATTTGTTTGTTTCTACCCTAGAGAAGTAGAATAAACATTGGTTAACTGACTCCCTTTGAAAATCATGAAAATTTTCCACTTTTAAAAGAAATATATTCTCTAAAAGTGGGAAGCTACTGTCTTTCAGAAGAGAAAGTTTCTGTTAGGATATAACTGTGGGCTTTTCTTCATGTTTCTGCAGACAGCTCAGGCTTCTTTTGACATCATTTTTTAATAAACAGCAATACAATCCCAGATCACTGGAGTAAATGAATACATTTGCCACATTCATTTGGCACCACATTCTCTTGATGATCATGGCATTTGATATGTTCTTTTTTGCCCTCTTTGTCAGCCTGGTTC
The DNA here is from genome assembly GCF_001704415.2 of Capra hircus. NCBI lineage: Eukaryota > Metazoa > Chordata > Mammalia > Artiodactyla > Bovidae > Capra > Capra hircus. The sequence goes on from NC_030809.1 coordinate 101,663,383, forward strand.
TTCATGTCAATCTATAGTCTCTTATGTGGTTAACTTGACAGATGCAGGAAATTGCTGCCAAGCTTGGAATGAATTTTTTCAGCAGTGGCATCTGGGCATCAGATGGTCCTCTTGGCTGGCCTCTTGTCTTGCTGCATGTTGGTTTCAGTGGGGTCTGGTGTAGCATCACCTGTTGCTAGCTCCCTTTTCCTCCCATATGTCCATTTCCCGTGTTTCGTGGATGAATGTGAGAATAGAAGCACTGATTCTGTCTTTATTTCAGAAAAAAAATCTACAGAAATATGTTAGAAGGTACAGAGTTCTCTCTCTGACAAAGGGATACTTCCTTTTGGCTGGCATGCCTATCAGCTAATAATTTGGTTGCAGAGACCATGGTTTTGAAGACGTTTTAAATGGAAGGCAAGACGAAGGATGATGATTAATTAGTGGAAGTGCCAGAACTGCTTTATTTCCTTTGACTCACATTAAATTAAGCTGCTCCCATTGTTGTACAACATAATCAGGGGGAAATTGTATTTTTGATTTTATTATCTGCTTGGACTTTACAAAGCTAGCTTTCTAAATTTAAAAAGGAAATTATTCTCTTGGAAAGTGTTATTTTGTCTGCTTACTGCAGTCTAGCATCCCACAGTTTACATTTGTATCATTTTTTTTTTTAACAGCAAGCAAGTGATTTTATTTTTTAAAAACTTATAATTTTGTTCTGGGGTATAGCCAATTAACAATGTTATGATAGTTTCAGGTAAACAACGAAGGGATTCAGCCCTACGTTCTCCTCCAAACTCCCCTCCCATCCAGGCTACCACGTCATATTTTTGAAACACTAAGACAAGAACTATAGGAAATGGTTGTCATGAAGAAGGCCTTCCTCCTATTCTTATGCCATAGGGAGCATATACCGTGGGAAAGACCAGGGTGTCCTGAAAGCATAAGCCTGACTCTCAAGTGCCCATGTCCTCCACCCTCCTCTCCTGTCTCTCTCTCAGCTGCTAGCACCTCTTCCATTCTCTCTGAGCAATACCACAGATTTGCAAAACAGCCTGGGGGCACCATTTACATTGTACTGCCTCAGTGTCAAGGGCTCGAAGATCAGATCCTCTGCTGTCCTATGTTTTTCACACTGCACAGTTCCTAGGACAAGACTTGTCTAACTGCTTAAGACTCTGTCCTTCTTCTTCTTCGGGACTAGAAATCTTTATTTAATTAATTAATTTATTATTTTGGACTGCACTGGGTCTTCGTTGCTATCCAGGCTTTTCTCTCGTTGTGATGAGTCGGGGATACTCTAGTTGCAATGCGCAGGCTGCTCACTGTGGTGGCTTCTCTTGTTGTGGAGCACAGGTTCTAGAGCACGGGGACTCAGTAGTTGCGACTCGCAGGCTCTAGAGAACAGGCTCAATAGTTGTGGCATGTGGGCTTACTTGTCCCTCAGCGTGTGGGATCTTCCTTGACCAGGGATCGAACCCATGTCTCCTGCGTTGGCAGGAGGATTCTTTTCCACTGAGTCATAGGAAGCCCAATGGGACTAAAATTTGAGTTCTATCCTATGCAACTACATCTTCCAAGATGTTCTGCAAAAGGACTAGGGGACCATAGTCTGGCTCTGGTGAAGCTTCTTATACTTTCTTGGTCATGCTGACACAAAGGTGTTTCTCTTCCCACCTTCCAGCTCTCTCCAGAACACCTCTCCAGAGTTATTAGCAGAAATCCTCTCCAGAGTTATTAGTAGAAATCCTCTCCAGATTTATTAGCCGAAAAATTGTCTAGGGTCATATTCACAGGTGAAATTGAGTTTAGGCATTTGGGTGAACCTGGAGCATTACCGCAGCTAAGCTGACCCAAGGGAGAGTGCCACTGAATTGGTGACAGTGCAGGAGGAAAAAAGGTTCTTGTGTGGATATGTCTCATTTTCTTTTCTCTGTCATCTCCTGCACGTTTATGATTTGGCACGGGTAAGCAGAAAGGGAAGGAAGTACAACTGATTTTAAGGGTGTTTTTCTTAATAAAACAATGAAATAAAATAGCAGAAAGAAAACACTACCATCACAAATACACATCAAGTACTCAGAATGTTTTACCTTCAAGGCTACATTGGCTTTCAGATAAACTAGAAACTGCTTGCAGCTTGGTAAAACTGCCTGTAAAAATAGTCAAAATTACTCCTCTAGAATAATTAGTAATTTCTGCTCACATTCATAATAATAAATTTAAGTTATATTTATTTTTAAATTACACCTAAATTTGATTTTTTAAATGTTTCAGTTATGCATATTTCCTTTTAAAATTGTCAGTCTGTGACTTTTTGATTGCTTATTGTATGTTAATGATTGCACTAAAAATTGGGATATACTGAGAAATTATGTGATAAGTTTACCTGCCCTTAAGAAACATATACATATTTTTATTAAGGAGCCTTGAAACAAGTAAGCACAAAAGAAGAAAGTTTTTGTTCAACTGTGAAAACATGATAGTCCCTAACATTTACTTGGTGCTTACTAATATATCAGACATCGTTTTAAATGATGTGAAAATCATTTGTAAATTATTTAATTATCAGAACAACTCAGCACTATGTCTCTTGTCATCATCATCACCATTTTCAGATAGGGAAACAGAGGCACCAAAGTTTAGATGATTCGTCCAAGATCATTGCTTAAGCCAGCATTTGATTCCTGGCTGGATCATGGAAAGAGCAAAAGAGTTCCAGAAAAACATCTATTTCTGCTTTATTGACTATGCCAAAGCCTTTGACTATGTAGATCACAATCAACTGTGGAAAATTCTGAAAGAGATGGGAATACCAGACCACCTGACCTGCCTCTTGAGAAACCTATATGCAGGTCAGGAAGCAACAGTTAAAACTGGACATGGAACAACAGACTGGTTCCAAATAGGAAAAGGAGTACATCAAGGCTGTATATTGCCACCCTGCTTATTTAACTTCTATGCAGAGTACATCATAAGAAACACTGGGCTGGAAGAAGCATGAGCTGGAATCAAGATTGCTGGGAGAAAAAAAAAAAAAGATTGCTGGGAGAAATATCAATAACCTCAGATATGCAGATGACACCACCCTTATGGCAGAAAGTGAAGAGGAACTAAAAAGCCTCTTGATGAAAGTAAAAGAGAAGAGTGAAAAGGTTGGCTTAAAGCTCAACATTCAGAAAACAAAGATCATGGCATCTGGTCCCATCACTTCATGGGAAATAGATGGGGAAACAGTGGAAACAGTGTCAGACTTTATTTTTTAGGGTTCCAATATCACTGCAGATGGTGACTGCAGCCATGCAATTAAAAGATGCTTACTCCTTAGAAGGAAAGTTATGACCAACCTAGATAGGATATTCAAAAGCAGAGACATTACTTTGCCAAAAAAGGTCTGTCTCAGTTCAATTCAGTTCAGTCGCTCAGTCACATCTGACTCTTTGTGACCCCATGAACTGCAGCATGTCAGGCCTCCCTGTTCATCACCAACTCCCAGAGTTCACTCAAACTCACATCCATCAAGTTAGTAATGCCATCCAGCCATCTCATCTTCTGTCGTCCCCTTTTCCTCCTTCCCCCAATCCCTCCCTGCATCAGAGTCTTTTCCAATGAGTCAACTCTTCGCATGAGATGGCCAAAGTACTGGAGTTTCAGCTTCAACATCAATCCTTCCAAAGAACACCCAGGACTGATCTCCTTTAGAATGGACTTGTTGGATCTCCTTGCAGAGAAGACTCTCAAGAGTTCAAAAGCATCAGTTCTTTGGCACTCAGCTTTCTTCACAGTCCAACTCTCACATCCATACATGACCACTGGAAAAACCATAGCCTTGACTAGCTGGACCTTTGTTGGCAAAGTAATGTCTCTGCTTTTGAATATCCTATCTAGGTTGTTCATAACTTTCCTTCCAAGGAGTAAGCGTCTTCTAATTTCATGGCTGCAGTCACCATCTGCACTGATTTTGGAGCCCCCAAAAATAAAGTCTGACACTGTTTCCACTGTTTCCCCATCTATTTCCCATGAAGTGATGGGACCAGATGCCATGATCTTTGTTTTCTGAATGTTGAGCTTTAAGCCAACCTTTTCACTCTTCTCTTTCACTTTCATCAAGAGGCTTTTTAGTTCCTCTTCACTTTCTGCCATAAGGGTGGTGTCATCTGCATATCTGAGGTTATTGATATTTCTCCCGGCAGTCTTGATTCCAGCTTGTGCTTCTTCCAGCCTGTCTAGTCAATGGTTTTTCCTGTGGTCATGTATGGATGTGAGAGTTGGACTGTGAAGAAAGCTGAGCACCAAAGAATTGATGCTTTTAAACTGTGGTGTTGGAGAAGACTCTTGAGAGCCCCTTGGACTTCAAGGAGATCCAACCAGTCTATTCTAAAGGAGATCAGTCCTGGGTGTTCTCTGGAAGGACCGATGCTAAAGCTGAAACTCCAATACTTTGGTCACGTCACACGAAGAGTTGACTCATTGGACAAGACTCTGATGCTGGGAGGGATTGGGGGAAGGAGGAAAAGGGGACAGCAGAGGTTGAGATGGCTGGATGGCATCACCGACTCGATGGGCCTGAGTTTGGGTGACCTCTGGGAGTTGGTGATGGACAGGGAGGCCTGGCATGCTGCAATTCATAGAGTCGCAAAGAGTCAGACACGACTGAGTGACTGAACTGAACTGAACTGAACCTGTCTCCAGAACTTAGACTCTTAACCATCTTATTATATTGCTCTCATGAAGTAGTCATTAAAAGTTGGAATAGAAAACTAGCATTTGTTAACTCTTAGGCTTTACACTGTCAATTTCCTATGGGTGATGGTGACAGCACTGTTCCCCATCTTGTTTGTGTCCTCTAAGGACTCTTAGCCAATCAGTTTCCTCAAGGGAAGAGTCTTCAGTTCTCCACACCTCCGCATGTCCCATGCATCCATTTTTCCTTATTTACATTTCCTGTGTCATTCAAGAGAGCACTCAAGTTTGCAGCATCTGGAAGTCAGTGATGGAGTAGAATCATATAGGGGATAGAAAGCACAAAACTATCATTTAAAGGAGAGGCCAAATTTTTCTAGTGCTGCAAGAGATGAGAACAAGATAGTTCTATGCTAGGATAAAAATGAGTATGTAAAAGGAAGTTTAGCTTCTATGATATTATTTTTCACAATAAAAGTCAACCATTGAGACAAAAAAGGGTAAATGGAAAGGACTTAACAAGAGTTTATCCTTTCAGAGTTCTTAGCAAGAGGGCTTCCTGGATATTGTCAGGAAGTGGTGTCTAGTCACAACCAGGCCATTCTTAGCTCTACTGGGGACACAGTTGTTACTTTGTTTTCTCAGCCTAATGCCTGATATATAATTGATGCTCAATAATTTTTTGTATAAATTAATGATGAAAGACATGAATTACAAATTAACCTGCCCATTTAAGGAACCAAAGTAAAGGGACTGTATTTGATCATGACTTTACCTATTCAGTAAAAATAGAATGGAAACTAGTGTACTAGTAAGCCAGGATTATATCTATTAAAATATGTAGAAGTCACTATAATCATAATTGCAGTAGGAACATCTGTAGCTTTTCTTTAAGTGGATTGTATATTTTGAGACTATTCTCTTTTTATCTTTAATTTATTTTGCATTTCAGAATCAGTTATGTAAGATTCAAAATAGTACCTCTTTTCTCTTCTTTACTGTTCTGTGGTGGTGGTGTCATTGGTATTTATGCCAAATTCAGGTAGAATGAGAATCCTGTTTTCTTTCTCTTAACAGAAAGGTTGTGGGTACCATCTGGATCTGTTAATGGTGGCTGTCATGCTGGGTGTGTGCTCCATCATGGGCCTGCCGTGGTTTGTGGCTGCCACTGTCCTTTCTATCACTCATGTCAACAGCCTGAAACTGGAATCTGAATGTTCAGCTCCAGGAGAACAACCCAAATTTCTTGGCATTCGGGAGCAAAGAGTTACGGGGCTTATGATTTTCATTCTCATGGGCTCATCAGTCTTTATGACTAGTATTCTAAAGGTAATGAAATCTCCCTTTGTGAATTTGAGAGAAGGTAGAATATATATATTATTGTTTAAGAAATTTCATTTGAGTCTAAGCCATCAATTTGTAAATATTGTATGGCATGTGATGAAAGTGATGAATTTTTTTTTTACCATGTTTATATAGCTTCTTACCAAGGGAAATTATGTGCTATATTTTAGAATCCTGAAGTATGTAGAAAATTTAATCTGGCAAAGTAGATTTGATGTATAAATTATTATTGTAATTTCGAAATGGTAATCAAGTTCTGGGAAATAGTCACTCATCTCTGACTAACTTGTGACCTGAGTTTACTGTATGCCTACACAAAAGAAAGCTTCTAATTTCTTGCCAGTGGACAGATATGTTTGAGATTAATATTACTTCATAAAGGGAGAGACATAGAGATGAGCAGCGCCATGATCATGGCCACGTGTACAGTTTCGTATTTTAAATGTTCCATAAAATTACTACATGAACATCGTTATTGGATATACTTTTTTTTATGTTTAAAATAATTGAATTCATTTTAAAGATTTTAATTCATTTTAAATAATTGAATTCATTTAAATTTCCCTAATGTAGCATAATAATGTACTTGATATTTATTGTTTATTACATCATGTGATTTTATTGATTTTGACCTATTAAATATGTCTAATAGACTTATTATTATCCCTTTTTAGATATTGGGAAACTAAGGCACAGAAAGCTTAGGTAACTTACCTGAGGCTATGCAGCTAAAAAGTGCTAGAGCTGGGATTTGAACCTGTCTTCTGACTCTGCCCCATACTTCTAAAATATTTACCTTTCTGTGTTTTTCTTTGGAAGTACAAAAATGTCTCAACCACATTATATTTGAAAATAACCTCTGCCTTTTTTCTAATTGTTCTTTTACAGTTCATTCCTATGCCAGTGCTATATGGAGTGTTTCTTTATATGGGTGCTTCATCACTTAAAGGAATTCAGGTAAATTACTTTATAATAATATAGTAAGTAAAGTATATACAGTAAAGCTGTGATGACATATCTTACGGTCTGTTGATGCAAAGTCACTTGAGAGCTAAGAAAATGTTGTTATCTGAGGAGTAGCTTTCAGTCTACCGTTAAATTTCTTAAAAATTTCTTAAAAATGGTTCATAATCTGAGGGTAATTCTGTTTACTATGAGTATATTGAAACTGTGGGGCTTCCCTGGTGGCTCACACAGTACAGAATCTGCCTGCAGTGTGGGAGACCCAGGTTCAATCCCTGGGTTGGGAAGATCCCCTGGAGACAGGAATGGCTACCCACTCCAGTATTCTGGCCTGGAGAATCCCATGGACAGAGGAGCCTGGCAGGCTACAGTCTATGGGGTTGCAAACAACTGGACATCTGAGTGACTAACACACATACATGTTAAAACTGTAAAAAGTTTATAATCCTTTTAGAAAAGGATATCAGTATATTTAAAACTATATAAAATATTAAAATGTTTTTAATCTTTGATACTGTAATGATGTATGTGGATCAATGACAATAGTAAAAAAAATATATATATACACAAAGATGTTCCTTGTAACACATATTATCAAAATATTGGAAACAATACAATTACTCAACAACAGTAAAATTAAGCAATCTATGGCTAATATAAATTTGATAAATTAATTTGAAATTTATAAATACGATGACCATAAAAATAACACAGTAAAAGTGCTTATGACAAAGTGAAATGTGAGGTGAAAAAGTGGGAAAACAAGTTGTAACTACCACAGGTTTAAGAAACTGTGAGTGTGGGTAGATTAAAAAGGAAGGTGGAGAAAGAAAAAATAGTTGTTAAGGTAATAAGATTCTGGGTGATTTTTGCCTTTTATGTTTGCTTTTCTGTTATTATTGCAATTGTCTTTTTAGAATTATTTTTATAAATTAATAAGGAAAACCTTATAGATTGTTTAATTATTGGTTAAATAGATATAGTTTTCACATTAATTTCCCATTGTTACCTAAAAATTTCTATAAAACTTATTGGCTTAAAACAGTAAACATTTATTATCTCACAGTTTCCGTGGGTCATAAACTTAGAAATATAATAGCTGGGTGATTTTAGCTCAAGATGCCTTATGTGGCTGCTAGCAAGATGTGGACAAGAACTGCAGTCATCTGAAGGCTTGGATAGGACTAGAAGGTGTTTATCCAAGATGGCTTATCCCAACACTGTGGGCAAGAGATGGTAGTGCCTCTCTGCCTATTGATAAGTGGCCTCTCCATCAGACACTTAAGTGTCATCACAACAGAGTGTCATCACACATCACACCCAACGTCCATCCGAATGAGAAATATGAGGCAGAGTGAGGCTGAAGTCACTGTGCCTACTGACAGTCTACAAGGTCGCACATGGTCACTTCCACTTTTCTTATATTTGTTAGAAGCCAGTCATCATGGCCAGTTTGCACACACGAGGAGGGAAATTTAGACTCCATCGCTTGAAGAGAATAATATCAAAGAATTTGTGGACACATTTAAAAAATCCCGCAAGAGGAACTTCCCTAGTGGTACAGTGGATGAGAATCCGCCCGCCAGTGCAGGGGACACTGGTTTGACCCCTGGTTCGGGAAGATTTGACATACCATGGAGCCACTAAGCCCGTGCGCCACAGCTATTGAGCAGCACTCTAGGGCCCCAGGTCACAATTACTGAGCCCGTGTGCCCTAGAGCCCGTGCTCTGCGACGAAGGGTAGCCCCAACTTGCAGCTGGAGGAAACCCGCGTGCAGCAGTGAAGACTCAGAGCAGCCCCAAAATTAAATGAATAAAATTTTAAAACATTTTTTTAAGTGCCACAAGATTATTTTAATTTTTTACTGAGGCTGTTGGCAAATTATTCCTGCTTATGTTATTATAGTGGGTTGAATAGTACCCCTTCCCCGCACATCCACCTGGAATCTCAGAATGTGACCTTATTTGGAAATAAAGTCTTTGCAATAAAATCAGTTATGGATTTCAAGAGGAGCTCACCCTGAATTTAGGATGAACCCTAAATCCAATGACTGGAGTCCTGATAAGAAGATGAGAGGGCACAGAGAGACACAGGGAAGAAAGCCACATAAAGGTCGAGGCAGAGATTGGAATTTTGTCACCACAAGTCAAGGCATATCAGGAACCAACAGAAGCTGGAAGAGGCAAGAAAATTTTCTTCCCTTCAGCCTTCAGACAGAACAAGGCCACACCAAAACCTCGAGTTTGAAATTCTGACCTCTACACCTATGAGAAAATAAATTTCTATTGTTTAAGCCACCAAGTTGTAATCTGTTACAGCAGCACTAGGAAACTAACACAGATTTCTATTTAAAATTTCCTTTGAATAATCTTGTTTTATGACAAGACTGTTGTCATAAATTTTCTTGAAAAAGAGACTAGTTTGAGGATTATTTATTGTATAATTTATTTTTGTTGGCTAAAAGAAAATATAAATTGCCACTTTTTCTTTGACAAGATAGACTCATTACTGTTCAGTGACCTATAAAGGAACAGTCATCTGACTAAATGTTATTAATTTGTCAAATTAACACTTTTTAAGTGGAGCACAGGGTGTTAGATGGTAAACTGGCGCTTTAACAACAGACCACAAGAGAAACAGAAATAGAAGAGTTTATCACTCATAGGTCTTCACAGGAAGGACCTGGCCTTGAGGGGCCACGCGGGGAGGCCAAGACGAAATGGAGAGAGAGAGACAGGACCTAGGGCAGATGCCTTTATTAGGGTCAGTGGGTGGAGCACTCTGGGGTTGCTTGGCTAGGCTGAAACTGGGCTCTTCAGATCGGAAGAGCAGGGTTTGGTGAGCTTTACAGAGGTCTTCTCTAAGCGGTGCATAAGGAGGAGAAGGCAGGGGAGGTTGTTGATCACAAGGCCCATTGGGGAAATTATACTAGGAACTTGTATTTACTTGTGACTCTGCAGGTAGCTATCTAAGGTATGCACTTGCATGAGGGGCTAGGGTAATTTAAGGTCACCGCAGCCTGCTTGATCGGACAAAATGGGTGATGAGGCAGCAGGACCATGGAAGATCTTGTCTAAACTCTCAATGCTGAGGGACAGGCAGTACAGGAACTCTTTCCCTGAGAAAATAATAAATCAGCTTCTGAATGTTTCACTGTTATAACACTTGAGAAGTGTTATGCATTTAATTTTACTCTAACTACATTTAATTTGTTCATTTATAACTTTATATATGAAAAGTATATTTTAAAAGAATTTGTCTGGTAAGACAGATAGGGAAGAGTGCTGAAGAGGTTTTGTTTGTTTGTTTTGCTGGGGGTTTTTTTGCCTTTGGCAAAAGTTCTATGAGTACTAATTTCATCTGTAAGTGAAAAGTATTATTATTAGGCCTCAGGCTCACATAAATACAGCAGCATAATTTTAAGAAATAAAGTAAAATCATTTTGATAGCTTCAACAGATTTTCCCCCCTGATTCCACTCACATGATTTTATTATACCCATGAACTTTGGAACTAAACAAGAATGTCAAATTTTGGAATTATTTGGGGCTGTGAATCTTTCAGATGAAAGTTGAGGAAAATATTATCAAAGACCCAGGAGAAAAGTATAATGAGTTCTAAATAGCACAAATGAAACATCAAATAGGGTCTCACACTAAGAAACAGACTTAGTGAAAATTTTAGTGAGCCCTGAACTCAGGGAGCTGAAATTCCTATTTGGAATATTGTGGCTACCTGGATGGAGAAATGGGATGCTGATATTAGGATAAGATCAAAGGTACATGCAAAACTCAGAATACATTTATCATGACTATCATTAGGTACTTGAGTAGTAATAATTAAAAATGTGCAGAATATCAGCAGTTCAAGAAACATGTTAATTCGTTACCCCGTTTGTTCGAAGAATCTTGTATATTACCTGTTTGGCAATATTAAGAAATTTATCTAGGTTTCTTATTGTGCAACATGACAGGAAAAACAGAACATAGTGTTCTTATGAACGCTGTTTCTGTACTCAGATATATAACTACATTTATATTCATTCCAGCACTTTAAGGATCCAAAGTAAAGCAAATGTGCCATTTAAGCAATAACAATGGAATCACCCACACACTGAAGTACAGTTATGCAATAACATAACTTCACACATGGAGAAATGGTAGCTGGGGAAAAAATTAGTTCTATAGAAATTGAAACATTCATTTATAGCCCTGAGGATTTAACTTTATTTTTTTCCCTATTCCTGTCTCCATCATGCACTGAGTTTTATTTATTTAATGACGTGTAATTTTAAGAGATATTTAGGAGTTAGAGATAAAAAGACCCAGTGAAATATTTATGGACAATATAGAGAAGAACAGACCAGGAACTAATTCAGCACTTAGTACTCTGCATAGGTTTTCAACAAATTTTTTGGAAGGTATAAATGAATATAACTAAATAAATGGACACTGGATGGACTCAACTATGTGTGATTCTGGTTTAGATGCCCCAGGGAAGGTCATGCTGTGCCATGAGACAGGTAAAAACAGAAGGAAAGTGTTGAACTGGGGATATGAGAAGGTGTCATCATGTAAAACATGATGTATGACACTACACTGACACTTATTTGACTCTATGGGCATTTTTGTTCCTTGGTGTATTCGAGTAATTTTGGAAAATTTGATGAAGATTGCTTACAATATTCTCATATAAATTAGCTAAGGACTAAATCTAATGTTACTCTTGAAACACATAGGAGATATTCCATGGTATGAAATAGAACTGACAGTGATTGAAACTGTCATATTCTAAATCATCACTTCTTGTTGGAAACCTTGAAAACTGTAAAATTTGGCCTGAGAAAAATTAAACAAAATGATCTGCATAAAACAAAGCTAACATGCAGTACATTTTGTTAAGTAAAATATGATTGAAGATTTCAGATTCTTGTGGACATTTAATCTATAAAATTTGAATTGAGAAAATTAACTTTGATGGATAAAAATGTCAAAGCTATTAAAATAATATCTAGTCCAAAAATAAAGTACTGTCTTTATGATAAAGTTTAAACAGAAATAACCTTGATCCAGATGAAAATAATGTTAATAAGATACAATTGAAAATATATATAAATGATTTGACAGTGTAGTAGAGGAAACTGATCAATAAATTAAACTGTTAAAATGTGCTCTTTATTAATTATTAATACTTTATTAATAATAATTCATCTAGGTTAAAACTTTATGGCCAAGGTATTTGTATTTTTAGAAACAGCACCAAAACCTTTTATGGGGATGAAAGTGACAAGGTCAAAAAAGCAGAGTCAAAATAAGGAGGTACATGCTAAACAGCAGCTGCATGTGAGGTTAGAGCTCAAGACAGAAAGAGCTGCAGTAGAGACTGAGGGCTGAGAATCTAGCAAGTATGTGAACGTTGAAACAGTGGGTATGGATGAAATATTCAGTAAAGAAGGGTGTAGGGAACCCCAGTACTTAAAGGACAAATAAAGGAAGAAATTGACATGTGATGATGAAGACGAGGGTGCTGATTCTGTTTTGTCTCAAGGCTATACTCTCTGAGGGAGCAATGTTTAGCATTGGCATCAGTGTTATTAAACTCTTCTAAATTATAACCTGTATCCACATTTGAGAAAATATGGGACATTATAAAACTGAAGTTGTGGTATTTCAGAAAGCACACTTAACAATCCCATAGTCCTGATGCCCCAATGTCAATGTAAGTGTGATCTAGATGTACCATATATTGGACTATATTATACATTTACTTGTCCTACTTTTATTGTTGTCTGTAGAAAGCAATTTAGTCTGTTTATCTTTTAGTTCTTTGATAGAATAAAGCTCTTCTGGATGCCTGCAAAACATCAACCAGATTTTATATATCTAAGGCATGTGCCACTTCGAAAAGTCCATCTCTTCACAGTTATTCAGATGAGTTGCCTCGGCCTTTTGTGGATAATAAAAGTTTCACGAGCTGCTATTGTCTTTCCCATGATGGTATGACACTTCTAAGTCAGCTCTTTTTCTCCCTCTGATTTTCTGCTCTCACTAAAAATCCATGAACAAATTGGAACAATAGAATAATTTTGAACAGTTATTGGAAACCTTGGTATAAACTTTAGCCACTAAAACTAGTAATTAAAATTGGGTTTTAGATTATATATGAATTTCAGTGATTCATACTAGTTTTATCTCTATCATTCTGAACATTAGTTTCAATTAATTAAAGTTGGGTGGAAAATGTAAAGTTTCACAATTTAACTTTAAAGATATACTAGCAAATCTGAAAAGTTAAGGAAACTTTAAAAATTAAATTTTATTAAATATTTTAGATGAGTTTCAAATATTTCAAAGCTAAAGTATTAGAATTTGAATGACTGAATGATTAAAATATTATCAGCATAGTTATTAAAGGTTTAATATTCTTAAAGTGTTTTTAAGGAAACGGTCAAAAATATAGTTTTTTCATTGCTTCTTTAAATGCCTCCTATAATGGGTAAAATCATAGCCATTATTCTGGAGATGTGGTAAGAAAAGAAATTGAAGGAAGCAAAAGTTAGATAATATCTATTATATACACATATATCAAAATTTCACTTTAATATCAGACCTAATTGTAGTTGACTTGTTTCTACCAAAAAACAAAACAAATCTTAATCTCCCATTTATATTTTTTCCTTGTTTTAAAATCTTTTATTATTTCCTTCAGGTGTTAGCTCTGGTATTTGTAAGAAAATTGATGGACTTTTTGTTTACCAAACGGGAACTCAGCTGGTTGGATGATTTAATGCCTGAGAGTAAGAAAAAGAAACTAGAAGATGCTGAAAAAGAAGTAAGTCAGAGCAAAATCAATATCTTATAAAGAAAAAGCAACACGTGCACAGTAACAGCTCTGCAAAATAAATTATTGTGTTTGTCTTTAGTGATTACTAAGAAGCACAGGTGGACTACTATGAAAGATGAGTGTATCAAATCATAAAGCTGAAACTTGAACAGAGAGAGCACGTACCTTATATGAGCAAACTCTAGTGAAATATGCAAATACTTTGTACTTCATTATCCTTTGAATTATAAGGTTTATTTTTCTGATTTCTCCCCTTAGGATGGCAGAAACTTGCTGATCCTTAACTGTTTCCAAATTGTGATCAAACAGTGATTGCTTTTTGGTTGAATATGTGAGAAGAAAAAAAAGAGACATTATTACTGTTGATATTTTCCTAGGGAACGAAGTTTTAATCAAAAGATTGTAATTCTAGTTAAAGATAAAATTAGTTATTCTTGAAATATATGGAAATGTTTAATAGGAAAGCATGTTGCTCTGATTTGCTTTCATCACTTCGTGGCCTTTTGGTTAGATCAAGTGTGATTTTCTTTCAAAGTGCTTTCAGTTCAGTTCAATCACTCAGTTGTGTCTGACTCTTTGCAACCCCATGAACCGCAGCACTCCAGGCCTCCCTGTCCATCACCAACTCCCGGAGTTCACCCAAACTCATATCCATTGAATCAGTGATGCCATCCAACCATCTCATCCTCTGTCATCGCCTTCTCCTCCTGCCCTCAACCTTTCAAAGTGCTTAGGACTGAGTAAATATTGTTTGAGAAACTTTGGGGATTTTATTACTTTCACAAACTACTGATTTATCCTATTGTGTTTTACATGTTAAAACAATTTGTTTTAAGTTTTATGACATTTAAAATTCATGTATAAATCTGGATCTATTTTGAAGGCTAGTAGTCATAATATTTTTAAAGTATTGCAAAGAGTATAAATGAAAAATAAATGACCAGTGTATCATTTAGCAGAATGACTGAGTCCATAAGTTATAAATCAGAAGAACAAAATTTCTGTGTAACTGGAAATGAATTTGAAAGAAAATACTTAGTGAGACTTGTGCATTATTCCCTCCATTTTTTCTTCTACAAAGCGTTCAGTAAATGTATTTAGTTTCCTCTCTGTGGTATATTTTCTCAAGCCATGGGCATATTCCTCTTTCTTCTGGGGAGTTTGTTTGCAAACATTTCAATGGTCTTAGGTTTTACTTAACCATTAGATGAGTCCAGATTAGGCCATGAAGTCTAATGGGATTTCTGCTCAGATGTTTCTACAAACATCTCTACATAATATGTGACTGTCTGGCATTTCTTCACGTTTCCATGGTGAAAAGATTGTCCTATATGTTGTAGAAGGCATACTTTGAATTATACTTCTGGCCATACTAAGGGAATGGCAAATCACTCCAGTATTCTTGCCTCAAGAACCTCATGAACTGTATGAAAATTAATACTGATATAATGTTGAAAATGTCAATATAAAGTTATCAAGCTTCTTTATTTTTCTAGGGTTGATATACTCATATTTAAGTATGAGAAATGTTTTTTTAAATAGTGCTTTAACTGTTTTTCTGTTTTTTCTAAGCTTTAACTACTTTTCTAAGTTTATACTCTCATTTAAGTGTGAGAGATATTTTAATAGTGCTTTAACTAGGATATTTGGATAATCTGTATATGATTTTAGGGCTTTATTAAAGGTTTGCAGTCCTCCTCAGGTACTATTCAAGAAAAATGCAACAGAATTTGGTATAAAATAAATGTAAATAAAGTGAACATGAGTATAGAAATATTAAAGGCTTAAACTATTCATATTTGACATAATTAAAATTTATTTTGGTTGAAAATAATTTCTAAGAAGTTTCAAATTCTAAGGAAGACAACTTTGAATACAAAACTCATTGACCACAAGGTTTTCCTTAGATTCCCTGATAATGAGAATGTTAAGTATTCTGATGCAGTAACTTGTAAATGTAATTTTGCCTTATTTTCCTGTTTTGATTTCCTGTCAAATGTCTTTACTATTTCTGTAGGAATCAGCTAGCAACAGCCCTAGGCATACAATCATATCTTCTACAGCATTCATGTTATGCCATATCCATACCATGGAGTATTCTTGCCCTTCTACTTTGTAAAAAGAAAAATACCATGTATATATCATTGTTATCATCTTTCAGTCACTAAGCCGTGTCCTACTCTTTGCAGCCCCATGAACTGCAGCATTCCAGGCTCCTCTGTTCTCCACTATCTCCTGAAGTTTGCTTAGATTTGTGTTCATCAAGTTGATGATGCTATCTAACCATCTCATTCTCTGCCACCCCATTCTCCTTTTGTCTTCAGTACTTGCCAGCATTAGACTCTTTTCCAGTGAGCTGGCTCTTCGCATCAGATGACCAAAATATTGGAGTTTCAGCTTCAGCATCAGTCCCTCCAATGAATATTCAGGGTTGATTTCCTTTAGGATTGACTGGCTTGATCCATATGAATAGTATATGCAATATATTATGCTTAATATTTCTTCCCTTTTTTCATTCAAAGAAAGTTTCATATTCTTCCTTTATATGTCTGTGAAATAGGAGAAAGCAAATTTGACAGTAATCATAAATGTATTAGAATATGCTATTTCCATTGCTGAGAACCATTCACATAGCTGCATATGTATGGTACTCATATGTATGTGTGCCATATGTCCATTTTGGAATTTAGTAACTTCAGATAGGCAGAGAAGCTATGGAATGAGCTTCTAATCTTTTTACATTATAGACTCATTATATACCAATGGTTATTGACTGTTTTATGATGTAGATAAAGAATTTAGAAGTAATATTACTAAATCTTCTAAGTATTTTCTAAAAGGATTCAAAAAGAGGTAAAGGATTTATTGAGGAAAAGTTACAGCTGTATCCTTCAGTTCAGAGTATGAGAAAAACTAAAGGAAAATGCCTTACAATACATCAGGTAGGTTTACAGACCTTTAAATTCTCCATTAGATTAATACGATATACTTTAATGTGATCCTCAGTACTTATAAAGAAACAAGTAAACCAATAATACAGTCATGAAATAATCCATAGTAGGACATTAAAATATAGTTCTGACCAGTGCAACAAAAGATAATTCTACATTTGACAACTGGAGAAAGAAAGTATAATTTAAAGATATTAACTTTCTAAGCTGGAATTAGTATTAAAAGAATATGATCAGTATAGAGAGTAGGAAGATTTAAGAAAGATTATACTGAAACTCAGAGAGGGCAATGGCAACGCACTCCAGTACTCTTGCCTGGAAAATCCCATGGACTGAGGAGCCTGGTGGGCTGCAGTCCATGGGGTCGCTGGGAGTTGGGCACGGCTGAGTGACTTCACTTTCACTTTTCACTTTCATGCATTGGAGAAGGAAATGGCAACCCACCCCAGTGTTCTTGCCTGGAGAATCCCAGGGACAGCAGAGCCTGGTGGGCTGCCATCTATGGGATCGCACAGAGTTGGACACGACTGAAGCGACTTAGCAGCAGCAGCTTACTGAAACTAAAATTCTGGTTGATTTTCTACTTGGTAACCCAGATTTCGATATTTCATTTGCTTGAGGCTTATGGACTCCACTGAAGAGTATGATCTTACTGTAGCATCTTATACCAAGGCCCAGTCTTCCAGGAAAAGACTGGAGAAGACATTTACATGAATGTGGTAAATGAACAAGTTCTACCCAAAATGTTGCGTTTCTGCAATTACTTAGATTAATTGAGTAACTCTGATTGTGATCCGGAAAGATGGTAAAGAGCAGAAATGTCTCAGTTCACTGAGATTTGAATTTTAAGTAGACTCACCTCTTGTCCTTTTGATGATAGTTACAAGCTTGTACTTTTATCTTTCGGGGCTTTACTATCAGTAGCCCACTTCTGGTCTTATGGCATTGAGAAAACATTAGTTTGACCTTAAAATTCAATAATGAGTTAAGCAGAATAAATAGCTACACAGGCCAGTCCAAGGTCGCAGAGCTTCTGTTCCAAATTTTCATGTACTTCATGCATATGCATATGCATATGGTTCAGTTTTTAGAAAGAAAGGATTATAATCAGGATAGAAATGAATATTGGAACCCTGACATTTTGCACATTGCTCTGTGTAAAGGGAAGACTGCAGAATCAAATTCTGGATGTCCAAATGTGCTCAGAGTACCAACACACTTTACTTCCTACTTCAGTATTCTCTAGGACATTGTACACATTTGACAAAAGGGCTGCTGATAAAGCAGAAAGCCCCCCAGAATGTTTGCTCCTTGGTGAGGGAGGAGGAGGAGGTTAATGTTAGATAAATCCTAGAAATTCAGCTCTGCTCAGTGATCATGATATTGACATCTCTTGGTTTGTGGGAGGTTCACTCCAACATATAGGCTATGGTGAAGAAAAGGAGGGGTGCAAGTGGGACTTACGATCTGTCTGAAACAGGCTCGTGAGCAAGGCCAAGATTATACATATTAGAGAGCATATCTTATGCTAAGAAAGATCAGCATCAGTTGTGGATTTAGGAAGCATGGCCTAATTATTGTACAGGCAAATCTTACTTCTAGTTGAATCTCAGAGCAAGGCAAGCATATTATTCTTCCTCAAGCAGTGGTTTTCAAAGTGTGGTCCTAGGATCTCTGTGGTATCAGCCAACACCTGTCAACTTGTCATAAATCTGAATTCTTGGACCCTACTCCAGAGCTACTGAATCAAAACTCTGGATATGGGCCCAGAAATCTGTGTTAACAAGACCTCCAGGTGATTCTCATGAGTTCTGAAATTTGAGGTATGACCTTTCCTAAACCCCCAAGCTCTGTATCACCAGAATATAGTCCTCTAAATCCAGAGTTACTCTGTCAGAATTTTTTAATTTTATAATAATTTTGATAAGTCAATTAAAGAAACTGAATCAAATATGCTGATGAAAAACGTATGTTGCATCCATCTGTTTATATGAATTCTATATGGACTACTCCTCCCCCCACCCATTTTTTTCTTTTCAGTTTTCATCGTTCAAGTGAGTAGTTGTATGTATTGGCTCTTCTGCATATTGGAAGTCTTAAGGAATATCTCTTATAATATTTTATGGTTTACAAATAATTATAGGGGTGTGCATGTATGTTTGTATGTTTGCATGTGATGTTTGTAGCATTATCTATCCTATTAGTAATTGAGGAAGGAGATGCTCAGGCACTTCATGCATTCTGTTGCATTTCATGTTCTCTTGCATGAAATTGAAGGGGTTGAACTTGATTTCTGAATTCCCTTCCATTTTTTAATATCTAAGAATTCTAAAATTGCTGAATGTTTTCTCTAATACTCTGGACACCTTTGTGAACATTGGCTCTGTGCTGCTGCTGTTTGTACTTTGAGCTGTTTTAGGGCTCCTCCAGAGATACAGATTTTACATGAAAAATGGATACAGTAGTATGCTATCTGTTTCACTAAAGGTAGAGCATTTATTAGGTATCATAATATATGAATTGTATTTTTTACACTATCACAAACCATAGTTCAGATTCATGATCTAACTTTAAATGTAAACCCTTCATCAAAACACACCACAATTTACCTCTGATTTTGTTTTCCTTTTCTACTTAGCACAGGCCTTTCGCCCCAGCCAGGCTAGCTGTTCGTTATTGTGAAAACATGTCTTATTTATTCCTACCGTTTATTACCTTGTTTCTTCCTACTTAAATTTCTCCCTTTCTATTACCAAACTGATCAAATGAGACTGGCCCAGATACCACTGCCTCTTGTTCTGTTCTTCTTACAGTGATCCTTCTTGTCCTCTAAGAGTAAGGTTTATGACTCTCTTTTCATTGTACGCCCAGTACCTAGCATACAACCTGTCATGAGAAATGTATTTGCTTATTGGATTCATGAATAGCTCCTGGATTATTCTTTTTATTCACTGTGTGCTTAGCACATGATACATACCCAGTAAATGTTTGAGTGCTGTTGAAGAGATTCATTTTTACGCCTCTATATTTCTGCTTTTTACTGGGTATAGAATCAACTGTCCTTCACTTGTTTAGTATCAGAACAATGCTTTGGCTATCTGAATAAAAAGTTGGTGTTCAAATCAGACTATGAACATTCCCGTAGTCAAATTGGCAAAACCTCCTCAAGTGCTCTTTGGTAAACTTTGATCATCATCCTTGTAGAACTCAGCAGATTTTTGATGGACACTGTGTAAATGAAATGCTGAATGGAACTCATTTTAGGATATTTCAGACTAACAAAGTTAAGGATACCCAGTAAGCTTTTTGCTTTCTCTCTCTTTCCTTGTATGATGGAGATAAAAGAGGTTGTGATTGTCGTGACGGCTAGTGCCTGATTTGACTGCTCCTCCCCAGAAAGTCTCGATTTTTGGCTTCCTCACAGAGCTGCCTGGGATGCAGCCGGCCCTCTATCCCCAGGCTCTGGGGCCCACCCAGCTTCCTTCTGGCACTGAAGGCAGCGGCTGCTCCGCCACCCTTCTCTTCAGATAAGCATGGCTTGGAAATGCTATCTTTAGAGGTGATGAGTTTTTGTTTGGATAGAATTATGACTAGTATAAAGCCCACACATGCTAACAAGCCACAGAGTGCAAAATAATTATTGAAAGTAATTTGAGAGAAAAGTGGAAAATCATCTGAGGAAAAAAACAAAATTGTTCCCAAAGCTTTGATCCAATTTTTTCTTTTAGATTGAATCTTGAGCCTTAGTTTTCTGCTGCCAGGTAATCCAGGCATTGATGGCACCGTTGTTCTCTTCAGTTCCTTTATTTTTTCCCCAATTTTTACTCTTTATTATACCTTTCTACCTGGCTTATTTACATTTTATTATGAGTTGGTCAGAAAAGATACTACATACCAATCTTACCTTTCAGTAGACAACCAAGAAAAGAATTACATATTGTTTGTATTTGGTTTTACTTAAATAACATTGGGGATTGGTGATTGTTTTCTCTTTATGTCCCTCCATGTGCATTATCGGGGCTTCCCTGATAGCTCAGTTGGTAAAGAATCCGCCTGCAATGCAGGAGACCCCAGTTCAATTCCTGGGTCAGGAAGATCCTCTGGAGAAGGGATAGGCTACCCACTCCAGTGTTCTTGGGCTTCTCTTATGGCTCAGCTGGTAAAGAATCTGCTCACAATGCGGGAAACTTGGGTTTGATCCCTGGGTTGGGAAGATCCCCTGGAGAAGGGAAAGGCTACCCACTCCAGTATTCTGGCCTGGAGAATTCCGTGGACTGTATAGTCCATGGGGTCACAAAGAGTCGGACACAACTGAGCAACTTTCACTTTCACATGTGCATTAAGATAACCTTTTCTATAGAAAAAGTAACCTTTTCTTCCTTAAAGGATAAATGTGTTCTACCCATGGCCTCAGTGGTGTGCATATAAATTAATATGGTCCATGTATCATTTCCATATATAGAAACTAATCCATTTGCAAGGCATGCGTCATTTTAGACTACGGATTAGCTCTGCACAAGTGCTTAAATATATAATTTCAAACCAATGATACTGTCTGCTCACTTTGAATTAGTTCTGATGGTATCTCCACATAACATGGGGAACAGGCATAATACATAAGAAATAATATATATCTTAGAGGTCTTCATATAAAAATTTTCCTTGAAATGTAACAGAGAAAGAGAATAGAATAAATTCCCATAATGCAAAGGAATAACAGCTACATGTCAATAGTATCACAGAGTACAGATATAACACTGGGTTGGTTGGGAGGGAAGCTTCTAAGCAGAGAAATAGCAGATCCCATACAGTCCTCTGACCTCTCCTTTATTACATAGCATAGGTTGTGCAGAGGTATTTTAAGGCCTAAGGCCTCAGCAGAGGCTGAGGGCTCGGCAGAGGGGAGCCTGCCTGGTCACAGGTTAGATCTGTACAGAGAGCATTTCAAGAGTGAAAACAGGACCTGCCCCCACATTGCCTCATAAATTCATAGGCTAGCTGAAGAGGAGGTAGAAAACACCATTTCTTTTAAGTAACAAGAAATATGGTTGTGGTTCTTCAGACTAGGCAGCATGCAAGTTGAGGACCCTAGGAATAGACTTGTATGCCAGAAAAAATGACATCAACCAAAACTGAGTTAGACCAGTGAAGCTTCTGCTAAGCTACTCAAAGAGGGAAAGCAGTGACCCTCCAGGGCCTTTCTTTTTCTCTCTCTTCAGTTCCCAATTTGGTCAGGAAAGTGACCTAGCTCTTCATCTCTCCACAACTTAAAATTTCATTTCTGGAGTTAGGGCCAATAATTCTAACAGTTTTAAATGGCCCCAAATAGTTCTCTAAACTTGAACATTCCTAATTGACCCATTTGAAAATAAATGCATGAAATAGGAGCTATAATCTGTAGCTACTACATTTAATTTTTGGTACATGGAAAAAGGCTAATGATAACATTATTGCAAATTAAACTAGGGTGTTTCAGTGCTACATAAGTTTATCTTCATCCCAAAGATATACTTTTAAAACATTTGTTGTTCAATTGCTAAGTTATGTCTGACTCTTTGTGACCCCATGAACTTCAGCACATCAGGCTTCCCTGTCCCTCACTATCTTTTGGAGTTTGCCCAAACTCATGTTCACTGAGTCTGTGATGCCATCCAACCATCTCATCCTCTGCTGCCTTCTTCTCCTTTTACGTTCAATCTTTCCCAGCATCAGGGTCTTTTCTAATGAGTCAGCTCTTCTCGTCAGGTAGCCAAGGTATCAGAGCTTCAGCTTCAGCATCAGTCCTTCCAATGAATATTCAGGGTTGATTTCCTTTAGGATTAACTGACTTGGTCTCCTTGCTGTCCAAGGAACTCTCAAGAGTTTTTTCCAACACCACAGTTTGAAAGCATCAATTCTTTGGGACTCAGCCTTCTTTATGGTCCAACTCTCACATCCATACATGACTACTAGAAAAACTATAACTTTGACTATATGGACTTTATATATGAAGAAATGAATATATGAAGCATTTCTACCCTTTGGAGAAGGGTGGAATATTGCACTGAAGAAGAAATCTGAGGCCTAAAACAAAAGCGTTTAATGAGTCTTAAGTGGAAAGCACTCCTGTGTTCTGGTCCCTACAGGGGCTTCTACTTCTCCATATCTTCTACTGTCTGTTACCAAGTCTCTAGAGCAATGGTCCTCAGACCAGTGTGGTCTTCTGACCAGCATAATCAGCATCACCCAAGACGTGTACTTAGGCCCTACTCCAAATCTACTGAATCAGACTCTGGAGGTACAGCCCAGTAATCTATATGTTTAATAAAACTTCCAGGTGATTCTGGTGTAAATGAAAGTTTGAGAACCACTGCTCTATTAAATACGTCTCTTGTTGCTTTCTAATGGAGCATTCTGGGAATGTAATTTCAACTTTACAATAATGAAAATGATTACCAATACATTTGTCCTTGTAAAATTTAGATTTTTGTTTTAATCTGCTTGGAAATTACCCGTATTTTATATTGAATGACATGAAGGAGATTGTTGTTAGCATTTAAATTGCTTTGTGGTATGAGACTCTCATTAATTACTTCTGTTCTTGGTAGCTGATACTTTATTGAAAGGACCTGTGCTAGCATTAATAAATGCAAACAAAGTGGAAGGTTCTGAGGTTAATGAGATAGTGAAATATTAATTTCTGTTTCTTCTTTAATGTAAAATGGAGGCTCATCAGATTCACATTGTATATTTTACATTTGTCTTTCCAGGAAGAACAAAGTATGCTAGCTATGGAAGATGAGGGCACGGTACAGCTCCCACTGGAAGGGCACTATAGGTAAGCTATAAATGTGAAAACACACCAGCTGGAGTAATGTAATGTGTTGTTATATACGCTACTTGAGAATTTCATGTGTGTGGATTCCTACTGAGGTTTGTTGAAATTGTGTTAGAGTGGAAAGAACTAAAACTGGGTGTTCGATTATCCTGCCCCAGTTCTGCCACTAGAAGCCGTGTGACTCTGGCTAAGTAGCTTAGAATGAAGTGAGGTGGGAAACTGTTCTCTTAGGTCTCGTATTTTATAATGAGCATGAAAGTTCTTGCATATTCTCTTAAAGTAGCACCTGAAGACAGATCAGTATTCAGTTCTGGAATAAATGAGTTAGGTATTCACTAAAGCCATCACATGTAAATGTTTGAACTCTGGGAAAAACATAGGATTTACCCCTACTGAAAGACACTTCCAAAGAGATAATCTATTTCCTGAATTGAAGGATTCAGTTATACTAGTAATTTTAGGAAATATTTATGTAACTCTCCAAAATATGCTAATCTTCTTCATGTGCAGAGACATAGCAGAAAAAGCAAACTTCTCTAAGTTATAATAAAAAATGTTTGAAAGTATTTGGCAAAAAATTA
This sequence comes from Capra hircus, assembly GCF_001704415.2. NCBI lineage: Eukaryota > Metazoa > Chordata > Mammalia > Artiodactyla > Bovidae > Capra > Capra hircus. Next base: position 101,687,550 of record NC_030809.1, read on the forward strand.
TATATATATGATCCCAAAGTGCTTAAGGATAATTTAGGGCCATGCCAAGAAAAAAAGCATAGAAGGCTTTTGACTAAGGAGGGAATCTTTCATAGCTTTAAAAAAATAGGAGTGGCTCTTAAGGGTCTGACTGTAAGATCATATTTCCTAGATATAAAAAATACAATTATCATCTACCACTTAAGAGTGAGCACAAGTACAGAAGATGTTTTTCCTTTCTCTCTCTTTCTTTTTTTAAAATAATATTTAAGTTTTAAAATCCTGTTGATCGTTTAGTTGAATCAGCATATTCTCAACTGTATTCTATAGAAATCTGCCTAGTTTCCTGTGGTACCCCTCTTAAAAGGATTTTGTGGTTTAATAAGTCTGAAAAATGTCGTACACCGCATTCCAGCTTAGAGTTTCACAATGCGCACTGGCATGGTAAAGAATCTAACCTATACTGGCATTTTTTTAGAAAAAAAGTTTAATTTTGTTGTAGCCAGCATTTTTAAAACTCTTTTGCTCACAAGACTCTTTCTCACATAATATTATGAAAAACTTGTATTCTCCATGACTCTTTTGGAAGCTAGTTGATCTCATTCTTTGTTACCAAGGGCTGAATTAATGAGACATATTAAGGAAGACAGATTAGGATGTCCAGATTAGGAAGGAAGGAGTCTGTGAGAACTGTTTTGCTCCAGACTCTCAGTGTTCCTCTTAAAAATTTAATTTGTTGCCCTCTTGTGAATGTCCACAATGAGGGGTATGAGAGGTCAGTTTATGATTTCTGTAGAACATGACTTTTTCCATAGCAGAGTATCATTTTTACCTGTGGTAGAAAAGAGTACTGATTTCTCACACAATGACACTTTATTTGGCTTGGCCTGTGTTTTATCTCTGTTGATATTTGGTTGCCTTTCTGACCCTGGGAATGTTTTAGAGAGTTCTAAATGGACTTATAATTGGTGCAGTTTTAAAATGTAAAAAGAAAAATGCATCCAGCATAATTATAGGTCCTAATATTACAGGTTCCCCCAGCCACTGAATAAAATATTTGTTGAGTGGATATCAAACGTCAGACTTTGTCTAGGTCATGACGAAACAGCAGAGGACCAATGTTCAAGAATCCTTGTTCTCATGAAGCTTGCATTCAAGTAGAATAGAGGTGGGGGAGACAGAAAATACATAAATGAACAAGTGATATAGTATATGTTTCAAATGGTGAAAAATGAAACAAAAACACAAAGCAGAAAGAGGGGTGAAGTTGCTACGGGGAGATGGAAACAGAAATTTTAAATAAAGCAGTCAACAAAGGCCTATGGGAGCAGGTGACATTTGAACTAAGAATGGAAAGGGTTATTTATATTTGGTTGGCAAAAATGTTTGCTTGGGTTTTTCCTTAAGTTATGGAAAAACCCTAACACACTTTCAGCCAAACCCATACCATGTAAAGGAACATTATAGGCAGAGGAAGAGAAGTACAAGACCATGAGGGAGCACCAAGCCTGTGGGGTCCCAGGACAGTCAGGAGGCCATTGCACTGTAGCTGGAGAGGAAAGAGCAGGGGAGTAATAGCAGAAGGTGAAGCTGCGGGGGGAGCAAGGAAGGGGCAGAGCCTCAGCCCCATCCACCGGGCTTTTACTTTGAGTGGCTGGGAGCCAGTGTGGAGACTGAGCAGAGGGGCGAAGTGCTATACTGGGCTATGGATACAGGGACAAAGAGGCCCAGCAGCGGCCACGCAGAACCTAAACTCCGCCGTTGGGAAAGAACTAGGAAACCTGTACCCCAAACCAGTTTCTGTATAACTCGAATCTTTCATTTAGATTTTAATTTTTCATAGTTGTGAAATTGTTTGGAGAGAACAATTATTAATAATACTTCATTTTTAATTATAAAAAATTCTGCACAGAGGCGTAATACTGTCCTATATTTAGTATCTATGGATAGATAACTGCAGTTTCTTATTTAATGTTAATTATCTCATTTTGGGTAAACTCCTATCTAGAGATGATCCATCTGTGATCAATATTTCTGATGAAATGTCAAAGACTGCCTTGTGGAGGAACCTTCTGATTACTGCCGATAACTCAAAAGATAAGGAGTCAAGCTTTCCTTCTAAAAGGTTTGAATTCTAAAATAATGTGAATTTGTACTGAACCCAGTCATTTAATGACATGACTCCATGAGCAAAAGAATAGTATTGGTTTCCATTTAACTTAGTTCTAAAATATTTCAGAAAATTAAAAAGTGGTTAGAAATCACAAAGATCCCATTTGTTGCTATGTTTTCAATATCTCCCTTTCAAATTAAAAGCTCACTCCAAAACTATGACAGTGGGGAGAAGTGGGGCTATAAATGAGTTTCAATGCAGGACATTTTTGGACATTCATTTTGGCCTACTCTTTGACAGTAGGATTTTAGTGTATTCCTTCATCATCCACTTCTTAGGACCCCCTTAGATGTCTGACCATATTTTGCATTCTCCTGTTGTTCTTTTTAAAACCCATATGGCACCTGCAATGGTAATTTTGTATTTAGTTTATTTCCAGTCCCTTATTCCAGCCCTGAAAAATCTTCCCTAACCTTTTTACCCCAAAACTTTCAGCTCCAGAAAGTTTTATGCATTTTTCTTCTCTGTATGCAAACATTACATACAACTCCTATAGCTGTGGATGACAGTTTTAAATGCATGAGGTGGGAAGAATGTGTTCTTAAATACCAAGAGTCATCACAGGATTTCCAAAATGCATTTTCCAGAATTTATAAGTAAGAGTTCAAACCATCTTGTCTTCTTAGATGTTGATCTGAAGAAAAATCTCTGTGTTATGCTAATATTTCTTATTAAGAGAGACTGAGGGATTTGGAACAGTGTTTAATTATTAATTTCCTTTATTTTTATGACCTTAAATTAACTTTTTCTACTTAATTTTTTATATTACATTTTTGTCATAAGCTCCCCTTCCTAATCACTCTAGAAGCTGATTTCCCAAAGGTAAGACCCTTTCCCTCAAACCTATTCCTTGGTTGCATTTCCTTTTGTTAAGTGGTGTCTTCTAGAAACCTGGTCAGCCTATGTTCTTTGTGTGAGTTTTGGGGAGGCAAAAGGCATGGAGAGTCTTGGGCTTAGGTCCAGTATCAGACTGTTTACAGTGTTCCTATAACTGCTCAGCTCCTTAAGAGAGTTTGCAACTTGAGTACTTTTTTCCCCCACATGACTTATACAAATGCATTGTATATAAATCAATAAATCTAATAGAGCTGTATTTTGTAATACATCAGATTTCTATATTGGAAAAAGAAAATCTATCCCTTGAATTAAAAAACTGTAAAGCTGAGAGCTTCCATTTAACATGCCTCCAAAACTGCAAGCTTTATCTTCATGAGAATTATTTGGAAGCATGGGTTAGAAGAAGAAGCAACATTAAACTTAGAGACTGTCTCCTGTTGCTGGTTTTTTGTCACCCCAAAATGGCATGCTGCTTCAGTGTCATATCTATGTCAAACAGCAGTGGATGTGCAGAGAGCCTAGGGGTCTTCACCCCGTAAAGCTAGGGATTACTTCCAGTTACCTCTCTCTCTCTCCCTCCTTCTCCCCATCTCCCTCTTTCCCTCCTCAGATAGCTCCAACACTTGTTCCAAAAGTTACTTGAAAGGCTCTTTCAAAGACTTCTGGTCGATATTTTCTGTCTTTTAACAGGGCTTTAAAATCTTCATGTATTTCTTTGCTTGGCTCAAGTGGAAGTAATATTTTATTCTAAGCCATGCTTGATCTTCCTTTCCCAAAGATCCCTGCTGCAGTCTTATAGAGTCATCCTCGCAGTAACTGTTTTGTCAGAAGTCTTGGAAGAAAATCAGAGTCATGAGAAGGGTAGTTTCTCAAAAATATTGAAATATATGCTTGGGGACCCTTTCTGATTAAAAATATGGCATTTTTCTGATTTTTAAAAATGTGAACCCCAAGTTTATGAGCTCAAAATAAAATTCCAGGCATGAGAATATGTGGGAAATTTGAGGCAATCAAATTTAGAGATTGCTTTTCTTCCTGCAATATAGATGAAAATGCTTTCCCTATTTTCCTTTGGTTCAAGCAGCAGTTTTATGTCATGATATTTTAGGTACTCCTTAAAGTAAATGTCATGTGATGCTTTTCACCAGAAAAATTCAATTGTTTAAAATATCTATGTCAGATTACTTCTCACAGTAGATTAATTCTAGTGAACAATGTACCATGCTTAAAAGCAGATCCAATTTTAAATAGATCATCCTTTATATTTTCATATAACCACTTTTTTTTCTTATTCTTTGAACATATGTTCCCACTAGCATAAGATTCAAACTATTGTGGAATGAAAGTTTGCCCAGTTTTCTTTACCTTTAAATGTGATAAAAATCTGTAGCTTTCCATGTGATAAAATGTCTATTGGTTAGTGATTAATGTCTTCGTAACGGTGGAAACTGGCAGAAAGAGTGTGGCTTCTGGAAATCCTAAAACCACCAATACTAGTAACAGCAACACTCTCCCAAAGCCACTGCTCTCTCTTGGTATGTGTTGAAGGCGCTGCAGTCTGATGACTAGGAACTGTAGGAATGCTATACCTGCTAGAGTTTCCACTGGCAAGAAAAGCCCTGAAGACCAGCCTCCCAGGGTCTGACTCTCGAGACCTAAGCTGGCTTCCCAGTGTCTCTGGCTCCCCAGCCCTAGCTGTTTCCCTCCTGTGCCCACTATAGGCCCTACTGCCTATCAGAGAAGCCCAGATACCTTCTTCTGAGTGGCAGAATGTAGCAGTTATATTTTCTCCATTATTTCATTTGCTTTACTTGTCTAAAAAAATTCATCCAGTTTAACTGAAAGAAGGATCCGAGAGCTGACTGTGGGCTCTACCACATCTGTGGGGTGTCTAATCTGATCCTAGCTCAACAGCGCTGTGCAAACCTGTGACAAGCTCCTCCACAGCTTTTTTAAATGAACCGGTGAAGACCGGTCCCATTAAAAACCGCATTGACTCCGAGTAGGTGGGCAACTACTCTGAAAAACTGACACCCAAGAGCAGCATTTCTTGGGCAGGCACCTGGCAGCACTAGGTTTTGTTTTGGTGGCAGAGGTGGGGTCTAGGGACTCTCTCCCTGCTTTCCTCTGTCCCTCCACCCCACCTCCCTCTGTGTTGGGTGTTTCTTAATGCTGTTTTGCTAGGCCTCAGCCCTCTCATGACTGCTTGGTAAATGTTGTGTATATCAGCTATTATGGTGTCATTGACAAATAACAGTTTCATAGCTTGCTTGGCAGCATGAAGGTAGTGGGTCATGTTTTGCCCTCTCTTGAAATATGACTTCCTTATGTTTTGTCTCATCCATCTTGTGTCCCCTGGTCCTTATAGAGTACCTGGTATATAATAGATATGCAATATGTGTTTACTGTGGTAGCATGTAATAGATATGATATAAATTTAATACATACATCTAATGTATTTGTTACAATGGGAGTTTAGAATTGGTTGGCATCCTGAAAATGATGTAGCAAGGAATCGAGTAATAGCCATGCACTAAGAAGATTCAAGTCAATAATATTTTTCATGAAAGTTTTGAGCGAGTTTTAAAATTTTTACTTCACTGATGAAATCTGACCTGATATCAAAACTACTGGTTTTAAAGAGCAGGGTGGGCAGGGAAGGGGGAAGCCCAATCATTTAATTGGCTATTGTTTTGTCACAAACAACCAGTATGACAAAAGCAGGACATCAGAAGGAAGCATGTCTGTGAATTAAACTGACATTCTGAATGGCTTTTTTTGTTTTGTTTTGTTTTGTTTTGTTTTGTGGCTAATGGTGCTGTGGGAGTTTGCTCATTTATCAAAAGGTCATGGAACATAGTGCACATGGGAATTGTGCAAGTGTAGAGACCAGTGTGTCTCCGTCTCCACAGTCTCCCATAGATAGAATGTGCTTTTCTATCTTTCAAAAGATAGAGCTCACTGGAATTGAGATGATTAGCCTCAGGATTCTGATATTCAAGCTGCAAGAAAATGAGAGGCCATTTAGTCCAAAACTAATTGACAGATGAGGAAACCAAGTCCCAGATAAATTAAATACCTAGTCCAAGGTCACATAGCTCCTTCTTCGCTTGCGGAACTGAATGGCGTCATCTGACTCTAAGCCCAGGGCTTCCTCCACTGCTCTGTGCTGCCCCTTTTCATTGGCTTTGTTTTCCAGAAGAGATTGGGAGTCAGGTAGTAGTACCCAGGGAAAAGTTAATTTGGAAAGTAGGGTAGCAGACACTTGTCATCTGAAAGGAACTTAAAGTAGAAGAAAGTGAGTCATGCAGATAGAGGAGTTAAAAATACAGAGTTAAGCCTCTCAACACATCATGTGCACACTGTCATCTTTTCTCATGGAAGGAGAAAAGAAAAGAGAAAAAGTTGCTTTGCTCTGACCTGTAAGGAGTGTGTGCTGTGAAGTGTGGCAGGCACAAACCCGGGTGCCATAGACACCCGCTCACACCAGCTCTCAGCGCTGGCAGCGTGCCACAGATGGCAGAAGCTCCAGCACTTCTTACCTGATGGCGCCGGGTGGTGGTGACAACTGAGAAGGGCTGTTTCTAGCTTGAATTGGAGGAAAAAACAATTTAAAAAACACATTCTTAAAATGTGTCTAAGTTATTGACCACTAAGAAAGCTGCACAGGAAGCCCCGTAGGAGAACGGGGGTTTTAACTGTCACTTTTTTACTTGGAGGAGAGTTATATAAAACCAAGGGTTTCCCCACCATCAACCATTTCATAGTTACACTGAGCCAAAATTAGCACTAAAAATGTATGGGTTCTTGCAGCTGAGGGACCCAAAGGCCGACTGTGGGTTGCCCTCGAGTCAGCAGCAGGAGAGGCCGGGGAGAGACCTCAGTGTGGGGCTCGCCTGTGCTGCACATGGTTGGGAAGGAGCCAAGCTGCCCTCTGGAGCATGTGCTCTTGGTGTGAGCTTCCTGTGTGTCAGCACCTTGTTTGAATTTTGCATAAAAACTGTCAACTTGAGATTAGGTAAAGTATGTATTGGAAAAATATTTTTTAAAAAAATGAGCGAGTCACATTAACAGGTTGCCCACTGATAAAGTTAATTGGAGGATAGTTAAAACAGAAGCCACTTGGGAATGGGTTTGTTCCAAAAGGAGTGAGGTGAAACATGATTCCTCTAATGGACAGGAGGAGTTTGGGAGGAGATGGCATGGGTGTTTGGAGGGCAGTGTGCGGGGTGACCAGGTCCTCCAGACCAGCGGAGGCAGGCCTGTTCCCCTAACACTGCAGTTCTCACGCAAGCTCAGAATCCAGTCTGTTCACAAAGGACGCGGCACTTGCAGCAGGGCCCAGAAATACCTACTGCGACATCTCGTTTATGTCATTCATCGTACAGTGCTATCTTAAGACAGGGAGGGGCATGACTGGCATTTGCAACAATCATCAATGATTCATTTGGCCAAATGAGGACCATGGTATTAATCTTGCATGCTTTGGGGGCTGCTTTTAAAATGTCTGGTTTTGTTTTTTAGTTTCTGTGTTTTGAATTTTCCTTTTTCTGCAGTTCTTGGTTTCTACCTCACTGAGTGCAGAGGATTTTAATCGTTGTTATCTATTGATGCTTCACAGCATGAAAAAGCAATGCCTAAGGGCCCTTGTGGTCATTGAAATTGATGGGTTTTGTGTCTGAATGAGGTCTCCCAGGGGCCTCACTGGATTGAAGTAATACATTTCTCCTTTTTCCCCTGTAGCATTGAAAGCCGAAAAGAGAAGAAAGCTGACTCAGGGAAAGGTGTTGACAGGGAAACTTGTCTATGACTGATCTTCAGTTTATTTTTTACATATATAAGAGAAGAGTGCCACAATTATTCATAAAACCACTTTGATCATGTATTATAAATTCTGTCTTTCATCTCAAATCCACCTTCACACTGTAAGTAGTGCAATATTTGTTTCATTACTGTGTTTAAACTTCTGAACAGTGAGACACCCTTGTGAGCATATATAAAAGCTAATGCAAGAATCTCTGTGTTCCTTGCTGTATTTTAGACATTTGTAAACACTAGATTCTCATTGTCAGTTTTACGAGAGCAATAGCTTTCTTAAAGAGATAAGTCATATTTACCTAGTTTGTATTTTCCTACTTAGGGACCTGAAGATACCTGATAATTTCATTCAGAAGAATTTTGGAACGTAGTCTTACTTTTTATTTTTTATAGCTTAGCATTAGTGACTTATTTCAAAATACCCAAATCAAAAAGTTAGTTTGAAAGCATTTTTAATAATTGTATTTATGCATTTCCTTGATTTAATATGATATTTAATACTTAAGAATTTATACGTAACTAAAACTTAAAGTCATTTTGGAAAATATATATGGAAACCTATTCACAACTTGTTTAAAAGAATCAGATACTAATGCAAAGAACCAAGTAGTATTTGCTTAATATTCAAGTTTTGATTACATGATCAAATACTAAGCTTGTATGAAATGCTTTAGAAAAACTTTGTAGGTTTTGTGAGATTTTCAATATAAATCTTTATCAGAAATATATTGTTAAATTTATCTCCCATTGACAAGTCTTTTCCAAATAAGCCTATTATATACATACTTATGGAATGCCACGTGGTGAGTCATTGTATGTGAAATTCCATTCCTGTACACTTATTCCACTGCTAAAGGTCATAGACTGCTTAATGCTGCTTCTGAATCATGTTCTAATGTTAGACTGATGGTCTCCAATTGTTTTTTTCTGCAGAGCTCTTTTCCACTTCTTAACTAAATGCATGTTGTAGAAAAATAATCTTTTAAATGAAAATCTCAGATTCTGTTTGAGAAGCTTCTATAGATATTTCAGTCTATATGAAATAATTCATCTTTGCTGAGTTTATACAAGAGGAAGGAAAGTATAGAGTCCTTGAGTAATGTGAATAAAGACGAAATCTCACAGTGCTCTTGTTTCTTAAGAATTACCGATGATCATCAACCTTATAATCTTCAATGTCTAGCTTAGCAATAATTCAGAGCCTTGTAGCTTTTCCAAACTATTTGTTAATATTCTGAGTATAAATGTACATGAAAGTGAAAAAAAAAACCACAAATCCTTTTGTGATTAAGCTTATGAAGGAAATAAACAACAGGGCCTCCACTAGGTTCAACATTTTGATACCTTCTGTAAAATTCCCCTTACAATTTTTCAAGGAGCCATTTCTTCAATGGAGCATAAGCCTAAAAAATATAAGAAGAGTTTGTAGTTAATAAAGTCTGTGTTTATAAACGCCAAGGAAAAACTACAGAAACTTTCCATTCCAAATGCATTGCCTTTGTGTATTTTCTAATACAGACACTAGATGTAAACATTCCCATTGTTTTATGAGTTAGACTAGCTGTACATGTCAGTCAGTCCCCAAAGCAGCCTTCTAGTGTTTTAATATATTAATAACTATTCTGTTTAAGATGATCATAGTGAATTAAAATCTTCACATGATCACCTATTTGAATAAGCACTCATATCCAATGAAATTCTGTATTTCTGAGTACTTTTATAGTCATTTTGTTCTTGTGTGAATTTTAATGCTATCCCTATGTTAATCTTAATATTTTGAAATCATATAAAATATAAGAAAAGCATAGTGTTATATATTTCCTCCTAATTTCAGATTCCTGGTCAAAATTATTGAATATCTTGAATGTAATTTATTGCAAAGTTTAAGTAATGTGTAAATGTGACTAGGATATTGTGTTTTTCACAACTAAGACATGTTATGTGGAAATAAATATTTATCCTAACTAATTTCCTTGCACATTTTAAATTGTGATGCAAAGTGTCTTGTCTTTTTTTCATTAGTGTTAATCAGTAAATCAATGTAGAACATTTTGAACATAATATTTAAATTCAGACACAAGTAATGATGTTAAGAAAACTTGGTGGTGTAGATGTTTCAAGAGTATTGAAACAATTTGAACTTCATGAACAAACTATGATGAGAGCTATATTAGGATGTACCTCTTCATTTTCCCAGAAAGCAGTGACTTAGATACAAATGGCATTGTACTCATTACTAGTAAAATCTTCCAAGATCATTAGTATGGTTTCCCATCATTGAAACTCTCTAGACTTCTGTTTTTAACCCCCTTGGGAAAAGCATTTCTTAAAATTTTCATCCTCATTTTTTACAGTAGTTCAGATGGTGTCACTGTTCTTTTGTAGTGATCTGGCAATACGTTATGGAGGTAACTGCGTTCAGGACTCTAATGTACTGGTTAGTAGTTTTTTCTTGACTTATGAATTGACTTTGTAACTGCTATTACTTAACAGCCTTCAATATTGGGAAGTTTTCTCCTAAATAAAATTTGAGTATCTCCTTGTAGGTTAGCATGATGGAAACTCTCCAGTGATGATTCACTAGCAACTTGTATTTAAAGACAATCCCTAGATCTTTCAGGACTTTTCTTGGCTCTTAAATGTGTGACTCAGTTTTTTTTTCTTTTTTTTTTCCACCAATCTACCTCTGTTTCTATTTAACTTTAGCCTGTTTGCTCTTAGATGAAGGACTATTTTACTATCATTGCAAGAATGCTCTCCAAATTTTCCTGTATATCTCTCTCACATATTCATACAATGAAATGAGATTATAAACATTTGAAAAATTTATGAGAGTAATTTGGGTAATATGATGATTCACTGATATCTACTTTGAAAGGCTACTTGTAATCAGCCCCCTTGAAGAAACCCCAATGTTCAAGGGTTACTCAAAATACTTTTAGAGAGATCCTTGGGAGTTTTCCTTAGAAAATTGTAGCTCATGGACACAACTGTCACTTCATTACAGTTTCTATTGGTGTATTAGCCACTACTTTCTGTGCTGGAACTTTGAAAATAGGACTGTGATCCTTTCTTCTAAGGGCAAGGTAGACACATAGCTTTAACCTAATGTGATGTGCACAGAGTTGGTTGTACAATAAAAGCAATGAATAACTCAAGAATGGAATTTTGAGTATGGCAAACTTTGAAGAAAATGTTATATGAGGTAAAATATGAATTAGGATGGTAATGGGGAAGGAAACCTACTCCAAGAACTGCAGTGATTCTCAAACATGTCAGTATTGAAAACAATAAAATTAAAAAGTAAATATATACAGTAATTCAGAAGCCTGACATACTTGATAATATAGGATTTTGGGGACTCAGCCGACAGCCCAATATGGTGGAATGTTAGGAGACTAGTGGGGACCCCTATGAAAAGGTAGGAACACAAGTTGGAGACATTATAAATGTTGTTAAATTCTATATTAGGATATTTCAACTTTATCCATTAAGAGTTTTGAGTAATGAAGAGGCATGCATTTTAGGAAAGATTAGCTTGGCAGCATGATCGGAAACATAATGGGGAAAAAGTGAATCCTGTACCCAGGGTGACTCTCAGAGACTCAAACCAAACTCTATCAGTGGTCTATAAACTTGTATTATGATTGAAGCCAAACAGGCTGAAGCATATACTGTAGGTACTTAATAAGCAACTCCAGGCCCAAGAACTTCATGATACATACTTTCACATAGAGTATTCCTTTATATAATGTGTTTGGGGTTGTATTTTTTTTTTAATGTTCAGAAAAACATGGTATCAACAGTAATCCTGAGACAATTTTTAAAAATCTAAGTGTGAAACAAAATTCAGCCAGGGGCTGGCTCATGTGAGTCCAGATCCCCACTGCTTGCCTTTTGATCCCACATTCCTCATCCACTCTTCCCATAGGCTTAGCTTTGGATTTATGTATTTTTACCTTCTGGTGTGTGTAGAATTATAGATTTCTTCCATTTGCTTATAAGCTCCCTAAAGGTAAGAAGTGTTTTATCCCTTCTTAGCAATTCTCTAGAACCTAGCTCCTCCTGTGCTTTGCTGTTTATTCAGCCAGCAAAGGCTGTAGACGGAATCGTAAGTAAAATACATCAGATGTGGCTTCTTCGTTTATTAAGAATGATTAAAGCTCCATAAAGGATTCTCACTGACATGGCAGCACTGGAAGAAAAGCAAATGCTCATTGAGAAACTTCATGTGCCCTACACCTGCGGACACTAGACACCTATGGGGAAAGCTGGTGTAAACCATGAAATCATCAAACCAGGCATAGTGCATAAACCTTCACAAGGCGATTGCTATGGAAGGTAGGCATTCTGGTGTCTCTTTCAAATTAAGTAGCTGGGCTTCAAAGAGGCTGAATAATGTTCTTTAAAATGTTCCTCACTGTGAGTGTCCATGCTGAGATTGTAACGCGCATCTGTCTAGAGTGCACTGGAGTGGACTGACCGCCCAGCAGAAGGCGCGATGTGACCGCCCTCCTCCTTAACCGGACAGTCATTCAGGTTCATGCAACCAGCACCGGGTTGAATAATAATTCTTCTCCACGTTACATTTTCCTTGTCACTCATCTTTCTGCGATTAACACTCGAAACCAAACCTAATCAATGAAAATACTTTTTTCCTCACAAGTCACAAATATTATGACTTTGGATGTGCTCAGTCGCTCAGTCATATCTGGCTCTTTGTGTCCCCATGGACTGTAGCCCCCCTGGCTCCTCTGCCCATGGAACTCTCCAGGCAAGAACACTGGAGTGGGGTGCCATTTCCTACTCCAGGGGATCTTTCTGACCCAGGGATCAAACTCGGGTCTCTTGAGTATGAAAAGGAACACACTTAACACAGAATGGGACACACAGCCCTGCAGAGGGTTTAGAGGACTCACACAAGAGACCATGCACATCTGCCAGAAAGTTCAACAAATAAGGTCAGAGTATGCTTTAGAAAACCCAATAACCCTATGACCAGGGGTGAGTTAAGCACCGTAAGTCAGCATAACCCTGCCATGCACGGGCAAAACTTATTGGAATAACTAGAGTTTTCATTAAGTCACACTTTTCATTATACATGCATTTTAAATAATCTGACCAATTTGGGGTGACTGTTCAGATGAAAGATTATTTAGAATAAGAATTTTGATTGAGTTTACTGGAGATTAATTCCAGAAAAACCACTGTCAATTTAGCAGTAAGAAAATTACCTTTCTTTTTATTAATTCAAAGTTTTGAGTTTAAATGTTAATCCTGTCACAGAAAGGTGACATTCAGAAAGATGATACATTTCTCGGAGCATGACATTGGTCTTATTAATACCGTGCTCTGAGCTTTTCCTACTGGTAGTGACGTTATGCTTTACTACTCACATTCATCTCTCACTCTCAACGGTCTGTATCCCTCAGACATATCCTGAATACACACTCCAGATCTTTCAGGCTGTATATAAAAATGCTCTCGGACACTGCTGAAGGAACCGTTACAAAATTGGAACCACAAGATTCTCTTACTTTACTCTGAAGAAACCCATTCTATTTTTTTTTCATTTGTTGTTGTTCATTCGCTCAGTCGTGTCCGACTCTTTGTGACCCCATGGACTGCAGCACACCAGGCTTCCCTGTCCTTCATTATCTCTCTGAGTTTGCTCAAACTCATGTGCATTGAGTCGGTGATGCCATCCAACCATCTCATCCTCTGTCGCCCCCTTCTCCTGCTCTCCATCTTTTCCAGCATCAGGGTCTTTTCCAGTGAGTTGGCTGTTTGCACCAGGTAGCCAAAATATTGGAGCTTCAACTTCAGCATCAGTCCTTCCAATGAATAATCAGGGTTGATTTCCTTCAGGGTTGACTGATTTTTTTTTCATTTAGAGATTATTCAATCTTAAATATTGTACAAATGTAATAGTTTCATAAACTATTCTCACATCAACGTACAGCAAAAGCAACAAATGCCAACTGGTGAAACTGGTAGCCTTAGTGACCACCTGCAGATAAGAAATACTCAGAATGACATATAGCCTGATGTGATCACTGAGCTTCATGGTGGTGGACTAGAGTCATCAGGATGCACCGAATTATGGTCTATGCTGGTTATTTAAGAAAGTTTGAAGGTGTGTAATCATTTTTAGCAGGGTTTCCAACAAAAAAAAAGTTCAAAAATAATTTAAAAAGTGATTTTCTAAAAATCTTGGTCAAAACTTTAAGAAGAAACACTGTATCCATAGAAGAGATGTGACCATTTCCTCCTTCCTTTGGGATGTACGTTCCTGGGTGCTGTTGTGGTCTAACAGGTTGCTTATGAAGGCATCTTATCATCCAGGTACCTGTGGAGGCTGCGACAGTTAAAGGCAAGCAAGTCTGCATATCTTACTGGCATGACTAGTTCTGTGTGTTTCAAATATACCCTCAGATTGTCTGTCTCTTATTTGTCAATTTAACTTCCTTTCCCAAAAAACTCATCCAAAAATCTTACTGGAGAGTAAAACTGTATTATGAGGGTCAGATGAAATTTACTTTAACTTCAAGCACATTATCACCATTTGTAACTCTCATTATGTGAAAAATATGTGCTGGGATTTTTAAAATTATCTCTGGGCTCCATAGAAAACATGGAGCATGTTTTGAAACTAAAGAAACAATAAATTCATAGAGTTTTGATATTCAGTACTTGTACACTATCAGATATTATGCAATGGTCTTAATATCTTTATAGCATCTAATATTATACAATATATACGGTTATAAAATGATCTTATTAGTATCTAAACAATATCTGATATTGTACTATATCCAGTTTCAATTAACGTAAAAGGAGAATTTCTACTTACTTTGCTTTTCTGATTACTAAATTCAGTCCGGGATGTGAACATGTAACCTATGATTTCTGTTTCTGGATACAGAACTCTACAAAGATTGGTCTCACTACTCATGATGAATGAACCCTATTATTAGAATTATGACAAGAACCCTATAGGTTTGAGGGTAGACTTATGGTTCCAAATGAATGAATAATATATGAGACTTAATTAAGAAGAAACCACTCAATTCCATGTTCTGAAAATACAGTTGAAACAATTTCAGAATCTTCTGTCCATTCCTATACATGACTCAGCAGTCTCATATTGAACTGATAAATTTTTTTCTAATTCTTCTGTTTAGATTTTTGTGCTGTAGCTCATCCTGTCTGGGACAACTTTTTCTAACTATGTTTGAGTTTATAAAATCAATTGTTAAAAATGAGGCCATTTTACAAATAATTGAACAAAAATATTATGTGTTCTCATTTATCGAGACTTTGCTAGACTAAATTCAGCATCTTAAATCTATGGTTTCATTAATATAGTTACGTCAACCAAAAATAATTAGTTAAACACTTAAGTTGTTGACTTTTTAAACTTCCACTAAGCCATCTGGGCTATCAAGATGATATTTTTGATATGTGCCTCATCATAGTTCCCTGGAATGAAAGTATAAATTAGATGCTACATAAATAACCAAAATTACTTTAAGTTGACTTTTTAAAAGCTTATACATAAGTATGATAACAAATTATATATAGAGAGATATTAGATTAAAACCCTATGAACTGCTTAATTTAGCACATTTCTTTGTATCTGTTTCTTACAAAAGCTGAACCCTCTCCATGTTTACAAGGCAGTTTGGGATAACAAGCAAAATAAACAAGAGCCTTTCTGGGTAAGCATGTCCATATGCCAATACAGTTTAGGTCTGATTCAAGACACAAAACACCTCTGAAAAAATGAAGGCATATTTATTACTGACCAGGAGATGGTCCACAGTATATAGAATGGGAATCATATTATATACATTTGTAGCTTATTTTCAATTTTTAAAAACAAGTCCAAGAAAGTTAAAATATTCTTTTTAATTAGATGCTCAAAGAAATGAAGTAAGAAAAACTGATGCAAAGACTCCTTCAAGTTAGGATTTGCAATACAAATATTTTCATATCTTAACAGGGCAAGCTGATGTGTTCACATCTCCCTTCCAAGCTGCTTCTCTCACTAGGAAACATCAGTATTTTTAAAGCACATTTACAATGCTTTCCCATCACCCTTTCTGTGTTTTTGTAGCACCTATAGCCATAACTGGCACCTGGGGGCCTTGCATTGTTGGCAGTTTCCCTCTCATTTCTTTGGAGTCTATTCAACTGCTGTGGTTTTACTCAGAAGTCAGTGCTTTGCATATATGATTTCCTGAGACTGTTTGAATGGTCTTTCTCAGAAAACTGTGCCAGTCTGGCTGTGAACAGCTCTTCTCGGAGGAGCTGACAGTAGCCTGGTTGGGTCAGCAGGCTTGGACTGGGGTTCACAGCCTTGCCCTGCCAGCTTCTCTCCCTAACCCCTCTTTTCTTACCCCTGCCTCAGTGACATCACTGCCCACATCCTGTCATTCCTTCAAAGAAGAGAACAAAATTTGCACTAGTTCAGTTAGAAAATAATGCTGCTCAGGGAACCTCTGCAAAGCTCCCATAAAAACAATTCTTAGGTGTTGTTTCACCAACTGATATGGAAATTATTTTAAATAATAATAAAAAGAAAACCAGACTGAAATTTCCATAAGGTAAGTCTGTTGCAAAGACAGAAGTCCCTACTTCAGGTTATAGATATGAAACTTGGGAACAAGGTAAACTTAACATTTCTTGATTTGAGTGTTTTTGTTTTTTTTTTTAAGGCATCATCCTGACAGTGCAGTTTTGAGATAATGAGAGCAAAAGTAGCTTTTCACAAGCTTTTCACAAGCTTTAAATGGCATGCCGTTTTGAGATGCTAAAGCAGAGAGAAGCATTGTTTTAGGAAATGGCTCATGTGGGTGTATATGTGTTGGTGTGCTGTGTTGCTGGCGATCCCGTGGTCTTCATCTGTATACCACTGTAGAGACACAAGAGAGAGGTCAGAATTAGGAAGTCAATTGCCTTTTTTTTTTAATCCAAATGAATTCTCATGAGCATACATGAAATAACACACAATGTTTTAACTCCTCAATCAGTTTGTAAACTGAAACATGATCAAACAGGTTTTCTTATCTCCCCTCCCCACGCCCAGAGCTTTCCCAAGGCATGTAGCTGTGTCTTGCAGGAGTCTCCGATTGTCCGTGGTATGTGCTAAGACAACTCACCATGAGTTTGACTTCACTGCACACTGCTTTAAGGATATGTGTATTACACGAAAATATCTAAGTCCATTTTTCAAATTTGACTCAAAGGACACTTAGAAACTCATCATGCATAGGATGGAATGTTTATCCCATAAAGCCCACTTTAATTAAGTGTTATCAACTGTTAAGTTTCTCCTCCACTGCAGTAAAAAAAAAAACTATTAAAGGTTTTTAAAAAGCAATTTTTCCTAATGTATATCACTAAGGAACTAGGAAAATGTACTTCTGTATTCCATATGTATGTTTAGCATAAGTGAAGTCAAAAATCAAATGTATTATTTTCAAACACGTAAGATTTTTCACTGGAATTTCTTATCTGTATGTCTGACATTTATTTAGGAAGAGTTGATGACTTGAGGCAAAAATTTATCAACTCATTCCACCATGTTAAACAAGTGGGAAGTCACTGCTAGCAAAACATATATCATGGAGACATAAATTAACTTTCAAAAATTGCTTAAAGTATCATGTCTTTTCTTTGAACAGTGGAAATATACACCACAACCTCATAAGAATCTAACCCCGAAAATATATGCCATATTTTTGGTATCAAATGACTGTCCCGCTTTTAAATACAGTAGGTACTGCTTGAACTGAGCACAGAGCAAAGTGTGTATGATAGAAGAAAGTGAGGGGAAGCAGGCTATTAAAGCTAATACAGACAAGAAAGCTCTTAACACAAAAATATTTAGTGCAACACACACATATAATTTTTTTTCTCTTAATCAGAAAAGATCTAGGGCATAAAATGAATTTTGTTTAATACCTAGAAACATCCTCTGAACAGGCAACAACAACTCTCTAGCCATTTCTGACTTTATAAACCCAGCTTAATTGTTTATTACCTGTAGTTGCTCAATAAAAGATAACATGGAAGTTGCAAAAACTGAAACTTGCTGATTATTATACCCTATACCCTACCTTTGTTAGAAGGGCTAGTAACACGTACTAGAGATGGATTTTCATATTTGAGCTGAGCGATTATCATGCTGCTTTCACTTTAGAATTACTTTGCCATACTTTTCACTGGGTAAGTGATTACTTTTGTGTCAAATTAGGGAGAGATGGGACAATCATAGGGCTAGAAGAGCAATCACAAGACTAGGGATCTGATACTCACAAGATACGCGATACTGTGCTTTTCAACCCCTAACTGATATTGAATATGACCGTGTTTCTGGCTCAAGTATATCACTTCTTCAACCTATTACTGGAAAAATAAGACTTTTTTGCTTTTGTCCCTTTCTCCTGGGACCTTGATGAGAGAAGTAATCGTGAGAGACCCCACCAGGAAGTTCCTTCCCCTTGCAGGAAACTTTGCTATATACCATTGACTGGAAATCCACTCCAGCATCCACCAGGGCTTTGGAGATCTGAGCTGACTGCTGAAAGTGAACGTTATCTGCAGGGAGAGAAAGGAAACAGAAAGTAACTAATAGCTGCTCCACTTTTCTGGTAGGAAAAGGCACAAGAAGAAAGGGGACTGTCTGAAGTTCTAGGACTCAGCATCCCATTTATCCCAAGACAAGTGAGTTGTGGAAAGCAACACTGTTTTATTGAAGTAAATGTAACAGTCTTGCCCCTCATGCTTTTGTTTTGTCAGTAGTGAAATTGCAAACCTGTCTGTGATACTAAAAAGTCTAATTAACTGAAACTCACCATCTGCTGTTCCATGAATAAGGAGGTACTCAACTTGTTTAAAATTTTCAGCTCTGCTCATGACTGTTGAATTCTGGAATTGGGAAAAAGAATGTCATTATTCAAAAAAAGATCTGCCATAAACTGATTTTTCACTTCAGTTTACAAAATAAAATGTTTTCAGCTGGGGCCCCCTTTGATACAAAATATAGCAAACCGATATTCAAGCAAATGCTGTCTCCATGCAAGGCAGAATGCACAGCATGCCCTGTGCTTGGTAGAAGGACTGGAAAGGGAGAATGCCACATCTTCCCTGCACATGCAGAAGAGGGCACCTGCCACCCAGGCTGCATGCAAAGCCCCTCAAGTCCCAGATCCCAGATTGGCTGGGTCCTATGCATTAGCACAGGGCAGAGTCTCATATTAGCAATGTATGTTCCATGGGCTTATGCTGTAGTTCAGCCAAAAAGTGTATTGCCATGGCAACCATGTGTCACATGGTGCCATACATGCTACATTTCAAAGAGCCTGTACATAGCATTTGCAACTAAACATACTCTGCAATATGTCATATGAACTTTGGTCCACATTGCTAGGCTCTGAATGAGAAGCAGGCATTACCTTTTTTGAAACAGATGTTTGAAACCTAGGCAAATGTAACATATGGGAGGGTAGAGGGGTGACAAAGATCAAATATGGCCTTAGAAAATCATCAGTGGCTGGTTGTCTGCCTCGTTCTGTCTTGAGGAAAATGTCACTATTGGACCAAGCCAGGTAATTAGGAGAAAAAAATTGGGAGGTCAGCTTTTTGAAGGCTGCTTCCTGACCTTAGGAAGGACTTCTAAAATGAGGCTGGGGTCTCGAATGAAAACTTTTTGAAAGTATGGAACTAGTCATCTGGTCTTAATTTGGAGATGCTTGCAGAGCTGGGATGAAGGTAAAAATGTCACAGACATTGTAGTGACTTTGGGAAGGGGTGAGCTGGAGCCTACTTTTGTTGTCTTATTATGAGTTGGGCAGAGGAAGGGCCATTAGCCTCCCGAGAGATTTCAAATCAGTCAACTTGTCCTGCAGCATCTTGGTGAATCAAGTCAACTTCATGAGAGGCAAGGTTTATGTTCTACAGATACCTTTGTAGCTAACATCAGGATGGGAACCCTGAAGGTCTGGCAGGAAGAGGATGGGGCTATAGTCCGAGTGTTTGTATTCTAGCCCCGGCTTCAATATCAGTGAACTGTGCACCAGGAGACAGGCTGCTGAGCACCTCTTTGTTTGAAATGGGAAGAAGATTAACTCCTCTTACTGTCACTGAAATAGGAATCAAGAGACGTGGCTTTTTTTAAGGTTAAATTACTGACACTGATGTCAAGATGCTGTTAACAGTGTTTCTGGAAAAAAGACATTCTGTCTACAGCTTTCAGGACAAAGTCACCCAACATGTTTGCATTGACAAAGTGATCTTGTCCCCACTTGTCCTGATCATATGCCATTTCTGACCCAATTGAGAATTTACCCACAAACTTTCAGGAGAAACATCTAGAACTCATTGAAAGTCACACTCTTATTTTACTTTACTTTTAGGGAAATGTGTTATCTGGTGAGATGTCCCAGATGAATTCATCCATCCATTCATCTGTTCATCCATTCCAATGTTACTCCATCCATTCTTCTATCCACTCATTTATTCATTGTCAGTCAATATGTGTTTGTTATATACCCAACTAAACAATAAACTCCATGAGAAAAGGAATTTGTCTATATTGTTCATTATTCTAAGCATTTAATACATTAAAGGGATAAATGAAAGAAAGGTAACCACTTATATTGTACTGTTGACTATATTCCATCCTAATTTTGCAGAGGCAAGTGAGAACAGCTAAGGGAAGTGAAATAAAATATTCTCATTCTGAAATTTACCGAAATATGCTTTGCCCACTTTCAATCCATACACAATGCCATTAGTAATAACAGCTGACATTTACTGTGTACTCTGTGCCAGTCACTCTGCTAAGCATCTTAAAGGATTTATCAAAGCACCTGCTCTATTTAATGACGTTCCTACGAGATAGGTCTATTAATAGCAATCCCACTTCTACATGAAGACAATCAAGTGCACCAGGTTACAGTAGGAAATCTGAGCTGGACAAAAGTCTGACGGCAGAACCTCTTTTACCTCCTAAGCTGCACTGAGTCTCCAGTAAAGTTCCAAGCTACTTATGATGTGATCTTCCAGCAAAAATACAGGAGGAAAGAAATTGTTACTGAACTGTCCTGGGATTTGCAGTAAACACACTGCGTGTTCTTTGCGCCTGTGGGCTCATGGCCTTCTTAGAATTCATCGGAAGAGAGCATTCATTGGAAGAGAGCACGCTTGCACGGCCCTGCGAGATTCAGGAGGCATTTTTGGGCTGTGTGGCTCATGCAGCGCCAATCGCAGCAATAGAACCTTGAGCGATGTTCTGCCCCGGAGAGAGGAAAGGGTCAAAATCAATCTACCAAAAAAGGCCAGTGTAGGATTCAAACCTGGCGACAGCAGAGGCTGGGGCGGACACACGGACAGTGAACGCTGACAGTCGGAGGGAGCCCCAGGCCCGGGCGCCTGAGTCCGTCCTCCTGCGCCTGCGCAGTTGTTGCCATCACCTTGTTTCTCCCTAGGAGCAAGTTCTTCACTTGCCAAGGACAGTCACCTTTAACACCTAGACCTGACCAGAATATACAGCTGTGTCACCTCCCCCCGCCTCCCACCTCTAAAAGCCTCCCAGGGCTTCCTTGCTTGGCAGAGTGCAGAGCAAAAGCTACTTCACAACCTCCCTGAGCCATAAAACTGAGAAATGTCATTGAAACATAGAGTAATAGTTAGGAGACATATAAATACGCAGGACAGTTAGCAAGGAATGTGATAACTACTGGAGTTTGGACCAAAACAGTTTCTGGCTGCCTTTTTTTTTTCTTAAATGGAGTGAATACAGGCTGAAAGAAGACAATTTTTATAAACAAGTAAAACCCTGAGCCTAAGATAAATGTTGTGATGTACACACTGTAGCTGTGATGAACTAGACATGGTGAGAAATGCAACATACTGAGAAAAAGACGAAAACTGTGATAAAAGTGTCATGATGCAAATTGTTTTACATTAACAATATTACACTACAAAGAAAGAAAGACAAATACTTTAATGCAGCAAGCGAAAAATAAAACAAAGGCTTCCCCTGCAACCACAAGATAAGAGTGTCATTTCCAATGTGCACGTCCCCCTGCTCGCTGGGAGATGCATCAAGAGGGACCTCTCAGTGCGTGGGAGCCAGGCAGCCTCAGGCACACACCCATTTCAAGGCTCTCAGGCTGCTGAGAACATTTCCCCGCCCCCCCTGGGAAAGATGCAGCTGTGTCCCCTGCCTCCAGAACCACAGATCCTTCCCTACCAGACTGAGCATCCTGGCTTCTCTGAAGAGAGACTCCTGACAGCCCACTGTATGGCACACTTTAACCAGTGAAGGGCAGCAGCCAAAGCCAGTGAAAGAAATGCAGGCACCAATTTAAAGGAGGATTAATGACCAGAAATAATTTAATTGTGCTAATTCAACCCACCAAAATAGGATAATCCCCACTTGCCTATCGATGGAAACAGAAATAAAAAAGGAAATGGATGACTAAGTTAGAAGCCGAATAGTCTGTCACCAGCTCCTAAAAAGGAAGCTTAGAGTGATAAATGGGCAGGGATGCAATGGTGGTGCAGTTGGCACTCTCCCGAGGCTAGAAACTTCCGGAGAGCCCCGCTGCCAGCAACAGCCTGGCAAAGCGAAGTGGGAAGGACTGGACCAGTGGCAGTGCCGATCCTCAGCATCTCTGCGAGGAGCTTTTCCTTCAAGCCCCAAGAAGAACCATCTGTAGCTGCTCGTTGGATCATGCTGGTTCTTCAGTTACCTTCCAACAAATAAATCTTTGTATTTTTGAAATAAAAGAGAGAGCTGATAAGAGTGGGGAAGTACTGTGAGAAACAGAAGGTCTAACAATTTTTAAGCTACCCCTTGTGCCATCCAGGAACCAGAAGGACAATTTGCTTCCCAAGGATGATGGTGGCAGCTGCCATGTTTTTGAAAGCTTACTTCATGGCAGGCTCAGGTGTCTCGTTTAATCCTTTCAATAACCTCGTGAGACAGGTCTGATTGTCCCCATCATCCAGATGAGGAACCAGCAGTTTACAGGGATTTAGTAACCTCTTCAAGTGACTAGATGGTGGAAACAGAATTTGAGCACAGGTCAAACTCAAAAGTCCTCACCTCTTAACATCATATTCTAATATCCCTTTACTTCACAGCCAAATAACTCATTGTTATCTGGTAGAAAGAGCAGCCACTGGTCTAATGGACAACCCATTACTTCAGTGAGATAGCACCCTCAGTTTGCTGACTTGCCCTGCGCATTCTCCCACTTGCCGCCAAAGCCTCATAAATAATATTAAATGAAGCTATTTAAGGAAGCACCGTTCATGCCACAACAGAGGCCACAAAAAAATTTTAAGAAAAAATTAATTCAACCCAGCACATCAGATATTTTACTAGTTCACATCAATCAAACAACTGTACCAAAGGAAACAGTCCCTATTCACCGACAGGGGGCCCTACCTCAGGCCTCACCCAGCAACACTGGCTTCTTTAAAGATCACACAGCAGTCAACATTTTATCAGCACTCAACAAACAAGTTAAGGTTTGGCTGAAATCTGAAGGTCTCTCTCCCTTTGGCATATTCTGGGATAATAGAACAAATGTCAAATCAGTACAAGATGGCATATTTACAAAATTGCACCCTGTTTTGCATAACCTAACGATGCAGCACTTCTTAAGGATTGAACGTTTCAAATCTGCTAGCAGAAGACTGCCAAATCTATGACTGTTTCGCACACTTGCCAAAAGCCTATCAAACTCTGAGCAAAATGCAAAATAAATCTCCTCTACAAGTTAAATCAGTCCCTTCTGTGTGTTCCAGGCTGCCCTCTTCTCTTGGCAATGAGGCTCAGGACTTGGGCCTCATTTCTCTTGCCCTTGATCTGATGCTGCTCTCTGTGAATCCGTTCCCTCCCCAGCCTCCCATCCTGCCTTATTAGCCACCATTTGGCCTGCTCTTCCCACAGCCCTGCTCTGTGTTATCCCCCAGTTCACCCAATCTGCTTCACGAATCCCCGGAAAACAGCTCTGCCTACCATTCCTCTGCTATGCTCCTCTGCCTCACCCCTCAGGCAGCCTATGGAAAGCACCTATGCTCTTCCTCTGTAACTCCCAGAATCTTCCTTGACTGGCTCCAGATCAGTGCCCTCTCCCTTTCCTACCCCAGTAGCTACATCTTATGTAACATTACTGTACCTCAGTTTCTGGGTCAATAAAATGGAGATAATTAGAACACTTATCTCAGGGAATTTGAGGGAGAACTGGACCTAATAATCCATGTAAAGAGCTTAGAACAGTGAAGTGCGAAGGACTTCACTGTGTCTGACTCTGCAACCCCACGGGCTGTAGCCCACCAGGCTCCTCCCCATGGAATTCGCCAGGCAAGAAAACTGGAGTTGGTAGCCATTCCCTTCCATAGGGGATCTTCCAGGCCCAGGGATTGAACCTGGGCCTCCTGCACTATAGACAGACTCTCTACCATTTGAACCACCAGGGAAGCCCATCTGGTCAGAGAAGCACTTAATGAGTGAATAAAAAAATGAATGAAATAAATGAAACTGAGTCCCCCTTGGTTGAGAGGAGTTGGGGAGGGGGGAGGTGAAATCCCAGCTTCTCAGCTACTTCCCTTCCCCACTACATGCTCGGAAGGCATGCTGGGGCTCCACAGTCACAATCTGGAAATCACCAATCTTTTCCATATATATTGGGCACTCTGTCATGCTCAAGTTCATGCTTTATTACTACTTTCTTTTATTTCTCTTCAAAAATTTTGTCTCCATACTTTGTCTCACCAACAAGGTCACCAACTTCTGAACAACTAAAACACCAGGCACCTCAAATAGGTGAATGAAAGTCTACCATGTTAATGATTTTTTACAGATTTGCTTGGCCTTGTAGAAACTGTAATTGGCCATGTAGAAACTATTCATCACTGTTAGGAACCCACTCCTCAAGGTGGGGCCATGGTTGCTATTTGCTTATTGCTACTGGGCGTAATGCTTCCCAGGTGGCGCAGGGGTAAAGAATCCACCCACCAATGTAGGAGACACAAGAGACGAGGGTTCTATCCCTGGGTTGAGAAGATCCCCTGGAGTATGAAATGGCAATCCACTCCAAAACTCCAGTATTCTTGCCTGGGACATCCCATGGACAGAGGAGCCTGGTGGGTTACAGTCCATGGGTTGCAGAGTCAAGCACACATTGGGGCTGAGGGTTGTCTTATTGTCTATCTGATTCTTTTGCTCAAATCTATTGCCATTTCTGTTGGCTATGGACTGAGACTCTGACTGAGACTTTCAGCAGAAAAAAAATGTTTCCACAGAGTTTCACTGCCCTATTAGCTTCACTGTCATCCCTCTACTTTGCCTGCCTGCTTAGAGCTTCTGGGACCAGCTCCTTGGAGTTTTACGGGCATGAATGT
Organism: Capra hircus; assembly: GCF_001704415.2. Lineage (NCBI taxonomy): Eukaryota > Metazoa > Chordata > Mammalia > Artiodactyla > Bovidae > Capra > Capra hircus. Next base: position 101,712,784 of record NC_030809.1, read on the forward strand.
CTTCTTCCTCTTTGCTGCTGCTGCTGCTGCTGTCGCTTCAGTTGTGTCCAACTCTGTGCGACCCCATAGATGGCAGCCCACCAGGCTCCCCCGTCCCTGGGATTCTCCAGGCAAGAGTACTGGAGTGGGGTGCCATTGCCTTCTCTTTTAAGTCCCTGGTATTCTTTAAAAGTGCTTCTATCTTGCCACTTGGCAGTAGGTGGGTGATTGTCTACAAAAAGGGTCTTATGGATCACTGCTTATGTCACAGCACTGGGTCCAAGCCTTAGTCCCAGGGTCCCATAATCTATATGGTGGCTTTGTAACAATAAACAAAGGCACTCCTTCTGGTTGAATGCAGCCCCAGAGGTGCATGCCTTAGTGAATGGAGCTGACTGGCCCCTAGCAGTGCTCAAGCTGAACAGCTATACATGACATCCCCACTTGTTCCATTTACATATACAAACGGTTCCTTCAAGTTCCTTTCCTAAATAGTAAGTACAACCTTTATTTCACAAAATGTCCTTCTGTTGGTGTGCTTCTCTACATTCTTCCAAGTCTGGGTCATTAATGGCCTAATAATGAATCCTCTCCTCATCTGAGTTTCATCAAAAATTATATTCTCTTCCAAAGGCTATAATTCTGGCTACAGATAAATGATTCTATAGTTGAAAAGGTGTACAAAGATCAAGACCTTGCTTGTTACACACTTCGGTCATTCCTATCCTGGATGTACTGAAGAAAGTCAACAGGCTATCCTATACAGGACTCTTTCAAAATATTTCTCCTGCCCCACGGGAAGACAGAGAACAGGGAAAGCCTGTAAGGAATTGTCTCCTTTGTTTTTTTCCAAGAGGGTAGGAGGAGGGAAGGAGAGGAGGAGAGAGAAAGGGAGGAAATAAAAACAACCTGGGAGAGAAAAGAAAAAGAAGCTGGGGGTCCAGAGGGGCAGCTGGGGCCTTAGAGGAAAATAGAATCTTTGAATATATTCCTGCCAGAGACAAAAGCACAGACTCATTTAAAAAACAAAGGAGGGCAGCTTTATTCTAAAGCCTGCTGTGCACCAAATATAGGTACTCAGATTCAGTTCCCCACTTTCTGAGGAGGCAACTTACGGGGCAGAAACAGTACACAGAATACATTTACCTCACTTTCTCCTGCCCACCTTAGCTATCGCCCACCCAAATAATTCCTCTGAGCAACACATTGGGAACCTTTAGCGCCCTGGTACTGGCAGTTTTAATGTGTCCATTGCCAGCAGAGAATTTTGTGCCAAAAAAACCCGACTCCTGGCGTGGAAGGATTAAACAGTCCTCGGGAGCCATCTGTGCAGCAAAGTGAGACAGTGACTTTGTGCTCCCAGTGCGCGTGTGTCGCCATCGGCAGTGGGAAGTGACTTCTATTTACATGACTACCTCACGCGGAGAACACCTAAGAGGAGAGAGGAAAATGGCCACCTCAGTGGGGGGGCAGAGTTGGAGAAGAGGGGGATGGGGATGGGAATCAGGAGCCTCTAGGAAAATCTGGAAAAAGATAGAGGCTGACATGGCAGATTAAAACTATTTATCCTCTAGGGCGAGGACTGAATGAAGAGGAAACACCCTGTTGGTTGATGTTTTTTGGAGGTGCCATGGACTCGCTCGGATATCAAGGTTTGGATTTCACCCTGTCCTTTGAGGTTCAAAGACTTTCAAGATGGGATTTTTAAAATTAACTTTGACTCATCATTCACCAGGATCTAGAGTCAGGATGAGGGTCCTGGGCAGTACACCTCTGATGTTTCGGGATTTTTTTTTTTTTTTTTTTTTTTAGTACTTTGAGAGTATTTGAGAAAGACTTTTAGCCATGGCCCAAATATGGTGCACCACAGGAGGGATGCTTTCAGGTGTAAGCATCCTGTTTGGGTCACTGACAAGAAAATTAGAGCTGTAAATTGAGAGAGATGATGGAGATGTATAGTTTTTATAACAATGTTTCCACTCAAGAAGTTTTAAAATTAAATCAAAAAACATTTTAAGGTTTCTATTTTATACTGGGTGATCCAAAGAATACAATATTGAGGAAAGCTTTGGATGACTAATAATAAAACAGAGGGGGGAAAAGGAGTACAAAATAACTATGAATCCAAGAACAATAAATTGAAGATTGAGAGATATACAAGGAAAACATCATGTGAGTCAAAAGAGAGGATGCTAGTCCACCAGGAGAGCAGTACAAGTGTCTAATAGATGGAGTGAGTGACAGTCCTGCAGTCGAGTCCAGCGCCCTGCGATCCCATGCACTATAGCCGACCAGGCTCCTCTGTCCATGAAATTCTTCAGGCAAGAATCCTGGACTGGGTTGCCATTTCCTTCTCCACCTAATAGATGGAGGTGGAAGGGGAAAAATGACATTCCCGGGCCGCTGTAAGAAAGGTATTGAACACCTGGTTAAAGAATAAGAGCTGGACTTGGTTGAGTCCACGGGAAAAGTCCATGACAGTGCTGTGAGTGTAGATTAAGCTCCTACTTCAGTGTGTGATACAGCCTGGCATGTAGGGACGCCAGCTAAGAAATGAGCAGTGAGGTTATGGCTATGAAAGGTGGTGGTCACGTGGCATCAGCAATGTGATCATGAAGCAGGGAAAGGATGTCTAAAGCAGCTGATTGGATGTGGAGGAGAAAGAATGGGGAAAACTGAGTCCAAAGTATCACGTGGGACAATCAGAAGACATAAGGACAACCTGACTATGGGACTGCTTTGTAGTAGAAGGTGATTCATACATCCCATCTCATAAGCTGTTACTTTTCTCTCTCTCTTTTTTTTTTAAAGTATTGCAGTATAGTTACTTTATCATGTTGTGTTATTTTCTGCTGTGCAGCAAAGTGAATCAGCTATGCGTTTACGTATCTCCTCTTTTTCTGGATTTCCTTCCCATTCAGGTCACGACAGAGCATTAAGTAGAGTTCCCGGTGCTACATAGTAGGTTCTCATTAGCTATCTATTTTATACAGTTCTTACTTTTCTACTTTGACTGGTAAACAGAGATGAAAACACACACTCAGACACAACTGAACTCATACCCCTCTCTGCCACACCCCACACAAGCCTTGCTGAATAAAGCTGAAAGGAAGGTGTGAAACCAAACTAGCAAAGCTGGAAATTGTATTTGCATTTTATTGTGCTTTGATCAAATGGCTTCAGAACCCCTAATAACGATGACATCTTACAAAAATGTACAAATATGGCTTAGACCAATGTATGAATACAAAGCCCAAGCACTGAGAGCTGTGGCACAGATGAGAAGAAATTGTGCTCTTAAATTATACGGGTTATTGTTTTTCTTTTTAATTCACTGTCCTGGGAAGAGTTTTGAATATCCTCTGAAGAAAGTAAACAGCGGATGACTGACCCAGCCATCTGTACATTTAGGGGTTTCCAACTTACATGACAAAATCTGGAAGTTTTGGAGAATGGTGCAATGCCCTGAAGGGTCCCTAGTACTTAGGCTGATATTCCAGCTGAAGCAAATGTGCTACCAAAGAGAGTGCCCTGGCCCTGCAGTGGCACCCACACTAGCACGCAGGCTGCCAATGATACCTGCACCCAGGTCCCATTTCAGATGCTATAGCCCATTTGCTCAGTAACCTGCCCACTGGCTCTTCCAAGCAGGCAACCAGCCTGATGGATGCTATTCAGTAATTTGGGTTCAAGAGCTTTTCAGAGTATTACCCTCCTGCACCTATAGGACACCTGCTTTACTCAAATCTTGTGTGAAAAAAAAAAGTACACATTTGGCTAAGAATAAGAAAATTATAGGCTTGTACATACATCTTAATTATGATAATACCATAAGAAATTTTAATATGTGGTTAAAGACTTAGAGTGTCTTCTGGGCTCTAAAGGAATATGTTGAATTTGACATGTTTTCTAAACGGAAATTTTTTTGTAATTAAAGTAATTATCTGGTGTTGCTTTGTATTTCCAAATGAATGCATATTGTGACCTATATAGCATACGATAAAGGCTGTAATTATGCAGAATATAGTAGGGGAAGCTACTGGAGTAACTCTAAACCACCTGTGTTATTTTTTAACAAGAATTTTGTTGGAAATAAAAAATATATATTTTCTAGAATAGATGCACTTAGAAATGTTCTTATACCACTTATAAATAGGTTATAAAATCGATCTAGTTCACCATTGCTTACCCTGTAAGAGTCAAGGTTGTCTTCTGGAGTTGGAAGACCCATGTAACGTTCTGTGTACACGGAGTCTGTGATGGAGAAAAGAAAAAAAACTTAATTCATACAATAAAAGCTTTACCCTCTTTTACTGGGTTACTTTATGTCTTAACTTGCGCAAAGGTCTACAGTGTTATACCATCAGAAGTATCTCCTTTAGATTGTTTCTGCCTGGCTTGTTGATGCATCCAGACTCCTGTCTTTCCATACTCAGCCTTGTAACCAATTCCCATTATCCCTTCCCTGGAGGACAGAGGGAGATCAAAACAGGGTGATCTAAAACCCAATCAATAACCCACCTGCAGAAAAGTCAAATGTGAAATGCTCAGTGACAAGGACACGACATTAAAGATCTGACTCCCTTAAAGATCTTGATTAGCAAGTGATTTAATGTCTAAATTGTCTTGAATTTCTTGGTCCTGACATATGTATATACCCTACTTTAGGATATTCTCTTTCCTGCTGGAAACTCCTCATAATTTTCAGTTACTAATTGCTCACTTAAAACAGTTTTTTAGGTGGGGGAGGGAAAGACTGAAAGGAAAAAATTCAGTTATCATTATTTGAAGTACAACACCATACTGGCTCAGCTACTCCATCATAAGGCAAGTTAAACATCTGTTTTCTCTCACTTTGTGGAGAGAGACATATATATACATATAGCTATATATACACATATATGTATATTTCTTAAAATATCAGTGAGAAGATGTATTGTTGCTGAATTTCAATATAACTTTAAAAATGTGAAGTAACTTTTTGAAAAATGACCAGGTTACAGTAAGTAAATATGTTTCCATTGTGCTATATAGATTAATGGGGTGAATATCACTGGAATTGTACCAGTATTTCAATACAAATTTAATTAATTATTTAGAAGAACGATCATCAAAACAATAAGATTAAGCAACATTCTAACCCTTTTTGAATGACTGGCATTGATAACTAGTATTAGCTGTTCCAGGACAGGGAGGCCTGGCGTGCTGCAATTCATGGGGTCGCAAAGAGTCGGACATGACTGAGCAACTGAACTTAACTGAACTGATATATATTGCTCAGGCCCTTTCTATGAAAATAAAAATATTTTCCTTCACAATGAGTTTTTATTATTTTATCATTTTGATTAAAGTGAATATAGACTATATGCAATTGTACATATCTAGAGGATACTAATATAGGAAATATAATATTTTAAAGCACACTTTAAAATATGACTTTCCAAAAATGTTCATCTTTTAACTTTAAATATAAATAACTTGGGATGTACATTTAATGGGGTGGGGGAGTAGGAATAGCTTTTAAGGGCAAAGTAATTTTTCCCCCAAACAGGCACAATTCTTCTTGTCCTAGAACATAATAGGCCTTTCTAATTATGCTAACCAGGTTTTCTTGTGTAAGAAGATCTAAAATTTTTAAAATACTGTTTAAAAAGTGCTTAATGTCGGGGCTTAATGTGGGGCTTCCCTGATAGCTCAGTTGGTAAAGAACCTGCCTGCAATGCAAGAGACCTGGGTTCGATCCCTGTGTTGGGAAGATCCCTTGGAGAAGGAAAAGACTACCAACTCCAGTATTCTGGCCTGGAGAATTCCATAGACTGTATAGTCCATGGGGTCGCAAAAAATCAGACATGACTAGGCATCTTTCACTTTCACTAATGTCAGTGTAAACTTTTAGAAGTATGTCTTGCAATACCACTTATGCACTCCTTCCATTTGATTTTTGAGTAATATTGTTCAAATTTTCACACATGTAAGAATTCTAGAAAGTTCCTGTTAGATTGGTCCATATACATTTAATGAACCCTTCTTACCGTTCTGTATTTCCAAATTCATGAAGATTGTTTCTATTATTTTACTGACCACCAGAGGTCTCCAGAAATAAGCCGTCATACAGAACAATTAGTATCAAGCAGGAAAGTATTATATGAAAACAAATCTATTGTGTAAGGACCAATCCCAACCATGTTCTCCAATTTTTTTCAATAGAAAGACAATGATGTATCTTTTACACACTGGCTTCTCTTGACTTTAGAGTTTTCCATAGCTTTGGTATTACCATATACTACCATACATTAGGGCATAAAATATTTAAGAAGCATATTCATTATCAATGATTCTTTCATTATACTGCATAAATGACTTGAGATGGGGTCAGAAGAGATACAGGAAAATAACTCATCTTTTCACCACCTCTGGCTCTTCCCCACTACCTAGAGTTCCACTGCTTCCCCCTTCCCCTTGGGAATCATAGCCTTACATGTGTATGATAGAACAATACTTTCTCAGTGGTGAAAAGAATATTCTAAAGTGGCTTTCACCTACTTAGTGGAAACAAAGCCCCCAGGAGTTCTCCTGCCAAAGTCTCTTCTTTCCACCCAAAATCCTACTTTATATTCAACCTTAACCTGAAGGGAAAGAAATACTTCTCTTATTCTTGTAATATGTGAAGCCCCAAAGTCAGAGTAGAATAAAGGAAGTGTATCTGAAGAACTGTAGCATTGGGAATGTTTTAAAATGTGGAAAACATAATTTCTTGATAAGACATTTAGGAAACAGAATTGGTTGCTAACTAAATATATAGGTAGCATTTAATACCATCCAGCCTTTCCCAACAGCAGAAGAAGTGAGACTGTTTTATTACAGGTATCCATAAAGTACATCTAAGAAGAATCAGCTTCTTCACTGTAGAAACAGGGAAACTAAAAAAATGAATGGCTTTGGCATTGAGACATGAAGGTTCGCACTCAGCATCTCTGTACCTGAGGGCCATCACCTACCATAGTACTCCCACTTGGAAACAGGCGCCACAGCTATTCCGCACTTGAACACACCACTTCCTGCTCCCAGCACCATTGAGGTTACATACCCTCCGTATGACTAAGAAATGGAAACAGTTATTTTTATGGAGGTAAAGGAATTAAGGACATATGGTAAGCAAGTCGCAGTTTCCACATTTCTCACATCTTTATATACTGTGCCTCTTTCGAGATAGAAAGGATGACAGAGAGGCTTAAATTGGCCTTAATTGGGCAGTATCTAAAGACTACCATTCAGAGCCTTGGTCCCTTTTCTTGGTAGGTGTAAGAGGGAAAGTATTGACATTTTGCTGAGTAGTACTAATTAAAAACAAAATGACAAAAACAAAAAAAAAAAATGTTAAACAAAACAAAACAAAAAGGCAATAAACTCTTAAGTTTTTACTTTTTTGGACTCCTGAGAAAAAAAGTGTCTCTCCTTCCCTCCCCCCCCTCTATCTTTCCTTCTCTTTAACCCTCTTTCTTGCTTCCTCTTCTTACTTGCTCACCTCCTTTCTCCATGGTAATAAACAAAAGTGTAAGCCTGGGGGGGACTCATTGCCCAGAAATCTAAGACATTTGGACCTTCTTAGATGGACATGATGGTTGTGATTTACACCTCCAAATATGTACAAACAAAAGTAAATTATCCTGTTTTGGATTATATTCACTAAGGAACACATCAGCCAAAGTACTCACCCAGCCCCAAATTGCAATCCGTTTGTCGTCCACAAATCCCATTTTTGAAAACTGTCTAAAATGCATGGAAGAAGTCCACGAATTAGTATCACACTGTGTATAGAAAACAAAGGTAACTGCACAAATGTGAAACCCTGCCATTTGTTCCCTATTTCATTCTCTTAGAAATTAAGATTAATTGCTACCAGCAATCAAATAAACACCTGAGATCAATGTCTATCGTTTTTAACTTAAGAGCTAGATGAACAAGGTTTACTTGTTTTGGAGTCCATAAAAATTATGTCTGTGTGTGTGTGTATGTCTGTGTCTGTATGATTCACAGAAAACAAATCCTGGCTGTTTTTTTCACAGCTGTATATAAAAATTTGCAGCCCAGATGCACTTTTTTTACATAATTGAATTTAAACCTCTCCAGATGTTTTTCAGTTTGAGAGAGGCTGCCCCTGCAATGGGGAAGCGTGGGAGCATGGAGAACATCTGTGCAGGGCTGAGAAATATCTCTGGGCCCCCTACCTGAGAACTTAAACACCATTCTCTAAATACATCCCATCTTATGATGGGTGTTGATTAGTTAACTCAACACTATGAAATATGAGGCAATTCTTCCTTGAAGGATTAAGATGCCTTTTTGTCACTAAATTGTGTGGTTGGAATCCAGGTAAAGAAAGGAGAAAAATATTCTTTGCATCTATTTTTTAGTCTTAGCCTTACATCAAAAGGTAATTGGTTTACTTAAAAAAAATCTAGCAAATGGGGCTCTTAACTTGGTAGTATCGAGGGAGGTAGGGGACCCTCACACTGACCTATATGTGACCTTAAGAACCTTTGTTTTTAATTGACGGTATATGTCTTAGACTGCCCTGAGTTAAGCAATATTAGAAAAAACTCAATGTAAGTAGTTTTCAACTCATCTTCTCCATGTAAACTTTTTAAACTTGGAACCCATACATACAGAAATGTGTACCAAATCACAAGTGTACAAGCTCGTAAGCCTTTACAGAGTGAGCATACCTTAAACCAAAAAATGGGGCAATACTATCATCCAGAAGCCTCTGGGTCATTTTCCTCTTTGAAAAAAAAAAGTTCTTTCATTGAATCTCAGAAAAATTTTACCTGAATTTGTACCAATATAAATTCCATTGTGGATATAGGGTATATACTTTCGTTCCTGGCTTCTTTCACTCAACAGTCTGTGAGATTCATCTGTGTTGTTGTACATAGTTCCTTTGAGTTGCTGAAAAGCAACTAACTCATTACTTTTTAAACAGAGTTGTATATTGGGGATAACACAATTCTATCAATTTAGTCTTGAGAGGCCCTGGAAGCCATGCCCTTTCTCACAGAGGACCAATCTGGATAAATAAAAATGAATTTGTAAAATATCAAAGCCTCACTCTTGAAAACAACTTATGCTCTTATCTAAATCTTTTATTTATTTATTTTTCACTTTCAAGGAAAATAGCTAATCATTAACTTTGATTTAACAGATTTAGGATTACTTAATAAATTGTCATCTTTTCTCCTTGTTCGTTGTTCATTTTTTAAAAGGCATTTTCTTCCATCCATTTAATCATTCACAACTTTTTTTTTCCATTTCCTTGTTTCTGATTTCACAACACTATTTAAAATTGCTAATTTATTATGCTTTCCAGACATCTCTGCAGTTGGTTATGGAACCTCAAAGACTACATTCCCTATTTACCAGTTAAATGCAACTGAAAGTAAGTTGAAGGGAAACCCAGATTCAAGACCTGACCAGTCTTGGCAAATTATCTAACCTAAGAGCCTCCATTTCTTTACCTGAAGTGTAAGGTCTGAACACTCATCTCTCAGGGTTGCTGTAGCTTCCAGGATAAGGCAGGCAAAACGCTGCATGTCACATGTGCACTCCGGGATAACCACCAATTGAGATTAAAATCTTTCTTAAGTCAGACCACATCTATTTATAGTCTCACAACTGATGTGATTCATCCTTAAAGAATCCCTTATTACTGAGTGACAGCGGTCATATTCCACAACTTGCCCAAATTGGGGGAGGAACTCTCACTCAGCAGAATGTAGGAACCACTCCTAAGACTTCACGGCTGTCATCCTACTCTAACATAAATGTACACCAATCTCCTCTATTAATCCTTGACTATAGGGGTGGCTTGCTTGTTTAGTTAGATGTTTACTCAGAGGCACATTTACCTCTGTTTTGTCCATGTGTTTGATGAATTGTGCGTCCCTATTGCAAAAGATGGTAGCACATATATCAATTCCCTTTCTAAGTCTAAACATAATATTTTCACTAAAAATCCATCCCAAGGATGAATGGTTCTTCCCAGGACACTTGAAATTCATTATACTTCACAACTTTAAAATATAAATGGGGGGGTGGGGAATTAAATAGCCTCTGAATTCACCTCCTAGTCACTCACCTGGTTGCTTCAATTTGATCTTCAACTTCAAATGTTCCCAATCTTCTGTTGATTGCGTGCATGATCTTATCTCCTTGGTAACCACTTCCTCTGCCATCAAAGCTAGCTACTATAATGTTTTCTGTGCTTGCAAGGTAAGTAGCCCAGTTGAGTCTGAAGATAGCATCTGCTTTTTGACTACAGGGGCCTGCATATCTGTGAAAAATCCCAAATTGTTAGCCTTTGTGGTTTTCCTGAATCAAATGAAAAGGGCTTGGCTTTCTAATTCCCCGTGGACAAGAAGGGTACATCCTTCCTGTTCATGAGCCTGAAATCGTGCCAGGCGCCAGGGTGTTCTCAGTGGGTCCTGTCAAACTTGATAGTCGTGACAACATGACTATAATGGCTGTGTGTTTCCTTCGAAGATGCCCATCAGTTTTATCTTTGAAGATTGCTATCAAACACAGACTTCACAGGCCAATGTTTACTAAGTTGCATATATCTTGGAAATCAAAGAAGTAAATACTCTAATAATTAGAAGAGGGGAGTTGTGTTATGAAGAAATAATGAAGATGACAATAAATGCAGCTTCAAATATATCTTTCTGATTGAGCTTACAAACACTCTTAGACTACAAGTTTCCTTGATTAGAACTTCCTGAGGACTTCCCTGGTGGCTTAGATGGTAAAGCGTCTGTCTACAATGTGGGAGACCTGGGTTCGATCCCAGTGTCAGAAAGATCTGCTGGAGAAGGAAATGACAATCCACTCCAGTACTATTGCCTGGAAAATCTCATGGACAGAGGAGCCTGGTTTCCATCCCTGCATGTCCTATAGCAGTCAAAGTCCTTAACAAGTAAGCTCAAAGTCCTTAAGGAGCCTGGATTTCATCCCTGGGTTGGGAAGATCCCCTGGAGAAGGGAATGTCTACCCACTCCAGTATTCTTGCCTGGAGAATTCCATGGACAGAGGAGCCTGATGGGCTACAGTCCATGGGGTTGCAAAGAGTTGGACACAACTGATTGACTAACACTTTCACTTTTTTTTCATTGCACAACTTTAATTTTACACTAGATACTGTATCATTCTAAGTTTTAGAAAAAGAAGGCATTCATGAATTTCTTAAGCAAGTAAACATTTTTTTTTAACTTGTGAAATACCCTGGTCCTTTCAATGATATTAAATTTGGTAGAGTTAATAGCTTCCCTGAGTATTAACTATGTGTCAGGTTAAATAAACTTGAAGATTAAGCAACATTATTTTTAAAAATAGAAAACAAAGATTTAGACATCTAAGAAAATGAAGAGGAAAATCACTGAAAAGAACTGGGCCTGAATTTACCATGTTTTTTTAAACTTTCCTAATGAAAGGGAGATCTAGTTATTACTGAGGATTCCAGGAAGATAAAAAATATCACTTTTTTTTTCTTTTTAAACAGACCCTTGTGTCAAAACATTACTCTTTTTTAATTGTAAAGAATCTTGTTCAGTACTGGGGCTAAGGCCCCAAGCAAGTGAATGTTACTGTAGTCAAAATTTGACTAAATTAGGTGTAATGAGAATCCAACCGTGTATCTGAAAGTTTAAAATACCTCTTTCTCTTTTTCTGAACTTTTATGTCTGACTTACATGGAATTGTAAATGCAGGGGAACGGGCTGTATAAAGGGTGTGTCTCATGTTAGTATCTGTATTCCTTTTTTTTTTTTGCTAGTAACAACTGGAAAGTATCCCCAAGTTTTCAGTTTTCTTTTCTGTATGATGGACCTGATAGAACTGACTACATAGGCTTGCAATGTGGACAAAATAAGGCCAACTACCTGCACACAGCAGGCACGCAGCACTTGTGTTGGTTCGTTTTGTTTTGAATAAAGGAAATGAGGCAAGCTGGGATAGGAAGACTGGCATTGTGGCATTATATGTGAGGTCAGGGCAATTTTGGAAAGATTGAAGTAGAATGTTTTCCTGCTAATTACCAAAAATACAAAGATACCATATTTAGACCTCATGGGAGCTCACATTTACGGCTCAAAGACTTGTGATTTCAGAACTTTCTCTAGGACTTGAAGAAGTTTAAATTATATAATGAATACTTTCTCATATCTTCTCTTCACCAAAAACAGGAATGGAAAATACCAGGCAATGATAATTCAGGAACTAAATAAAGAGAAACCTGACACTGGAATGAATTAAAGACCACCAATGAGAGATATCTGGGTAAATTTAGGGATAAGGAAACGGTGAAGACTAGTAATACCCATCTATTGCTTATTAAAATGTCTAAGAGGTAAGGATGAAAATGGAGACTTGAAAATCTCTTTCAAAGTCTCTTGGAGTTCAAGGGGGAGAAAGAATCAAAACAAAACCCACATGCCATTATGAGGGAAAAAGAGTGTCTAGCTTCTCTATTAGAAAGATGGTAGAAAATATAGGCTTGGATCTGTAATTGCAAAATGGAAGAATTATTAAAATTGCTTTACAATAATTCAGGAAGAGAGAAAGGATGCATTTGTCTCTATTTTTCAGTGAGCTACACTGGGTAAATATGTACAATGGTTAGCTTCTGCATTATTCCTTTAGCTTGAATACTTACACTTCTATTAGCAGAGGATATTTCTTGGATTTATCAAAATGAGGAGGCAAGATCATCTGATACCAAAATTCTAAACAAACAGAAAGATTAATTAATGAATTAAGAGCACATTAGCACATGGTTTTGGTTTCTTATCTCTGTCAGTGACGAGTAACATGTAGAGTTTAGCAATTTGTTAAATTAGAATAGAAAAAGAAAATGAACTGTTTTGATTTAGCATGCTTTTCAGCTATAAAAAATATTCTCTTTCAGGTTAAAATACTAGTTTAAGGTTAAAACAAAGTTGTTTCTAATGGGTCTATTAAATACATTGGTGTTTTGTAAAATAAAAGTGCATCTTAGAATTGCTAATGTTTTGTTTTTATGATTCTGTTCTTTGGCATCTGATCTACTTATCTAGTTTGTTTATGGCTTATGTTCTAAGTTTTCCTCCAAAATGTTTTCCTCGTCTTGAATTTCTTTGAAGATGTTTAGGATTTTTAGTTGGCCTTAACACTATTTTAAAATTCTGATTTAATAACATTTTTGTAATTCTTATTGCCATCCCAGGCTGTAAGCTGAGTTCCCATTTTCAGCTCTGTATTTCACAGAATGAAACTAGGTTTATGTGGGGCAAACTGTTCTGCACGATCTTGTGCAGGTCTGTTTAATTCTCTCTGCTTGATTTAACATCAGTTTAATAAAATTTGTCCCTAAAAAATAAATTGGTTACCTTTGCTACCAAATTCAAGCTGATTAGTTAGACTAATCTTTAAAAACGAGAGAGAGAGAGAGGAGAGTTGTTTCATATTTTAATAAGATTATTTCCAGCTTCAGTAGATTTAACCTACAAGGAAAAAAATCCTTATCTCTAGAGATGTTTCTTCCTTATGTTCACCTTTCTTTTGTATTTTGGTTGTTATAGTTATTTTAGTTCAGGAAAAAAAGAAAAGTTTAGGAGTAAAATCTTTATATAGGTAGATTTTTCTTTAATTTGTATTTTGCTGGTTATTTTATGCTTTCTGATCAAATGTGCTAATGAGAACTAAAATTTTAGTCTCTTTTATATTTGAGTAGAATGTCAAACTATCAGTTGATCACGATGCTTTTTAAAAATATGTCAGACCCGGTATTTGACCTCTCCTTTGTTTGAATCAGGACTAGTTGACTGGAAATGTTTTACTTCCTATATTTTTTAAGATGCACAGTCTTTTCTCTGGGGGTCACATCCAAATATTTAATATGTTATATTGTAATATTAAATGCCTTCTGTTCCAGGAAGTCCAGTTAGCTCTTCAAAACCCTAAGCCCTTGCCAGTCAAACCAGATTCAAGGGCCAGCAGCACTAGCATCACATGGGAGTTTATTACAAGCTTCAATCCTGGGCCCACGCTCATGGGCTGGCTCAAAATGTGCACATTAATGAGGTCCCAGGTGAGCCATAAGCACCTGCAGTTTCAGGAGCATTGCTCTAAGCTCTTCTTCAGAAGCACCCTCCACTCTCCATCCTATTCCTGCCACTTAAACCTGGAGGAACTGAATGTCATTATTAGCCTTTATTAAAAAATAATCTAAAATAAACCACACTTGATAGATCCCCTCTTCCCTATGAATTATTAGCCCTTAATGGAAAAAACAAACAAACAAAAACAACTACAAAAAAATGACAGGATTTCCTACTCAAAGAAACCCCTTGTTCTTAGTGGTCCCTGAACATAATACAGGTCAGGCCATTAGGCCAGGGCCTATTATGGAGAGGAAGTTAGAAAAAATTCAAGATTTCTGTCCTGGGACTGAAATTTCAACATTTTATAGCCAAAGTTAATTTTTTTACACAAGTCATTTTCAATCTGTTTGGGTTAAAGGTAAAATATATTAGTATTTCATTGTTAAAAACACAATTAATACTTAATAGTAGAATAAAATTACTAATGGGATGATACTGAACTAGTGAGCAACAGTGCATTTTATTCAAATATTTTCCATTTAAAATAATATATTTTATGTAGAATATTATATTTTTAGATTAAGAAAATATAAAACTAGTCATTCTTGTGATAGAACATTTTATGGAAAAGTAACATTATAATAGATTTATGTATAAAATACATACTATCAGATCAAGTTACATTTAGTTATTATTTTATTGGTGTTTCCATGAAAAGTTATGTTCCGAGAGAAATTTCACTTACTTGTTCCATGCAAATGAATGCAGTCCAGTTTCTTTGAGGGCATCTGGACATCCTGCAGCATTTGATCCAAATCTGAATTGTTTTCCAGGACTCTCAGTTCTCAACAAACATTTGAAGCATTTGTTACAACGTGAAGAATTTGGATTGTGCAAAGCAATAAGGAACAAGTGGGTGATTCACTGATGAGACTATACATACTTCATATTTTAAGCCTTGTGTTCAAGTCATTGTCAAGACACTCTAAAGCTGAAGAAATACCCATTATGCTAAGCACATGTTGCTCCTATTCACACACACTTTCCTAAAAAGCAAACCAAGGGTAAAATATGAAAATGTTACCTTTATCATTGCCGCTGTTATGCAGAGTATAGAGGGGCAGACCAGGACCTGTTAACATAATCAGGGAAATAAATATATTTCAGAGCTTAAAAAAAAAAAAAAACATACTTTTCAAAAATAGCATTTGTTACCATTTAACTTTGATATAACTTTGATACCATTTAGCTTGGATAGAATAAATATCACAGTGGATAAAGGCTTATAAGTGTTAGCTGATTTTCTTTTTCCTTAAAATGAGTGCAATTTGAGTCTAACAAGTATTAATATTACTGGAAAGGTACCAAGCTCTGGAGAATGAAACAGAAATTGCACATCTGGCCCTGCTTAGTGCCTTGCGCACATTATCATGTCCGACCCAATTCTTTCTTCTCTGAACTAAGCCTCTGAGACCCAGAGTAAGCCACCAGCCTTCCTGGCTCTAACTCGGAAGTCCAGAGAGGCCACACCCTCTCTCAGGCCCCGCCCACTAGGGGTGGCGCTCAGGAGACAGGTACCCCGCCACCCACCCTCCACTGCCACTCCGCTTTCCACTTCCCCACCTTCAAAGGGCAGATCCCCTCCGCTGCTGTCCCCACTATGGAGGACTGGGCCAGGCGGCACATCTGCAATGTGCCTGACTTGGATAAGCGATTCCTTCCTGGCATGCGAAAGTGTTTTTCTCACAGGCTCAGATCTTCACTATTTATTCCAACTGTGGTAGTTGCAGAGTGGAAGGTAATGTATAGAAAAAGCTACTTAGTGAGCTGTTTAATTTTGACACATTTGGATCACACTATTAATTTTTACACTTGATCAGAACCACAGTGGAGGCATTTTAAGGACCTGGGATTGAATCCTTGACTTCCCTGCTTTGTGACTTAGGACAGCATACCTATGCTTCAGTCTCTTCATGTATAAAATTAGGATAATCATATCTACATTACAGAGTTTTCTTAAGGATCAAATAAGATCATGAATACAAAACTTGAGCACAGTGCCTAATATACATGAAACATGTGCCCAAAAAGGGTGACTGGAAACAGCCATGGTAAAGAACTAGGAAGAAAAATATGGTATTAAAGAAAATGCACCAGTACAGAAAGGTTCAGATAAGCAGACCTCTTTTTGGCAATGGACAGTTCTTGTCAACTTTTCAGAATATTCAAATTTCTTCCTCTCACTTTGAGAGGTAATCTAGTGTTTAATGGCAGAGGCCTGTGTCTAAACCCGCTTGTGCTTCTTATGACTGCATGACCTGTGAAATCACATTACCTCTCTTTGTCCAGATTCTTCATTTTTAGCAAAGAAAACAATAATAACAACAGTTACAGAAGATGAAGCTGTGAGCAGGCTGTCACAGGACCCGCCTTACGTACATTTTTCTCATTTAAAGGGGCAAGTGCATACTATAATTTGCATTAAAAAATGCACACTAGGTGTGTACATAAGGATGAAAAGTGCCTCTGTCACACATAAGCTCTGGGTATATGTGTTTTCAGTCTAAAAGCAAGCCTCTTGGTTAGAAGGGGAAAGAAAGATGGCTAACTTACCACTTACCTGTGACTGGAAAGGGAAAAGGACTTATGTGATTTCAAGCATTCAGATTCAATAGGAGAGAAGTGATCAAGGCAGAAAAAATATTTCTTAAACTGGACACTGAAAAGGAGGTTTCAGGGATGGAGATGCTGAGCAGGAGGGTGGTGAGAAGGTTGTTCAGAGAGGGGAGGGGATGGAGGGAATGACTTGAGAGGGACTTTGTGAGTACCCCCTGCTCAGTTCGAACTTACCGGAACATCTCAGCTGATAGTACTTTGCCCCTTGACTGAACGATACAGAGTAATACTGACACCTGTCTGGATTCAGCTCACAACTGAGGCACATCACTTTTGTGTAGTCATTAAGTTGGATTCTGTAAAACCAATGGTGGAAATTAAGTACTTGATAAAGGGATAAATGAAAGAAGGAATTAAATAATGCCATTTACTAGTTTCAAAGATATCAGAATGCCAAGAAATACTCATGAAACTTAATGAGTTAATATGCAATAAATGCAGGAATTAATCCGTTATAACCTCAAACCTCCCATTGTTTGCAAATATCACAAAGCATCTAATAAAGTCATGCTCTTTTGATGACATATGGGTTGGTTTATACAGGAATAAAAGCATTCGATAGTAGTTCCAATTTAATATATTAGGACTAGGCAAAAAAAAAAAAAACTAAAAAATGAAAACATAAGAACTGAAATTGTTCATTAGCTAAAAGCTCATTAACAATTTGATAAAATTCTTACTTATAAAGATTTCTTCCACCTGGCATTCCTTTATATTCATTACTAATGTAGTATCTGGGGAGAAAACAAATGGAATGTATTAATTATGTTTTACAGAGAAAGTCAAGTATATTCCCTTTAACTCAACTCCCAGCATTAGTGTTCATACAAGTGCATGTGTGCTAGTGCTTGTATCATTTTCCCCTGCCCTTTTATTTCTCAGAAATAAGGGCATCATCTGTAAATAGGGGATTCTTTTTTTAAAAAAACAGGCTAAAGTATCTGAATATGAGGATTCCTCCCTTAGTTAAAATGACAAGTAAAAACTCAAAAAAAGTCTTCTTTCAGAAAAATATGACTGGACAACTAGTCTGAAGTTGAAGCCCCATTTATCTATGTGGTGGTGGCGGATTAGTCACTAAGTTGCATCTGACTCTTGCAACCCCATGGACTGTAGCCTGCCAGGCTCCTCTGTCCATGGGATTTCCCAGGCAAAAATGCTGGAGTGGGTTGCCATTTCTTTCTTCAGGGGATTTTCCCAACCCAGGGATCGAACCCAGGTCTCCTGCATTGCAGGCAGATTCTTTACCAGCCAGGGAAGCCCCCATTTATCTGTACTGTTTTCCATATTCTCTGTTTCATAACACAGACCACTCGGTGGCAGGTGCCCTATCCTTCTGAGAGTGGCAGAGCCACTTTTAAACAGGACCTTCAAAAACTGCTTTGAGCAATGGCAAAACTCCTCTGTGGTGAAACTGATACAGGATTATAAAAGTGCCTCAGGTTCTAGTGAAAAACAGCACTCCCTGTCCCACCATCTTGTGCACGGTCACTGACAGCCTCCACAAAGCTTTCTGTTTGCCACAGGTTAAGGCTGAGACAGGTACAGTAGCCTCTCCAAGCCTTCTAAACATATGGTGTCAGCTGAAATCTATCAAAATGCCCCAGAATAGTTCAGTGTTCCAAAACGTTTAAGAAAAAGAGGCTGCAGCATTTCTAATGTAAAGCAGGTAAGAGCAAGAGGTAGTGCTGGTTGGTGGCATGGTATCAAGTCTGCTGAGCATATGTGAAAATCATTAAGGCTTCCGTATGTTAGAAAGAAAAAAGTCCTGAACACATTCCAAATAGACTACTCTTTATTTGTAGAAGATTTTTTCCTTATTTCTGGGCAAAGGAGGGCGTGATTCTGACAAATACATCGACATCCTACTGATGATTAGAATACTTACAGATAATCACTGGTAAGAGCTTCTATCCCAATGACCTCCCAGGCTCCTTTTGTAATAAATGTGCAATTCTGATGGGATTTAAAAAAAATAGGTTTATTAGACTCTCTCTCTGATCAAAGTTAAGGGGAGGATTAAATAATTTATATCAGGAATTCAGGTAATCTCAGGTCTTTTTCTTGGGTCTCTTCACCCCATCCTACCTTACTCCAGATACCACCAGGGTATCTGAATTAGTCTAATTATTTAAACAGACTAATTACATAGTGATCGACTTTACCACATGATTTCCACTTCAAATTAGTTTCCCAAAAAAGGAGATCAACCCAAAATAAATCATGTAAAAATACTCACTCTCTTATCTGTTTGGAAGTGACAAATGTGTTTGTAACCCTCTTCGTTGCTAATGATCTTGTAGAAGCTATTCCCGTCAGAGGTAAAATGAGGCTCTGCAGGCCTAAACTAGAAAATAATAGAAAACATGAAACATGTTAAAGCACATTAGTCTTAGCTCAGTACCAGTTTTAGTTTCAGAAAGTCCTTCCAACACCTATGCTCAAAACCCATGATTCATTTACTTGCCAAATGCAATCAGAGGGTCTCAAGAGAAAATTCTCCTAGAAAATACAGACAATAGATTTAACTCCTAAGGGCTTTCTGGAGGGGAGCAAATGAAAGAATGGGGTTCCCAGGTGGCACCGGTGGTAAAGAGCCTGGCTGCCAGTGCAGGAGATGTAAGAGAGACGGGTTTGATCCCTGGGTGGGGAAGGTCCCCTGGAGGAGGGCCTGGCAACGCACTCCAGCATTCTTGCCTGGAGAACCCCAGGGATAGAGGAGCTTGGCGGGCTGTGGTCCATAGGGTCACAGAGTCGGTCATGACTGAAGTGGCTTAACATGCATGCATGCAAATGAAAGAATGTAGGGAGGATTACACTTGACATTCAACACAGAGCAGTGGTCATTGTTACCCTTAGGCATCTTCTATCTGTGGAGAATAATGCTATGATGTCTTGATACAAGCGTGAAAAAAAAAAAATAGCATCAGTCTCTCAGTTCTAGTAAGTAAATTTCCTCCATGTCACAATGTGCTTCCTTGAAACAGACTAATATTATTTTTGACTGTTTCTGGTTGGAGGGTGGTTTGTAATTTGAGGGATGCCCCGCCCCCAACCTTGTTTCTTATACATCATTTTTTTGAAAGTCAGACTTAGAAACTCTTTAATCATTTCTGGACTAGATACCATAAGGAATGTCTGTCGTGTATTTCATACGGAAACATTCATATAGTTATCATTTTATTATAAGCCTTCTCATTTTGCTAAATAGGATCAACAATTTACCCAAAAAAATAGTTGTATGGAAATATAGAACAAAATTTCCATTTTCTACAGTTCGATAAAAGATAGTTCTCAGAACATAATGTCGTTTAAGCAGAAGAGGGTCTCTCCCAGCCTGATAAGAATATGTCTCTTTTCGACTTCGATTTCCTTACTACACTGAGAGCAGGTAGAAGATGGTCTTTTAAAATTGTTGGTTCACTTCACCCTCGCTGTTTCCTCTCTCATCAGCTCCCATTTTGGGAAGGAAGAAAAATGCTTCTCTCTTCTATTTAGTGATTCAAAGCGAATTCATTTATGGAGCAAGCCGAGGCGTGCAATACACTTGGTGTTCTCATTACAGAGCTCGGAAACACATTCCCCTCTCTAGACCTGTGTTCACAGCCTTATCTTTTTAATACATTTCCCTGTTTCCCCTGGATGGAGTTGTGCCTAGTAGAAATGTGTGAAAAGTGGCATCTGTCTGGTTAAATACAGAGAGGAAAAAACATATTTTTTTCAAAGAGTCGTGAGGAAGTGTAGCATGTCTCTTGCCATGGAGGAAACCACTTTTCATGTTGGCAAACCTCTCCCCTCTGCCCAATCAATGCCTGAACAAAAAGGACGTGTGAATGCTCAGGGGCGGGGGCTCCAAGCCCAGCTGGAAGGGCTGTGTTCCTGGGCCAGGGGGTTGCACCTCTGTGCTCCGAGAGAGAAGAAATTTGTATGTTTTTTAATGTCACTTTGTTTCTCTCATAAAGGGGCTGAATAGAAGTGGTTATAAAAATTAGGTGTGAGTCCATCTTCCTCTTTCACACTGCCGCAGTGGCTGGAGTGCCTTCAGCTCGCTTCACTCCATGGTCTTGTAGCAATGTGGCCAGTGAGCCCCCACCAAGGCGCAGTGTGAGGCAGGGGGAGTCCCTGAGGGGCACCTGCTTTCTTGGATAAAGTTCTGCCTCAGGGTATAATAAAGTATGAACCCACTTATGATTCCTCCAAAGAGAGGGGCAGAGCGGGTGTGGTGTGTTGGCCACCTCGATTCAGCAGTAGGTAGTTGCGGCTCCTTCTGCATTTGTGCAGGCTGTGGGCAAAAACCGTGTTTTCTGCCTCCAAAGTACCTAACGTCAAATATGAGGTCAACGAGGACATTTGGCATCCTGGCCGCCTCTCAGCAACGGTTGTTTTTTAACTTTCTGGGAGCTAGAAATTTGCGTAGAGTATGTCTTTTGTTTTATCTGCTGTTCTCTTGAATTTTCAGTTGTCCTTTTACTTTTTTTCAACTGAACATGTTATATATTCTCTATAAAAAGGTCTCGCTAGAGGGAGCATTTAAATGTTATAAGGAAAAGGTCAACTAATGTCTCTATTAATAACAAATAACATAGAGCCCTTGTTTGTTATATCTGCATATGAAATAGCTCTGAGTATCTGATCCACAGAACAGAAAAATCCATAATTTTTACAACTTACTCTTCCAACCCAGCCAGTGGTACTTATTTCAATGTGTTGCCGTCCCTAGGGAGGGAAAAATAGAGAAATGAGATATGAATTCTATCTTTAGCTGCAATTGGTGGCAATATAAGCAAGTATTATTGTACTGAAACGAAAGCTATCTCTAATCACATATTTATATTTATGTTAGCACCTTTTACATAACTACACTAGAACATTTACCTCTCTTGCCTAGAGCTCTGTCCTGGGAGTGTAATTCATAGGTCATCCCTAAAACTCATCTAGCGTTTTCAATTCAGTGAGTACAGAACTGAAGATTACATCATCTTTCTTCCATCCCCACCAGCTTGTTCTTACTCCTTTATCCTTCTCCAGGTTAGTGGCACCATTTATTCAAACCAGAGACCTGGGAATCATTCCAGCCTCCCGCTCTTCTCCCAGGAACCTCCTTAGCCCCTGTCTTCTGCTTTTTGGCTTCTTCCGCCCTTCTCCACTGCTTCTGCCTTAGTTTGTGTCCTGTCGGGTTTCCCAGGTCCATTGCCCTGATCTCCCAGTTGTAGACCCTGATGTTCTGTTCTCCTTCCAATCTGCTTTCCACTCCACTCAACCCGCAGCTGACTTCATCTGGCAACAGATAGTTCTATCTCATTATGATCCTCTCCTATTTAAAACCTTGAAGTAAGCTACCTCTGTCTTACAGGGTAAGGCCAAACGCCTCAGAATGGTACCCGAGCCTTAGCCTATATCTCAAACCTCAGCAACACTGCACCTCTCCCTCAACCCTAGTCCTATGTATCCCCAGCCCCTGTGGGCTCCAAGATGTTCACCTCAGATGACTTGGCACAGCTTCTGCTCATAGGGTCCACATGCCATCCTGTGCCCCGCATATGGCAGCTTACTCCAGGCTGCTCTCGTCTCCTCTGTGTCGTCTCCCATCTCCCTTTGCCTGTCCCTAAGCAAGTTGATTATCTCTTTTGCCCTAGATTTCCTTTGTACCTTGCATATACACTTTTAGAGCACACTATCCTGATATTGGAACGATTTAATTGACAGGAAGCAAAGAGCTTGGTTTTATAGTTTAGATTCTGGCTGATGTTGTGACCTAAGCAAGCTCCTTAACATTACTGAGCCTGTTTCTGCAGTGTCTGGCTACTGTGAGTGTTCACAGTAATGGTAATTATTATTGGTCTTCATAACAATATTCCCCACTAAAAAATAAACATTTTGTGGACAGGAATGCTACCTAATATTTTTTTTCCACCCAGAGCCATGTATAGAACTTGGAACAAAACAGATATTCAATGATTGCTATATACATATGAATGAGTGGATCAAGATACAGGGCCCAAGATTTCTGAGGCAACCCTGCCCTGTGCCTACCCAGAATGAAGTAGGGAGAGGAGGTGTGCAGGCACAGAGCCCATTACCAGAAAAGGGCTCATAGCAGTGTCCTTGGTATATGCCAGAAAACCTCCCCCAGACTGTCCCCTCCTGAGGCTGTTGATCTCTAAGGGGCTTTAAATTTGATCCAAGAGCTGAACCTTGTGGTCTCTGGGCTGGAAAGGCCCCCAGCACTTCAAGGTTGGATTAACACTTGCCTTGATGTTGCCACCCTGTCAGCCTAGAAGTTATCTATTTACTTGCTAAAGCTGTTTACTGCTGAAAAGTAATCATAGTTATAAGTGAAGTGAAGTGAAGTTGCTCAGTCGTGTCCGACTCTTTGCGACCCCATGGACTGTAGCCCACCAGGCTCCTCAGTCCATGGAATTTTCAAGGCAAGATTACTGGAGTGGGTTGCCATTTCCTTCTCCAGCGGATCTTCCCAACCCAGGGATCGAACCCGGGTCTCCTGCACGGCAGGCAGATGCTTTACCGTCTGAGCCACCAGGGAGATCCATCATAGTCATAGGGTGGTTATTAATAATAGGTTTGTGGCCTCTTGATACTTGTTTTGTTTCTTGAACATAAGCAACTTACTTTGCATACTCTGTTTTCTCTATTGAAACACATTTCCTTGACCTTGCAGCCCATGGTTTTCTCAGACTTTGTGAATTTTGACATCAAATTTTCTACCCACCCACCCATATCCCAAGTGATAGTCACCATAACTAAAGTAGAGCAGTGAAAGGAGGTGAAATAGAAGTACCACCAGGTTATCAAATTATCTAAAAGTCAATCAAGACTTATTCACTACCTCAGGGTCAGACACAGTAGAAAGAATAGAAACTCAAACTATATTTCCTGATAGCATTCTTCCTGTTTTCATACAGCCCTCAGATCACATGGAGTTTTGGAAGCGGAATATCCCAATTCAACCTTACCACTGAGGAAATCCATCTTCCCGTGGACCTGTCATAGTCACAGATATCCATGATCGAATAGTTCTGAATCCTGCGGAGCCACTGCAAAGAAATCCTTTCTTCTGTTACCCACGTCACGTCACACAAATAGTGATCCCTGAAAGGAGGGAAGGAAGGAAGGACAGAAGGATGGAAGGAAGGGAGGGTGGGAAGGAGAGAGAGAGAAGCTATTTTCCAGACCTCGGTACAAATAGACATTTTGCTCTGTGAAGTCAATCTTCATGGGAATACAATTTTCAATAGTTGTTGAAACCATGTAACACCATAGCATTTTACCCTTTCTTAGAGCACAAAGTGAAACTTAAATCTGAATGGAAATCAAAATATATCTGACAGGAAGAAGCAGCTAGCATCTCGCAGGGTACCATATGTGACTCACACCATGACTCAGGACTTTGCAAGTCCTCAACTGGCCTTTGGTGGTGCTGGGGTGTCAAGAGGGACCTTTTCCTGTCTCTTTTCTGCTGTCTTGAAGGAGCATGAGAGTGAAGCCAGGGATTCTGGCTGAGATTTGAGTCTTTTCTGATGATTTGATGTGCTTCTCTAGAGAATTCCTGCTAGTAGGTAGAAACTAGAGCTGACCCCTTTCTCAACTTCATTTTCAAAGGAGGAGAAAAATGGACTCATATCTCTGCAAACTTTGAAAATCAAATCATTGTATCATACTAATCTTTTCTCAAGTGTCAAAATATGAATCATGTGAGGAAATTAAGGAAACTTTTGTTATTTTAGCATCAGTTCAGTTCACAAATAGAGATAGCTCGAGCAGTGCAGGCTCCTCCAACACATACCTTTAAGAATTTTTGGAATTACATTTTGAGTGATAGTGAGATGCATGGAATTCATGATTTACTTTTCTGCTAGCCTCCCTAAATATTTGCTTTGGATAATTTATGTTATTTCATTTGCTTCCCACACCCTTGTGTGATTTTGTATGTCTGTTCTTAAATCACTCTTGTCGGGTGTCTGATAAAAACCTTGCTTCCTTTTGTCACAAGGATTCCAAAGGAATCTTTTCTTCCAGCCCCTTCCCATCTGACCCTGTGGCTATATCTGTTCCCCCTAAAATGCTCCTTCTTTACTTCACAGGCTGTCCCTGTCCCCTGCTCTTGTTATTAGGCTCTCTCCCCTGCTTACCTGCAGACTCTTTGAGGGTTCACGGGGTATCTCCAGGGCCTAGCAGACTACCTGGCACAAAACAGGCACTCACGAAAATTCTGTGGATGTGGCACTGAACAGATGGGGTAATCCTGTCCCATCCTCGCCACCTAAATGGCTCTGTCCTTCCTCAGAATTAATAATCACTTCCTGTCTCCGCTCCCTTCACAGACACTGTCTCAAACAACAAATATTTATCAAGCACTTAGGATGGACCAGGTGTTAGATAAAGCACTTTAAATCCTTCGCCTTTATGACGTGGAACGCTCACTGTGTTAATGTGCCCAGAGGTGCCCAGGCCTCCAGGCTGCCCCGCTGCGGGTGGCAGGAGCTGAAAGAAGACTAGAGGCGCCACCCAGCAGCACAGCACCACATTCACACAGAGACTCCTCTCTACTCCAGCCCTTTCTCTTGCTTGTTAAGAACTGCGCCCTCTCCAGTCTGCACGGCTGGTGTCCCATGAACACCCTATGAGGTTTCCCAGCTTTGTCAACCTGCCCTTCAGTTGACATGCTTGAACTTCCTTAGTTGTCGTTGCTGTTTAGTTGTGTCCAGCTCTTTTGTGACCCCCATGAACTATAGCCCACCAGGCCCCTCTGTCCATGGGATTCTCCAGGCAAGAATACTGGAGTGGGTTGCCATTTCCTTCTCCAGGGGATCATCTGACCCAGGGATCGAATTCACATCTCCTCAATTGGCAGGCAACTACTTTACCACTGAGCCACCAGGGAAACCCCTCAGGGTGTTCTTAAATATCCCCTGCCCATGAAGCTGTTTTGAAGACCCTTCCTTCTACATGGCTATCACAGGTCTTGTGCCATTTATCCAAACCCCCAGGCTGCAGAGTCTGAGCTGAATGCTGCTTCTGCTGACCCAGGAGTGAGGGCATCTCATCAAACTCCACTGCACTGAGCCCAAGGCAAAGGAGTTAAATGAGAAAATGGAAAGGCAAATCTATCTTCCTGGGGATAGGGAATAAATACTTGCAAAGGGAATGGAAGAATGACGCGCAAGATAGAAAACAAACATTTTTGAAATTAACTTTCTAGACCAAGGGCCAGAACACTTTTTCAGGAAAGGGCCAGCCAGTAAATATTTCCAATTTTTTTGGCTACGTGCTCTGTGTCACAACAGCTCAGCTCTGCCTTGGCAGCACAAAGCAGCTGGAGACAATATGTAAGGGATGAGTGTGGCTGTGTGCCAACAAGGAGAGGCTGAGATGTGAAGTTCGTGTAAATTTCATGAGTCAGGAAGTATTATTCTTCTAATGATTTTTCTTCCCAACCATTCAAAAATGTGAAAACCGTTCTTATTTGTGGGATCATCCAAAAATGGGTGGGGGCTGGATTAGGCTGGCAGGCCCGGGGGGTGCTAACCCTGGTTCGGTACCAGTAGTTTTTACTATTTTAAGTCAAAACCCCTTTGTAAACTGGATGAAAATCATGTACCTTTCTCTAGAGAGAAAAAGCTTCCCCACACACATGCACATGTTTTCCATGGGTTCCATGGGCATCAATAAGGATAGTGGACTCCAGAAATGAACAGCCCTCCTCTTTTCTAAAGTGGCCTGGTAGGAGAAAGGGGCAGGTGAGGTGGAAGAAAACCCTGTAACATGATTAGTGGGTCTCCTGCTACTATAAATTTATCTACTGAAAGCCACAAATTATGCTTCAGGTTCAGCATTCAGCCATATAAAAATAACTTTTCTCCATTTGAAAACATTGAGCAACAGAATTTGGGAAGTCTGCCAGGAAACTCACATGCATCTGGCATCTTCCCTGCCTGTTTCTAGATCAAAGGTTCCTGAACCTGTATCTTCAACTACCTTTGTCACTCTTCATAGCCCAAGATGTACTCTGTACCCTGTGAGGGCTCCATAAATGAGGTTCACCAGTGCCGCGGACAGTAAATTCTGAATTCACATATAAACACACTTCTCTTTAATCATGGTTTCTCCTTAGGATCTGGAATTTAGGGGAGATGGAATGAGGGTGCATAATCCACCCCTGATCTGTGATCATGCCAGGCCACGATGTCAGTGAGTCATGAAAAAGACATAAGGAAACCAATGGCTTAATTGTACTTTCTACAGGAAGATTTAAGCCCCCACTCAAGGTCAGAAAAATCCAACAAGCAGGATCATCACCTACACTTTGCCCTTGGTGCCAACTGTATTCTGTAAAAACAGACTGGTCATAGGGGTTGGGAGAGGGGTGGAAGAGTGACCAGACACTGTACAGGCAGCCTGGTATCCCCATGAACTGCTGACTGCCTATCCCAGGCTAGACATAGTGATTCAACCAGCTCTTCTAACTTCTGGAACAGAATTAGCCCAAGACGAATACGGTTGATTTTACTACTAAAGCACTGAAGTAATTTCTGGACACAAGGAGAGTTCAAACCCATGTGGAGCCCACTCTGTGCTAGGAACTGGCCTAAGTGCTGACATAAAACTCATGACCACCTTATGAGGAACGTCAGAGTTCTTGTTTTGCAGACAAATAAACAGAAGTGTGGGGAGGTTAGGTAATTCATCCAAGGTCATCCGCTGGACAGGACTGGAGTCAGTATTAAAAATAAGCAGTTGGCTTCAGATTTCCTGCTACAAGTAACTCCCTCGGTAGAATCTCCACCCATTCCTCTGGTAAACATTGCTGGTTGGTTTCACTCTCTTAATTCTTTTCTGGATAAAACTCCTCACTCTATGAAATCTAATTATTCCTCGAGAGTGTGTATAGACGGAATAACTGAATATTACAAAGCAAATCCTATTTAAATGTGCAAGGAGAGACTTGCCTTTGAAAGCACATGACAGGGAATCCCTTTGTTAAGTGGCTGTTGCCTTTCAAAGAGGAAGCATGTAATAAATGTCTGTTGTGTGATATTAAGTCCCCTAATTTGTGTAAATGTTTCTTTTGGTATGTTAAAGATACTTAAAATAAAGTACTTATTAACTGGAAAGAATATTGGAAAGAATACCACTTCTAAGAGCCAAGACCCTGGTACTGGGAAAGATTGAGGGCAGGAGAAGGCGACCACAGAGGATGAGATGGTTGGATGACATCACTGACTTAATGGACATGAGTTTGAACAAGCTCTGGGAGATGATGAGGGGCAGGGAAGCCTAGTGTGCTTCAGTCCCTGAGGCTGCAAAGTGTAGGACACGACTTAGTGACTGAGCAACAGCACTAAAAGCAACTGCAGGTAGTAGAGTGATTAACTCAGTGAATCACTGGAGCGGGCATCCCGCCAGTGCTGGCCACAGGTTCCATGCCACCCTCTGCTCTGACAGCAATGCCAGCCCTCCCGGGTCCACTGGCAGATTGCTGAGGACCAGAATGATGGAGGTGAGATGGAGCAGAGCTGAGATGCAGAGCCCAGGGCATGTGAACTCCTAAAGTGCCTCCTTTCTTGCATACATTGCAGCATATTTCAGTCCAGTTCACTGACCTCCAGAGTGAAAATCCCAGATCCTGAAGGTCCCCACTTTATAGAACAAGGGTCATCAACTGTCCAGAGGAGACACAAAGGCTGTATAAACTCCTATCTCCGCCCAACACAAAGTCAGCTCAACCATCCATCTGTACACGAACTTATCTATTCACTTATTCTACATGTATTGATTAGGCACTTGCTATATGCCAGGCACCCTTCAAGGTGCATGTGTGCTAAGTCATTTCAGTCATGTATGATTCTATGTGATCCTGTGGACCGTAACCCGCCAGGCTCCTCTGTCCATGGGATTCACCAGGCATGAATACTGTAGTGGGTTGCCATGCCCTCCTCCAGGGAATCAAACACATCTCTTATGTCTCCTGCATTGGCAGGCAGGTTCTTTACCACTAGCACCACCTGGGGAGCCCCACTTCAAAGCACTGGAGATATTATTGTAGGATTGGCCCAACCCTACCTATAAACTTATCCTGTTTCAGTCCAGTCATGTGAAGCACTTGTCTAAGTAAAAGTTAGGAGACTTACAATTTTACATTATCTGCTATTTTCTCCCAAATATTTTGAGCTCTCAAGTTCCCAACACAGGACTTCCTTGGTGGTGCAGATCTGCCTGTCAGTGCAGGGGACTCGGGTTTGATTCCCTGGTCTGGGAAGATCCCACATGTAGAGAAGCAACTAAGCCCGTGCACCACAGCTACTGAGCCTGTGCTCAGCAACAAGAGAAACCACTGCAATGAGAAGCCCGCACACCGCTACCAAGAGGAGACCCCACTTGCCGCAACACTGAACAAAGATCCAGCACAATCAAAAATAAATAAATAAATAAGAAATAAAGAAAAAAATTCCCAACATAGGCAGTCAATGCAAACGAACAGTTTAATCTGATCAACTTGAACTTTTAATTCATTGAGGGCAGCCACTGGAGGAGTGGCTGGTTCTCACTGGCTGTCAGAGGAGCCCCGTCTAACAAACGAGCCTAATCTTCCTGTAGGATTTCAGCTGCTGGGAGCTCTATGATGAAAGGATGAGGCCTAGAAAGAAAATCAGTAATGGGCGCGGGCAGAGAGGGGCCTCACTCCAGGAGTGAGTGAATTACCATGTGACACCATAGAAGCTGCGAGGCAGCTGAAGAGGCATATGTTGCCTGGATGCACTTGACCCTGCTGATCTTCCCAGGAGGCCAGAAAATGGAGCATCACTGTGTACTAGAACATTTTTCACCAGAGGGACCTCAAGCCTGGTTTTAGAAAAGCTGCAGCTGTACTGATGCTAACAGAGACCAGAGCTGGATTTGCAATTTCATACATAGCACAGTCCTGTAGCATTTCCAAAAACGCTTCTTCGGTTGAAATGCATTCCACAGAAAATACCCACAGTGAGTGAGGCAGCCCTCACTGTGAGAGCAGCATAGAGAACTAAGAAGAACAGAGACTTAAGGATTCATTCATATACGGTGTAAACAAATCCTTAAACTGCCTAAGTTTCCTGAGCTCTGAAATTCACAACTAGGCCTCAGAAAGTGGTTTCTAAGTAGGCAAATGCCATCTCTTCATCTGGGAAATAGCTGTGAAAATGATACCATAGACAGCAGCACGTGGGTAATAAATGAGACAATGTGAGCAGAGCACCAAGCACAATCCCTGACCAATACATCTTAATTACAGTATTCACTCTGGCTGGCAGACGGGGGCCTCTGTCCTGTTCCCAGCTCCCAAGCCAACTTGCTGTGTGACCTTGAGCAAATGTATTTACCTCTTTCAGCCTCAGACCTCTCATCTGTGCCTCACAGTGGTATTCTGAGGGCTTCTGGAACAACGATGGGTTCTGCTATTCTGAGACTCCTAGGGGAAGGAGAGGGCACGGGGATTGGGCCTGTAACCCAAGCAGCCGCCTGCCATTTGCTTAGTGGCACCATGCCTCTGTGTTTTATCTCACTTGCACCAGGGTTGCTGGGTCCTTAAAAACATTTGTGAGATCCAAAGCCCCTTCCTGGGCAGTCCTGAGCTTTCCCATGCGCGGCCATCCTTCTGCTCCAGTGCTCTTCCTCCCCATCATGCCCTGTCCAATCCGCTCATTCTCCATGATGCTTTCTTTGATTCCCAGGGTCACGGAAAACCCATCTCCGCCTCCTCAGAGTGCCTCCTGACTTTTGTTTTTGCCTCTGTCATGGGCATTTGGGGAGTCATTTATTGACGTGGTTTATATCCTCCACCTCATCATAAGTGTTGGAAGGCAGACTCACTCCTATGGACATCCATGAGTGTAAACAGTGAGTGCTTAATTAATGTTGATGGGAGAGATGGCTGGAGGGGATCAAACAGCAGATTTTAGAACCTCCAGGTAAATTTATACGTCCTTGGACAAATTCAGGAAAAAAAAAATAAAACCTTCTAATTCATAATTAATTTTCCCACAGAATAAATAGGTTAATACAGATCTTTTCTAAGCAAGTGAATGAATTAATAACGATAGCGCAAAGCCTCCAGCTTGCCTGATGTAGTCAATGCAGCCCTGAACAGGAAGATGCTTTCCTATTGCTCTGATAATAACTCCAGGCATCTGAGGACACCAGCTGAATCCACAGAGGGCGAGGCACCTCGCAGAGTGCTTACAAGGTCTTTCTTTCAAGTCAGAAAGTTTTGAATACAGACTCCTACTGGGTCATTTTCTAACCTCTAGACCTCATTTTCTTATCTGTATCTGGCATATAATAATAATGATTGGAGGGCTTCTCTGGTGGCTCAGTGGTAGAGAATCCACCTGCCAATGCAGGAGACACAGTTTCAATCACTGGCCTGGGAAGATCCCACAAGCCACGGAGCAACTAAGTCTGAGCACCACAGCTATTGAGCTTGTGCTCTAGAAACTACAAGCCTCAATTACCGAGCTGTTGGGTTGCAGCTACTGAAGCCTGAGCGCCCATAGAGCCCGTGCTCCGCAACAAGAGAAGCTACTGAAATGAGAAACCCAAGCACTGCAACTAGAGACTAGACCCCGCTCGCTGCAACTGGAGAAAAAGCCTGCACACAACAAAGACCCAGCACCGCCCAAAATACATAAATAGAAAAAATTTAAAAACAATTGTTATTATTATTGGAGAGAATTACTAAAGGCTAATAAAATAAAGCCTGTAATGCTCTGTGTCTGGTACCTAGAGAGTGCTCAACAGATGCTAGTCATCATTTAGAAGCAATGGCAAAACCAACATAAATAATGGAAAATAGACAGCAACCTGGTAGCCAAAAGTGTCATGCAATTTAGTGTTTATAGGAAAATAAAGGAAAGGCTGATAATTTCAAACCTCCAAGGATTATTCAAGCAAGACATCTTGAGACACATCAGTATCATGGGGTGGCAGTGTTCCCTAAAATTAATCCACAGTTTCCCTGAATTTGTCTAGGCCTCACCAGGCCCTGCAAAGACTCATGT
Organism: Capra hircus; assembly: GCF_001704415.2. Lineage (NCBI taxonomy): Eukaryota > Metazoa > Chordata > Mammalia > Artiodactyla > Bovidae > Capra > Capra hircus. The sequence continues at coordinate 101,744,621 of NC_030809.1, forward strand.
GACCTGACCTTCCTCCCATACTCCCCTCTCCACTCAGAGGCTCTGGGATCTGTGGCTCCTTGCAGGGCCTCTGCAGTGCCACGCATGCTCCCTCTGTAGGGACTTTGCACCTGCTCTTCCTCTGCCTGGCCACTGCTCCTCCAACTCTCCATGTGGCAGGATCTCCCCTTCTTCCTCCACATCACTTCTCACAGGCATCTCATTAGAGAGATCTTCCCTGACCTCCCCCTACCATCACCATCACGCCTCCCCTCCTTTGATTGTCTTCACATTTCACTGCCTCACATTTAACTTTATTTGTTTACCTGGTTGTTCGTCTCCCCTGCCTTGAGTGTAGGCTCCATGATACCAGAGACTCTGACTGCCCTATTCATTCTGCAAGCCCACCCCTAGAGCCCTGTCCGGCATGAAGACTTGAAGTTTGTACTCAGTGAAGAGTGTAGGGTCAGACCACCCAAGATGACTGTTCTCTTGCTGTCTGTACATCTCCTGCTGGACCAGAGCCTGCTCCACTTACACCCTACTCACCTGACTGACATTCCTACATACTTGCTCCAGGCCCCAGCTAGTGACTGTTCTTATGAAAGGGGCGGTGAGGGGCATGCCCCTCTGCTGGTTTCCATGGTAACTAACACGACAAGCTGACATAATTCCTCCTATAACTGGCAATCTCCCCTTCCCCTCTGGGAGCAAAGCCTGCTGCCATGTCCTGTCATGTCACCAGAGCACATGGTGAGATGTTGCTCCAGGACCTTGCTTCAGACATGTAGATCTCCATTAAACCACTGATGTCTCTGTTGCTGACACTGGGCTCTGTCTTTGGTCTTCAATGTGGGCAAGCACAGGCCCTGTAGGCCTGTGGGGTATAGCCCAACAGAGTGGTTGAATGGAAGCATGGATGATGGGCCAGGCCAGGTGACACCATGAGATGCTGCCATTGACTCTGTCACTCATTTTGAAAGTGTCCTCCCTGAGAACTGTGGAATTGTTTACAGCATGAGCATTTGGGTCAAGAGTCTTACCCTATTAACACAGAACCAGGAGGAACAATTTGTTGGGAAGTTGCATTAATGTTCGGGCTGAGACTGCTGATATTTACAACAAAGAACTTTATAGTTGGATTCACAGCTCCTGCCTAGGAAAAAAAATCACAGAATTGGTATTAATAATAATAAAAAAAGATATAATATCATTGCACAAATTTAAAGCTATACAAAAATGGCTAAATTATGCCCATAAAATCATAACCAGACACTTTTAAATATTTTAATGCAGATAAAATAAACTTAAAGGAGAGTCATGACATGCAACCTTCTCAAATTCAGGCAGAAATACATAAATGGCTCCCCCTTAAGTAATGAATATTCATAATTTATGTACTTCAAGCAAAAAAGGATAAACTTGTTAAAATCAATTATTTTAATCTATAAATATAGCTTGACTCCAGAAAACAAGATTGATGGCTAACCACTAGGAAGAATACCTGGGTTCAGCCAAAGATACAATCCACTAGTAAAATCAGTTTACCTGAGCCCAGAGCCAAAATGCTAATTAGGAAGCCAACATTTCCATTCCAAATTCAGGTTCAGTACTTTGGAGCTTTACAGTCAATATTGTGACAGAAATCTATAAAATTATTTTATATGTACACATAGATTTTCAATTGACAAATTAGAAATAATACATTATTTTTAGTGAGAAGGTTCTATGATTTTTTTTTGCCAGTTTACTCTTCAAAAAATAACATTCCACTGAAAATACATTCCCATATTTAGTCTCCGATTTTTTTTTCTCTTAACTTCCTCTGTCTTCCTAAAATGGCAGCTCTTCATAAAGCAAATTGAACAGTGAGTTGGTAAAAATAAAAATCCCTTTCCCCAAATTGCTTACAGCAAAAACACTTCACTATTAGATTTTCCTATAAAAAATAATGTGGCCACTATTTTTATGACACTAGTGAAGAATCCTGGTCCCTTCCTAAATCTCCCTCTTCCTTGGCTTAATAAAGCTCTTCAGTTTTCATAAACATGCATCCTGGAGAGAGAAACGGTCTTGAAAACCAAGACGTGACACTATTATCCCAAATGTGGGACGTGTGAAATTTACATCAATGCCAAATTTATCACAGAACTACTAAAACTAGTCATGTATCTGTTAGTTAGTAATACAACCTGATATATAAGCATGCTTTTCCACTTTATCTAGGGCACAATCCAACTTCTGCAAATGAGATGAGCTTCTGATTCAATTACAGCCTCTCTTTTCCTCCATTCAAATATTTTCATTCCCCCTGCTTCTTTCAAAAGCATTTTCCCCATCTTTTTCGGCTTGTCATTCCTCAAAGTTTTTGGAGAAATTACAAAACCTTAAATCACACTCTTTCCTGGGATAATAAAAATACTTTAAAATTGCCAGATGCTGTTGACTTCAGCAAGAGTAATCACAGCAAGCTGTTGAAGAGAGACTGACAATATTTTCATTAGCAGGAAAGGATTAAATGAAACCATTCTCTTCCCATCAAATCACGGAATCGCTTTATGAACAGAGCACAGACCTTTGGATATGGAATCTTCACGGTCTTTGGATATTGCAGTGACTCATCGGAGTAGAAGGAGTATTCAATCAGCGGGACTTCTGTGTCGTTAAACTGGGCATATGCTAAAAAAGTGCTGTTTGGAGACCACCACAGAGCAGAATAAGCACTGAAGACTTCCTCTGCAAAAAGACAGAAATTGTTCCGTTACAAGAAGTAACTGATAAATTGGCTTTGGCATTCAAAATATTGTTCTCATTAGCTTTAGTAATTACAGTAGAGTTCAACTAATGAACCACTTTGCATTTGCTGGGCTTCCAAAATCAGAGTAATACAAATGAATAAAAATAAAATCTTCAAGGATAGAGCTGGATTGTAAAAATAAGTAACCCATTGGACCATTTTTGAATATTTTAGCACACAATATTTAATATAAACTCTACATTTTTTCTTTATCTTACAATCCTCTAAATTTATGCCACAAAATATACTAAAAGTAAATCTCACATAAGGGGCTGATTCTCCTTTCTAATTTTCAAACAGTCAACAGTTTGTACCCATTCTGCAGGATACCGGGGGGCAGTATGTGGCTCCAGGCTATCAAACCTATATGATGCCCAGAGTTTACTCCTCTTGGCACAAAAGATGTGGAAAGGATGGATTTAGAATGGCAAGGAGCTCCATGAGACTCCTACCAAGGAGCTCCTCCTTTGCCTAGAAACTGAGAACTCTCTTGGATTAACACTTTCCTCTGGTGTAAGAGACATGGGTTCGATCTCTGGGTTGGGAAGACCCCCTGGAAATGGAAATGGCAACCCATTCCAGTATTCTTGCCTGGAGAATCCCATGGACTGAGGAGCCTGATGGGCTACAGTCCATCGGGTTACAGGGAGTTAGACAGTTTTTTTTCCCCCCTGCTTTCCTGAACAGTGTTGGACTCATCCTCAATCTCTGGCAAAAGTAGCTCTTTCCTATGTTTATTATGGAGTCAATTCATGGGACTTCCAATCTCTGGCTCTTAAAATGCCAAAACCTCTTTCATCAACTGGGAAGAGAGGATTCAAGTGGATTTGATGGAGCCTTCCAGTCCTTTATGCAGAGTTAATCTACGCGTTTCATATTCTGTTGCGAGTGTAAAGGTAAAAGCAAAAGCATAAAAACTTGAATCTTAGAATTAGGAAATCATTTTATCCCACTTTTCTGATTTTCACAGCCTCCTGACAAAAGTTTATTTTCCAGATGCTTATTTTCAGTAACAGTGATAAAAGTAATAGTAGTTACAGTAATAATGATAATGATAAAATATAATCATTATAAGGATGAGCAGCTGACATTTGATGTCTGCTGTCCACGCACTAGACACTGATATCTGACATCTATTATTTCACTTAATCCTCATAATACTTCATTGTGCAGGTGAGCATAGAAAAGCAGCTAAGAGTAAGTCATTTGCTTGGGAGCACATGACCAATAGTTGTTAGAATCAAGAATGAATCCAGATTTTCCTCTTTGGAATTCATGTTCCACTGTTCATTCCTGCCTATTTCAGCACTTCTAGTAACAGAAAACCTTCTACTTGATCAGGCAGCTTGCTCCTCCTTTGGCTGCTTTATACCTATATCATTGAGTCACACTTATGCAGCAATTTAGAATTTACAAAACACTTATCTAATTGAACCCTAGGTGACTCTATTCATAGACTATTTTGCTGAGAGGACAACCAAGGTTTAGAGAGAGTGAGTGAATTGCCAGAGACAAGAACACAGGTCTTGTGACTACAACCTAAGGGGATTTCCCAGTAAAAAGGTCTTCTTCATACACCAAATTGATGTCTCATTCCCTGTGGCTTCTGCTCATCGGTTCTAATCTCAGATCAAGATGAAATTACATAAAATGAATACAGTGACAGCAAGGTAATGGTTTGTAAAGTCACATTTAAGTACAAGTGGCAGGAAGAGTTAAATGTTTTGAATTAGTAGTTGTTTAGAATACTGAACTCTCCCTTTCTCTCCTTCATTCTTTATTTTTCTTTTCTATTATGGTTTATCACAGGATATTGAATATGATTTCCTATGCTATACAGTAAGATCTTATTGTTTATCCATTCTGTATATAATAGTTTGTATCTGCTAATCCCAAACTCCCAGTCCCTTCCTCCCCACCCCCACCCCAACTTTGGCAACCGCAAGTCTTTTCTCTATGTCTGTGAGTCTCTTTCTGTTTCATAGATAAGTTCATTTGAGTCATATTTGGATTCCACATGTAAGTGATATCATATGGTACTTATTGTCTCTTTCTGACTTAGGAGAATACTGAACACATTTTTCCATAACAATGTATGTGTCAAAACAATTATTATAAAACTAGTCTGATCAAACTCAAAGTCCTAAGAATACAGGGATCAAGGGTAGGGAGAAAGAAGAACAATGAAGGAAAGAAAAGATTTCCAGCCCTACCTGAACTGGCTGTGAGCACCCCCTTACACACTATCCTGTGATGCCTCCCATCCCACACAGCCCCCATCTTGCCACTCTGAGTTTCCTTAGGCACCATTGGGACCTAGTTTCCTCCCTCTAACTGGATTGCTCCACGACAATTATTTGCAGGCTTCTTTGTATCTCTCTGGGAACAGCAGTTGAGTAGCATTTGTGTCTGTTTCCCCAGCACCTGGCATAGCAACTTGGTGGTTGACACTCCACGTGAATCACACACCCCCTTGTCAACACTACTGCCCCAGGGGGTAAGGAGTGCTCTTCTTCCCAATTATTTCCTTGCCTATCCCCTCTCCTCTGTGCTCTCATCAAGATGTTCCTTTTCATCTCTGGGTCAGGTAAATAATTTTCATACTCAAAAGTGATTGTCACGTAATTAACTTCATCCTAGAAGACAGAGTACTAAAAAAGAAAGAAAGAAAACATTTATTAACGAAAAGTTGAAGTGCCAGTTACTCAGTTGTCTCTGGCTCTTTGTGATCCCATGGACTGTAGCCTGAGAGGTTCCTGTGTCCATGTAATTGTGCAGGCAAGAATATTGGAGTGGGTAGCCGTCCCCTTCTCCAGGGGAACTTCCCAATCCAGGGATTGAACCCGGATCTCCTACATTGCAGGCAGATTCTTTATCATCTGAGCCACCAGGGAAGCTCTTTGTTAACTAAAGTAAATAATAATCAACTAGAAAATCATGAAATAATGTGAAAACAGAGAAATTAAGAGAGAAAGCTATTTGGGGACCCAGGGTGGGGAGGGGGCTCAAGTTCCAGATTATATGCTCCTCTGTGAGCGTCTGCCCCCAGGGCAACACATGGCCTTGTTTAGATCTTACAGCTTTGTTTGTTCTTTTACTAATGAACCTATGGATTCTCCAAATGCACTTTTTTGATCCCAACAAGTCTTCACGGTTGCAGTGGAGAGGGTGGTCCAACAGGAGGGGACTAAAGTCCCATTTTTAAAGACAGGCCCACATTGGAACTGTTGAAGCCATTCTTCTGCTTGTGAATGGCTTAGTAATGAACAGGCAAGACAAGATTCCTCCAGCTATTATCTACCTTAGAAAGAACCTTAGTGTTGGGATGTATTTATCTTAGAGATGCCCAGCTGTTCCAAGGAAGGGTGGGTCAGAACTCTGGGAAGAGAATTTCTTTATCCAGCTCACGTTGGGGATCCTGAGGTTGTGCTGTGCTGTTCAACAAGTGTTAAAGATGCTTTTTAATATCTAAGTGACAAGTGTTAGTAAATTTTATTATAAGTTTTAATCTAACACTTGTTTCTGGTTTGTGGGAATTTATTTTTCTTTTAAAGCGTTTCCTGTTGTTCTTACAATGTTATCCACTTGATTGAACTCAACTTGAACTTGTAAGAACCAAAATTGAGCCATGAAGAAAAACTAACTTTTTTTTAAGTATAGAGAAGAAATAACAGGTTAAAAAAAAAGGGATGAGTCTTTAATAAGCATTATGCAATCTTGTAAAGGGTTTGGAATAGCCTCAAAATGCCTTTTTACCTTGGCAACTAGAGACACGAATGCTATTTTCCTAATATTTTGTAAAACTCTTTACCCTAAAAGAGAGAATCATTCTTTTTAACATTTTCGGTTCTGTTATTTGAACCCATTTTCCCCCTAAGTCTAATTATTTTTTTTCTTCTTTAAAAAGAGGAAACAATAATTTGTCCAGGTTCAAATGAACCCAAATCCTCTATAAAAGAGGCATGTTCTTTCCCTGGACTCCACAACCTCCAGACAATGTTTTGTCATCTTTTGGAATATTGTTGGAGTTTTTAGTTTTCCTTAGTAACTTCTGGGTTAGGTAGACTTGGTTTGAGAAACATCTGATGTTAATCTGGAGACTTTTATGTCCCAGGAAAGCAGAAAAGCTACCTACACAGACAAGTCAATGGTAGCAGCAGAGCAAAGACAATGGGAGCATTGAAGTGACAGTGAGGACGTAGCAGCAACGTTCACTGTGAAGAAATTCTTGGTCTGGTGCGTGAGTGTAAAAGAGGTTTGATCACCTTTTTAGAATACAACCTATTTTGAATGCCATTGAATTACCCTGTCTTCAAAGACAAGTTTAACTGCCTTTGAAAATGAACAGATTTTCTGATTTGAAAAAGTTTTAACGTCTTTACCTTCATAAACCCAGTCAGTTATTCCATTATAGATTACATCTTTTTTCCCAGTCCATGTGATCCTCTGACTTGGAGAATTTGGTTCATTTTTCACATAAATATCATTGTTCCAAACGTATGCCTAGAAAGATTGGGAAAAAAGATGGATACACAAGATGTTATATTTTATCCTAGAGTTTAAAAAATTTATCTGTTATTTTATCCTCAAATAATATTGGTATGCAAGTGGAATGACTACCTTAGATTATTCCATTTGAGCAGGAGAAAGAGTCATTTACGTTCTTAAATGTATAAGTATGCATGCTATAATACCCAAATAATCCTAAACACACCCTTTATCTACCAAAAAGAAGCAGCCCACAACCACTGCTATTGAATAGCAAAGTGTATGCAAATCCCAGAAGACTGTCCACTTCTGTAGAGTGATATGTGCTTTGCATTTCTCTCTGCAGGGGCTGCGTAGAGAGAAGGCAGCTGCAAGCCCAGAGTCAACTACAGATAAACAGTCTCTCTTCCTGTTTAGATTCTTCAGGATTTCTGACATTCTCCTAAGACTATAGAACATGAAGGTGTATCTATAGTGATACAGAAAAAGTCAAAGAACTAACAGAAAGTGGGAAAGCTTCAAAAAAAAATTACCAAAATAAAACAGAACAAAAAAACAAACAGGGTTAGAATTTGAGTTTAATGAACATTTTGCCAGTAAATAAACAATTTCCTAACAGTAGTTCAGAAACTTTCAGGAATTGTATTAATATTTACTCTGTTAGACTAATAAAATGTTATTTTAGGCAATAATACTCTATGTGATAGTGACTACAGCCTTCCTAAGAATCTGCTCTGTATCAGAGTTAGGAGCTTCTGCAAATGAAAGACTTGAGCCTTTATTTTCCTGAAAAGAAGAGAGACTTACTAACCAACTTATGACCCACTGATGACCATGTGATCCACTGTGTGTTGTTTGGGATTCTCTCTTCTGTAATTAACTGCCTGGAAAAAGATAAAAAGAAGTATTTCCAAGTGGATAAATCACAGTACAATTTCTCTTCTTTTTAATTATTACACTAGAGAAGAATAATTGATTTTGAGAGGAAGTCACTGACCTTTTATTTAAATCATAAATGTCATAGGAAGCTGTGTAGGAATGCCTCCATTGCTACAAAAGAAAATAGACATTTCAGGCTTCTGTGATTCTTGATAGCTTGACCACTCTCACCAGGTGAGAGGTAAAGCCATATAACATTGTGTAATTCTCACATTTTATATCTATAGTTCCCTATCTAGAGTCTTAAAATTTTGGAATTAGAAAGTATCTCAGAAATTATCTAGTACAAACTCCTCTGGATTTCATTTATCATTTATCTCTGGCCTTGCTTCTGCAAAGGACCACAGTGGGCTGACATGCCACTTTCTGTGCAAACATAATTCCCAGAACTTATCACAGTAATGCTAAGTTCATCTGTTTAAAAAAATGCAAATGTTTACTTTTCAGCGATTTTATTGGCAAAATATCTTAAAGATCTCTAATTCTATTGGTGGTAGTGATGAGGAGAGGTGTTTACTCTCCTACACTGATAATGAAAATATAAAGTGCTATAGTTTTCTTGGAAGTCACTTGGCAATGTATATTAAACCACACACATACATATATGTGTGTGTGTATATACACACACATACACTGGAGAAAGGAAAAGCTACCCACAATAGTATTCTGGCCTGGAGAACTGTATAGTCCATTGGGTCACAAACAGTCAGACACAACTGAGTGACTTTCACTTTCACTTTCATACACACACCATTAATATTTTAAATAACCATCTCAAGAAGCTAAAAAATGAAAAGAAAACTAAATTCAAAGAAATTAGAAGAAAAGAAATAATTAAGGTAAAGTGTTAGCTGCTCAGTCATGTCCAACTCTTTGTGACCCCATGAACTGTAGCTCCTCCGTCCATGGGATTTTCCAGGCAAGAATACTGGAGTGGGTTGCCATTTCCTTCTCCAGGGGATCTGCCCAACCCAGAGATTGAACCCAGGTCTCCCGCATTGCACGCAGACTCTACCATCTGAACTACCAGGGAAGCCTAATAAAGGTAAAGGCAGTAATCAAATGGAAGAAAATACAATAGAGAAAAATTTTAAAAAGCTGAAAACTGGTTCTTTGAAGACACTAGTAAAATTACTAACAAAGAGTAAGAAAAAAAGTATGAATGAATGTATCAGAAATTAAAAAACGGGATACCACAACGAGCTCTGCGTATGTCTGTGCTCAGTTGCTCAGTTTTATCTGACTCTTTGCAGCCCCATGGACTGCAGCCTGCCATGTTCCTCCGTCCATGGGATTCTCCAGGCAAGAGTACTGGAGTGGGGTGCCAGTTCCTTCTCCAGGGGATCTTCCTGACCCAGGGATGGAATTTGTGTCTCCTGCACTGCAGGCAGATTCTTTACCACTAGTGCCACCTGGGAAGCCCCACAACAGGCTCCACAGACAAAGATTATAAGAACTTATATTAACTGTGTTTTAGCTATACACTTTTTTAAAGAGTTTTTTGATATGCCATTTTAAAAGTCTTTATTGAATTTGTTACAACACTATTTTTAATGCGTCGGTTTTAGGCTGTGAAGCATGTGGGAATTCTAGCTCCCTGACCAGGGATTGAACACCTGACTGCGCCAGACTGGAAGGTGAAGTCCCAACCACTATACGTTCATCTCTAGGAGTATGGTAGGGAAGACAGACATATAGACAAGTAATTAACAAAAAAAAAAAAACCAAGATATTTTTCTTTGCTTAAGAGAAAAGAAAAAAAATTTTTTTTCCTTGTATACATGATAGGGAAGTTCCTACCTATATGTTTAAAAAGTAAGATAAAAGGACAAATTCCTTGAAAAATCAGTTATTGAAAGTAAGATGAAATTGTGAATCTGAGTAGTTTTACATTTAATAAACATCTGAGTCTATAAATAACCTCTGTACAAATAAAACTCCCAGCTCCAATAATTTTGCCAGCAAACTCCTTGATATTTATCTGAATGAGTTGAAAACTTATACCTGCATTAAAACCTACACACAAATTTTTACAGCAACTTTATTCATGTTTGCCAAAACTTGGACATAACCAGCCATGCAGACTATGGAATATTATTCAGCAGCAAAAAGAAATGAGCCTGAAGACATGAAAAGAGATGGAGGAAACTTAAAAGTATATTGCAAAGTTAGAGAAGCCAGTCTGAAAATGCTACATAGTGTATGGTTTCAACCACGTGACATTCTGGAAAAGGCAAAATGACAGAGAGAGTAAAGGTCAATGGTTCCTAGGGGTTCACGTGAAGGGAGGGAGAAACTGGTGGAGCACAGAGGATTTTTAGGAAAAATGAAAACATGTCCAACACAGAGAGTAAACCCTAATGTAAACTATGGACTTTAATACAGACAGACAAGTATTCATGTTTGCCAAAACATGAATAAATCTGCTGTAAAAATTTTGTGTGTAGGCTTTTTTGCATAGGTATAAGTTTTTAGCTCTTTTGGATAAATAACAAGGAATTTGCTAGTAAAATTATTTGAGCTGAGAGTTTTCTTTGTACAGAAGTTATTTATGGATTAGTATAGTATGATACTATTAATGTAATGACAGATAAAAGTCATTATACATTATACATTTGTCCAAACTCATAAAATGTACAACACAGAGTAAACCCTAATGCAAATGATGGACTCTAATTAAAAATAATGTGTCAGTATTGGCTCATCAATTGTAACAAATGTACTACTACACTAAGGCAAAATGTTAATAATAGCAAAAATAACAAGGATGGAGTGAGATGGAGGGGTGGTAATGAAGTATATGGAAACTCCCTGCACTTTCCACTCATTTTCTGTAAACCTAAAGCTGCTCTAAAAAATAAAGTCTATTAATTCAAAAAATAGATGAATTAGAGCCTTAACAGATGACTTGGAAGGATATCCACATGGTATCTCTGAGTGAGAAATGCAACTTACAGAAAAGTATGGAAAATAGGATTCCATTTTTATAAAATAAGCAATAACTAAAAAGAATCTCTATCTTCAAAGAATTAAGTGAATAAACAAATATAAAATATAGAGGGATATACAATAGATTCTCAACATGGGATACCTGGGGAAAAGGCAGTGAGAGGAGGAGTAGTTGTTGTTTAGTCACTAAGTCGTGCCGACTCTTTGCGATCCCATGGACTGTAGCCCACGGGGCTCCTCAGTCCATGGGGATTCTCCAGGCAAGAATACTGAAGTGGGTTGCCAATTCCTTCTCCAGGGGATCTTCCCGAGCCAGGGACCGAACCCATGACTCCTGCATTGGCAGGCTGATTCTTTACCACTGAGCCATCTGGGAAGCCCATGAGGAATAGAGGGCCAAGCAAAAAAATGGAAAAATAGTGAGACTGAAGGTTTTTTTAAAATATGATTACATATTTGCATTTATGAAAAATTAATGTTTATATGAGGATGCAGATATAAATTAAAAATATTTTTAAAAAAAACTACTTGCCTATATATCTGTTTTTCCTAGCATACCCCCAGAGGTAAGAAATTGTGTCTTATTCAGCTTTAAACACCTGGAGTCTGTCCTAGTACAAGCCACATAGGATATACTCAAGAAATAAACCAAACTAAAATAATTAAATGTTACCTATGAGGCTGAAAAATCACATGGACGCAGGAGCCTGGAAGGCTGCAGTCCATGGGGTCGCGAAGAGTTGGACACGACTGAGCAACTTCACTTTCACTTTTCACTTTCATACATTGGAGAAGGAAATGGCAACCCACTCCAGTACTCTTGCCTGGAAAATCTCATGGACGGAGGAGCCTGGAAGGCTGCAGTCCATGGGGTTGTGAAGAGTCGGACATGACTGAGTGACTTCACTTTCACTTTTCACTTTCATACATTGGAGAAGGAAATGGCAATCCACTCCAGTGTTCTTGCCTGGAGAATCGCAGGGACAGGGGAGCCTGATGGGCTGCCGTCTATGCAGTCGCACAGAGTTGGACATGACTGAAGCGACTTAGCAGCAGCAGCAGCAGCAGCATGAGGCTGAAATAATGAAGTGGGTAGCCCAAGGACCCTGAGCTGTATTGGCAGAGCTGAGACACAAGTCAGGCTCCTAATCTTGAATAATATTTCCCACTCATCATTTATCACCTTCCTATCCTCTCATGTCAACAAATATTTATTAAGCCTCCTCTTTTGCAAGTCATACATTTCTTTTTGAATTCTGGATTATTTTGACACACTCCATGCTTGTTTCTGGGAAACCTCAGAGTATAATGCTCGCTAGAGCCAAAAGTTGTGGTACAGGCTAAAAATATTAAGAGATTTAAGAAGTTTTGAGATCATTTCAGGATGACAGATCTATCAGGGGCTGTAAAGGGAAATCCAAGATGTTTGTATATTCACTTCATCTTTTGAAACAGACTCATCAGTCTACTTAGGCTTATAAACATTGGCACCTATCCTCTTGATTAGGCATTACTGGATAAGACAGGCTCCCTCCTTTTAAGAAGCTCATAGTTGAATGGGGGATATGGAGACATAAACTACCGGAAAAGAATCACAGAGCATGCAGTGGGGATGGGTGGGGAAAGGCAGGAATCAAATTAGGAACTGGGGAGGCCGAGAGGTTTATAGAAAAGATTATTGGTCTCAGAGGGCTGCCACACAGAGAAGAGCAAAAAAAGCATCATGGCAGAGAGAGGTTCAAGCAAAAAGATAGGAATGATCATGTTTAAGAATACAAGCTTTGGAGTCTTCCAACCTGGACTCAAGTCTTCCTATAGACTGAATCTTTGTATCTCCTCCTTTCCCCAATTCATACGTTGAAACTTTAACTCCTAACGTGATAGTATTCTGGAGATGGGGCCACTCTGGAGTGACTAGGTTGTGCAGGGGGGAAGTCCTCATGAGTGGGATTCGTTTCCTCATATATGAGTTTCCTTGCCCCTTCCACCATGTGGGGACCCTTGGAGAAGATGGCCAGCTATGACCTAGGAAGTAGGACCTTGCCAGACACTGAATCTGCTGCCACCTTGATTTTGGACTTCTCAGCCTCCAAAACTCTGAGAAAAAAATTCTGTTATTAAGTCACCCAGTCTGCGGTGTTAGAGTGACGCAAATGGATGAAGACAAGTCTCTAGTATGTAATATCAGCCAGGTTTCTTTTTAAGCTCCAGGTTTCTCTTTAGGAAGATGAGGATAGTGACAGAAACAATCTCGGGAACATGAGAATGCATGTGAAGTGCTTAGCAGGGCTCCTGTGAACACGTCACGGGTGATGCAACCATTACTGTCTGTGCAGCATTAGGCAAAGAGGGGAGATACTATGCGAACATCTGTACTAGCCTGCATGGTACTTATTTATTTACATTCCCATTCACTTATTCATTTTATCTCTTTATAGCCACAACTTAAAAGTAAGGACTGATCTTTCTGAATGTGCTGGCTCAGTCATGGAGAAGCCCCACGGCAGGGTCTAAAGAACACTGGAAATAGATTTCCAGAGAAACGGAATAAAACTAGACTATTCTTTGTTCTGGATATTTTTCCTGAATGCTGGAGAGGTTAGTTGATCCCTTGAATACGGGAGTGAGTAGCCAATCCCTTCTCCATTGGATCTTCCTGACCCAGGAATGAAACCGGGGTCTCCTGCATTGCATTCTTTACCAGCTGAGGAATCAGGGAAGACTGTATCACTTGGGAATCCTTAAAATTACCCATGGCTATGCTGAGTCAGATGACGCGGGGGAGGTTTAAAAAAACCTCCCCAGGTGATCCATTGTAAGCACAGGCCAAGCATGGTGAGTGCAGGGTTTGGGGGCTGGGGGGTGGTGAGTTCAGAAGGGCAGACTGAGGTCCAATCACCCAGGCTTCTCACGTTGCCTTGGTTAGAGTTTGGGTTTTATTCTGAAAGTGATGAGAAGCTACTGATCACAAGAGTTTAAGCATAGGCATGACATAATCTAACTTAGGTTTTAAAAGGAGCATGGATACTCTTGGGAAACATGGATGGCAGGATGAAAGGGACAGAATGAAAACAGCAAAAGAAGTCAAATGTGCACAAAAACTTCAGTGACACAACAAATACAAATTACCAATGATGGCTGTCCAGCAAGGTCTACCCATGAAATATATCTGTTAGTACATATCACATGGCACTTGTTGAACTTGGTGAAAGAATAAATTGAGCTGGTATTTACCTTGCTGTTTCTATCTTAACTTCACGGTCATTATGTGTTTGACTTTAACATTGGAAATTGTTAACCATTGGTTCTTAACCCTGACTGCCAGTTAAAATACTCTACATGTTAAAAAAAAGAATACTGATGCCAACTTCACCCCCAGAGACTTCACTTTATTGACCTGGATACTTACGAGTTTTTAAAAGCTTCTAATGTGAGTTTAATCTGTAGATAGCAATAAGAACCATTATATTAAACAAATACTAATTCATTAACTGGAAACAGATGTGTTAAAGTTGGCATAGACTTCTGATTCGTTCCTGGTGGACTGGTTTAGCAGGACCTAGTCAGCGAGTCTTCATGTCCAGGAAATGGAGGCCAGCGCAATGAACCAGGGTAAATATTATGACTGGGAGTCACCATCCTCAAGTGGGATATGGAGTATGGGATGGTTTGCATGACCTGAGTATAGCAGTGATGGTATGAGATAAGACCACTCAGTATTTACTCTTTATTCTAGAAAAGAAAGGCAGAGGTCGGGATCTCCAGCTTTGTGTTTTGTTTTCAAGCAGAATCTCTCTACAGGTTTCTAATCTTTCTTGTATGTTGCAAAACTTCTCATACTCAACAGCCATTGTCAAATCCAAGAATAATCAAAAAGCTGCAGTTACAGTCACTGGTGATTGGCAGCCACCCTAAACATGAAAGTGTTAGTTGCTCAGTCGTGCCTGACTCTTTGTGACCCCATGGACTGTAGCCCACCAGGCTCCTCTGTCCATGGGATTGTCCAGGCAAGAATCCTGGAGTGAGCAGCCATTCCCATCTCCAGGGGATCTTTCTGAACCAGAGACTGAACCTGGGTCTCCTACATTGCAGGCAGATTCTTTACCATCTGAGCAATAACTTAGTGACTGAGCAACAACAACAACTAAACATGAAAATGATATGTGATTATGCTGAAACCTCTCCTGAAGGCGTGAGAATCTGACGTTGAGCTGTGAGATTAGAGGAAGCTCAGTGCTCCCCATAGGGCACTGGTGACTGCTGCCGAGCCCGCCCCTTAGGAATGGTTTGTATACGGTGGGACCTGAGGGCTGAGAGGTGGTCTGAGTCACTTCACAGAATCTCTTCTGGAATGAGACATTTAGTTGTTTTTAAAGCAAATAATCTAGAGTCTTACTATTTGTCAGACAAAGGAAGTAAAACAGTCTATTACTAGATATTACAAGTCAGACATGTAAACTGACTCTAAGTTCTATTTTATTAACATAGTTTTAGTCTATATAATATTACTTAACCTTTTTAGTATTTGAAAACCCTAAAATGAATTTATTTTAAAATACTCATTAGATTTATCTTTTATGAAGGAGAATGACCATTTCTTCTTTTGATACTGAATTAATGAGTTTTTAGAGCCTATTGCTTGACTTAGGTAACAACCTTAAACATTCATAGACTTGAGATCGGTTATAAAATAACACACTCATAAAAAGCATTTCTTTTACCTTCACATAGTTGTATTCGAAGAGAATATATTGTCTATCTGGTGAAACTGAATAATCATTTATAGAATGTCCAAATTCATCCTGTCAATCAAGTAGAAAGAAGAACAGTTGAATGATTCCATTTAACTGCTATTGTTGAGTACTTACTATGTGGAGGGTATGGTTCTAGACTTGTGTCTCGTGCCTTGGGAGGTTCCAGTCTAGAAGAGGTGGCACATTCCCCCACACAGATGACCATGAGGCAAAGTGGGTGGTGATCAAGGTTAGAGAGTCAGGGAGGGAAGGATTAATTTTAAGCAAGGAAAGATGGCTATGAGGGTGGGGATCAGGAAGAGACAGAGAACTTTCTCAGGAGGGGAAATGGCAAGGGTATAAACCCAGATGTGGAAAGGGCATGCATATTTAGAGACTGCCTAAGTATAATCTGAATACAGTATAGTGTGTGTCAGACAAAGACAGGACATACAATTAGAAAAATAGGAAGTGTCTAAATACAAGAAATGGAGCTATCAACTACTGTTTTTGCACATGGATGTGACAGAATCTTATCTGCTTTGTCCGAAGATGCTCTGGCTAAGATGAGATGAGAGAGGAGGGGTTGCATTAGCCTTGGACTTGGGCAATGTTGTGTTCTGATCTACAGAATGGAGAGAGGGATACACGTTGTAATATAGTACTCACTGTCACAAAATTAATCAAGGCTTTCAACCAGGGCTATACAGTGGAAATGGAAATCTGAGAGACACTTGACATCACAAGAGAAAACGGATAGGGTTTATTGAGTAGCTAAATAAGGGGGATAACAGAGGAATCAAGGAGGATTCTGAGATTTCTAGCTTAAGTGACGTGGAGGAGGGTGCTATTTACCAAGACTGGGAAGAGGAATAGGATGCTTTCCCTTTGCTAGGAGAGGGAAGCGGGAACAACTGGCTTAGCTCAGGATACTGAGTTTAAAATGCCTGCAGACCATCCATGTGCAGGAGCCATCAAGCTTTTGGAAATAGAGGTCTAGATCTTGGGAGGAGGTTAGTGTTACAAGCGTGTATTTGAGAAGCACTGATGCTGTGGAAATGCATGGAATATGCTGAAGGGGAGCACGCAAGGTGAGGATGGAGGCTCGCAGTGAAGACAGGACCCTGAGGAGCACTTACACGTAAGAGAATGGGCAGAGGAGGAGGAATCGTCAAAGGAGACTAAAAAGTAACCAAGGCAGGGAGCATTCCAAGAAGAGAAAGATCCACCGCACCATATGCTGCAGAAAGAGTCCAACAGGATGAGAAACGATAGTACTCATGATTTGAAAGGTTATGAAAAAAATCCCCAGAATTCCCTTAAAGCATGAATTAATTATGTGATCAAACATACAAATGTACTGTTCTCCAAGAAAATGGAGCTGTTTCCATATTCAGCATTGAATAGCAAGATATTATTTTCTTGTTTGTAGAGATATTCATGATCTAAAGAAAGAAAATGACCAGATCAATATTTCAAGTTGCTATTAAACATCTTCATAAACTAAAAAATCATGCAATAAAAATGTAAGATTTAAATTCATACAAGTTCTAAGTTGGAAAAACATGAACTGATATATTACACTAGTATGCCTTCATTTTCCCATCATCTTTGTAAAGGGTTCAATTCACTTTTAAATTTTTTACAGTACATGTCAAAGAAATACTAAGGTTTCTTTCTGTCTTATCTCCTTTTGCACCCTTAAGTAGAAAATGATACTTTCCCATATGGTTTTAAAATAAGAATATATTCTCATTGCCATAAAGGTGCCCCACAACCTAACTGAAACTAAGCATAAAATGAAAATTAGCATAAAAATCAGCCCCTCTTTCCACCAGAAAGCCTTACCTGAAACCCATCTCAAGTTGTAGAATTTCATTCTAAAAGTATTTTTTAAATAATCGGCTAGAGTGTAGGTTCTGCGACTATCAGTTGAAGCATCATCTGTTGGTTGGGAAAAAAGAGTCAAATATTCAGTATGAAGGGATAACTCATTTTGAATAAAAGTTTTCAAAATGGATTTCTACAGTATTCACTGATAACAAAATACAGAGATACACTCACAAAATGCAAAAGACACTCTGAAAGATTTTGGACTGAGTAGATGGGTAAACATGCATTTAGCTGTTCAAGTGGATATGAGCATGTGTTTCACAGTGCTACATTAATGAGCTTAATTTCAAAGGTCTAGATCAGCAATGCTCAAGGGAAATATAGTATGAGTACATTTTCTAGTAACCATATTTTAAATTTTTTAAGGTAAAATTAATTTTAATAGCATATTTTATTTAGCCAACATATCAAATATGTTACCATTTCAATGTGTTATCAACATTTAAATGTTACTAATGAGATCTTTCAAGGGCTTCCCATGTGGCTCAGTGGTAAAGAATCTGCCTGCCAATGCAGGAGACACAGGAGACTTGGGTTCGATCCCTGGGTCTAGAAAACCCCTGGAGGAAAAATAGCAACTGACTCCAGTATTCTTGCCGGGGAAATCTCATGGACAGAGGAGCTTGGTGGGCTACAGTCCATGGGGTCACAAAAGAGCTGGACACGCTTAGCAACTAAACAACAAAAATGAGATTTTTCACATTATTTCCTTTCTGTATTGTCTTTACATTCTGATATGCAATTGATGTACCAAGTTGAGTATATCTCAACTTGATAGGCACCTTTTCAGTCATGTAGCCATGCAATGGGTGACGCAAAGCTAGATCATCCTTCTGTGAGGCCCTAAGGTTCACTTCTAAGTCCTCTTGCTCCACACAAACCTTTAAGATATGCTAATCACCTAGTTCAGAGATCTTTGTTTCTATCATCACTTTTCCTTGACCTTGATTAAAATTTACATGGAACCTTTCTCTTGGATTCTGTGACACCTCAGTCCTTCTCTTAACTCTCTGACCATTATTTTTCCATCTGCTACTTTGACTCTCTTTTTCTCCATTGACTTGTAAGGCAGAAATGCTTTGGAATTAGTCTTCAACTTTCTGCTCATCTCTCTCCAGTCTTCCTTGCAGGGAACTCCAGAGAATGCGGCTTCAGGAATACTTTCCTCTTAGATAAATGACAAAACCTGCACTCATTACCTTAGCCTACTACACCCACACTCCCATTTCCAGCGCTGTGTTTAGCCTTCTTACTTGACTTGTCCCCCTCTAACCCTATCATATCTTGTCTAGAATAATTGCCCACCTTCCAAAACTAGATTTCCATAGGAAATTGTGTGATTTTATATTCTGTTACTGAAGACCCAAATTCAAGATCTGAAGATCATTTTGATGTCTCCGTCTTTTTTACCATCACCTACAAACAATCTACCCTTTGACTCTTCCTTTGAAATCTTTTCTCCAGGTATCCTGCATTCAGGTTCTTCCACACCAGTTCCAGATCTTTCTAAAGTGCCAGTGTCATCTGGTGAGCTCTTCCTCCAAAGCTTTCACTGAGTCTTCACTGTCTACAGGAAGATTCAGACTCCTTCACCTGGCACTTGCAGCCCCCACAATCTGACATGAGGTTCTAGGCTTATTTCTGCTCTCTTCCTACAAGAACATTCTGGTCCAATCACACTAATCTTGCTGGAGGCAGTGGATCCTCTCAGGCTTATCTGCCTCTATTCCTTGCCCTAAGCAAGGAACGTCCTGGAACGTCCTCAACTGTTTCCCCATCTGTCACAGTCCTCCAGCTTCCATTTCCTTCCTCTGTCATCCAATTCTGCCTTTGACTTTTGCCCCTACACTACTCATTGGGCTCCTATCACTTAATACCTCGTGTTGACAACTCTTTTTCCATGCCTACCTGTGTGACCTACTCAGGTAGGCCATGCATTCTTTGAAGACAAGGCTTTGTGTTTTTGTTGATTGGTTTGGGGGTTTTTGTGTTTTATCAGCCTTAGCATCTAGCACAGAGGTGTGCCTTAAAGTGCTGTGCTGTGCTTAGTCACTCAGTCGTGTCTGACTCTTTATGACCCCATGGACTGTAGCCTGCCAGGCTCCTCCGTCCATGGGGATTTTCCAGGCAAGAATACTGGAGTGGGTTGCCATGCCCTCCTCCAGGGGATCTTCCCAACCCAAGAATCAAACCCAGGTCTCAGACCCAGGTATCCCTCATTATAGGGGGGTTCTTTACCATTTGCCTGGCAATTTTCCATTACTAGGGAAGCCCATGCCTTACTAGAGACATGTAAAAAAAGTTTTCTTTGGTTGGTGTTGGGTATCATTAAGCACAGCTAAGCCAATGTGATTCCTCTCCCTCAGTCCCAGAGCGACTGCTAACTACAAATATCCTAAAGTCTTTTTCCAAACTCTCTATATTTTTCACATACGTACAAACAAACACTCACAAAATCAGCCACTACCATAATATTCCTATAACTGCAGTTTTTTGAGAGGGATTTCAAAGCCAGCAGCATCTTCTCTTGTTAATTTTTTATAGCCCATGGAAAGGTAGTTCTCTTATAGGAAATGTCCTTTCAAAAAATGTTTTTAAGATTTTATTTCTTTGGATTTGATCTCATAACATAATCTTGTTTCTGCCTATAAAACCTTCAGTTTTGGCAGATAAACTTGCTACACTTCATTTTATTATTTTATTGATTTTGCTTAAGCCTAGTTTGTTAAGTAAAAGATTTTTTTTTTAACTATTGTTTTTTTCAATTCAGTCCTGCATTTCTCCCCTGAAGGTTAGTAAAACATTTGTATTTGTTAGCAAAAATACAAGTGGGTGAAGCTGGTCCTTGAACCTAACTTTTAAACAAGAAATAAAGCCTTGTGCTATAGAAAATAGCATTTGTAACTCATATTGGACTACAAAAACTACAAATCTGCATTTGTTCACTAACCACCCTCAATTGTCTATATTCATCCAATCATCCTATTATATATCAATCATTATAAAGTGAATATTATTGCAGAGAATAAATACCATGCTATCAAGAGCTATTGGTCTAAAATGGACAGATGTAAAACATATCCCCAAATTAGTACAAATCAAAGCATCAGCGGTTATAGAAGTGCACATTCCAGACACTGTCTGCTGATGAATATGTTTAGACAGATCTATAGAAATAAGTCGATTTATACACCAACCACACATATACATGTAACTGAATACATGTTTGTGTCCTCTCAAAATTCACATGCTGAAATCCTAACCGCCATGCTATAGTATTGGAAGGGGAAGCCCTTGGAAGGTGATTAGGTCATGAGGTGGAGCCCTCATGAATGGGATTAATACCCTTTAAAAAAGTGACTTCCCACACTTCCAATGCCGTGGGCATGTGTAGCATCCCTGGTCGGGGAACTAAGATCCCATGTGTCTTGTGACCCAAATAAAATAAAAAATTACAAAGTGACTCTAGAAAGCTCCCTTGCCTCTTCTGCTATGTGAGGACACAAGAAACTAAGCACAAAGTCTGCTGGCACCTCAACCTTGGACCTCCTAGCCTCCAAAACTGTAAGAAATAAATGTTTATTGTTTAAGCCACCTGTCTCTGGTTGTTTTATAGCAGCAGTCCACACATATGAAGACATACATATCTATAAGACAGACATAGCAACATAAACTATCTATCACTGACTACTGAAAAAAAAATTTTGGCCGAGCCACATGGCTTGCAGGATCTTATTTCCCTGACCAGAGATCAAACCCTGGCAGTGAAAGTACCAAGTCTTAACTACTGGGCCACCAAGGAATTCCCATCTATCACTGACTTTTGATTTCGTAAGAAGAGAATGAACTGAGTACCTATAATATAGATCAGATACAGTGTTATCTAAGTGGTATCTCACATGGGGGTATTTGCCCAGGTTTTATAGCACACTTCAATCTGGAATAATAAAGTAACTGAGGCAAAAGTCCTCTGTGATGTCACCTGCTGACCCAGAGGCTGCTCCTCCTTCACTGGGCACTTACCTCTCCCACCACCTCACTCACCTCAGACATTGCAGGACTCATCCTCTCATCAGGCCTCAGCATTTCTAAACCCACCATCTCCACCAGATTCAGGCTCCCTTCTGCTCAGCATGACTCTGATCCATCTGCTGATGTTCGGATACCAATACTCATGCTGTCCTCTTGCTACGGCCCAAAACATGGGTGCGAAGCCTGGGCCACCCTCAGCTTGTGGTAGCCTCACTCAGTTCGTTTACAACTACTCTGCATGCCAGGGCTCCCTATCCTGGCTCCCCACACCCCAAACACCACTGCAAAGCCGGAACAAGCAGAGCAACAAGTGTTCCTTGTTTTTTGCCTTGCCATTGGATGAGCAGCGCTCATTGGAAGACACTTTCGAAACCTCTAGATAAGCAAGTTCTATGAGACGTTGAGTGCCAAGTTCAGGTTTTGACCTTTAGCAAGTTCACTGTTCGCTGCCAACCTGTTCTGTCAAACACCAGAGGACACGTGCTCATTTCTCTTTCCTTGTCTGCTTGCTCACTGACAGGGCACCCCTGAAGGCCTTTGGCTGCTCCTTTGGTCTTCCTGGTGGGCCTGGGACATGCTGTTCATTTGACTGATCAGTGCAAATCACTGTGCTGGCCAAGCAGAGAGGTTAATCCTGTGTTACCCATCAGATTATACCAAAACTCCAAGATTTACACCTCCTTGAATTAAAAATCAGAAAACAGTGAACAACTTTAATACAGTAAGTCCCCTATATACGAATGGTCAAGTTGCAAACTTTCAAAGATGTGAATGTGAGTGCCAGCCCCTGTATGCCAGCTATTGCACTGTAACTTTTATGCTTTTCAATGTACTGTGCTATAAGATTTAAAATGTTTTTTTATTTTTTCTGTTTGTTTTTTATGTACATGTTATTTGTATGAAAAATATTATAAGCCTATTATAATATGAACCTATTACATACACAATGTATAACTGATTGTATTAGTTGGGTACCTAGGCTAACTCTGTTGGATTTAAGAACAAACTGGACCCACAAATACATTCTTGGAATGGAACTCATTCATATGTAGGGAACTTACTGTACTTTCTTCACTGTGAGCAACTATTACATTGAACAAAATGAAAATGTTATTTCTATCCATCAAAAGTGGCAGAAAATCAGCTTTTAGAATGGTTCAACCTAAGAATAATTTCTCTTTAAAGTGTATGATATCTTAATGAGCCCTTGTCATAAGATCAAAATCATTTCTGAACAAAAAAGAATTTTAGAGTGCTGAAGTTCCACATACTAGCCTTCCTTTGGCCAGTGGTTATTTTATGATTATAGGATATTTTGAACATTTTTATACTCATTAATACTAAACTTTTTTGATCTGTATGAAACTATGATATAAATATTTCTACTTCAGAAAGATAAATTATTTTGGTAAATAAATGGCTAATGAAATGCAGCTAAAAAGAAATGCACTCTTTACAGCTCATAAACTCATAAAGTTGTTAAACATGGGGAAAAGATACCTGGTTACAGAGTTCTTGTGTTCCATATGGTAATCAGTTAACATTTAATACCGATGTGAAAGAAATAAAATGAGTATTACTTTAGAATTTGATCTAGCAAAATAGCAGCCTTGACATTGGAAAAAGAGAAAGAAAAATCAAGAAGGCAGAAGAAATTGACTGGAAATCAGCTCACATCCCTTATTAACCAGCAGCATATGTGGGCTGCTGCCCATCACCAATGAGTCAACAAATACCAATAAGGGGTTGGGTCCCTGGTGGCTTTGAAACCAGAGAGCTTGGATTTGAGCCCAGACCTAATTCTTGCACAGCAGCCTTAGGAAAATTATTGAAGCTGTCAAAACCTCAACTTTGTAACCTATAAAATAATAATAACATTATCCAGCCTCAAGAGATCTACCATGATGAAATGAGATAGTGGATGTAAAGTTCTTGGCTCAGGACTTAAAATTTAGGAAGTCCTCTAGATAGGCTGTACTACCTATTATTGTCTTGTTCCAAGTATGTGCTAGGCAATCAAGAAACAGAGATGAAAGAGTCTCTCCCTGGGAGTATCTAGGAGTGCTGCTGAGATTAGAAATTTGATTGCAAATTTATTTATTTTTAAATTAAGTTTCACTGTGTTCATATAAAATAAAAGCTAATTAAGTTTCACTGTGTTCATATGCCAAATGATCCTAATAAGATAGCATAGGAGCATCACATTGAGAAAGCACCTAGGATAAGCACAGTCGAATTATTTGCTCAGTATTGACAAGTTTAACACTATCCACAGCGTTCTCACATGGAGAGAAAATGTTGAGCTTAGGGGAATTACAGGATCTGTGAAGAGTGATTATTCTACACAGGAGGTTATTATACACAGGAGGTATTGGAATATAATCACTGTCACCAGATTTCCCTTCTCAATAAGAGAAACTTCCCAGGGATGTCACGTGCATCTGATAAAGGCATTGCCATTGAGCTAGAGCCCTTGAACCCGGGACTGTGTCCCCTATGCATTTACTCTAAGATCAGAGAGTCAAATGACCACACTTCTGTTAGGCATGTAACCAATGTGTTTTCAAAGGTTATTTTGAAAGGCCAACCAAATAGTACAATGCACTTTTTTCCAGAACAGCAACAGTTTAGAACAAAGGAAACAACTTTACGAGGGGTTGTCCGTGTCATGGCTCTGGCCTCCATCCTTCTCTCCCCCTCCACCCCTCCTTCCCCTCCCTCTTCTCTTCTCCCTTCTCTACATCTACTTTGTCCTCCCCGCTGTTCCCCAGACACACTGGGCCTGCCTCTGCCTTAGATATTTTGAATTTGCTATACCCTCGGCCTGGAATGTTCTTCCCCTGGGATGTGCTCAAAGTTTGCTCCCTATCTCCTTTAGGTGTTCATTTAAACCTCACCTTCCTTCCCTGAGATTAAAGCGTCTGCCTCCAATGCGGGAGACCCGGGTTTGATCCCTGGGTCAGGAAGATCCCCTGGAGAAGGAAATGGCAACCCACTCCAGTATTCTTGCCTGGAGAATCCCATGGACAGAGGAGTCTGGTGGGCTACAGTCCACAGTGCGCAAAGAGTCGGATATGACTGAGCAACTTCACTTCCTTCCCTGAACTAACGCTTGCAATCTTCTGGTAAACAAATTCTCTTTGTATCACCCTTCCTGGCTTTACATTTTTTCCTCAACAGTGATACCACCTGACATACTATATTTTTTGCCTTGTCTGCCTCTCTTGGTCACCTGTGAGCTCCAGGAGGACACTGATTGGGTTGTGCTACCTTTTGTTTGCTATTATCTCACCATGGCCTAGAACAGTGTCTGGCCATAGTAGGCACTTCATAAATATTTGTCAAAAGATAAAAGCCAGGCAACATCAACGGGAGAACACAGACACAGGAACACAGCTCTAAATATGAGCTTTGTGAACCCCAAGCTCCTGGGCAGTAGGAAAACAGCGCCCTGGGCCGGCTGGGTCTAAACAGAGCAGAGACAGGAGCCTCAGGCTCCGACCTTCCATGCGGTCACCAGGACATGTCACTTCTCTATGCCTGTGACCGTCATTTACGTATCATCTTTCAGCTCAAATGTACTCTTCTATTCTTTGCTCAGCAATGCTGAGCAGGGAGTCTACAGCTATGCTTCCCAGGCCCCTTCATCCTCAGGCTTCCTGTTGGGTCCTGCCACTAGGGGAACACAGAGAAGGAGTGGAGTGAGTAGAAGAGCAGGGGCTCTTCCTCTTCTTGCTCACTCTGTCAGCATGTGCCCCAAAGGAGTGCCCGTGCTGGCTCAAGCTTCTCTTCTTACACCTGAACCTGCTCCATCCTGCCTCTCAGGGGTGCCAGAAGCAGCCACATGCCTCACACACCTTGCAGCTCAGAATCCAGACCTTTTGTGTCCCTCTTCTCCTTTTTTCCCAAGCCCTAGAGGTACCTCCTCGGAGAAGGCGATGGCACCCCACTCCAGTACTCTTGCCTGGAAAACCTCATGGACGGAGGAGCCTGGTAGGCTACAGTCCATGGGGTCGCGAAGAGTCGGACACAACTGAGCAACTTCACTTTCACTTTTCACTCTCATGCATTGGAGAAGGAAATGGCAATCCACTCCAGTGCTCTTTCCTGGAGAACCCCAGGGACGGGGAAGCCTGGTGGGCTGTCTATGGGGTCGCACAGAGTCGGACACGACTGAAGTGACTTAGCAGCAGCAGCAGAGGTACCTCCTTCCTACAGCTCCTGTCTCTCGCTTACCTTAGAAATGTTTTTGTTGTTGTTGCTCTAATTTGTATGACCAATTCTTTTATCATATTTCTCTGCTGAAACATCTACTGTGATTTCTATATTTGCCAAGTCTCTGTGAAGATTTACACATCTTACCTGTAAAAAGAGAAAGTCTCTTTTGGCTAGAAGATTACAATATCTAGATCCGAGGTTGGCAAACTTCTTATAGGTGGTGGTTTAGTCTCTAAGTCATGTCTGACTCTTGCAACCACATGAACTGTAGCCTGCCAGCCTCCTCTGTCCATGGGATTTCCCAGGCAAGAATACTGGAGTCGGTTGCCGTTTCCTTCTCCAAGGGATCTTCCTGACCCGGGGATCAAACCTAGATCTCCTGTGGTGCAGGCAGACTCTATACTGACTGAGTTACCAGGGAAGCGCCTTTCTTATAGGGCCAGATGGTAAATATTTTAGGCCTTGCAACCTCTCAGATTGGCCACTGCAGCCTGAAAACAACCACAGACCACAGGTAAATGAATGGACATGGCTGTACTCCAAATAAAACTTAACTTGCAAAAATAGGCAGTCAGCCCTGGCTATGGCTTGATGACCCTATCTGAACATTCCTCGGAATGGTCAGCAACCATTCTGGAAAAAAGAAAAAGATGCTCCCAAGATCAGTTAGAAATACAGAAGCTGATACTGAAACTCTCATTGTCTTGAAACAATACAACTATCAACATAAGACGTCAATATATATGGCAGAGAAGTGAAATTGGCAAAATATTCATGTCTCAAATTTCAGCTCAAGATGAAAATATCTATAGCCACTGGTGAAGACATGCAAGGCTGAAGGGACTGCCTGAACTAAATCCAGTTCACACTGCCTTCTCCCCAGTGAAGAGCCAGGAGGCTCTGCACACACAGGAAGCCAGCATAAACAGGACCTCAGGATGGCTTTATTCCTTTCTGAAATGCAAATTGCCCTATTTTTAAAAAATTCTGATTATAGTCACTCCCTCACCCTTTGCTAGGACTCTTCTGAGAATAAAGAAACTGGATAATAATGGCCAAAATTAATATTGACAAGGCTTTTATTCCTCACTATGTTGACTGACTTTAATCAGTGTAATCCAAGGTGATGAGAAACAGTTGAAAGTTAGAAACATCTTAACCATATAAATAAATGACCCGGAGGCCTGTGAAACAAGCTACTATTTTAGCAAAGGGCTGGTTTCTCTTGAAAAATAGTCAGTAGTTGTAGTGAGACATCAAAGCTAAAAATGATTAGTTTGGAGAGAAAACTGATTAGAGAATATCTCATTTGGGGAAGCTGAAAGCTCTAATACTTTGTCACTGAAGAACTCTCTAGAAGGATTTATAGGCATTATGAGCAAGACTACTCTCTGTGACACCTGTTTGTCTTCCAAGAGATGAAGAAAATGATCACTGGAAAACAAAACTACCACAGACACTGCCTTTTCCAGCATTCACCCAGCAAAACTTTCAAGAGTGTGAGACAAGTATTATTATAGTACATGCCTCTGGGACTGTTAAAAATTTTTTAATGTTAAAATATAGAGAGAGGAAAAAGTGAAAGTGTTAGTCACCCAGTTGTGTCTGACTCTTTGCAACCCCATGGACTGTAGCCTGCCAGACTTCTCTGTCCATGGAATTATCCAGGTGAAAATACTGAAGTGGGTAGCAATTCCCTTCTCCAGGGGGTCTTCCCAAGCCAGGGATCAAACCCAGGTCCGCTGCATTGAAGGCAGATTCTTTACCATCTCAGCCACCAGAGATATAAAGAATAATCATTACAAATGCTCACAGAAAACTTCCAATGTGCTATTCTAGCATCACACACTTATTAACTTATTTTCATCCCCATTTTACAGGAAAGGAAACAGGTATGGATAGAAACCAGACCCAAGTCCCATCACTAGTAAGCCCCAGGCAATAGAGTTCTGAAGCCTGAGGTCATAACCACCGTTGTAAACAACCTAAGTGTTCAGCAGAGTGAGGTACATGGTAAATGCTTGTTAGAAGTTTCCGTGAGTTAGCATAGATGCATTAGACTTTATAGAAGTGTCTAGATGAAATGCTTGCAAATAATCTAAACAGGCAGCTTGGTAGTATCATTTGAACCTGGGACAGTAGGTAGGTTACATTAGAATATAATTTTTTCTGGTGCTCTGAAGTCAAAGAGGCGCTGATTCTTTCTGTAAATCCTAAAATTTTTCTCCCTGAAGTGTTATTAAGGATGGCAACTCTGTGACTTCTGGAAAGAAAGTTGTAGCACCTTCTTTCCTTCCAACTCGTAGCTCTCATCTTTTCCCCACACTCATGAAGAGTAGTCACGCAAGCTTTATAACTGGTTTCTTTTCTTTCTGCCTTTTCCCCATGTTTCCTAGATTTTAAATATAACAAATCTTGAATAACTCAGGCCCCGTAGTACACATATTCAAGAGTATGAAGTTTTCCAGTGAAAAGATTCAATGATTCCTCCTTTAGAGCAAAAGCCACCATAGGGGCTTGCTTCTTCCTGGGCTTTTCACTTCTGGCTGTCCGTCCTGCCATTCTTTAACCCTTTCCTTGGCACTTGGAGTCAGAAATGGGCCTGCCTCAGGCTCAGATCCGGGTTCCTCTTGATTCCTTAGAGGCCCTGAGGTTTTTCAGCTCTTCTCCCACATCATCTTCACTGCCTTTTCATTGCTTACTTCTGTCCTGGGCTTCCCAGGTGGTGCTAGTGGTAAAGAATCCATCTGCCAACACAGGAGACGTGGGTTTGATCCCTGGGTCAGGGAAGATCCTCTGGAGGAGGAAATAGCAACCCACTCCAGTATTCTTGCCTGGAGAATCCTGTGGACAGAGGAGCCTGGTGGGCTACAGTCCATGGGGTGGCAGAGACTTGGACATGACTGAGCAGCAGCTCTCTGTTAGCAAGCACAGGGTGTGCCCATGTCAAACAAACACTGACCTTGCTGCCTCCTGTAGTCATCTCCTTTTTTCTTCTCTTGAACTTAGCAAATTTCTGAAATAAACAATCCACATCTGTGGTCTTCAGTTTTTCACGGGCCCTCCTCATGCTCTGGAATTACCCTTTGCTCCACCCATCACACTTTGCTACCTGATCATCTTCTTTGGTATTTACTTTCTATACCAAATTGTTTGCCAGTTAATCAAGTAATTTTCTATGGCTAGTTAAAAATTTAGTCTGAACAGTCACATCTTAAGTAGACTGTAAGTAAGCTGAAAGGATGAATTTATTTTATCGAAAAGCTGCTAGCACTGTACTGTATGAATAGGTGAGCATGCTCTAGTAGCGGATGGCTTGACCCCATATTTATGATTATAAGAATTTTAACAAGAATTAAAGTAACATTTAAAAATGTTCATCAAAATACGTTTTTACATGAGCTCTAAGATAACTTCTTTAATTCACCAAATATTTATCAAGCTGTACTGGGCTGAGTGGGCTTTACAGGTAGTGCTAGTGCTAAAGAACCCACCTCCCAATGCAGGAGACATAAGAGATGTGAGTTCAATCCCTGGGTAGGGAACATCACATGGAAGTGGGCACAGGAACAGAAGAGGCTGGTAGGCTATGGCTTATAGGGAGGCACAGAGTCAGACATGACTGAATAGACTTACCACCATCACCACCAATGCATTGAATAGACCCCCCAAAATCTTTATGTCCACTGAAAACCTCAGAAAGTTGACTTTATTTGGAAATAGGAGTTTAGTAGATGTAATTAGTTAAGTTAAATGATGTCATACTGCCTACCGTATAGCACAGGGAACTGTGCCCAAGGTTATATGGCAGCCTGGATGGGAGAGGAGTTTGGGGGAGCACGGATATACATAGATGTATGGCTGAGTCGCTTTGCTGTGCACCTGAAACTATCAACATTGTTAATCGGCTGTACTCTCCAATGTAAAATAAAAATATAAAAAATGAAGTCATGCTGCACTGGTCATACTGACTGGTGTCCTCATAAGAAGGCCATGCGACGTTGACAGGCTTTTACTGACTTGGAAAATGAAGAGGCTCATGCAGAAAGAGAGGGAAGAAGGCCATGTAAAAATGAAAGGGAAAATTGGAGTCACCGAGCTACAAGACAAGGAGCATTAAGGATGGCTGGTAACCACCAGCAACTGGAAGAGGCAAGGAAGGTCTCCTTCCCTAGAACCTTCCGAGAGAGTACAGCCCTGTGACACTTTGATTTTGGATCTCTGGGCTTCATAACTGTGAAAAGAATAATTTTTTTGGCTGCTGTAGCCCCTCAATGTTCGGTAATTGTTACAGCAGCACTAGGAACGTATCCACTGTGTCCTCAATGTTCTGAGCACTAGAGATCGGAGTGAACAAAACGTGAAAAATTCCTGCCCTCATGAAGCTTACATTTTAATGGGAGTGTGGAGATATAGGAGCAAATAGTAGGTAAATAATGCCTTTTGTTGTTTTTCCCAGGTAGCACATTGGTAAAAAATCCACCTGCCAATGTAGGAGACTTGGGTTCCTGGGTCAAGAGGATCCCTGGAGAAGGAAATGGCAACCTGCTCCGGTATTCTTGCCTGGAAATTCCATGGACAGAGGAACCTGGTGGGCTACAGTCCACGGGGTTGCAGAAGAGTCAGACATGACTGAGTGACTAAAACAACAACAAAAATACCCTTTTGAACTGGATAAAATATAACAGTTTATCTGTGCTTTTTATGAGAAAATTGGGAGTAATTTTCCTCAGATATTTCTGATCTCCTCCATTTTCTGATTTGTATCTTAAATGTTACAAACTCAATTCTTTCTATTCTTAATCATTTTGGATGCCAAGAGAAAGCAAGTGCTGGGCTCAAAATTCCTTCAGGACCAAAAAAGGCAGCATCAAAACACCATGTTTTACCATAAACGCATTTGGTTAGGAAAAAAAAGAGAGAAGAGAAGGAGAGAGTTATATGATCAGATTCTTTAGAGAGCAGACCTAGCTTGATCAGTAGCTTGACATCTATTTTCTTTGGTTAGCAAATTAAAATTTTCCAATGTAATGAAAAATGAGCAATCAGAATATCTGATATGCCCACATAGACCTCCCCTTTCTTTCTTTTAGAATCTCCAGTTCAACTTGGGTAATTCCCTTTCCCCTTCCAAGAGCTAAGGAAAGAGCTTCTTCCTGGTCCTAAAAGATGACTCTTGATTTATCTAGTCCAAGCATGTCAATCCATTTCCCCTGCCAGAGATCAGTTTAGAATAGACAAGTGACACAAATCTGGCCAAGGAGACATGCGGGAAAATCTGCCTTGGGCCAGGGGACTTTTGGAAATAGTTTTCCTCCTTGATATAGAGACTGTGAATGAGGAACAGCAATCTCTCTGCCTTGTGAAATGGCTGTGTGAGCAAATCATGTGTTGCCGCAGCTCGACCTGAGAGGACAAGCTTGAGAATGAAAGCCAGCAGTATGAGAACAGCAGAGCTGAAAGTGACCTCAGGCTCTTGAAGAGGTTGGGAGGACCACTGAAACTCTAGAACAGTCCTCCTTCTGCACCTCCAGTTACAGAAGACACTAGCAATAACGCAATGTGTGTGTTCAGTCACTCAGTCATGTCTGACTCTTTGTGACCCCATGAACTCTAGCTCGCCAGGCTCCTTTCCATAGGGATTCTCCAGACAAGAATACTGGAGGAGATTGCCATGCTCTCCTGCAGGGGATCTTCCCAACCCAGGGATTGAACCTGCATCTCTTTTGTCTCTTGCATTGGCAGACAGCTTCTTTACCGCCTGCACCACCTGCGAAGTAATAATGCAATAGTAAGACTCTATAGCTTAAATAACTTTGGGCCAGATATTCTGTTACTTGCAGCCAAAAGTATTCTATCTGACACAACTTTCATACAGAATCAGGATGAGGGGAGGGGTTTTACATTTTTGAGAGCTAAACACACAGGTGAACTGCAATCCTGGGAGCCAGTCTACTCTTATGGCCCCATGGTTGGAAGGATTATATCCAGGCTCAATAATTATTAACCCTTTATGCTTGGTTGGTTTCCATATGAACTTTCCTGGGCAGCATTTATCATGTTCTCTGTAGAGCTTCCACAGCACTTTGATCATTTACTAGAAGGCCACTTGGGGCTTTTTATCATAGTTAATGTTTATGCTTCTTTTAATATAGTGAATTATTTGAGGGCAAGAGCCATGTCTATTGTTTTTATATCTCCAGTGATCAACAAAGTGCCTGATGTAGAAAATACTCAATAAATATTTGCTGGATTAAAGAATGACCTTCTGTTGACAGGCTGGTTGCATAATGTAGAAAGTCCTCAGAGCCCTGCCTTGGAAAGCGGAAATGTATCCAAGTAGGATGAGAGAGTTAGAGGAACCACTGTAGGTTAGCTCTTGTGGCAAGCATAGAACCATGAAGACAAAATAAAGCTCTCCATTTGGCCTGGACCAGCCAGTCAATTGTTCAGGGAGTCACCCTGATGTCTGCCCCTTCCATTGATTTCACCCTGTCCAAGAAAGCATCCTCTCTCACCTGGATAAATCACTCCCCACCCTAAACCATGATCTAGACCACAGTCAAAGACATTTTAGAAATACAAACAAGATCATGCCACATTCACGCGTGAAACAGAGAAACTCCTTCCTGTGTCCCTCTGTCTTCTTGATCGCTTGTGCTTATTATTGCAGACAGTTAGCTAAAGCAAATGGTTTATCATTAAGTTTGAAAAGATTTCCCAGGAAGTTGTGACTTTGAAGCACAGTACACAACTGCAAGTATAGTACTTAGTAAAAATAAAACAGCTAACTCAGAAGTGCTGATTTTGTAGTTTCGGTTTGCTCTCAGATTGAGAGACACACCCTCTTTGGGAGGTCACGAGGGACCTCTGAAGACTAAAGGTAAAAATATTTACAAGATAATTGATTTACAATAATGAAAGCCATAAAGCATGATTAGTCATTAAGTTACAAAAGCTGCCACAAAAGTAATTCTTTAAAACAGTTATTCATGGAAATCAGTGGCTTTCCAGCTGGCTCAGCGATAAAGAATCGCCTGCCAAAGCAGGAGACACAGGAGACAGCGGTTTGATCCCTGGCTCAGAAAGATCTTCTGGAGGAAGAAATGGCGACCCACTCCAGTATTCTTCCCCGGGAAATCCCATGGACAGAGAAGCCTTGCGGGCCACAGTCCATGGGGTTGCAAAGAGCAGGACACGATTGAAGTGACCGAGCATACACAGAAATCAGCAGACATAGGGAAGACTAGACGTTACAGGATCTGAATTCCCAAGTACTAATACTTCCTCACAAAGCACTAAACTTCCATGCCTCAGTTTTATTCAGTGTATCAAGTCAGGAAATGAATACCTTCTCTGACCCGGATTGTTTTCTGAGGATCAAATGAAATGACACAACATGCATTAAAAGCATGATAAGCACTAAACCTGGACCAACTACCACCACTGAAAACACCTATAAGACCAGTCAGAAGAGAGGTGACAAAGAATTCTCTGGTGATAAAGAATCTGCTGCGCAGTTCAGGAGATGCCTGTTCAATCCCTGGTCCAGGAACTAAGATTCCCACATGCTGCAGGGCAACTAAGCCTGCTTGCTTCAGCTGGAGAAGACTGTGCACCATGATGAAGAGACCAAGGGCCACAAGGGAGACCCAGTGCAGTCAGCACAGTCAAAAAAGCAAAACAGTGGTATGTCAGTTCTGGACTGGAAGTCATTGCTTCCCTACAGCTTTGTGTAGGAATAGAGGCAGCAGCAGCAAGGACTTTCCCCCAGAACACTTAGCATTCAGGGACTAGCTGTCATGAAAGGAAATACAGTCATACAGAGATGAAGCTGTCAAATTTACGCGAATATGGCCACATTAATTTTATACTCGATCACAAAGTACCAACTGTAGAAGCACGGTGTCTAAGCATGAATCCCAACTCTGTGGAACTTTGAGCGAGTTCCTTAATTTCTTTGGTAGCCAGCCTCCAAGATGGCCCCAATGAACCATCATACCCCAATATTCACAGCCTGTGCAATGCCCTCTCACTTTGTGCCAGGGTTGGTGTGTATGGCCAATAGAACACAGCAGAAGTGGTAGAACATAACCTTTGAGGCTAGGTCAAAAAGACTCTGAGGTTCCCTACCTGGTTGTTCTCTTAGAGCCTTCATTCTAAGAGGAGACAGCTGCTTGGAAAGGCCCATCCTTTGTCAGGGAACTGAGGCCTCTGGGTAACAGCTCGGTAAGAGAGCTTCAATGAGGACTGCCCAGCCCCAGTTAAGCCTTCAGATAATGTGTTGACTGTAACCGCATGAGAGACCTTGAGCCAGAATCACCCAGCTAAGCCTCTGACAAATTCCTGACCGACAGAGACTGTGAGATAACAAATATTTGTTTTAAGTTTAGAGACAATTCATTATGCAGTAATAAATAACTAAAGTACCCTCTCAAGATTTCTCTAAATCTTCTGTAAAACTGGAGATAATAACCTGTGTCAAAGCGTTGTTGTAAGGATCAAATGAGAAGCGTGTTGAACACCCTTGCCCAGTACCTGGCACAGAGTGAATCTGTGTTGGTTATTACATCTTTGCACCTTCTCTTCCACAGGAAGGTGGTCCTGCATGTGTACTTGCTGTCACATTTCCTAGGTTCAGCAGTTTAAGTCTTAAAATTTCAAGTACACTCATCTAGCTCTAGTCAGTCTCTTGATGTCACTTTTCCCTGACCATCAGTTAGGCAAGTAGCCTTCCCTTTTTCTGACCCCTTTTAAGATGAGAGGCAAGATGTCTAAGATAGAGAAATTTAAGGCACATGCTATAGCTAGGGAACCAAAAGCCAAAATAGCTGGCCTGAAAAAGGCCAACCCACTGACCTCAGGAACACTCTACAAAGCTTGATAACTGAGTGAGCTTGGAGTCAGCTAGAGCTTTTACAGGGCTCTTTGTTTAGAATTTGTCCTCTGAAATATACAAAGCTTTCATTCAGACTTGCTTCTGTGTTTTTAAATCTGGAATAGATCCTGGA
This sequence comes from Capra hircus, assembly GCF_001704415.2. Lineage (NCBI taxonomy): Eukaryota > Metazoa > Chordata > Mammalia > Artiodactyla > Bovidae > Capra > Capra hircus. The sequence goes on from NC_030809.1 coordinate 101,779,660, forward strand.
CTTCCTCAGGCAAACTTCATAGATGTTATCTTTTTTTTTTTTTCTCTCTGATTATTCCTGTCTCCTCCTTCACATTTGGGTTTTCTTTTATTACTGGTGGATGGCAGAGCAGTCAAATTTCCTATGCACTGAAAGAAGATACTGAGGAAATTTACTGCTACAGCAGTGGAAAGAATACAAGAAGAACCGATATGTCTCTTTCCCATAACAAAACCCAGTGAGAAAACTATCTGACAAATAACAAAACTCAATAATAAAACAATTTGACAACTATTTTAAAAACAGCCTATATCATCATAAAGAGGGAATTAAAGGGATCGCAACTACTGAGTGAGAAGGTTTTATTGCCTCTAAGCCATGAAGATTTCAATTCCACTATGAGTAAATTATTTTTATATATTTTATTGCTGATTCTCTGAAAAACAATGTCTAAATATGCAATATCCTTCTCTCTTAGGATATTTGAGGAATTTAAAATAAAATTCAATCTGTTATGATATATACAGAAGGAGGTAAACTTTTAATATTACCTGGTGAAATGTATAACTCCTGACCTCAAGGAGCTTTTATTCTAAAAAAAAAATTGTGAACAGTATTAAGCTTACACCTTTGTCTTTCTCTGTCTCAGTCTCTCTCTCTCTGCTCCAAGTGTGTCCAGAGTTCTGCCTAAGTCAGCTCTTCATATGGAAACACTTAACCTTATAAACCAAACTCTCTGGGGGATGAACTTGAGTTTGCTCATTTCTTCTTCCTTTTTCTCTTGGCTTTTTAATACTTTGCTTTCCACATAATCCAAAATTTATTTTGTTGTTCTATCAAAATCTTTCTTCCTTTTCTCTTTCCTTCTTTCTTTTCTCCCCCCACTTCCTTTCCTTTTCATTTATATTTCCTCTCTCCCAACTCACTTCTCTTCCTTTCTGGTTTTGACTTTAAAACCTTGATGGACAATATCGAGGGACGCTTCTTGGGTGATGTGTCTGGATCCTTTGTAAAAAGGTTATCCCTTATTGTGGTTCAGAAATGGTATTGCTGGCTTAGCAAAAAAGCTGAGCTTTTATTTTTGTTCCTAAGGGAGGAGTTGAAACAAGATAATTTCCTTTTTCTCCTGAAATATACATACATGCCAATTAAGAAATACAGGAGAAAAATAATTTGATTGTCTAAGTGTAAATAAAGCACACAATGAAATCACATCTCCACCCAGTAGTTTAAGAGTTCTCAGCCACCCTATTCCCTTACTCCCTACATTTCCAATTATCAAAGTCTAATCATAGCCTCCAAATTCTACTCTGCATCATCAGTCTCCTGGTCACTTCCTTTTCTTCCCCTCCAGCCTTGTCCCCTGTCCGTCCACCTTCCCACTGTCCTGCTCCACATTGCAGGCACACTAGAATTTTCCATCATCCACAGGTTAGTCTTGCCGCTTACTCTTCTCTCTTGGTAAGAGTCCTCGTACGATCCCAGATAGAGGAGGTGATATTGTGTCTCTAAGATGACTCACAAGTCATTCTAAATTTTCTTGAAAACTTCATCCAGGAGCTGATATTAACTCTTCAGGCCTCCCCACAAAAGAAACCTCTCATGAGACATCTTTCCTGGAAGTGATCTTCCTAACACTCTGAGAAGTTTGCTCAAGCCTCTCTAAACTTCCTCAACTGTATCATAATAAAAGTTAGGTGGAGACATGTGAACCTCTCTGGAAGTCCCCTTAAGAGAATGTCATTGAAATCTTTGTTCAAATTTCATTTGGAGAAGAGACTAGGTATGGTTTAAGGGAAATGGTGAGACAGCCCCTCCCCAGTCTGTATACTTCTTCCAGCAAAACAAAATCCCTGTAGTTAACTTAAACAAATCCCACGGAAGTCAGCTGCATGACTCAAGCCCCTAACTCATTTCACTGTCATCTCAAGTGACTTATTATCAAAGTTTGATGTTCCTTTCAACTTTCTTGAAGGGAAGTTCTGATAATTACAGTTTCATCCATTCTGCCAAGGAGGCCTGGGTGCCTCACAGTATGTTAGAGATGGACTATCCAGGTTACTTTGATTTGTTTGCATATCTGTTTCCCACTAGCTTGTAAACTTCCTGAAGTTGGAGGTCTTTATATTTATAAAATTTAATCTTTGGATTTGCAGCGACTTGCACAGTTCCTGGAACATAATGTAGGTCATGTGAATATTTACTGATTGTATGGGCGACCCATCCTTTCCCCACAGGAAGGCTTTGTGTGCGTGTGGTTGTTTAAATATACAAAGTACCACTTCATGAAAGCAGTTATATTTTAACAGCTTGTAACAAAGAGTTGAGAAAGTGGACAGATGCCTACCATTTAACAGCCTAAAATGGTGGTAACCATGGCTTTTTAAAGTTACTGAAAATTATTATCAATAGGTCAACAGACTCAGTTATTTAACCTTTGGCACCTTTGCTCTGGCCCTGAAATTGCTGGCCAAATATGATTTTTGATGGTTCTACAAACTAATTCTGAACTGTCACTTTGAAATCTAGATAAGACCTCCCAGTATATAAGCACTGTCTACACATTTCCTGGTTGACTAGACCATCAGAGAAGGCACTTCAGTTAGCTGACTAGAATGTGAATACTTAAATGAAAGAACTCTTTAAAAGGAAGTAGGACCAGAGGGGAAGGAAATGGCAACCCACTCCAGTGTTCTTGCCTGGAGAATCCCAGGGATGGGGGAGCCTGGTGGGCTGCCATCTATGGGGTCGCACAGAGTCGAACACAACTGAAGCAACTTAGCAACAGCAGCAGCAGCAGGGCCAGAGGAGACCCAGACTAGTTATTCTCACTTGTTTGTATCCAATACTGTGCATTTCGTTATATGGATGTTTTATATTAAAAACTAGGACCAAACTGAAACAGTGAAGCAAGCTAAAAGAAACCAAGGTGGATTTAAATGAAAGACTCCACCAAACATAACTCATCCCACCTCCTCTGAAGATCGCCATGGACATGGTGATATTTTCCACCAGCGCTATGGAAAACCACTTGAATATCACTATGGACACAGTGATATTTCCCATCAGCTTTATGGAAAACCACCTGGGTTCCCTATGGACTTTCTTTTCTCAAAACTGTATTTGGGTTTTTTTTTCTTAAAATTTTCCCTCCCTTCATGACATCGTTACAGCTCGTTGGGATCTTTAAACACTGTCTCTTTTCCTTTGAAGATCACAACCATGAAAGTTCTTTTTAAGGAAAAAACAAAACAAAAACCCTGAGATTCAAAAGGTACTAAATTTAAATTTGATAAAAAGAGATCTCAAAATTTCCCCTTATTTTCAGGAAGTATGTATTTGCCATATGTAAAACGTGGCAGGTGCAGGGCTCTCGCAGCCTAAACACCGGAGACCAACGAAGCGAATCTAGCAGCGACACTAGAAGCAGCAATCACGCCAGCGAAGCCTGAGCCCCAAGACCTGGCACACTGGTCCCACCCAGTCCCCAGCAAAATTCCTAGGTCTCCTAGGAATGTTCAAATAGAACCTGATCCCGGTAACTGTCTTATCTTTTTCAAACGTTTTAAACTTACTGTCTTTGGTCAGCAGAACCACGGGCACAGTGATGACGGTGACGAGCACAGCGATCGCCAGCAATCCCAGGAGCACCTTCCATGGTGTCTGCAAGCCGGGCAGGTCAGGTCCAGTTAGAGCCAGCCATCTGGCCCCAGTCTGGGTAAGAGGGTCGGGGCCCCGGCTGCACAGGAGGCAGCGGAGTTTGCCGTCGCGCGCGCCTTGGGAGAGGGGCACCAGGGGCTGGGAGGGTTTGGAGCCCGCGAGTCGGAGGTTGCAAGGAGCGCTTTCCCTCGAACTTCTGGCCTCCGGGCAATTTAATGTTTGCGTCTAAACGCACCTCAGAAACCAAGTAAGGGTTCTGGCGCGTGTTTTGCCGGTGGCTCTCCAGGCCCTCCAAGCCTCGGTCCCTGGGTTCTTAGCCCCGCGGGTTCGAGAGCGAGACAGGAGCCTTGGGGCGTCCCTTCACCTGTCAGAGGGTGTCTCTGGAGCTTCCGCCTAATGAGAGCCCCTGGTTTCGATCTGCGAGCTTTGGGTGGTGGTGGTGGGGGGGTAATCTGGGGAGACTTTAGTGAAGAGGCATCTACAACTCACCCCTGGGGCTCTTTGCGGGGTGGGGGGCCCTTTAATCACTCACCTTCATGGTCTGCGTCTCTTCGAAACTGAAGTTTCGGAGCCGGAGCGCAGTCAGAAGCCTGGCGAGCCGCCCGGACGCGCGTGCCGCTCCGGAGCGCCGGGCACGTAGTCACAAGGCGCGTCCAAGTTTCAGCCCCGAGTTAAACATTAGTGAGCGCCGGCTTGGCTTGGTATAAAGGGCTGCAGGCAGGCTGCGGGAGAAGGCGCGCCGGCCCCAGAGAACTGGCGTCCGGGCCGGGGGGGCGCCCGAGAGGCACCTCCCTATGGGCGCGCGGGGCACTGAGTGGCCGCCAGACGCGCAGGGTGCGAGGTCCCGGGAACGCGCTGGAGGGGTGTGACAGCCCGAGCTGCGGCGAGCCGGCGGCCGGCATCCGACGTGGAACCCGGAGGCTGCAGGTCGGCGGGAGAGCATGGCCCGCCCTCACTGAAAGGGACCTCTGCGCTCGATTCCCGCAACCTCGAGTGGGCAAGCGAGGGCACTTAGCTCAGAGAGGGTATAGGGCTCTGCAGACTCAGAGAGTTCACTGCCTGCAGCTGGAACTAAAACCCAGATCTCTGTCCTTTGCCAGTAAATGGCATGGTGGGGATTTCTAGGGTATTTAAAGCTCCTGGAAGGCAGAGAGAGAAAAAGTGATTGTTTTGCTTATGGATGACATTTAGAGGCTAAGTGTCTGGATTCATTCTCCGCAGGGGATTTCTGGTTTGTCTTTCAGGCTTACCTTCTCATCAAGATGCCAGAAATAATAACGCTAACACTTATGTGCAACTTACTTTTCCCCAGGAGCTGCTCTAAGCATCTTTGTGTTTATTTTACAGGGAGGAAGCAGAAGGTTAAGTCAGCTGGCCAAGTAAAGGCAGCTAGGAAGTCGTGGAGCCTGAATTCAGAGTCCATGTTCTTAATGGCCACTCCACACGGCCTTTTCTCTTTCAGTCTTCCAAAGAGCATTTGGAACAAAAGAGTAAAAGGGCAGGTGTGGCTTCTTCCTCCAGGTCCCCAGGATGCCCGGTAGGTTCTTTCACTCATCCCACTTTTCCTTTACTCATTCATCCCCACATCCTCCCATTTACTTCACTCATGCCCCAAATACCTGTGTGGATACAAAGCATTAGACTCTCATCTAGATTCCAGAGATAGAGAAGTGAGACAAGATAGATGAGGTTTGTGCACTTGGCACTTTCAGTCTGAAATACACAACAGAACCTTTGCATTGGGGTCCCTCTACTTACTTCCTCTTGAGGATTAGCACTCCTGCTCCCTACAAGTCCTCTTCAGCTTGTTCACTCAGCTGCAAAACAAAGTCTCTCTTCCAAAGTTAGAGGTAAAAAGTTCAAAATGCAAAGTCCTGTGGGGCATTGACATATGATTATGAATAAATTCCAGTTTCCTTTATCTCCAGTCTGAAAGCCACTTCTGAACTCAGGAATCATTTTCCCCTCTGACTGCTAGTTGCTATGACACATCCACTTACCCACACCCACCTTCAGAGGCCCAAACGGAATTCTTTATCCTTTCCATCAGTCTCACCTCACCTTCCTCTGATGATTTCTGTCTTCATTAAAAGTACCCCCACTCACCAATTACATTAAAAAGTGTCCCCACTCATCAATTCGAAAAAGAGAAAGGCTTGAGTCATCTCAGTTTTTCTTCTCCATTCTCCTGCTACATCCACGTGGCCATCATTTCCTCTCAGATCTGTATTTCTCAGATCCATCCCCTCCTCCCTCTTCCAGCTGCTGGGAAAGGTGAGTCAATAGTGTGGCTGCAGCCTGTGAACTGGAGCTGGAAAGAGAGGTCATCCGACAAGGACTGCAGGGAATGGCTCAGCACTGGCCTCAGCTCTCACCAGTTTGTGCACTCAGCAATGGAGAAGGGAAGTCTGTACAACGGCCCACATGCTTAACCTGCATACCCTCACCGTGACACTATCCTTTCAGCAAGCCCCAGGGAAGCTGGCTGACATCCATGGGCAGATCATCTTGTTCTCTGGGAAGTATTCCACAAAACACAAATATCTCCACACTCAGTCAACTTCAAGAGATTCTTTCCTTAATTTCTCCCACCTGACCTCTTTGTCACTAGTCTTTCCATCTTGCTCTTCCCAAGTCCCTAAGACACCAACTGGCCAACACATTAGCCACCACCTGTAAGTCAGTGTAAATCTTATGTTAGGCCATCTCTCTTTTCATGCACAATGGAAAACAGATGTACTACTCCAACTTTTCTCTGTTAGGAAGATTTCTCTTTCTACTCTATTTCAGAGCATCCCTGAGAGGGGCTATAATGTAGCAGCCATCATTTGTGACTGGTGCCAGCTTACTTTGCATAAGGCTGACTCTTCCCTTCTCTGTTGCTTGTTTATGAGAAACTGCTATGCAGTTATAGGTGTGTGTTTAGGGAAAAACACCAAGCAGTGGGAGAAGCACCATGGCGTCCAAGCTCATTGCTTATGTAATTTTCTTATGTCATCTGAACCACTTGTGCTCATCTACTGTGTCTATAGATACCATTTTCACTTACTCATGGGACATGGCTGAACATACTCAGCTTTATCATTTGGTGGGCCAGGTAATAACCAGTTTGTTATTGAAGTTCAGGTTGGATAGTTATGGGTTGAATTGTGTCACCTCCAAAAAAGATATGCTGGAATCCCAATCCCCAGTAACTTTTCAGAAAGTTACCTTATTTGGAGACAAGGTCTTTGTAGAAGTCATCAGGTCAAAAAGAAGTCATTAGGGTGGGACCTAATGTAATATGAGTGGTATACTTATAAAAAGAGAAAATTTGAAAACAGAGACAAGATACACATAGAGAGAAAATGGTATGAAGAGACTCACAAAGAAGGCTATGATCTACAAGTCAAGGAGACAGATTTAGAACAGATCCTTTCGCTCAGGTCTCAGAAGGAGCCAACCCTGCTGATCCGTTGATTTCAGTCTGTCAGCCTTCAGATGGAAAGCATCACTGTCTCAGTGGACAGGCATTTGAGCAAACTCTGGGAGATAGTGAAAGACAGGGAAGCCTGACCTGCTGCACTCCATGGGGTCGCAAAGAGTCAGATACAACTGAGCAACCGCACAACAGCAACCCCAGCCTCCAGAACTGTCAGGCAATGAAATGCTGTTAAGCCAGCCTATCTGTGGTACTTTGCCACGATGGACGTGCACGCTAATATACCAGGTGTTCTACGATCATGTTTTCAGTGTCTACCAGGGCCCTATAGAAAGAGAGGAACTGATTTTCATATAGTGAATAGTCACTGACTGTTGTAGCTCACATCTAAAATGAGCCCAAGTTTGGGTGTTACCTTTGTGCATGTGTGCTAAGTTGCTTCAGTCTTGTCCAACTCTTTATGACACTGTGGACTGCAGTCGGCCAAGCTCCGTGTCCATGGGATTCTCCAAGCAAGAATACTGGAATGGGTTGCCATTTCCTTCTCCAGGGTACCTTCCCCACCCCGGGATCGAACTGCCGTCTTGTGTCTCCTGCATTGGCAGGCAGGTTCTTTACCACTAGCACCATCTGGGAAACCTTGATATACATCAAAAGATAACTAATATTTTGACAAACAGCATGACTTTTTTCTAAAAATCCTAGGCAGATTATCTGTGATTTTCCTATTGGGGCTTGCCAGAAGCTTGCCTGCCACAGACACTTGTAATAACTATTATCTGTTGGGTCATTAAGATCCAAGGATCAGGGCAGCTTGCACTATAGCCTAGACCTAGGGAGCCCTCTCTTGTTCTGGGTTCCATTCAAAACAGACAGCCATAGGTACTACTGAGCAAATAGTTTGCAAGCACAGCTGGTTGTGGTATATGGTGTCTCCAAAATCCAGAGAGTTCTGGCAAACACTATTCCTCTTTTTGGTGGGCACAAAGAGTGTAGTGACTTACCCATCATTTTAGGGGGGATATCGTAACATGTTCTAGATTGCTAAATCCCTTGAATCCTTGCAAACATTTTCATGGGATTTATCCTCTATTCTGCGGTCATATTTGTCTTGCTGAAATATATAAGGAACTTGCTACTTACTGTTCCCAAGGTCCAATTAGCTTGTCACCAATGTAATGGACTCATGTGATGTTCTATGGGATTTCAAGATGTTCAAGATCCCAGGAGGTTATATTATGATAGAGAAGAGAGTTGGGGCTTCCCTGGTTACTCAGCAGTGAAGAATCCATTTGTCAATGCAGGAGACACAGGATACAATGCAGTTCTGTCCCTGGAGAAAGAAATGGCAACCCCTCCAGTATTCTTGCCTGGGAGACCCCATGGACAGAGGAGCTGGGAAGGTTACAGTTCATGGGGTTGTAAGAGAGTTGGACATAACTTAGTGATGAAACAACAAGATTGTTGACATTACCCTGAATGTAATATGGTAAAATTATACTGCTCACCCTTCCAGGTGATGGCAATTTGAGATGGCCCTGAAGGAAAAAGAAAAGTACTCTTCAAGTTAATAGCCACAGATACTAGGATTGTATTGTCTGGTCCAGTGAAGTTACCATGCTGGTACAATGGGCATGGTTCCATAATCCATCTTTTGTCTGGGCTGAACAGGAAGTTAACTGAGTATAGGGTAGGGAACCTGCACTCTTGTCCCTTTTGGGTTTTTAAATAGTGACACCAATCTCTGTCCTTGTCCAGGGACACAGTATTCCTTTCAGCTTACACTATGGATGTAGAAGAACAGTTCCAGAGGCTTCCACTTAGACTTTCTTACCACCAGCTCTCTCTGTGAGTGAGGGGAGAAATGAGTCAAGGAATGCAGCAGACTCTTAAAGCCGGAAAAGGTGAGGAAATGAATTCTCCCCTAGAACCTCTAGAAGGTATGCAGCTCTGATGACACCTTGACTGTAACCCAGTAGGACCTATTTCAGACTTCTGAGCTCCAGAAGTATAAAACAATACCTTTGTGTTGTTTTAAGCCACTGCTGCTGCTGCTGCTGCTAAGTCGCTTCAGTTGTGTCCAACTCTGTGCAACCCTATAGATGGCATCCCACCAGGCTCCCCCGTCCCTGGGATTCTCCAGGCAAGAACACTGAAGTGGGTTGCCATTTCCTTCTCCAATGCATGAAAGTGAAAAGTGAAAGGGAAGTCGCTCAGTCAGGTCCGACTCTTAGCAACCCCATGGACTGCAGCCTTCCAGGCTCCTCTGTCCATGGGATTCTCCAGGCAAGAGTACTTTAAGCCACTAGATTATAATAATTTGTTACAGCAGCAATAGAAAAATTAATGTACCCTGGACACGACTGATGTTTTAACTCCATATCAATGGATGTTTTAACTCCTAGAGCCAGGATTTAATAACTCCTGGGAGGTCTGGTCATATCCCTTCTCACCGAGCATTCTCAAACGTAGCTGAAAGTCCCATGTCTTTCTGAAGGAGACTCGGAAGAAGATTTAAGGATGTACTGTAGGAGCATTGTGGGCTCTGGCCTCTGTTTCAAACAGGGCGTTTTGGGTCTATGGACTGCTTTGAATCTGGAAACGATGAAAAGCCATGAATTTCTATTATGGCAACTTAAGTGAGATTTTTGACTCAGATCTAGAATTTTTCTAAGTGCTGAAATCAAACAATAACTTAGAACGCTACCAATGAACTTCGTTCTTAAGTACCCCATGATAAATGAAACACCACCATGGCAGTTTACGAGTTTTGATTACCGTATTATCCCTGGAGATATTTATAGTAATAGCTTCTTTAAAGAAACTGAGCCTTTGAAGTAGGGTCCCTGTGAGTTATTGCCCTGGAAGGATGCAGCCAATGTCAGATTGCAGCACAAAGCAGATAAAAAACAGACAGAATAAATACTCTGGCCTCTTTCTTCTTGTCTTTCCTGCTTCTATGTCCCAACTGAAGGCAGAGGATAAAGGATCCTAGATAATAGAGGATGTTATCTGCAGGCATCATTTTCCTGGGGCAATGGGCAGGGAAGATAAAGGTGAAGGATGGATAGGAGGGTCTAAATTAGAAATAACCAAACAAACAGCCCAACACTGCATATTATTTGTTAAATTGCCTCCTAATAAAGATTGGAGATGTTCCATTTGTTCTTTTATCTCTCTCTTCCATCCTTCTCTCTCCAGTGCCTCATTAAATGCCTGTGAAAAATTAAATGAGTAAAAAATAACGCTGGGTCTTTCTCTGTGTGCTTGGTGGCTGCAGCTGGAAGTGAGGAAAAAATGGGATCTCATGTGTGGCAAGAAAGGAGAGAGCGAGAATGACAGGGCTGAGAGCAGTGAGGGAGCTGAACAGCTCTTACTCCTGTTCCTCTGCTCTGCAAGAGAAGTCAAGGAAGTACAAAGGTATTTATTCTTTTGCCCACTGTCCTCCTTGACCTCCACCTAATTACTCTGTCCACCTGTGTGGGAATGACTTTTCTAGCATGTCCTTTATATTCCAGGTCAAAAGTCACTTCTTCCAGGTTACCTTCAACAATAACCCCATCTGTTTCCATACAATTTTCTGCTTTCCCTACCAACCAGAGTTTGGCAGATTATTCTGCTTGTGGTGTTGTTCAGTTGCTAAGTCGTGTCCAACTCTTCACGACCCCATGGACTATAGCCCGCCAGGTTCCTCTGTCCATGGCATTCTCCAGGCAAGAATATTAGAGTGGGTATCCATTCTCTTCTCCCGGGGATCTTCCTGACCCAGGGATTGAACCTGGACCTCCTGCACTAGCAGGTGTATTCTTTAACACTGAGCTGCCAAGTGAGTGTGTTATTTACAACCAAATTAATTTCCACCTAGAGATACAGAGAGGATAGTTAGCTACGTGGATAATCCTATGGATTTAGATGTATGGAAAGAAGAAATTTCAAGCCAAAGGAATAACTGTACACAAAGGCTGAGTGAGAAACCTGGAGATCTTTTGGGACTATCTATTAGTTTAGTTTCGCCAGGATATAGGGTATAAAGGTTGATCCTGGACATATCCTTTAGTCTTAAATTCAGTATTCAGTGTGTAGTAGGGAGCCACTTAGAGTTTTTGCCAGGTGAAGGAACATAATCAGACTTGACTTTAGATATAAAAAACAGGCAACAGCATAGGCTGGATAGCTGAGAAATGGAAGAACTAGAGATGGGATGAGAATCATAAACTTGGATGTTGCAAAATTAATTGGGCAGGTGCTTCTCTGTGTGGAGCTTGTCATAAAAGAATTTAAATCATGTTGATCTGTATTTGTTTACATACAAGTCTCTAAAAACTATTTCCCATGTGTAGTGCAAAATGTTTTCCTTGCCCCAATGATCAGTAATACCTAATAAGTAGTTCATCTTACACTCGATACATAATTAAGGTCTCTTGCTTCCTATTAGAACAGACATTAGCCAGAGAGGAGGCTTTTGTGCACTTCTTTGATTGTTCTTTGAATAGTCTATGGGTTTTTAAAAATTTGAACAGTTTGCTTATATTAGCTACTGACTTAAGAAACAATTATATGATTTTATGAAAAAATATGCTTAAGATCCTTGGAGCTAGATTCTCACAAAATGGCCATGGTTATGATAATTCCTTTATGGCTTGGGCTTCCCAGGTGGTGCTTGTGGTAAAGAGCCTGCTTGCCCATGCAGAAGGCTTTAGAAGCAACCCACTCCAGTATTCTCGCCAAAGACAGCCTGTATTCTCGGACAAAGGAGCCTGGTGGGATAAGGTCCGTGGGGTCACAAGGAGTCGGACGTGACTGAAGAGCCTGAGCATGCACACATGCAGTCTGTGAGGTGATGTGGTGATGGTCATACATGTATATGAGGCTGGGATGGAGAAGGAGTGGAGAGGCTGACTAGTGGCTGCTCTCATTTTAGGAAAGAGCAAGAGCCAATAGCACAAAGCTAGGGACTCTAACTAACCTGAGATATCTAATTTGCCATGGGAGGGAACACATACTCTCTTCTGAGTGGTAGATAATCAGAAAGTTATGTGCAGAAAGGCCTTCAGATTCACTGTACGCTGTTAAGAACGATAAGACAGGAAAAAAGACTTCTTGTACACAAGGGTCTTTGCTATATGCAAAGACCTTGGCATTGGACTAGAGTGCAAAGTTAGCTTGTCATTTATTAAAATAGTAGCCAAATATACATAATATAAAATTTACCATCTTAACCATTTTTAAGTGTACAGTCGTTTCTTTTTTATCCATAGTAGTCCAGTGATTATAGTGTAATTTTAGTGGATCAAACATACAGTGTAAAATTATATGACTCTCCTTTATCTTGACAAAATGGTGGAGTAAAACCACTACTCTCATTGTATATTTTTTGAACTAACATCTGTTTTCTTGCAATGGAAAAGAGTGACTATGTGCGAATTGGATCTTTTTATTGATATTACAGGGGAGTCTGGGATGGCTGTACGGACCTTTATTCTGGCAATATACCTAGTGCTTTGAGAGAAGGGACAGTAGTTGTATTTAGAACAGAATCTAAACCAACTGGGGAGAAATTTGAAGAGCCAGAAATTACCAGACAAAGATACTTCAAAAGGGAAGGTCTGATGCTGTTTAACTCCCTGGCTGAAACCTTTGTTTTAGGTAGAAGTATTTATCTAGGCTCTACAGCAGGTTTCTCAAACTCTTTATTTCCTTATTCTCTACCCTCTCCCCACCCTCACTTCTATTTCAGACATTGTTTTCCTGAGCCCCACATTCAGCCTTAGTTCTGTATGCCTGTTTATGTATTACATGTTCTATATAAATACATATAATTCTATGTTCTACATAAAGCTGTGCTTCATACATCAGAAGAGAACATTTTTTTGCCCCCAAGAACCACTCCCAAGGGGGTGATATTGCCCTCACTGAGAATGTATGCTCTGTAGTGACACTGATTTCAGAGCGGACGTGGCAATTACTCAGGATCACCAGAATATAACTACTCTTTTAGAGTGCTGGTTCTAGCATAGGATAGAAATACTGAGTTCACTCTGGTAAAGCTAACGTATGAAATCTTAATGCTGAGAGACTGAACATGCAAATAAACAAGGGCCAGACAACTGAGTTCTCACTCACAGCCTCTACAACAATCTGTCCAAAGTGGTCAGGTCTTCACTGATTGTCAGCTTCCCTATTTTTGCCCTTCTTTCCAACCCAGAACCAACCAGAAAAAGATGAATATGCTCATTAATTCAATCTTGTCAGAAGCTCCACTTCTCATCAGCCTGCCTCCTGTTTCCCGCAGGAGACTCATCTCCAGATCCAGCACACTGGAAGCCCCCACTGCTTTTCACGGTAAAGCACTGCTACTCGCTTGCTGACCTTTGACCCCAAATGTCGTTATGGGCTGGTTCTTGCTATATTAAGCTCTGAAAAAATAGCCGTGGCTTGTTCTCATTTGGGTGATCTTTGTTTATTTCCATAATACAGAATGAAGATTGCAGCCAAGGAAGACTGTACGTGTTTAAAGAGACACCACAGGGTTAATAATTAACTTCTCCATTTCAACGTTTCAGTAGCATGCATGGCTCATCTATTGATCTCTGTTTTCTTCAACCATCCCAAAGGCTGTTATTTATCTTATCCTTTATCAGTCACACTGTGTGAATAATTTAAGGGATGTTTTGGCTATTTAACTACAGCAGTCATAACATTCAAAGATATTTGGAAATGCAGGCAAGTGCCAGAAGAGTTTAGTAAGTCATTCGATGGGAGTCTTATACATACAAAGACACTGTTACTTAGTTTCTTGAATATTTACATGTTAACTTCGATTTTGATATGGTCTAGAAAAAGGCTCACTGCTCAAATGACTACTTCTTGAGGATTTTACTACAAATGCTTTCTCTTTAGAGTTAAGACTTTCTGTCATATCCACCAGTGGGCTGATAAACTAAAAAAAAAAAAAAAATCAGCAGTAACTAAAAGATGAGTTGTGAATTCATGTGAATTGTGAGTAACAAAGCAAAGACCATCCAAAGACTTTTAGATAGAAACTAGGCAATGGCCATCAATATCGAGAAGAAAGCCTAATTGGTGGCTGCTCAAAGGTTAGCCTAGGAGTCTGGCTTCTACTAATGAGAGACCAAAATATTTCAATATGCCAAGTCTATTATGTAAAATACAAAATATATTTTAGATTTTTATTTTATCGCTTATTTATTTACTTGCCTTTTCTTATTGTTGTTGACTTCTAACTTAATTTTGTTATGATCAGAAAATAATTTTTAAGTTCTTAAGACCTACTTTATGGCTAAGCACGTGGCCTACCTTTGAGAATATATAATGGGAACTTCAAAAATAAATGGGTATTACTAGTTGGTGTTCTAAAAATGTCAACTAAATCAAGCATTTTCCAATCGTATTCAGACTTTGAAGACTTATTCTTTATACTTTTATTAGTTGGGTACTAAACTATTCTACTAGATTCTTAAAAAATATTTTTACTGTGGCTGATTATTAATTTACATTTAACTTTAATTCAATCAAGGTTTGTACTTCTTGATATGCTACTTTGCCAGGCAGTGTACTGGAAAAATCACAGTGAACAAGTCAGATCCGATAGGGGGATCACAGTGTTCACAAAAAAGTTTATCATTGTGAATCCATCCAAGCTTGTCAGCAAAACCCAAGACCAAATGTCAGAAATGATTAAGCTTTCATTCAGTTCAGTTCAGTCTCTCAGTCCTATCTGACTCTTTGCAACTCCATGAATAGCAACACTCCAGGCCACCCTGTTCATCACCAACTCCTGGAGTTCACTCAAACTCATGTCCATCGAGTCTGTGATGCCATCCAGCCATCTCATCCTCTGTTGTCCCCTTCTCCTCCTGACCCTAATCCCTCCCATCATCAGGGTATCCAATGAGTCAACTCTTTGCATGAGGTGGCCAAAGTATTGGAGTTTCAGCTTCAGCATCAGTCCTTCCAGTGAAATACACAGGACTGATCTCCTTTATGATGGACTGATTGGATCTCCTTGAAGTCCAAGGGACTCTCAAGAGTCTTCTCCAACACCACAGTTCAAAAGCATCAATACTTGGGTGCTCAGCTTTCTTCACAGTCCAACTCTCACATCCATACATGACTACTGGAAAAACCATAGCCTTGACTAGACGGACCTTTGTTGGCAAAGTAATGTCTCTGCTTTTTAATATGCTATCTAGGTGGGTAATAACTTTCCTTCCAAGGAGTAAGCGTCTTTTAATCTCATGGCTGCAATCACCATCTGCAGTGATTTTGGAGCCCCAAAACATAAAGTCTGACACTGTTTCCACTGTTTCCCCATCTATTTCCCATGAAGTAATGGGACTAGAAACCATGATTTTCATTTTCTGAATGTTGAGCTTTAAGCCAACTTTTTCACTCTCTACTTTCACTTTCATCAAGAGGCTTTTTAGTTCCTCTTCACTTTCTACAATAAGGATGGTGTCCCACTCTAGCACTCTTGCCTGGAAAATCCCATGGATGGAGGATGGAGGAGCCTGGTAGGCTGCAGTCCATGGGGTCGCTGAGGGTCGGACACAACTGAGCGACTTCACTTTCACTTTTCACTTTTATGCGTTGGAGAAGGAAATGGTAACCCACTCCAGTGTTCTTGCCAGGAGAATCCCAGGGATGGGGGAGCCTGGTGGGCTGCTGTCTATGGGGTTGCACCGAGTTGGACATGACTGAAGCGACTTAGCAGCAGCAGCAGCTTCTGCATATCTGAAGTTATTTGCCATTCCCTTCTTCAAGCTTTCATTCAGTTCAGTTCAATCGCTCAGTCATGTCCGACTCTGTGACCCCATGAATCGCAGCACGCCAGGCCTCCCTGTCCATCATCAACTAGCGGAGTTCATCCAAAGTCAACTGGCCCCTAATACTGGATGAATCAAACTGGAATCAAGAATGCTGGGAGAAATATCAACAACTCAGATATACAAATCTGATATCACTCTAATGGCAGAGGTGAAGAGGAACTAAAGAACCTCTTCATAAGGGTGGAAAAGGAAAGTGCAAAAGATGGCTTAAAACTCAGTATTCAACAAACTTCAGATCATAGCATCCAGTCCCATCACTTCATGACAAATAGACGGGGAAAAAATGGAAGGAGTGGCAGACTGGGACTGCAGCCACAAAACTAAGACACTTGCTTCTTGGAGGGAAAGCTATGACAAACCTAGATAGCACATTAAAAAGCAGAGACATCACCTTAACGACAAAGGTCTGAATAGTCAAAATCATGGTTTTTCCAGTAGTCATGTACCAATGTGAGAATTGGACCATAAAGAAGGCTGAGCACCGAAGAATTGTTGCTTTTCAACTGTGGTGCTGGAGAAGACAATTGAGAGTCCCTTAGACAGCAAGGAGATCAAATCAGTCCATCCTAAAGGAAATCAACCCTGAATATTCATTAGAAGGACTGATGCTGAAGCTGAAGCTCCAATACTTTGGCCACCTGATTTGAAGAGCTGACTGATTAGAAAACACCCTGATGCTGGGAAGGATTGAAGGCCGAAGGAGAAGGGGGTGACAGAGGGTGAGATGGTTGGATGGCATCATCAACTCAATGGACACAACTTTGCCCAAACTCTAGGAGATAGTGAAGGACAGGGAAGCCTGGGTGCTGCAGTTCATGGGGTTGCAAAGAGTTGGACATGACTTAGTCGCTGAAAGACAATAGTAGGCCTCTAGAAAGCATTTGGAGGGGGAGGGTGGGGTGGGAGAGGTTAGCCCCCCAGGGACCACAGAAGTGTGTTGGGCTGTGGATCCGATGTTTAGAGTTTGGTTGTCAGTCCTCTTGGCTTGTTCTTGTAGGTGCTCTTCCTTCTGTTTCCCTCCCAGGTCTTGCTGTCTCTTCTCTTTCATTTGCTCTTCCGTGCTATGGTATTCCTTTCAGGAATATCTGTTTTGAACCAATCCCCAGAGGCAGAGGCCCTCCTCCCCTTTCTCTTCTCTCAAGTTCCATCTATTCTGTAAGCAGCTTTTACTGGAGGTTGACAGGATTGACATAGGCATTTTTTCAGGACTTCTAAGGCCAGAAGCCTTCAAAACGTTTTGGCAAATACACCTGCACATACCTCCATCACTCCCCTGACTATGAGTGAAGCAAAAATTCATATTCTAAGGCAAGTTAAGTAAAATTTAAGCATACTATTTTTCTCTGCCCTCTGACCATGTCTCTCCCCTCCACTATGCATTGTCTCTCCCCTCTCCCTGCACATGCATCAACCAAGGTTCCTCACTGGCAAAAAAATACCTTCTCAGCCATAAACAGCAACATTTTTTGAACATCAATGAGATGATGTCCTAGGAGATAAGCTTCTTAAACTTGTAAGGGGCTTCAATGGCCCATGACTCACTACTCACTTTGTACTTACAGATCTGGGTTGTGCAAACTATCAACATGATTTAATGTACAGCCCTCTGTCTCGAAAAGTTATACAACTCTGCTTTGACCTCTAATGGGAAGAATAGTTCTCCGAGCTTTCTAAGAGGCTGTTCCTGGGTTATAATCCTCAATTTTGCTCAAGTAAAATTCTCTTATTACTTTCTTAGATCAACAGATTAATTTTTTTCATTGACACCGTATTGCATTGACATTATCTCTTGGCTTTCTATTTCTCTTATCCTGTTTTGACTGTGGCAGGTATGTATCATTAATATTTATATTTCAAGAAACTACAGAAGTTGGACTTGGGTGAATTCAGCAAAGTACCAAAGCTAAGAACACAGAAATACCAGTTTCATCCAGCCAATCAATGTACAACCTGGGAGGCAGCTTGGAGAAGAGACAAGAGCAAGGCTTTTGAAGTCAGACATGCCTGGGTCTGTCATTCAGTTACTACATGCCGAAGGGTCTTTTTTTGAAAAAGCTACTTCACAGAGTTGTGGAAATTTAATGAGATAATAACTAAGTAATCTCGGCCATTCTCTGAACCTTGCAAATTTATCTACATGCTGATGTATCTCTGTAGTTGGGATCTCTAGGCTGGATTCTGAGTCACTTGGATGTCCTGGCCTGGATGACTCAGAGGCCTATCAAGTGCAATTTATCCAAGAGTAAGTTAATTATTAATTATTGTTGGCACTACCCCGCTCATCCCCAACCCTATCTGCAAAGTTCTGGCCTTTCCCTCATGCCCCACTTTGGTAAGAGGTAGTGCTGCCACATTGCCCAAGCCAGAAACCCAGGAGTCCTCCTCAGTGGCTACTCGGCACCCCACACATCAACCTCGTTAGCATCTCTTTTATTTGTCTGCATCCCTTTAAGCTCACTCCATTTTTTTTTAGGCCTTTTTCTCTTCCAGTTCAGACCATCCTTCCAACCTCCTCTGATCTGTTCAGTTGCTCAGTCGTATGACTCTTTGTGACCCCGTGGACTGCAGAACGCCAGGCTTCCCTGTCCATCACCAACTCCCGGAGCTTGCTCAAATTCATGTTCATCAAGTCAGCGATGCCATCCAACCATCTCATCCACTGTCGTCCCCTTCTCCTCCTGCCTTCAATCTTTCCCAGCTGGCCTCTTTTCTTGTAATTTCACTCCAGTGCAGCCTCTATTACTTTCTTGTTTAAAAAGTTAGTGGCTTCTGATGCAGAATAAAGTCCAAATTCCTTAACGTGATCTGGTCTCTTCGTCTTCCTTCTAAGCTCACCTCCTTAACCTGACACCCATATCAAGCGACTGGCATTTCTAAGCATTGCTGTCCGCTCCTTTACTTCCAGATCTTCAAACAGGATGCTCCCTCTCCCTGGTATTCCATTTCCCTTGTTTTTCATCTGGCTGAATTCCAGTTACCCTCCCAGATTCCAGTACCATCCTCTCTAAGAGGCCTTGCCCACCACTTGTCCAAGTGAAGTGCTTTGCCTCTGTGCTCCCAGGGAACTCTGTGCTTACATCTTTTTAACAAAGCATTTGTCACTCAGTAATGTAATTATCTAATATAATAATTTTGTGTGTGAGTTCGTGCTCAGTTGTGTCCAACTCTTTGCAGCCCTACGGACTGTATCCCACCAGGCTTCTCTGTCCATGGGATTTTCCAGGCAAGAATACTGGAATGGGAAGCCATTTCCTCCTCCAGGAGATCTTCCTGACCCAAGGATCAAACCTGTGATTCCTACATTGCAGGAGCAATCTTTGCTGCTGTGTCATCCGGGATTTATGGACCCTATTTTACATGTTGGATGTTCCTTTAAGTTCTTGACTTGTATTAGCTCATTTAGTCTCATAAAAATCCTATGAAACAGGTACTGTTATCATCCTCACATTGAAGATGGAGGACATGGAGGCATAGAGAAGTATTAACAAATATTTTTCTCAGTATCACACAGCTACCATTTGAACCGAAGAGGTCTGACTACAGAGTCCATATGATTATCCAATCTACATTTTTAAAAATATTTTTAAAGATTTTTTTATGTAGATCATTTTTAAAACTTTTATTGAATTTGTTACAATATTCCTTCTATTTTATATTTTTGTACTTTTTTTTTTTTTCTGCCAAAGACATGTGGGATCTTAGTTTTCTGACCAGGGATTGAACCTGTACCACCCTGCCCTGGATAGTGAAGTCAACCACTGGATGGCCAGGGAAGTCCCAAACATGCATTTTTGTATCCAATAATCTCCAAGGATTTTGTCTATGTGGTTCACTGACGTACTCCCAGGGCTTAGAATAAAGTCTGGCATGTAATCAGTTCAGTTAAATAGCTCAGTCATATCCGACTCTCTGTGACCCCATGGACTGCAGCACACCAGGCTTCCTTGTCTATCACCAACTTCCAGAGCTTACTCAAACTCATGTCCATCAAGTTGGTGATGCCATCCAACCACTCATCCTCTGTCACTCCCTTCTCCTCCCACCTTCAGTCTTTCCCATCGTCAGGGTCTTTTCCAATGCATCAGTTCTTCACATCAGGTGGCCAAAGTACTGGAGTTTCAGCTCTAGCATCAGTCCTTCCAATGAATATTCAGGACTGATTTCCTTTAGGATGGACTGGTTGGATCTCCTTTCTGACGAAGGGACTCTCAAGAGTCTTCTCCAACACCACAGTTCAAAAGCATCAATTCTTCAGCACTCAGCTTTGTCATAGTCCAACTCTCACATCTATACATACTACTGGAAAAACCATAGCTTTGACTAGGTGGACTTTGTTGACAAAGTAATGTCTCTACTTTTTAATATGCTATCTAGGTTGGTCATAGCTTTTCTTCCAAGGAGCAAGGTTCTTTTAATTTCATGGCAGCAACCACCATCTGCAGTGATTTTGGAGCCCTCCAAAATAAAGTTTCCATTGTTTCCCCATTCATTTGCCATGATGATGTGACCAGATGCCATCATCTTAGTCTTCTGAATGTTCAGTTTTAAGCCAACTTTTTCTCTCTCCTCTTTCACTTTCACGAAGAGGGTCTTTAATTCTCCTTGGCTTTCTGCCATAGAGGTGGTGTCATCTGCGTATCTCAGGTTATTGATATTTCTCCCAGCATTCTGGATTCCAGCTTGTGCTTTATGCAGCCCAGCATTTCACATGATGTACTCTGCATATAAGTTAAATAAGCAGGGTGACAATATACAGACTTGAGGTACTCCTTTCCTGATTCAGAATGAGTCTGCTATTCGATGTCCAGTTCTAACTGTTGCTTCCTGACCTGCATACAGATTTCTCAGGAGGTAGGTCAGGTGGTCTGGTATTGGCATCTCTTGAACAATTTCCCACAGTTTGTTGTGACCCAAACAGTCAAAGGCTTTGGTGTAGTCAATAAAGCAGAAGTAGATATTTTTCTGGAACTCTCTTGTTTCTCTGATGATCCAGCGGATGTTGGCAATTTGATCTCTGGTTCCTCTGCCTTTTCTAAAACCAGCTTGAACATCTGGAAGTTCACAGTTCACAAACTGCTGAAGCCTGGCTTGGAGAATTTTGAGCTTTACTTAGCTAGCGTATGAGATGAGTACAGTTGTGCAGTAGTTTGAATATTCTTTGGCATTGCCTTTCTTTGGGATTGGAATGAAAACTGACCTTTTTCAGTTCCTGTGGCTACTGCTGAGTTTTCGAAATTTGCTGGCATATTGAGTGCAGCACTTTTTCACAGCATCATCTTTCAGAATTTGAAATAGCTCAATTGGAATTCCATCACCTCCACTTGCTTTGTTCATAGTGATGCTTCCTAAGGCCCACTTGACTTCACATTCCAGGATGTCTGGCTCTAGGTGAGTGATCACAAATCATGGTTATCTGAGTCATGAAGATCCTTTTTGTACAGTTCTTCCATGTATTCTTGCCACCTCTTCTTAGTATCCTCTGCTTCTGTTAGGTCCATACCATTTCTGTCCTTTATTGTACCCATCTTTGTATAAAATATTCCCTTCAGTTCAGTTCAGTTCAGTCGTTCAGTTGTGTCCGACTCCTTCCAACCCCATGAATTGCAGCACGCCAGGCCTCCCCGTCCAACACCATCTCCGGAGTTCACTCAGACTCACGTCCATCGAGTCCGTGACGCCATCCAGCCATCTCATCCTGGGTCGTCCTCTTCTCCTCCTGCCCCCAATCCCTCCCAGCATCAGAGTCTCTTCCAGTGAGTCAACTCTTCGCATGAGGTGGCCAAAGTACTGGAGCTTCAGCTTTAGCATCATTCCTTCCAAAGAAATCCCAGGGTTGATCTCCTTCAGAATGGACTGGTTGGATCTCCTTGCAGTCCAAGGGACTCTCAAGAGTCTTCTCCAACACCACAGTTCAAGAGCATCAATTCTTCGGCGCTCAGCCTTCTTCACAGTTCAACTCTCACATCCATACATGACCACTGGAAAAACCATAGCCTTGACTAGACAGACCTTAGTCGGCAAAGTAATGTCTCTGCTTTTGAATATACTATCTAGGTTGGTCATAACTTTTCTTCCAAGGAGTAAGAGTCGTTTAATTTCATGGCTGCAGTCACCCTCTGCAGTGATTTTGGAGCCCCCCAAAATAAAGTCTGACACTGTTTCTACTGTTTCCCCATATATTTCCCATGAAGTGATGGGACCAGATGCCATGATCTTAGTTTTCTGAATGTTGAGTTTAAGTCAACTTTTTCACTCTCCTCTTTCACTTTCGTCAAGAGGCTTTTTAGCTCCTCTTCACTTTCTGCCATAGGGTGGTGTCACCTGCATATCTGAGGTTATTGATATTTCTCCTGGCAATCTTGATTCCAGCTTGTGTTTCTTCCAGTCCAGCGTTTCTCATGATGTACTCTGCATAGAAGTTAAATAAGCAGGCTGACAATATACAGCCTTGATGTACTCCTTTTCCTATTTGGAACCGTCTGTTGTTCCATGTCCAGTTCTAACTGTTGCTTCCTGACCTGCATACAGATTTCTCAAGAGGCAGGTCAGGTGGTCTGGTATTCCCATCTCTTTCAGAATTTTCCACAGTTTGTTGTGATCCCCACAGTCAAAGGCTTTGGCATAGTCAATAAAGCAGAAATAGATGTTTTTTCTGGAACTCTCTTGCTTTTTCCATGATCCAGCAGATGTTGGCAATTTGATCTCTGGTTCCTTGCCTTTTCTAAAACCAGCTTGAACATCTGGAAGTTCACGGTTCACATATTGCTGAAGTCTGGCTTGGAGAATTTTGAGCATTACTTTACTAGCATGTGAGATGAGTGCAATTGTGCAGTAGTTTGAGCATTCTTTGGCATTGCCTTTCTTTAGGATTGGAATGAAAACTGACCTTTTCCAGTCCTGTGGCCACTGCTGAGTTTTCCAAACTTGCTGGCATATTGAGTGCAGCACTTTCACAGCATCATCTTTCAGGATTTGAAATAGCTCAACTGGAATTCCATCACCTCCACTAGCTTTGTTTGTAGTGATGCTTCCTAAGGCCCCCTTGACTTCACATTCCAAGATGCCTGGCTCTAGATTAGTGAACACATCATCATGATTATCTGGGTCGTGAGGATCTTTTTTGTACATGTATTCTTGCCATCTCTTCTTAATATCTTCTGCTTCTGTTAGGTCCAAACCATTTCTGTCCTTTAATCAAGCCCATCTTTGCATGAAATGTTCCCTTGGTATCTCTAATTTTCTTGAAGAGATCTCTAGTCTTTCCCATTTTGTTGCTTTCCTCTATTTCTTTGCACTGATTGCTGAAGAAGGCTTTCTTATCTCTTCTTGCTATTCTTTGGAACTCTGCATTCAGATGCTTATATCTTTCCTTTTCTCCTTGGCTTTTCACTTCTCTTCTTTTCACAGCTATTTGTAAGGCCTCCCCACAGAGCCATTTTGCTTTTTTGCATTTCTTTTCCATGGGGATGGTCTTGATCCCTGTCTCCTGTACATGTCACGAACCTCATTCCATAGTTCATCAGGCACTCTGTCTATCAGATCTAGGCCCTTGAATCTATTTCTCACTTCCACTGTATAATCATAAGGAATTTGATTTAGGTCATACCTAAATGGTCTAGCGGTTTTCCCTACTTTCTTCAATTTAAGTCTGATTTTGGCAATAGGGAGTTCATGATCTGAGCCACAGTCAGCTCCTGGTCTTGTTTTTGTTGACTGTATAGAGCTTCTCCATCTTTGGCTGCAAAGAATATAATCAATCTGATTTTGGTGTTGACCATCTGGTGATGTCCATGTGTAGAGTCTTCTCTTGTGTTGTTGGAAGAGGGTGTTTGCTATGACCAGTGCATTTTCTTGGCAAAACTCTATTAGTCTTTGCCCTGCTTCATTCCGCATTCCAAGGCCAAATTTGCCTGTTACTCCAGGTGTTTCTTGACTTCCTACTTTTGCATTCCAGTCCCCTATAATGAAAAGAACATCTTTTTTGGGTGTTAGTTTTAGAAGGTCTTGCAGGTCTTCTTAGAACCATTCAACTTCAGTTTCTTCAGTGTTACTGGTTGCAGCATGACTTGGATAACCGTGATATTGAATGGTTTGCCTTGGAAATGAACAGAGATGATTTTGTCATTTCCAAGGACTGCATTTCAGACTCTTTTGTTGACTATAAGGGCTACTCCATTTTTTCTAAGGGATTCTTGCCCACAGTAATTGATATAATTGTCATCTGAGTTAACTTCACCCGTTCCAGTCCATTTTAGTTTGCTGATCCCTAAAACGTCAATGTTCACTCTTGCCATATCTTGTTTGACCATTTTCAATTTGCTTTGATTCATGGACCTAATATTTCTGGTTCCTACCGAGAGGAGCTACCCCATGTCCGAGGTCAGGGGCAGAAGCCAGAGGACCCATGTCTGAATGGCAGTGGCCAAGAGGAGCTACCCCCCGTCCAACGTCAGGGGCGGCGCCCAGGAAGAGCCTCCCCATGCCCGAGGCCAGGGGCGGCAGCTGGGAGGAGACACCCCACGTCCAAGGAGCGTTGGCTGCATGGTTGCAGGAGAGCCTAGAGGAGCTATCCCACGTTAAAGGTCAGGAAGGGCGGCGGTGAGGAGATACCCTTCGTCCAAGGTAAGGAGCAGTTTCTGCACTTTGCTGGAGCAGCCGTGAAGAGATACCCCACGTCCAAGGTAAGAGAAACCCAAGTCAGACGGTAGGTGTTGCAAGAGGCCATCAGAGGGCAGACACACTGAAACCATACTCACAGAAAACTAGTCAATCTAATACACTAGGACCACAGCCTTGTCTAACTCAATGAAACTAAGCCATGCCCATGGGGCAACCCAAGACGGGCCAGTCATGGTGGAGAGGTCTGACAGAATGTGGTCCACTGGAGAAGGGAATGGCAAACCACTTCAGTATTCTTGCCTTGAGAACCACATGAACAGTATGAAAAGGCAAAATAATAGGATACTGAAAGAGGAACTCCTCAGGTCAGTAGGTGCCCAACACGCTACTGGAGATCAGTGGAGAAATAACTCCAGAAAGAATGAAAGGATGGAGCCAAAGCAAAAACAATACCCAGTTGTGGATGTGACTGGTGATAGAACCAAGGTCTGATGCTGTAAAGCGCAATATTGCATAGACACCTGAAATGTCAGGTCCATGAATCAAGGCAAATTGGAAGTGGTCAAATAAGAGATGGCAAGAGTGAATGTCGACATTCTAGGAATCAGTGAACTAAAATGGACTGGAACAGGTGAATTGAAATCAGATGACCATTATATCTACTACTGCGGGCAGGAATCCCTCAGAAGAAATAGAATAGCCATGATGGTCAACAAAAGAGTCTGAAATGCAGTACTTGGATGCAATCTCAAAAACAACAGAATGATCTCTGTTCTTTCCAAGGCATACAATTCAATATCACGGTAATCCAAGCCTATGCCCCAACCAGTAATGTTGAAGATGCTGAAGTTGAACGGTTCTAAAGAAGACCTACAAGACCTTCTAAAACTAACACCCAAAAAAGATGTTCTTTTCATTATAGGGGACTGGAATGCAAAAGTAGGAAGTCAAGAAACACCTGGAGTAACAGGCAAATTTAGCCTTGGAATGCAGAATGAAGCAGGGCAAAGACTAATAGAGTTTTGCCAAGAAAATGCACTGGTCATAGCAAATACCCTCTTCCAACAACACAAGGGAAGACTCTACACATGGACATCACCAAATGGTCAACACCAAAATCAGATTGATTATATTCTTTGCAGCCAAAGACAGAGAAGCTCAACAAAAACAAGACCAGGACCTGACTGTGGCTCAGATCATGAATTCCTTATTACCAAAATCAGACTTAAATTGAAGAAAGTAGGGAAAACCGCTAGACCATTTAGGTATGACCTAAATCAAATTCCTTATGATTATACAGTGGAAGTGAGAAATAGATTCAAGGGCCTAGATCTGATAGACAGAGTGCCTGATGAACTATGGAATGAGGTTCGTGACATGTACAGGAGACAGGGATCAAGACCATCCCCATGGAAAAGAAATGCAAAAAAGCAAAATGGCTCTGTGGGGAGGCCTTACAAATAGCTGTGAAAAGAAGAGAAGTGAAAAGCCAAGGAGAAAAGGAAAGATATAAGCATCTGAATGCAGAGTTCCAAAGAATAGCAAGAAGAGATAAGAAAGCCTTCTTCAGCAATCAATGCAAAGAAATAGAGGAAAGCAACAAAATGGGAAAGACTAGAGATCTCTTCAAGAAAATTAGAGATACCAAGGGAACATTTCATGCAAAGATGGGCTTGATAAAGGACAGAAATGGTTTGGACCTAACAGAAGCAGAAGATATTAAGAAGAGGTGGCAAGAATACATGGAAGAACTGTACAAAAAATATCTTCATGACCTAGATAATCACGATGGTGTTATCACTAATCTAGAGCCAGACATCCTGGAATGTGAAGTCAAGGGGGCCTTAGGCAGCATCACTACAAACAAAGCTAGTGGAGGTGATGGAATTCCAATTGAGCTATTTCAAATCCTGAAAGATGATGCTGTGAAAGTGCTGCACTCAATATGCCAGAAAAATTTGGAAAACTCAGCAGTGGCCACAGGACTGGAAAAGGTCAGTTTTCATTCCAATCCCAAAGAAAGGTGATGCTAAAGAATGCTCAAACTACCGCACAATTGCACTCATCTCACATTCTAGTAAAGTAATGCTCAAAATTCTCCAAGCCAGACTTCAGCAATACGTGAACCGTGAACTTCCAGATGTTCAAGCTGGTTTTAGAAAAGGCAAGGAACCAGAGATCAAATGCCAACATCTGCTGGATCATGGAAAAAGCAAGAGAGTTTCAGAAAAACATCTATTTCTGCTTCATTGACTATGCCAAAGTCTTTGACTGTGTGGATCACAATAAACTGTGGAAAATTCTGAGAGACATGGGAATACCAGACCACCTGACCTGCCTCTTGAGAAATCTGTATGCAAGTCAGGAAGCAACAGTTAGAACTGGACATGGAACAACAGACTGGTTCCAAATAGGAAAAGGAGTACGTCAAGGGTGTATATTGTCAGCCTGCTTATTTAACTTCTACGCAGAGTACATCATGAGAAACGCTGGACTGGAAGAAACAAGCTGGAATCAAGATTGCCAGGAGATATATCAATAACCTCAGATATGCAGATGACACCACCCTTATGACAGAAAGTGAAGAGGAACTAAAAAGCCTCTTGATGAAAGTGAAAGAGGAGAGTGAAAAAGTTGGCTTAAAGCTCAACATTCAGAAAATAAAGTTCGTGGCATCCAGTCCCATCAGTTCATGGGAAATAGATGGAGAAACAGTAGAAACAGTGTCAGACTTTACTTTTTTGGGCCCCAAAATCACTGCAAATAGTGATTGCAGCCATGAAATTAAAAGACTCTTACTCCTTGGAAGAAAAGTTACAATCAACCTAGACAGCATATTCAAAAGCAGAGACATTACTTTGCTGACTAAGGTCCATCTAGTCAAGGCTATGGTTTTTCCTGTGGTCATGTATGGGTGTGAGATTGGACCGTGAAGAAGGCTGAGTGCCGAAGAATTGATGCGTTTGAACTGTGGTGTTGGAGAAGACTCTTGAAAGTCCCTTGAACTGCAAAAAGATCCAACCCATCCATTCTGAAGTTCAGCCCTGGGATTTCTTTGGAAGGAATGCTGTTACAGCTGAAACTCCAGTACTTTGGCCACCTCATGCGAAGAGTTGACTCATTGGAAAAGACTGCTGCTGGGAGGGATTGGGGGCAGGAGGAGAAGGGGACGACCAAGGATGAGATGGCTGGATGGCATCACAGACTCAATGGATGTGAGTCTGAGTGAACTCCAGGTTTTGGTGATGGACAGGGAGGCCTGGCATGCTGCGATTCATGGGGTCGCAAAGAGCTGGACACGATTGAGCGACTGAACTGAACTGAACTGAATGAAGATAATAGCGACCTCCTTCAAAAAGTCCCTGGCACACTGCCTCACTCAGTCCCCCCGACCCTGCAGCAGGCCACTGCCAATTGACGCCTCTGCAAGAGACTCCTGGCCACCCATGGATCAATCTGAGTCAGTCTCTTGCAGGGTCACTGTTCCTTTCTCCTGTGTCCTGGTGTGCACAAGGTTTCGTTTGTGCCAAGAGTCTGTTTCCCCAGTCCTGTGTAAGTTCTGATGGCTTCATGGTGGGGTTAATGGCGACGTCCTCCAAGAGGAATTATGTCATATGCAGGTCTGCTGCACCCAGAGCCCCTGCCCCTGTGGCATGCCACTGCTGATCCATAGCTCCAGGAGACACTCAAACACTCAAAAGCAGGTCTGGCCTAGTTTTTGTGGCACCTCCTTGTGCGCACAATGTTTTGTTTGAGCTCTCTGAGCGTCTCTGGTGGGTATGAGGTTTGAGTCTAAACTCGATTTTTCCCCTCCTACTGTCTTCCTGGAGCTTCTCCTTTGCCCTTGGATGTGTGGTATATTTTTTTGGTGGGATCCAACATTCTCCTCTCGATGGTTTTTCAGCAGTGAGCTGTAATTTTGGAATTCTCACAGGAGAAGATGATCGTATGTCCTCCTACTCCAGCATTTTCCAGTGAGGATTGGCACGTAATAGCTGTTCACATAGTGTTTACAGATTCACTGAATGAGTAAATGCTAATACATTTGTGTCTCTTCCTACTAAGGGCCAGGGAGAAGGTTTTATTCCATGTATTCCCAATAGGTAGCCTGGTACATGGCATGTAAAATCGATAAACTTGTCTCTCTGTATAGCTTCACTGTCTCTCTGAGTTCCAAGATTCCACTTCTCCTCTGTGCTCTTTTTGAGACCTTGCATCCACCCTGCCATGCCATAGCCCACTTTGCTGCATGTGAATTTTCAGCCCGTAGAAAAAAATCTGGCCAGCTGCTGCTTGACAGCTGGAAAAACAGAGCCACAGTGGAGGCAAACAGTTTTGTATCTCAGGGCAGCAGGGAGGAGAACCTCCTGTCTCATGTGGGCATGTGGGTGGAGAGCTGAGTCACTGAGTTTTTCGAATTCCTTGGAAAAAGATAACTCAAAGGAATATTACACAACACAGAGAAATAGGAGAGAATGAGCAGAGATAACAAAAGGACCTAAATGTTGAAAAATATGATCTCCAAGGCTAAAAAATAGTTGCAGTCAAATTTGGAGAGAAGTAAGCTAGAGTCTGTATTCCAGTGCCCTGAGTAACTGTGCATACCCAAACTCCAATTTGAAGGCTTTTGAGCAGATGTTTCCAGGTGTCACAGAGAATAGTGTGCATTAGGGCTAGACTGACCTTTGTCAGGCTGAGATATGGGGAAAGGGCCAACTAGGGGAATGACAGATGAAACTTCTGCAAAACATTATACAAGAGTATCCTGGAATATCCTGAGTGCTCTGGGATCCCACTCAGCTGGATGGTAGGTGGCAAGTATTGATAGTGTTTCCTGGGTTGCTGTTGTTGTTTAGTTGCTAAGTCTTGTCCAGCTCTTTGCAACTCCATGCACTGTAGCCCGCCAGGCTCCTCTGTCCATGGGATTTCCCAGGCAAGAATACTGGAGTGGGTTGCCATTTCCTTCTCTAGGGGATTTTCCCAACCCAGGGATCAAACTCACGTCTCCTGCATGACAGGTAGATTACCACTGAGCCACTAGGGAAACCCTTATTTCCTGAGTAGTAGGTGCATTTTACATTTTTTCCCCTAAATGCCAATTGATTTTTTAAAATGCGTTGCAGAATTTTTCTAGAAACTTCTAAAACTGGATGGAATGAGGGTGGTGAACCTGTCAGACTTTCATAGTCATGCCACCAAAAAAATCCAAGACAATTTCCATGTCTTAATCTCTGGCTCATTTGGTAGTTATTACATGGGAGACATGTTGATACAGTGAGAGAAAGGGCAAGGACTTACTCAGGCTATACCTCTTTGTCTTTTTTGAGCAGCACTTTGGTGCCTTAGATGGTAAAAAAAATCTGCCTGCAATACAGGAGACCCAGGTTCAATCCCTGGGTCACGAGATCCCCTGGAGAAGGGAAAAGCTACCTACAGCAGTATTCCTGCCTGGAGCATTCCATGGACAGAGGAGCCTGGCAGGCTACAGTCAATGGGATGGCAAAGAGTCAGACATGACTGAGTGACTAACACACCTGCAAGCTGTATTGTAAGCCTGATGTAAGAAAATACAGAAGATATGAAAGGGCAGGTGGTAGGCGCCAATGAGAGTGAGTTTATCATTAGCGCTTTTTGCTAGCATTGTTTTGTTAATTTTCCATCTAAGACTTTGGAAGTATTGCCTCATGAGGAAAACTGGCTAAGGTAGATCCCAAAGTCAGTGGAACTTACAATTAGTATGAAGACACTGCATTGGTTTCCCAGATGGGCTCACTGGCTAAAAAGGGATTGTGAGAAGTGTTTTATCCAAGTTTGTTCCACAGCCGGTGTTTGAGCTCTTGAGAAAGGGGGTGGTATAAGTGTAACTGAAATATTTAGTGTCCCAAGAGAGGAGGGGGATTGTAAGGGAAGATGTATTCTCTAATTCTTTTGTGTCTAGTTCATCTTTTCTGCCCAAGAAAATATACACCCTTTATAAGCAGAGACCATGTCTTCACATTTGTTTTTATAACCTTTTTTTTTTTCCTTTCTCTTAGTTTTCAGGAACTAAGAAGGCACATATGGATAAAACAGACCCAGAAATTCAAGTTACTTGTGTTGCTAAACATGTGTTGAGTTTCGTATAAATACAATTCATAAAATTATATTTGGCAAGATTTTGATACAATTGTCGAGTTTCTATCCAGTGACTTTGTACAGTAGCAAAATACAGCAACCCTTGGCCCTGCAGGGACCTCCGCTCTGCACATGGAGCCTCCTTCCTGGATCTCCGACACTCAGAGGCATGGTGTGCCTCTTGTTCTAGCCATGATGACCTGCTGTCTTCTCCAGATCCAGTTTTTTGAAAGAGGCATTCTTATTTTTGAAGGGAGTGAAATGAAGCAGCCCCGACAAACCAGGTTCTCTGATCAATGGTCATGTTTTCCCAAGAAGAGCTTCTGTTTTCCCCTACACTTTTCTATGAAGTCATTGCTGGTAGACAATTTTCAGTAGCTTTCTCTTTTTATTGTTTTGAAAGGTGTAATTGCTAAGAGATCATTTATGTTTAACAACTACCCTTTGAAGTTTCAGCCAAACACAGATTTACTGTAAAACAAGTAAGTCTTCATTATTTTAGTCTAAATCATGAGGTTAACTCAAACATATACAAAATTAGATTTCTGGACCTCTCATCCACTGAGTTTTTCTTACAAGTAGTTGATTTTTATGTATGGGTGAGATGGTGTGATCACTCACCTAGAGCCAGACATTCTGGAATGTGATGTCAAGGGGGCCTTAGAAAGCATCATTATGAACAAAGTTAGTGGAGGTGATGGAATTCCAGTTGAGGTATTTCAAATCCTGAAAGATGATGCTGTGAAAGTGATGCACTCAATATGCCAGCAAGTTTAGAAAACTCAGCAGTGGCCACAGGACTGGAAAAGGTCAGTTTTCATTCCAATCCCAAAGAAAGGCAATGCTAAAGAATGCTCAAACTACCACACAATTGCACTCATCTCACATGCTAGTAAAGTAATGCTCAAAATTCTCCAAGCCAGGCTTCAGCAGTATGTGAACTGTGAACTTCCAGATGTTCAAGCTGGTTTTAGAAAAGGCAGAGAAACCAGAGATCAAATTGCCAACATCTGCTGAATCATCAAAAAGCAAGAGAGTTCCAGAAAAACATCTATTTCTGCTTTATTGACTATGCCAAAGCCTTTGACTGTGGGGATCACAACAAACTGTGGAAAATTCTGAAAGAGATGAGAATACCAGACCACCTGACCTGCCTCTTGAGAAACCTATATGCAGGTCAGGAAGCAACAGTTATAACTGGATATGGAACAACAGACTGGTTCCAAATAGGAAAAGGAGTACGTCAAGGCTGTATATTGTCAGCCTGCTTATTTAACTTCTATGCAGAGTACATCATGAGAAACGCTAGGCTGGAAGAAGCACAAGCTGGAATCAAGATTGCCCAGAGAAATACCGATAACCTCAGATATGCAGATGACACCACCTTATGGCAGAAAGTGAAGAGGAGCTAAAAAGCCTCTTGATGAAAGTGAAAGAGGAGAGTGAAAAGATTGGCTTAAAGCTCAACATTCAGAAAACGAAGATCATGGCATCTGGTCCCATTACTTCATGGGAAATAGATGGGGAAACAGTGGAAACAGTGTCAGACTTTATTTTGGGGGCTCCAAAATCACTGCAGATGGTGATTGCAGCCATGAAATTAAAAGACAGTTACTCCTTGGAAGAAAAGTTATGACCAACCTAGATAGCATATTCAAAAGCAGAGACATTACTTTGCCGACTAAGGTCCATCTAGTCAAGGCTATGGCTTTTCCAGTGGTCATGTATGGATGTGAGAGTTGGACTGTGAAGAAAGCTGAGCGCCGAAGAATTGATGCGTTTGAACTGTGGAGTTGGAGAAGACTCTTGAGAGTCCCTTGGACTGCAAGGAGATCCAACCAGTCCATTCTGAAGGAGATCAGCCCTGGGAATTCTTTGGAAGGAAAGATGCTAAAGCTGAAACTCCAGTACTTGGCCACCTCATGCGAAGAGTTGACTCATTGGAAAAGACCCTGATGCTGGGAGGGAGGGATTGGGGGCAGGAGCAGAAGGGGACGACCAAGGATGAGATGGCTGGATGGCATCACAGACTCAATGGATGTGAGTCTGAATGAACTCCAGGAGATGGTGATGGACAGGGAGGCCTGGCGTGCTGCGATTCATGGGGTCTCAAAGAGTTGGATACGACTGAGCAACTGAATTGAACTGAAAATTACTGCAGATGGTGATTGCAACCATGAAATTTAAAGATGCTTACTCTTTGGAAGGAAAGCTATGACCAACCTAGCATATTAAAAAGCAGAGATATTACTTTGCCAACAAAGGTCCATCTAGTCAAGGGTATGGTTTTTCCAGTGGTCATAAATGGATATGAGAGTTGGACTGTGAAAAAAGCTGAGTGCCGAAGAATTGATGCTTTTGAACTGTGGTGTTGGAGAAGACTCTTGAGAGTCCCTTGGACTGCAAGGAGATCCAACCAATCCATCCTAAAGGAGATCAGTCCTGGGTGTTCATTGGAAGGACTGATGCTAAAGCTGAAACTCCAATACTTTGACCACCTCATGCGAAACTCATTGGAAAAGATTCTGATGCTGGGAGAGATTGGGATCCGGAGGAGAAGGGGACGACAGAGGATGAGATGTTTGGATGGCATCACCGACCTGATGGACGTGAGTTTGAGTGAACTTTGGGAGTTGGTGATGGATAGGGAGGCCTGGAGTGCTGTGATTTGTGGGATCGCAGAGTCAGACACGACTGAGCGACTGAACTGAACTGAACTGAGCTATTATATTTTTAGGTATCAGTTAATGAGCTATATGCTATATGAACAGTACTTCCTTTACGCATTCATTTAATGAATGGGTAAAGGACTTTCCTGGTGACTCAGTGATCAAGAATCTGCCTGCAATGAAGGAGACATGAGTT
The DNA here is from genome assembly GCF_001704415.2 of Capra hircus. Lineage (NCBI taxonomy): Eukaryota > Metazoa > Chordata > Mammalia > Artiodactyla > Bovidae > Capra > Capra hircus. Next base: position 101,813,167 of record NC_030809.1, read on the forward strand.
CAATTCCTGGGCTTGGAAAATCCCCTGGAAAAGGCAATGGCAACCCACTACAGTGTTCTTGCCTGGGAAATCTCATGGACAGGGGAGCCTGGAGGGCTACAGTCCATAGGGTTGCAAAAGAGTCAGACAGGACTTAGCAACTGAACAACAACAAAACCACTGCAAATTCCTCCTGATAATGAAAATGGATGAGAAAATCTGTACGGGAAGATTTAATTTGAACCATATGATATGGACCTTGACCATTTTTGATCTATGTAATTATGGTTTCACATAGTATAACTTAATATGACCAGAGTTTATTCATAAAACAATTCATTCTATACTCATGTAAAACTAATGTTCTGATAGTAACACAATAAACTTAAAAAAAATTTTTAAATCTCCAAAATTCAAAAATTGTTTTAAGTACAGTTGCAAAACAGGAACATGATACCATAATTCCATAAGATAATAAACCAGTAGCTGACGAAAGAAGATCCAATTATGTTATTTTATACCGAGTAATTAAATATGAGCCTTATAATTATAAAAAATATATTGGTTTACTATTAGCTAGCCCTTACGTCAATAACATTTTGTGAAGCAACTCATTATTGTGTTCTTTGAGTCAGAGGTGAATGGTGTTGAGGAGGTTTGGGAAATCTCCCTTTATCTCACTAAAGACTATGTATTAAAAAAAAAAGCTTCATTAAAAAACAACTGCTTTGTACTGAATACAATGTGCTAATATACAGTGTTAATCAAATATAAAAATTAATAATAATTTTAATGAACTATAATAATGGGAATTTCAAGAAATAGATGAAGCATTTTGGGGTTGAAAGTTTGACTAATGTTCAAAAGTAAACTCACTCGCTTATATTTTAGTCCCTGTACAGTGAGAATTCACAACTTTAAATTATGCAAAAGAGCTAATGCTTCTTCAGCTCGTGTGCATCCAATAGACAGTCTTAATGAAGGAGATAATGAGTATCTGATGGTATGGTGCAGCGCAAACATAAGGTGGAAACTAAAAGGCTCACTAATTGTGGAGTAAATCTTTTTACATGGAAAACAAGAAAACGTTCCACAATTATAGAATGACTGCACCTTGACTAGAGAGGAAAAAATTGTTCCTGTCCTATCATAGGAAGTTAGATTAAGACCTCTGGCCCCTTCAAAGATAAACACCTTAAAATACTTGAGTCCTTCTTTATTAGAGATATTCCCTCTGGATGCTGCAGTTGAAGATTTTTAAAGGAGGAGTTATACTTCAGAGCGTCTGAGAAGTCTCCACTTTCACCCATTGGGAGTTTTCATTAATACTTGTTTCCTGTGGAGTTCTCTGTGAGAGGATTTCACCTGCATTAATTGTTTTAGTTTTCTTGGGCTTCCCTTGTGGCTCAGCTAATAAAGAAGCCGTCGGCAATGGGGGAGACAGAGTCAGACAGGACTAAGTGACTTTCACTTTCACTTTCCTCTCAATTGTCCTGAGAAATTTAACAAAACTTCATGGACAGCCCACAGGGTGCTCTCCCTCCCTCCCCAAGAGTCCCTGCTCCCAGTTCCCGGGGCCAGTCAGAGCACAGCCACCACCCATTCTCTTAGTGGTCCCTCAACTCCAGGCTCCCTGCCCTCCCCATCTGCCTCTCCTTCTTCAGTTCTCTACACTCAGCTCAGGGAAGTGAAAGTAAAAGTTGCTCAGTCCTGTCCGACTCTTTGCGACCCTGTGGACTATACAGTCCATGGAATTCTCCAGGCCAGAATACTGGAGTAGGTAGCCTTTCCCTCCTCCAGGGGATCTTCCCAACCCAGGGATTGAACCCAGGTTTCCCGCGTTGCAAGCGAATTCTTTGCCAGCAGAACCACCAGGGAAACCCAGCTCAGGGAGATTATATTCAAATGCAATACTGATCCTTTCATTTCCAATCCTTTGAGCACGTCTATACACTTCTTTGTTACCTCGCTTCCCTTCCCCTTCTTTCCTGCCACCTTCTCAGTGTGGTCCTATTCTTCTTTCCCAACCTCTGCTTGTTCAGTACTGTTTTCTGGGAGCTCTCTCCCCAGCAGCATCCCCCATGTCCTGCATTACCAGAAGTTAGATTAAGACCACTAGCCCCTTCGAAGATTAAATACCTTACGATGCTTGATAACCTGGGTTAGCCCTCCTTGTTTGTTCAGTTCAGTTCAGCTGTTCTGTTGTGTCCGACTCTTTGCAATCCCATGGACTGCAGCACGCCAGGCCTCCCTGTCTGTCACCAACTCCCAGAGTTTACTCAAACTCATGTCCATTGAGGAGAAGGCAATGGCAAACTACTCTAGTACTCTTGCCTGGAAAATGCTATGGACAGAGGAGCCTGGTAGGCTGCAGTCCATGGGGTCGCGAAGAGTCGGACACGACTGAGAGACTTCACTTTCACTCTTCACTTTCGTGCATTGGAGAAGGAAATGGCAACCCACTCCAGTGTTCTTGCCTGGAGAATCCCAGGGACTGCGGGGCCTGGTGGGCTGCCATCTATGGGGTCACACAGAGTCGGACATGACTGAAGCGACTTAGCAGCAGCAGCAGCACCAGCAGCAGCATGTCCATTGAGTCAGGGAAGCCATCCAACCATCTCATCCTCTGTCGTCCCCTTCTCTCACTTTCAGTCTTTCCCAGCATCAGGGTCTTTTCAAATGAGTCAGCTCTTCGCATCAAGTGGCCAAAGTATTGGAGTTTCAGCTTCAGTTTGAAATTCCTCATTTGTTGTCTGTGTTTAAATGCTGCTTTCTCCAAGTTGCCTTCCCAGATCCACCAAATGTGAATCCCCCTTGCATATCTGTTCCCCTCTCCCTGTAGCAGTGACCTCTCTATATTACCACTGCCTTTCTGCTTTTCTGAACTTTCCATAGTCTGCGAGCTCCTTAAGGACAGGACCCCTTGTCTGTCTTGTTCACCATTGTATTCTCAGGGCCTAGGACAGTACCTGGCTCAGAGTAGACACTGACTGTATACTTGTGGAATTAATGGATGAAACAGACAGACGGACAGTCAGATTCACAATGGTGCTTTGGGTAGAGCGCCTGTCTTTGAGGAGCTTGTAGTATGTAGTATTTCCTGTACATTGAAAGAGGATGTGGAATGACAAAAAAAAAAAAAAAAAAAACAACAACAACACTTTTTAAAAGAGATCTGGATTTATATCCCAGCATTATTATTTACCAGTCCTGTGAATTTGGGCAGTTTATCCAACCTTCTTGAGATCTAACATATGAATCAGTATAGCAATAAATGCCAACTACTTCGTTGGGTTCTTATAGGTAACAACATAGAAGACATTAAACAAATACCATCATAGACACAGGATAATGTTGGCTACCTTTTTCTCCCAACATATAGCCCAGCTTCCATTTAACATAAATCTCTACTCAACTTTCCAGTGGACTCAAGATGATCTTCCCTCGTGTGTATGATCACAAGTTCACATGATTAAAAAAAAATTATATTGGGTAAAGGTAAGAGAGTTTGTATTTATTAAAAACATTCATAAGTATAACACATTAAGAGAATATGTATATATAGTTTATAAATGTTTAAAACACTATGTGTCAAACATCCTATCCTAATGTACAGGATAAGTAAATTAAATATTAGATTTTGATGGGTAGAGCTCAGTTTTATGGTGTGGGGGCTAAAATTTTAACTAGCTATGCAATTTTATAGTGCATTATTTTAAATATTGTTTATAACAGAATAAACTCCAAAAACACATTTTAAAATGTAACTTAAAAAATGCAATGGCATTATGTGTTTATACTTGTAATGATGACATAAATTTCAGATAAAAATTTTTTTGTAAATAGTAATAGTAATTATTCATTTTATTTGACTGTGTAATGATTTAAGAAATATGCAGAGAAAAGATTTTTAATTCCTTCATTGTTATTATTTTTTCAGTGAAAATGTATTATACTCGAAACTAGTTCACATCAGAAAGTACTGAGATAGTCTTATTTCCACAAAATTTACAACCCAAGGGCTAGCTTTGTATGTTTTCTTCTTTGGTTGGATTGTAGCTGATCATGGCCAAGTGTTTTGATGCTGTTGGTTTGGCTCTTAAATGAAACTGGATCCTGACAACAAAGTTCAAGAATTATTGTCGGCTTCTCTGCATAACTTAGAAGCATCTCCAAAGGCATATGTACTATTGCCCTGGCAGACATATATACACGAGTACAGTATAACACCTCCAGCCTCCATGCTTGGCAAGTTAATGTGGATGTTCATTTTTATAGCCGCTAACTTATTAGCTGTGGATTACATTGTCACTCTGTGTGTTACATTTCCAAGCATAAGAAGTGTGAGTGAGTTCTAAGACATGTGAAATGAAGGATCAACTTGCAAAAGCTGGTCTTGAAGGCATCAGAGAGTAGGGATAAAGATTTCATCATGCCGTTCACAGAGCTTGCCAATTCCTTGATTGACAGCTCTCTGTATGGCAAGTCTTGAGGGATTGGGTATTTAAATCTTAATTACAAAAAAGTGTTATAGAATACTAAAAATCATTCAAGGAAACTGGAAAGCTTATAATGTAGCATCCCTCTATTAATCTCTTATACAGAATAAATTTGATTGACAAGATCCATACAAATAGTGTAAAGGAATTTAGGAAATCAGTACAAAACTGAAGGGAAAATTTTAAACTATGTGCCATAAATGTGTCCTAGTTTATAAATTAAAATTGTCCCACAATTATATACACAAAAATAAAACGGATTAAAATGAGTTTTATTATAAGATATCATCCTAACTGGTTTAAAGAACTAAAATCTCACTAATAAGATTCAAACAGACAAAAATACAATACAAATAGCTGCTTTACTCAGGAAAAAAAATCACAAAACTTATTTTAGGAAAAAAAACATGGATTTCAAAAAATAGAAATAAACTAATAACTAGAGAAAAATATTTTAAAATAACAGTTGGGGAATATTCAAGAATACAAGTAATGTTCTTGGTATTTTCATCCATGTCATTTTCTTATTAATTCATCAATTCAATAAATACTTATTAAAATGTTGTTGTTGTTTAATCACTAAGTCGTGTCCATCTCTTTGTGACCCCATGTACTTACAGCCTGCTAGGCTCCTCTATCCATGCGATTTCCCAGGCAAGAATAATGGAGTGGGTTTCTATTTCCTTCTCGAAGGGATCAAACTCAAGTCTCCTGTTTTGCAGGCAGACTCTTTACTGTGTGAGCTACTAGGGAAGTCCTAGTAGGCTTTTGCCAAACAAAGAGCATATGGAGGTATTAATGGAGGGTGAATCCAAAAGGAAAGTAATCATGAAAAAGATCATAGCGTAGAATGTTGTTCAAGAATAAATTAAAAAAACCTGGATATCTTCTGTTCCCTTGCCTCCATATTCAATCTCCACCTTGCACTTTTCCCTGGGGAGGCTGATCTGAGTGGGCTATATCAATGGGTTCTATTGCCCTTTGGCTTCTGGTTAGGCTCAACCAATGGGGACCCGGGCAGCAGATTGGAGGAAGGGATAGCTGAGGTGAGGTATCGAACCCCCCTTCTCCTTTCACGTGGGGCTGCCTGCATCTGTCAGCCAGTCATAGCTGATTTCAGCAAACATCCTCGATTTATTCTTTCGACTGTGCCGTCTATTTCCTGCCAGACCCTACTGACACACTGTGGGAACACAGAGGAGAGGACTCTTTGGGGAATCCAAAAAGACTTTCACAGAAGTGGCACTGAGGATGGGTCTTTTAGGGAGAAGGGGAGTTCCTAAAGAGATGGGGGAGAACTTCAAGGTGGCTAGAACATAAAGCAAATGGACAAAGGGAAGACAGAAATCAGGATACTTTTGGAGTGGATGCTTGTGTTTCCTATAGAGGTGTTTGGACTCAATCCAAAGGCAACAGGTTAATGGTGGGTTATTAAGCAGAAAACAGTATTTCCCAAATCTGGTTATTCCACGCATCCTTTTAGTAGAAATCTTTTTTGAAGACTTTTTCAGGATTGACATGTATTTTTATTATGATAGATATCCTATATGTATAAGCTTTGGCTAATTACATATAAATTCTTTTCGCTTATAATTTTTATACAACTGAACCAAAATTGATTGATACAATAAAAACAAAACCATATGAATTCTAAAGTTCACATTCTCATTAACATGAAGGAGTATGTTTTGCTAAAATTAATTCATGAAAAAAATTAATGTCTTTAATCATGGGATCTCAGCATGCTTATAATACCTCATGTTTTAAGATAGTTCAATTCTTCCACATCTTTCTGTTGCTCAAGCTATTGCATATCTTTCATCTATATCACATGCTGTGAAGTTGTTTGACCTCCATTTGCTATAAGTTTCCCTCAAACTTAGCTGCTTAAATAGTCATTTTATTATGCTGATAGATTCTGTGAGTCAGGAATTCAGACTGAGCTGGGAATGGCTTCTCTTTTCTCCAGGATATCTGGGGCTTAGCTGAGAAGACTCAAGGGCTGGCGATAACTCAACATCTTCACTCTGGTGATTGATGCTACCTCTGGGCTGGGACCTCAGCTGGGCAGTTGACTGGAGTTTCAGTACGTGCCTTTGCGGGTAGACTCAGCTTCTGCAATGCGTGGAACCCAGGGTAGTCATATCATTGGGAAAACTCTGTGGTAGCCCCCATTTCTTACATGGCAGCTCAGAGCTCCCAAGTGTCCCAGCTCACGAAGTAGAGTTTGCTTCACATTTTCTGTTCTGGCCTCAGCAGTCACACAAGGTAAATTCCTCTGTATTCTACGGGTTGCAGTGAGACCACAGTCTATCTAGATTCAGGGAGTGGAGGCATAGACCCCACGTCATAATGGGAGGAGTGTTGAACAGGTTTCAGCCACATTTGAAAACTACCACAGCTATAAGAATAACACAAGAAACAAACACGGAACATTAAAAAGGTATCTTTATATGGTAGTCATCTGGATAATCCAGAATATGCTTATTCATAGAATAATAACTAAGTTTTTTTCCTTAGGCTCTAAAATTAGCAATTAAGTTCCAAATTTGAGGACAAATAGGTGGTATCTCTCATTTTGGAGGGCTTACTATTAGGCGTTAGATACACCGATCAGGACTAAAGAAACGGCCGAAGGCTTTGTTTTCTCCTTTCTCATGGAACCCAGAATGTCATGAGGTCCCCATGGAAAACCTCATAACACTTGTCCCTCTGCCGCTATTCTGAGTGCTCAGCACAGCCAAGGTGGCACTCTGCCGTCTGTACCTGTACCTGTCCACTTCACCAGCCAGATGCAGACTACCCATCCTTGACAAAGTGCCAATACTGAGCACCATTCATGTTTTTATAGGAAATATCAATATCAGATTTGCTAAGGGAAGAAATACCATTTAGATTAGTTTATCATTTCAGCTGTTGGAAATGTTTGATTAGTTGAAAATAAATGAATTAAGTTTTTCTGTTGTCAGATCTCAAGAATGTGAAGAGATAATCATTTCAAAGTCTTATTCAGAGCTAAGGAGGAGTGAGGAAGACTAGGGGATGACTGCTTATAAATATGGGGTTTCTTCATGGGCTGATGAAAATGTTTTAAAATTTTAGATTGTGGTTATGGTTGCACAGTTCATTGATATATTAAAAGCCACTGAATTACATAATTTAGATGATTAAATTATATGGCAATATGAGTGATATCTCAATAAAGATGTTATTCAGGCATAAATCATCTATGAGGTTAGAAGTCAGATAAGATTTTCCTCTATTTTATTATGCTGATAGATTCTGTGAGTCAGGAATTCAGATGAGAAAGGCTTCTCTTTTCTGCTGTAAGTGACTAGGAGGAAACACAAGGTAGACCCTGATGTTGGATTTTTATCTGGCTTTTGGCTGCATGGATGTTGCACTGTATGAAAATCTATCAGGCATTCTTCTGTATATATATTATACTTTAATAAATTTTGCTTTCAAAAAATCATACAAAAGGGCTCTCCTAGTGGTTCAGTGGTAAAGAATCCACCTGTCCATGCAGGAGACATGAGTTTAAGCCCTGGTCCAGGAAGATCCCACATGCCGAGGGACAACTAAGCCCATGGGCCACAACTATTAAGCATGTGCTCTAGAGGCTGGGAGCCACAACTACTGAGCCCACGTGCTACTGTGCCACAGCTACTGAAGTCCATGTGCCCCAGAGCCCATGATCTTCAACAAGAGAAGCCACTGCAATGAGAAGCCCGTGCATGGCAACTGGAGAGCAGCCCCTGCTCCCTGCAACTAGAGAGCAGCCCACACAGCAACAGACACCCAGCACAGCCAAAGAGAAAGAAAGCAGCCACCATGACTGTTTTCAAGCTTACCTACCAACAGATTAACATCCTGCTCACAAAATTTCTAAAAATTTAACAACTGGCCAGTATGAACTAGTTGCAGCAGAGAATGGGATAAAGAGATGGGAATAAGTCTAGCTGGATCAGATCTCCTATCCCCAGAATCAAATGGTGATGTGGGCCCTCCAACAAGAACACACTATGCCCCAAACTGAATTTCACTCTGCCCCCCGAAAGAGGCATCAGCTGGATTCCTGCTATACTGAGGGAGTGGATTAGTAACCAGTGTGGCCGAGAGAGAACCACAACAGCATCTTCAAGTAGTCCCCAGTCATCCCTTTCCATAACTCTTTTTCCTCCACCCACCTACACTTCCCAGAGAAGAGGCAATAATAAGGGCACTCTTGTGCCCTACAGATTTCAAGCCATAAAAGGTCAAGCAGCGTGAGCTAGGAGTGGGAGGGAGGGAGCTCTATGAGAATAAAGTTTTAGCTGGGTTAAAATGAGCTGGATTAGAAATTATCTGAAATTAACTGGAAGACGGGTTTTTGTGCATGCATACTAAGCCGCTTCAGTTGTGTCCGACTCTTTCAGTCTCTAAAGAGACTCCTCTGTCCATGGGATTATCCAGGCAAGAACACTGGAGTGGGTTGCTGTACCCTCCTCTAGGGGATCTTCCCAACCCAGGGATCGAACCAGCATCTCTTATGTCTCCTGCATTGGCAGGTGGGTTCTTTACCATTAACGCCACCTGGGAAACCTGAAAGGAGGGTTTATCCTACTATGAATGAATGTGACAATTGGAGAAATAAATAAAACTGTTCCCAGTACAAATTTGTGTCAGGTTTAAGCTATTTGATAAGTCAATTATGCTCATTAAATAATTTGAAATTTATCATTGAAATAAAAACTAAAAATTTAATCTTCTGTATAACTCACAGAAAGATACTTCATGAATAGACTAAAATGGAAGGATGAGTTAGGAAATTATTAAATGCCAGAATTCCAAGTTGATGACCTGATCTAAGGATGATCTGACCTTGGATGAAGACTGCGGCCAGATTCAAGAGGCAGTTACCTGATTGGGTAGCCAGTTTTTTATGGTGTGCAAGAAACAAAAGATATCAAGAGTGATTCTTGTTTTCAGCTTTAGGGGTCTAAATATAGTTTTACAGTTTTGGAACTAAGAGTTTTTAAAACTGGCATGAGTTTAGAAAACATTATTTTACATGTATGTATGTTGAAGTTGGAAGAGTCCTCTTTGAATAATAAACTAAGATAAAGATGATGAATATATCATAGTGCTAACATTTATTAAGATTCATGCTAATAATTTTGTTTTGCTTGTTTTAGAGCTTTATATAAATGGCATCATATTCAGTTTGGTCTTCTGGGACTTAATTATTCTACTCATTATGTTTCTAAGATTTCTCCATGCTCATTGTGTATTGCTATAGTTCATTCATTTCCACCAAATGAATATTCTATGTGGTGAATATTTTGTAATTCACTTATCTATTCTTCGTTTGATGGGTATTTCTGTTGCTTTCAGTTTTGTATTGTGATTATGTGTGCTATCGTGTACATTCTCCTGGCGCACATATCAGGGATACAATGAGAAAGAGGACAGAGTATTCAAAATGTTTCAATTCTTAAGTTGTGGTGGACTTTTATTTTATTAACATGATTTATTATTTACATGTATATGTATATCGTTTTGTATACATTAAAATATTGCACTTTAAAAGAATAAAACAGGACTATGGATAACATAAGTAGAAATAGGGAATAGGGAATGTTGATTTAGAGAGGGAAGAACTGTGATTTTATCTACTTATTTTTTGACTGGACTGAGTCTTCACTGATGTGTGGGCTTTTCTCTAGTTGCACCAAGTGGAGGTTACTCTCTGGTTGTGCTTGGGGTCCTCATTGTGGCTTCTCTCGTTGTGGAACACGGGCCCTAGGGTGTTCGGGCTTCAGTATTTGCAGTGCATGGGTTCAGTAGTGGTTCCCAGACTCAGCACAGGCTCAATAGCTGTGGGGCACGGGCTGAGTTGCTCCTTGGCATGTGGGATCTTCCTGGACCGGGAATCGAACCTGTGTCTCCTGCATTGGCAGGTGGACTCTTCACCACTGAGCCACCAGTGAAGCTTAGAGCTGTAATTTTGAATGGGGAGGTCGGAGAAGGCTCACTTGGAGGGGCCATCTGGGCAAAACCTGAGGGAGGTGAGAAACTGGCCATGAGGAGATCTGGAGAAAGAGTGCCAAAATACAGAACTCATGTCAAAAAGCAAAAAAACACTAACAGCTATTAAAGGAATCTTCAGGGAGGAGCGAGAGGCATAGTATTAGTTATAATGGCTGTTTCCATCTTGCCTCTTGCATTTCTCCCCTGGCTGTCCAGTTAAAGCAGTTGCCGCTACAGGATTTTACAGCATCTAGAAACAGATTTCTTCAGCTAGCTTTGCCACAGTGAGGAAAATCCCCTTTCTTCTTAGCTTTTGGGAAACACACACACACACACGGCTTTGCCGGAACACTTAAACATAGAAATGGATCCAGTTACAAAACACAGTCAGGTTGTTCTGTAGCAAGTAAAGTATCACCTTATCTGGCTTCGGTGTCAATTCCATACCGCACGTCAAACCTGTTTGGCAAATGCACGTTACTCCTCTGAATCTTTGAGTTGTCTCCTGTTCCGATTTCTAACCCTCTTCGTTTGCCTTCAGACTTCACTCTCTTCAGGACTGGGTCAAATATCTAAAGGGTGGGCCCCCTACTTAGATAAACAGGTCCTTAGTAAGTTTACAGAGACCTTTCAAAGAAGGTTTCTTTGCCACAAAAACATCAGAAATGTATCCGGGCTTTTTCTCCACATCTCCTCATATCACTTGCCCTGGTACAGATGTTTTTCCATTCAGTTTACTATACTTTAGGGTTTTCAATAAGCCTTAGAGGAAATGAGTTTTTAAAATAAACTTTAAAGGAGTTACTAAAATCCATAATGGCTGCAAAAAAATAAAAGAAAAGTCAAACAGTAATTTTCTGTAAAACTGAAAGTGATGCGGTTTTGTTTCCATATAGATGTTGAAAATGTCCTCATTATTCTTTTATAGCAATAAATGGTGATTCTGTTGACGGTGGCATGTGGGAACCTTCATGCAGCTCAAAGGCATAATGAGTAGCCCATGTATTTGTTGGTGGTGGAAAAATAGTTTTAGCAACAAAGCACCTGCTGTGGCAAATACAATCAGTGTATTAAGTGAATGAAAAATAAACTGTATATAATGTTTTTCAGGCCACAGCAGCCTTGGAGAGGATGACCAAGTTGTGTCCTACCCAGCAGGATTTCCATGACCCTTAAGCTCCTGTCCCCCAGCTCTCAAGCTGATTCTTTGCCATGAAATCTGGGGATCTTGGGTTTTCCTTGGCAGCCATGGCAGCCACAGTTGAGGTGCTAATACAGTTCATGACAACAAAAGATTTAGAATATTACACAAACCTATCACACTACTTGGTAAAGCAGCAGTAATATTTCAGAAGATTGACTTCTATTTTGAAAGAAGTTCTACTGTAGGCAAAATGCTATCAAACATGCTACAGAGAAATTCTTTGTAAAAGGAAGAGACAATCAACAAGGCAATGTTCAGTGTTGTCTTATTTTCAGAAATTGCCACAGCCACCCTAACCTTTAGCAACCACCACCTTCAGCATCTTCAGCAGCCATCAACATCGAAGCAAGACCCTCCACCAACAAAAGGCTTATAACTCGCTGAAGGCTTAGATGATGGTTATTATTTTTTTAGCAACAAAGGAATTTTTAACCAAGGCATTACATTGTTTTATTAGCCGTAGTGCTGTTGAATACTTAATAGACCTCAGTATAAGGTAAAGAAAACTCATATGAACTAGGAAACCAAAAAAATGCACATGGGATATTCTCTTTACTGAAATGGTCTGGAACCAAACTCCCATTATCTCTGAGATCTACCTGTAGATTGGAGAAATTCCAACCATGAGAGAAGGGGGATGAGATTGGGTAGATAGTTGCCTATGACTCCTTCTGCTCTTTGGGTCCTGCTGGAATGTCTGGTGGTGCTAAACAAATGCTGCCTTAAATGGGATGATCTTTCAGCCCCAGGATTTTTACTCACTCACTTTGTACATTGATCACCTTAGTCTAAATTAAATGACAGGAATAAATGAGCCACAAATAAACATGGTGTTCTTTCGTGCTCAGGTTACATGTGCATTGTGCATCGTCCGGGGCTCAACTCTGAGAATTTGATCAATGACCCAGCAGTTACCTGGGGCATGCAGGTCTATGACAGGAAAAAGAGGGTGGAAGAATTGCTTTAAAGCTTGTGTTGGGAGGTGACACTTAGCCTTCGGGTTTCCCAGGTGGCGCAGTGGTGAAGAATCCTCCTGCCAATGCAGGGGAAGCAAGAGATGCAAGTTTGATCCCTGGGTTGGAAAGATCCCCTGGAGTAGGAAATGGCAACCCACTTCACTATTCTTGCATGGAGAATTCCATGGACAGAGGAGCCTGGTGGGCTACAGTCCATGAAGTCACGAAGAGTGGAACACAACTAACACAACTCTATTAGTCAACACTTTTACTACTTTCCTCTACTTACATTTCATTGGCCCAAGCAGATCATCACAGTGTTAAGCCTGATGTCAAAGAAGTGACAACATCTAATCCTACAAGTGGTGCCAGGCAGCCAGTATTGGAGAACAAAAAACACAACTTGACATATTACATGAACTTGAGTGAGACATTTTCTCTCTCTGAGCCTCAACTTTGTCTTGTGTATAGGGGATGGTAATAATATTCACCCCTCAGGGTTGTACAGAGGTAAGATGAAGTAATGCATTCAAACGGCATGTAAATGTGAGAGTGGAAAGGATTTAATTGCTGCCCCAAGCATGCTCTTTCTCAGATATCATCTCAAAAAAGTTATGCAATTTTTCCCTCTTCAATTTTTCATTCCAAACAGAAAATAAAAATTACGTTTCAATAAAATTATCTGCACATGTAAAAAGGTGTCTTGTTAACACTGACATTTTTCCTTCATTGTTTTACTTTGAAAATAGTGATGTGATTTAGCAATTAGAGTATGAATCTTCCTACAGCTTTTAATTCCTTATCCCCCTCCTCCTAAAGAGAGGTTAGGCTGTGCCTGCTTGTTATTTCCTCCTCCTGTTGCCCACCAGGTAGGTGGAATGTGGGTTGCAGAATTTGAGAATGAGGACAGGCAGCTAGAGCCTCCGGGTCTGGAGGAAAGGAGGGGGCGGAGTGGTTAGAGGCTTCCCTCTAATCATCAGACCTTCCTTTCATCAGAAAGGGGAGATGTTTCTCTCTTGGGGCTGGGATTCTGGAGACTGCATGTAGGGAGGTGTTTCTCTCAGGGATTTTAGGAAAGGAAAATGCAGAATGTACAGATTTGACTTTAAATTAGTTAAGATTATGTTTGGCTGCAAGCAAGAAAAACTTCTAAACAATAATAGCTTACATAAGATAGGAGAGACTGTTCCTTGATCACTTACAAAGTCCAAATGTAGGTAGTTTTTCACCGTCATGGAAATTCCAGACCATCAAGGACTTGTGATCCTTTTCCTGTTCCATTTTCCTTAGCGTGCTCTCCCATGGTCCAAAATAGATGTTTCAGTTCCAGCCAAATCGTCGGTATTATTGCCAGCATAAAGGAAGAAAGGACACAGAGGGCCTGCCGACATTCTTTAAGGAAATTGCTTAGTCACTTAACCATACCTGGGAACTGTCTGATTTTATTCTAGGTGTATATGTCTAATGAAGGAAAGGAAAACGCACATTGGAGGGGAGGAATAGCAGACATCTCATACAGAAAGAGAAGATAATTTTAAGGTGGTGCTGGGGACTGTGTAGCTCAATATTTTTAACAGTCCTTGAGATGTGAAGTGAAGAATCTAAGTTATTTTGAAATAAAACCTTGGTTTCTGTACTGAATGTCATTGTCTCTGACCTAGATTGGAGGCTGAGCCACATGAGCTGTGGTTCAGTGCTCATCTGGCCTCCACATTCACCACTAAGTCTGTGATTCTGGTTACCATGTATGGGCTCCTGCCTCTGAAATGCCATCCTATTCCCATCTATATAACCATCTGAGACAGGAGAGCACTACCTCACCATCAATATTTCAATTCACTGGAATCGTCAATGGGTGGCCTTGATCTCTTGCTCTCATACACTGTGGAGTCATACTGTATTTAATTATATTTACTCTTTCACCTTCTTTTATTCTCACAGTCCTTTCTGGAAACTTGGGACACACTCTCTTGGAACTAGTTCAAATGGTTTCGCATAAGTAGTAGTATCCCATGGCCGAAACAGTTCTCTTGAGAACTTTAGTGTTTAGGACAAGTCCAAGCCTTTGACTTTCTCCTTTGTCAAGATGTGGTTTCTGCCTTTAAAAGAATTTAGGAAATACCCTGTCGCTTTACTCCTCTTTCATAAGACTGCGGACACTGAAGTCCTGTGAACTACACTCCTGGCCACCTTGAGTCTTCATTTTTGCCAGTCACCGTACTAGTATTCTATGATAATTTATTATCCTCTGTGGTGATTTTAGAAAGCCCAAGTCCCAGAAATAAGTATAAAGATTAGTTGTTCACTTTCCTTTTCTCTCAGCATGTTCGTTATAAATATAGTATACTTTTTCTTGTTACAGCAATACGTGTTCATTATAGAAAATTTGGATAAGTGTCAGTTCAATTCAGTTCAGTCACTCAGTTCTGTCCAACTGTTTGTGACCCCACGGACTGCAGCACACCAGGCCTCCCTGTCCATCACCAACTCCTGGAATTTACCCAAACTCATGTCCATTGAGTCAGTGATGCCATCCAGTCATCTCATCCTCTGTCGTCCCCTTCTTCTCCTGCCTTCAATCTTTCCCAGCATCAGGGTCTTTTCCAATGACTCAATTCTTCGAACCAGGTGGCCTAAGTATTGGAGTTTCAGTTTCAGCATCAGTCCTTTCAATGAATATTCAGGGTTGATTTCCTTTAGGATTGACTAGTTTATCTCTTTGCTATCCATAGGACTCTCAAGAGTCTTCTCCAGCATAACAGTTTAAAAGCAACAATTCTTCCACAATAGCATGGCAAAACCAAAATTAGTAGTTAAAATTACAACTCTTATTTCAGAGTGTATTTAATTACTATAAGCTACTAGAGGTTAGGGACCATGCTTGTTTACCTTGGTTAGTTTCTAAAAATGATTCCCAACAAACCATGTCTCCCTGCATTCAGGATCTTGGGTAGTTATCTCCCACAGTGAATCCAGTCTTGTCCTATGTAGCTAATACAATTCACTGGAATTGAGTCTGCATAACTTCTGAGGCTGCTGCTGCTTCTGCTGCTGCTAAGTCACTTCAGTCGTGTCCGACTCTGTGCGACCCCAGAGATGGCAGCCCACCAGGCTCCCCTGTCCCTGGGTTTCTCCAGGAAAGAACACTGGTAGGGGTTGCCATTTCCTTCTCCAGTGCATGAGAGTGAAATGTGAAAGTGAAGTCGCTCAGTCGTGTCCGACTCTTCGAGACCCCATGGACTGCAGCCTACCAGGCTCCTCTGTCCATGGGATTTTCCAGGCAAGAGTACTGGAGTGGGGTGCCACCGCCTTCTCTGACTTCTGAGGCTAGATCACAAGAAATCTTGCAATCCGGAGTAAATTGATAACTCTGGTTACCTGAGACTGCCTGGCTATAAGGAAGCCTAACTTGGCTATGAGCATAGATCAGATGGTGAGAGAGCGATTTTGAGAGAGAGAGAGACAGGCAGATTTGGCTAGCTCCAGCTGTTCCAGCCATCCAGGTTGCAAGCAAATACCGTGTACTGGGCCGGTACATCCAGACCAGTCAAGTCTTCATGTGACTTCAGCCCCAACCAGTATCTGATTGTAACTACATGAAAGACCTACATGACAACTACCCAGCTGAGCCTAGTCAACCTACTGAACTTATGAAAGGTCATAATGAATTATAGTAGTAAGGTTAAAATTATGTTTGGGGGTGGTTAATTATACAGCATAGATAGTCACAACCCTGTTCTATTAAATACTCTATCTTCAGCCCCTAGCATGAGTTGGCAAACTTGGTATGTTGTAAATGAAAAATGTTTGCTAAATGAGTAAATAAACTTACAAGATTACTTTCACACAAATACACATACACACATGATTGTGTTTAATCGTGAAAATTCCTTAGAATGCTAAAAAAAATGACTTTTTATTTTGTTGGTTTTTGTTTTTAAGTCTCATTTCTCACTGGACTGGATCAGTGATGACTGATTTGGTGTTTGTAAAACTGAGTAAAGCCAAATGTCATAAATGGCTTATTGGAAAATTTCCTGTAAGAATCACTTGTTTATGTAGTTTGGAAAACTTGTTTTTTTTTTTTTTTAAAGTACAGTTTGGTTTTGCTTTGAAATTCCAAAATTAAAAAAAAAACGAATTGAGCATCCACAAAGTATGGAGACGGCGCTGTGTCCTCACTCGCGTTTTTAGTGCAGTGCAGGGAGCACCAGAGAGGTGTGGCAGTAGAGGACTCATGGAGCCAGTGCTCCCTGTTTATGCACCTCCATAGTTATGGCAGATGCTTAGATAGGGATGCTAAATACGAGAAAAGTTGTGATTTTTCATGGTTTGTGGAACTTGAAATAAGGAGAGAACTAGCATTGTTTCAAACATCCTTTGCCCAAATCCACTCTTTACTCTCTTGTGGTCAAAGATGGGTTTTAGAAAAAGAGCCAAGAAAATAGGGTGGAGGAGGAGAGATGTAGAAAGAGGGGGAACATGACCTTCTTGTGCAGCTTATGCTTTCTTCAAGGAAGAAACCTTCACAGACATCACATGGAAAGCCAAGCATTGTTTTCTCAGTTCCTCTTTTCTCCCACTCCTCCCCTCTGTGTGAAGTTCAGTAGAGTAAGATAGCACACTAGCCTTCCCGTGAACCGTAGAAAAGAACCAGGACTCTGAATGAGGGACAGACATGTGTTCCTGTTCTGTGCCGAGTCAGGTGCCGTAGGGACAAGTTTGCAGGCAACGAGGGTTTCGTACTTCTGAATCAGAAAGTCCTGCTTCTCTGCCAAGATAGGAAATAATTAATGTGAAGAGGCTAGAACAGAGCAAATACTCAACAAATCTTTATCACTATTCAGACTGCGGCAAATAGGAGCCTTGGTGCAAATGTAATCAAGCCCCACAGTGTCCAAGGAGTTGACTTGTAAGTATGAAGTATCATCTGAAATAAGGAGGATTCTGTGCTATGGGCTATCAAAGCCTCTTTAGATGTTAGAATGGGCCCTGTCTTGTCGAGGGCATCCCTTCCACCTCAAACTTGTGCTATCTTGCTTCAAACACTTAAAAACACGACAAGCATAAACAAACCTTAGAACTCCTACAATGTATTCCCAGGACTGCCAACTTTATCCTGAGGGAAAGTTTTAGAAGGGATTACCAGCACCCATTTGAGACTTCTATATGTGTTTTGACATGAAATATACTGAAGAAGTGGACCTACAGAGGTTGTTGCCAGATTTCTAATTCACAAGGGGGTGTGCTTTTCTCAAGATTTTAGTGGAGGTCTGGCTGCTGCTGTGCACAATTGGAGATAGGTGAAGAGGTTTCTTCTCAGTTAAATTTTTTTCTGACTAATCTAATTCTGACTTCCACTTCAACAGTCCTCTGCTCAGATTATCTACTTTAAACAGACAACCTGGCTGACTCTTTTCTGTTCTCCAGGGAAATATGGGGGCTGAGTGGCTTTCTGTGGTGTGTGCTACTTGACCTCACCCTGGTTCATAGATGATTTTGCCTCCTGCAGCTCCAAAAAGCATCTTTGATAAATTGATTTTTCTTTCTTAAATAGTTTCCCTCAGGGTCAAAATTTAATTTGTTTGTCACTGAAAGAAAAGGTGTGGCCTTGGGAGTTTTGACACAACCCCGAGGGCCCCAACAGCAACCTATTGCTTATCTAAGCAGAGAATTAGATGTAATTTAGTGTGGGTGGCCCCACTGTCTAAGAGTAATTGGGGCAACGGCTTTATTAGCACCTGAAGCTTTAAAAATAATTAATGGACGAAACCTTACTGTACTGACTTCTCATAATGTGAGTGGAATCTTAAATTGTAAGGTTAATATTTGGATGACAGACAGTAGGCTTCTTAAATATCAGTCATTGTTGTTAGAAGGACCAGTAACTAAGCTTAAAGTTTGTGGAAATTTAAATCCTGCCACTTTCCTTCCGGAAAAGGAAAATGAAACACCTGATCACAACAGTTTCCAATTTCTAATTTTAAACTATGCAGCTCCAGAAGATCTAATGGATACCCCATTGGACAATCCTGACATTGAAATATTTACAGATGGCAGTTCTTTTGTTCAGGATGGAAAGCGTAAAGCAGGTTACGCCATGGTGACTGCTGAACAGGTTTTAGAAGCAGAATCTCTCCCCCAGGGAACCGTGCTCAGTTAGCAGAGCTTGTGGCTCTGACCCGAGCTCTAGAGTTAAGCAAAAGGCACCGGGTAAATATCTACACTGATTCTAAGTATGCTTATTTGACTTTACATGCTCATGCTGCAATATGGAAAGAAAGAGTTTAAAACGGCAACAGGAGCACCGATTAAACATTTCAGAGAGATCAAGAGACTTTTAACTCTGTATACTGTCCTAACGAAGCAGCTGTTATGCATTGCAAAGGACACAACGGAGATGGGAGTAAAGTAGCCAAAGGTAATCAGCTGGCTGACTGTCAAGCCAGAAAAGCGGCGCTTTATGAAACCCCTTCACTGCAGACGCCTTTGATCTGGACAGGTCCTGTGGAACAGGAAAAACCACAATACACTGAGGAAGAGTTAGAAAGACCCACAGACTGAAAAGCTAGCAAAATCTGGATTACAACGAAGTGGAAAGTATCCTCGAGAGGACTGGCTAATTGATTTTACTCATATGCCAAAATCTAAGGGATATTCTTGCTTATAAGTTTGGGGAGATACTTTTACTGGATGGATTTAGGCTTTACCCTGTCATAGTAAACAGGCTAAACAGGTTAGAAAGATTTTAATCCATGAAATTATCGCCAGATTTGGGCTGCCAAGGAGACTTCAGAGTGACAATGGCTCCGCCTTTAAAGCTGCTGTAACTCAGGGGGTGTCTAAAACTCTAGGAATAGAATATCAGTTACATTGTTCCTGGAGACCCCAATCCTCAGAAAAGGTTGAAAAAGCTAATGACATTATCAAAAGACATCTGCGCAAATTAAGAGATGCAGGACAATTGGATTAAAGTCCTATCCATAGCTTTAATGAGGGCTTGAACTGCCCCCCAAAAGGAGGGACTGTCCCCCTTTGAATGTATTTATGGAAGGCCTTCCTTATGCACAGAAATTGTTATAGACCCTGAAGCCTCAAAATTAACTAGTTATGTAACTCAGCTCTCAGATTTCTACAGACATTAACAGAACTCCGGGAGACGACTCCTGCCTGACCCAGCCTCTGAGTCAAGCAAGCCTCTATTTGAGCCAGGAACCGAGGTCCTCATAAATCACTGGGGCCTGGGAGCCCATCCCTTGAGCCCCTCTGGGAAGGCCGTCACCAGGTTATTCTTTCTTCTCCCACAGCTGTCAAAGTGCCAGGGATTGATTCGTGGGTACATCACACTTGAGTTAAGAGATGGCACCCTGACCAGAACAAAGTGACTTCATTTTATGTCTTTATTTTTATGCTCTGACTTTGTACTTTTCAGATGGGCCTGATAACCTATGTGAGCTTACTTCTGCTGACTCCAAAAATCCTGTGCCTGCTGTTCGATCCTCAAGACAATGCCTTTCTGTCCTGGGCTCACTCCTACACAGCATTTCACAATCAGTCTAAGTGCTGGGTCTGTGGCACACTCCCCTCTTCATCAGTGAAAGGCTACCTGTGGTGGACATCTCCACTTCAAGGAAAATACTTTCTCCAAGTCTTCAAATACCTTCCATAACAATCATATGCGATGCCTCTTCTTAAACTGATGACATCTAACAACGTTAAGATGGAATGTAACTATGGACATAATGTGACTTTCCATTTTGATTTTAACTTGGTTTAATGACTATTTTGCCTTACGTCTGTAATTGTATAATGGAGTTTTCTAACCGTCTAAAAGCTTGTAAGTTACAAATGGTTGTCCAAGCTCCTATGAGTGCCACAGACTCCTCCAACTATTACTTGGGGCCCCTGGATCAGAGACCCTCAATATGAGGGTTAGGAGAATATGTTGCTTCAACAATTTAGGGACTACACTCCTAAACAGCAGGAAGTAGTTATGGAATGAAAACAATGCCCCTTTCCCTTGGCAACATAATTCTCCTAAAAGAAAAGGGGGGAATGAGAGAGTCATTTCTGAGGCAGGTTGATAAGAAGTCTAGGGGTCCCCAAGGAGAGAGGGGGCTGGAATTCTCAAGGAGGAATAAAGGACAACTTTTTGTCCCTCTACATTTCTTCAGTTCAGTTCACTTCAGTTCAGTTCAGTCGCTCAGTCGTGTCCAACTCTTTGCGACCCCATGATCGCAGCACGCCAGGCCTCCCTGTCCATCACCAACTCCCGGAGTTCACTCAGACTCACGGCCATCGAGTCAGTGATGCCATCCAGCCATCTCATCCTCTGTCGTCCCCTTTTCCTCCTGCCCCCGATCCCTCCCAGCATCAGAGTCTTTTCCAATGAGTCAACTCTTCACATGAGGTGGCCAAAGTACTGGAGCTTCAGCTTTAGCATCATTCCTTCCAAAGAAATCCCAGGGCTACATTCCTTAGGATTACATAACAATAATGTATCCTGCTTGAGGACAGTCTCTGGAAAAAACTTTCTGGCTGATCCTACTATCTTAAGGTGTAAATTCTGGGAGTAGGTCTAGTGAGGTCTTTATAACCTCCAGACATTCTTTTGTTTCACTGTAATAACTAATTGGAGAGTATATAACTCCATGGCTAACACTAGCAAGGGGGTACTCTTTCTGCCCCCTTCTGATGCCTATGTCAGAAGCTTTCTATATCTCCTTTATACTTTAATAAAACTTTATTACATAAAAGCTCTGAGCAATCAAGCCTTGTCTCTGGCCCCAGATTGAATTCTTCTCCTCCGGAGGCCAAGAATCCCGGTGTCTTTGCGTGGTTCAGCAACAAACTTTCATCACTTCTGGCTTGTTTTTAAATAAATTATTTTTTAACCACACCCACTAAATTCATCCAAAGAATGTCCAGTTTCCCTTAAACAAATAAGAAAAGCTACCCAGAGTATTAGCTCCAGGAAGGCTGAGAATTGTGGCAATGATACCACACTTGTTCTGGGGTGTGCCTTCATCCCACCAGGTCAGAATAGTCAGCTATGAGCCCATCTGTGGAGTCTTATTGCATAAATGAGCCAGTTCACGTTGGGCTAATTCTAAATGATCAAATTCAGCAGGTTCATTGGTGAAACAGTAGGCCAACTTTAATCATTGACAGTGAATGAAATGCTAAGTCAGATCACAGGATAACTGCTGCTAATAGGGATATTCCATCATCCACAGGATATTTATTGATATTAAGCCCAACATTAGTGTTCCTTTGAACAAAGCTTGAGAAGTGCTGAGTTAGACAATATGTGGATTAAAACAGTTTCACTAAATTATCTCTACTCAGGGTTCAGCAATGTATCACCTCTTCCAGGGAGCCCTGAATGCCTCCACAGCTGTGTTCCTGTATTGCACCACTCAGTCTGGAATGCAGTGTCCAAGTTCCCCATCTGCTCCCATCGGGACTGTGTGCTCTTCATATGTACTAACCACAAATTTGGCTTTGAAGAGTAAGTGAATGAGCAGATGGATGGATGAGTGCAGTGTCTGATTGACTGTCATATTTAAAGAGTGTTGTACACAGCCAGTAGCTCTTGAACACAGGACTTCTTTCCAGTAATGGTGGATAGTATTACTCATCTTGAGAGGTTGTAGAGAGGAAAAAAAATGAGATAAATAAGATGATTTTATTTAGCAAGTCTACAACAGTGAGTTAATCTGGAGCTAAATATTGTGAAAACATTTCCAGTCCTTAATCAAATGATACTGTTTCCATTTATATCATCACAGAATTTGGTTGGCCAGTCGCTCTCATCATTCATACACCAGTAGGCAGGGCAGATTTTCATTGTTCTTGAACATCCTGTTTTTGGATTTCCCAGGAGGGAGTTCACATTTTCTCATAGTTTACAGCTACTTCTACTTTGTATTGCTACAGTGATATTGATGGTCCCTTAGAAAATCTGGACTGTGAGTATTTTGATATGCCAATTTATGATCCTGCTCGGTTCAATTTGGATTTGTCCAGGAAAATGAAAAGAGAAAACAGAAAAAAGAAATTCACAAATTTATTCTTTAATAATGAAATTTAATCCCTTAAGTATGCAGTGCCATTTTATTTTAAATTTTATTATGTTTGGTGTGTCCCAAATAATTACATTTTTGGTATGGAAAACAAGTTTGATAAAATCTGAATTTATGTTTGTTTGGCAACTGGATACCAAAGAGAAATGTAAGAAATTTTTTCTTTTTTTAAAATTTATATTTTGACTGCTCTGAGTCTTTATTGCTGCGTGTGGGCTTCAGTAATTGTGGCGTACGGGCTTAGTTGCCCTGCGGTATGTGGAATCTTCCCTAGCCAGGGATCGAACATGTGTCCTCTACATTGGCAGGTGGATTCTTAACCGCGGGACCACCAGGGAAGTCCAAGAAATCTTTTCAAGGTTGGAGATTATTTAGATTTTTTAAAAGTGTATATTTATCTAGGTTAATGTTTACATGGCGTTGAAATGGTACATGCACTAATATATGACTGACATGAAAAGTCAGGGGATAAAAGACATCTTCACTGAGGAATGACTAAATTTGGGAATTATCAAGAGTAGAGCAGACAGATACTTCAGTGACTTGTTGCACCGAATAACTTTCTATGGTAAAAACAACATTTACTTTGAGAACATTCCTATATTTTTCAAAATAACTCATGACATCATTTTGTATAATAGATGAGCTTCTTTATGTGGTCATGGTTCCATAATTTGTAAAACCTAAAAAATGTCTAATGCAATAACATTAAATTGCTTTGGGTTGAGTGTTTTAAATTCTGAGAGATATGACTTCCAAAGTCACTAAACAAACGGGAGGAAAGACGAAGTCATTGGCCTCCAACAGCTGTTTAAGTCAAATGATGGATGGTATGTGATTACAGACTGGATTGTTGTTTTTAACTAACGAAAAGGTAGACCTTCATTTGCATAGAAACCCTGATATAAATATAAATAAAAATCCCTGATCTAAGTTCTAAAGCCACTCCCTTGGGCCAGTTTAATATACATGATTGCTGGAACAGTAACCCCAAAACTACAGTCGGGAAGCTTGTCCCATTGGTGAATGTACCTGAAAGGCTGCCTGTGGAATCAGGGCTGGATGTTCTGAGTGGCCCTCCTGTGTTGAGGTTAAAACCCTGTGAAGGGAGCTCTAATGTGAAAGATGATTAAGCTCTTTTCTTTTGGCCATTCCATGCAGCACATGGGATCTTAATTCCCTGACCAGGGATTGAACCCATGCTTCTTGCACTGTAAGTTCAGTTCAGTTCAGTCCAGTCACTCAGTCGTGTCCGACTCTTTGTGACCCCATGAATCGCAGCATGCCAGGCCTCCCTGTCCATCACCAACTCCCGGAGTTCACTCAGACTCATTGTAAGTGCAGAGTCTTAACTGCTGGAGAAGGAAGTCCAACGACGATTATACTTTGACGCCGGCAAAGGTGCTAAAAGGCAGGAGCTGCTTTAGGAAGCGGGGAGACTTGCACTTGTTCTGGCCCCGTGCTGGTGTGGTGGTTGAAGCTTTCTCAGCAGAACACAGGAGGACTCTGGTGTCTGAAGAGACAGGTTGTGTGCAGACGCTTGAAGAGCAGAGAAAGGGCAGGTGTGGCTGGGCTGCATGTTTTTCATCTATTGTGTCTGTAAATCAGGTTGTTGTACTTAACATGGCTGTGAAACAATCTCAAAATATAGTGGCATTAAAAAAATAATCTATAGTTGTATTGATAATGAAGGCCGCTTGTTTTTATTAGGTCTGGAGTTTCATCCAGAAGATTGGAGGCCTGGTGGCTGGAGTTGTCTGAATGTTCCTTTACTCACCTGTCAGGTGGTCGACGTGGCTATTGGCTGAGGGTCTTTCTAGGGCTGTCAGCTAGAAGAGGTACACGCAACTGCTGTTTAGCCTAGACTTTCTCTCCACATAGTGGCTGGTTTTCAAGGGTAAGCATCTTCAGCACATCTGGCTGGTGACCTGTGCATCGCACAAGGGCCCACACTCATCACATGCTTGGTGTAGCGTTCTGTGGCACTTGTCTTAAAATTTTTAAGTTTTGCAAAAGGGGCTGCTCATTTTCATTTTGTATTGAAAGTGAAAGTGAAATCACTCAGTTACACCCTACTCTTTGCGACCCCTTAGACTGTAGCCTACGAGGCTCCTCTGTCTATGGGATTTTCCAGGCAATAGTACTGGAGTGGATTGCCATTTCCTTCTCCAGAGGATCTTTCCAACCCAGGGCTCAATCCCGGGTCTCCCGCATTGTAGACAGAAGCGTCTGAGCCACCAAGGAAATCCCATTTTGTATTGGGTCCCATCAATTATGTAGCTGGTCTTGATTGAGAGCCAGAGAAAGAGAAGTTGCCAGAGGCTATATCGCCCTTTCTGACCTCATCTAGGAAGTCAGGCTCCAGTGACATCGCATTTTTTAGAAGTGAATCACTGAGGTTTCCCATATTTGGAGAGAGGATAGATTCCACTGCTTGATGGAAGGATGTTAAGGTTATATGAGAACATAAATATTGCTATCGCATTTGGTGGAAAATACAATCTGCTACAAATATTCTGCACATATTTCTGCAGGTGCCACTTACTGGGTACAGTTTTTATTTTGGATAATCTTGTATACTAGAATGCTCAAATTAAAGTTAGAGACTGAGACTCCAATATAAACTTGAGATAATATTCCGTAGCCAGGACACAATGTGAAAAGTTTGCATCCCGTGTCTGAAACGCCTCAGTTACTTTCATATGGAGAGAGCTGATATGGAGGAGAATTTTGAAATGATTTCTTTGGGAAGAGAAGTTGCTCCATTATAGGAAATGGTGAAAGTGAAAGTGTTAGTCACTCAGTCTAGCCTGATGCTTTGCGACCCCGTGGACTGTAGCCCACCAAGATCCTCTCTCCACGGAGTCCTCCAGGCAAGAATACTGGAATGGGTAGCCATCCCCTTCTCCAGGAGATCTTCCCGACCCAGGGATTGAACACAGGTCTCCTGCATTTCAGGCAGATTCTTTACCATCAGAGCCATCATCATTTCCTTTACTGCAACTTAAGTAAGAAGAGACTTCAGTGTGTCTCTGGAGAGTTTTGAACCATATTTCATGCAGTTGCGGTTCTCAGTAGACTAGTCCCCAATTCTCGGAAGACTTAGAGTAATGGCAAGAAGATAAAGTGTTATTTATTTTATTAAAAATCTTATTATATTAAAATTTGGTATTGTTATTATTCTTTTGCTTAAAATAACATTTTTATTTTATTTCAATTCAGTTCAGTTGCTCAGTCATGTCCAACTCTTTATGACCCCATGAACCGCAGCACACCAGGCCTCCCTGTCCACCACCAACTCCCGGAGTTCACTCAGACTCACGTCCATCGAGTCCGTGATGCCATCCAGCCATCTCATCCTCTGTCATCCCCTTCTCCTCCTGCCCCCAGTCCCTCCCAGCAGCAGAGTCTTTTCCAATGAGTCAACTCTTCGCATGAGGTGGCCAAAGTACTGGAGTTTCAGCTTTAGCATCATTTCTTTCATAGAAATCCCAGAGATGATCTCCTTCAGAATGGACTGGTTGAATCTCCTTGCAGTCCAAGGGACTCTCAAGAGTCTTCTCCAACATCACAGTTCAAAAGCATCAATTCTTCAGTGCTCAGCTTTCTTCACAGTCCAAGTCTCACATCCATACGTGACCACTGGAAAAACCATAGCCTTGACTAGACAGACCTTTGTTGGCAAAGTAATGTCTCTGCTTTTCAACATGCTATCTAGGTTGGTCATAAATTTTCTTCCAAGAAGTAAGCGTCTTTTAATTTCATGGCTGCAATCACCATCTGCAGTGATTTTGGAGCCCCCCAAAATAAAGTCTGACACTGTTTCCACTGTTTCCCCATCTATTTCCCATGAAGTGATGGGACCAGATGCCATGATCTTCATTTTCTGTATGTTGAGCTTTAAGCCAATCTTTCTCACTCTCTTCTTTCACTTTCATCAAGAGGCTTTTTAGTTTTTCTTCACTTTCTGCCATAAGGGTGGTGTCATCTGCATATCTGAGGTTATCGGTATTTCTCCCAGCAATCTTGATTCCAGCTTGTGTTTCTTCCAGCCCAGCATTTCTTATGATGTACTCTGCTTACAAGTTAAATAAGCAGGGTGACAATATGCAGCCTTGACGTACTCCTTTTCCTATTTGGAACCAGTCTGTTGTTCCATGTCCAGTTCTAACTGTTGCTTCCTGACCTGCATATAGGTTTCTCAAAAGGCAGGTCAGGTGGTCTGGTATTCCCATTCTCCTTCAGAATTTTCCACAGTTTATTGTGATCCACACAGTCAAAAGCTTTAACATAGTCAATAAAGCAGAAATAGATGTTTTTCTGGAACTCTCTTGCTCTTTCCATGATCCAGCAGATGTTGGCAATTTGATCTCTGGTTCCTCTGCCTTTTCTAACACCAGCTTGAACATCTGGAAGTTCACAGTTCATGTATTGTTGAAGCCTGGTTTGGAGAATTTTGAGCATTACTTTACTAGCATGTGAGATGAGTGCAGTTGTGCGGTAGTTTGAGCATTCTTTGGCAATGGCTTTCTTTGGGATTGGAATGAAAACAGACCTTTTCCAGTCCTGTGGCCACTGCTGAGTTTTCCAAATTTGCTGACATATTGAGTGCAGCACTTTCACAGCATCGTCTTCCAGGATTTGAAATAGCTCAACTGGACTTCCATCACCTCCACTAACTTTGTTCATAGTGATGCTTTCTAAGGCCCACTTGACTTCCCATTCCAGGATGTCTGGCTCTAGGTGAGTGATCACACCATCGTGATTATCTTGGTCATGAAGTGGTTTTTTCGTACAGTTCTTCTGTGTATTCTTGCCACCTCTTCTTAATGTCTTCTGCTTCTGTTAGGTCCATGGCATTTCTGTCCTTTATCGAGCCCATCTTTGCATGAAATGTTCCCTCGGTTTCTCTAATTTTCTTGAAGAGATCTCTAGTCTTTCCCATTCTGTTGTTTGCCTCTGTTTCTTTGCATTGATCGTTGAGGAAGGATTTCTTATCTCTTTTGCTATTCTTTGGAACTCTGCATTCAGATGCTTATATCTTTCCTTTTCTCCTTGGCTTTTCACTTCTCTTCTTTTCACAGCTATTTGTAAGGCCTCCCCAGACAGCCATTTTGCTTTTTTGCATTTCTTTTCCACGGGGATGGTCTTGATCCCTGTCTCCTGTACAATGTCAAGAACCTCCATCCATAGTTCATCAGGCACTCTATCTATCAGATCTAGTCCCTTAAATCTATTTCTCACTTCCACTGTGTAATCATAAGGGATTTGATTTAGGTCATACCTGAATGGTCTATTATTTTATTTTATTTATTATTTTACTAAAATTACTACTATTTTTAAAAGGTGACAGTAATTATAGTTTTTATTATTCCACCATAGAGTAAGCAAGGTAGGTAGGCCCAGGGTAGTGTTATTTACGGGCTCATCATATGTATCATAACGGTTATATACAGACATGACCAACATCGGTGAGGAACGTGTATCTTTTTGAGAAGCCCAAACCCAACACCTGTTGAGGCCTCTTGGCCATCACCAAACCCTCCCAGAGGCCATGGGAAGGAATCTGTTCCAATGGGCCCAAGACACACTTAATTCCTCTTGGGAAAGGGAGGGGAAGTATAACAAGCTGCTTTTGGAGAGGACCACTGCAAATATTTGGATTCAGGCAGGATGGAGGGTTTATACCTCCAGATTTCAGAACAGCCAAAGAATATTTTCTATGGACCAGAGATGCGAATCACTTGTGTGGGTGAATCAATGTATGATTATCGTTGATTTTTATCTAATGCCCGAACTGAGTGAAGGACCAGAAGCCAGCAGTTGGAGTTGATATCAGCTTCATGAAGGGGTACAGGGCACCTATGCCTAGGATGCTCCAGCATTCTTGTTTTTCCAGGACTGAAGGGTTTCCTAGGACACGGGACAGAAAATGCTGAAACAGGGGTGCTACTGAACAAACTTGAATGTTTGGTCACTCTTCGCTTGACAATCCATAATAGGATGCATCTGCCTGTCTGAGACAAGGGGATCTCAGGGGAGGCATTCAGGAGAGATCCTACTGGAGAGCTAGGAAAGTGCCCATGAAGGAAAGACTCACTTGTGAATGTTTTGATAATCATGAATTTAGATTGATGTCATCAGTGGATTTTTCTCTAGGCATGTTCAACCAGGAGGGTGTAGGCATAGAGTAGGCAGACATTGTATTTAATCAGAATAGGGCTTTAGTTCAGGAGAATGTGATGAAGCAAGAGTAAGGCAAAAAAATTGGGAGCAAATTTATGGGAGTGATTATAGAAAGTGACCATGGAACTTAAACTGGATAATGGGAAAGTGAGTGAGGATACAAGGAGAACCAGTGAAAAGTTTGTAGGCTCAATGGATTGGAAGTGTTTGTGGAGTTGAGAGATTGTTGAAACTGGGGTATAGGAAGTGAACTGGAGGAAAAAAAAAAAAAAAACACAACAAAACAGTAGCTATTGGCCAGAAAGTAGGTTGTTTAAAGTTGAGACTGTGAAGAGTTTGCAGTTATTTGAGGGTATATTCATGGGAATGAGTAACCAGGGTGAAGGGGAGGGCAACATCAATGAAAGAAGGGAGAGCAAGGAATTGAGAGGCAGACATGGAAAACAGCACATTTATGATAATGAACTCATCGAGAAGTATAAGAGGAGCAGAATTAAAAGAGTGAATCTCAAACTATCTTCCGAGTGGAACAAGGAGTAACCGAGCAGTGGTGGGTTTAGAGGGTAGGAGATGACTTCAACAAACCCAGTCACCTCTAGAGTGACACACAGGTCTAGCTTAGAAATAGTCCCATTTGTTCCATGTAATCAAGTGGACAATGAGGGACTGGATTTTATATTAGTGTTTTTACTCTCATCATCATTATTTTTCAGTTTCAGCTGAGTACCTGAGTATTATAACAGAGAGAGGAAAGAATTTGATGCTTGTTTTAATCCAACTTAGTAATGAATTTCATAGTATAGACTGGGGTGGGGAGGCCCTGGCATTCCTCCAGAACTTTATCAAGTCATAACTTTTTGCTTAAGGATACTAAGATATCACTAGCCATTTTTTCTTTTTGTCTTGCGACTCTACAGTGGAGTTTTCCAGAGGCTATGTGATGTATGAGAGCACAACAGATTGAGTTCAGAAGCAGACATGAGAATCCAGCTGGTTTATATTAAGCTAGAAATGAAATACATTTCAAAACATGGAAAATGACACCATTTGGGGAACTATATTTTTGTTGTTTTGGAAAATAAAGATTTTTCCCCTCATAAAAATTTGTTATTTATGTTAACTTGCAATGGGTTTAGTTTTAAATTTTTATTTATTTGTTTAAAATTTCACCCTTTGATTAAGTAAATTTGCTGATTGTCTACTGTATAATACATGTTGAAGATCCTGAGATAAGTAGTTTTCTGTTGTTGTTATTGCTTAAAAATATTTATCTATTTGTTCGGCTGCTTTGGGTCTTGGTTGCAGCAAGATCTCTGTCGTGTCATGTGAAATCTTTTGCTGTGGCACGTGGACTTCTGTCTAGCTGTGGCATGTGGGATCCTAATTTCCCCACCAGGGATCAAACCTGTGTTCCCTGATTGGAAGGTGTTTTCTTAACCACTGGACCACCAGGGATATGCTGATTCTGAGATATCTTGTGCAGAGCATTGGATGATAGAGAAAATAAACACAGAAGCAAAATTCAAAGTTAATTATATACCATGATAGTATGGTCTCTCTGTAGGTATAACTACATTTCCCGTTTTCTGTTCCTTTTTTTTTTTTCAGAATGCTCCTAACCTCCATCTTCTCATGGCTGGTTCCTTATTATCTGGGGTCTTAAGGAAAATATCCTCTCTTCAGGAAGACTTTGCTTCATTCTATCAGATAAATTATTTGATGTATCCTATAGCCAGGGTGCTCTATATACACACATCTGAGACACTAACCAACTATGCCAAACTTAATGGGGAATAGGTGATTTGTGATTCTTTTACATAAGCTAGTTTTGCTGGAGGTGCTCCATCTCTCCTCTGAGGAAGCAAGTGACCATTTGGGGAACCCCATGTGTCAAGGAACTATAGATGCCTCAAGGGGCTGAGGATGGCCCCAACCCCACAGCCAACAAGAAACAGTTCTGCCAACAACTCAAGTGAGACTGGAAACATATCCTTCCCCAGCAGCACTTCAGATGAGGCTAAAGTCTCAGTCACAATCTCTTTTTGTTCAAATTTCTTGCGGTATAATTAACAAATAAAATTGTAAGTCTACATTGTGGATATTTGATACATGTCCACATTGTAAAAGCATTCCTTCATCAAGTTATCATATCCATAAATTCACATGTTTACCTTTTTTGGTGAGAATATTTAATTTATACAATCACAGTGTCATCAACTATATTCACCAGGTTATAATTAGATTCTCAGATCCTATTCATCTTTTATTCATTTTATAACTGAAACTTTGTGCCATTTTACCAGCCTCTCCTTATTCTGGTCACACCCCAGCCCATGCAACCACTTCTCTACTTTCTTTCTGTTCCTATGATTTTGTGCTTTTAAAAGATTCCGCATGTAACTGATAACATGCAGTATTTGTCTTTCTGTGCCTGGTTTATTTCACATACTGTCCTCCAGGTTCATACACGCCACAAACCGCAAGACACACACACACGCACACACACATTTTCTTGATTAATTCATCCCTTGACAGACACTTAGATGTGTCCATATCTTGGCTATTGCGACTAATGCTTCAGTGAACCATATCTCTTTGAGATGTGGTTTTGTTTACTTTGGATATATATCCAGAGGTGGAATTTTTTTTGTCACATGGTATTTCTATTTTTCATTTTTTTGAGGGAACTTTGTAGCCTTTTCCATAGTAGTTTGTATTCCTACCAAGAGTATAAACATATTTCCCTTTCTTCACAACCTTGACAACATTTGTGATTTCTGTGTAATAAAAGTCATCCTGACAGGTGTGAGGTGACAGCTCATTGCGATTTTGATTTGCATTTCCCTGATGCTTAGTGATACTGAACATCTGTTCATGTACCCTCTTGGCCATTTGTGCATCTTCTTTGGAAAAATACCTGTTAAAGTCCTTTGCCCATTTTTATATTGGGTTATTTGTTTTTTTGTGTGATCGAGTTGTATGAGTGCCAATCTATTTTGGATATTAGCCCCTTATTGGATATGCAATTTGCAAGTATCTTCATTTTGTTGATGGTTTACCTTGCTGAGCAAAAGCATTTTAGTCTGATGTAGCTTCTCTTGTTATTTTTTGCTTTTAGTGTCAAACCTCAAAAATTACGATCAGGACCAATGTCAAGAAGCTTGCTTTCTGTATTTTCTTACAGGAATTTCATTGTTTCAGATCTTACATTCAGGTCTTCAATCCATTTTGAGTTGGTTTTTGTGCATGGTCCAAGACAGGAATCCAGTTTCACTCTTTCACATGTGACAATTCAGTTTTGTCAACATCATTTATTGCAGAGACTGTTCTTTATCCATTGTATGCTTTTGGCTCCTTGGTGAAAAATTAATTGAACATATATGTATGTGTTTATTTCTGGGCTTGGTATTCTGTTCCATATTGATTTATGTATCTGTTTTTGTTTCAGCACCATACTCTTTTCATTTCTATAAATTTGTAGTGTAACTTAAAATTAGGAATGTGATGTGTCCAGCTTTATTCTTCTTTCTCAAGATTGCCTTAGCTATTTGAGGTCTTTTGTGACTCCATAGAAATTTTAGAATTGCGTTTTTTCATTTCTGTGAAAAATGCCATTGTCTTTTTTATAGGGCTTACACTGAATCTGTAGATCACATTGTATCATATAGACATTTTAACATTATCAATGCTTCCAGTCTATGAACACAGAATATCTTTCAATTTATTTGTGTTTCCTTCAACTTTGTTCATGAACATCTTAAAGTTTCCGGTTATAGAACTTTTAAATTATTCTTGTTAAATTATTCTTAAGTGTCTTACTTTTTTTCATGCTATAGTAAATGAGATTGTTTCTTAATTTTATTTCTGTTGTTTGTTGTTAGTGTATAGAAATGCAGCTGATTTTGTATATTTAGTTTCATGTCATGCAATTTTACTAAATTTTTTTTTTCGTTCTAATATTTTTTGGTTAAGTCTTTAGGTTAAGTCTTTAGTCTATGTGCAGTATTATGTCATCTGCAAATAGAGATGCTTTTACTATTCTTTTCAGTTTGAATGACTTCAGTTTTTTTTTTTTTCTTGAATAACTGCCTTGATCATTACCTCCAATACTATGTTGAATAAAAGTGGTAAGAGTATGCATCCTCTGGTGACAATCGCCACCAGTCCCTAGATGTATGTTACATTAGAAGCCTGACCTTCAAGCAGGAACTTTCAAAGTCTGCAGATGGACCCCTTTTACAAACACACTGGGAAATGGGCATTTTTTCCTTGCTTCTTATGTGCTGACCCTTGGGGAGGTAGCTGCAGTGAGTGATTGCTTGTCCCTTAAGAACTGTTGTGTTAGTTCCTTGTAGTCTCAAGGATCTCAAGAACACAAGCCTCATTGGCTTTCAGAGCTAAATTTGGGAGGCCCATCTTTCAAGCGAGAGTCTTAAAAGTTGGAGCACTAGGTGTGGGGTCCAAACTCTTCACTCTTCAGAGAGAAGTTGAGAGTTGCGTGTTCCCTCAGGATTGTATGCACTGTACCAAGGGTGAGGTTTTTCGACAAGAGTTTGTCTCAGCATTTCCCACCCAATACAACGTAGGTATTTTCTAATTCACTCAGTGTGTAGGGCTTTTGAATTTCATTCAGAGATGCTTTCTCTGTGTGCAGCTATACATTCTTCATGTTCATGGGAGTAGGGGCATTCAGGAACCCCCAATGTCATCATCTTGGTCAACCTCCTCCTTATTTTTTTTATTTAAATGAATTAAAATAAATGTATAGAAATGTGTTTCAATTTTGAATATGTTAAGTATTGATAAATATAATCTAAATTAAAAAAATCTCTTTGGCATAGTCAAGAATTTTTAAAAATATAAAGAGGCCTTG
Source organism: Capra hircus (assembly GCF_001704415.2). Classification (NCBI taxonomy): domain Eukaryota; kingdom Metazoa; phylum Chordata; class Mammalia; order Artiodactyla; family Bovidae; genus Capra; species Capra hircus. The sequence continues at coordinate 101,846,961 of NC_030809.1, forward strand.
AGACCAGAAAGTTTGAGACCCACTGATTTCTACTGCTTACTGGAAGGTGAAGACCTGCTCTCAGGGAATGGTTGAAAGGTTGGACCTGTGCAAAAGAAATCGAAGTGGAGGGACTTTCTGGAGACAGTGACCTACAACTTGAGATTATGTCTCTAAGGGGATGGCAGGGAAACATATGGGAAAAAATTAACAGAAAGTAACTTTTTGAGCTATGGGAAACTTCTTGACTTTGAATAACACAAGAGTATTTTTACTAAAAACTGGTCAATAAATCAGTCTGTATATAGATATAAAAGAAAATGATATACCTTTGAAATCTCCATGAAATCTATTTGCTTTAAAGATTTAGAAGGTTTCTTTTTCTGATTATGAAATCAATACATGTTCACTATAGGAAATACAGAAAAGTCTGGAAAGTGTTAATAAAATATGAAATAGTTGCAATTCTACCTCCTAGATGGGATGAGTTAGCATAGATTCTATTTCCTTCTGTCTCTATTTTTAAATTGTTGTATGTATAATTTCACATCTACTATATTTACTTAACCTTTTATTATAAGCATTTTCTCATTTGACAATCATTTGAAATCACTATATGTGGTAGAGCAAAGTATTCCACTGAGATTATACAGTAATTTATTTAGCCCATCTGCTACTGTTGGACACAAGGAGTTATTTTTCTCCATTTAAAAAGAATATTTGAATGTGTCCCTCTCTATTTAATCGTTTATTCTGTACACATACACACACACTCATGCATATGCCAAGAATTCTGCGTATGTTCTTATCTACATCTTTGGTTCAGAAACATTTATTGCGTGAAAAGGAATAAATACTGCAAGGATGTAACCTCCTCAAAAATTAGCCTATACACTTATTGTCAAATTATTGTCAATTCCAATAAAAATGCTAGTAAATTTTTTAAGGGAATGAAATCATTCCAAATTTCATGTGGATAAATTAATGGATCAAAAAGATTTTGAAGTTGAAGACACAGTTGAGGAGTAATGGTGGTGATAAAAGATGTTAAAATGCCTTGTAAAACTAAAGTAATTAAAACAGCATGGTGTTGTAATAAGAACTGACAGATAATAAAATTGCCTGGAAACATGTAGCATATATAGAAATATAGTATATGATTAAAGATAGTATTACAAATAAATAGTGACATTAATGAACACTCAATAAATGATGCAATAATTCTATTAACTCTTTGAAAAACAACAGGTAAAAACAAAAGCAAATCCTTTTTCTCAAAACTAGTTTGAGATCAAATTAGAAGATGTATGATGCCATCTAGTGGTGAAATAGGTAACTGCATATATATTGCTTAATGTTACATCTATTGACGGAAATTGAAAACAAATGGAAACACGAGGGAGGTAAATTAATAAAAAGGCTTATAGTTCATACTTCACGAATTTAAGAAAAGTTTTGTGATACTGATAAGACGATTTTACTGTTTAAGAGGATATTATAAATGGTAGCCTATATAGTGATCATAAGTTAAGTTGTAAGAAATTACAGTTGCAGACATTCATGAACAAGCAAGCCAACCTGTCATACTTTTTTTTAGTAACACGATGAAACAAAAGAACAATTTGAGTAAAAGCATGCTGGTTAGAAATTCACATATGAGAGTAGAACCTGCCAGTAGTTATATCTTTGAATATGAACACATTCCCAGAAACCTGTTCTCTGGGTTGTGGAGCTTGATGGAGGTCCCAAGCTTGCTCTGGGCTCGTGGCTTGTGTGGCCATGTAGTTCCTGGGATTAATGGAGGCTTCAGCTCTCCTCATGGACCCTAGATACAAGCTCCACCTTGTATGCAAGGACATGTATGTAACCAAGTCCACATTGGCTGTGCCTCCTGGCTTTCCTTTAATCCATCTAAGTTGTAGCAAAGCAACTCGGATAAATCTGCAAAGCTGCACTTACATATCTAGGAGCAAGCCCTCCTTCGCCTTCCAGGTGGCTGAAGCGCAGCTGCCTCGTTGTCATGCAGCTCTGCTCCCTGTCACAGTTTTGTGGTCAAGAGGTGAGCTCCTAGATTAAAGATGAGCCCGGCTGTCCCCTCCATTGACAAGTAGGAGTCATACTAGAAAGAACTGGCTCAGTCTGGAAGCTTACAATTTAGGAGATTTTGGTGACCATTAACAGAACTGGAGGAACAGAAAGAGCATTTGGAAGGGACAAAGCTCCAAGAGGCAATAATAGGAGATGAATGACGTACCATGTTGCTCCCACACCAGGCTCTGTGGCTCCCAGCTAACCTCTCTGCCCTACACTCAGCTTGGACGTTCAGTTCCTACCTGGATTCCTTATATTCCCAGTATTCTTCTGAGAAACTCTTCCTTTTGCTAAAACAAATGTCAGTGTTTTCCTGTCCTTGGATTCAAAACTGTACCATAATATAGCTTTTGAAAGGGCAAATCTGATCTATACCTTTTAATGGCAGCTCATTACTTTTATGTTAAAGTCCCAATTCTTTAACATGGTTATGAGAGTTCTCATGATCTCTCAAGCTTCATTGCTGACTTTCTCTTGCTGTCTCCTTCCTCCCATTCACTTTCAACCTTCCCTTTACCCTCCAAGCTCCAGCCATATGCTAGGACACTCGATTCCCATACCATGGCACTACCAGCCTCCCAGCCAGACTGTTCCCTTTCCATGAAATATGCTTCCACCACCTTCTTCCCCAGTAACTCCTATTCATCCTTCAGATCCCAGCTTAGGCTTCATTTTCTCCAGAAATCCCCTTGCATGCTAAGTTGACTCAGTTGTGTACAAATCTTTTCAACCCCATGGACTGTAGTATGCCAGGCTTTTCTGTCCATGGGATTCTCCAAGCAAGAATACTGGAGCGGGTTACTGTGCCCTTCTCCAGGGGATCTTCCTGACTCACGGATCGAACCTGTGTCCCCTGCAATGCCTGCATTGCAGGCAGATTCTTCACTGCTGAGCCACTGGAGAAGCCCAGGAATCCTCTTCAGTTCAGTTCAGTTCAATAACTCAGTCGTATCCAACTCTTTTTGACCCCATGAACTGCAGTACGCCAAGCCTCCCTGTCCATCACTAGCTCCTGAAGTTTACTCAAACTCATGTCCATTGAGTTGGTGATGCCATCCAACCATCTCATCCTAAAGGACCTAAGGGTCTCCTCAAATTGGGTTGGTTACTCCTTTGAAGTTAGCACCATGTTCTTAACCCCATTATAGCTTTTATCTCTCTGCAGCAAAATGGGCTGTTTATTTGTTTCTCCCAGAAGACTCGAAGCTCCATGAGGGAAGGAGTCTGCCTCACTGTTGCATTCTAATGTTTTGCATATAACCTAGAATGCAGTCAGTACTCAGATAATCGTTGAATGAACAAATAAACATACACAGAGAACTGTATCTGTTACTTAAGTGACAAACACTGAGGTCCAAGTGAGTCATGAATCTTTTCAGAGCAAAGTGTCCAATTGGTCTAATTTTTGCTCAGATGGGGGTCTGTAAATCTTTCAAAACATTTTTAAGAGCTATTGCCTCAGATTTTAAAACCAGACAAATACTTCTAACATATGCAATTTTCTCTTATGCTAAATGAAAGCTAAATGCACATGAATCAATATAAAGATTATCTGTATTTTGTGGACATGGGTGGTCCAGACACCCATGAGGAGATAAATAAATGTTTGAGGTGGGTCCTTCAGTGATTTTTACAACCGATGCCAATTTGGCAAGCTTGACCGGGCCCTACCAGTACGAGGAACCATGATTTTGGTATGATGTTGGGGAATTCGTGGCTTCCATCTGCTGGGTATCTCACAAAATGTGGAGCTGAGAAAAATCACATACTGATTAAATCATAGAATCCCACACTTGGAAGGGACTTCATGAGATGATCTGGGCCCGCCTCCTGAAGGTCAATGCATAAATCATCTTGTGCAGATGGCTGTTTATACTATTTTTAAAGCTCTTTAAGGATGGAGATTACACAGCTTCCCTTGGTAGTCTGATCTTCATGGTCAAGAACTTCCTTTTTTAAAAGCCCAGCTTCTCATTGCAGTTTGGCCCATTTCCTTTTTCTCAGTTCTCTGTGAGTATGGAGAATACACGATCAACCTTTTCTGTTAATTATCTCTGGCTGGCACTCCTACTTTCACAATTAATTATTAAGATGTATGTTGTCATCTCCCCCTCCCCCCACAAGCTACAAAATTCACTTATTTTTCAGAAGATATTTTTCCCCTCTATATATGATGATTTTTGTAATTAAGAATTTTCCTCCTTGGAGTCTATTCTATACTTTGCTATATAAAACTGGTAATGGCATTTCTTCTTAAGTCCAAATCAGCTGTAAATAAACAGCATAGTTTTCTTCCTATCTTACCCCAGTATCATATTTGCTGTTTAAATTACAGCATTTCTTTTCTGTTTCTGGCACATATTATGTTCCACAATAAATCCCAAGCCTTTTACTGTCAAACTGCTATTTTCTCTATGTCATATCTGTGTAATTTGTCTTGGGTCTTGCTAGGCTGATGAATGGCCCCCTCAAAATTGCCACATCCCAATCCCCAGAACCAGTGACTATATTACCTTACATGGAAAAGGGGACTTTGCAGATGATATTGAATTAAAGACCTTAAAAGACAGAAGTTATCTGGATTATCTAGGTGGACCCAATGTAATCAAGGAGATCCAACCAGTCCATCCTAAAGGAGATCAGTCCTGGATGTTCTTTGGAAGGACTGATGTCGAAGCTGAAACTCCAATACTTTGGCCACCTGATGCGAAGAGCTGACTCATTTGAAAAGACCCTGATGCTGGGAAAGATTGAGGGCAGGAGGAGAAGGGAACAACAGATGATGAGATGGTTTGATGACATCACCGACTCAATGGACATGAGTTTGGGTAAACTCTAGGAGTTGGTGATGGACAGAGAGGCCTGGAGTGCTGCGGTTCATGGGGTCATAAAGAGTCGGACACGACTGAGTGACTGAACTGAACTGAATGTAATCACAAGTGTGCTTACAAAAAGGAGATAGGAGATTAAGGCTCAGCAGTATAAGAGATATGATGACAAGAGTAGAAATTGGAGAGAGGCATTTGGAAGATGGAGAAAGAGGCAAGAATGCAGAGGAATGCAGACAGTCACTAAGAAATTGGAAGAAGGAGGGAACCAAAATTTCCCCACGGCCACTGGAAGGAGGGTGGTGCTGCCAATACTTTCGGCTTCTGACCTGCAGAAGTGTAAGATAATAAATTCGTGTTATAATAAGCCACGAAATTTGTGGTAATTTGTTACAGCATGATTAAGAAACTAACACAGCTTTATTTATATATCTGTGCTTATCTTGAAATTCATGATTTTATTTAATAGACCAGTTTTGGACTTATCAAGATTGTTTAGTATTATGTTCTCACCATCCAAAGCCACAACAATACCAGTGGGTATTTACTAGACTATTGGTAACCTTAACAACTGTTTTGAAATAATTTAAGTAATAGATAGTCTGTCCTAAAGGAAATCAGTCCTGAATATTCATTGGAAGGACTGATGCTGAAGCTGAAACTCCAATACTTTGGCCATCTGATGCTACGAACTGACTCATTGGAAAAGACAGGAAGGCAGGAGGAGAAGGGGACGACAGAGGATGAGTTGTTGAATGGCGTCACCAACACGATGGACATGAGTTTAAGTAAGCTCCAGGAGTTGGTGACTCCAGTACTCTTGCCTGGAGAATCCCAGGGATGGGGGAGCCTGGTTGGCTTCCATCTATAGGATCGCACAGAGTTGGACACAACTGAAGTGACTTAGCAGCAGCAGCAGCAGCAGCAGGAATTGGTGATGGACAGGGAAGCCTGGCACGCTGCAGTCCATGGGGTTGCAGAGAGTCGGCCATGACTGAGTGACTGAACTGAACTATGTGCCAGGGACAGCACCATGAGCTTGGAATGTGCTATCTCAGTTAAGTGCCAAGACATAACCGTGAAGTAGGGGTTATCATACCATTTTATTCACCGACAGAGCTGTCATGCAAGTCTCAGTTTGCCTGATTTTAAAGCTCATCTCCTTTCAACTTGACCTGCCACTGCTCTCTGCTCTATTTCTCTCACTGGGATATAAAAAATGTTAAGAATGCGAAGCACATGAATTTTTGAGGAAGATGTGTTACTCTAAATGTAACTTTCTTTTGAAAAAAAAAAAAAAAAAGGAAAAGTTAGTTTCCTAGAAATGCCACGCATTTGTTCCAGATGTCAGACAGAAATGATTTCAAACATCAAAATGCAATGATAATTGTTGGAAAAGTGAGAGATCATTCAAAAACATTAGGGGGAAGGTGAGAACTCTGCCTTGGCAAGAACTTGTGATTTCCTAGGGGAAACAGCATTTCTAAACAGCAAAACTTTAGAATTAGTTTCCAGAAAATTTATTGTTTAAACTTATGTTCTTCCCTGTGAAGGTAAGTCTGTGAACTTGTGTTTTTTGTTCTTCAGTCATTTTTTGGTTACCTGTATAATTTGACCAGTTAGGTTAAGAAAGGTGCTATTTTATCTCTGTGTCTGCTTCCTTCTCCCACTTCTCTCTGCTTAAAAGAGAAGAGAGTGCAACTACTTTTGAATACCAACCTTTCCCAATTCTGCTTTCCATGCGGTCTGCACAGGCTGGGAGGGAGGGGATGCAAATTTGTTCTAAAGTCATCGCATCTTAACAAACCAACCAACAAATATTCTGACTCAATGGACATGAGTTTGAGCAAACTCTGGGAAATAGTGAAGGACAGGGAAGCCTAGCATGCTGTCATCCACGAGGTCACAAAGAGTCAAACACGACTTAGCAACTGAAAACAACAACCACTCCTTGGTTCTACTAATTAGCCGTCTCCTTCCTCTTTTTACCATCTGAACAATTAGTAAATTTTCTCTGTTCCCTGGGGCTTCCCAGGTGGCTCAGTGGTAAAAGAATCTGCCTGCCCATGCAGGGGACCCAAGAGACACTGGTTTGATCTCTGGGGGAAGTTTCCTTGGAGGAGGAAATGGCAACCAACTCCCATATTCTTGCCCAAAGAATCTCATGGACAGAAGAGCCCAGTGGGCTACATTCACAGGATCCCAAAGAGTCAAATACAACTGAGTAACTAAGAATGCATGTATGTTCCATTCTGCATAAAACATTATGCAAAGATAGCATTAGCAAGCGTTTCCTCATTATCCCCCTCCCACCCCTTGATGATGAGCCAGTGAACATTTACCAACACATTACTGTTCAACTCAGAAGTGGCAATTTCGGGTGTGGAGGTATTGCCAAAAGTGGGGGGAGGGAATAATGGGGGAGCAAGGTCTCTCATGGATGCCTCAGGAGGGAAGGAAGGCTGTAATCTATTAATAGGACACTGAGCAGGAACACAGTACCCAGAAGTTCCTGACCTTGGGCTCCAAGCATGTCAAGCTAGAGGCGTTTTGAGGAAGTGCCTTACTTCATGATTAGCATGATTTCAAATGCATTGTTTGGCTTGAAATTGCTAACTTAAAAGAAAACACACAAAGTGAGAGTTGCAAGGTAAGTTTTATTTGGGGCAAAATGAGGGCTACAGCTTGTTAGACAGCATTTCAGAGAGTTCTAAGAAAACTCCGAAGAGGTAGGGAGGAGGTTTAGTCTATATGTGCTTTTGGTGAAGGGGGAGTACAGGCAATCAAGCACACATTTTTGCAGAACGTTTCTGCTAGTCATGAGGAGCAGATGTCACCGTGAAGGAATTTAGTGTTTTTCTAGATAGGAAGAGATGTAAGAATTGGGCTCATAAAATCAGCTCCTGAAAAATCCTGTCTGAAGACCTGCTCTGCCAGTTTTCCTCAGAGCACAGAGTGCCTCATTTCTGCGCTCCACCCTGAGCTCCTTTCAAGGGGGTGTTGAGGGTCAAAAGCTGTAGCAGCACATGATTTAATCCTTGTAGAAGTAGATGGCAAGTGCCAAATCACGGTTGACAACACTGAGGTGAACAATGTTTAGTGCAGCCAAGCAGTTGGTGGGGAACTTAGGTTTTGCAAATGTTTTGATAGAGGCATGGTTCTTGAGGCAAGCAGATAGATATTTCAGAAAATATCTATGTCTTCTGAGCTGACAGCGCATGTTCAGTCGCTTGAGTCGTGTGTGGCTCTTTGCGACCCTATGGACTACTGTCTGCCAGGCTCCTCTGGCCGTGGGATTCTCCAGGCAAGAATGCTGGAGTGTGTTGCTATACCCTTCTCCAGGGGATTTTCCCCACCCAGGGATCAAACCCGCATCTCCTGACGCTCCTGCATTGCAAGCAGATTCTTTACCACTGAGCCACTGGGGAGGCCTATGTGATCTGAGCTGACCAACTGGAGGCGTTTTTGCAACTCATCCTCCAGGCTGATAGTCCCCACAGCCATCTCCCACCTGGCAGGGAGGATGCAAGAAGGGGGGCATCCAAAAGTCTAGCAGAGTTGAGGTGTGTTGGCTGAGGTGCTGGCGTCTCCAGGAGCAAGCTCCTGGGCTGGGGCTATGTCCTCTGAGTCTCTGGTGTCTTGGGGATGGTGGAGACCAGCTCCAGGGAAGGTGACCTCCCTGGGGAGAGACTCATGGAGTGGCTGGCTGGTGTCATGTTCCGAGTGTGTATGCTAGAGGCCTGTCTTAGAGTGAAATCACAAGTGCAGGATCTAATGCTAGTTGAGCACATCTCAGTGAGCTCTGTAGGATCATCGGGGCACCTTGCAAAAGAGAGTGTGATATCTGTGACTCAGCTCTGTGGGGAGTTCCTCCATAATGTGTAGCTGCTGGGCACACTGATGGGTTAATTGTAGGAACATTTTGTCAATGGCAGCTTCACAATCCAGAGAGTGTCCCACTGAGATTACATATATAGTAGGATCATTAGAACACAAACCTGCCAGCCAGATGGGTCTCGTTTGATTACACTGGGAGGCCATTCTGCCTAGGATATAATCTGAGGCTTGGTATAAGGAGGGAACGGGCTTCCCAGGTGGCTCAGTGGTAAAGAATCTGCCTACCAATCCAGGAGATATGGGTTCGATCCCTGGGTTGGGAAGATCCCCTGGAGAAGGAAATGGCAACCTGCTCCAGTATTCTTGCCTGAGAAATCCCATAGATAAACGGGCCTGCTGCTGCTGCTGCTAAGTCACTTCAGTCGTGTCTGACTCTGTGCAACCCCATAGACGGCAGCCCACCAGGCTCCTCTGTCCCTGGGATTCTCTAGGCAAGAACACTGGAGTGGGTTGCCATTTCCTTCTCCAATGCATGAAAGTGAAAAGTGAAAGTGAAGTCCCTCAGTCGTGTCCGACTCTTAGCGATCCCATGGACTGTAGCCTACCAGGCTCCTCCGTCCATGGGATTCTCCAGGCAAGAGTACTGGAGTGGGTTGCCATTGCCTTTTCCAAAAGAGCCTGGTGGACTACAGTCTATGGGTCACAAAAGAGCTGGACACCACTGAGCGACTGAACAACAGCAACAATAGGAGGGAACAGCTCCTTATGTGTCACTTCCATTGGCGCCATTTAGTGTAGAGGGAGGTGAGCTCTGGGTCAGAATCCACACCTGGTGGCTCACTGGCTGAAACTCTTCTCACAGGGCTTGGTGCTCAGCCACCCTCCCTGCAGCTGTTTACCTGGCTGATTTCCACAGGTCTCAGGGGTCTACTAACTGTAGGGATGCTATCATATAGGCTGTATACAAGTAAGAGCAATAACCATAACAAAGGAGAGTATTTGCATTGGCCCAGCTTGCTGGGGCCTCCTTCAGGGCAAGCAGTCTAGATACCATCAAAGATAGAGTTGCTTTGGCCCAGCAGGTTGTTTCGTCAACCCCCAAGATGCCTTAGTAACCTGGATTCCAAAGTGGATTTCACTTCCTAATGTGACTGGCATCTGGTCCCATCACTTCATGGGAAATAGATGGGGAAACAGTGGAAACAGCGTCAGACTTTATTTTGGGGGGCTCCAAAATCACTGCAGATAGTGACTGCAGCCATGAAATTAAAAGACGCTTACTACTTGAAAGGAAAGTTATGACCAACCTAGATAGCATATTGAAAAGCAGAGACATCACTTTGCCAACAAAGGTCTGTCTAGTCAAGGCTATGGTTTTTCCAGTGGTCATGTATGGGTGTGAGAGTTGGACTGTGAAGAAAGCTGAGCACCGAAGAATTGATACTTTTGAACTGTGGTGTTGGAGAAGATTCTTGAGAGTCCCTTGGACTGCAAGGAGATCCAACCAGTCCATCCTATAGGAGATCAGTCCTGGGTGTTCTTTGGAAGGACTGATGCTAAAGCTGAAACTCCAATGCTTTGGCCATCTGATGAGAAGTGCTGACTCATTGGAAAAGACTCTGCTGCTGGGAGGGATTGGGGGCAGGAGGAGAAGGGGACAACAGAGGATGAGATGGCTGGATGGCATCACCAATGGACATGAGTTTGGGTAAACTCCGGGAGTTGGTGATGGACAGGGGGGCCTGGCGTGTGATTCATGGGGTCACAAAGAGTCAGACACGACTGAGCGACTGAACTGAACTGAACTGAACTGAATGTGACTGACACCCACAAGGCAGAGGGCCTGTGTTCCTCTCTCTGAGATCCGCACAGCTTTCTGCTAGTGGCTTCTGGAGCTATAATTTCCACTTGTTGTAAGATTTTTGTTGAATTTTGTTTAATTAATCAGCTTTTATAACCTGAATTATGAGGCAGAGTCAGTGACCTGAGCTTGGTGGCTTGTACTGGGCCATCACGTGGGCCAATGATAACTGTATAATCATGATTTCGTTCCCTTAGTTTTTCTGTAATTACAGAGTCATACTGTACAATCCACCCTCAGTAGGGTTGCCAGTACGTGGAAGATGGCGAGATTATGGCAAAGTCAAAATGTTAAGGGGAGCATTTATCTGTGATTGGACATGAGTGACATCGTCTCTAAGATGAAGGAAGTGAATGTTCCCTGTAGGTACCATCAGGGAGTCTTTGGAGAAGACTGTCAGTGATATGACGGATTTAGAGACCAGGAGTGACTGACTGAGTGGCCAGGAATTAAGCAGTATTAGAACTTGGGGTAAAATTTTTGTCCTTTAGGGAGATCATTTACTGTTTCAAAGCTTGAGGAACATGTCTCTGGGTAAGCCACCTCTCTATAAGTCTGGCCACTTGGGATCAGTAAGCTAGGTGGAAATTTCGTATGATTCCACGTTCCGGGTGGATGTTAGCTAGATGTAGGATATGACTGAACAGCTTGGGAAGCAAAACGTTACCTTGATCTGACTCTACAATGTCTGGTAGGCCAAAGAGAATGAGCACATGCCTGCTGAAGAGGGAGATTACATGACAGGAAGCAGTGTTTCTGGAGGGAGAAGCCGGCGGGAGTCTAGTGAAATTACCCACCAGAATGGTTTTGTACCTTCTAGTTCCAGAAGAGGGCAGCGGCCCTGTGATAAAAATCTCTTGCCAAAGCAGTAAGATCTGTAGCCCCAGGGCATGTGTCCGCACCTGGGGACTCTGGGAGCCTTCCAGAGTTTTCTTTGGGAGCAAAGGGGGCACTTATCTGCTACCATTTTGGCTAGAACCAGGGTGAGGAAGATGCTGTGCCTGTTTGCCCTCTGAGTCACTCCCCAAAGGCCTGATATGATGTGGGCTAACTCTACTAGTGGGTGTGTTGTCTCTGGAGGAATAGTTGTTTCTGGGGCTGTGTCGGATGCTCTGAGATGTAGCTCATGGGGACTTGGAACAAGCGCGCAATTTGGATAAAGCGTCTGCAAATGTTGTTACGGTATTAGAGTATCTTTCTGGTGTTAGTGTGTGTGTGTGTGTGCATGTGTGTGTGTGTGCAGAGGCATGTAAGTGACCATCATCAACATATGTGACGTGGTTATCTCCAAATGGAGGCATCCCAGAGAGGCTTTTCCTGAATCATGAAATAACCCTTTTGCCATTGTCCAGTCCAGGCTTTGAGTCTACTGACAATAGCCCAAGAGTCAATAAAGATGCATTCCCTTAAAGAGTCTCTCTCCTAGCAGTCTCAAAATTATTATGTAAGGATTCAGAGCAGGACTCCTCAACATGTGCTACTTTAGCATGTGGGTTATTTTGAGCTAAGGGCAATAGAGATCCTTCCAGAGAAACTATTGTCCCTTCCTTAACTACCTAGAAATTTTAGATTGGAGATTTTCTCCAGTAAAAGAATTATTACCAAGAATCTCTCATGTATGTGGGAGTCTCTGACCCTCTTATGTATGTGGGGTTCCTGAATGTATGGAATGACATTTGATTTTCTCCTGTTAATCTTGTTAATTTAATTGTGCTGTGCTACACTTTGCCACCCCATGCACCCCACCAGGCTTCTCTGACCATGGGATTTCCCAGGCAAGAATACTGGAGTGGGTGCCATTTCCTTCTCCAGGGGATCTTCCCGACCTGTAGATCAAACCTGCATCTCCTGCCTTGGCAGGTGGGTCCTTTACCACTCAGCCGCATGGAAAGCCTCTAGATCTGGGAAGCCAGGAGAACTTAGAAGGGTACAGGGTAGCATTTTTCCTCCACAGCAATTACACTAATACTTCTAGAAACAAACCTATGTTTATGAATTGAAAATTTTTTCTTTATTCAGTGGCTGTACAGTTCTATTTCATGGATGTATCTTGATTCATTCAAAGGGTATTTTGTGGGTATTCAGATTGTTTTTAATATTTTACAATGAATAATAAGTAATAACAAAGAATAACCTTGTACACAGGTAGATTTTTATTCTAAATATGTATCATTAGGGTAAATTTCTGGAACTGGGGCTGCTGAAGAAAAGTGTAAATGCCTCAGTATTTTTGCATATATTGTCAAATACTCCTGCAGAAGGGGTAATAACATTTTGTATGCTCATATGCAGTGTTTGGAAGGTTCTGTGTACCCACATCCTTGTCAACAGAGTGTATTGTTAAGCTTTCAAATTAGAAATAATATCTCAGTACAGTTTTATTCACATAGATTTTTGCACTTTTAAATTTATTTATCAAGACATAATTTATGTACACATGCACAGATCTTGAGTGCACATTTTGCTGATATCTGATAAATGTTCACATCCATGTAACCCACGTGTTAATCATGAAATAGAGCATTTCCATCATTCTAGGAAGCTCTCCAGTGTCCATTCTACTCAGAACCCCACACTTCCCTCCCCAGAAACACCTACTGAACTATTCTACCATCATTGCTTAGTTTGTGCTGTTCTTAAACTTCATAAAATAGAATCAAGTAGTATGGTCTAGTTTGTATCTGGATAATTTTGTATAACATAGCATTTGCGAGGTTTATTCGTATTGTTGCCAGCATTGTAATAATTTATCCTTTTATTGCTGTGTAATATTTTATTGGATGAACATGACAGTTTTTCTGTCCATTCTTCTGTTTATGGACATTTGGATTTCCAATATTTTGGCTATTATAAAAGTTACTAGAACAACCTGGTTCAAATCATACACACACACACACATTTTTCAATGGCTGTGCAGTTTGTCCATTTGTTGAAGCAACTTGATTCATTCAACCAGTGTCCTATGGATGGATGAGTATTTCGGTTGTTTATAAGAATCTGTTTCTTTAGGTAATATATATAACATGCATATATTAACTTTATAACAAATTGCCAATTTTCCCACGTGACCATCTCATTTTTACTATCACTCAGAATATATGAGACTTCCAGTGCCACATCTTTGCCACCATTTAGGCAGCTGGCTTTTACAATTTGTTATAAACAGGTAATGCATTAAGTGAAAGTGGTAGTCACTCAGTCATGTCCAACTTTTTGCAACCCCATGGACTAAAGCCCACCAGGTTCCTCTGTCCATGGAATGAATTCTCCAGGCAAGTATACTGGAGTGGGTTGCCATTTCCTTCTCCAGGGGATCTTCTTGACTCAGGGATTGAACCCAGGTATCCTGCATTGCAGGCAGATTTTTCATTGTCTGAGCCACCAGGGAAGCCCAACACTTTAATTCTTTATTATTATATTTTTATATGCAGCCTGTGTGGAGATAAATGATAATTTTTTTCTTTTCAGATCTCTTAATATGGTACATTATATTAATTGGTTTTCTAATATGGAACCACTCTCGATAATTTTGGAATAAACTAAATTCAAGCTTAGTGAATTATTTTTTTAATGTATTTTTAATTGGAGGATAATTCCTCCACAATATTGTGTTGGTTGCTGTATAGCAACTTCCAATTAGCTATCTAATATTTTTAATATGCTGTTGAATTCTATTTTCTGGGATTTTTAGGATTTTTAAATCAGCCTCATATGTGAAATTAGATTATAATTTTCTGTTTTTTTTTTCTTCTATCTTTATCAAGTTTAGGTATCAATTTTATGTTCTTTTTATAAAAAGACTTTGAAAATTCTTTTTCTTCTTTTCTCCCCTTAGCCTCTGGAATAAGTTATGAAGTATTGTGACTACCAGCTTCTTTGGAAGTTTGATAAAATTTCCATGCAAAACCATCTGGACCTGGTGACTTTTTATGAGATGGTTCTTTGATTTCTTTTTCCATTTCTTCTATGAAAATTGGTTTATTTAAGCTCTTGTATCTGTACTAGTGTCAATTTTTACAAATTACATTTTTTTAATTTTATCTATCTTTTCTAGGTTTTCAAATATATTTTATGTTAATATATCATAGACATTCTCAACCGTCTAACATTTGTTTCAATTTCATCTGTTTCAATGGTTGTTTCCCAATTCATTTTTACATATTGCTGTTTTCTCTTACTCCTTATTTGTTTGTACTGCAGTATTTCTTTTATATATTGCTAGATTTGATTCATTAATGTTTTGTATAGAATTTTTTTTAACCTATGTCCATGAGTCAGATTGATCTATTGTGTTCCGTTTCTATAAACTCTGTCAGATTTTTCACCAAGGTTATACTGGTCTTATAAAGTGACCTGGAAATATTTTTTATTTGCTCCTTATTTTGAAGAACTTAGGTAATATCGGTGTTTTTCTTCCTTAACTATTTAGAAGAATTCACCTGTTAAGCTATCTGGGCTTAGGGTTTTTTTCTGGAAAAGTTTTTAAAATAACAGATTCAATTTCCATAACAGAGGACAATTAAGGTTTTCTTCCTATTTATGTCTATTTAAGTAACATTTTTCAAAGGAACTTGTTCATTTTATCCAGTTGTCAAATTTACCAGGCATATAATTTTTATGTACAATATACTTATTATTCTTTTATTGTTTGAGAGCTCTTTAGAGAGGCCCGCTTTCATTATAGATATTTTTAATGTTTCCTCCTTTTTTTTCCTTGCCTAGTCTTGCTAGGGGTTTCTTAATTTTATTAATCTAGTCAAAGAACTAAGTTTGGCTTTGCTAATTTTTAGTGCCAAATTTTCTCCATTTTATTATTTTTCTCCTATATTTTTAAAAATAATTCTTTTACATTTTGAAGCTTGCTGTCCTTTTTTCCTTCAACTTTTTGAAGTTAAAAACTGAGGCTATTGAGTTTCAAATTTTCTTCTTTCTTAACAAATACATTTAAAGCTATGTTTTATTCCTAAATACTGTTTTAGTTATATCTATCATTTGTATTTATGTTTTCATTATAATAGAATACAAAAGCATTTTTAGATTTCTTTTATGATGTCTTTGATCCATGGTTTATTTAGAAGTGATTGCCCAGTTTCTAGTGGTTGTAAATTTTTAAGCTCTCTTTTGTTTTTTATTTCTAACTTAATTTCATTATGGTCTGAATGATTCCAAACTGAGAAATTTACACAATTTTTTTATAACTAAGGTTTTCTTTGTGGCCAACTATGTGGTCAATTTTTGTGACTTTTTCCATTGCATTTTGGAAAATGTGTATCCTCTTTCATCAGAATTTATAGTTCAGTTTAGGCCTATGAGATCTATCTTATTGATTATGCTATTTAGGTCTCTGTTGCTTTCCTGCCTCTATCTTGTGTTAAGGGAAAAGGGTTTAGATTTCCTTTTATCAGTTTATCTCTATTGCTTCTTGAATCTCATGTAGTTTCTGCTTTATGAAAGTGGTTAGTGTGTTATTGGGTGCGTAAATATTAACATCTGGTATAGGTCTTCATTATGATTCAGAACGCTTGGCATTTTAAAGTGTCCTTTTCCTTAGGAATTTTTTGCTTGAGTTTTAACTTTTGGTGTCAAGAGTGAAACCCCATCAGATTGACAAGTTTTTCACCATAAGTATACACAATGTTATGTGATTATTATATCTGTGTAATACAAGAGAGAAAGAGAGTTGGCAATGTTGTCTGTATACAGCAAAAAAAATACCCCTAACATGGCAATGAGCACCAGACTGGCCCAAAATACTGGACATTGCAGGACAGGGAGATGAAAGTACAAGGTATGATAGACAAACTTAAATGTCTGCAGGTGCCAGGCAAATAAGATATAAAAATTAACTGGGCCAGGGATAGTGGCTACTTATGCGTATTACCTGGATGTAAATGTGTAACATACATAGGTGTGTGTGTGTGTGTGTGTTTGTGTGTGTGTGTGTGTAGAGGGCAAAATAGTGAGTTGAAACTCATGTGACCTTTCAGAAGGAGGCAACTGGTATTTATCTTTAGAAGAGATTTGGTTTGTGGGTCTAATTTTGCCTGATGATCTAATTTTTCAAGAAACATGAGAAATCAACATTTTAATATAAAGTACCTTGGTTTTTTGATGTTGGCTGAAAGCATTAAAGTACTGTGAAGTAATTTAAAACATGAAACCATATCTGTGCATCAGATTTGGCTTATGGCTTACCAACTTAGGAAGCAGGAGTATTTGGAAAGAGTGGGACCATAAAGAAGAGAGAATACAGACATTGATGAAGAAGCTTGAAATTTTTATTTAGTTTATCTTTTATATACTGAAAGCTGAGCATTTTTATGACAAAAGTTTCAAGAAGAAAATTCTCTTTCCCATCTCACAACTGTGGCTACCAGTCCTCCCCCTTATCTTATTAGAATGCAAATATGTTGTGATTGGAGTAATTTATATATACAAATTATATCACAGAGAAATAATTTCATTGCTAAGCAGATTAGCAGAAGAAAAGAAATAGAATTCTGAATTATATTTTAAAGCTGATATTTTAGCACTATTTTGACAATGGTGTATTCAATTTATAATCTTTTGGTTATACAATATTAAAAGAAAATTTATTTATTTGCATGCAAGCAATATGGCTTTAGAATACAGCTGTTAAATTTACAGAACTTAAAATTTTAAACATCCCACATGGCTGGCAGGTGATATTGTGAAGATGATCTTGAGTAATGAATGACACACTTACTTCCTAGAAATTAAAAAAAAAAGAGAGCAATGATTATTTAACATAGTATAATACATAGATGATACAGTTAACTTAGCCAGAAAATGTTTCGATGATTTATTTTGATGAAGACTGTTCATCTTCTCATTTTATGCATCTGTTTGTGTTTTGAACTCTTCAAATATTTACCTTCAAAGATGGCTTATCCTAACTTGTCCCTAGCGAGAAATATAAAGTGTATAGATAATTATAAAAAGTAATTACAACCAACCTATTACATACCTATTAATCCTGGCATTTAAATTTTACTTCTACACTTATTGCATTAAGTATTTAAGTATCATATATACTGGCATTTTCCTTTGTGCTATAATTTCAACATATAGAGCAATTTGCAATATTATTAATATATGACCAGCTTAACATCTCCATACCTGTATTCCTAATGACTTGTCCCTTACCAACATTCAGGAAAAGTATTTGGAATCAATGAGTGAAAGGATAAAATTGTAATGATCAAAAACAAATATAATAATATACTCTTGAATGATTCATAATTTTGATTGTATACCAAGAGAGTAAAGACTCTCTCCTTCATGTAGCAACAACCTATAGCAGTATGATAATACCTATGAAAGTTTTGATGGTTTCAGGGATGAACCAAAATACAGTCACCTGTCAGTAATTTTCGTCTGAAGCAACCAGTTTATAAAGTCTCGGGTAGCAAGACTATCGAGAACGGTGTTCATCTCATCAGAGAAAGAGCCATCCGCGTGTCTGCGGCGGAGTTCTTCAACGATGTTGACTTCTTCTGGGAAACTGAGAAATGGAGGGGTAAAATCAGCATTTGGTTAAACATTTCAAAGAAATGCTTATTGGTTGCCTGCTACTGGTAACCTGTGTAAGGGTCACTGAGAAAACCATATGTTTCTATTTACAGAGGGCTTACCACAAAAAGCCTCATAACTTGAATGTCAGAAAGGGAATTAAGTAGACAAGTGCAGAGCCAGGACCTGAAACAAAGCCCTTTTCTGTATTCCAGCTGCTTCTAAGATTTTAGCGTATTGTCAACATAAAACTTATTATTGAAACTATTGATTTGACTGTATTCAGATAATGGAGAAGGAAATGGCAACCCACTCCAGTGTTCTTGCCTGGAGAATCCCAGGGTTAGGGGAGCCTGGTGGGCTGCCCTCTCTGGGGTCACACAGAGTCGGACACGACTGAAGGAACTTATCAGCAGCAGCAGCATATTCAGAAAAATATAATATATCCTATAAAACTAATGGTGAGCAAAACAGCCTGTCAAGTACAGTCTTAAGCGATTAAACCTTAGTCTATATTAGATATTTCCTCTGGTTTGTTTAACAGAATTTGGGGTATCTCTTTAAAACACTATAAAATAATCTTGTGTGACTATTTTCCCATTGATTTTATAAATTTTATTGCTGCTGTTTTAAAAATCAGTGACAATACTAGTTCCCTTTTGTCTTGAGAGCTCCTTAAAATCTCAATACGTTTGTTGAAAATCTCACTAAAGACATCCCTGATGGTCCAGTGGTTAATACTCTGTGTTTCCAACTTCAGGGGGCCTGGGTTGATCCATGGTTGGGAAACTAGGATCCCACACGCCATAAGGTATGGCAAAAAAAAAAAAAAAAACCTACTAAAGATAAAAATAGAGTGTAACATGAATTTCTTGATTTTCATAATTCAAAGTCAATCAAAATGGTCACAAGAAAATGAGATGGTCTGTTTGATCTGTGGGTCTGTTTGGCTGTGGTAAGATCCAAGGAAGTACCTAAAGGTTTAGGCTCATTTTCAACTGTAATAATTTAATGATTATCTCTATGGTAGTCTCATAAAAAATGGATACATCATTAAATAGTTGAATGTTTCCACATATTTTTGTTTTGAACGTCATTTCATTAAACATCTTTAGTTCCTTCCTGTCTTCATCGCATTTTTACCTGAATACTTACTAACACATAAACTATGTGAATATTTAAAATGAAACTAAGTTTTCAGCATTATTTCTTCTCTTCCCTTATCCCTAGTTTTTTTGGACAGTCCTAATTTAAGCTTATTTTCCTGGTGTAGTTATCAGAAGTACTCTGTTTATCCTCAGAAGTATCCTGGACTGGTAAATTAATACCTAATTTTAACGCAACTAATAATGGAGGATAAATAGTAACCTGTGTGACGCTATCATTAATACTTGCTCTCAAAGATGAAACAGATGAGACTTTTATAAACTGTCTCCCACCAACAGGAGTTAGTCCCTTACTTTGTGAGACTATATTAATGGCTTCATAATGCAGATCCATTTATGGATAACTGTAATCTAAGTTTTCAGCATCAGGCAAAAAAAAAAAAAAAAAATTAAATAAGGATGTACAGACTTACTCTCGCCTTCCTCGGCCTTTCACCAGCCAAGCAATGAATTCCTTGGCAGCTTGGCCTTCCAAATAAGAACTTACATCACTGGTAAAGGTCCCTTCAGCATGTCTCTCAAATTCATCATGACGTTTGGCAATGTTATTCCTGAAAGAAATGTGAAAGTTAAATTGAAGATCTGTCTCTTTAGCAATATGGTTCTCACCTATAAGCAATGGCAGCTTCGGGTTCTGGATTCTGTGTGGAGGGGGCTTAGAGGGAGATTTGGGGAGATGAGGGTGTGTAGGAGACTCACCAGAAAGCTACATTAATTATTGGGAGTGAAGGTTGATGGGGGCAGTCTAACGACAATTAAGGGAGGCTAAGCTCCCTCACTCCACCCAGTGACCCATTTTCACCTCTTCCGCTTGTCTGTGTCATTAATTCTTAAAGCTGCCCTTACTTCAGTCCAAAAGTGTGAGGGCCATCTACTGTGCCATGCCACTTGCAGACAAAGCAGCAGCTTGTCATTTGTACATCTGGGGCCGTGTGTGCGTACTCCGTCGCTCACTCTGGGACCCCATGGACTGTAGCCTGCCAGGCTCCACTGTCCATGGAATTTTCCAGGCAGGAATAGTGGAGTGGGTTTCTGTTTCCTACTCCAACACATGGGGTCAGAGTTAGTTTATTGAATCGAAGGAAAGCAAAGGAGTGTCACAAAATGTCATTGAAAGGACCACAGGAGAATGGATTAAAGGAAATGTATGATGATCTAGCAGTGAGGAAAGCTAAGAGAATGACCTTACATCACCCTCACGTGTGTACAGAATGCCTCATGGAAGGGGTTGACCAGAAAGATGGTCAGCTGCTCCATCATATATAAGCCCTGGAAGGTTTCATCTTAAACACAACAGAAACCACCTGGGAGCTAGGATTATTTTACGTTCATTCGCCAAGTTGTGACATTGTCTCTCTAGAAATGAAGACAGTTTGC
The DNA here is from genome assembly GCF_001704415.2 of Capra hircus. Taxonomy (NCBI): domain Eukaryota; kingdom Metazoa; phylum Chordata; class Mammalia; order Artiodactyla; family Bovidae; genus Capra; species Capra hircus. The sequence goes on from NC_030809.1 coordinate 101,867,633, forward strand.
ATTTTTTCAAATTTGCGATTTCTCCTGTTTCACCAATGCATGCTCAGTAGCTCAGTCATGTCCGACTCTTTGTGAGCCCATGGACTGTAACCCGCCAGGGTCCTCTGTCCATGGAATTTTCCAGGCAAGAATACTAGAGTGGGCTGCCATTTCCTCCTCCAGGGGATCTGCCTGACTCAGGGACCGATCCTGCATCTCTTATGTCTCCTGCATTGGTAGGTGGATTCAATACCACTGAGCCACCTGGGAAGCCCCATCTGTAATCCTTAGCAAGAACTTCTGGTGTCTTCTTTGACCATGATCACCATCTTTCCTGTACTCTCCACTTTATGAATTTTTGGTCAACAATCCTCTTTAATTCTTCTTGCTAGTTTCTCTCTTTCTCTCTACCCTTCTCCATTCTATCCAGACAAATATATTCCCTTTTCCTGATTTTTAGATTTCTTCAGCTACTTTGCATGCATAACTCCCTCCCTTTGTGGGCCACCCTCCAAAGAAATTGTGAAATTCCACCATCCCTGTGAAACCCTTGTGGCTGATTTCCTCCAGTAGCCTCATGCAGCAAAAACCCCAACACTGTCAAAGAAATTCAACATTAAAATGTATGCCTTACGATAGGCTTGTGTTCCTATGTGCCTTCTTCTCTCTTTATGCTGTGCTGCTAGGCTGTAATTTTAATGTGTATCTTGGATTGTATTCTACAAGAAAAAGACTGCATCTGTTTCCATTTCTCACCGTGATGAACTTGGCTAGAGGATATTTTGAATGTGATCATAGTCATGAGTTTGAACCCTACAAGAGAATGTTGAATTTGCTCTTGTCTTTTGGTCAGGAATTAGATTCCTAACATTGCAGTTTCACAAAAGTCAGCTTTCAATTTTAAAATAAAATGGGCAACAGAGTAAATATTGCTAAGACCAAAGTTGGGAAAATTATTTAAAGTCTATGTCCCATTTGAGGGTAGGTAATGAAGGCAATGGCACCCCACTCCAGTACTCTTGCCTGGAAAATCCCATGGAGGGAGGAGCCTGGTAGGCTGCAGTCCATGGGGTCGCTAGGAGTCGGACACGACTGAGCGATTTCACTTTCACTTTTCACTTTCATGCATTGGAGAAGGAATGGCAACCCACTCCAGTGTTCTTGCTTGGAGAATCCCAAGGACAGCGGAGCCTGGTGGGCTGCTGTCTATGGGGTCGTACAGAGTCGGACACGACTGAAGCGACTTAGCAGCAAGAGTTTTGAAGGGGTGATGGGTGGGACATGCAAAGGCATAATATGGAGGTTAGCACCACCAAGCTTAAACATTATCAGAATCAAATGAGTTTATGGGCATTATTTGATATGTATGATAACTTAAGAAAGTCAGGAAGAATTTTAGACATATTTAAGTAATACATTTGAGCATACACTTCTGATGAGGTTCAAATTCTTACTTGTTTCTCTTGGTATTCATCAGCCACTGCACGAAATCCTGGGCACGCCTGGAGTCCAGGTACTTGCTGTAGTCACTGGTGAATGTGCCCTGTGAGTGGCGCTTGTCTTCACTCATCTGATCCGGATCGCCTAGTGGGTCGGTCTGGGGAGCTGGGAATGAACTGTGAAGAACAGCGATTGGTGCAACTACATCTCTCCTCAAGAGCAGATTCACTTGAGGAGCAGCTTCTCTACAAAATATGGAACCACATGAAGCTGGAAGACAGGTTCCCCAAGCATTTTAGTTGGCAGTTCAGAAAGACCTTAATTTGCCATGGGAATCCCATGGTTTTACCAGAGTTGAATGTACTCTGATTTGGAATTCTAGCAACTGATTTTTCAACTGGCTTCTCTTTTTCTGAAATAGGATTAAATAAATCTTTTTTCAACAAATTCATCTACTCATTATGTTAATAATGCCAGAAGAGAGCAACACGCCTTGAATATTTTAAAAGAGTGAAGCGCCCCAAATCATTTTTGTTTGGGCAGCAGATTTATATTCCAAATTCTGTTTTGCATATATTGCCATAAAAAAGTAGCTCCATCACCTGGCTATGTGGCAGCTAATGGAAAGACAATTGAAAGTTCAGAGAAAGAAGAGAAAAAGCCCACTTGCTAATTTGAAACTATGTAGTGGATAAGCCACATGCCAATAATCAACAGTTGGCTGGCATGGCTATGTGGGGAAATATTCAATATGATTAAGACTCAAAATAGAAATGAGATACTATTTTTACCTGTCAAATTAGCAAGGATTAAATACCGGGGAGGATATTGTGAGAGGAGTATTTCTATAATGCCAGTGGGAATGTGCATGTGTATTAGTTTTCTGGAAAGCAAGTTGGCAAGATATTATAAAAAAATTTAAACTCATTCAAATCCTTTGACATAATTATTTTACCACTAGAAATAAATCCTCAGAAAATAGTAAGAAATGTAGGAAAAATGTTATTGGCAGGCTTTTTGTAGGAAAATTTGAAGAACGCTTAAGTATTCAAAAGAGGACGGGTAGCTAAATAAATATTGTACATTTATAAGATGGAATAGTATGTAGTCGTTAAATATCATACGTTTAATAGGTATTTGTAATGTTATAAAAATAATCTAACAATAAAATGCTAAGAGAAAAAACACAATGCAAAGCTGTAAATGATCTGGGATGTATTTATATACAGTACATACATATTATCTATCATGAATGTGCAAGTAAAATTTCTTACTAATTTTACAATTAGTAGGAAATGATGTAATTTTTTAAAATAAAAAGAAAAAGTTGGTGGGAATGATTAAAAAGATCTACCATGCAGCGTGAGTAATGAATGGACAGACAGGATCAGCCAAAGGTTTCAAAGAGCTATAATTTCCCATGTATCATATTTTTCAACATTCCCCACTCCCTTGGTTATGAAATAACCTACTCCTATCTGTACTCCAAGAAAGCCTTTATCACAATGATACTTTAAACATCTGACAACTATGTAGGGCGTTTATTCCAAATTACTGAGACCTATTGACTAGTCACTGTTATCTTGGGCTGTATAATAAGCATAGGGCTATGTTAGTTCAAATCTAAAGATTTAATACCTGGATTTCTCCTCTGTGTTCTGAAGGGAACGTTGCCAGCTGCCTTGTGCCAGCATTACAAGCAATCCAGCCACAAAGTAAAGGCTTTTCATTTTTGCTGCCTGTTGAAACACAGAGTCAAAGGAGACATAAAGACACTCAACCATGTTTACAAGTGTCAGCTGAATTAGTTCAGTTTTGACTAAGTAAATATTGAGAGTAGAAAGAAAAAACTAGTCACCAATTGTATTCTGATTATATTTCTAGCTTAATTTAAAATATTATATTTTTCTTGCAGGTTTTTTTTTTGGTGGCTAAAAAGAATACAAAAGATGTGTAGCACTATGAAACGTCTTCATTAGTGTAGGACACTTCTGTTAATAATTGGAAGGCTCATTTCCAGACTTGAAATTAAAAATGTCCATGATAAACATTGAAAATACCCACTGTAGATGATATGCTACATATGGTTAGCTTGAATGGCACCTTATCCATGATCCCACCCTCTTCACTATCAGTCTGGCTTTCAATTAATAGTCCTTCACTTCCAAGCGTTTACATTATACTGCATTTCAACCATCTTAAAGCAGCCTCAGGCTACAACTTGGCATACCAGCTGTCGGTTCAGATGTATTATTCATTTATATTTTAAATAGTGTAACTTGGTCTAGACTTTGTAATTATAAAGCGGCCAACAGATTTGAGGTATTTTAGGGTGCTTTGACCTGTTCTAAATTAAAGGAAAAAAAATCATTTTAAAGACAAGCAATTTGCAACAAGAACTAATGCTTCTGGCAACTTGAACAATCACAACTAAGAAACTAAGAGATCACTGTCATAAAGAAAATTAATGCTTGCTTCTGAAGTCTTGAAAGTCCCCAGGTTGTTTTATAATTGGACTGAGTCCAGGATGTGTCATTCACTGCTAGTGACACCCTAGACCATGTTGCAAGATACCTTGCATCACAAGCAGGTGCCCCGTGAGGCCACAGGATGCCAAGGACATGATGATGTACTGCGGATGGGGTGGGGTGGAACCAGCCTGAGTGCGGGGCAGAACGGCCCCATAGGACAAGCACCTCTATTTTCTGAATGACAACCTCAAATCCAGTGTTTGTTGTAAACTTCTCTCTGCTTCTTTCAAGTCTGACCATATTTACTTTGAGAAATGGGGATTTCAATCCAAGTTTGATTATGCTTATTTGTTAAAAATTTGACTGAGTATTTTTAGCAAATGGCATTTGGTTTGAAATGAGTATTTTACAAATATTATCATTTTAAACTATCAACCTTGTCTTTAACATCTTAGCCATACTTCCTATCTTTCTTTGGCACTAAAACATGAGGACTGTAAATATCTGGAGTGGTGTTTTTTTTTCCCCTTTGAAATATTGCCTTTAAGATTAAGTGATCAATTAGATAAAGCAACACAATAGGCATTACATGTTCATCCTTCATTTATCAGTATTCAGTTACTAATTTGGTGTGTTTCTGTGCTTCAGTTTATACAGTTGGCAAACTTTGGAAATCTTGCCAAATATATAGGCAGGGTCTTTGACTGCAATTTTTAATTATAAATTCGTATTTTCAGAAACATAAAAAATTAAAGCAAACATTCCTCTTTAGGATTACATCACTGTTGGAAAGTCAACTGAAAACTATAATTGCTTTCATGTAATGTCCCTAAAGGTTTTACAATATCTTCTATTATATTCTCTGGAGGCAGATATGGAACAGGTAGTTTCTGGGAGAGCTGATATAAGAAACAACCATAGAGAAGTCAGTGTTTGAAGTCCTCCCCAAGCGGTAGAATATTTCTATTCAAATAAACAATTGCTTTTTGAAACTTTATTTATTCATTGTGTAAAAGTCAACAGAATTGTGAAATATTTAAGTATAAGGATTTTTTAATACTGCTACTTGAGAAAGCAAACATTTGCATCATTTTGTTATCAAAATCTTATTCATTAAGGAGAGACTTTCCAATTACTCTCCCACCCCTGCTTTAGCCTACAGAGAGAGTCTGCAGTTTAATAAAATCTATACATTTCTACTCAAATTTAAAAGGAGATGTGGTACCAATCATATTTCCTAAATAGGAAGTCTTTTGCAAAGATTAATCTTTGATCTAGGCAAGGTGCCATATATTATATAGTATATCCCTAAGTATACTGGTGCCATAGGCCAAATAAATTCTTTTAAAACTGGCTAGATAATTGCTTCTCACAGGTATTAATTAGTATGTGTGAAAAAAACATACCACATGGAACTTCCCTGGTGGTCCAGAGACTGTGCTCCCAACACAGGGGCCACAGGTTCGATCCCTGGTTGAGAAACTAAGATCCTGAATTTGACAGGGAGATGTGAAAACCAAGAAACACAAAAAACACGATATCATTTTCTCCACTGAAGGTCTTTGTAAAATTGTTCCTTGTCCTTAAGAGTTTAAATAGGTACTTTAGAACATCTGATATTTTTTCTTAAGGTATTTACTAAAATTTCATTTTGGAATGTAGATGTTTTAGATAGCTTATTTATTACTATTGGTCCCCCAAACATAGTAATTATTAATCTGTGCTTTTACTCAGCTCCATCCACAGAATTCCCAATAACTGATGACATTTCTTCTCTGCCCTAAATATGCTATGTCTTATCTACAAAGAGCTGATTTCATGGACTTTGATTTTTTGATAGCCTTATCAGAAATTTGAATATTTGAATGATGATGTTGATTTTGCTCTTCTGGAAAACCATACGTTTTCATTGGTAATGCTCAATTACTATTATAACCTCTTTAATGGGCACATTTCTGCTGTTTAAAAGGCGCCTTCTGTTCAAAATAGTATACACATTTATCGAATCCAAAGAAAAATAGCTGTTTTTCAAAATGTTACCACTGATTTTTAAAATACAATTTTCATTAGTTAAATTTTGTAATAAGTGCCTTGATTTGCATCTTTGTTTTTCTTTCTATCTTATATCTTTTCATTGACTTATTTCTTTGACTCGCTCTGAGGCTTTATTATGTTAACGTTTATTTAAATGCATTTTACATCACTTTTTCATTTCAATTCTGCCCCACATATTATAATAACAAAGTATAAGTTGAAAAAACAGCACTTTAATTCATAATACTTTGCCCCCTTATGAACACTTAACTGAATAGTTGTACCCTAACTTAGCTAACTGTACCCTAAATAGAAGGTACAATCTTACAATCACTCAATATTACTCTTACCTTCTGACACCAGGAGGTGGAACAGAGCAGGTGGAGAGAGAGTGAGCCCTCGTTTGGTGTGCAGTGTCCTGAGCTCTGTAGTTGTGCACCAAAGCTTACTGCCTTTATATATTCTCCAGTGGTGTTTAGCCTTGCAGATATTACGCTGACAATATAAATTTTTCATCTGTGAATAATGGGTTTTTGTTACAAACGATTTCACTCGCCCACTCACTTTGCTCATCTGCATAATAAGCTTATATTGGGTGGGAACTCAGAAACCAGGAAACTTTTTATTTACTCTTGCGTTTTTTTTTTTTTTTTTGGCTGAGAATGGAAAGGGAAGTTTGGAAATTCACCTTCACTCTTGATCAGGAATGAAAATCACTTAAGTACTCTGATGTGAATTTTTATGTTGCAGACAAAAGAATGTGAAATTATATAGTCCATGGCCAACCTCTTTGAGCATAGCCTTATTTGAGGGTCTTATAAGCCCTTCTTTGCTATTTAGTTATAATGAATTTATCTTAATAGAATAATCAATTCATTCTTTCGTCTACCCAAATAATAAATCACTCACTCAAAACATTAGGGATCTTCTCATCAACACTATGTGAAGTTAATTTGTATTATTTTGGTGAGGAATTTTAAAGAATATCAATTAAGACTTTTCAATTAAGAATGCCAATTAAGACTGTTGTTTAAAATGGGATTCAGGAAGAAAAGATAGAGCAAAGTGAGGATTAAACATCCAAGATGCTAATAAGACCAGGTCTAATATTTCTTTTTTCATCCAATGCATATTTAAAGGCTAACTCTATTGATAAGAGACCTGGACACTAATTTTCAAAAGAATGAGTTACTAGGTATATGTCATATTACTGAGCTTTGTGATCCGCCTCTTAAGACTTCAATATCTATGGGATTTAGCAGATATGAGTCTGATCACCTTAGAGAAAGGGGAAAATGGGAAATGATCTGGACAGACAGCATGAAACAGTGTTAGTGTAATTAGATTTTAGTCTGGCTGCTGTCAATAAGCTGTGTGGCCTCAGTCAAGTCACATGCTCTGTTTAAGCCCCAGCTTCCTGTTCAGAAATCAGTGTTGATTAAATGAATCTTCTAAACTAAAAATTTGCTTTCATTCAACAAAAGCCTTGCAACCTTTGCTAACTAGATTCCAACACTCTAATATAATCAATTGCGTGATGAAACTTGCACAGAAGTAAATCAGAGACAACTATAGAGATAGTCCCAGTGAACTTAAACAGTTCCCTTTGTGGATTGGACCCACTGTTGGATGTAGGGCTATTTAAACACCATAAGAGATCAGTTTTCTGTGAAATTAGGTAACCTCAGGAAGGGGCATTCGTGCTGATAATTGCTGGTGGTATATCATTAATGTTAGCTTTGCTATTAGAAGTGTGGTCCAAGCACCAGTATAACCTGGGAGTTTACCAGAAATGCAGACTTTCAGGCCCAAGCCCAGATTTACCGAGTAATTTGCATTTTACCAAGCTTCCCAGGCAATTCATGTGAATGTTAAAAGTTTGAGAAGCACGACTGTATAAAATACCTGTCTCATTTTTTCACCTTCTCCCCGTGCTTGCTGGTGTTTTGACCTGAGGACTTCTTTCACCAGCAGAGGGGGTGAAAGAGCAGAGAACTGTGGCACACCTCAGGGCCGGGATTATCTCTGATACATCCTGTAATGACTTGAAAGTGTGGATTAATTTGACATAGGAGCAAATTGTTCCTCCCTCTGGCCTCAATCCTCATGAGTATATCAGCTATATTTCTCTTAAATTGTTTGACATTCAGTTTTATTTTTTTCCCTTTGCCTCTTTGAATAGAGGTTTCTTACCCTCTCTGTCTCTGTCAGTCTGTCTGTCTCTCTTTCCTTTGCAGATGCTATTTGTTTGTGGGAGCAGCCCTAAGAAAGGGGCCCTGTGCTGCTGTACGTAAGGGCCTTAACATGACATCTGCATCTCAGTAAATTCCCTCTTCCAATAGCTCACTACAAAACTCCTTTTTAGCCCTCCACTCTACTTGCTTTCTATTATTTCAGAAGTGACTATCCTCACTTCTTTCAGGAAATTTCCTCTAGTGTCATCTATGTCTAGCCCAACAACACGGATTCTTGGGGGTCCCAATACCATTAATGACAAGCATCCTGAGAGTATAGAAGCACCAAGAGTCCAACTGGTGGCTCAGAGGTTAAAGCGTCTGCCTGCAATGCGGGAGACCTGGGTTCGATCCCTGGGTCGGGAAGATCCCTTGGAGAAGGAAATGGCAATCCACTCCAGTATTCTTGCCTGGAGAATCCCATGGACTGAGGAGCCTGTTGGGCTACAGCCCACAGGGTCGCAAAGAGTTGGACCCGACTGAGCGACTTCACTTTTACTTTCTCCTCCCCTGGAAGGGAAACTCAGGCTCCCTCATGGACATTTTATTGTCAGAAATTAAGACAAATATCAAGTGCCGCTTGGGCTAGGAGATCTTCTTCCAAGGACTGTCCCAATATCAACCTCCACTTGGTATTCAGTTCCTATCATTGCAGTTATTCAGGCAGGAAAAGTGGTGACCCTCTATTTATGTAACTAGTATTAAAAAGCTTGTCTGGGAGCAGGAAAGTCCTGGGAGATGTCATCTAGAGTTCTCCCATCAGGCTGTGTGGGGGTGCCTGGGTATGACCACAGGATAGCTATAATATGCCTTCCTGAAACATCCTTTAACTTGATGTAAGTCATTTCAAATATGAGTATTATATGGAGCAGTGTGCAAAAACATACATCGAGTTTTCAGGTAAAGTAAATGTCTACTCAAAGATCTCTTGTTTTCTTTATGATGTTTAAGGTACTCAGCCTGGGCCATTGCATGGAGCCACACCCTTGGCCTAATGTTCTACTCATACCATCTTGAAATTCTTAATAATTTTTGAACAAAGACTCCACATTTTTGTTTTTCAGTTGATGCCACAAATTAAGTAGCAAATTCTTCTTAGGATCTCAGCTCACAAAATCATAGGGTGCAGGGGTTTTGCATGTTTGGTTTCATCAATTGCCCATGAAACTTGGGTTGAAAGGTTTGTGAATGGCAAAGGTCCAGGTTCACAGTGCACTCTGGTGGCAAGCTGATGGACCAGGGGAATGCCCATGCATTGCTGATGGGAGTCAAACATGTCACAATATGTTTGGGGCACTATTTGGCAATAGGAAACAAAAGTACAAATACCTATCATCCTTCAGCCCAGTACAGCTGAAGCACCATTCTGGAAATTTATCCCATCTATATTCCTACATATATATGTAATGATATATATATATATATATATATATAGCCACATGATAGAAGAACGATTTATTAGAATAAATTCTATGACAACTCATATAAAATAACCATTTTTTGAAAGACATCCGTAAGACCATCTGAAGACAAAGGCACAGCGGTGCCTTCAAGAATCCAGACAAATAAGTTACCGATCCCCCAAGGTGAAGGCTGAAGGGGAGAGGAGCATGAATTTGTGAATAAAAAAGTTGTACAGAGATCACCATGCGGGCAGGGGACAGGTGGTGGTGGGGGGGGTGTGGACCCAGGTGAGGTGAATGGACTGGTCACTGCTTGTTTCCAGGGGATAGCTGTGTGGGGCATATTGGAGGGAGCACCAGGACTAGCACCTTCTCCATGCGGACACAGCAGACTCGCGGGTGGGGCAGGGCATAGGCCCCACTGACACACACAAGCAGCGGGGAGGGGCACAGCGCCTGGGCCTTGGGCTCCACATCCGTTAAAGGTGGACACAGACACACAGCATCACCCACCAGTGGCCTCTGGCCCAGCCTCGGTGACTCCACGTTCAGCAGTCAGTCCCTTCTCTCAGTCAGCATTTGTGCAGATGCCAGGCGGGGTGGGGGCACCCCAAGATAGTCTAGGTGGAGCGGCCCTACCCCATCTGCCACAGCCAATGGGCTCTTTGGCTTAGAGGCTCCAGAAATATCAGGCCCCCCAGGAGGGAGGGGGCCATGCTCTGCTCCCTGCCTCTTTCTCAGCTGAGAGAATCCTGAGAAATGAAACTGTTCCTGGGGGGCTGTCCCCACCCCAACCCTACACCCACAAGACTGGAGCACAGAAGCCTGAGGTGCACCCAATTAATGCCGACAGAGACCAGAGGACTGGGGAGGGTGTGCTGTCCAGGGAGCTTCTGGAAGTCCGGGTTTTGGCCACTTTGGTCAACTGCTCACTCCACCTGGTGGTTCCCCGGAACCACAGGAACCGGGTGCAGGGCCTGCATCCCTCCCTGGACGTGCCTGGGGTGGAGTTGTGCCTGGGCTCACCGTGAGCACAGACGTGTGCCTGGCACGTGTCTGTGTGCATGGTTGCCTGGCCCATATGCTTAATGAGTTTGGCAGTTGTGTTGCCACCAAAGGCTCAGAGAGGTGGAATTCCTGCCCCAAACATCTCCACAGGTTGTACCCCTGCCCAGGTCACTGGACTCTGCCCAGCCCAGCCCGACCTCTGCCAACCTCAAGTCCTGGGGCATCATGAAGTGTCCCCCGACCCTTGGCTCTGTGTTTGGCACTGAAAGACTGCACTGCCTACTCCCTCTTCCCCAACTTGGTCTGGGCCAGCACAGAGGCAGCAAGCATGTGTCCCCCCAGCCATGAGGGAGAGCGGGGCCCTTCCAGGCCCAGGGAGCTGCTGCAATGGCACAAAGTACTCTTTCCTTGAAGCTAAAGACGAAATGACAGTGACGGAGGGGCATCGACATGCTGGCTCTTGGCTTTGGCCAACACTGGAGCTGGGCTAGGAGGCCAGTGGGGAGGGGGTGGGGGGCTACTGTGTTCTTTATTGCAGCATATGTATAGTAGAAAAAGGTTGGAGGTACTACAAGGGGCCATCAATAGAGCAGTTTCTAGAAAAAGAAAGAGGAAGCCGTTTATTATTAATGTTTAGTCAACATGGAAAGACTCTAAGATATGTTGTTAGGTAAAAATAGGATGGTTATGGATATATAGTAGGTTACCTTTTTGTGTGTGTTAGAAGACAGAAAAGGACAAATAGATATTTATTTACTCATCACTGTGATTTTAAAAATTGGAAGGATGCACAAGAAATTAATAAAAGTGCATACCTGTAGGAGGCAGTGTGGAGCAGTGGGCTAGACAAGACCAAAGTACAAATAATACTTCTAAATACTGATTTTCCCACTTTAGGAAAAGGTTAAGCTTTAAAGCTAAATGTACAGCTACGCTTTGACCTAGTAATCCTACTTCTAAGTGTTTTACCCAAAAGAAATGAAAAAATATATCCACAAAAAGACTTGTACAAAAATGTTCACAACAGCTTTATTTAAAACAGTTAAAAGCTGGAAAGAACCAAACTATCCATCAACAAAAGGAAAAACGGACAAATTGTGGTACAGAATTCATAACATGAAATTCTACCGAACAACAACTGATATTGTTTGCAACATGGATGAATTTCATAGATATGATCTATGAATTTCATAGATATGAGTGAAAGAAGCTGGACTCAAAACACTATATACAGTATGAATCCATTCATAAAAGTTCAGAAGCAAAACTAAAGTTAAATAAAATGCAGAATTGTGGTTTTCTCTCAGAAGAGGAGAATCATCTGGGGGTAACTTTCTGGGGAGGTGGAAGTAGTCCATGTTGTGAAAGGGTAATGCTTTACCAAGAATGCCCAGTTGTCAAAATTGTGCAGCCAAGAGTTGTGATTTCAATCTATGAAAATTCTATCTAAGAAAAAGAACGGTAAAATTAAAAAGGAGCGTTATAGGTAGGTAGAGAGCATGGCAGAATATCGATAATTTTTGAAATTGATTTATTACTGTGAAGCTTTATTATGTGATTGTAGTTATACATGATCGGAATTTCCAAGCTAAAAAGTTAAATCAAAACAATAAAAAAATAAGTGTGGTGGGGAGCATCGGTTACTCTGGGCTTCCCCAATGGCTCAGTGGGTCAAGAATTTATTTGCAATGCAGGGGACACAGGAGATGCCGATTGGATCCCTGGGTCAGGAAGATCCCCTAGAGGAGGAAGTGGAAACCCACCCCAGTGTTCTAGCCTGGAAAATCCTGTGGACAGAGAAGCCTGGTGGGCTGCAATCTATGGGGTCACAAAGAGTTGGACTTGACTGAGCACAGCACAGCAGCAGCAATCAGCTACTCTGGAAGTAAAGGAGCTTGACCCTTCGTTATCAGAAATGAGCTGGGTAAAGTAAGAAGTTCAGGGGCTCATGGCGGCCTCAAACTTGAAGCTAAAATGGTAGCACAGGCCCAGGTCTTAGTAACAGGAAAAACACTGCCGTGAGGGCAGCACATGGGAACCACCATTCAGAGGTAGTGGGATAGTGATCCCAGCTCCTTCTCCACCACTTTTAAGGCCTGTTCTGAGAGTATGCCTCTGTCCTGTCACAAAAGACTCAATAGTGACCACTAACACTTTCTCGATGAGGAAAATTTAGGTTTGAGGTCCATTTTGCTTTCTCAGAGGTAATCCTCTCAATATGCACGCTATCCTCTTCTCCATAAGAAGGATCTTCTGAAAACAGTCTGTGAGCCTGCAAAAAAATCACTCTCCCCTACCCCCCCAAATTGTCTATAGCATGTGAAAGGAAACTTTACATGAACTCAGATTATTTTTTTAACTTTGAAGAAAAAAATGTAGCCATTTAACAAAAGCCTTTGAAACTTTTGAAATTAAGTATATAGCATGTAATGATCAGATGCCTTTCAAATCTCCTGAGTATCTTGATGAGTTCAGGGGTCCAGGGGCAATAAAAGAAGAACACTGCAAGAATGATTACAAGACACCATGAATAAGAAAAAGTGTTTATAACTCCATTTTGCATTTTGCACCCCACTCCATTGGGTGTTGTTGCCAAAGGATGTGAGATATATTGTTACTGAGAGATATTTAAGAAACAGTCGGTGACCCATTATTCATCTGGAGTGATTCTGTGGAAGCCTGCTGGGTGGGGGAAAAGCAGATAGTTCCTCAATCCCTGCCCCCCACCATCCCACTACACCCCCAAGGTTCTGAGACCCTGTAGACAGCCTAGCTCACAAGTTGCATGAGGGGACCAAGCAACATCATGGCTTTGCATACGTTGATTTTATCTTTCGTTAGATCCCGGGTATAATGAGATGTTTAAAATTGTTCTAAGTTTCAGTTGTTATTTTTATTCATAAAGGGAACAAGAAAGAGAAAAACAAAATCACACTGATACAAAATAATCATATCTCATAATTTATATCAGAATATATATTTATATATATAAATACATATATATCATTGAATACATGTGTTATGCTTCTATTTTTTGCATATTGTAGCTATAAAAAACAAACCATATGTCATTACATTTATCCAACCTCTTGCTCATCTGGAAAGACTTTTTTCCCTCAAGCTTCTAAGAGTGTTTAATGTGAACCAATTAAACATTGCAATTTTTCAAAGTCTTCTGTAAAAGGAAGTAACTTCAGTCATTAAAATATTTAAAATTTGAAATCTCTATACTAAAAAATGCAGAAAATGCAAAATGGAGTTATAAACACTTTTTCTTATTCATGATGTCTTGTAATCATTCTTGCCCCCTGCCTGAAATTTGCTCAGTGCGGGTGCTGCCAACTCATATTTTATCAGATATATTGTAAAGATATGCCCAGTTTTGGGGGGTTTTTTGGTGATATTGAAATGATATAATCATAGACCAAAGGCTAATTTATAAAGTCCTCTAGGCTATTTTCCTATTTTTAAGTAGAATTTTTATCTAATTTAGAAGAATTCATTGTTTCACTATTTTATTCTTCAAACATACAGAATTAATTTCTACAATTTCATTTTGTAATAAATCACCCCCCAAATTTATCTTTGCTCTCATAAACAATTCTATGGCCTCAGTACTGTGTTCTCATCCTAACTCTTTCTGGCTGAAAAGTAAAGTGTTTCTTTGTTGCCATATTGTCAGAGGAAAGGAAGTAAACACTGATTTCTCACTTCCATTTTAATTAAAGATTTTTTAATCTTTATAGAGCACACCAGAGCATTAACTGTGAACTCCTTCCTAATGTTGAAGAAAGATAGATTCTCCCTTGCTGCTGCTACTGCTGCTAAGTCGCTTCAGTAGTGTCCGACTCTGTACGACCCCATGGACGGCAGCCCACTAGGCTCCCCCGACCTTGGGATTCTCCAGGCAAGAACACTGGAGTGGGTTGCCACTTCCTTCTCCAGTGCAGGAAAGTGAGAAGTGAAAGTGAAGTCGCTCAGTCGTGGCCGACTCTTCGCGACCCCATGAACTGCAGCCCACCAGGCTCCCCCGTCCTTGGGATTCTCCAGGCAAGAACACTGGAGTGGGTTGCCACTTCCTTCTCCAATGCATGAAAGTGAGAAGTGAAAGTAAAGTCGCTCAGTCGTGTCCGACTATTCGCGACCCTGTGGACTGCAGCCTACCAGGCTCCTCCGTCCGTGGGATTCTCCAGGCGAGAGTACTGCTTTCTCATAAATCTAGTCCATGGTCATCAGCATCCTTTTTCATAAACATTGATCAGAGTCTGGATCTTATACCTTTTTCTTCACCTCTTTCTCTCAACACTAGGCATAATACATTGCAAAAAAGGTGACTCGCTGAATATCTTAACTTTTGCTTTGATTTATTAAGCACCAATTTGATTTAATGTTTTTCTGGACAATTATCCTACATAAATGTATCCTTTAGGATAGTTGGCATTAATGAAAACAATCATGTATAAATTATGATTTCAGGGCAATGTTTGATTTCACACCTGGATGAAAGTGTAATAGGCATTCATTTCGATGGGTTACCAACCACCTGATTAGGTGATTGCTGTTTGTTTTTTTTTTCATTTTCACTCGAAATTCTGATATAGGCTTAATTATAGGCAACAGATTTAGAAAATAATGATAATATGAAAATATTTCTATTGTTTAAGGACAGATTATTTTTAATATTTTAGAGATGAGCAAGTCCTCTAAGATAATAGAGATAGCTACCATGTATGAATGTCTACTAAAAGCAAAAATCTCTGAATATATCACTGTCTAATCCTCATAATACACAGTAAGTTAAATATTTTTGCCTGTGTATTACAAATAATGATTCAGGGGCTTAGAATAGGCAACCAAGTTGCTTAAAGCCACTTGCTATGAATCCAGATCATACAGCCTTTCTAGAGGAAGACTCTGCAAAGCAGTGGTGGGAGTCCAGGCAGGATCTCCTAACCCCCAAGAATCTGCCTTGGCTTCTGTCTGAATCCATTTACAACCACCAGATGGCCAAGACAACAAGAGGTCTAAAAATTAAACAGTTGGCAATTCCAGGTATTTTATAGTTTAGCTTTTATTTCGAAACTGTGTGATTCACTGGTTTTTGTTTTATTCACTGTGTTGTATAACCATTGCTACTGTCTACTTCCAGAACATTTTCATTACTCTCAAAATAATCCCTGTGCCCTTAGCAGTTGTTCCCCATTTTCCCTTTCCAAGCCCTTGACAACCACTCATCTACTTTCTCTCTGTATATTTGCCTATTCTGTGAACATCTTATATGAATAGAATCACTCAGTACGTGGACTTTTGCATCAGATTTCTTTTACTTAGCATAGTATTTTCAAAGCTCATCCATGCTGTAGCATGTATCAGTATATCATTGCTTTTTATGGTTGCATAATATTCCATTATATGTTTATAACACTTTTTGTTTAACTGTTCATCAATTGATGAAAACTTGGGTTGTTTCCACTTTTGAGCTGTTATGAATAATGCTGCTATAAATATTTGAGTGCAAGTTTTTGTTTGGTTCTGTTTTTAATTCTCTCAGACAAAGTAGAATTCTAGAATTCTAAAGAAGAAGTCTAGAAGTAGAATTGATGGGTTACGTTTAACTTACTGAGAGACTGCCAAATTGCTTTCCAAAGTGACTGTGGAGGTTTCATTTTTTAAGAATCAGATCCATGAGTTTTGGAGATGTCACCCAATTGACTTTTCACCCTTTTCAACAGCTAGAGATTTCACTTTCTGGTGAAGAAGCTGAAATACTGAAAGAGCAGCATAGGGTTGAGAGCAGAGTGTGGAAATGGGACAGGTCTTGGCAAACAGAGCTTGTTCTCATAGTTTTCTGTAGATTGATGTGAAAAAAGAACGGGAGGAGCAAAGTAGGAGGCAGCTTGAGGTTGGCTATTTGCAAAAGTCATTTTGGAAGAACTGCTATGCTGAGTGCAGTTGAGCAGGAAGTTGGAAGAACAGAATTTAAGGTGCAGAGAAGCGAATATCTGGTATTTGGAAAGTCTAAATGTTTTGAATGCTCATAAGATGTAAGGTATGACTGAAGGGAGTGAATTCTTTGGGTTCCTCTCTTCTGTGTACAGAGGTATGGAGGTATAAATGACAGTTAAATAAATATAACAAATTTTTATTTTTTAGATTGAAATTAGGAATATTCCTTTTATCAGCAATGATGATGAATCAAAACAAATATTTATAAAGTACCCAAGAGCCTAATTTCCTGAAATATACTCTTCTCTTTGATGAAAAACTTAAGTCTATTGATTCTAGAAAGGATGTCATAATTATTATGCTACTTATGCTGAAAATCTTTACAAATGGAGTTTCTTAAACTAGATTTTTAAAGCATTTATTGAAATTAAATTGTATGACAAAATCAAACTGTTTAAAGTGAACGAGTCAGTGGCTTTCAGTACATTCCCAATGTTGTGCAACCACCAACTCCACCCAGTACCGAAACATTTCAATCACTCCAAGAGAAAATATGCCTTATTCATTAAGCAGTTTCTTCTCATCCTCAGGCAACTACTAATCTGCATTCTGTCTTGTGGACTTACCTATTCTGAATATTTCATAAAAATGGAATCATACAGTAGCGTTTCGTGTCTCGGCTTCTTTCATGCAGCTTGTTTTTGAGGTTCATTCACATTGTAACATGTATCAGTACTTCATTTCTTTCTATGGCTGTGTTTCCCCAGTGGCTCAGAAGGTAAAGCATCTGCCTGTGATGTGGAAGACCCAGGTTCGATCCCTGGGTTGGGAAGATCCCCTGGAGAAGGCAATGGAAACCCACTCCAGTATTCTTGCCTGGAGAATCCCATGGACAGAGGAGCCTGGTGGCCTACAGTCCATGGGGTCGCAAAGAGTCGGACATGACTGAGCAACTACCCTTACAGTAATTCTATGTTTAACTTTTAGAGAGCTACTAAACTGTTTCCCACAGCGGCTGAACCATTTTACATTGCTGCCAGCAATATATTAGGGTATCCATATCTTTGCTGACACTTCTTTTCTCTTCTTTAATAGCCAACTTGGTAAGTATTAAGTGGTATTTCATTGTGGTTTTGATCTACATTTCCCTAATGACTAAGGATATGGAACATTTTTTTCATGTGCTTGTTGATCATTTGCATAACTTCTTTGGAGAAATGTCTATTCAAGTCCTTTGTTCATTTTTAAATTGTGTTGTTGAATTGCAAGTGTTCCTTATATATTCTATATACTGAACCTTAAAAATATAGATATGTATGTATATACATATGCATATAAACACATAAACAAACTATGTATATGATATATAAAATTCTTTTTTAAAAATGAATAAGATTTCAATGAAAAGATTATGCATTTCAATAAATTACACATATTAACAGTTGCAGACATAGTTTCCATGACTTTACTTATTTTTTGGGAGCTATGACACAGGAATATGTGAATATTGAATATCTAAGATATAAGGTTTACCACACATCTTTAACACTTTGATGATAAATTACTAATACTTGTTAAGAGGAAACACTTTGCAAAGACTCTATGTCAAGGAAATGATACTAGGGTAGCAGGTTTCACTAGGCACAGCTTTTTCACCAAAGATTATGTAAACAATGTTTTATGGCTCCTGATACTGTAACTTGAGAAAGTAAATAACAAAAGTACTCCGGATATGTTGAAGGTGCTTTGGCAACCTGGAGACCCATGTGATTCTTTTTTTTTAAAACATACACTGAGAGCCACTAACTAAAAACAAAAGAGGTATACAAAATGCTTATTTTCATGGAACTTTGAAGTTTCCACATTTTTTTTTTTTCCTAAAAACCTAATCTGAAGGAATAAAACCTCAGGTTTAGACTTCCATTGTTTATTTTTGGAGCCTCTGCTTTGGCCACCTGAATGCTGTTGGCAATATACACCTGATTCCAATTTGGGGCCCATTCCTGTGTGGTCTCTTAGAAGCTTCCCCCTTACCCTCCTCCTTCTGCGGCTCCACGGCCATAGTGTGGGAGCTGGTAGGAGGACAGGTGTGGGAAGGTACAAAGCAGGGGTAACGGCAGAGAGAAGACATCCAGAAGAAATTCTGATGAGTGGAGGAGAGGGGATGAGGAGATTGGAACGCTAACGACATTCTGAGTCCAGGCACGAACTGGATTTACATATTGGATGGCTTTCCTCTACATACACAAAATTTTGCTGGGGCCAGAAACAAGATGCAAACACTGTAGAAATCATCGAATTATAGACAGGGGCACCATACTCCATTTTCCAAGCCACCCTACCAATGTTTATTTAAGCAGTCACTTAATGGCTACTCCATTAACTGTACTTAAATTCTAATAGTGACTGAGGGCCTGCCGCTAGGGTTGTGTTTATTGATAATCTATACTGAACATTGTTGATGGCAGTAATATGTAACAACGCCACCTGAAAAGGCATTCTGCTTGCTCCTCTGGAATACCTGATAAAAGGCACTGTCTTTGTTACATGGAGTTGTAGGAAGACCATGGTCCAGCAGATTTGAATTTAGGAATCTTCAGTGGACTCTGTAATTTAATATAATTTTCCTAATAAGAAATACACATATTTTAATTTTTAAAATTTAAAATTATAACTTTACAGTTCGGAGAATTAAGTGGAATAATGTATATGGAGTACTTGATATGTAATTGACATTCAGAAATAGGCAATTAAATTATTACTTAAAATAGAAATTAATACCCATAGACCAAATCTGGCACACAGATGAGTTTTCTTTACTCATAAACTAGTTATCAAGGGTTCAAAATTGAGAGAGAGTTTGCATTTAACAGTTCAGTTTTCTGGCTTCTCTTGACAAAAATAAAATTGGGAAATAACAGGCCCATATTGTCACTAGCAACAGTTTGAGTCAGTACTGGTTATCCTTTTAGAAGCACTTGCCAGCTTGTTTGAGTCCCATCCTTAGGTTACTGAGACTCTGATGACCCCTTCTTTGGTTTGCTTCATTTATCCCGATTGCCTAGCTGACCTCAGCAGTTGCTTGAGATGCAGAACTCTACTCCAAGGCATCTGTCGCACTTGTCCAATACAAGATTCTCAACTATCAATTTAATTCATATAAAATCAATCTCACTAAGGAAGATGGTGAGTGGTGATGGCAATTCCTTTGTGAATATTACCATATTGTTGTTGCTGTTCAGTTGCTAAGTCATGTCTGACTATTTGTAACCCCATGGACTGTAGCATGCCAGCTCCTCTATCCTTCACTATCTCCCAAAGTTTGCTCAAATTCATGTCCCTTGAGTCAGTGATGCTACCTAACCATCTCTTCCTCTGCTGCCCCCTTTTCCTCCTGCCTTCAATCTTTCCCAGCATCAGGGTCTTTTCCAGTGGGTCAGCTCTTCACATCAGGTGGCCAAACTCTCAGAGCTTCAGCTTCAGCATGAGTCCTTCCAATGAATATTCACAGTGATTTCCTTTAGGATTAACCAGTTTCATCTACTTGTAGTCCAAAGGACTCTCAAGAGTGTTCTCCAGCACCACAACTAGACAGCATCAATTCTTCAATACTCAGCCTTCTTTATGGTCCAACTCTCACATCCATACATGACTACTGGACAAACTTTGACTCTATGGACTTTTGTCCACAAAATGATGTCTCTGCTTTTTTAATACATTGTCTAGGTTTGTCATAGCTTTCCTTCCAAGGAGTAAGTGTCTTTTAATTTCATGACTTCAGTCACTGTCCGCAGAGATTTTGGAACCCAAGAAAATAAAATCTGTCACTGATTCCACTTTTCCATTTGCATAAAGTGATGAGATTAGATGCCATGATCTTAGGTTTGAATGTTGTTTTCTAAGTCAACTTTTTCACTCTTCTCTTTCACCCTCATCAAGAGGCTCTTTAATTCTGCCATTATACTGTATTAGCACCAATCAAAGTGCCGTGGTGGGTCATTGACTTTACTTTCATCATCCAAGTCAGGCAGAACACTTCAATCTCAGTTTTTCTAGGGGATATGATATTGTTTGTAAAAAAAAAAGAAAAAGGACATCCCTAGCAGTGAAGTGGTTAAGATTCTGTACTTCCAGTGCTGGGGACATGGGTTCGATCCCTGTTTGGGGAACTGAGATCCCACGTACCATGTGGCCAAAAATAATAAAGCATGGTTATCTCACCCCATCTCTACAAATAGAGCCTGAAAAGAGACCATGAAAGCTCTATATTGAGAGGAAACAAAAATCCTACATGTAACTACTGTAATCCCAGAAGGTGATAAGATCCAGGGGAGGGAAGAGTGAATTAAAACACAAGATTGACTCAAGTTGTCCAATTTATGGGTCTCAGTTTTAGGAATGTGATTTGCTGCTGCTGCTGCTAAGTCACTTCAGTCTTGTCCTACTCTGTGTGATCCCATAGATGGCAACCCACCAGGCTCCCCCATCCCTGGGATTCTCCAGGCAAGAATACTGGAGTGGGTTGCCATTTCCTTCTCCAGTGCATGAAAGTGAAAAGTGAAAGTGAGGTCACTCAGTCGTGTCCGACTCTTAGTGACCCCATGGACTGCAGCCCACCAGGCTCCTCCGTCCATGGGAGTTTCCAAGCAAGAGTACTGGAGTGGGGTGCTATTGCCTTCTCCTAGGAATATGATTTAGCACTTAGCAATTACCTTGTACTATCACCTAATGGAATACAGACTAATTCTTAGGGCTTACAAACCATGGATTCAGCCCAGTAACTGTGGCACACAGACAGAAATGAAACTCAGGAAAAGAAGGAGCTTGTCCAAATCATAAGAATTAGAATTCAGTGGTCTTGATTCTGTTTGGCAGCTTTGCAGATATACGAGGCCATACTCTGCTGTATCGATAAGACCCTAGAAAGTTCAATTCACCCATGTTGAATGATCAACTAGAAAAATATGATCTTTAATTTACAACTTTTGAAAGACATATTTCTTTGGCTTATTTTCGATAACTCCATGTTTATAATTTGAATTTAAAAGAACCAACCAGTCAAACGTTCTGGGTTTGAACTTATGATTTATCTGATCAGGAGAAAGAAACAGTGTAAAACATGCTTGTTTTATAATGTGAAAGAAACCATAGTACTTAAAATATATTTACTAAGTAAAATATATTCTTAAAAATACTTTAAAAAGTGAAAGATGCTAAAATAATCAATAGCATTCCAGAGACTTCTATGACTTTTTTCAGTCTGAATATTTTGTGTTAAACTTGGTCTGTGGTGTCATCTAGGGGCAGTGAGAATTGGAGGTAAGACAGTGCACTGGGCTGGTTTCTATTTCCTAAGCCAATTAATTTTTGTTCCAAAGGCCAGCTCTTTAGATCTCTGGCTAAGATTCATGTCCTCCCTAACTGCATTCTCCTGACTGTGAATCACCTGTGACTCAGGGATTTTTTTTTTTTTCTTCTTCGCTTTGAAGGGGAAAAGACAAGTTTCTATTACACTCATTTCCAGAAAGGGTGAGATCGGTTTCCACGTGAGATCACACATAAGGATTCTAGTTTCATAGGCCTTTCCATCTGCAAAATGTGGAAATACATTCAGCAACGGTTTATCAAGTTCCTTCCACCTTATTCCAAAGGCTATCAAGTTCCTGGGTGCAGAGAGGTGAAAAGACAGATAAGGTCATTGCTAACAGAGAGCTTATATTTGAGTAGGAGAACTAGGTTCCAAACATACATCTAAATAAATTTCTGATGGTTATATATGCGATCAAGCAAACAAAGTTAGATATTGTGATTGGAAGTCTGGCTGTGGAAGAAGAAACATTAAATCCAGTGACTGCTGAATCCAGAGAAGTTCTCTCTAAGGTTGTGATACTTGGCCTGAGAAGTAGATGGCAAGGACACAGCCAAATGAAAAATGCAAGAAATCCACAGTCGAGGCCCTGAAACAGCAATGAGCTTGGACTACATTAAAAAAAAAAAAAAAAAAAAAAGAGGAGCCTTAGTGCGTGGAGTTTGGAGGGCAGCAGGTAAAGATAGAACCAGAATGGAAGGAATGGTGTGGTGCTTTGCAGCTGTGTGTGAAGCTGGCTGAGGGAACTGTTCGTGTCTTTCAAGCACACTTTTCCCTGGTGGTCTGCTTTCCCCAAAGGTGTTTTCATTACTACTGTCAAATATTGGCAATATTACTTATTGTCAAATGATTCATTAGGGTCGATGAGTTTCCCCATCATATTGGTTTTTTTTTAAAGGGCCGTATTGATTCAGAAAAAGACAGAGATTCATTTTTAACTGATGGATGATTCTGATATTTCTACTAAACTCACTAATACTGGGAAGAAATTATAGGTTTCTGATTACACTATTAATTTATTGAGAATTAATTTACTGAAGAAGCCAACTAAAAAGTGGTTCACTTTATGTATGTAGGCAGACTCCTACCAAATACTTACTATATGCCACTCTATGAACTGTAGCAATAGCAACTAAATTAAATCTCCAAAATGCCGTGGAGTAGGAAGTATTATTATCCTCCATTTCACGTGTAAGGAAGATGAAGCAGAAAGAATGTATGAAAGCTGACAACAGTTAGGCAGCTAGTATGTGGCTGAACTAGGATTCAAATCAGGTAATCTAACTTTAGTATTTGTGCCCTAATCTGTTACAGTCAATTACCTCTAAAATAAGTTACAATGAACTTATTATTTTTAAAAGAAATGGCATGTGAGCCAATTCATTTGAAAGGAAGGTAATATTGCAAAGTGAGCAGCATTGTCTCCTGTTGGTATAAAAAGCACTTGCATATAGTAAAACATTGTCCCTTAAAGCTGGATATTCAGCAAAATGTGTATGATAAAAGCAAATTTTTTGGCCTATATAAATTTTCTATCATGTCTTTTATCAGAAAGGATGTTTCCATAACAAACTGAATCATGAGTGAATAGATAGTAGCTTTTTAGCAAAGAAATAACTTTTATATCCTTTTACATGTTTCATTAAGACATTGTTTTCAACAGTTTGCTTTCTATAACATAGAAAAAAATGCCTAACCCTATTAATTCATGGTTAGCAAAGATGCTCCTGTCTTTGCTACTCTGTAAACAGTAATTATGAAAGAAGGAAGATGAACTTTCAAACCATGGTGGCATTGTCTTGGCTTGATTACCCCTCCCTCTTATGCACATAATATGGACTCTATAACCACAGAGCAGAAGATGTAATGCTGCACCAAAGAACATTTGTGAACCATGGTATCTCAGCTGGTAAAGAATCCACCTGCAAAGCAGGAGACCCCGATTCGATTCCTGGGTTCAGAAGATCTCCTGGAGAAGGGATAGTTTACCCATTCCAGTATACCTGGGCTTCCCTGGTGGCTCAGATGGTAAAGAATCCACCTGCAGTGAGGAAGATCTGGGTTTGATCCCTGGGTTGGAAAGATCCCCTGGAGGAGGGCATGGCAACCCACTCCACTATTCTTGCCTGGAGAATCCCCAAGGACAGAGGAACCATGAGAGTCAAATATGACTGAGTAACTTTCACTTCACTCACTTATTGTCAGGCCATTTTTCAAGTGGGTGGAGAAAGTAATGGAGTATGAATTAGAGGCCAATAGAATGAAATCATACTGCTGTATCTTGCCAACGATATTACCTGTGTGTCAAAAAGAAGTGTCTGTGACCAGCATGCTAGTATTGCACGCCAGTAATCTGAGCAGGTGGCCAGTAGAGACTTTCACTAGGAGCCAGATCTATTCCCCCGTGAATAGCTTGGTAAGGTCCAGGCACTAATTTCTCCCTGAATTAGAAATTATTTCACTTCAGATTGCCAAGATACCTGTTCCTAAAGCCAAGGAAGTGTTTTAGCAGTTCTTTCACAAGGTGGGAATGACTGCCTGTGTTCAGAATTTTTTAATCTGTTTTATTAGATAAACTCAAAATATCTACTTTAAGGGATACATTTAAAATATCTGTTAGGTGCCATCTTTCTTCTTTACAAACAGGATAATTGAAAGCATTGTTTTCGTAGAATCTTCTCAGACCACATAATCACCATTTAAATTAGCCTTACTTCATTTCACATTTGCTTATTTTACTGTTAAGTTTCCCAGAACTGTATTTTTTTTTTACAATTAGAACATCTGAATTTTAATTATATTACCATCAAGAAGCTCATTAAAGTCACTTAATTGGCAACATTTCAAAGAAAACCTTAGCTGGGTTTAATGTATTTTAAAGAGTTACTGTCAAAGTATAATTTCACCATTACAAACAGCTTGGCAACAACATTTGCATAAAGATCTGTCAGTTTCTGAAAAATGCTCAAATGTTGGGAAAATCAGATTCGTTATGTTGCCTTCACTGAAACAGTCTAGAAATTGAGAGCTTGTCACAAAAATTCATCTTTGTAACCCCTGCAGGACACAGAATACTGTCGTGCACAGCATAGGTACTCAAAAAATGTTTGTTGAAGGAAATAAATCATACATGTCATAATTTGAAGAAGATTTGAAAAAAAATTAAGCCTCAAAAAAGGTTCCCTCATTTGTATTTAATTTAGTAAGATACCCATTTTCTTATTGCTTCTTTCTCATTCATGCTAACAAATATACGATGGTCACTCAGAATTTTGAAACCTTTTGAAATACCTCTAAGGCCATCATGGCAGGATTAAAATTCGAGATTATTTTGAAATGGCATCATTTTTTTTTATGGTTTTCCTCTAACACATACAAGAATCCCACCCCCAGAGTCCTGATCTCATTTAAACTTGCAATGTAGTTACATTCATTTCTTAACTTTACAGAATTTAAGCTCTGCCTAAAGATATGCATACTGTTTAACATACATATCTTTTCTGGGGAGAAGGTCACCTATAGTACTTAAATCAGGGACTTGCATTTGCATTTGTTGAATGAATGCAGGAAAATCTCGAGTTTGCAATATATGAAAGATTATTATAACCTGTAGCTGAAACTCCAATACTTTGGCCACCTCATGAGAAGAGCTGACTCATTGGAAAAGACTCTGATGCTTGGAAGGATTGAGGGCAGGAGGAGAAGGGGACAACCAAGGATGAGATGGCTGGATGGCATCACGGACTCAATGGACATGAGTCTGAGTGAACTCCGGGAGATGGTGATGAACAGGGAGGCCTGGCGTGTTGCGATTCATGGGGTCGCAAAGAGTCAGACACGACTGAGCGACTGAACTGAACTGAACTGAAGGGTGAATTAATATGGTGGGACATCCTCCTTCCCAAATCTCATATACAACAATAAAGTGTGGCAAAGGATAGTTATTATTCTAATTCACTTTCTGCAAATAGAAATGATGTTTAATTATCCCTTTTAATTTGGTATTTTCTACTAAAATCTTTGTACTTTATGTACTTCTTATTTTCCAAGCCAAAAGAAAAATCTGGTAAATCTCTACAAAATGTTAATGTTAAAAAAAAAAATACAAAATAACCCTGTCACTCTCATTGCTTCCTTGCTCTGCTCTACATCCTCAAAGCCTTGCATAGTGTCAGGTATATAGACAAACTGGACAAATGTTTTTGGAATGGATAGATAAGTACACAAACACACACAGTCCCAAGGAGCTGCTGGATAATTCTGCCTGAGGAGTTCTCGAAGGTTGCATTAACAGTGATGTAGAAAGCCTGAGTCTCCCATGAATAGAGTCGAGTTGTTCAATCATTCACCAGTTGGCGAGCCTATGCAATATGCTATGTTCCAAGATATGGTCTGTGAAGATTCCTCTAGGACAGCACCACTGAACAGCACTTTCTGTAATGATGACAATGTTCTACATCGAATATCCACAGCATTATTTCACAGACCATGGAGAATCCTTAGAGATTTCTACTTGGAGAAAATGGCAATCTGTCTTATAGAAGTTACCTCTATAGTAGTGGGAGCCAAGGCTTGAGACTGGAGATGACTTTTTGCACATTGATATTGAATGCCAGCTTCACATATTTCACAAAGACAGAAAATAAGTGAAGGTAACAAGACTGCCTTATTATTTGTAATTGCCCTGGTATCTCCCTTGATAGAGTGTCAGGCAATGACTGTTGGCTAGTCTTCATTTCCTAGTTGTAGAGAGCAAATGGGGAGTAAATTATGCAGAATGTCTTGGGTTTGCTTTGCAGACTGCTCCCTGTGGAAGAAAAAAGGACAGCAATAGCTTCTCTCTGACCCTCAGAGCATCAACTGTTGTGTAGATGTGCAGAGGCGCTATGGCCAGTTCCGAATCTGTGGGGGTGTTGCCCAGGCTCCCTGACATCCACAATGTGCCCTTCCTGACAGGTGAGGTGGGACTCTGTGACCTGAACAGGAGCCTGATTTCAGAAAGTCATAGGAGAAAGAGTTCTGGACTGAGAAAGATCAGAAAACCCTAGAGGATGCTATGGTATATGACCTTTAAGGCCCCTTGCTGCTGTAAGTTTCCATGCCTCTTTTGGTTATATAGCATGACAGAGGTAGAGGTCTCCTATCTACCACTGGGAAGGATCAAGCCAAGGGTGGGGAGATATCATCCAGGGTAATCCAATGCTGGGAACCATGTCAATGAAAAGTCCCCTCAGTGGTGGCTTTGTGGATACTTTCAACATTCATATAAGAGATACCTTATGGTGACCTGGTATGGACCTTTTTAATTCTATGGTCATCACAGAGATGGCACACTGTCTGTGTTTCTAATTGACAGGGACAGCTCCTGGCAGAGCGTTGCCTTTGGGATTGCAGGCATTATGGTACTTCTGGTATTTTTTTCTTTTTCAAATAAACTTATAGAACAAAAACCCCAGAATAATCTCATAGATGTAACATTTTCCTTCTCTAGCTATTGATGTCCATTTTGTTTAATTTTTTGTTTTATTTAGTTTGGTGTGGCGTAGCAATCTGAAAACAGTTACCATTACTCATTCTAAAACGGAATCTAAAATAGGAACATTTCCAAATTTGAAGCATTTCTTAAAAGGAGCCTGGATTCAAAATTCTGACTTTATCTTTATCAAATGCTTTTGACAATAAGAAACCTTCTGGGAGAAATTTAATAAACATTTCTTGGAGGGACAGCACAGAGAGCAAACGTCAGGGTGCCTCTACAAAATGTATCACCAACCTGATTTCTGAACAATGCTTTCGCACACTCTGAGCTATTTTTTTTCCCAGCATTTCGAATTCTATTTACAAAAATCCAAAACTGCTTCTAGATTCTTCTCCTCCATGACCACCCTATTATTCAAGCACTTGTCTAACAAACCCAAGCATTTCTTTCTCTGATAGAAACTGGAACCTGAAATGAATGAACACAGAGAAAATAATAGCATTTTAACTTCTGATTTTATTCTTTCCCCCTCAAATGAACAGGTAACAAAGCACTGTTTGTGTCCAAAGCAAAAGGCAGGGCCTCTTTTTCTCTTCTTTCACAGAGTGCCAGAAAATGTAAACAATATTTAGGTTGAACTTCTGAGTCCTCTGAATCTTCTGTCAGCCTTCAGAACAACATTGGTGTGTTTGTTTATACCAACATTTAACAGCATTAAGAGTGAAACAAGCAAACGGTCTGAGGCATTCATAGGAAGTGTTCAGATTGTGATACAGTCTTGTATCTGTATGGTTTTAGTCTGACAAAGAAAAGCACTGCTTTAGGAAGTGGGTCATGTGGGTGTATAAGTGCTTCGTAGATAGGCCGGATAGGCCATGGTTCTGGTCCGAGTACCACTGAAACACAAAGGAAAGAAACTTATTTTATTCCTGCAACCCCACAGTGCCTCCAGCTTTGACTTTTTTGTGCTCTCAGAACCTGGTAATTTTTCTAATATTACCATTGAAATACCTAAGAATACTTGCATAAATAAAATAATTTACATGTATATGTGAAGAACAAGAAGATTTAAAGCCCTTTTACTAACTTTCACCATTGTTTCATATTTTTTAAACCTATATGTGAGATCACATTGGGGTGGTAGAGCTTTCACAGTGGCCAGCACCCTGGAATTCCGAGCCTGGATTCCAGAACTGGGGTGCTGGGTTGGTTACTTTGAATTTCCAGAGTTTGGTTTCCTCATTTGAAAAATGAGGGGGTTGGATTTCACTTCCTCTAAGGCACCTTCTAGCTAAAAAATTCCATGAAGCTTTTAGCTTCTGAATCTAATTCATCTCTATTGTAGAAAATCTATAATATGTATAACCATAAACATCCTTCATAGGAGTTAAAAATAGTATTATTAAAAAAAACAGGGAGATGGTATTATGGATTTAAATTTTATTACTGGAGAGATGTCAGTAAGATGATTTTCACTGAATAAAGTTGGCTAGTGGTTATTGATGTAATACTATATTCTTATGAGTTGAGTGCACTTTAGGAGTCACAGTTTAAAAAATGGTAAAGGGGATAAAAAAAGACCAGAAAAGTCTCACCTCACCCTCTGTAAATTATTTTAAGAAGCCAAATTTCTGAAAGAAGGAGGGTTTCCTTTTCTAGGTTCTTGTGCAACATAAGCAAGTGAGGGAAAAGTGGAGAAGGGGGATGGAACCACCAAGGATTGTCTCTCTCGACTTGGGTTTTGCCTTATTTTCCTCTCTGTCTCCATTTCCCACTCCTCAAGCAACTGGATTTCACAGCTAGCTCATTCATTCATTCAGTCAGTGAAAATATGAGCTTCTGTGGTGGGCCAAGCACATGTCAGGCATTGAAAACACAGAGATAGAAGGATTCTCTAGCTCTGAGTGGAACCGCATGATTTCTGGGAGCCTCTGAGGTCTCTGACAGCCTTCTGTGATGGCTTCTTACTGAATAAACAGAATCTTCTGGCTGCTTTGGGGTTTTACAGGGATTTGAAGCATGAAGCTGCACTCAGTATGCAGGGCCATAGAACTGTTGGATGTTTGAGCTAGAAGAGCCTCTAATCTTGTGGAAGCCTTTATTTAATATATGACTCGACTGGGGTCAGCAAAGGTGGCGTGGCTTGCCTAGTGTCCCTCAGGGAGTTCATGGAAGATCCAAGAGTCATTTGCTAATGTTCTGCCTACTCTATTGAATAGCCTTCTTGTCAGGTTTCAGCAAGAAAAAAAAAAAAAAAAAAGGAGAAGAAGAAGTGTCCTCCTTTTAGCTTAGGGGTCTAAAGCCATCAACCTGAATAAAATGAAATTATGTACCATTGCCTGGAAATCCACTTGTGCATTAACCAGAGCTTTAGCAATCTGCGCTGAGTTTTGAAAGTGCACATTATCTGCAACAAAGAGAGAGAGTTAAAGTGCTGCTAAATACCAGAAAGCAGAGTGACAATGTACTGCCTGGAAATGAACACCAACAATTGTCTAGTCATGCAGTTGACATTGTCAGCAGTGAGTAATCACACTCGCTTATGGAAATGTCCCTGACTCTTAGGTACTGACCCTGAGCACAGGCATAGGAGGATGCTTAATGTTTCTTAAACAAAGTGATGCTGGCTCAGTATTTTTATGTGTAAGAGTCTTGCTTAAACCTCACCATCTGCTGTTCCGTGGATGAGAAGATAGTCTACATTTCTGAAATATTCTGCTCTTGCCATCACAGTTGAATTCTGGAAAAGGGGAAAAATTAACATTTTAGTTGCTGCAAGTTCTAATAGAAAACTAGCTAAATCATTGTGCAATGGACTTAGCACCAATACTGAAATTATGTATTGCTTTGGTTGATAAATATTTAAGAGTCAGAGCAACACATTTTCATCATCATTTGCATTACTTCCATCTGATTCTTAGTTTGAAAAACTGAAAGTTTATGTGTCATATGTTACATATGAGTGAGACCTTAGGCATAAACGATGCCCGCTCAAGCTGTGTGGGGGTTGGGGGTGGGGAGGAGGATGAGGAAAGAAAAAGTAGAATCCAAAGGGAGTTAATTCCTTCTAGTAAGGTGTTTTACAGCTGACAAAAGATCATTATATTTGCCTGTGGACCCAGCAGAAGTATAAACTCTGAATGACTGCTTTACAATTGTTTAGCACATATGAAATAAATTAATGACCTAAATAAAACAGAAGATGCTTACTTTATAGTGCTTGAGATTATCATCCTTTGTTGGGAGGCCCATGAATCTCTCTGTGTAGATAGATGCTGTAAAATATGTAAGAGCATGAGGTTTGCATGTGATAACTCAGGCCGGATAGTGAATGCATTAGTCTCTCAGTCATGTCTGATTTCTTGCATCCCTGCTAGGTTCCTGTCCATGGCATTCTCCACTGGAGTGGGCAGCCATTCCCTTCTCCAGGGGATCCTCCCAATATAGGGATTGAAACTCTGATCTCCTCCATTGCAGGTAGATTCTTTACTGTCTGAGCCAGCTCCTCAATCTCTCAGGGGGAGCTGCTGAGGAAAGGTCTTGCTTTCCTTTCTGTAATGCTCCACCCTAGTCATTTGCTCTGCTAGTTGTCTCTGGAGAAGAGATGCAGAAGAAGATTATGGAAACAGGAGCACCTAACAATAGAATGGACAGCTCTTCAGTTTTTTCACTTCTGCCCAAAGTTCTTTGATGGGGG
The DNA here is from genome assembly GCF_001704415.2 of Capra hircus. Taxonomy (NCBI): domain Eukaryota; kingdom Metazoa; phylum Chordata; class Mammalia; order Artiodactyla; family Bovidae; genus Capra; species Capra hircus. The sequence goes on from NC_030809.1 coordinate 101,898,692, forward strand.
AAATGTTGAGCTAGGAATGACCTCATTACATTTTTAAAGAAATCACAAATGCAGCCACCTCTAGTACTCTCATTGGTCTCTTAATTTGGGATAGAAATATGTCCCCCAACTCCTCCTCACCCCCCAACACACTTTTTTCCTCTGAATAAAGATTCCCAAGTCACAATTGCCTCATTTTCACCTCAACACAGGGAAGAGGATCTAATGAAAGTTAACTTTTGTGCATTTATTATAATTAATTCCAAATAGTTATCCTGCATTGATGTTAATCATAAAAATAGGCACACATGGAAGATATACTTCTTGAACAAATTTTTTGTTTCTTTGACTTCTGGAGTAATGTATCAGGCAGCTGCAAACTGTTGTGCGGTGGTGAATTACTTGGCTTGGCCTGATTTTCCCTAAGTACTGCTTAAAAGCCAGTTTGGCTGCACCTGTGTGTCTGCAAAAACAGAGTTAGCTCTGATTTTTAAAGATTTGGTTTATCAGGGTGCACAAGGTTTCTAGGAGAATAACATTCATTGGGTTTTGGAAGAGTCCTTTCTCATCTTAAGATTTCTTTGATTGTTGCAACATGATTATAATGAATCATATAAGCAACCTCATTTACAGATTATATTTTTCCCAGTGATGCTGGGGTGAATTTTACTGCATAATTTGTTTTCCTAGCAACCTTAAATATAGAGTAATTATGTGTTAAATGTTTTTGCAGCAACATTTATGAAATGTTTCCATACCGTAATATTCCCAGCTGGAGACTGGAGCCACAGCTATCCCACATTTGAAAAGACCAGTTCCTGAAGCAAGGGCCAGCGATGAAACATAACCTCCATAAGACTGTAGAGACATTGTTAGGAGTCAGTCCCAGATTCACTCTCCTAAACTCTCCAACATATTTGTATAATGATTCTACTCACAATAAGTGCTGATGGGAGCTGGGGAATATGGATTGGGTAGATTAAATGTCTATCTTGCACTCTTAGCAATAAGTTCCAATAATTTCATCCTAGTCAATTACACATACCTGGTGTGCTGATCAGAATATGGAGGGGGCAGTTTAAGAGATAGATACAACTGCAACTTTTCTGCAAGAATTTCTTTACCCATGCCTCTATGTTTTTCCAACCAGGACCTTGCTATGGCAGAAGCAGAATTTTATTCTTAAAAAGTGCACACACAAAAAGATCTTTTCCAAATGTAAAAGCAAGATACATTCCACAATGTACAACAGTAATGTGAGGCAAAACTTATATCTGTGTATTTACTTAATCTGTTTTCAAAAGAGAACATCAAGGGAACGACAGAAGAACCTCTTGTGTAGTTTAAGAGATGGCCAGAGTTTGTATATACGTATTCTGTTTTGAGGATTTCTGGCATAGCAGCTCAAAGGAGGAAAAGCCATTGGTGCCTTAACAAATCTTGCTTGCCCCTACTACCTCAGGGAACACAAACACAAAAGGAGATACAAATTGCAGAGTCTGAAGCAGGTTTAGCACTCATCACTTTTCTTTACCAGGGAATCGGTAGGTGATTCAGAAATGTGACCCTGATAACAGAAGGAGATGTGTGTCTGTGTCACTCGGAAATTTGAACCTTTTCCTGAAAATGAAGAAATGAACAGACAACTTCATAAGAAAGCTGCATCTTCCCCCAGAAGGCAATTTTGTCTACCTGTTGGGAGAGAGATGCTTCCTCTGGGCACATGGATTAAGCAGTGTCCTGGATTAAGTGTACCCCCACCCTCACCCGCACCAATGTCTGTGCTAGATTAGGATGTGATTATTCTTGCCCCAACACAGGAACATCCCTATAAATCAAAAGAGGGCAATATGGCTCTCTAACTAATGGGGTGCCTTGTTATTACCACAAACTTCTGGGGATGATCTGCCCTCAGGTCAGGAGAGATCATACCGTCTTTTGCCACAGAAAAGTCAGTCTTAAGAGAGGGTGGGAGTGAGAGCCCTACAGAGCAAGGGAGAGACAGAAGACAGACACGGTGAAATCAGGCAGCAGGTCAGTGGCCGGGGTCTAGTCTTAATCCATAAGTACGTGGCCCGCAGGGATCAGCTAAAGCCTCTTGCTGAATTCAATTGTTAGAGAAAGAATGCTCTAACTGGTTTACAGTTTTATGTTTCCATCTCCGGGGAATCTTACTGAGGACCCTTGGCTACAAAACACAGACTAAAAGAGGCAGCTCCAATTATACCGTGGCCTCCTTTCATTATACTTGGAGGAGAACTAAACGTATTTTAATAGAGGAAAAATATATTTTAAAAACAGAAGGAAAATGTGGGTTTTAAAATCATTTTGATAAGTGAAAATTCTCATCAGGATCAAACTTTTACTTATAAAAATAATCTGTTTGGATTAGTAGGTTAGCAACAACTATTACTGAAATGAAAGATTTTTTTCTTCGTTCTTAATTTTAGATTTAAATGCATGTAGAGTAAGCCTGAGTCCTTTAGAAATTTGATCGTTTATGGTTTAATTGGAAAAGTATGTTCACTGCAAATTATAAGACTGGGTTCTGCTTTGCCTCTTGTACGCCCATAACACAAAATAGCACAGAATGATATTTGAAATTAGAGCATTTGCATATAGTAAAAAGGGTTTTGAACATCTCTGTCCCAAATCCTAGAAATTATAAAAATATTAATCTGTATTTGTTCGCTGATTAGATAAGAGCGTGGTATCTGAATAAAATCTTCACCTTTTCGATATGAACACATTGTCTCCAGAAATTTGTAAAAGCAAAATTAGTATAGCAGCAGCATAACAAAAGAAGGTGTACTTTAAATTCTCAGGCAGCTTAGAAAAGCTGTTTCTATTGTAGAAATAAAGAGAGGAAAAAAAAACAAAAAAATAACCACCCGAGTTGACTTTTTTCTGCTCTCCCATGGGTGGGGCTCCAAGGCAGAGTGGGTGGATGCAGTAAGAAAAGAGCCCACGGAGCAGATTGGCCATGAGAATTCTAGAATTTTGTCCTTTGCACTTAGATGCCTTGCCATTTTGTTTAAATGAAGGATATCTTTAAAAACTTTCTTAGAAGGGCACAGAATTTTGAGGGATTTATGGAACAGTATTCTGATGGGAGCTATAAATCAGACTGGACTATTTTGCCTACAGGCAATAATAATAACTAGTCAACATTTGTAGGCCTAAGGTCATTGCAACAGTCTTTGTGGTCCTACAGGCTGTCTCCTTTCTCCCCTATCCCGTCTCTCTTTGCTCACTGGCTCTCTTAGTGTTCTTTGAATTCTCCAAGCGTGATCTAGCCCCAGGACGTCTGCAAATGCCACCACCCCCTGCTTGGAATTTCCTTGTCTCCACAATTGACATGGCTTACTTCCTTCCTTTTTCAAGTCTTAACTCCAAAAAAAAAAAAAAAAAGTCTCACCTGTCCTTCTAATCTAAAACTGCATCAACCTTGTATGATGCTCCTTACTCCTTTCCTGTTTTGCTTTCCTCCACTGCACCAATCATTATTTAACATTTTATCTGTGCTATTTATTTATCTTGCTTATTGCCTTTCTCCCCAACCATTCCCAGCTTGATAAACGTAGAGATTTTTGTCCATCTTGTTAATGAATGTCCCCCCTAGCACTGATGATGCAATCTGAAACACATTGGGAATAGAATCAATATTTGTTTAATATATGACTTTCCTATTAACTCATCTAACTCTCATAGTGACTTGGTGGGGAATTTATTGTTGCATTTCATGATGAGGAAACTGAGGCTCAGAATACATTTAGAGTAAGCGGTAGAGCTGAGGCCCAACTGCAGGACATCTGACAACAAGCTACTTCCTCTATATCCCTACATTAGAGCAACCTTGTTTGGAAGTTTTAAGTTCAGAGTCTAATATAGTCTCATTAGAGGTGCATTTGTCCTACTTTTACATCGTTGATCACACATAGCAATTCAAATTGCTTATAATTAGTCACTGGAAGAGAAAGGAACTAAGATTAAATCACGAACTAATGCTTATTCAACACCACCTGGCTAGGTCTATATTAACAAAGCAAAGCCCATAAATGAGGTTGTTATTCTAATAATTTAGCAAAACCCCTGCTGCTCTTTAATTGTCACAATAATCGCTTTAATTTTTCTTCATATAAATCAAGGTTTTTCAACCTTGGCACTATTGACATTGGGGGCTGGATAATTCTTTTTTGTTGGAGGCTGTCCTGTGCACTGTGGGACATTTGACAGCATCTCTGGCCTCTACTCACTAGATGCTAGTAGCACTCCCCCAGTTCCGACAACCAAGTATCTCCAGACATTGCCAAAGGTCCCCTGAGTGGCAAAATTGCCCAGGTCAGAACCACTGTCATAACAGACACTTCCTAAGCATAGCGCTGAGTACATAGTACACAGTACATATCTATTAAGTAGCTAAAAACCAGGCTACTAGAATTTAGTTTGTGTGCCAGAAAAATGAAAGGGTACAATGAAAATGCCTTCTCTCCCCTTCTTAATCTGGATAATGGAGGGAAATGTATGATTTGCATCTTACTGACCAACTGGCCAAAGAAAAACTTGTGTAGTTAGCTTTAGCGTATTTCTCAGTTTCGCAAGGTGTCTAATACTTTGTGGAAACAGATGTTTACAGAACACAGTAATAGGTAAACAAACCCAAATGGTCATTCTCAACATCTTTCTCTTTCCCTTCTCCAATTTCCCATAGGTCTCTGCTTATTATATTATAAAAGAACACACAAAACTATGACCTATTTTTGCCCCTTTCTTCACTGCATAAATTCAGGCCCTTGGTATTTGTTGCCAATATTACATCCCTCCTAATCCTTTGAACCACTCCCTCTCCCAACATCAGGCCATTCTTCATTCTGCAGCCAAGAGTATCTTCCTAAGACTCCAGTTTCACTCCCTATTGACTTCAAGACCACTGCTCAAAGAGGTATCCATGGAATCAAATACTTTTTGGTAATACTATATTAAAAAAAATTAACAGATTTCTTTACTGTTCTTCATGGAACCTATATGCACTATTATATGGAGTTCATAATTTACTAAATTATTAGACCAGAGAACGTTTGCCCCCAGATTTCATGGTACAACACATTGGAGGAACGTTAACTTACAGGATTAAATTCAGCTTAAACAGCCTCATAGATATGTGAGATGGTGAATACTGCGCTAAGCATTTGAGAAACAAAGTTGAAAGACAAAGTCCATTCCACTGATGAGCTTACATCCTTGTGAGAGAAGACAATGTACAAATAAGATAGAACGGTAATTCCTATAAGAGCAGTAATCAAGAGCTACTGGAGCATACAAAGGTCATATCTGAGTTGGGTCTTAAAAGAATAAGTAGAAATTTTGCATTTTGAAGAGAGGAAGACATGGGGCATGGAAGAAGAGGATGGTCACTGAGGTGCATGAAACGGGTGTGATAGACTCATGGGAACAAGGAGACACAGACAAATCAAATTATTCATAAGGTGTGGGCAGAAGTAGAGGGAGATGAGACTGAAAAAGTAGGTTGCAATCAGATTGCCAAGGGCCTTGCATGCAAGTAAATGTGTCTGGGCACTAGGCTGAAGTCAGCAGGTAGCCCTAGAATATATATGAGCAATATAAGCAAAAAAGCAACATGGAAAGAATTGTGTTTTAGAACAATAATTTCATCAGCAACATTGGCGCTTATGAAACTAAAGCAAGGAGGCTAGCTAAGGGACAATTGCAAGATTTAAACCTGTACCTCCCAACCTATGGTCCATGCAAGTAGACTTTCATACTCCACTCGAGTACAGAATCAGAAGCTCTGGTGTGAGGGCCCTGGGAACTGCTTTAACACGTTCTCCAGGTGATGCTTATATAAGCTAAGGTTGGAGAAGCTCTGGTTTAAATTACATATAAAGAAACTTGAACTAAAATAATGTCAGTGAGGATGATGAGAATAGACTCAGATACATGGAGGCAGAATTGACAGAATTTACTAATCAATAGAATATTGGAGTCAGGGAGCTGGAGAAGTTGAAAGCATCTCTAGAGCTGAAAGCATCTCACCAATTTGGGTGACTTGGTATACGCTGTGCATGCTCAGTGGCTTCAGTCGTGTCTGACTCTTTGCAACCCTATGGACTGTAATCCGCCAGGCCACTCTGCCCATGGGATTCTCCAGGCTAGTATACTGTAGTGGGTCACCATGCCCTCTTCCAGGGGATCTTCCCAAACCTGTGTTTCCTGCATCTCCAGTATATAGGCAGATTCTTTACCACTGAGCCACCTGGGAAGCTCAGGTATGTGGTAAGGTCCTTATTAAAGGTGAAGATTTGTTTTAAAGTAGACTATAATCTGTTCAGGGCTTCCCTGCTGGCTCAGTGGTAAAGAATACACTTACCAGTGCAGGAGATGTGGCTTCAACCCTGGGGCTGGGAATATCCCCTGGAGAAGGAAATAGCAACCACTCCAATATTCTTGCTTGGAAAATCCCATGGAGAGAGGAGCTTGGCAGGTTATGGTCCAAGGGGCCACAAAAGAGTCAGACATGACTTAGAGACCGAACACCACCAACATAGTATGTTTAACTTCAGGAAGTTAAGCTTGAGGGCTCGGTAAGACATTTGGGAAACATGATCAGCAGGCATTTGAAATGTGGTGCACAGAAGAGAGAGGTGAGGCTAGTGGCAGGCATCTGGCAGTCGGCCTCATCTTTGACACCATGTGGATTTCCCCAAGAAAGTGAAGAACAATGAGAATCAAGACCAGATCCAGAAAAACACCAACATTTAAAGGATGAATAGAGTATAATGGTCACAGAAACAGAAAACTCAGAGGAGAAACATGTTACAGAGTCATGGATAAAGCCCACTCTCCTTCATGTGATGAGTGGGTTTCTTAAATCATCTACATACGTGGTTCTCTACCAAAGTACTTCAACCTAGAATGTTCTAGAAATGAAATTAAAAGTTCACTCTATGGTTATTTCAAAGCCTGAAGTAAAAGCAAAGTGAGAAATGTTCATGATTATATGTAAGCGTTCAGTTCAAAATGTGAATCTTTCAAGAATTTACTTTAGGAAATTTTATAAAAATGGATGGTAAGAAAAGTCTTATCTGAAATGTTTCACTATGAAATATTTCATTTATTTCCACCCATTTGAATTCCATTCTGTTTTGATACTTAACACTTGATAGTTTTAAGAAGGACCAAATGGCTCGAAGTAACAACTTTTTACAAATTCATAACAGCTCTTCATCTGGTCACTGAGCTGAGAGGAATCCTGCAGATTCCCTTCAATATTGGGTTTCATTCCCTCCATCTTGTGCAGGCCGCTCTCAGAAAACAGCCAAGAAAAACAACCCAAGCACAAATGGCTGCAAATTGACTTGCAAATGTACAAATTCAGACCAAAAAGTGAAACAGGAAATCTTCTTTGAAGGGTGATTATCATAATTTATAATAGGCGATTCTAAACTCTTTCCCATAATTCTCTGAACTTTCCAGTGACTTTATTGCCCAAGACTGGTAAATGTCGCCACTTTCTTTCAGTATGTATTTAGAAAACCAGTATAGTTTCTCAAACTTGAGAAATGATTTCCACGACCTATAACTAGTAATAAATAATTATTTCTTCCAGTTAGCAGACATTAACATTAGTTCAGGGAAAAAATTTGATTACAAAAATAAGAATCAAATAGCCAAGATATGACTAGGATAGACTGGGTCCTAAGGGATTTATACTTTGAAATTTCCTGTAATTTTCAACTTTATCTTAGCTTTTCATGAAAATGAAATGATGAAGTATAAAAAAATATGTTAACTCTAAAAAAAAAAAGGGAATAAAACTTCTGACAAATATGATTCAGTTTTATATACTCTAATGGCTGAAATTAAGTGAAAGAGTATCAATTATGAGTTAATTTTCTATACAAGGGAGAAACAAAATGATTTTTAAAAAAGGAACAAACACTTAAAGCCACCACTTTGAAGCCCAGATTATCCAAATTGACTGTTTCCATTGACAGATCAAATTATGTTGCAACATTAACATTTCATGAGAAATCTTATAAGCGAACACTTTAGAAAATGATGATTGCTGAACCAAATAACAGGCATAAAACATATAAAACAACTCACCCAGCCCCATATGGCTATTCTTTTTTCATCAATGAAACCCATTTCTATGAATTTTCTAAAGTAAAAGAAACAAATTTTTAGAATTTTAAGTGTGTACACATGACATTTACTTCATTACACAAGCATATTTAATCCAAAGATTTAATAGAAACGCTACATTTTCTTTGTTTAAACACATGCATAATAAGGTTGCATTTACAAATAATTAAAATAATATTATCGTTTTTCTGCAAAAGAATACAGGAGCTGTTAAACTCTATGGTACATCTATTGAGTAGTACTCTCGTGGCTGTAAGGCCTCCTAACCCTAATTGTCCTGGTGAGTTACTTGGGGCTCAGATGAAGAAGCTCGTATTCAGCAAATGAATATTGATCGAAAGGGGAAATAATTTTTTAGTGCACTGAACAAGTAAATGGTTAGTTCAGGTTCTCAGACTACAGCTACCTGTTTTTGAGTTTGATATTAAATGTAGTTAAGTTATTTATAGGTAAAAAAGAGACAGAGACAGGCTCATAGTAACACCAGGAGAAATAGCATTTTGAGTGGGGCCAAATTTCCAAATCTGCAGGTTTTGGAAAAAAAAAAAAAGTTTTGTTGTTCCTGTTTTAAATTTTATTAATTTCTTATGATTTTGTTTGCTTACATGTTAAGGTGAAAGAATTTCAATCTAAAATGGGACTGAAAAATAAAAATGAAAAATTGCACACAGGTGCCCTCAGGACTGCGAGAGACTGATTTCCATATATGCCTGATGTACAGAAAACTGATATTACTGAAATTTTCTTAAATGATAGGGAGTTGGCCTCATATCAGCCTTGGAAAGTTTTGCTTATGGTTTCCAGAGACCAGAACAAGAAATGACCCAAGTCAGGTTAGTTCTTCAAAATACACTGAATTGAGCTTTGTATGATGGGACTAGTTTTATCTGTCCAGGTAGTAGTCAAAGTTGGTCTCTGTTTGTTTTTGATTTTAACAGACTCTCACTGAACTCTTCCCTCTTTATATTCCCTGCCTATAATACAGCCTATCCTAAACCCTCAATGAACTGGCCTATAGCTTGCTATAGTTTGTGAGTCCAGAACTGCAATTCCTCTGCTATACGTGAATAAACTCATTTTTAAACAATTTTGAGTTCGCCTCATTTTAACCTTTTATTTAAATTGACATTCATTATAATTGGAGCAGGGCAGGGCAGCCCACTCTAATATTCTTGCCTGGAGCATCCCATGGACAATGGAGCCTGGCAGGCTACAGTCCATAGGGTAGCAAAGAGTTGGACACGACTGAAGAGACTTAGTACATACACACACATTATAATCACTGTCTCATTTTTGGTCACATCCATCCATGGAAAAATATCTATCCCTCCCTTATTTCATATTTAGATACCCTCTGTTTATCATGGTTTGGACAACTATATGTATCTTTTAGAATATGAACATGATTTATTCAAGCTCTATCACAAAAGACCCTTCATTTGAAATCAAGTTTGAAGACAAATCTCTCCTTAGGAGCAGAGGGCCATGCTTAATGGTGACCTTCAGAAAGTCCTGGGAAACTCTCAGAAATCTAAGTGCATTGCTGGTACAAAGCAAGAGTGTTTTGGGCTAATTTACTCCATGCTTACCTGAGGGCTGGTGTTCGAGAGCCATTGTGATTTATTTAGGGAGTGTTTTGATAGAAGAAACTCTCAAAGAAACAGAAGCAGTGGAAGGAAAAAGCAAAGGGAATGAACCATTACAGAGGCCTGGATGGGACCAGGCCAGGAAAAGAAGGGGATGGGACCAAAGTGACCTCATGACCAGAAAAACTCTTTTTTTTTTTTTGGTTGCCTTAAGTGACGTTAATGTCCTTCCTCATTCTTCTCTGGAACTAGGATGGAGTGATTTGCGTTAGTTGAATAATGGAATTTCTTAAAGGGATTTCACAGCAACCATTTTGCTCGTTGCATGGATTCAAAATGCACGTTTCTGCTGCACAGAGGAGTTGGGCAGATGCCCGGGACAAACAGATGGGAAGAAGCCCCGTCAGTCACAGCTTACTCGACACTAATTCTGAAGGACACTGAGGCGTCTTCAGGGGAGAAATGCAGTAGCAAACGCAGAGTTGCTACCTGTGTGGATGCTTGTTCACAGTAGGTAGAGAAAATGGGCTGTCAACTGCGGTATTTTGGCAATTCGCCCACAAACTTCAAAAGCCAAATGGAAGAAAAGAAGGTTCACTTTCTTTGTCAAAAAAAAAAAAAAAAACAAAAAAACCCCAAACAAAGCAATCTTGCTGCTATTGCTTGAAGCCAGTTTGAAGCCATAAAATCAATCATGATTTTATGATCTCCCAGAAGCTAGCAATCATATTGCCTTGCATCTGGGGTAAAAGCAAATAACAGGTGATACATGGGAACAGGAAATTCTTAACAGCTCCCTTCCTAGGTTTATTCCAAAAGGATGACATTTACAGGAAATGATAGCGCAATAGTTAACATGGAAATGAAACATTAACACTTAATGTGGCAAGACTAGGTTAAAGGTTAGCTAGATAATCTCAGCACTTTGAGACCAACCAGGCTTTATAAAATTTACCTCCAAAATTCTGAAGGGCTTTCAGGAGGGTTATCAGAAATACTGCCAATAATGTGGTTAAATCAACAAAATGTTAATAATGGGAAAAAGCATGTTTTTCTAATTTTGGAGACTGGTCTGGACTTTACAAATTTTCACTCTTAAAAATAACCCTAGGCTAAAAATCAGTTTGAAACACTATTGATTGATTGTTATTCTATTTTGGAAATGTTTTTTATTGGTATCATGTATAACAGTATATTGTTTCCCATATAATTCTTATCGCTATCCCTGAAGTTATATAAAGTTTCAAAATTGTGGGAAAGTCTAAAGTGCCACACTTACCCCAGATCAGCAGATTTGACCCTGTAACTACTGAAGCTTTAAGGGACTCACATGTATACCACTTGCAAAGGAGACTGAAGAACGTAGGGCTCAGTTTTCCTTAAGCTTTGACCTCAAATGCATTTCCTTTGGGACATTCAGAATTTGTGCCACTGTAGGGCTTTTTTCCCCTGCTTTACTTAGTTGAATTTATTTCTCAACCTTCAACAGTATTTACTAGTATTTTCAAATATGTACATACGATTTTTTTGCTATGTAAAAAATTTAGCCTGATTGCATTTCCTAAGAGATTCAAGGAAACAAATTTCTTTTCTTTCTTTTTTTTTTTTTGCAGGATGAGGTAATTTGAGGACAATGGACAGGGAAGCTTGGTGGACTACGGTCCGTGGGGTTGCAGAATCAGACACAGTTTAGTGACTGGATGACAGCAACAAGAGTTGGAGGACTATCATAGAGGGATTACAATCCCGAGTCCTCAGGTCAGACATTCAGGGTCTGACTCCTAAAACATTTCTCTGGAAAATATGTGACTGAATTCTTTCCAGAATTATGACTATAAATCTATTCTCTAGCTTTGTCTTCTCAAAACATCGGGCTTTAAGGCCTCCCTTATACTTTTGCAGAATAATGGTTGCAAGCAAAGTGAAGGCCAAACCCAGTTGGCATCTCCACTGCTGTAGATGCACTTTGCATGGGCCACACAGACACCCCTGTTCACTGAGGTAAATACAGAGAGTTCCATGTGGTTTATTCAGTCTTCAGAAACCGTAAGTGCACTGAAAGTTGAGATTGTAAATTGCATGATTTTATACAGAGTATTGTAACTGCATATACTACTTCACCTGCTCTTGAATGGCTGAGTCAATGAGTGAACATATATCTGATCTATAGTACAAAAACTTTCTTCAGGTTCCATCCAAAAATGGCTCAGAGGAGGTAAAGGTAGATAGTTACGGCCTCTGGTCCAATCTTCATTTCAGTTCTAAGTGTCATTTATGTTATTGTGAAAAATCAATAGAATTTGTGGCTTCCTGTTTTATGTGTTGAACAGAAATAGCAATTTATATTAAGGTCAGTGCATGGATATCAGGTTTAAATTTTCAATTCATCCAAAGAAAAACATTAAGAAGTTATCTGTTCTATCTCTTCTGTTTCTTGAGTTATTCCTCTTAAATTTGAATGCCACATTTTTGGTGATAAATAAATACACAAATATATAATGATGTATGATGGTAATGATTGTTTTTAATCAACACCAAACAAATCACTTTTTAGCTCTACCAACTTTGGAAAGTCGAATTATAAACCACAGTTTCCATCTCTGTCCTTTGGATTACATGTCCCAGGTGTTTTATTGCATGGTTTCATACAAGCAAGTGTGACGCACAGCCAGAAAAGAATTAAGTCTATAATGCTGGTAGCTGCGTTACTATTTTTAAGGCATACCATAGTCTTATATGAGACATTGTATCTTGGGATTTTTCTTTGAATTACCTTTCCTATGACTCTCTGTTACACAGAAGTATCTCTCAAAAAAGTTGAAATAGTGGAAAGGCCAAAAATCTGGGTGAGTAGGAAAGACAGAGCCTCCTAGAAGTTAAGTGTGAATGATGTCTATAGATTGTGTAACATTATTTAATAATTTACTTATTAATTTGTTAGATTTTATCCAAATAGACTTTGCTTTTAATTGAATGTTTTATGTGTGTGTGTAATTAGTGTCCACAGAATGAAAATTTAAAAGCATATGATTACTTTTCTATTAAAAAACAGTCACTTGTGAGTCTAAACTCTTCTGTTTTGATTAGAGACAAAAAATACAGAAAAGTATTGTCTGGGCCTGGCTCCTAGTTGTTAAATACAGTCTGTGTTATGCACGCTACACTGAAATCAATAATCATTCGTGATATTAAGATGGTAAAAGAAACATACTAATTAATTTTCTAAATTGGTCTTTTCTGTGAAGCATTGTTTGACCTTCAGCTGTCATGCATGCACGTATATCCACAACTAAGAGTGCAATCAGACTGTGTTAGTTTTTACATTTACAAGCTACTATTCTCTAAGGTCACCTACCTGACAGCTATAAGAAATATCCAGAGGAATCCTGCACAGTGCTGCCAAACTAGGAACAATTTTGGTGACTCTTTTCTTTTTGTTTCAGGAAGAAATGATTGAGCCATAAATTGTGGTTGAAAATGTAGTTGGGAAGAAGTCAGATTATAAACCTGTATTTCTTCTAAATGTTTTCATAATGTAATTTCTATTACATAAAATAAATTTTTTTTGGTCAAATGAAAGTAGGAAAACACTTTCTTGCTAATATGATAGCTTAATCATTAATGAATGTCTGATATCTGAAAGTACATAGTGCCAATGAAATCTTGAGCCATTTCTGAATTTATGAGGTAGAATCCACAAGGCTTGAGCACTCAGATGTCCTGTTTTCTACAGACCATTCCTAAAGTTATACAAATTTTTCTGTTAATTGTGAGCCATGTTAATGAAAGGCTATTAGAATGACTAAAACATGGAAAGAGAGTATTTATCATCTTTCACTATGAATTATTTTTCTACTCTTTTCCGTGAATAATTTTTTTCTCATATTGGGTAAAAATATCCCTTGATGATTAATGATAGCTTTAGATGACGTTAGGAAAACAGACAAAAAGAATTAAGGCATTAAGGATGGAGAAACCCAAAAGTTATTGCATAACTTTTGTTGACATCAGTTTCTGTTTGAATGAGAAGGCGCTCACCTGACAGCTGTGATCTGGTCCTCAACTTCATAAACACCCAGCTTTCGATACACTGCATACAGGAGTTTGTCACCTTGGAAAGCTGTTCCTCGACCATCCACCAAGGCAATGACTATCCCTTCCTTACTTGCAAGATAAGATATCCAACTAACAGCGAATATAGACCTTACACTCTGACTGCAGGGACCACCATACCTAAAGGGAAAAAAGAAAGAGAATCTCTGATGTTTTTGTGAAACTCAACTTCCCATCAGGGCCAAGAATTGCCTTTAGTATTTCCCAGTACATTCGTATGATAAAATTTCAATAACAGCGGCATTAGAACTGGCTCAGAATCAAGAGAGGACCAGGCTTTTCCCAGAGGTTTGCTACAAGGAAGTTGTTCTGGGACACAGCCCCTCCTATTCCCCAAAACGGATACATCTAGGGTTGGCATTTCAAGGAATATGTGTGGGTTTTTCGTCATTTCTGCCACCTGCCACTTGCTAAAAGCAGGCATAAGATATACTAAAAAAAATGCATGGTGTTTTAAGCAAATTGTGTGTAGGTCAGCACTGATTTGGGGTGTGATTCCACAAAATGTATTCCATTCCCTTATTTCATTTCTAACTCAATTACATAAGATGTGAAGATGATTTACAATATTTTTTTGGCTGCAATTTCTCTATCTCAAAGGTATTCTGACACATTAGGCAATTTGCCACACAAAGGAAATTCAAAACAGCAAATGCAAGCAAGTCCATCTAAAAATCTCAAAACTTTCTCAAGTTATTTTAAATAGCCATATTTTATTTACTCTGATTAGTTGGGGAATATATAAAACACCATCAATAGGAACTGTTACTGAGGAGAATGGTTCATTCTATCTCACAAATGTGTATTTAATACAGCATGCTTTCAATAAATAGTTTTTAAACCAAAGAAAATATTACATACACTTGAATTAGCAAGGGATACTTCTTTGATTTGTCAAACTGAGGAGGAAGAATCATCTTGTACCACAATGCTTGAAAAACAAAAACAGAGAAAAATCTTCATTCCACTATACTCAGCATTATTTATTTTCTTTAATAATAATATATAACATAAAATCAACTTATAATTGGTAAATTGTGAAGAATCAAGACTATGTTTTTCTTGATTTTTATTATGTATTTTGTCTAATTTACAAGTTACTAGAAATATCGAACTATTGTTTTTCTAGAGGCACACATTCTAAAATTAAAATTAGATAAACTTTAAAAACAATCAGTGTTGAAATGGAGCTATAGAAAAAATAGCAACCCTATTCACAAACATATGAAAGATATTTCATAAAACCTTATTGCTATAGTAAGATTTTAAAATTATGATCCTGTAATATTATAGGGTTACACTATTATAGCATTACACTTAAAACTATACAATTTTGTTTCTAAAAAGCAAGATAAGTGCTCAGCTTCATATTTATTCATGAGAAGTTTTTAAAGATCTTACTAATATCATCCACTTTAAGTTTCTTTATTTCTTCTTTGGGCAGCTGAATATTTTTCAAAGCATTTTCCAATTCCTTGTTGTCTTCCAGGATTTTAATTTCTTAAAAAAAGAAGTTCATTTTTAATTAATAGAAGTTCTATAAAAAGTTTCTTTCTTAAAATGTCTTTCAATTTACTATGGATGGAACTGAAATGGTAAACGGATTGCTTAAGTATTTTCATATTGACAAGCAGATTTTTAACACAGGCTTTAAAGCAGGGATGAGCTTGTAAAAGACATCAATCATTGTCTCCTAAACTGACCCTGATGGCATCAAAACACATTTTGAGCAGAATCACAGAAGTAACAATGCTTATTCAGCCACATTTTCCTGTGTCCAACCTTTTTTTTTAATAAGTGCCCTGAGTAGGTAGCATTTTGAAAAAAAATTTGCTGAAACAAAAGTGGTAGAAATAAAATCTATATTGCTGATACTTCATATTTAAAGCAATTAAGTATACAGCTATAAAGTTTGTTTTAAAATCTTCAATGAACAAGATCAAATATTAAGTCTGTGATTTTTTCATATCTATTTCTTTCTTAAACTCTTGCTGCTGTACTTGCTTAATATAGGATATTCTTTTTTTTTTTTTTCTGGTAATTGAATTACTGTGCATTCAATTCCTTCAAATCCTTTCCTTCAAGATAGTTATATATCTTAGTAGGACAACCATATATACACACTTACGATCTTTATCTTTCATCATAAAGTGTTAGTCACTCAGTCATGTCTGACTCTTTGTGACCCCATGGATTGTAGCACTCCAGGCTCCTCTGTCCATGGAATTCTCCAGGCAAGAATACTAGAGTGGGTTGACATTTCCTTTTCCAAGGGATCTTCCCAAGCCAGGGAGTGAACCTGGTTCTCCTGCATTGCAGGCAGATTCTTTACCATCTGAGCCAACCCGAGACTCCTAAAGAGAACTCTTAAAGGGGGCACCTGGCAAAGATCTCCTAAAAAACTGCTGTTTAACTGAACAAATCCATTGATCTCCTGAGAAAAGTTAGGTTTTTTGAATAATAAGTGATGCTTGTAGCTTTATTTTTAAAAAGACGGTCTGGATGACTTCTGAGATACAGCAGGCCTGTGGACTCCTTGTTTTTGTGCTTTTTTAAAAAAGTGGACCTTGAAGATGGGGAGCTGGGGGAGTGCTTGTAACTACACTAAGTTTGCCAAACCACTTCTCTTGTAACTCTCAGTTTTCATGTACTCATGGCATTTTGCTCCAACGTGTTACATTTAATCTTAGAACAAGGATAGATGTTTTGGTATGAGTTGTATAAGATACATAATACATTTCATTTTAACTTTGGATAATCCATCAGGAAAGAGATAGTTACGGCAATTTAAAAGTTAAAACTAAAAAAGGGAATAGCAGGAGATGGGGAGAGATAAATTAGGAGGTTTGGATTTACATATATATACTACTGTGTATAAATAGATAAACAACAAGGACCTACTGTATAGCACAGGGAACTATCAATACATTCAGTATCTTGTAACACCCTATAATGGGAAAGAATCTGAAAGAGTATATATATATATATATATATATATATATATATATATATGGACTTTCCTGGTGACTCAGAAGGTAAAGAATCTGCCTGCAATGCAGGAGACCTAAGTTTGACCCCTGGGTTGGGAAGATCCCTGGAGAAGGGAATGGGCCCCTACTCCAGTATTCTTGCTTGGAGAATTCCATGGACAGAGAGCCCTGGCGGGCTACAGTCCTTGGGGTCACAAGGACTCAAACAGAACTGAGTGACTTTCACTTTCACTTGAAGGATGTTCCAGGTGATACTAGGGGTAAAGAATGCTCCTACCAACACAGGAGATATAAGAGGTGTGGGTTTGATCCTTGGGTTGGGAAGATCCCCCTGGAGGAGAAAATGGCAACCCACTCCAGTACTCTTGCCTGGAGAATCCCATGCACAGAGGAACCTGGCAGGCTACAATCCATGAGGTCGAAAAGAGTTGGACACAACTGAAGTGACTTAGCATGCACACATAACTGAATCACTTTGCTATACACCTGAAACTAACACAACATTATAGATTAACTGTATTTCATTTAAAAACTCAAAACTAAAAAAAAAAATAAGTTAAATGAATACTCAGTTCTAAGTACAATGGAGCCAGTCCTTCATTCTCTATGTGTGGATTCTGATTGTCGAACTGTCAAGGATAAAGGGAATCTATGTGGAGCAAGCACACAGAGTGGCTGTAATATTTACTTAGACCATGTTTATCATTTTGCCAACAGATGCTGGAAGTCTGAGACAATACACGGATGTTGCCTGATTGGGTTGACCTTGATTCCTTCTCTAGTCTGTTCCCAGTTAAGGACTTACTGAAATGACAAGTTGAATAGAAAAGCTTATTAATGCTTCTACAGTCCAGAGTTGCATCTTTATGGATAGTAGATGAGCAATTTTCCTACCTCTTGGAGCAAAATAGAATTTCATAGGGCTGTGAAGAGAGGGAGGGGCTGCAATTGGGTTTCTCTGTGTGGCTTTGCATTAGGAGTAGATAATATGGCAAGGCTTGCTAGAGCCCAGACTATACCTTTTACCTTCTTTTACTCATCATTGTATACTTGATGCCCAGCATGCTCAGTACCAAGTACATGATATGTGGTTGTGTTCTCCATATGTTTGGAGACGCTTCATTATGATGTAAGAATGATAGATTACATCTGATTTATTTGTTAAAATCATATTAACTATGATATATTATTCATTGATTAAATTATGTGAAGAATCTTCAGGAAACCTGATAGATAAGGCTATTCAATCAGCTGAGCAATTTTAATGAAAATCTGCTGTGTCTGAAGTGCCTAAGCCTCAAATGGGTCCTCCATGTCAAGTGTCAACTCTTCTATGTTTTTGTAGCATCTGGGTCAAGTGCTATCTGTTATTGTCCAATGACTTTACTTCACTTTGCAAAGAAAATATAGCCATTGCACTGTGTTCTCCAAACTGTGGCAGGTGGATTCTTTACCAGCTGAACTATCAGGGAAGCCCTGTTTTCTACAAACTTTCTTAGAACTACATCAAAAATTTCCTCACTCTCTCTCATCACAAGGCCAGAGATTAATTTCCTCACCTGTCTCTGGACTCCACTTTACCCCGAGGGGAGGGACATCCACTCCTTTATGCCTTCAACCATGGTCTCCACATTTCTTCCATCAGCACTGAACCATTCTCAAATGTTTATCAGCTTTCAAAAGCTAATTTAAACCTCTATCAATCTCTTCCAGGATTATCCACCTCTTTCCTCCACTCATCAGTCACACCTATTGAAAATAGTCTCTTTTTATTTACTTACCTTCTATGCAAACCTAAACTTACTTCAATCTTGCTTCTGCCTCCACTGCTCCGCTGAAACTGTTCTGACTAAGCTAATGCTCATCCTTACTTTGTTAAGCTCATTGATTTAGGTCAGGTCTTGTTTCACTCTGAAGTGCTTGACGCAGACGAGCACTCTCTTTTCTTGAGATCCTCTTCTCTGCTGCGTGCCATGAGTCCATACTCTCAAGGGTGTCCTTCTCCTTCTCTCCACCCTCAGTCTCCTTTACAGGTTCATTTTCTCTTTCCATTTCTCATGTTGGTGTTCTGCACAATTCTACTCTAGGCTCATTCTTTACTACCCTTGCCCAACCTCACTTTCCCCCTCTGCTCTCTCATGCATTTCCACTAACTTAGTAACCATGTATTTCATAAATGAATAACTTCCCGATAATTATCTTCAACTCAGACTAATCCTCCAACATTGAGATCCAAAAGTATGTCACTCCAGGACAGCTCTTCTTGGATACATGTCATCAGTACCTCACACTCAATATTCAAAACAAAATTCATCACCTCTCCAAAAACGTTTTCTCCACAGTGGGTCCTATCTTTCAATAAAAAGCATCAGTGTGAATCCATCTGACCAAGTTAGACATCCAAACAGCATCAACCTCTCCCTTATATTTATGAGTCTGAAGGTTGATGTAGTCATCATTAGGAAACATTTCTTAACCCCCTATTCCAGAGGAGGAGCCCTGCTAATATGCTCTCATGACTCTCTACTTTCCCTCTCTTAATACTTTAATCCCATTGTGTTGTAACTGTCTGTTCACACATTTGCATTCCCCACTGACCTGTAATCTCCTGAGAACAAGACCATCTCTAATGCAATATCTGTTCACTTTTAGGATGTATTTTCTAGCAAAGTGCCTGGTTTAATGTAATAGGTGCTTAATAAATGTGTATTGAATGAAAAATTTTGGCACCAAATGCAAAGAGAAACTACAAATAAATAGAAGACGTAGCATCTGCTCTGAAAAGCTACTCTGAAACTTATCTGCACTCCAGTACTCTTGCCTGGAAAATCCCATGGATGGAGGAGCCTGGTAGGCTGCAGTCCATGGGGTCGCTAAGAGTCAGACACGACTGAGTGACTTCACTTTCAGTTTTCACTTTTATGCATTGGAGGAGGAAATGGCAACCCACTCCAGTGTTCTTGCCTGGAGAATCCCAGGGATGGGGGAGCCTGGTGGGCTGCCTTCTATGGGGTTGCACAGAGTCAGACACGACTGAAGCGACTTAGCAGTAGCAGCAGCAGCCCAGTATAAGACTTATTAAACTGGAATTTTGAAGGCGGACCTGAGAATCTGTATTTATAATAAACCTCTCTGGAGAATTTCATCATGGGGCAAGTTTGCAGAACTGCACTATAAAAGAATTTTCATTGGTTTTGAGAGTTAAAAACATGTAAATACATATAACTGTTGGGACCTAACAAACGCCATGATAGGCTTCAGGAACTAAGGTAGGACTCACGGGAAAGGCTGAGTCATTGCCCAGTGAGGTCATCCCCGCGGATGCCAGGACTTGTCTAATCAGCATACTCCCCGTAACCTGGTTTGAGTTTATCAGGACGTAAAAGACATCCCCCTGCAGCCAAGAGCCAATTAGTAAATACCAGGAAACCCCTGCAGCCAATAAAGATTAGCCAATTAGTAAATACTAGGAAACTGCTGCAGCCAATCAGCCCTTGCCAACTCTCTGTTCTAAAACCTATAAATACTGCTGCAAATCTGGGCTCGGGGCTCCTTGCTCCACTCCACTGCATTGGATGTGGCGGGAGCCCCAGCTCAAACTAGAAATAAAACCCCTTCATGCTTTTGCATTGCTGTGGACGTCTTATTCTCTCAGTTAGGGGGACTCGGACTCTAGGCATAACATTTGGGGGCTCGTCCAGGATCCCTTTAACTGGGAAGAATAACACTCTCCCGGTAGAAGGGGTTTCCTCACTAGGAGGAGAGATATCTGAACACCAGTGTTAGTTCTGGTTAAGACCACCATAAGGCTGAGGCCCAGCATTGTGCTGGGGAGGCGGCTGGCTCTGTTCTCTGGTTAAGCCCAGCGTAAGGCCAAAGCCCGGCATTGTGCTGGGGAGGCGGCTGGCTCTGTTCTCTGGTTAAGCCCAGCGTAAGGCCAAGGCCTGGCATTTTGCTGGGGAGGCGGCTGGCTCTGTGGACGCCTTGTTGGTAAAATTACCTCGAGGGAAAGAAAGTTTCAGGGGGGCCCAGGAAGACCTAGTGCTGTGTTCTCGGCCGATGTGTATTTGTTATCTGTTTGTCGTGTCTGTGTGAGTGCCGGCATTGTCTCTGCTCTTGTGTGTTCATTTTGTCTCCTGTGTTCTTTGTAATCATGGGGCAAGCGACTTCTACTCCTTTGTCCCTATGACTGATGTTAGTACTTAGATCTGAAGTTCTGTGTCTCTATAGGAGGTTTTCTGAGAGACTGTATTTTTGTATTTAAGGGCTTCCCTGGTGGAGCCAAGGTTAAAGCGTCTGCCTGCAATATGGGAGACTTGGGTTTGATCCCTAGGTCGAGAAGATCCCCTGGAAAAGGAAATTTTGCTTTGTCTGGCAACCATGTGGTTTAGACCTGCCGCCATTTTGTTAGAACTTGATTTTCTTTCCCTGTGCCTTGAGACCAGGGCTCTCAGGAACATTTATCTGACACTGAGGAAAAAGGAAAAAAAAGACTTGAAGCTAGATCTTGCACTGTGTCTGTCTAAATATGTCTTGGTAATATTTTTGTATATGAGCTCTATTTATTTGGCTTAAACAATAAATTCCAGGTTCATGCGAACTGGGAAATATTCAATGTTAAATACCTGATATTAATGTTTGTTTGTTGACCTATCTAATACAGACATGTCTTAGAATAATTAACATTAAGTAGAATATTTTCATTGTACCTAGGATTAATCTGTTATGTGATGTTAATGTAAAATTTAATTGAATTCTTGAACACCCTAAGTTTGTTTCTGAAGCTTATCTCAGTAATCTATCTTTGGATGAAGATCAGACGCCTCATGACCTGCAACCAGGACTGGAAAAAGACATAATTTAAGGGACTGTCTCCAACATGGATGGAAGGACTTTTATCAGGAGAAACTACACTACACCAGGATGAGAAGATGACAACATCAGAGGTAGCATATAAGTCAGATGCTTTTCTATCATAGGCCTGATCCTATGCTAGTTTTAAAAATCAATCCAACTGTTGGGTTTGTGACCAACTACCTGTGTCTAGTTCTGGGTTACCTTGGTAAATTTCTCTACTACCAGACTCTAACTGGTTGGCCCTGAGAAAATTTACTTAAAAAATTAAATCATACTAAAGATAATCAGTCGAGTAACACTAGAAAGCTGGGCCATGTGCCTTATAGATGGTGCCAATATATAATTTCCCTGGAAGATAAAGATTCTACAGGGCAGACTAAGTCAGATGCCCTGAAGATATACTGGGCTACATCTAATGGAAGTTCTTAACATAAGTCTTACTTGTGACTTTACTAATACTGCTGGCTATGTTATTTGTATTTCCCCTGTCTTACAAAATTGCTGTTTCTTACACTGTCAAATGTGTGTATGAGGCCTCTAATAGAATAATATATAGTCCCATATGAGATCGATGATGGTAACAGTGTAACTCTAAATATGGCAAGAAGCAACAAGAGGGAATATTTTCCTGGATCAAGAAGCTAATGACAGGTGGTCCAGAGAATTTTGGATACTGTTTTATGGCCTAATCCAGTAACAGCACATTGAGTGGCCTGTCAACAAAATCTTTGCCAAACCTGAAAATGGACATTCTCAGCACCATGGGATAAAATGGTCATGAAGTGCCCCCCCTCATAATCATGGTCAAGTTTATGAGCAAAAAGGGGCTCTGCCAACTGAAGAATGGCACTCTCCATATGCATCTACAAAGATTAAATCATGGCAGCTGCAACTGCTGACTTTCAACCCCCCTGAAAGGAGTTCAGGGTGAAAATTAGGAATGAGGCACTCTGCGCTCTGGGAAAACTGGCAGAACAGGTCGTCAGATAGTTAGATCTTTTCAGGAGAAAATTTTATGAGTCCCAATTCTTGCATCTTCTCATATCTAGAGAAACACTGACGTCATTAATGGTAAAAATCTGCTTTGGCTATTAAGAAATAGTTTCTGTTTCCGGGGACCAGAGATGACCATCCTGGTAGGTCTCTTGTTTGGCCCTTGTCTATTTCATCTCTGAGAGGAGCCAACTAAATTGCTGCAACTACAAGGGTAAAAGCTGGTCTCAGATGTGGAAAACCCCAACTTAGATCAGGTAGAGAGACTTCTGCTCTGCTAGGCAGGCCTACGCCCATGCACAGCAGGAAGAAGTTACAGAAGAAAGAGACCTCCGCCCCAATTCCCAAAAAGTATCTTGAGTATGAAGTCTCTCAGGGGGCCTATGTGCTGTGTTAGGGGAAGAACGTTGTTTTTATGTGTATCACTCAGGGGTAATCAGGGAGTCCCTGGCCAAGCTCACTCTTAGCCCCTGTATCATAAATAGACTTATCACATTTGTTAAGGAGCGCATCAATACAGTCCAGGTACTAGTACTTAGGCAGCAATATCAGGCCCTGCCCCAAAATGCTGAGGAAGATTCCTCAGTATAACAAAAGACGGGGGGGGGGGGGGGCGGGGGGAGGGGAATGTTGGGACCTAACAAACGCCATGATAGGCTTCAGGGACTAAGGTAGGACTCACGGGAAAGGCTGAGTCATTGCCCAGTGAGGTCATCCCCGCGGATGCCAGGACCTGTCTAATCAGCATACTCCCCGTAACCTGGTTTGAGTTTATCAGGACGTAAAAGACATCCCCCTGCAGCCAAGAGCCAATTAGTAAATACCAGGAAACCCCTGCAGCCAATAAAGATTAGCCGATTAGTAAATACTAGGAAACTGCTGCAGCCAATCAGCCCTTGCCAACTCTCTGTTCTAAAACCTATAAATACTGCTGCAAATCTGGGCTCCTTGCTCTACTCCACTGCATTGGATGTGGCAGGAGCCCTAGCTCGAGCTAGAAATAAAACCCCTTCATGCTTTTGCATTGCTGTGGACGTCTTATTCTCTCAGTTTTGGGGACTTGGACTCTGGGCATAACAATAACATATATAGGCACATGAACATTGTACCTATTTTGTAAGTATTGAATGAAGTGATAAAAGTTTTGTAAGTAGTACAAAAATTGGTATCTAGCAGGAATATGAGAATAGTAAGAAAGTGGAAATTCATTTAAAAAGAGAAGCTGACCTTTATTTTGCAGCCATGCAATTACTTTCCCCAGATTCAAATGGCTAAAAGTTATCAAGATTATTTTATGCAAATCAGAGATTGTGTTCTCTTTTGAGAACAAATGAGAATTACACATTTATGGTGATTTCCATTAAAACAAAGACTTAGAAATTTGAAACTAGTCTTGCTTTAAAATTTCTCTCACTGAAGGTTGAAATGAGCCAAACTCAGAAATACAATATGTTATTCTTTAAAGTATTTCATTATTAGACACAAGGTTAAAAAAAAAAAAAAAAAAAAAACCCCAAAACTTCAAAACAAAACTAAATTCACAGTTTCATTATTACAATGCTTGTCCTGTCCTGAGCTCCTGAATGGACTCTGATTTTCCTCATTGCCTTATTTTCACCTGTATGTAGGCCATTGAGCTGGCAGCCAAACTAATTCCAAAGCAGTCAGTCTCCTGACTTGTCACCAAAGCTGTCCAAGGACAATCACAGGCTTGAGTGCTGAAGTCCCTTTCCATCCTTAGATTCCATCAACTTCAACCCCACAACGTTTCATAGTAAATCAAAAGGTAACAGAGAACCACAGGAAGAGTCTCAGGGCAATTATACACTTGTATATCTCCGTCGAGAGTAAAAATGGTCATCCTTGAGCTGTGAACTATTTTTGAACCAATATCACGAATACAGGATGGAGGAGATCTGTCTTGATAGCAGCTGAAAATGGAAAGAGCCTCCAAATTTCAGGGCCCTCATACGTGGCAACAGTGTGATGTAGCTGTTAAAACAAAAAAGCTAGCATGATAGTCACCCTCTGCTTCGAACTGGAGTTATATCCGGAACTCATCTCCAGTTCGGGATGTTAAAAAAAAAAAAAAACAAAAAACAGGCCTTCTTATTTGGGAGGGAGAGTGTACTAAAAATCTTCAGTTTCCTTCCAATTTTAAGCTTCTGTGTTTTTATAAGGGTGATTGGTGAAGACAGGATTAATTCGTCTTATATAACTCATCTGCTTTATGCCAGGTTCTTACTGCAAATAATAATTAACTTTCATATGATCAGGTTTGACAAAGAATAGGTTGATCAATATAATCATAAGCTATGCACTAAGCTATATGTCACTGCTCCCCTTGCTGGTGTGGGGAAGCTGTCTTGCTTCCTCTCGTGTCACAAGAGTCCAGGATTTCTTAAGACAGCAGCATGTGGGAGACAGTACCTTGGTCGGTGCGGCCATCATGAAGGGTGGAAATGGGGAGGCCTGGGCCTGTGCACAGGATGAAACAAAAGCATGGCTTAGTTTTAAAATAACATTTAGCTTTCAATAAGAATTGCTGGTCGTATTTATGATTACTGTCAAGCTCAATTACCTCTTTTACTTATGCAACTATTTTTTTTCCTCCCATAAAGAAGTAAACATCCCCTTTTAAGTTGCATTCAAACAATACATGAGACCAGAGCCCAGTCAAAGAACAGACATAAGAGAAGAGTTGCCTGTATATATTTCCAAGAGTGATCCTAAATAGTCAGTATCTAATTACACAAATGGGCCCCAGAAGCTGCAGTGATAAATGGCCTTCTGGGAAGATAGGCTATATGGGCCAGTTTTAGCTGTGTCTTTAACTTGACCAATACTCAGATTATATTTTCAATTTTGCTTCTTGGTTCAATGTTCAGTTTAGTTTGGTAGGTAGAACTCAGCAACTTCTTTTTCTTTCACTTAATTGCTATGAAATTTAGTCACACAGTTGTATCCGACTCCTCGCAATTCCAGGGACTGCAGCCTGTCCAGCTTCTCTGTCCATGGAATTCTCCAGGCAAGAGTACTGGAGTGGGTTGCCATTTCCTTCCCCAGGGGATCTTCCTGACCTGGGGATTGAATCCGGGTCTCCTGCATTGCAGGCAGATTCTTTACCAACTGAGCCACTAGGAAAGCCCCCTTAATTGCTATAGGCAGAAATATATTTATACAGAAAATATTTCCTGTTCAATATGCTGTGACAGGACACATTCCCTACGAAACAGACCTAGAAGGAGGTCTGGTTTGTGCACCAAACTTTTGTGCACCAAAAGTTCATCTGGGGTGCTGTATTAGGATCCCAGCTGTGGGGGAAGAGAAAAAAAGGTGGGGTACTGAGGGAAAGTGGGTCGAGGTGCAGTCACAACAGAGACCTCAGCCAACCTCACTGGGAGCTCTGGAGCTGGCTGGCCTTCAGAGTTGTCTTGAATGGAGCCAACTAGTTCGCCTTTTATCTCCCAGAATGGAGTGATTCTTGATTTTGGCCTGAGAGAAGAGCGATCTCTGGCTTGGGTGCAGGGGGCCCAGCTGTAAGCTTTTAGCCACCAGTTCTCTCAGCAGCTGGAGAAATGAGGACTCAGTCCTGAAGGTAGGAGGTCTGAGTGGCAAACCAGTGTCCACCATATATTTCAACATGGAATTCAGGTTCTCTGTACAGAAATTGGCCTTTTTTTTTTTTTAATCTTAATTCCCCAATCAGGGATCTAACTTTTGCTCTCCTGCAGTGCAGTGGAAGCATAGAGTCCCAGTCACTGGACTGCCAGGGAAGTCCAAAAATTGGTCATTTTAACAATATCTGTAAATATTTAAAAAACTATTACTTACTAGAACTATAGAATAAATAATACCTGGAAATATGTTTGTAAAGTTATTAGAAACCCTGGATGTGAGTAGTTCCTTCTTCTGCCTTGTTCCTGACATCTTTCGGCCTTCAGAGAAGATGCTTTTGACTTGCTTCTCAGTGTGCTAAAAGTGTTAAACGTGGCAGGCCCCATGGGCGAAGCCAGAGGCTGTCTGGTTATACCCATATTTGTATGAGTAATTGTGATTCTGGGGTCTTAGTCCCATTTTCCAGTTAACCTTTATAGGCAATAAAGCTGATATTTTGATTTCCTGCCTGACTCCTCAATCTGACCTGACAGCGAGGAGAAAGGATATCATTTAATAGGCTCCCTCAAAAACCAGCAATGCTTACTGTGTGGAATCTCAATTTGATAGAATTTGATTTTAGAGATTTTCATTTTGACTAGATTTTCTTCAACATTATTAAAATGTACAAATACATATTGTAATTTTTGTTAGCATGTAAGGCAATGAGACATGAATCTGAATTTCTAAACTTTAGTCAAACAGCACCCACCTTATGGGATGTTCGTAGGTGTGCAGTTCCAGTAGGGATAACTAGCTTATATCTTTTGTCCAAACTATGAGACAAACTCATGACTGACTGCCCTTGAACAAGTGGCCTGAGGGTGTGGTCCTAGTGGCAGAAGTATTCTTTGCACTGCTTTTGTTCCATCAGCATCATCAATATGATTTTACCTACTTCAATCCTATTATCTGGGATTTACTCACCATCTCTCTCAGAGAGTTTGAAGTTACATAATGAAGCTTTACTCTTAGTCCTAAAGGGGAAGATTTCAAGGTTTTTCCTATGATGGTGCAGTGACTCATTTTACTGGAGCTTCAAAAACACCAGACGATGTGATGCTTCCCACACAGTATATTTTTTGCTAAATGGGAAATTACCATACTGCCGAGGAAGAGTGAGTGTGGAAAAGTCAGGCGATTCGAGTTCCAGAAAGGAGTCTTTCACCAACTTTTGATGAGAGATTAGTATTTGATTTTTTTACTCTTCAGGGGGTACTTAGGCTCAAGCAGATCTTAGGAAGACACTAAGAAGTGGTATAGTGCTTTCAGAAAGCATTCAAGTACTGTACAAATGCGGACTACATAAAATATAAATGCGTTTGTATGAGTAGGGTCACTGATGTCTTTATCAGTAAATATATCAGCATAAAGGGCTTCCCTGGTGGCTCAGAAATAAAGAATCTGTCTGTCAATGCAGGAGATGCAGGTTTGATCCCTGGGTCGGGAAGATCACACGGAGAAGAAATTGGCAACCCACTCTAGTATTCTTGTCTGCGAAAACCCATGGACAGAGGAGCCTGGTGTGGTAGTCCATGGGTTGCATAGAGATAGACACAACTTAGCAACTGAACAACAACAACAACAAGTATCAGCGTAAAAATGAGGCTTGGGGTACGCTTTGCAAAAAGCAGCAATGTTTCGATCTCCCCTAGTTACCTATGTTCATTCCACAAACATTCTACGTCTATCATGCACTAACCATTCTTTTTTGGCCTTATGAATATAAAGATGAAAGAAAAGTTTATTCTGCCTCCAGGAGAGAAAATAGACAACCAGATGATTCAGGACAGTTATTTCAATGATACCCTGTGCCTGGCATGTAAGCTTCAATATATGCTGCATGAATACGTAGCTTGAGATGAAAAATGTTGCACAGAAATTGAGAGGGACATTTAACGTATACCTTGAAATGCTGTAACCACAATTAGCACGTATGGTCATGAACAACAATCTTTTGACTTTACAGAGATGCCAAAGACCAAACCTTTTGTGAAAGTGTTGTATTAAAGTGGTATCTTGTGCCATCTTGAAGGAAGCATTTAAATTAAAATGCTTACTCATTTTCACATAGTCAAAAGAGCTGGGGTGAGGTTCTGGGCCCAGATGATTGGACTGAAGAAGTGGCATGTCAGGGTAACCTTTCTTTTGGCAAGTAAAGGGAATCTCAGGGTCCTCTACACTGAGCAGGGATTGAAATCAGTCAGAGATTCTGTTTATATTCTGAGCTGCCCACCAAATACCAGTGTCTGGTGTCACACCAGAAACAAGAATGGGATATGTTTTTTAATAACTCCCTTTTGTTTTCTGTCCACCCTCAACTCGCAAGGAAACTCAGGGATTAATAGTGGTGGGGGAAGGGGTGTCAGATCAGAGAATGGAGGGGTAGATATGTTTCAGATCAGTTTTCCAAAATCCCCATAATGACTAGCAAGGACCTAACATATTTCAATGATTTACTGGTTGCCTAACCCAACTTTGCTATGCGTTCAAGATACAGATGAAAGGTTATGCATAAAATAAAATTATCTGGATAGAAATTATTTCTTAAATGGACATATAACCAAAACAACCAGGAAACATCTAGTATATTTTATGAGCTTTTTTTTTTAATACTTGGATGAATTACTTATTATGTTTCTCAAATTTAGAAAGGATATACTAGGTGACAAAAGCTTATTTTCCATACCCATGGAAGCTATAGTTCAAAGAATTGGTGGCCTCCAAGACAAACAGCTCAGATTTCTTTCCCTGGCTATAGGAGATTGTCATTTCTCCAAGCAAATGGGGCTGAAATCCAGGAACCATTTTATCAGAGGATGCTTCTTTTTATGATATTGCTCTCACAATACAATGTCATGGTGCTGTGGTACATGGTGGGTACGAGGTTGGGATTTACAGCCAAGGAACTCTTACTCCCATCTGGCTCTGATGCTTACCAGCAGTGTGGACCTTTTACAAAAGGTCTGTTTCCTCAGCTGCAAAAAATGGAGATAATAATGCCTTCCTATCCTCCTTACATTTTTTTCCCGTAAGCATTAGATAAGATAAGGCAGATAAGGTCCTCACATATAACAGGTGCTCAATAACCTGTAGCTAAGGATTGATCAGATAATGATGACAAGGACAAGGAAAGAGGCAGAGAAGGGTAGAGCCTGTGTTAGGTCCGTTACCTACCATAGCAGACGAGTGCGTAGTACTTGGCATAGTCGCTGAAACTTGCTGTGTAATATTGGCACCTTTTTTTCCTTAGATGGCAAGTAATGCACTTCTTACTTGGAGAATGGCTTCCAATGCTAATTCTGGAGGGAAATGAAAATAAAACTAAAAGCTGGAATTTTGAGATTGTATTTATCAAAATGTACTACTCCGTGCAAAATGACTGATTTACATATTAACATCAAGCTCACTATTTTTCTGTTGCCAATATCATTTAAAGTAAAGGGAGAATCACAGTATTTTGATTTCTCTGATCTTCAATCCATCTTCGCCTGAATAGGCACAGACGTTGAGGGAGAAGCCCTTGGCGGTTTTCTGGCGGTGGGAGAAATATCTAGCACCTCAAATGGGAGCGAGGTAGCCACTTCTTATAGCTATCAATCTCTTACTTTACAAAGTGGTTGAGAATGCGTAGTTCTTTCATATCCCATGTACCATCTCTCTCCCATCTGCTCAAAGCAAGTCATGTTAAAAGAAATCACACATTATATGAATAAATACAATGCCTGGTATACAGACTAACTTAATGAATGTGTATTACATGAATTTTCTCAATTACCTCCTATAATGTGTGCTCCCATGGCAAAACAGACAAAGATTTGGGCAGTATTACCAAAAAAGGGATCTCTTGTCTTTATTATATATCTAGAAGGGGAAATTAGTAATAAGCCACAAACATGATTCTCAATAGCTCTCATGCCTTTCATTTCATTTGGCAGGAAATCTGGGTTCATGGAAGCTCTTCTTGGAAATGCTCCCCCCCGCCAAATGGCCCTACACAAGCCAACCTGTACCCACCACACTGGCCCAACTCTCTGAGTAACTGGCTTTAACATACAACTTCCCAGACCTTACCCCAAACCCTCAGAGTCTCATCTGGGGAGGACCAGGTGGTTTTATGCCAGGATGCAGCCAGAGGCAGAGTCCTGATGTGGCTGGTTAAGTGTACCTGCGGCCACTGCAGTGTTCCTTCTGCTGCTGCCCCTGACATTGCCTTGAGCATGGTAGAGGGTGATCAGAGTCATTGCTATCATCAGAGGGGGATTCTTCTCAACATATGAAAAGCTATGGTCCAGAAGGGAACAGAGGAATGCAGCAGAAGGAAGAATTCATTTTCTCACTACAGTTAGTAGCATTCACATTTATATTTTGGTGTGATCTTGGAAAACATTAGGTAGGCGGTTAGCAATAAAGGGTCAAGTTCAGAATGCCCAGGTATAAATCCTGGCCCAACAACATCACTGACTGCATAGATTTGTTGTTGTGATAAAATGAAATTACATATATAAAGCAGATAAAAATGTGCAAGGCCTATAGCAGACCACCAACCCATGGAAGCTATTGCTTTCACTTCCATATCCAGAAGGGACTGTTAAGGGCACCATTTCAATCACCAAGGGGGCCATAAACTAAAACACTAATATATGAACAGAGATGACTTCCTTCTAATCATAATAGTCTCTAAGCAAGTCATGTTAAAGAAATCACACATTACAGGAATAAACACAATGCATGGTATACAGTAGTAACTTGATGAATGTGTGTTACAGGAATTTTCTCAATTGCCTCTAAATTTAGTTGAAATGTTTAAGGCCATGTTTATATCAGCATTAAAATTTCTTAATTTTTCTTTTTGAAAACATTTGGTTAGCTAGTATGTTAGGGGGCATATATTTTATAGTGATGTAGTATACACATTCTCTGAATATTTTAATTCATAAATTAATTTTATTACATTTCAGCTTTTTAAAAATATTTTATACATTCTGAGGACTCTGATAGATTTTTATTCAAATTTCAATATATGAAAATATTAGAATGACTTGACATAAATTACCTATAGATATTTCTTCTTCCAGGGTAACCTTCAAATTCATTGCTAGAATAAAACCTGAAAATATATTCAGAAGTTATCAGATAATTATTGATGGCTAAATGGTGATAGAATTGTTAATATACTACTAATATAGTAAATAGTATAGTCCAACTTTAATGGAATGAAGCAATTAATTGGCACTTATGTATGCAAATTGCTGCTGTTCATACTTCTGAATTTTACATACATACTCTGACTTATACATATATAAAATATATTTACACAAATATATTTATAAATTATAGGAGAAACATTAAATTATGTTGAGTATTCTTTTTTGGTTAAGCTAGGATGTTTGATTAATATCACCTCTTTCCTTTCCATAATTAACAGTTTGCTGATTTCTTTGTGCTAAACTATTTAATTTTGTCTATGATTTTGAACATGTTTAGAATTTATTTTACAGAAGCACTGACAGTAGATCGCTTTTTTATAAATCAGGAAACTCATCTACCCAAGGATTCCACACGAAAGGGGCATGCTAATTTACCCAGAAGCAAAACAAGTCACGAGAGAGCATGCTTATTACTTAAGTATCTCGGTCCCAGTTCTAACCTGTCTTAACAAAGTGGGAAATCCAATTTAATGGGCATGATTTTCTCCTCTGTGAGTTCATCTGAATATAACAAAATGACTGACATTTAATTCTTAGGAAGAGCACAATAAAGTGTTAAAATTTTTAGGTTTGGTTTCTTATTTTTAATTCTCAGAACTTTTCATTCACCCAAGTACTTGTATATCCTCACTGAAATAACAACTTTGTTATTCCCAGTAAAAGGCACCAGTGTGTGTGTTCATTGTGTCTGAATCCTTGGGCCACCATGGACTGTAGCCGCCAGGCTCTCTGTCCACGGGATTTTCTAGGTGAGAATACCGACGTGGGTTGCCACCTCCTTTTCCAGGGGATTTTCCCAGCCCGTGGATAGAACTTGTGTCTTCTGCATTAGCAGGTAGATTCTCTACCACTGAGTCACCTGGGAAAACCCCCAGTAAAAGGAAAAGGCAACAGAATACACCTGATTCCTACTATTAACTTTACCTTCTAAACCAGCATCCTGCTAAATGTCTTTACTGACTTCATAGGATTCCAAACATCACTATACTTGCTCTTCCCACATCATCTCAAACTACCTGTGAATAAACTACTCAGATTTTTCCAAACTGCCTCCTACAGGTTTTTGTTACGTCAAAGGTTTCACAACTGTCTCTGTCTCTAACACTTGGAGCCCACATTCCCTCTTTCCCTTCCCTTTTCCCTCACAGCCACTGACTTACCTTTTCAGCTCTGTCTCTCTTCACTGTCTGTCTACCCTTCCGCTCATTCATTTAACTGTGTGCCAGGCACTATCCCATGTTCCAAAGATTTAAAAAATAGAGACATAATTTTCTCTTGGAGTCTGCATTTCATTGCCACTATTCTAGTTCAGGCTTCTGTCCCCTCAGGCCTAGATTATGACCATACCAGGGTCTTCCTGCCTTCAGTTTTCCCCTACCTCCTAAATATATTATTCCTGAAATCTCCCATTAGGTTTTATCTTGTTGCTCATCTTACACGGGCAGTTTTAATGGCTGCTCCATGTAATGGCTAAACGCCTTTGCTGACAGTTTAAAGAATTCCATGGATTGGCAACAAGTTTCTAAAAAAATTTTATCCAGTGAAGCTGGACTGATCTTCCTCTTTTGTTCTTAGAATTCAAGCTAATGGCAGGGAAGTTACAAGAGAGTGCCCTAGATTTGGATTTTATTAGAAGTAAAGGGGGGAAAAAAAACTACACATTTTTGATTAGAGATGTTTGATCAAAAATGCTTATTTTAAGATGGTCTATTTAGACAGTACACAGGATGGACTGAAAAGGAAAGACCTAGAAGAAAGAAGCCCCATGATGAGGTTAATAATAAGAATCTTAGATTTAATATATTTTAGGTTTAAATCCTAGTTCTACCACTAACTAGGTAGCCTTGCCCAAGTTAATTAAATTTCCAAGTATCAGCTTTCTCATCTGTAAAACTGGGATAATCATTTCTACTTTATATTATGTGGTACGCAGCAATCACTTAATAAATAATAGCTATTACAGATAATCTCAAACTTATACAACAATGAATCACTGCAAGAATGTTTCTTATCAAGGGGCTGCCCTCATGGACTTCTGAATCTAGCTTATTGCTTCAAGTGCTAGAGGGAAAATTTGTCTTTAGGACCAGTTATTATTCTAAAACTTTTATACTTTTAATGTAATTATATACCAACTATCAGAAGAGAAATAACCACCTACTAAATGTTCTTTCCAAAAAAGGAAATTGTGTTGACTAATTACTAAAGAATGTAATTTTAATGAAACCACAGCTGTCTGAACTACACTTTAGAATAAGTAACGAAAATGCTCTTAACTGAAAGCAGTGGTGCTGTAGATTTCATCCGTCCATCAGTGCCAATTAAAACCTGAATGGTGCATCAAGCTTCATGCAATACTTACAGTGAATCCTGTGTTACTCTGAATATATTTATGGCCTCCCACTTGCCACTTGTAATTTGAATAGCATTTTCCTATAAAAAGACAAACATTATGTTGTGTGAAGCTGAGCGTTATTTGAGCAACCTCAAGTGAATGATCTTTCAGGAGATAAATCTTGGAAGGAACATACCACAGTGTCTTTGATATAGTGAATATGTTTGTAGCCATCCTTGTCGCTAAATATTTTGTAGTATGAAATGGTATCATGGCTGAACACTGGTGTTGAAACAAAGAACTGAAAGAAATGAACAGAGGTTATATTCAGGAGACAACCAAACTAAAATGATTGATTTTTTTAAAGCCATGTGTAGTTACAATTATCGGGACCAGAAAGTCTTGCCTCCCCTACCTTCCAGCACTCACACCCTAGATGCCTTCCTTTCAAATGGACAGCTCTTCTCGTGCTTCTAACAGGCACTTATACATTCCAAATACTGCTTAATTGCTACTACATATCCTTGGGTTTATATTGCTTAGTTTGAATTTCTGTATTCTGAGATTACATGGTTTGACCTAGTTAAATAAAATTCACAAATGAATGTTGATGTTTAACCAAGTCAAACTTCAAAATGTTATATTTGACCCAAATGTGGCTCTTCTGAATGCTGATAGCCTCTTGTAATTCTTGATTTGTTTGATGTCAAGCACCTAATACTGACGATGCGATAAAGACATTTTAAAGATTAAAATATCACAAACTGCTAGTCACAGCTTTTAATGGCAGAAAGGGACTTCTGGACTTGAGAGAAAAATGTAACCAATGACAAGACAATGAAAGGTGTACTCCTTGAGCTTAGAGAAGAGACCAAACCCCACTGTTCACCTCTGACCTCTTCCCAGGGCCCATGCTCACCACCTGCAGGGAACTGCTTAAGAACCTACGGAGTTTCTGCCACAGGTCTAGTGTGTCCTGAACAGAGCAAGCTACAACTCAGCATCCTGAAAGGTACAGATAATTAAAGTCCTGTAAATGTCCTGACATCAGATTTTAGCTAGTAGTTTCTCCCATTAGAAAAAGAGATTCATTGTACATTTGCTGGTTTCCTTTTTTATCCTGATCATTGAGTGGAGGAAGGATGGTAACGTGGTGAAGGGGCTCCATGAGGAAAGAGCTATTCTACATCATCAGTTCAGTTCAGTTCAGTCGTTCAGTCGCTCAGTCGTGTCCGACTCTTTGCAACCCCATGCATTGCGGCAGTAGATATTCCCACAAGTTATTCCAAACTAGATTTCTTAGCACGAGTGCTTCCACACGACAGTGTTAAAACGTTCAGATCCTTTGCAATTGTCCAAGCAACAACAATCAAAAGACTACAGGTATCTTTCAGCTACAAACACCTAATTTGCTGACACTCATTTTGCTGGGACACACTTTACAGCGAAGTGAGAACAAGGGAAGCAGTTGTAGGTATTTTTAATGATGATTCTATATGCAATTTGACATAATGTTTTTTAATACAAGTCATGATTATGATTGAATGATATTAAAATGTAACTTTTTGATGTGGTATCTGTGGGGTCTAACTGCTGCTAAATCACTTCAGTCGTGTCCGACTGTGTGCAACTGCATGGACGGCAGCCCACTAGGCTCCCCCCTCCCTGGGATTCTCCAGGCAAGAACACTGGAGTGGGTTGCCATTTCCTTCTCCAATGAAATGGATGAAAGTGAAAAGTGAAAGTGAAGTCACTCAGTCATGTCCGACTCTTAGCCACCACATGGACTGCAGCCCACCAGGCTCCTCCATCCATGGGATTTTCCAGGCAAGAGTACTGGGGTGGGGTGCCATTGCCTTCTCCAGTGGGGTCTAACTAGTGTCCCCCAAATTCTTTTCCACCTAACCCAGAAGATAACTGTTATGGATTGAACGTTTTTGTTCCCCCAAATTCATATATTGAAACTCAACCCCTATTAAGATAGTATTTGGTATCAAGAGGTGGGTGCCTTGGGAGGTAATTAGGATTCGATGAGATCATAAGGGTACAGCTCCTACGAATGGGATTAGCCCATTTACGAGAATTACCGGAGAGTGTCCTCCCCCTGCTCTGCTCTCCGCCATGGAGGATACAACAAGAAGTTGACAGAAGAGCGCTCTCACCAGAACCTGACTATGCTGGTATCCTCACCTCAGACTTCCAGCCTCCGGAACTGTGAGAAATGACTTTCTGTTGTTTATAAGCCACTCAGTGTAGGATACATTGTTATAACAGCTCAAACAGAGTAGGATAATGACCTATTTGAAAATAGCATCTTCACAGGTGTAATCAAGGTTAAGAACTGAGATGTGATCGTAGTGGATCCAAGTTGGCCCTAGAGCCAATGATTGGTGTCCTCATAAGAAGAGATGAGGGTGCAAAGAGACCCAGGGGGAGTAGGTCATGTGAAGATGAAAGCAGGGGTTGGAGCTAGTGGAGTTCCAGCCAAGAAAGTCCAAGGATTGCCAGGAGACCAGAAGCTGGAAGAAGTGAGAAAGGATTCTTCCCTGGAGACATCTAAGTATGGCCCCACCAACCCCTTGACTTTGGACTTCTAGCCTCCAGAATGATGAAAGAATGAATTTTTGTTGTTTTAAGCCAAGTTTGTGGTAGTTTTTTACAGATACCCTAGGAAACTAATATGATGTCCCTATCTCTTTGGCATAAAAATTATGTTTTTAATAAAATAAAAAATGGAATAATGAGAAACTTCTGTCTCCTTGCATGAGACACTAATCATAAGACCAGTTCTGGTAGGATTCTAGGTATTGACTCAGTGAAATTGAAAGCCAGGAGGCCCCTGAATAGGAAATTCTGATTTGCAATTTTGTGGAAGGAATTTCATTAGTAGTGGCCTGAAAAACCATTCTTTCATTTTAGAACGAGGCTTCACCCTCTCAGCCAAGTGATTCCTTATTAGTAAACACTTTACAGTGTTCCCCTCTCCCCATCAAGATGAAAGATGAAAATTGGCTCCACATTTTCTCAACCACTGTAATGGAACTGGGGTCACAAATACTATAAGGTACCTTAGTGAAAAAAATACTCAAATTCACATCTGCAGATAGCTAAGGAACTCTAAAAACGGCTTAGTTCCAGATTAAAATAGAAAATTTCATTTTCATTGAAAACAGAAAATAAGAGGGCAGAACATTATGTTTCAAGATAGTAGAATCAGGCAAACAGGAAGAATATTTTTGTTAGGCAAAGACTGTTATCTTCTCCCCTTTAATTGCACACATCCAAGACAGATGCTTTAGATGAACAGGTAACTTGGGTGAGGTAAAGAGAGTGTAAAATATTTCCGCATTCACTCTGCCAGAGTGAGATCCATAATGCATCCTGAGTTAAGTGCTCTGGCAGCAAGTCACGCCTGGGCCCTAGATAACCACATGTCACTAGGTGGTCCTCAGTTTAACAAGACATCCTCACAGCTCCCTTTATCATGCTTAGATGTGCTGATAAACTCCTCATCTCTACTTACAAAGTCATTTAAAATATTTTTCTTGGAAGGTAAAATGATTTAACACCAGTTAATTTTTTGCCACAGATGGTAAATAACCTGCTTATGGAAGGCTGATGCCTAAACTGAGTCCACATTTAGTCAAAGGCACAGACTTTCAAGCATCAAGTAGAGCATCCATTTATCTAAGCCATAGGATTTCACCAACCACTCAAATGTGATGTGGTGTATGGCTTAATTATTTTTATTTTTTTTTAATTTTTATTTTATTTTTTTTAAATTTTTTTTTAAATTTTAAAAATCTTTAATTCTTACATGCGTTCCTTATTTTTAAATGATTTAAATGTGGCTTTGCATCCTAAGCATTATGTGTTTAGTATTTGTTCTTCACATTTTAGTGGTTAAACACTATTAATAGAGTCTTTGATTAAATCTTCCTTTTTTGTCTGCTCCCCACAGGACAAAAAAAAAAAAAAATATATATATATATATATATATATAATTTGAAGTGAATTTGTTGTTATTTTTCTGATAAAATACCAAAGAAGAAATTAGAGTATTTCCCCCAAATTAAGACACAATATTTCATGTGGAAGAAAAGGAAGTGACAAGTAAAGTTCTCAAGGAAGTATTTGCTAGTTCTCTGCCTGAATTAATAGGTAAACTGCCATTTAGTCTCTTTTCTAGTTCATAGGTGATCTCTGAAGGGCTTTTTCATTTTAAACCTCTTTGACAAATACTAAAGGAAAAACTGATCTAAAATTGCTCTTTAAATTTATATTAATATGACTAGCCTATACACTTTATCTAAAACCCTCATAAATATTATTTGAACAGATGTCTGAAAAACAAATATTTCTAGGTTATTTCTGGGTAGTTTTATTAAGCCGCTGGTTTGATTATGGGTCAAAGGAAGCTATGCAGCACATTATGACATATGAGATATGACTATATAAAGTCATGACTCCAAAAGGCTTGTCAGGACTTATAAAATCTAATGAATGGCCCCCTTGAAAATAGCTGCCTTGGGGAAGTGTGGACTTACTCTTGAAAACCGTCACTTATTTTCCACAATTCTTCTAATATTCAGAAAGTTAATGACTATTGGATACATTTGGAGAGATTGAGATTAGCACACAGGAAAACTAATTTTTCCCAATAGAATTCTAAAACTATAGATTTTATAATGATTTAGTGTAAAATCATATTTTGCAGATACATATTTCATTTATTCACTAGATTTATTTTGGCATGAATTTTGATTTAATGTAGAGACCTCATTCTCCCTCAAAGGGCATGTATGTGCTTCCACTGAGGGTATTTAAAACAATGTTCAAAAACTTTAGAAGGCAATTCATTCATTCATTCAGCTATTGTTTGCTGGGATTACAAGACTGGTGCTATACAGACTATAAAAATTTATAAGATACAACTGTCCGCAACTTGCTTATAAACAGATTTCAAAAGATGTATTTTAAAGTAGTTCAGAGTGTTCCGAATGGTGCCAGTATTTTCAGAATAAATGTGTATGGATTCCTAAGATCACGTCTTTGATAAGATTGCTGATATCATGGTTTATCTATTTGTAAAATCACATCATTCATATTACTTTATAGAAACTCTAGCTATATCATTATCATGGAGAATACAGCTAAAGATATTTTCAAGTATTCTTTCTTCTCTCATTCTTTACAGGAAATCTCTATAATGACAGTGAACTCATAAATTAAAATTTTCCCTTTTCTCAAGTTTTCAAATGCTGATTTAGGAATTATCTTTCTGGAAAGCAAGCTTCTGGTTGACCTAGAATCCAAAAAATTTAGAAAATCCTGTTCTTTCACTGACTTCTCTTTTTTCCTGTTACTTATACAATGTTAAAGAGTGAAATAAAACAGGATTTTTTTTCTTTTTTTTTCCTGAATTACACACTTATCCTTGTTACCTTGTTAGGTGGTGCTAGTAGTAAAGAACCTGCCTGCCAGTGCAGAAGACATAAGAGATGCTGATTTTGTCCCTGGGTTGGAAGGATCCAATGGCACCCCACTCCAGTATTCTTGCCTGGAGAATCCCACGGACGGAGAAGCCTGGTAGGCTACAGTCCATGGGGTCGCAAAGAGTCGGACACGACTGAGAGACTTCGCTTTGCTTCACTTCGCTTTTGGAAGGATCCCCTGGAGGAGGGTAGGGCAACCCACTCCAGTATTCTTGCTTGGAAAATTCCATGGGCAGAGGAGCCTGATGGGCTACAGTCCATAGGGTCAAAAAGAGTTGGACATAACTAAAGTGACTTAGCCTGCACCCATGTACATTTACTTGCATAAAAAAATAAAGTAATAACTATTCTCTAGTTAGGGGCTTCCCTGGTGGCACAGACAGTAAGAATCTGCCTGCAATATGGGAGACTGGGGTTCAATCCGTGGGTCTGGAGGATCCTCTGGAGAAGGAAATGACTATCCACTCCAGTATTCTTGCCTGGAGAAGACCATGGACAGAGGAGCCTGGGGGCTACAGTTTGTGGGGTTGCAATGAGTCAGATAAGACTGACCCCACAAAATTCTCTTAATGAAAAAAACTGAAGTACCTTTAACTGAAGATAGAAAGTAAATATATGTAAGCTAAAATTGCTGGATCTAGGAAAGTATACAAAAAATAATTTTCAATACCTGAAGATGCTTACTTCACTCTCCATCTTAATTTACATTTTTACAAGACTTAACATCTCAGAATTTACTTCTGAATTCTTTATTGTCCCTTGTCTTGGGTTAATGTGTTAAATTAGATAAGAGTTTCTTTTTTCTTTGCATGTGTCCAAATCTCAGAAGTAGCTTTTCTTTTTTTTACCCAAATGTTAGTTGAATTCAATCACATATTTGTGATAAATGGTAATATTCATACAATATTCATTTATTATTTGTCTTATTTTGTATTCTTTGTATAAGATATAAGATACAATTGATGTTTTCCTAAAACATGATTTAGTTTTGCATAAAATCTTTATAAATCACTGAATAAATCTATCCAAAATAATCCAGATATATATGATTACAAACTGTAACAAAACACACACTTCCCTAACTGATACCACTTTACTTAAAAACTAGAATAAATATGAGTATGTATGAGATTAATCTACTCATTTATTTATATAAAATATAATGAGAGGTAGGGTTGTCTCTAAACCAAGGATAGCAAATGTAATTATTTTCCCTGGATTCAAATGGCTAAAAGTTATCAAGATTATTTTAAGTAAATCAGGGATTGTGTTCCCTTTTGAAAAATAATATTTGTTACATTTTTAAAGAAGCAATATTAGCTATAGATATCAGTTGGTTGAAAAAGTTAAGAACAGAACATGAGGTATATGATTCATTCTTAATAGAATTCTAGATATATGGACATTAAAATTGTCTGGCACAAAATTGCTGAAGGGATCACTACCTTTATGTTTTTTACCTTGTTATTTTTCTATAAAATCAAGTAGTGTCAGTTTGGATACATTTCAAATAGTCCTTTAATAGCTCAGAATTTCATTAAAAGATAAGGAAAAGATAGCAATCATACTCCACCAGCCCATCCAGTTCTGCTTTCTTCTATATGTTCCTGGGTCTAAGAGGAAAAAAGAAAAAAAAAACATCAAATGAAACATAGTATCAAGAGGACAGTTTTTCCTAAATATAATCTGGACATTTGAACAAGTTAAGCTGGCTGGTCAGAGTGTACTACTGTTAGTCAACCAACTACATACTTGAGTTGAAGATGACTAGATTCAAAATCTTATACAACATCACTGTTGCATACATAAGGATGATCTGAGGGCTGTATCTTATTGCAAATCATTCATAATTCTGGCTAAATTTTCCATAAGTCAGTGACTGGAATTATGACAATATCCATGGAGACCTACCACAAACCAAACTGTTGTCATGTAGGTAAAAAGGCATTTCCCAGTGGAATTTAGGTTAAATTTTTTTTTCTTTCCTCAATCTTACAAAGTAGCTAGAAATCTTAAAATTTGCACTGAATCTTATTTTTGGTATATACTTGAGGATAGTACAGTAAATCCTTTATTGAACAAATACTTAATAAACCTAAAAATGAATAGAATTTTATAAACAGTTAAATGGAAAACATTCTAGATGAAATAAATAGCATAGAGATGAGGCTAGCTTAGAAAACCACAAGTGGCTCAGTATAGCTGAGTGGGGCCTGACTGTGGGAAAGAATTAGAAGATAAGGGAGAATGTAGGGGCATCAGCAAAATCATGGAGGAAATTTTATGCCACAATTGGGAAGTTTGGGTTTCTCCACTGGATAATAAATCCTTTGAAAGTTTTCAAAATCACAATTTGAAAAATATAATTGTGAACATGATACAGAGAATAGATAAAAAGTGGGTAACATAGTGGGAGGCTTCCCTGGTGGCTCAGCAGTAAAAAAATCTGCCTCCAATGCAGGAGATGTCGATTTGATCCCTGGGATGGGAAGATCCCCTGGAGAAGGAAATGGCAACCCGCTCCTGTATTCTTGCCTGGAGAATCCCATGGACAGATGAGCCTGGCGGGTTACAGTCTTTGGGGTCACAAAAAGAGTGAGCCATGATTTAGCGACTAAATAACGACATTGAAATGTTTGGAAAAAAGATGCTGAAGACCCAAATCTAGACAGTGGTAGTGAGGGTGGAGTAGAGCAGAGGTAGCCAGAGATATATAAAAGTTCAAATCCTCAGAATGAATTTGTGGGGCAATTTTCTTGTATTAGATAAAAATCACCTAGGAGAGTAACAGGGTGTTGGAACAGAGACTTAAGATAATTAGCAATCATTTACCTTCTGGTTTTGCTAGAACTTCAGGTAGGCTACATTTCCCAGGCTCCCATCCACTTGGATGTGGTCATGTGTAAGTTCTAACCCATAGCTTTCAAGCAAAAGTAACTGGTACTACTTCTACGTCTAACCTATAAAACCCTATCATACATATCCTCCATTCTTTTTTCACTCCCTTGCTGGATGTTGATGACCAGCTTTGAATAACCTTGGAATATCCTTAGAAGTTACTGGATGAAGACAGAAATGTTATCAACCTGGGTTCCTGAATGACTCTGTGGAGCAGAGCACCCATTTCCTCACCCTCACTGTTTCCAACTTACCTGGACTCACTATTAGATGGTTACATGAATGTGCAAACCTATTGTATTAACCCACTGAACTTTTGGAAGGGTTAAATGCATTAACTTGGAGAATAATAAGATTTCTAGAAAAGTCAGAAGAGGAAGAGCTA
Source organism: Capra hircus (assembly GCF_001704415.2). Taxonomy (NCBI): domain Eukaryota; kingdom Metazoa; phylum Chordata; class Mammalia; order Artiodactyla; family Bovidae; genus Capra; species Capra hircus. The sequence goes on from NC_030809.1 coordinate 101,941,356, forward strand.
GAAAGAAACAGTAAATTAGAAAGAGAACCATGAGAGAGAGAGTGTATTGTCATAAGAAGCAAAGGAATAATAAATTTTGAAAGCATAGTTTGGATTTCAGAAAAAACAAGATAAGACTTGATAAAGTGAAATGTTTTATTCATCATTTCTAGATATTAAGATAAAATTAATTTTAATTCTCTTGCAGAGAATAATATGATGAAGGATGTTCCTCCACCAAACTATAAATTTATTAATACAGTTATATTACAAGTAATTATTGCCAGTTTCTTTTGCTTCTTTATTTTAGGTATGACTCCCAACATGAATAAAGTGTTGCCATGTCTCTTAACCTTAAATGTTGTTTGTTTTCAAAACTAAACACACACACACACATATTAGTCATAAGTATGGTTACTGGAAAATTCAACTCTGTTGTTCTTAAGTTTGAAAAATACATTCCATGTACTTACCAGACTATTTCGAAACTGCAGTTGTTTTGAAATTTTAAGGTTATTCAAACCTGATATTTTAAACTTAATCACTGATTTTGGCCATAAAACTAAAGTTTATATTCCAGGGAATTCCACATCTCATTGAATGAGCATCTTATATATTCTGTCAGTTTGGATTAAGTTGTCTCAGATTTGATAAATTAGAAATTCAAATTCCAAAGCAATTATAGTTTTAAATGCCTAGTTTTAAGAGCTAAAAATTTTATCTAAATGACCAATCTTATAAACTAATATAATTAAATCAATAATTCCTAGTATTGAGATTCAATGAAGACATTAACAATATATTCACCCAATTGTTTCTATTTAACTAGAAAAATTAAATTTATTCCATCTTTTCTTTTTGTCTATGACACTGCATTAATGCCAAAAATCTTCCTGCTTTGTTTATCAAAACATAAATAAGATAAAAATAAGCTTCTAGCATATTCCATCAAAATTAGTCAAGCTTCTTACAGACACAGTAGTGATTTAAAAATATTTTTAGCTTGAGTAATGTTGACTATTATAGTCCTGATATATTTCCAAACAGATTCATATGACTTTTTTCTTGCAAAACATAATGTCCTAATTTCTAGATGGAATTTAGTGTTTTACTTTGATTGCTCTGTGCTTTTTTCTTACTTTATAAAATAGGTTTATTCTATATTTGGTTTAATGAAACATTTCTTCATAATTAGATGTCTCATGAAATGTACCCATCAAATTTCCTATTTAAAGAAAACATTTTGTGTTTCTTAGTTTCTAATATGAGTACTTATGAACAGGCCTATTTTGAAGCTTTCCGATTGGAGAAGTAGCTTTCTGACTCATTAATTCAACAGATTATGTTTGGATTTGAGCAATAAAAACAATTAAAACTCAACAATAAATCTGTGCCTAGTTTTTTCTCCCTAAAATTAGCACAGTATTGAGCACTCTGCAAAGATAACAGGATAGCAGGATAATTAAATCTGTTTCATATGATTCTCAGTTACCTACTTTTGATTTTCAAATAGAAGTGTTTGGCTTTCCTTTGATAATATTTGTTTACTTTGGAATTCTTATTTTTCAATTTTGACATTGAATAGAACGTTTGCATTTGCAAATGCAGACATCACCGTTTGCATTTTTCTCTAATTCTTTTGAATAGAACACATATACTTCTTTAATGGATCCATCTTATGTTTTCATCATCATTATTTTGCTTTTTTGGACTGATAATTTTATAATCTCAAAAAGGACGGACTTCCATCGTAATTCAAAACCAGATGCCTGCTTTTTGCAGTATGGCATTGTCATTTAATCTGTTTCTCCATTCACTTTCAATGCTAAAGTCATTCGAGAAAACAAAAGGTATCTTACTTGTTTAATAAAAATAATGAATCTTCAAATAGTGTGTTTTGCAAAGAAATCAGGAGTTGAATGCAGTAATTCTGCTTTATAATATAAAATGTTAGCTATAAATAAGTCCCCACTCTTGTACTTTTATCTTCAGAAATACACCTCTGTGGTTTTAATACAACATACCTTTGGACAGTTCCATGTCTGCCAGTCTTCCCTGAAATCACATATAGACAAGACTGAAACATTTTGGATTCTTTTTAGCCACTGCAAACATATTCGATCATCAGTAACCCACGTGAGCCAACTGAAATAATAATCACTGCAAACAAATCAAAACAGAAAGTCAGAACTATAAATCAATATCACATTCAAATAATTTCTTAAATTGTGTTTTCAAAAGGACATATTTTATTATTCTGAAGCACTTAAGCCACAGGTAAGGAATGCAAAATATTCTTTTAAACACTAAAAAATTTAAATACACCTGCTGAGTTTTAGAGAACATACAAGAGTCCACTGATCTAATAGAATTATTTTATAATTGAGTTTTATCCCCAGTTGGGATTTTAATATCTTAGGGAAAAAATTAAGACACAAGGCCAAAGTTATTGGCCAACCTAGCGGACAAAAAGCATGAAATTGCCTACTTTTCCATAGCTGAACACAAGTTTTCACTTTTTAATTAAAAAAGAGCTAAGTGGATAAAAGACCATCTTTCTTTCCAGGCAGGTTTGTGTTGGAAGCTAAGTTTTAGCCACAGGTCAGGGGTTGAAATTTGGGTTAGTATAATAATCAGAGATAGTGTATGCAAAGTAACTCAAACAGTGCTTGGCACAAAGTGGATGTTGGTGAAAGGAAGCAATGATTACTTGGCTCTGAGGGTGAACGTGTAGGGAACAACAATGTAAATAAACCACAAAATGTTGGACCTTGTTATAAAAGGAATCACAGGGCTACAAGGGATCTCCAGTTCAGAGTCTGGCTTTATCTCCTGCCAGCTATACTACCTTGACTAACATATCTGTGCCTCCGTTTCTATATAATATGGTAATAATAACATTACCAGTATGAAAGGTTGCTGTAAAGATTTATAAGAATGCTTAAAATGCTTACAAACTATACATACAACATAGTGAGTATGTTAGATATTATTACTATATTGTTAGTGTATTACAGATACACAAATGATGCTTTCTTTCATTCCGCTTGACTCTTGAGAAGAATGATGCATAAAAAAATCAGGTATATTTAGTCCAGTTTTCATCAACTAGATTAGGGTGGGGAATAATGGATAATTGAAAAAAAAAAAAGAATTTTTGATTATCCGAGAGTGGATTCACCTTGGCAAAGGCTGGCAGAGGCCTCTGATGAGGTGTTTTTTCCTATTAATCAATCATCTGGCCCTGGCTGACCTTCCTTCCTGAAGCAGGAGAAGAGGAGTCAAGCCTTGTTCTGAGAGGATGTGGAAAGGAGTAAGGAGGCCAGCCAGGCAGGGCTTATGGACCCCTCCCCATTTTCCATGTCAACCAGAATGACCAGGATTAATCAGACAAGATCTCAATGCGTACCATGCTGGTACCTTTCACAGAAATGAAAATGCTTCTGTGCAGCTCTGCCTGCAGTTCATCCACAAACAGATAATGCTACAACCAGATCACTTCAAATAGACTGCATCCTAGTGAAAAACACTAATATTTGGAGGGGGTTGGCTTATCTTCTCCTGTTTGCCATGCACATATAATAAGCATGATCCACAAACGCTGGGAAAAAGTAGGCCAGACTTGAAGGAAGCCAGGCTGAGAGCATGCGTACATTTCACTGTCTCCTTCTTCGTCCCTAGCCTACACTCACATCCAAGGGAAGCAGCACTTAGACTGAGTCCTCTGGTCATCTGTACATGTATGTAAAGGGTTATATGTTCACATCAATTTAGAAAACTTTTTTGTGAATTTTAATTTTGCTATATATTTAGCTTGACATGCTAATTTATTTATTTATTTATTTTTGTTGTAGCATAGTCATCGCAAACTCGCTAGAAAAGAAATGTAAACCCTGATGAAGAAATTTCAGTGCTAAAATTCAGTTTGAAAGGCGGAGAGCATCAGAGATGAATATACCTTGAGGCTATCATTGCTGGTACTGGCACTTCTCTGGGACCTACATGCTCAGGGTAAGTGGCATCAGTGATAAAGATCCGAACAACAGGATTCTTAGCTCCAGCCTGTGAAGAAAGCGGAGATAGATAAACTCACAAAATTCTAATTATCGCCAACATTTGAAAGACACTTTGGAATTTAGGCGGATTTTTATAAGCTAATAATTGTTAGGTATATTACTGTTGAAAACATTCTAATTATAACGTTTACAAATTTCATTGCAGTGTACTTACAAATGTTGTGCAACCAGAGTGAAAATACATACTCTTAGTGATTAACGGGAGCTTTAATTCATAGGGAAAACTATTAGGGATTTTAAAATGCAGTTCCATAATCGACACTCTATTTCCTGACTTTTAAGACAGATAGTTTGCACTATTATTGTTGTTATTAGGATAATTGTAATAATATTTCTCCATGTGCCAAGGGGAGTGCAGAAAGGAGCTTGATTTGGGGAAGCGAATGTAAAGAATAAATAATGAAAGATATTTTTTGCTTTTACCCTATAATTTGATCTAGGACACTTACCAAACAGTCTACTAGCTGCTTAAATTATTACTGCTTTCAATGCTCCCAAATTAGGAAAATTCCACCTCAAAATAAAATGTCATGTGATTTACACTGTTCTTGCTTTGTGCTTTTTCCTTAGTATATGCCCTAGGTTTACACGACAGTGTAGTTCATGTTCACATATCTTCTTAGAGTTCTGTTATTTAGCACAGAAAAAGAGAACCTTAAAATTGTCAAATAATTTAAATCCACAAAAATTAGGCATATAGGCTATATATATATAGTTGCCTCACTTCTCAGTCCAGGGTCAGATGTTCAGCAGCTTCAGCTTCAAAGAAACGGGAGAATTTGGGTCCTGACTTCTCTGTCAGTGTGAGTTGCTCCTGACTTCTGGGTTTCTTCATCTCTTCCTGCTCCACACAACCTTGTAAAGATCCAGGTTCTTTTCCATCTTTTGGGTTCCAAGGATCATACCTCTCACTTCCAATACCTCCAGCTTTCAGACTTAACACACAACCTTTGAAGGATCTTCTACCTAAACAGACACCCTCCCCCATACTCATTTCCTTTTCTCATATGATTTTTAATATAAGTTTTAGACTATCTGGAATTTCTATTTCTCTCACTGTGGCCACTTTGACTTGCTTCAGAATCCACTTGCGACTATGCATGTCCTTCCCATCTTTGTCAATATAGGGACCTCTATAACAGGGTTCCCTTTGGCAAGGAAAAACAACAGTGACTTAAGAACAAAGAATTACATTCTAAAATCACTTCTACTCCTCATGCCAGAGAAGAATTTGTGATTTGATCTTTTAGATTTCTTTTCTAAGTTAACTCAGAATACGACATTTCTCCACTGTGACATGGCCATTCTGGTGGAATTTATTTTCATGAGGCCTCTTATTTTCAGGAGGCCTCTCTTGAGACGTGAGACTGAATGTGAAGTACATAAGCTAAGAATTTTAGAATGTTTATGTAAGAAACATCAGTTCACAGCATGTCTAATTCCCTCAGAGAAGAACCTAGGCTCATAAACTTAAACTAATATGCTGCTGCTGCTGCTAAGCCGCTTCTATCGTGTCCGACTCTGTGCGACCCCATAGACGGCAGCCCACCAGGCTTCCCTATCCCTCGGATCCTCCAGGCAAGAATACTGGAGTGTGTTGTCATTTCCTTCTCCAATGGATGAAAGGGAAAAGAGAAAGTGAAGTCGCTATAAATGTCCAGAAATGACCATAACTCCTACTTGCTTGACCTGACAGGAACATCACATTCAACGTCTTAATTTCCCATTCTAGTTTGCATTTAGATCAGAATTCAAAAGGAATTGCAAAACAGAACTTTACCCTGAATTTGGAGCATGAAGTAAGAAAAAAATTAAAATTAAGTTAAGCTTGTTTTTCCTCCATGATCTAGACCATATGTTTTTCAAAGACTGCAATGGATTTTGCAAAGACTACTTCATCCAGCACAACCAGATGTCCAAAGCAACAGATGTCCACATAAATAATAGAGCACAGTACAATGTTTGCCTTACAATGCACAAGGATAAGAAGCTCTCCAAACTTGTTGATTCCACCTCTATTCACGGTATTGGTTGCTCATTTTGACAGCAGGGAAATGGAAGCATCTGCTAAAAGTATTCCACATACCTTTGGGTATGGAATATTTATTGTTCTAGGATATTGTTCATCACCATAATAGGAATAGGCAATAACTGGTATCTCTGTGTCATTAAATTCTGCATATGCCAAAAATTTTCCATTAGGAGACCACCAGAGAGCATATTTTGTAGCAAGCATTTCCTCTGAAAAATAAATACTAGCATATTATTATTAGTTACTGAGACGGCTTACTCAAAATAATTGTAAATACTTCAAAATACATTGTATATAGCCATTTACTAACTGAAATAATTTATTTAATGTGGATGTGATATATATCATGCTTTGGTTATCAAAAGATGAATAATCTGGGTATAGAGGAATAGTTTAACCTTATACCCTATATCAAACATCAATTAGTCTACTGGGGAATTGACATTAATCAGGAATGTATTTTTTAAAATAAAATCTCAACAATAATTAATTTTCCCGTTGGGGGGAGCTTCTTTACAGTCATCTAAAGTAGCCAAGACAAGGAAAACCATACTTATACTACAGAGCAACGTAAATTTGAAAGTTAACTTTCTGTTCTGGGAATATTTAAAAAAAACAGTTTATTTAGTTATATATATATGTATTTTTAACAAAGGCAAGGACTAGAAGACCTTTAAAGTCCAGTTAAGTCCTGGATCCTACATGAGCTAAGAAAGAGGACAAAATTCACGACAGCATTGAGAACTAAGACTATTTTCCTGCACAATAATATAGACAGCTCTTTAGTTTTGGATAAAAGGTTTATTTTGCAAGAAAAAATAAACCTGAGAAAATATACTCACACTGCTTCTAAGGACCATATACTTCTTAGAATATAAATTATTACTACTGCTTTATAATGCTCATGAAAATAAATTCCACCAGTCTGATAACAAGATTTCGTTCTTTCAGAATATGCACGTCCTGTTCATAACCTGATAACAGCTTTCAGAAATGCCACCCTCATCACAGTAACATACCACTCATTTAAATGTTACTAAATGCGTGTGATTATTTTCAATTAAAAGCCTAACCGCAGCAGAAGAAAAAGAATATGACGTACCTTCATAAACCCAGTCTGGGATACCATTAAATATTTTATTTTCTTTTCCATTATATGTTATTTGAAAAGGTGGGTCTTCTGGTCTTTGTTTCAGATAGATATTGTTTTGATAGACATATGCCTAGAAGTGGTGGTAAGTTAGTTAACAAGGAGAAATTTCATAAGAAACACAATAAAGTTTGCATATTTGTGTTAATTATTCACCTAATACTTTTTAAAAAGTGATAATCCAGATATGAAAAGACTCACAACTAAGATACCATTTTAACAGGTCAAAAAATACCAACCAACTCACATTATCATTATTTTTAACATATAAAAGTTATTATTTTAAAGTCTATATATTAAAGAATAATGTCTGCTATTATATTAGTTGCTTTTATTAACTAAGTAAATAATTGTGTATATTAACAGAAAGTCAAATAAATCTCTGAATATTAATAGCTAGCCAGATCTAATCTTTATTTAGAGTCCTTAAATAAGAGCTTGGACAAAATTTCATGTTGTCTGAAGCTAGTCTGGGAAACTTGTGAAAACCATATTTTTCCTGAGCTTTCTGGCACAACGCATTCTGGCTGAGTATAAGGATAAAGTTTTTGACTGCGATATTTAAAGAAGTCTATCCATGAGCTTGAGATTTTGCGGAATTCTCAGATGGGTTTCAATTTATCTAAACTCTTCCCATTTTTAACCACTTAAAATAGTCATAAATGTATTTTTTTTCAGGCAGGGAAATTTAACAAAGGCCAAAATCAAATGGCTCCTCTTTTATTTAAATGATTAAACACTTCTATAATTTAAACACTTACTAATTTACTCCCAACAGGCGACCAGCATAAATACTGAATTGGACGAGGAAGCTCATTTCTTCTTATAAACTCCCTAGAAGAAAAGAAAGAAAGAAAAAAAACAAATAAATGAATTTTGCTGTTCAGTGCAAATAATAGGTATGAAAGGAAAAAAATTAAAAAAAATAAAAATAATGCATCATCATCTATGCTCCTGCCAACCTAATAGAAAGAATGTGATATAACACAAGACAGAAGACATGGGGTGGTAGCTGCAGTTCTTCACTAGTTCACAGGTCATTTAATGTCTCTGGATCTCAGTTTTCTGACCTTTTATACTGAGGTGAATGGATTAAATGTTTATAGACTAAGTGGAAATACCTCGAGAAATTATCTAATTAAATCTCCCTAGTCTTGTGAAAATAAACTTAAGATTAGAGAAATGATAGGACTTAAAAAAAATAATATTGCTGGTTCTTGGCAGACCCCTCATTAAACTCAAGTCTCTTAACCCTCAGAACTGTAAAATTTGTACACACCAGGCTGAAATGGTCGCTAAAGAGACTTCCAGCTCTGAAATTCTATAATTGTGCTAAAGTTTAATATGTACTCTTCCACATTTTCATTCACAACCCCCATCCCTGTGAATGCATATGCATTTCAAATTTTTGAAAATAAGATGCCATTTGACAATCTCCCCAGGGATCTGACTTGAAATCAGAAAAGGAAAGGAACATCTGATCTCAAGCTAAACTGAAAAACAGATCATATACTGGGCAGTATGCCTTAAGCTTGAAAGTCCTCCACCCATGGGGAAATTTCAAATATGCATGCGTGTGTGGTAAGTCGCTTTAGTCGTGTCCGACTCTTTGTGACCCTATGGACTGTAGCCTGCCAGCCTCCATCTGTCCATGGGATTCTCCAGGCAAGAATACTGGAGTGGGTTGCCATGTTGTTCTTCAGGGGATATTCTCAACCCAAGGATCAAACCCGCATCTCTTACGTCTCCTGCATTGGCTGGCGGGTTCTTTCCCACGAGCGCCCCCTGGGACGCCCAATTTCAAATATACTGCTGCTGCCGCTCCTGCTAAGTTGCTTCAGTCGTGTCCGACTCTGTGCGAATCTCACTTTGATGCTTCAAGTCACCCTGAAAATACTCAATTGACTGACTTGCACAGTGGAGATTTTGTAGTTCTTCAGCAAGAATATGTTCAGACTTTTATAAGTGTTAAAGAGTCATAGGATGTCGTGTTTAAATTTTGACTATTATCTTCTCGAAGATGAAATGAATAGTTTCATCAAGAATGCTTGTGTGGAGATGCAAAACAAGACTTGCCTCCAAGGTATAATGTGAGGCACCTGAAGGAAGACTCCCTGTTTGCCCCCTCCAAAAGCATCTCTCCAACCTGACATAGGCTTGCTATTTCTATTTCTCCCATCATTTTAAAGTTTGGACACTTGTGAGCACTTATAACACATGTTACCTTGATTTAACTTATCACATCACAAAGTATGATGCGGCCTAGCAAACATGAAGTATATTGAGGCCTAGCAAACAACGAGGGAACATGGCACTGGACAGATCAGCTTTGATTGTAGAAAAAGTGATGCCCACAGAGGAAGAATGTTGGTGTTGCAGTGGGAATCCTGATCGTAGAAGGCATTTTATGAGCACCAGGCCACTAGAATGTTCCAAACAGATCATCATAGGAGAGCAGAGGAAAAAGAATGTCCCAGATGAGAAGACATTCGCCCCAATTTACTGCTCTGTCTCAAATCAGTGTCCATGTTACCTTGACATCGTAACATGCTTTAGGTTTCCATATCCCATGGAATCATCTATGCAATCATGCAGACAAGCTGAAAATCTCAGCCTATAGTCTCTTCATGGCTGGCAAGCCACCACAGCAGCCACTGTCTTACAGTATGAGAGAAAATGGAGGACGGTTCTTTACAAAGGCTTTCATCTCTTCAGTTACCCTTCCCTTGCTTGAAACCAGAACTATCCTCATCTTCTCTAAGGTAGATTTTTTTAAATAAAATTTTCAGAGGGACATAGAAGACTTGGAATGAATGATATTCAGTCTTGCCTTGAATTTCAACAAATTTGTCATTCTTCACTCCTTAAATTATGGTGTATTTACCGGACCAAAAAACAATCTGGCAAATTAGATAGTTGTGCAGGAAAACAAACAAAACAGTGGTTTGATTAAATTCACTGCACAAAAGCTAAATATTTAAAATGCTTCTAGGCCATGAAGTTTATAGAGACCATGATTAAAATACTAGTATTGTCATCTTCTTTTGGAATGTTAATTTGGTGAACCTCCACAGAGATAGGACTTGGAGAATGATTAAAAGAAAAACAAGGAAATGATTAAAGCCTTGAGAAATTCTACTGAAAGGGTAAGGTTTCCATCTCACTAGTCTAAAGATTTTGATATAGAGTTACTACCTATAGGTTACCACCTATTTTTGTCTCCCTGTCGTATGTCTGTCTGTGCTTGAGCTCATTTGCATCTGATCCTTTTCCACCCTTTGAACTGTAGCCCACCAGGCTCCTCTGCCCATGGGGTTTTCCAGGTAAGAATACTGGAGTGGGTTGCCATTTCTCTACCCAGGGGATCTTCCCTACCCAGGGACTGATTCCTTTGTCTCCTTCATTGCAGGCAGATTCTTTACCCAATGAGCCACTGGGGAAACCCACATAAGAGTTGCTCAATAAACACTTCTTGACTTTCGCAACAATGTGGATACAGAGGAAAAGACTCAGTGTATTGGATGGATTTAGAGTCTACATTATATAGTAGATCCTATTTCTTAATTTGACAGTTTAAGAAGATCAGAGTTATTCTTTTCTGAAAGAAGTAGAAAGAATTTAAAAGAAGTAGAAAGATAGTTGTCTTTAAATTTTTGTGCTTTTGCTGGACAAAAGGGGAAATAGACTGTAAGATTTTTAATACCTTTTCAAGCCATATAATTATTTTCCCTTTTATATAACAGCAAATAAGATATCACATTAAGATGAGTAACTAAACCAATTCATTGTCCATATTTAGAGTGATTTTTCTTAAGTGCAAATCTGATCATGTCATTTCCCATTTAAAACCATTCAGTGATTCCCTATTGTCATCAGGATGAGAACTAAACTCTTCTTAATGGTTTCCTTATTATTATTTGGCGTGTGATTTCTGGCCTCAATTCCTTCCCAACCTTACACCACCTCCTATTAGTAAGCATGCCCTCCTCCAATTTCAACTCAACTGACCTACTTTGAATTTCCTGAACACTCTGTGCTCTCCCTTTCTTTTCAGGTCTTTCGTGTTGTTGCTTCTGTCGGAAATTCTCTCCCTCAGTCCTTTGCCTACCTACTCATTCTTTTAAATTTTTTTTAAGCTGTAAATATTTCAAAAAATTAAACAGAGATACAGAAAACAATATAATAGATGATAATTAACCCATCTAAATTAAAAGTATTAACATTTTACATTTAAAAACAATTAGCATAATATTAATTAAATTTAGGTTAAATGCTACATTTCCCTCCCTTCTGCTTCCTTCCATTGAAGGAGCCCCTCTCCCCAACACTGTGTATCATTCCCATGCATTTTTGGTACTTTTATAGATATGTTTACTTTCATAAATTAGACATTTATAATTAGGTGTTCAAAAGTAGGAAAAACAAAACTATGTTTTGTATAAAAATGTTAAGATATCAGTCAAATAAAAACAGGTGAATATTCCAAGGAAGTATTTCTTTGAATTTCTCTAGTTGCATAGGTATATGTTTATTATAAAGACGTAAGAAACTAAGATTAGAAATGAGATAACACAGTCAATCTCAAATTAGAGTCTGGAGGCTCTATATGAGATTGAAGTTGTGTTAATAAAAAGACATGACATTTTACCCGTTTGTAAGGTCGTAGATGTGATATGTTGCTGTGTAAGAGTATCTCCAAAGCTGTCAGGAAGAAAAGAGGCAAAGACAAATTATGATTCACAAGAGGCTCAGGTCAATAAGGTAGAACCATAGATCACTGAGTTCAAGGTTCAGAATTATAAAAGAACTGTTTTCACATAGCAATAGGAAAGAGATGTTTCAATTCCAAATGAGTGTCATTTAAAGAGTTTTACTGTAGACTTCTGTGCTGTTCATCCAAATTCCAGAACTAATCTCAGCAGTGATTCAACCCTTACTCCATAAAAAGTATATCCAAAGACATTTCTTAATATAAAAATCTTTTCTCTAACACACTCTATTCTAAAAATTGTTCCCTTTCTACTTAACCTTGATTGAAGTAAAATTACTACAATTTCCAAGTCCTGTAAGGATTACCCTGTACCTGAGTAATGATTATAATACCCTATAAAACTGGGTAAAGCTAATTTTATCCATCATATAGTTTTCTTGTAAAATGCTTGCTTTTTTTGAGCATAGTTTTTTAAAAATAATAGATATTGAAAAAATTTTAAAAAAAAGAAAAAGAAAACTGCTCTTTTTTTTTCATTTTTTATCTGTACTGTTCAGTTAAGTTGCTCAGTTGTGTCTGACCCCATGGACTGCAGCACACCAGGCTTCCCTGGCCACCACCAACTCCTGGAGTTTACTCAAAGTCATGTCCATTGAGTCAGTGATACCATCCAACCATCTCATCCTCTGTCGTCCCCTTCTCCCCCTGCCTTCAATCTTTCCCAGCATCAATGTCCTTTCAAATGAGTCAATTCTTCACATCAGCTGGCCAAAGTATTGGAGTTTCAGCTTCAGCATCAGTCCTTCCTATGAATATTCAGGACTGATTTCCTCCATGTCCGGTTCTAACTATTGCTTCCTGACATGCATCTGTACTGTAGTTAAGTGAACAAATCAAGTATTATTTTGGATTTTATTTCTTATAGGGCTTTCAACCTTTTGGCAAAGAAACTCCAGCATGTTGAAACATGTCTTTCTGAAGATTGCAGGTGACCAAGATCTGGTCCAAGGGAAAATAACCAGCTGTCTGAACAATGAGGGAGGGGCAAGCTTGACTGTTCATTCTCTGCATTTAGGGAGTTTTGCATCTCAACTAAATTTGAAAAATGGCAGTTTAAAAAAGGTTCTCGATCTCAAAGTAATTATTAGAAGTTGAATTTGGTATAAATTCTTTGGCCAGTAAAAGTAGAAAAAAATAAGGTGATTATCTTCCCTCTACAACCTCATTCAGGAAGGGGAAATTAAGTAAGGCTAAATAGACCAGCTATGGATACTGCTACACTACACTAGGCTTTCAAAGACACAGATTAAACCTTGGTCTAACCACTGACTGTATATTATTGTGCTTGAGCAAGTGAGTTAAATAAGCTACATTGTGATAGTTCCATTTTCAATAATAATAAATGTTTAAAAGGTTAAAATATGTGAGAATTGACTAATGATTTATGATGTCAAATAACATTTTTATGACGAATGTCAGTGCTCCCAAAATAAGTTTTTCCCTCAGGATGAAAGTAATTTTTAATACTTGATGATAACCAGACAGGAATGCCAAATTCTGAATTACTTGTATGTTACTGTTATGCTTTAGGGATTCAACTAGAATTGCATTAATTTCTCAAATATTTAGAGATAAAGAGACTCTTGTTTCCTCTTTTATAGACCAGTCTGTGGGTTAATAGGAAATATTATCAGACAAATCCAAATTAAATCACCAATACCTTTGAATAATCACTTTCTAGATATGCAAATTGCCGATCAGGTGATAAACCATAATTTGAAGCATTCACACTTTTCTGAAATTATGAAGAAGTTGATTAGAATACAGAAAAAATAACAGAGCCATATACATCTATAGTTCAAAGAGAATATTATATCATTGATATACTCCCACATATACATTAAAAGTAATTTTTTAAAAGTTTCATTAATACCTACCATATACAAAGAAATTTACTACACTTTAAGGGATGACAGTGTGACTAAATAAGATACATTTTGTGGTTTCAAGAGGCTTATAATATTAAACTTGTAAATAAATAACATTATAATTTAGACAGTTTTATAAGAGAGAGGTAAATACAGCATTGCAAAAATTTTGAGGGAAAAGTGATTAAATGCAAATGAGAGGATCATTTGTTGCCCAGAGAAGGAGAAATAGCCAAGCTTGACTAAAAGATTACTAGGCTATAGAGGGTAGAGAAAGTAGGAGGTCCGAGGGTCTAGGACAGAAGAGCGTGTGCGTATGTACCATGGGACTAGTCACTGAGCACTTACTGAGCACTGTTCTAAGCACTTTCAAATTTTCCTTTATTTAATTCTTGTACTAACCCAAAGTGGTATTATTATTCCTACTCTACAGAAGAAGAATCTGAGGCACAATGAGGATGGTAGAATGTGGAACCCCCAAGGCCCCATAACTAGCAAATGAGAGCAAGGATCTGAACTCAATTTGCCTGGCCAGAAGAACTGAGTCTGTACCTCTTATCTCATGGGATACTAGTTCCACAGAGGAAGAAAAATGCTAGTAATTGAGGAGGCAAGGATAGTAACCTAGTGTGACTAGAAGAGAGAACTGGAGGATAACTATGGTGGGAGATGACTGAGAAGGCAGGTTGGGTCCAGATCAGCTGCTCTGAGTTTGAACTCTGTTCCTTGGTCAGTGAAGAGCTGGCAGAGGTTTTTGAGGAGGAAGATGATGGTGGATACATACCATGGTGGTATTACTCAAAATGGTATATGATTCTCCTGTTTCAATATTATAAAATACTACATTATTATCTGTAGATTGATGAAGATATTCTTGTCCTTTAAACAAGAAGGAAAACAAAACTTGAAATGATCTCCCTCGCAAGAAATACATTTATAACAAAGAACTCCTCTCTTATTTTATAGACAATTTTTTCCCTCTCTGTCCAGTATACATTGCTTTGTCAAATTTAAAATAAGTTGAAAAAAAAAAAACCAATAAGTTGATGGTGGAAGAGAGGAAAGGATGCTTTCCTCTACTTTATACAAAAATGCTGTATTTGCTAATAGAAGCTTTATGTTACCAGTTCAGGGTGATTAGGAATAAACTTGGATTTTCTCTGCATTATAAAGAGAATAAACTAGTTAAAATGGCATGTTTCTTTTGCAAATATATATATATATATATATATATATATATATATATATATATACACACATTCCATTTAGGCTGTTTTTGCTTAGTTTAAAGCCTATTTATATGCATGTTATTTTCTAAAACAAAAATATTCAACATTTAGTGGCATTTTGGATATAAATTATAATGTATGCAATTTAGTTTCTTTTACCATTTGTTTGATTAGATTCACTTAACAACACACTATTTTGAAAAACTATATGCAAATATCAATTTTATGGCCCTTAAAGGATTTGTCTTCAGGGTAGGATTTCTTCATTTCTTGGATTATCTAAGAATTTAACAATGGAATTAACAATGGAATTTCTCTTTGTAAAATTCTCATGACCTCTTTTATTTTTTTAATTTTCCATTATTTTCTTTTTTTAAAAAATTTATTTATTTATTTATTTATTTATTTTTAAAAATTTTAAAATCTTTAATTCTTACATGCGTTCCCAAACATGACCTCTTTTAAACAGGTGGTTATTTCCCATTCTGAAAAGGATATAGCCTATGCTCAGCTTATTCTAACAATGCATTCTCAGATTTTACTGTTCTACTAAAACTACTACTGGCATCATTATTAGTGAGCAAATCCTGTCTAAGTAGTTCTGTCAAAAATGCTTTGGTGGCCACTTGACTTATCTAAATAATTGCTCTTTTAATCCATTTCAACTAAGGTGGCTTTTGCTACAATAGAGATGTGCTGGCACTAAAAACGCTAAAACCGCACATTTAAAAAAATATAAAAAATAATTCACTTACCTGAAATCCAATTTGGAAAAAATGTTTTGTAAGAAAATGTCCCATTTAAAATATCCTTCAGTGTAAGTGCTCGTGTTGCACTGTCTTCAGAGTTGTGAACTTTGGGGAAGGAGGAAACATATCGTTACTTAAAAGAAGATTAATAACTCAGATATCTCTCAGATATTATATGCAGAAAAGATCGGCCATTGCTAAACCCTTGTTTTTTGTGTCTTTGCTCAGATGCTCAGTCATGACCTACTCTTTGTGACCCTATGGACTGTAGCCCACTAGGCTTCTCTGTCCATGGGATTCTCCTGACAAGAGAGAACCTGCTGTAGTAGGTTGCTATTTCTTCCTTCAGGGGATCTTCCTGACCCAAGGATTGAACCCACATCTCATGTCTCCAGCACTGGCAGGCAGATTCTTTACCACCAGCACCATTAACTCCCGTCCTAATGACTATGAGTATTATTTCCTTTCTTATAGAGAGGCTAACGAGGCTTAGAGAAGTAGTTTGATTGCCCGAAAGGAACATGTTGTAGGAAAAACTTGAGAAGTGTGAAGGAGACTATGCTGAGCAGCAGGGATATTATTCTTCAGGTAGTGAAGAACTTTCAGAGATTTTTAATAAGGAAGGTGAGATGAGGCTCCAACAGCTCTAGGTCTTACAAAACTGAGATTGCAGACCATGTATGCTTAGTTGCTTCAGTCGTGTCTGACTCTGGAGACCCCATGGACTGTAGCCCACCAGGCTTCTCTGTCATGGGGTTCTCAAAGCAAGAATACTGGGCAGGGTTGCATTTCCTCCTCCAGGGGATCTTCCCAATGCAGGGATTGCCTCCACATCTCTGGCAGCTCCTGCATTGCGGGTGGATTTTTTACCACTGAGCCACAGGGGAAGCCCATGCACAGTTGACTAAAAACTCAGTCTTTTAAGCAGTTCTTTGTAGTTCCTCACACATGCTTGACTTAGATTTCTATTGCCTTAT
Organism: Capra hircus; assembly: GCF_001704415.2. Lineage (NCBI taxonomy): Eukaryota > Metazoa > Chordata > Mammalia > Artiodactyla > Bovidae > Capra > Capra hircus. Next base: position 101,958,187 of record NC_030809.1, read on the forward strand.
AAATGATGTATTTTAGCATCCCAATTGGTCAGGTGACATCAGCCAGAATCCTTACCTTCAGACATCTCAAGAGAGACATTAATGAATGCAGATAATTTCTTATCCTGGCTTGGGATTTTTATAAAGACAAAGTGGACCAGAAGAAAAGAAAACCACATCATCTATACAATAACCTTGGAAACTCCAAGAGTAGAGGTTTTCCATGTAAGAACTAACTTAAAGTAGTTCGCAAACCACAAGCAAAACTCAGGTGTATTTGAACCCTCCAAGACAATTATATGTTTCAAATGTGATTTCCACTCACAGACCAAATTCATTGTCAGTCAGTCAGTCAGTTCAGTCACTCAGTCGTGTCTGACTCTGCAACCCCATGAATTGCAGCTCGCCAGGCCTCCCTGTCCATCACCATCTCCCGGAGTTCACTCAGACTCACGTCCATTGAGTCAGTGATGCCATCCAGCCATCTCATCCTCTGTCGTCCCCTTCTCCTCCTGCCCCCAATCCCTCCCAGCATCAGAGTCTTTTCCAATGAGTCGACTCTCTTCCAATGAGTCACCTCTTCGCATGAGGTGGCCAAAGTACTGGAGCTTCAGCTTTAGCATCATTCCTTCCAAAGAACACCCAGGACTGATCTCGTTTAGAATGCACTGGTTGGATCTCCTTGCAGTCCAAGGGACTCTCAAGAGTCTTCTCCAACACCACAGCTCAAAAGCATCAATTCTTCAGTACTCAGCCTTCTTCACAGTCCAACTCTCACATCCATGCATGACCACAGGAAAAACCATAGCCTTGACTAGACGGACCTTAGTCAGCAAAGTAATGTCTCTGCTTTTGAATATGCTATCTAGGTTGGTCATAACTTTTCTTCCAAGGAGTAAGAGTCTTTTAATTTCATGGCTGCAGTCACCATCTGCAGTGATTTTGGAGCCCAAAAGGATAAAGTCTGACACTGTTTCCACTGTTTCCCCATCTATTTCCCATGAAGTGGTAGGACCAGATGCCATGATCTTCGTTTTCTGAATGTTGAGCTTTAAGCCAACTTTTTCACTCTCCTCTTTCACTTTCATCAAGAGGGTTTTTAGTTCCTCTTCACTTTGTGCCATAAGGGTGGTGTCATCTGCATATCTGAGGTTATTGATATTTCTCCCTTGGTTCCAGCTTGTGCTTCTTCCAGCCCAGCGTTTCTCATGATGTACTCTGTCATTGTAGAGCTTGGGAATGGTTTGCTACACCAGAAACTGTGGTGACCAACTTCCAATCCTTCTTCACATCCATATTTCTGTTCTCCATTTCTCCTACCTTACCCCTTCTCCAGACCATCACTTATAGAATCAAAACGGAGGAAAGTGTCCTATACTCTGAATAGGATATACAAATCTGGTATTTGCTCATGTAAAAATAAAGCTGTGAAATATGAGCTTTAACTTTATCTTCCTGCTAAACTCTTCCACAACTTTCCAAGACTCTTAAGATAAAGAACAAAACCATTAGTCTGGACAATAGGCCCTAGCTGATCTGGGATGATCTATCTCTCCAGCCCTTTCTTGCCCTTTTCTCACTACCTCTAGATTCCAAACATGCTGGACTTTCTGTTCCTCAAATATTTACTTCTTTCTCTAGAGCCGTTGCACTTCTTTTCACCCTCTCCCTTCTCCGTATAACTTATTTTTAGCCCTTTGTGCTTAATATAAGAGCCACTTCCTCTAGCAAGCCCTTCCTGACCCCTTGGTTTAGGTCTGGTTCCCTTGTTATACAGTACCATAGGTCAGGTTCCCCTTTCAAAGAACATTTGTCTTGGTTTGTTATCTTGTATGCATTTGAGTGATTATTTTATTCACATTTTGTTACCTCCCACTGTATTCTCAAAAGAGTCACGTAAGGCCAGGGACCATGTCTAGTTTTGTTTACCACCATATCCCTAGGGTCTAGAACATAGTAGGCATTTAATAAATACTTGTTGAATGAATGAATACATGAAATGAAGGATTGATGGGTAGATGGATGACATTTGTGCACTCTTCTTGACAGAATGTTTCTACTACCAATTTCCTATACTGGGTAAGACAATCTCTGGCATCACAGCTTGCTCACCTATAATGTAAAGGACTGGACTAGAAAATGTTGATAATACCTTCCAGGTCTACCACTTTAAATTTTGGAATTTAAGAAAAAACATGCTCTATTAACTATACAATCACATAAGTGAACTGCCATATGATAAGGTCCAAGGGACCAACTGGATAATAGCATTTTCGGAGGTTTTAACTGATTCTCACTGAAGTAAGTATGCTTCAACTTTTTATTAGGACCATGAGTTATCTCAATTTACTAAACATTATCCTGGTAGCTAGAAGAACATGAGTGACTGATGAACCCGTTTGCAACCAGACACTAAATACTTAATGAATGAAATTAGATTATTCTAATAATCACATTTGTACAGGTACTTTGCATCCTAAGTAAAGTTCTACATGCTATACAATTATTTCTAATGAAAGTAGTTCTAATTAATTAAATGATCTTGTACAAAATTCATACCACTGATTTGGTAATTCCCATTCAATGAATAAAATACCATTTTACTACAATAGCATTAGTATAACTGCTAAATATTTTAATTTGATTTTATTTAACTTTCAAGAGCAAATTGCAATCTGTTTCTAAATAGTCAAGGGAAAATTCTAGTACTATTTACACTGGAAATTATTTTCTTCTGAGATATATTTAATTTGTGTCTTCACAATACTGAACTTACAGATGAAAAAAATTTACCTTAGTGAACCCCTGTATTATGAATACCAAGAAAACTTAGGTAATCACTTTTAAAAAACTTTTTTAGTTACTAATTCAATAAATTAATATAATCTTGGTGACATCTTTTTTTTCTAGCATGAATAATGCTTTGATTATGGCTAATGACTTATATAATATATTTTCTTATTTAAGTATCCTTGAATATAATTTCCCTTACTTGCAATTATGTTTAATTGAGAAGTTCTTAGCTATAATTAGTCTTCATTTTTGTAGAAGGTTAAATTAAGTGAGCTAATTCAAGTGAAACATTTAACTCTATGCTTGGCAGTCAACAAATGTTAGCTTTTGTTATTGTCATAGCTCATCATATTCTTGAAATAAATATTTTTGAACTGTGTTTCCCAAACTAATTTGGCCACTGAGATTTTTAAAAATATCTACTAAAATCACAGCAAGGAGGGCATGACAATCCACTCCAGTATTCTTGCCTGGAGAATCTCATGGACAGAGGAGACCAGTGGGTTTCATATAGTCCATGGGGTCGCAAAAAATCAAACGCAACTGAGTAACTAAGCACAAACACACCAAATCACAATATAGTGTTGCGGTCCTTTAATGGACCAGAGCCTGGTGGTGGGGAGTCAACGATAAGAAACCAAAAGAGAGAAAAAGGCTAGTATTCCCTGGGTTAGGCAGAGAACCAATAAAGCCCTAGAACAGGGCTTGCACCACTCACAGAGGCACAGGGCATCCTCTGGAAGAGGTCTTGAAAGCCTGGGCAGGAACGTGAGCTCAGCAGGCTGCCATGCTCCAGAGAATTAGCCAGAGGGAGAGAGAGAAAGAATGACATGAGGACCCAAGTCTCTAGTGGAACAAGGGTATTTTATTAGCAGAAATGCAGGCTTATATATTTAGTAAAATGATTACTCAGTCAATACAAAGGATGAAATCCCATCAATTGTAACAAAATGGATAGTCTAATACATACAAGGTCACTGACACTGAAAAGAGTCATTGAAGGGAGCCACTGAGAGGAATCCAGGCAGATACCCTTTCCCATGATCTCAGTCCTGAGAACTGTGTGCAGCTCCACTTGTTCCCGGAATAGGAACTGATAAGGAACAGAGAATCCTTGAGAAACGGCACACAAAGGAAAAAAAGCGCAACATATTGGATTCCTTAAAGTTGAACGTTCCCTGACAATATAGGAAATGCAGTTTCATATTAAACAATTAGTATATAAAGGTTAATTTTTATTCTAAAGTAATGGAATTCATCAGTTATACTTGGAACATCTTGGTCATCCTAGGGCTATAACTGAAATAGTCCAGTCATGATCGTTAAGTACAGTTAGTACTAATATCACACATATGGATAAATAAATTTATTAAAAAACAAGAATTTCAAATTATTTTAAAATTCCTACTCATTTTCCTTTGTTTAACATTAACAATCACATTGATTCTTATCAGATTTCTCAAGAAGATTTCAAGGATTAGTTATTTACTCTTTGTAACCTCTAATTTAGATTATCCAAGAAAGTTATGTGAGAGTAAGTGTATATGTCATATTACTTCTCAGCCGGTCATTTATTTTAAATGGGTGCATAGTAGCTATGCAACTGTGGTGTTGGAGAAGACTCTTCAGAGTCCCAAGGAGATCCAATCAGTTAATCCTAAAGGAGATCAGTCCTGAATATTCATAGGAAGGACTGATGCTGAAGCTGACACTCCAATACTTTGGCCACCTGATGCGAAGAACTGACTCATTGGAAAAGAATCTGATGCTGGGAAAGATTGATCACTGGAGGAGAAGGGGACAACAGAGGATGAGATGGTTGGATGGCATCACTGACTCGATGGACATGAGTTTGAGTAAGCTCCAGGAGTAGTCGGTGATGGACAGGGAAGCCTGGCATGCTGCAGTCCATGGAGTCACAAAGAGTCAGACACGACTGAGCGAATGAACTGAACTGAACTGATAGTAGCTATAAATGCTAATGATCTAGAGAACTTAACATATGTCATATTGACTCAATATCTATGAAACAATTTAAATATGCATTAACTGTACTGCTAATTATCATAATGATAATAGCCCCACCAGTACCCAGGAAGAGATAAGATGTTATACTGAACACATCAAGAGGAGCCAGCTGTATAGGGTTTGCGGCACAGCTTTGGGATAGGTGATTACTCCTAACTTTGCATGGAGTGTAACCAGAGATCAAAAGGTGTCAGCCTGTCCTGGAGTCTGGCTGATTCTACTGAATCAGATGGGGGAAAATTTACATTAGGCATTCTTTTCTTCCTGCTTAAAATGACCACACGTTCATAATAGAATAGAGTAATATACCTGCTCTAAGATGATGGATTGGGTCACATATTAAGAGTTATAAAACATGTACTTAGAATTTCCAATCTAATCTCTGGTTCTCTGTACCAGCTAGGACCGTGCTCAGCATATAGTGGAAGAAAAATAAATATTTGTTCAATGAAAAAATAAATCAACTGTACAGATTTTATTTTAGGTGTTTTTTTTTTTTTACTAATCCTCCTCCAAAGATACACCTGCCCTTGCTCTTTACCATCCTGTCCATGTTATAAACTTAATATATAAACTCTTCTACCTGGACATCGTTTTAAAATATATCAAAATTTTGTCCTTGGAGTTAGCTGGAGCACTTGTTTGAAAAACAGATTCCTAGTTTTTATCTCAAATCTACTGATTCAGAATTGGGGAGAAAACCCTGATTTTCATTTTTGTTCAAGCCCCACTGGTAAGTCTTCTTCAAAGAATCCAAGTTTAGTGATTTCACTGAATCTGCTTGGTTCAATGTTCTCCTGTGCCTATCAGTTGAATTTCTCACTGCCTATGAACTCCTGGTAGGTGGCTAGATCTGGCCTGCATAGCAATTTACATCTCACAGACAAACTCCCCACAGCTAATGTTGATCATGGCTTTCAAGGAATGTTCAGAGTCTCCTAATGTTTCTGTCTCTATTCAGTCCTCTTGCTCATTGCCAGATGGATTCTTCTTTAGGTACATTCCTTCTGCTGACTTTTAAGGAATAGAGAAAGGACAAGGGGACTGATCTTGCCATAGCTTATATTTAAACAAGATAACAGGGAAACCAATGATAGGGGAAGGAGCCATTGTTTTCTAGTGTTTTGAATGTGTGCGTGTGTGTGTGTGTGTGTGTGTTTGTATGTGTAGATCAGTATAAAATTCATCACTATGGCATCAATCACACTAAACAAGTTCTAGTCACCTAAAAAATTGAATGCGTGGATTTTCATTACTTTTTCTAAATAGTGTTTTAATACTGAATTATAATCTCTTGATTATTTTGAAAGTTTAGTTTTGCCATCTGAAATTTTTAAACTCAAAGTAGTTGAACAGAAGTAGAAATGAATTCTGAGAGTGTATCTTTCTTCCACTGGTAACTGACACTCGCTTAACACTTAATTCCTGATAGCGCCCTTCGAGTCAATTTGGCTCATCTTTACAGTTACTCATACACTGCTTAAACACTCTAATTAACAATAATTATTTGCATTTTCAACTTATTAAAACAAAGATGGGAATTATTTCAATTACGAATCCAAGAAATTACAATTCACAGAAATAATTTACAAGTAATGATTCACTATTCTCCTAATTCTTTCTTAAAATTTTGTATTTATTCTTTATTAGGATTCTATTTCTGTCATTTAATTTTCTAGTCTTGAAAAACTGGCAATAACTGTCAGAGCAGAGACATCAGATGTCAGTTCTAATATTCATCACAAACTAAATGAGAAAACATGGTTTATTAAGTGGGCTCATGAATGGCTGGTGGGTCTTTTTGTTCTCACTTTCATTCTGATTTTGAAACTGATGCTTATGAGGCCATCTCAGTGGAGTGACATGGACTTCCAGGCACACTGCATCTGTCTCCCTGCTTGCTCTACAATGATACTGTCCTCAGTAGGCAATATGTCCAGCCATCTCATCAGGTCATGTTTATTTCTGGAGTGAGCACCATAGGAGTAAATGCTAGAAATAAAAGGGTGGGGAACAAACTATTTAAAACTAATATTATATTTGGGCAAAGGCTGACAACTTTGAAGAAATGGCACTGTGGTAGCTTTAGACCAGTAACAAAAAGTGTTATACTAAGTTCTGTGTATGGGGCACGCTACATGTATAGTCCCATGAAACACTCACAGCAAGTCTCTGATATATAAGTACTATTATCAACACCATTTTGAAGATTAGAAAATGGAAATTAAGAGAGTTAAAATAACTTGCTAATATATAACAGAGCTGGGGTTTAAATCTAGCTCCATCTGATTTTAGAGACTGGGTGCTTTACCATTCATTACCTTTTGATTTAAAGTTAATGCACACTGTAATAAAACAACAACAAAACAAAACAAACACAAAAATCAAACAGCACACAAGGGGAGGTAGGATAGTTATATCTCAAAACGAACATTAAGAGAAAAATGAGACGATTTGATCTTCGTCAAATATTAGCAAAGAGGTTGCTATAAAGCTTTTAATGTCTCACTGAACAATGTAGTAGCTCTTGGTTTTGAAAGAATATTTCAAGGTTCTCTCTGTAGATAACACTAAACAACATAAGTTATTCAAAGGAATTGTCAGGTTTTTAAAAGTTTATTTTGTGTATTATGTTATTGTTGTGCTATGTTAAATGGGGCTTCCCCCCGCCCTGATCTCTAGAGCAGAAAGGGGCTTCCCAAGTGGCTCAGTGGTAAAGAATTCACCTACCAACGCAGGAGATATAAGAGATGCGGGTCCAATCCCTGGGTCAGGAACATCCCCTGGAGAAGGGCATGGCAACCCACTCTAGAATTCTTGCGTAGAGAATCCCACGGGCAGAGGAACCTGGCAGGCCACAGTCCATAGGGTCGCAGAGTTGGACACAACTGAAGTGGCTGAGAACATATGCATGCGCTATGTTCTTATGCTTTGTGTTGACCATACCCTGTGATCTTCACTACTTTCCGTGCCTGCTAAATCACCTCAGTCGTGGGAGACTCTTCACAATGCTATGGACTGTAGCTCACCAGGCTCCTCTCTCTGTGGGATTCTCTGGGCATAAGTACTGGAGTGGGTTTCCATGCCATCCTAAAGGGGATCTTCCCAACCCAGGAATCGAATCTTCGTCTCTTAAGTCTCCTCCATTGGCAGGTGAGTTCTTTATCACTAGCGCCACATGGTGTTAAATGACAAATGTTTTGGTGACCCTGAAGATGAAAGCAAACCTGGTCTATATTTGAAGGCCCACTCGGTCTCCTTTGCCAGCTCATCTTCCTCTAATCTCTGTTTTAAACTGTGATGTAATTTTTATTGAATTTACTTGGATTTCTTCTTTGAATCCTAGATGATATTTCCACTTGTGTATTTCACAAGCACTTCAAAATCAGTATGTCTAAAGCTCAGAAAAACAGGAATTCCATCCTGCTGCTCCAGATTTCTCCAAGTCAGTGGCACTATCATCCACTTCATTGTTCAATTTAAATACCTGTGAATTATCTTTGCCTTTCCTCTTTGCTTACCACCTTTGTCTAGCATCCAGGTCTGACAATTCTATGTCCAAATCTCTCTCTACCCTCTCTATTTCTACTACAACCTCCAAGGCCAAGCTATGTCTCACTAGGTAGGCTGTAATGGATATCTGTTTGCTACACCTGCAATTTCATTTCTAGTATTTCTTTGCGGGGTTTTTTTTTTTTTTTTTGGTTTTTATTGTTTATTTGTTTGTTTTGGCCACATCTCTTGGCACCCAAGATCTTAATTCCCTGGGATCAAACCCGGGCCCCCTGCAGTGAAAGTCCACATTCTTAACCACTGGATCACCAAGGAAATCCCTTCATTGTGAATTTGATTTATATTTTTCAAATGACTAATGATGTTGAGTCTCTTTTCATAAGCTTATTGGTTACTTTCATATCTTCTTTCCAGTAGTTATGTATGGATGTGAGAGTAGGACCATAAGGAAGGTTGAGCACTGAAGAACTGATGATTTTGAACTGTGATGCTAGAGAAGACTCTTGAGAGTCCCTTGGACAGCAAGGAGATCAAACCAGTCAATTGTAAAGGAAATCAACTCTGAATATTCATGGGGAGGACTGATGCTGAATCTGAAGCTCCAATACTTTGGTCACCTGATGGGAAGAGCCAACTCATTGGAGAAGACCCTGATGTTGGAAAAGAAAGAGGGCAGGAGAAGAAGAGGGTGACAGAATGAGATAGTTGGATGGTTCACTGACTCAATGAACATGAGTTTGAACAAACCCCAGGAGAAAGGGAGCCTGGCATGCTGAGTCCATGGGGTCACAAAGAGACATGGCTTAGTGACTCAGCAACAAGCACAATATCTTCTTTAGGGGATATGTCTGTCCTTTGGCTTCCCGGATGCTGTGGGCTTCCCTAATGACTCAGTGGGTAAAGAATCTGCCTGCAGTGCAGGCAGATTCATTCTTCCATTTCAAGATAGCTAAGAATACACAGAACTGTACAAAAAAGATCTTCACGACCAAGATAATCATGATGATGTGATCACTAATCTAGAGCCAGACATCTTGGAATGTGAAGTCAAGGGGGCCTTAGAAAGCATCACTACGAAAAAAGCTAGTGGAGGTGATGGAATTCCAGTGGAGCTGTTTCAAATCCTGAAAGATGACGCTTTAAAAGTGCTGCACTCAATATGCCAGCAAATTTGGAAAACTCAGCAGTGGCCACAGGACTGGAAAAGGTCAGTTTTCATTCCAATCCCAAAGAAAGGCAATGCCAAAGAATGCTCAAACTACTGTACAATTGCACTCATCTTACATGCTAGTAAAGTAATGCTCAAAATTCTCCAAGCCAAGCTTCAGCAATACATGAACCGTGAGCTCCCTGATGTTCAAGCTGGTTTTAGAAAAGGCAGAGGAACCAGAGATCAAATTGCCAACATCCACTGGATCATCAAAAAAGCAAGAGAGTTCCAGAAAAACATCTATTTCTGCTTTATTGACTATACCAAAGCCTTTGACTGTGTGGATCACAATAAACTGTGGAAAATTATGAAAGAGATGGGAATACCAGACCACCTGACCTGCCTCTTGAGAAACCTATATGTAGGTCAGAAAGCAACAGTTAGAACTGGACATGGAACAACAGACTGGTTCCAAACAGGAAAAGGAGTACGTCAAGGCTGTATATTGTCACCCTGCTTATTTAAGTTCTGTGCAGAGTACATCATGAGAAATGCTGGACTGGAAGAAACACAAGCTGGAATCAAGATTGCTGGGAAAAATATCAATAACCTCTGATATGCAGATGACACCACCCTTATGGCAGAAAATGAAGAGGAACTAAAAACCCTCTTGATGAAAGTGAAAGGAGAGTGAAAAAGTTGGCTTAAAGCTCAACATTCAGAAAACGAAGATCATGGCATCTGGTCCTACCACTTCATGGGAAATAGATGGGGAAACAGTGGAAACAGTGTCAGACTTTATCTTTTTGGGCTCCAAAATCACTGCAGATGGTGACTGCAGCCATGAAATTAAAAGACGCTTACTCCTTGGAAGAAAAGTTATGAGCAACCTAGATAGCATATTCAAAAGCAGAGACATTACTTTGCTGACTAAGGTCCGTCTAGTCAAGGCTATGGTTTTTCCAGTGGTCATGTATGGATGTGAGAGTTGGACTGTGAAGAAGGCTGAGCGCCGAAGAATTGATGCTTTTGAGCTGTGGTGTTGGAGAAGACTCTTGAGAGTCCCTTGGACTGCAAGGAGATCCAACCAGTCCATTCTGAAGGAGATCAACCCTGGGATTTCTTTGGAAGGAATGATGCTGAAGCTGAAGCTCCAGTACTTTGGCCACCTCATTCGAAGAGTTGACTCATTGGAAAAGACTCTGATGCTGGGAGGGATTGGGGGCAGGAGGAGAAGGGGATGATCGAGGATGAGATGGCTGGATGGCATCATTGACTCAATGGACGTGAGTCTGAGTGAACTCCGGGAAATGGTGATGGACAGGGAGGCCTGGTGTGCTGCGATTCATGGGGTCGCAAAGAGTTGGACAGGACTGAGCGACTGAACTGAACTGATTCTGGATCCCTTGTATTTCCATGTGAATTTTGGAATCACCTTATAAATTTCTGCAGAAAGTATTATCTGTGATTTGGATAGGGGTCATATTTAGTTTGCAGACATATTAGAGATTATTGCCATCTTTAAAATGCTGTTTTGTGATCTATAAATATAGGATTTATTTTTGTTTATTTATATCTTTTTGTATTGTTTATTGCTAATGTATAGGAAATGATTTATATATATTAATCTTGTGTTTTGCAAATTTACTCAACTTGCTTGTTAGTTCCATTATTTTTTAGTGAATTCCTTAGGATTTTCCATAAACAAGATCATGTCATCTGTAAACAGAGATAGTTTTACTTCTTCCTTCCCAATCTGGATAATTTTCTTTCTTTCTTTATCTAATTGCCCTGGATACAACTGCCAAAAAGTGAAAGTGAACGTCTCTCAGTCGTGTCCGACTCTTTGCGACCCCATGGACTGTACAGTCCACGGAATTCTCCAGGCCAGAGTACTGGAATAGATAGCCTTTTCCTTCTCCAGGGGATCTTCCCAACCCAGGGATCAAAACCAGGTCTCCCAAATTGCAAGTGGATTCTTTACCAGCTGAGCCACAAGGGAAGCCCATACAACTGTCAATAAGACATTTAATAGAAACAAGAACTAACATGCTATCTTATTCTTGATCTTAGGGGAAGAGCACTGACTTTCACCAGTGTGATATTAACTCTGATTTTTTTTTTTTTTTGTGGATGCCCTTTATTAGAGGAACTTCCTCCTATTTCCAGTCTGCTGAGTGTTTCCATAATGAAAGGGAGATGTATTTTGTTAAATCCTTTTTCTGTATCTATTGAAATCACCATATTTTTTTGTCTCTTTTTCTATTAATATAACTCATTATAGTAACTGATTTTTGGATGTTAAACCTTATACTCTTGGGATAAATCTCACTTGATCTTGGTGAATAATCCTTTTTATATATTACTGGATTTGGCTTGCTAGTAGTATGATGAGGATCTTTCCATTTATATTCATAATAAATATTGTTCTGTAACTACTATTGGTCTGTAACTTCTTTACTTGTAGTGTAAAGAAGTATGGTTTTGGTATCACAGCATCTAGCCTTAAAGATGAATTGATAAGTGTTCTATTTTTTATTTTGAAAGAGTTTATGAAGGGTTGATAATAATTCTTCTTAAAATGTTCTCTAGAGTTTACCAGAGAAGTCAACTGGGCTTGGGGTTTTCTTTGTGGGAAGTTTTAAAATCATTAAAACAATTTTCTCAGTTGTTATAATTCTATTCAGGTTTTATGTTTACTCTTGAGTGAATTGTGGTAGTTTTTATCTTTATAGAAATTTGTTCTTTTCATCTAAGTTGTCTGATTATTATTTTTTTTTGACATACAGTCTTTCTAACCTGTTCCTTTAAGGAGTACTATCACATCAGTTTTTCTACCAAGTATAAAAATCATAATCTATTGGAGAAATTTTAATTTAGATATGAAGCAACTCTATTTGTTTATTACTCACAGGGATAAAGGTTAATAAGGATTGTAAGCTATTCCATTTTTACTACATATTTTTTGTTAATTCACAAGGATACTGAAATTAAAAGTAAGTTCTTTGCTTTACATAAAATAAGCAATAAGTAAATAAAAGACTCATTAATATTGATTATCCCATGGAGATATTATTTTAATTTACCCTAGCATGTTCCTAGATTTTAAGGCTGTTTGATTGTCTCTTGTTGTTAAAAAATCTTTAGCCTTGATTCCATATTCCCCGTTAGAGCTTTAGAACCTGTTTTTTTCAAGGTGTATGTATGACTATAAATTCTTGTGTAAGTTGTAACACAATTCACTTTGGAAATCAGAGACAGGTAAACTCCTCTGCAATGTGGGAATCATGCATTAACTTGGATTGTTTTCAAATTATTTAGAATTTGGCAAAACTGAAAAATAATTTGCCAAGATTCATCCTCTGTGATTTTAAAATCCAAGAGCAAAGTAGAGAAATATAATCTGCAAGGCTGATATATTTATACTCAACTCAAAAACACTTTTAGGTCCATGAACTTTCTAAATCTTTTCCTTAGCCCTTTAGACTTCCCCATATTTCCTCCAAAAGAACAGTGAATAAATAAGCTTAAAACTCTTAAGATGTTTGAGGGAGTCTGTTTCACAGTTCTGAATGTTGATACTGGGAAAATTTTAAGCCTTAAAAACAAATTCACATCTCCTTTGATGATAATTTGGTCTCATATATATCTTACTTTACAAAGAATGATTGTTGAGATTATAGTACTAGTAATAGTTACACTAATAGTAATAATAACAATGGATTTCTGCTGAAAATATAGGCATTCTAAATGATACTTGTCTTTATAAAATATTGATCCACATTCTGTCTAAATCATCTGTGAATTCAGATTATCTTCTGAAATAATTATATAAGGTTATTACTTACCTAAGTAAGCAATCACTATACAGTTTATAAATGTGTATTATACTCATAAGTCTATATGTATATACCTATTTTCCTGTGTTCATTGGTTACATGATTTTGGCCGCACAGGTTGAACCTCCCACATACTTGCCTACGTCAGAGACTTTGTATCTGCATTTCCCTCTGCAGTGAGGATCTAGCCTCTAGTTTGCATCCTTCCTGCCCTTTAGGTCTTGGCTCAGATATCGTCTCAGAGAAGCCTTCCCTAGCCACTTTTGTTATGAACTGAATTTTGTCCCCTCAAAATACATAAACTGAAGCTCCAATCCTCAGTGGAACTGTAGGAAATAAGTGCTTTAACAAAGTAATTACGATTACACAGGAACACACAGCGGAGCCCTAATCTGATGAAGCCACTGGTGTCCTTACTGAAAAAGGAAGAGATACCAGGAATGCGCAAGCACACAGAAAAAGTCATGTGAGGACAAAGCAATAAGGCATCCACCTACAAGCCAAGGAGAGAAGCCTCCAGAAAAGCTAAACCCAGTCACCCCTTGATCTGAGACTTCCAGTCTCCATAACTGTGAGAACAGAAACTTCTGTTATTTAAGCCACCCAGGCTTTATTTTGATTTTTATTATTATCACCCAGGTGATATTTTGTTATGGCAGCCCTGGATGTCTAACACAACCCCACTCCAGCTGTCTTCTGTAGCGCTTTTACAAATTTGAAATATTCTATTAATTCATTTATTTACTTGTTTATTGTCAGACTGTCCTTTAGTAAGGCCAGAGAATTGTCATTTATGCCTTATACCTGTGCCTGGTATCCGGAAGGTACTCAATAAATAACTGTTGAACAAATAACCAAAGTACCCAAAAGTCACAGTGGACTAGGCATTGTGGATAATGGATAACTATGGGATGCTAATCTCTGTTTTTGTTTTTGTTTTATATTCAGTAGGTGGTTATTTTTAATCACAAGAGGAACACTATAACTTCTTTGGCTCACGAGTTAAAAATCCAAGTGTTTATAAGAGTCAATTTGATGTTGTAAGTGAATATGTTATTTTATGCAAATAAAACTGAAAGTTTTTCTCCATTTTCTATTTTATATTGGGGTATGTAGCAAACTGGAGAATGCATTGCCAACCTAAAGACAACAGCTGCTTCTGGGTCCAATGTTGTCAGATCTAATATTTAAAAAGAAGTAAAAAAATTACATTTTTACGTGAAATCTTATGATTTAAAAAAATTGACAACTAATGCAAGTTTGTATAAAATACTGCAGGCCAAAACCAACAATGAAAAAATAATAAAAGGAAAAGTATGCAGAGGTCGATGAGAGGCCTTCAAGGAGATCTGAACCTACGCTAGCTAAAGGTGGCGCTCCTTTTACTGCAGGCACTGGAAGCCCTGCCCAGAAGAACCCGACTTCTCCACACTTTATAATCTCTCTTCCCTTTCTCCCTCACTCAGCCTTATTCTCTACTCCCACCCACCTCAGCTTCCTTTTCCTTTCTTCTTCATTTCTTCTCTCCTGCTTTTGCCTTAGAGCTGCCAATATCCTTCCCTTGCAACCAAAATTCCTGAAAAAATTCATTTTTGACCCAAAGAGGTGGAAGATAGGAACACGGGTGCTACTCAGGAAGAACTACTCCCTACTCTCAGACTTAAAGAAGAGCACTGTTGAGAAAAAAAAAAAAAAAAACATCACACAGAGGGAGCTGTCATCTTTGTGTACTAGGATGGAGAACACAATGAAATGCTTGCTACCATTTATTAAGCTGCCACAAAATGTTAGCAATTGTTTAAAAAAAAGTTAATGTTTGTTGAGTGTTTGCTCATGTAGTGAACTCTATCAGTTCAGTTTGAAATCAAGAAAAGTGCAGATAGCTCCCATAAGACCTTTCACAAAGGTTCAGGAATTCAGAAACTGTAAATCATGAAGCAAGGCCATATAGAATTTACTTGAGAAATTCTGGAGCCTCTGTTACTTTCCAATTCTAGTTTTTGCTTGTCTGGCTTTTATTTTGTCACTTCTGCATATCTCTTAAACCAAAAAGTCTTGTGTTTGTCCTCAGGGTTGGCGAAAAAGAGGGAAAGATGAGAAGCTTAGTTTCTACTCTTGGTGTGGTTGTATCTTCACATAGGATGAGGAATGATGCTTGGGAAGAAGAACCTCAAGAGAAAAAATAGAGACAGGAGAAAAGAAAGGGAATTGGTTGGAGGGGAGTAGGCCAGTTAGGACAGCTTGGGTCTAAGGTGTGGGAACTCACGTGTGTTTCTCATTGGGTAAAAATAAAAAATGGGAAAATTAGGAAGTCCCAAAATAGTTATCTGTTATTTTTATTATTATGTGAGTGAGCTAAATGGATCTTTCTCATTTTACCACCCCATTGCCCTATTTGTTCCTAAAATCCTGCCTAATTCCCCCAAAGCTCTTTTAATTTTCAGACTAATGTTCCTGGGACCTACCCTCTCCTTGGAAAAGCCCTTCCTCTTCTTATTTCACTTAGACCTGGTGATTTAAGTGACCCAGTGGTCTAAGTGAATGCCTGATCCCATATTGGTGGTAATGACTGAGCATCCATACTGCGTTCTTAATCATACTTTCAGATGAAAGTCTAAATGCAGTGCCCTTATTTCCCCAACTAGCACAATGATGGGCAGAGGTGAAACTCAGTTAACTGAGTGGGACTAGCTAGTGGGACTTCATTTGTCAATATATAACAATGATGAAGCTGAAGCTCCAACACTTTGGCCACCTGATGCAAAGAGCTGACTCATTGGAAAAGACCCTGATGCTGGGAAAGATTGAAGGCAGGAGAAGGGGATGACAGTGGATGACATAGTTGGATGGCATCACTGACTCAATGGACATGAGTTTGAGCAAGCTCCAGAAGATGGTGAAGGACAGGGAAACCTGGCGTGCTGCAGTCCGTGGGATCGCAAGGAGCCATGACTGAACAGCGACTAAACAACAACAAATGAAGGAGTGTTTTGTAAGTGGGTCTTTAAGTTTCTCAAAATGTTCTTACTTTTATATATTATAACTGTCATATATTTCTTACTGGAAATAATGACTCAAATTCCAAAGTGCAAATGCAACTCACCCTTGCCTCTAGACATGGAGGCAGGTTCACCATAAAATCCACATACTTTTCCTTGACTGTTTTTTTAAGACCACCCTGAGCAGCATGCAGGATCTTAGTTCCCCTAAAATCCACACACTTGTGTTCCCCGCACATTTGTTTCTGATGGAGCAAAATATCCATTTCAAGTATTGGGGAGTTTCCTTTAAAAATTAGGTGTTATTTTTGCATGTATTAGCATTTAAGGAATCAATAGGATAGGACCTAATCCACTACCTGACCACTGCTGTTTTGAGAAAAATACGGCCCCAAAATGAGGTGAGACACTGGTCTGAAAACAATTTTAACTTGACAAAGTACAAAAAATACAGACTCACACAATCTCTTTCAATCAACAGCCTCAGAATAATCTTGTGCTAGCAGAGAGGAATGAGTATTGAAGATCTACACTGAAGACATATTGCCTTTATCTTATTGGTTAACTTCCTCATTTTGTAATTCTGTGCAAATCTCATGAGCATTTTTAATTTTTCACAGTATTTTCCTATATTTCATTTTTAAAGCGATAAATAATTCAGAACTCATACTTTCTTCAGCTAAAGGCTTGTCACTGTTCTTCCATTATTGTCAGTTAGCTTTTAACCAGAGGTATTTCCCACTTCAGCTATCATAAGCTATCAGAAGCTATCATAAGCTTTTAATGTAGGGGCAAACATTTTTCCTTTCCCTAGACTCCAAAGCTAGACATGTTATTATTGTACATTTTTCCTGTTTTAGATCGTCAGCTTCTTTACATAGTTTCATAAAAACCTATGTCCCTGATATCACAGAAAGGTTTATAAACAAAGTCTTAATTTAAATCCAAACTAGCCCCAGCATCAGTCTCCTGCATTTTAGCAAAGTGAGATCAATGTTATCTAAGCTTGTTTAAAAAGGGTCAATTTAAAAACTAAACATAATGCTTGCTTAATAATATTTAGTCTTCTAATTGGATTTTCTTGGCTTTTGCATCTAGAACAACAATTTCACTTTTTCTATGCAGCTATTCCTGAGATCTCTATTCTTGACTGCCTCCCTAAATTTTTGGAAAGACTCATAATAAAAATTTCCATAGATTCTGTTTTAACTTTTCCATTCTTACTCATCTTTACTTTCCATGAGGCAATCCAATAATGAAAAGCAATGTTAGTTAAAAATACTGTCTCTAAAGGCCTGTCAAAGCTTGGAATTTAGCATGTATTTTGGAGAGACGTCGGGGTGTTACAGAAGAGTGCTCGGGTTTTTCTATTGCAAAAGTAATACTGGAAATCTCTTGCTACCTATGCCTTCAATTCCTCAGTGATTCTGGTTGCTCAACAACATACCTGGGAGCTTATATGTCTTCTTAGAAATAGCAGAGTTACTTTGGAAAATAAGCACTTAGGAAATGTTCAATCTCTTGTCACCATGCTAGTGCTTTTTCCAAACTGTTCTAGGCAGACAGAGCAAAATAGAGAAAATTCTTACCTCTTGAAGGACGTAAGACAATACACATCACCAATAAAGCAAGCACAGCAGAGGTGGCAACTCCAACTACAATTTTTAACCATGTCTACATAAAATAAAGAAAATTAGACATATAAATGTTTTCTGCTAAATAGTAGAAATGGCAAGATTTTGTTTACTCCTAAATCCGCTTTCTCCCTCCCTGTAAAGCTTTTGATTGTCTTCCACTGATCTGGCTATAATTGCTGGAATTCTTCCAGCTCTGCAAGGAGAAACGTTTCCACAGTATATTTAGAACAACTTCCCAATCCTAACCCACTCCAGGAAGTACATACTTATGTACAAATCCTCACCTTCTAAACAATAGAAAACTCTGATTGTGCTCAATTCAGCCAGCCCCCATCCTTTAGCAGTATCTGAGGCTGCATATACTAACCTTCATTTTTCCAGATGTTTTTGAAAGTTAGCTAATTCTGACTTCAGAGCGTGGGTCACCAGATCTGTGAAAACCGTTGAAAGAAGCAGGTCTGTCTTCGTAGTTGGAAGTCGAAGCTAGGGCAAGTTTCTTTTTTTTTTCTTTCCACGGACTTTCGAAAACCGTGCCAAATTTCAAAAGATTTCTGTAAAATTAGAAACAGATTTTGGGGGCGTTCTTGGCCTTGAAATGAACTGTGAGTGGCCCAAGGGAGGTTTTATAGCCTTCTTATCCTTGTAAATTCTACACCAACATCTGCTTACGCTGACATACAGAGGTTTTTTAAAATATTTTTTTAACAAGTTTAGGTTTATGTTTCATTTTCTTCTAGAAATCACTTATGAGTCATATTGGGAAGTCATGGGATTTTGGATAACCTTTTTATGTGCAACCAAAAGAAGAATTTAAAATATAACTTTAAGGTGTGTATAATACACATGTATCTAACTTTTAGCAGAGGAAGAAGATTAAAGCCACATAAGATTTTGTAAGACAGACTCCATGTTACTGCAATTTTTCTTTCTCTGGGAGATTATGAGGTACTGCAGACAGAAATGTTTTTCTTTCAGCACAATTTCTTTGTCCATATAGCACCATATGCACTTTCAGTAAATACAGAAGTTTAAAAATTCAACTGTCTAAACCCACGACTGCTTTACTTTAAAGAATTAAAATGCCATCTGGTGAAATTTAGTATGGGTTAGGTGTGTATGCACAGGCCAGAAAGATGGAAAGATCAGTAAGAATAATTTACCAGCAGACCTTTGAAAGAATGAACATGGCTTTGCAAAAGTGATATTTTTGCTTCCCTCTCAGAATATATTCTGAAAGAGAACAGTTAGTAATTATAAAGCCTTTAAAATAAATAAAAAGCATGTGAAAAAAGAAGTAAGTCTTACATACAATTTCATTTTGGCTAAATTTGCATAAATCCCAAGCAATCAGTCAACCTGACATCATCTGACATCGGTCTGAATTAAAACACACACACATCCACGTGCACACACACATACAAGTTTATTAGCGTATGTTGGCTGGTTCAATGTAACTCTTTTGGATAGATTCTGTTGTTCCTCATAAATACAGTTGTTAACCTACTGTGTGTATTTTTCCCACTCATGGGTCTCAACCTGACTAAAACAAACTTCATGGTGAGTGTTTCTGAAATCTTTTGCTGTTTGCTTTAGTCAACTGGTCTGACTACCATGGAAGGTTTTCTCCAGTAAAGTGCAGGACAGTGGCTTGTGAACTTCCTTTCAGACATTCTCCAGACATCCCTCCCTGAATTCCAGCCTTATGAAAATTCTGTTGAGGAAAATGAGTCATGAAGCACTTACTGGCAGCGAGATGTAGCCACCCCAGGTTGGAGAGGCGCCCCTCCCTCCTTTGCAGTTGATGGGGCCAGCTCTTTGCAAACTGGAGCAATCATTGAGATAAACATCCAAGTTGTGCTATATACATGTAGGCATCTCCATGTGCTTGTGAAATCCTCAAATCCAAGATAAAAGCCACCAGCCAGGTTCCAAATGAACTGCTGCTACCATGTGGGTCCTCTCACATGTATTGCCTTCTTTGGAAAGTTCACACAGCGCATTCTCAGAAGTTCTGTTCCAGCTGCCAAGGCTCCAAAGTCTCCAAGTGCTTTTTAGTGAGTTATTTCCACGACTTTACATCCTGAAGAGAAACTGACTGTAGTAAATGATTAGGGCATAATTAGAATGGTTACTCTTGGCTTTAGCAATTAAAAATGCATGACATGTGACTTGCCTGGGTACCACTTAGGACTGCAGTCAAGTGTGGGTGTCTATAAAAAACTCATTTGACAGAATCTAAGAAGAAATCTGAGTGCTTTAAGAAGGAAAAGTTTTGATTGAAACTTTTAGTGAGAAGGGAAAATATGAGGCTAAAACATGTTTCTTTAATTTTGTTTGTTTTTCCCTTGGGCGGTTGGGTAATTCAAATTTTGGAAGATTCTGACTTGTTTGAAAGGTTTCAGGAAAAATGAGACTGACTACAGAAATAAAAGTGAGTTAGGGATACACTGCTTATAACAGAACTACACATATCCATCCCTTTGAGATAATGTGTAAGTGTTCTAATTTTCATCCAAACAAGTACTCCCACAAAAATAACTTACATTCTTTTAATATTATAGCATCTTTACTGACTTTTTCTCCTTTTAGAGTCAAAATGCAAATGTTTATGCTAACATTTTTTAAACATTAAGGAAACTCAATATATCCTTATTTTATATAGTTAGTTAACATCCAGTTAACATTTCTTGGGGAAAATAATTATGAATAAGCCAGGGGGTGGAAATAATTATGAATAAGCTATGTTCTGTGTCTTCAGGAAACTTACATTCTTCTACAAGCCTGGCAACTCTGTGTGTGTGTGTGTGTGTGTGTGTGTGTGTGTGTGTGTGTGTGTGTATGCTTAGTCATGTCTGACTCTTTATGACCCCCTGGACTATATAGCCCATCAGGCTCCTCTGTCTATAGAATTTTCCAGGCAAGAAGACTGGAGTGGGTTGCCATTTCCTCCTCCAAGGGAATCTTCCCAACCCAGGGATTGAACCTGTGTTTCTTGCCTCTCCGGCACTGGCAAGTGTATTCTTTACCACTGCGCCACCTGGCAAGTAAATCCTTACGTATTTGTTTCTTTTCCTTTCCTGGAGCCCTTGCTGAGAATGAACCTGAAGCTGGCTTTGTGTTTAGTAGTAAAAAGTGCCCAAGAGTGCCCTGGTGGGTTTGTTGATTGCTACATGGACCCAGGAAGAGAGACAGAAAGTCAACATGACACATGTTTGTGATCCTTAATTCAAGTCTAAGTCTTATTTTTATTGAGACTGAGACTTTCCTCATTTAGCAATTCTGGACCTATTCATTGCTGATAAAATAGAAAGTATGACTTTGGCCTGTAAACAATTAAGAGCAAGTATTAGGATACTAGAGACTAAAGTGAGCTTTTATCAGAGACAGAACTTACATGTTTTAATTTAAAATACGACTGCATTTTAGTAAGCCCACTGGATAAGTTAACTATAACATAAATCCTTAGCTTGCTATTTAGTAGCAATAGAACTATTTACTAATAGCTACTGTGTCTGCCAAAATGATTTTGATATAGATATTTTTCCAGAAAACATATTCAACTGTATACTCCTTGAGTGTGAAGGTTAAGACAATGTTGAAAGCATAAATAAGTTTTGTCTTTTTAATTTGGGGTAGGGAGATAAAGAGAGATGCTTTCATTAATCAAAAGCTAAAACTTATTATTAAGGTTGAGCAATAACTCTAAAATAAACGTTTGCTCCCAAGAAGGCCATGCCTGTCCATTTGACTTCTCACATTCATTAAAAATTTCCTGTCAACTGTTTTGTACAAAGTGCATTAATACATTTCCTTTAACTCATACAAGACCCATTTTAATGATCGCATGCGTGCTTGCTAAGTCGCTTCAGTCGTGTCCAACTCTGTGCGATCCTATGGACAGCAGCCCCCAGGCTCCTCTGTCCCCAGGATTCTCTAAGCAAGAATATTGGAGTGGGTTGCCATTTCCTTCTCCAAAAGAAAAGGATGAGCAGTATCTTATTAGAGATGGTATTCTTATACAAATTAAGTTCCTAAATGTGTTTCATACCAGTGTCCTGAATATTGGGGGAATAAAAGAAAGACCTCACATCTAGATGAAAACAAATGATCTGGAATTGGTTGCTAATATGTTACCAAACAAAAACTAGTTACCTCATTAGAATGATTCTCTAACAAGAGAACCAAAGGCAGAGAAGGAAATGGAGAACTGAAAAATTAGATAACTTGCCCAAGATTCCAGCAGGAACCATTGTTACTATGGTATATTGAGTCTTTGTGATAAGTCTTGAAGTTGATTCCAAAGCTTTTTTCTTTTAATTTTAAAAAATATATTGATTAATAAACATATTCTTAAAAATTAATAAAAATAAGTAAAATTTTTAATTAATATCTTACTGAGTTTTCTGTTGAAAGGCATCCAAGTATGATGGTAGAATAATTAGAGCTAAATTATGTATAGTCCTCACATCTTCAGAGAACACTGTTACACATGACTCCAAAGATCTCAGTCTTACTCTATAGGGTCTGCGTCCAAAATATCAGCTTGGTTAGAGTCTTATTAGAATCGAGGTCTGGTAATCAGAGCACTAGTTACAGGATGCCTAAGCTTAGAAGGTATCCCTCCAGGGATCTGTTTAAATTAAGGGATTCACCAGAATATCCATCATAAACTAAGAAGAGCTAATGTCGTCCAAGCTCAGGGCAACTGTCACATAATTATAGATGTGGAAGATGTGATATAACAGCATTGATGACAAACGATACAGCTTAAACTTCCTTTGAGTCTGATCTATTTTCTAAAACTCCAGTTGTTTACATGAGGGAGAATATGAAGCAACATGCCTTCTGGTTTGTAATTGATACCTACTCTCTTAATAAATGTTATAATTAGATGCCAGTGTTTATTATCCTCTAATAATTAGGGCAAGGTCTCCTTGGTGGCCCAGAGAGTTAACAATAAAGTTGGATTAGGAAATAAAAAGTAGAGAAACAACCTATTTCTTTGGGTGTTTAGATGCAGGTTAAAAATGCAAATATTACATTTTCCTAAAAGTAATAAATCAGTAGGCTTGATTATATTAAATAGTTTAAATTGAGTGTGTGTTTTATACAATTTGATAAAACTTACTAGACAGAGCTACTGAACTGAACTGAACTGAACTAGACTGCTCTTTCACCAGTATTTTTACAGTAAAGAATATTACTATTAATAGGTAATGCTTATTGGATATGTATTAATCCTGACATTTTTCTAAGCACTTTACTTGTACTTTCTCATTCCACCTTCAGAACATTAGTACCATTATGTTCTTCATTTGAAACACAAGGGCATGGATGCAAAGAAAATTTAAATAACTTCCTCAAAGTTACATAGCTTATGATTATGTGTTCATGAGCTATGTGGGTGGTAGAGACACCACATGAACCCAAAAAGTCTTATCCTATAATACAATTTGATTGGCCCATGTTTCAGTTTCTGCTAGGAGGGTATATATACACAATATAGGTGTAGCAATTGGGGTATGTAATCAAGACTGGATCTAGGAGAAGGTGAAACAGAAGGGAGAAATTAGGTGGTCTAATAAGCTGGATATCTTAATGAGACCAGTAATAGAATAGGACATAAAGAGGTTGTTATCAGAATGAGCAGGCTTCAGTTTAAGATTTCAGTGCAAGGTGCTGACAAAGGTGTGGGTGTGGATACAGAAGTAAGTGGCTATGGTAGAGGAAAGAGGTGAAGGTATCTATACTATAGTTGCCAAAACAATGAGAAGTGAGGGAATCGTTTGGGATGTATATGGGATCTTAATTGATTCCATATTATGGCGATAATTGAGGAGGGGGAAGAAATACATGCAGTCACATTCTAAACTGTTTATAAAAGAATTATTAAGATTCTCAGGTCACTTCATTTCACGTCAGGTCAAAATGTTAGAATGAACATATACATCAATTACTTTGCTTCTAAAACACGGTTAAACTGATTGGAAAAGGAAGAAAAGGATAAGACATATAACAATGGAGAGATGGAGAGAGCATGGGATTCAGCTCAGTTTAGTTCAGTTCAGTCGCTCAGTCGTGTCCGACTCTTTGTGACCCCATGAATCGCAGCACGCCAGGCATCCCTGTCCATCACCATCTCCCGGAGTTCACTCAAATTCATGTCCATCCAGTCGGTGATGCCATCCAGCCATCTCATCCTCTGTCGTCCCCTTTTCCTCCTGCCCCCAATCCCTCCCAGCATCAGAGTCTTTTCCAATGAGTCAACTCTTCACATGAGGTGGCCAAAGTACTGGAGTTTCAGCTTTAGCATCATTCCTTCCAAAGAACACCCAGGGCTGATCTCCTTTAGAATGGACTGGTTGGATCTCCTTGCAGGCCAAGGGACTCTCAAGAGTCTTCTCCAATACCGCAGTTCAAAAGCATCAATTCTTTGGTGCTCAGCTTTCTTCACAGTCCAACTCTCACATCCGTACATGACTGCAGGAAAAACCATAGCCTTGACTAAACGGACCTTAGTTGGCAAAGTAGTGTCTTTGCTTTTGAATATTCTATCTAGGTTAGTCATAACTTTTCTTCCAAGGAGTAAGCGTCTTTTAATTTCATGGCTGCAGTCACCATCTGCAGTGATTTTGGAGCCCCCAAAATGAAGTCTGACACTGTTTCCACTGTTTCCCCATCTAATTCCCATGAACTGATGGGACCAGATGCCATGATCTTCGTTTTCTGAATGTTGAGCTTTAAGCCAACTTTTTCACTTTCATCAGGCGGCTTTTTAATTCCTCTTCACTTTCTGCCATAAGGGTGATGTCATCTGCATATCTGAGGTTATTGTTATTTCTCCCAGCAATCTTGATTCCAGCTTGTGCTTCTTCCATCCCAGCGTTTCTCATGATGTACTCTGCATATAGCAGAGCAGAAATAGAAACTGCCTGTGACACACCTAGAATGGGACTTGCATGGAATGGTTCCAGAATTGAAATGACATTTACCAGTGAGGGTAGGAGAGAGAACTGGCACTCAGAAAAAAGCGAGGCTGGAGAAGGAAATGGCAGCCCACTCCAGTATTCTTCCCTGGAGAATCCCAGGGATGGGGGAGCCTAGTGGGCTGCCGTCTGTGGGTTTGCACAGAGTCAGACACGACTGAAGCGACTTAGCAGCAGCAGCAGCAGCAGCAGTTAGATATGTATGTATGGATTCTTCACCTCTGGATGCAAAACAGTCTGCAGCTGAGCATTTATTCCAGGCCAAAAAAAAATATTTAAGAGATATTAAACTATTTGTGGGGACTGTGAGAGGAACTTGCTGGGAGTCAGTGCAACAAAATAAATTCAGTTCTTCAATTCAATCGATTCCTGACCACTTATCCTTAAACAAAACCCACCAGCCAACAAGCTCCACCTGCATACCAAGTTCTCTCTGATCTTCCCTCATTCTTATATCTACTATGAAAACCAAGAATAAGTAGAGAAGAATTTTTTTTTAAAAAAAGAAGAGTCAAAATCTTAAAGAAAATGTAAAGACACTAAGAAAAAAGAAGTAAGAAAAAAAAAAAAACTCAAGAAAAATAGGGAAAAACGACCACAAAGATATTTATGAGAACAGAAGACAACCATTTAAGCTTGAATTCAGTAATCCCTCATCTGGTTCATGTCCAAAGGAAGTGAAGACAGGATATCAAAGAGGTATCTTCATTCCCATGTTCATTGCAACACTATTCACGATAGCCAAGATATAGAAACAACCTAAGTGTCACAGCAACAGATGAATGGATAAGGAATTATGGGTATACATATACAATGGGCTTCACTGGCGACTCCAACGGTAAAGAATCTGCCTGCAATGTAGGAGAACTGGGTTCAGTTCCTGGGTTGGGAAGATCCCCTGGAGGAGGGTGTGGAAACCCACTCCAGCGTTCTTGGCTGGAGAATCCCCATGGACAGAGGAGCCTGACAGACTACTATCCATTGGGGGGCTGAAAAGAGTTGGACATGACTGAGTGACTAAGCACACAACATATACAATGGAATATTATTCATCCATGAGAAAACAGGAATCCTGCCATTTACTGTTAACAACGTGGATGGATCTGAGGGACGATATGCAAAGTGAAATAACCTCAATAAAGAAAGACATATATGTCGTGTTTTCATTTATATATGAAATCTTTTTTTAAAAAAGTCAGACTCAGAAATAGAGTAGAAGTGGTTGCTGGGGGAAACAGGGAGAGCTTGGTAAAGGATATAAACTTTCAGCTATAAGCTGAATAAGATGGAGGTGACATTTGTGCTTCCCATCTTTTGTTCCTCTTTCAGAACATTTATTCTGCAGCACAATAGGGAAAAGTGGATAAATGGTAAAACAAAACAAAACAAAGCAGTTTACTCAGGCAAATTCACAAGTGATAAAAAATATAAACATGATGCTAAATTTGCTAGAAATCAAAGAAATGCAAAATAACATAACCAAATCGGATATTTTTAATTTATTGTATTTGAGTCTGACTCTTTGCAACCCCATGGTCTGTAGCCTCTTCTATCCATGGGATTCTCTAGGCAAGAATACTGGAGTGGGTTGCCATTTTCTTCTCCAGAGCATCTTTCCAACTCAGGGATCGAACCTGAGTCTCCTGCATTGACAGGTGGATTCTTTTCCACTACTGTCACCTGGGAAGCATTTATTGTATTCAGTTCAGTTCAGTTCAGTTCAGTCGCTCAGTCGTGTCCAACTCTTTGCAACCCCATGAATCACTGCACACCAGGTCTCCCTGTCCATCACCATCTCCCGGAGTTCACTCAAACTCATGTATATCGAGTCGGTGATATCATCCAGCCATCTCATCCTCTGTCGTCCCCTTCTCTTCCTCCTCCAGTCCCTCCCAGCATCAGGGTCTTTTCCAATGAGTCAACTCCTTGCATGAGGTGGCCAAAGTACTGGAGTTTCAGCTTTAGTATCATTCCTTCCAATGAACATCCAGGACTGATCTCCTTTAGGATGGACTGGTTGGATCTCCTTGCAGTCCAAGGGACTCTCAAGAGTCTTCTCCAACACCACAGCTCAAAAGCATCAATTCTTCAGTGCTCAGCTTTCTTCACAGTCCAACTCTCACATTCATACATGACCACTGGAAAAACCATAGCCTTGACTAGATGGACCTTTGTTGGCAAAGTGATGTCTCTGCTTTTGAATATGCTATCTAGGTTGGTCATAACTTTCCTTTCAAGGAGTAAGCATCTTTTAATTTCATGGCTACAGTCACTATTTGCAGTGATCTTGGAGCCCAAAAAAATAAAGTCTGACATTGTTTCCACTGTTTCCCCACCTATCTTCCATGAAGTGGTGAGACCAGATGCCATGATCTTAGTTTTCTGAATGTTGAGTTTTAAGCCAACTTTTTCACTCTCTTCTTTCACTTTCTTCAACAGGCTTTTTAGTTCCTCTTCACTTTCTGCCATAAGGGTGATGTCATATGCATATCTGAGGTTATTGATATTTCTCCCGGCAATCTTGATTCCAGCTTGGGCTTCTTCCAGCCCAGCGTTTCTCATGATATACTCTGCATATAAATTAAATAAGCAGGGTGACAATATACAGCCTTGATGTACTCCTTTTCCTATTTGGAACCAGTCTGTTGCTCATGTCCAGTTCTAACTGTTGCTTCCTGACCTGCATATAGGTTTCTCAAGAGGCAGGTCAGGTGGTCTGGTATTCCCATCTCCTTCAGAATTTTCCACAGTTTATTGTGATCCATATGGTTAAAGGCTTTGGCATAGTCAATAAGGCAGAAATAACAGGGATTAAAAAATGGTAGCAAGGTCACCAAGAAATGCATTCTCAAGATCAGCTGCTGGCAGAGAAAAATACCACTCTGTGGGTCGAGCACAAAATGCTATTCCTGTTGTTGTCAAGCTCAAAGACCCGCACTTATTTCCACATAAGAAGCAGTATCCACTGAAACCTGAGGTTAAGGAAGGGTTAAAACCCATCATCGAAAATTTAAAGGAACAGAGACTATTAATTCCCTATAACAGTCCTTGCAACACTCCTATTTTGGGTATAAAGAAATCAAATGTTAAATAGAGACAGACTTTCTGGAAAGCAGTCTAGGAACAAACATCAAAATTATACATTTCCTCTGGGATAGCAATTCTACCCTGGGAGTATATTTTAAGGATGACATTGGATAAAATGCAAATACAAGAGTATTGTTGAAAGTCAGTTTACAATATCTAGAAACTGAAAAGCATCTAAAAGCCCGTCTAGAGGGAATTGGACAAATCCATCATGGAACATAAGAAAGCGAATGTTGTAGGTCTAAATGTGTTGACATGAAAAATATCCACAATCAATCGCTCAGTTTGTATGGTATGTGTGTGTGTGTGTGTGTGTGTGTGTGTGTGTGTGTGTGTGTGTGTGAAAAGGAGAGAGAAAATGTTTATGTGGGGATATATGTAGTAGAAACTCTGGAAATATATGTGTCAGAGCACTGGTTATGAAGTGGGGGCATGGAGGACATACTTATCCCTGGAAGCAGAAAAAAGGAAATGTATATCAAGAACATATTTACAAACAACAAAACCTACTAAATCAATCTGCTTTTTCTTATCACCATACGCAGCAGTTCTAAATAATTTTGGTAATAAAATTCTCCTTTCTCCTAAAGCAGATCATCTCACTCTCACCGTATCCCACTCTTGTTGTGCCATTCCATCAAAAGTTAAAAAGTGGACCACCACTTCCTGGTGGTCCAGTGGTTAAGATTCAGAGCTTCCACTGCAGAGGGCATAGGTTCAGTCCTAGATTGGGCAACTAAGATTGCTCAGGCTTCACAGTGCAGCCAAAAAAAAAAATTCAAAAAGTCTTATCCCAGTGTAAAAATAAAGTTACATCAGAGGGCCAACTGGTCAAGAAAACTGTGTAAAAGCACATGTCTTTGCAAGATCAAAAAATATATCTTGTGTGTTTACTATGCAAAGCCTATGACATCAAGTTTAAGACCCTATCATCCTTGTTCTGGTCTATATCTGCACTCTCTCTACTTTTCTACCCTACCTCATCACTGACAATTCAGCCCCTGGTCTATTTGGGAGACTTTCTGTCTACACATCTGCCAGTCTATGCCATAGACACAGACTTTCCCTTTCATGAATATAGGTTTTTTCTTGAGTCTTATTCCCATGACAAATTTGAATTTCAAAAGAGAAGAGATAATTATGCTTTGCTTTAATATAATGAATATCTTAATGGTAGTGAACACAGGCAGCTTGTCTGATGGGGAAATCACATAATTTCTTTAAGAAGTAGATTTTAAAACAGGAGAGGAACTGGGAGACAAAACAGGACTTTGGGGAGCACATCTTACGCCACACCATCTATGAACTGACCAGCTGCTACTATGAGTAAGGCCAGGTCTCCTAGGTTTTCAAGAGACAAATGATATGCTATTATTTAAAAAAAAGAACACTGGCCTAGACCTGAAGTCTATGTAGTCTTAAACCCTTTTCTTATTTCTAATAGATAGCATCAGGAAAGATTTATAATAGAAAGTAAGATTTCTAGATCGGAGAAGGCAATGGCACCCCACTCCAGTACTCTTGCCTGGAGAATCCCACAGACAGAGGAGCCTGGTGGGCTGCAGTCCATGGGGTCGCTAGGAGTCGGACATGACTGAATGACTTCACTTTCACTTTTCATTTCATGCATTGGAGAAGGAACTGGCAACCCACTCCAGTGTTCTTGCCTGGAGAATCCCAGGGACGGGGATCCTGGTGGGCTGCCTTCTATGGGGTTGCACAGAGTTGGACACGACTGAAGTGACAGCAGCAGCAGCAGCAGCAAGATTTCTAGATGAGAAAATAGGAAAGACATTGCCAACATGAGCTCAAGTTTTTGCTCATGTCACCTTGTCAATGAGGCTGATTCACTCATTTAAAATTGATTTCTCTTAGCCTCCAGTTTTTCTTAGTTACTCTTCTTTTTTTTTTAATTTTTAAAAAATTTTTATTTTTACTTTATTTTACTTTACAATACTGTATTGGTTTTGCCATACATTGACATGAATCCACCACGGGTGTACATGTGTTCCCAAACATGAACCCCCTCTCCCACCTCCCTCCCCATAATATCTTTCTGGGTCATCCCCGTGCACCAGCCCCAAGCATCCTGTATCCTGCATCGGACATAGACTGACGATTCATATCTTACATGATAGTATACATGTTTCAATGCCATTCTCTCAAATCATCCCACCCTCTCCCTCTCCCTCAGAGTCCAAAAGTCCACTTTATACATCTGTGTCTCTTTTGCTGTCTCGCATACAGGGTCATCATTGCCATCTTTCTAAATTCCATATATATGTGTTAGTATACTGTATTGGTGTTTTTCTTTCTGGCTTACTTCACTCTGTAGATTTTACCACTTCCCAATATCATCAAATATGGGGTATGTATACATATATATTATTTTTATTGCTATTCCCCTTGATCTCATATTTTATCCTTAATTTTGGCTTGTTTCACTCATGTAGCCAAAGGACATAGAAACAATGTTCAGTGGATAGTAAGTGCTGAATAAATATTGCTATATGAATGAATGAATGAAGAAGAATATAGAAGATCAGGAGCTCACCAGCTCTCAGTGTGGGCCCGAGATAGATACTGCTCAAGGGGAACACCTCTACATGTGATCAGTAAAGGGCCAAATGGAACCTTTCTTCTTCCAGCTAGACTCTACAATCTTTACAGCCCATGAGAGTTCTCCCTGTGGTCACCTAATTTTGCTTAATTGAGTTCTATTTATTAATCCTGTTTATTAATTTTTTACACCAGGAACTTTTAGTTTAAAATACATACATATAATGCACTAATCGTAAAGAACCTATTTGTCAATTCAGGAAACATAGATATGTGGGTTTGATCCCTGGGTGGGGAAGATTCCCTGGAAGAGTGCATGGCAACCCACTCCAATTTTCTTGTTTGGAGAATCCCACAGACAAAGCCTGGTGGGCTAGTCAGACACAATGAGGCAATTTAGCACCCATACGCAATTTCATGGGTGTCAAAAATTATCCTCAATTATAAGAACCAATATTAGATTAACATCTAGACTTAGAAAAAAATCTTTGTGGGGTTCATGGACCAGATTTATGAGACTTTTTTGATGTATTATTGATTTACAATATTATACATTTCAGGTGATTCACTGTCTAAAATGACAGTATCCTCTACAGTGACAACTAACCACATGTATCAATCGAGTCCTTGAATAGTCAAGTTCAAGTTGAGATGTACTAGAAATGTAAAATACAGACAACATTTTGGAAACTTAATAGGCAAAAAAGTATTGTGAAGTATCTTATTATAATTTTAT
Organism: Capra hircus; assembly: GCF_001704415.2. Classification (NCBI taxonomy): domain Eukaryota; kingdom Metazoa; phylum Chordata; class Mammalia; order Artiodactyla; family Bovidae; genus Capra; species Capra hircus. Next base: position 101,989,493 of record NC_030809.1, read on the forward strand.
CTTGGTAACATCAATATAGTATTTTTGCTACATTGAATTTAATGTTATTATGGGGTCTGCAGTCCATGGGGTTGCAGAGTCGGACACAACTGAGCAACTGAACTGAACTGAAAATTAATCTCATCTGCTATTGGCAATATCAGTTCAGTTCAGTTCAGTTGCTCAGTCGTGTCCTACTCTTGCGACCCCATGAATCACAGCACACCAGGCCTCCCTGTCCATCACCATCTCCCGGAGTTCACCCAAACCCATGTCCATTGAGTCGGTGATGCCATCCACCCGTCTCATCCTCTATCATACCCTTCTCCTCCTGACCCCAATCCCTCCCAGCATCAGGGTCTTTTCCAATGAGTCAACTCCTCGCATGAGGTGGCCACAATATTGGAGTTTCAGCTTCAGCATCAGTCCTTCCAATGAACACCCAGGACTGATCTCCTTCAAAATGGACTGGTTGGATCTCCTTGCAGTCCAAGGGACTCTCAAGAGTCTTCTCCAACACCACAGTTTAAAAGCATCAATTCTTCGGCACTCAGTATTGACAAATTTTAGATTAATTGTATGGCTGGATGGCATCACAGACTCGATGGATGTGAGTCTGAGTGAACTCCGGGAGTTGGTGATGAACATGGAGGCCTGGCACGCTGCGATTCATGGGGTCGCAAAGAGTCGGACACGACTGAGCGACTGAACTGAACTGAACTGAACTGTGTGCTTCACGGGTATTGGACAGAGCTGGTCTAGAAAAATCTTAAAGTCTAACAAAGGTGTCATAATCTCAAGCCATAGCCTCAGAGAGAGCAGCACTTGAAAGGGCTGCAGAATAAAGAGTATAGCACAATCTCCTCCGCATTATCAGAAATTCATTTCCCTGGCCTCAGTAAAGTGGGAGGTACCCCGAAGCACTTTATTTATCTTTTAAGAGACCAAGATGGCACATGGGGCATATAGCCAGTGTGTCCCCATTGGTAGAGTGGGAATGGATGGAGGAAGTAACCAAGATGCATTGTGCTCTCCTCCATGGTAACCAGAGCCTTAGGGAAACAAAAAGTTTGCTTTATTCACAAATCAAGAGATTCTGACTCATTTTAAGCCTTTTCCTCAGGACAAAGGAATTGTATTCACCACAGCTCAGTGATACGTGTGGGTGGACCAGGGAACAGTTGGAGCCCAGTGAGCAAGTTCCTGGATGCAATGAAACAATGACTCCATATGCCAGGAACATGACCGCACGTGGCACTAGATGCTGACCAAACAGAATTATGAGTCACACTGAGAACAAAAATAAGGTAACGTAAAGAAATGACTTGCATTTCTTTCTGTCACAAACTGTGTTGTCCTTTTGTATTTCTTTGCTGATTGCCATCAATTCGATGCCAGCCATGTTTTCCTCAGCTCGTGACATTATTTCAGCGTCATCTAGAACCAGTCATTTCTCTCACTCTCGCTGCCAAAGATCAAGTCCAGGTTTTCATCACCTCAGCCCGAGTGACTGCAACCAGCTCCTTCCTTAATCTTTTTTCCTTCCAGTTTTTATTTCCTCAGGATGATTTAGCTTAACTCCCTGTAGATCATCTTGTCTGAAACATGTTACTCCACTGCTCAAAAAACTAGAATGACTTCATTTGTGCTGGTTACCCTGTCAAGGCCACACTCAGTCTGGCTTCACAATAGATGTGCAAAACACATTCATTTTTCTTCTCTCTTCTTCCTCACTATCTCCATTTAGAACGTATGCCCTACTCCTTCCCTTTTAAAATTATTTTAAAGAACTATGAACATTTATTCTACACAAGGCATTATTCAAATTCCTTATTACTCTAATTCAGAAGCTTTTCTCAATCCCTGACTTTTGAGAAGTCTGGAATATCTATAGTTTGTATACCGCACAGTTGTTGTATACCCATATTTTTTCTGACAATTTTGTACCTATAGTCACTGAACTTTCAACCAATTTGTTAACTCCCTAAGGTCAGAGATTACACCTTATATTAATACTTCAAGTCAGGAAAGGAAATTAATATTTATTGAATACCTACTTACTGTCAGTCACTGTAAAATATGTCCAGCGTTTGTTATCCAGAATTTCTCTGTCTCCACTTTCCTTTGTGTGAGTGCTCTCCCTTCATTGTTTCCATATTTCCCTGCCAGACTGCCCTGATGTCTGATGCCAAATGACACCAACTCAAGTATGTAATAAGCAGATTTACTGGTGTTTTGGGACAACGATGGTTGAATTTCCATTGGTAATTTCAACTCAGGCTGCAGCCTCCTGCCTTGCCTCTGGGATTCCCTCTCTCTTCAATTTTTTTTTTCCCTTCCTCTTTAGCTCCTACTAAACTGATTCTGTTTAATGCAAAACATTTAAACTATTTCTTTGACTCATTACCAATGACCTAAGAAGATCTCATCTTCAAAAATAAGCAAATATGTTAGCAAGGGTTCTACAAAAGTAGTTTTCTCTTGCTCTCTCTCTCTCTGAGAGTAATTCTGGTGAGTTTCAAGTATTTAAAAAATATGTCATACACACATTTTCTCATTATATCCTCTCCACAACTCATTTCATGGTCTTTCACATAAGATAGAGATTTGCAGCTCAGTTATTGGTATTATAAAGTGGATAGCTTAGATTCAGAAAATGAAATTATCTAGTTATAAAACACATTCTGTCCTGTTTCTAAATTTTTGGTTTAGATGCATTTGAGTAATTTCCAATGTGAAATTCAATGCTTAAACTTAAGAGAACATAACTGGATGTTTGAAAATGATAACTTCTTAAGAACTATTTCCAATATGCCTTTACATATTGTTGTGTGAATGCGAGTTTAGTCTGCTGGGAGAAAAACCACAGAGTAATTTGAACTTATGAATTTTAATATAGATAATGACTTATGACAATGGGTTTGGAGTAACAGAGAATTAGCTAAGAAGTATAAAGAATCCTAAAGAATATAGAAATAGTAGACCAAACCAGTCAGTCGGGAAGGAAATCAGCCCTGAAGATTTATTGGAAAGACTGATGCTGAAGCTAAAGTTCCAATATTTTGGCCTCCTGATGTGAAAAACCAACTCATTGGAAAAGACCCTGATGCTGGGAAAAATTGAAGGCAAGAGGAGAAGGGGGTGACAGAGGATGAAATGATTGGATGGCATCACCGACTCAATGGACATGAGTTTGAGCAAACTCTGGGAGGTAGTGAAGGACAGGGAAGCCTGGCATGTTGCAGTCCATGGAGTCGCAAAGAGTCAGACATGACTTAGCAACTGAACAACAGAGACATATGAAGCAGCGGCTTCTCTTGTGGTTGAGATAGAGCACCCAAGCTTGATTCAGACTTTATTGGAGAGGGCAATTGTAGGTTTTATTATTTTTTTTATTTTTTATTTTTGGGACACATGTGTCCTCTTACAGGTGGATCATGCTGCTAACCGTACCCAGTTTGGAGAGAAAATTCACAACTTTGGGCTGATCCAGGAGAAGCTGGCCCGGATGGCTATGCTGCAGTATATGACTGAGGTGAGGGCTGCCCCCTTCTCCCCAGAGCCCTTCTTCCCAGACGGGTCAGACTACAACCCAATTGTAGGTTTTAGAAAGCAAGGAAGTTGCCATGGTGCCATTAGAACTTAAGTAGCCTACCTCTTAGACCTTGCTGAAATTGTGCTCTCTGGGAACCAGGGAAAGCTGTTCAAGGGGACGTGTCTTATTGGAGGTACTCTAAACAAAGCTGCCTGGGAATATGCAGTTGCTGGCCACTGAGTACTGCTGGCTGCCATGCAACACACTGATACTGGAGAAAGTCACAGGTACTGCAGTAACTGGACACTGGAGAAACTACTCAGATGGCAGAAGCCTGTCATAGAAGCACACCAGAACCAGGAAATAAACCCTTTCTTCCTGTATTGCCTCTGCAGCATCCTCTCCAGGCAAACTTTAACGTCACGGCAGTAGGCAAATCAAAAATATTCAAAGGACCCAGACGTATCTTTAGGGAGCAGATAGAAAGGTTGAATTTGGAGATAAAAGGCAATACATTGATAATGGTCACTGTTACTTTCAGATATTCCAGGGACTAAAAATACTAATATGGATATTCACAAAAATTTCCTACCTCCCAATTCATACTTCCAAGGTAGGATAACCAATTGTGGTTCAGGCATCCATCAAGCCTAGGATAATAAAGAGAGGAAAAGAAATTGAGAGGAAAAAAAAAATCCATGTTGATTTACACTAAAAAGAAGAGACTGGGAGAAGGAATAGGTGAGATAAAAAGTAATACAGGATGATTTAGGGAGATAATTTTGAGGAGTTTTGAAAAGAGGAAGGTTGTGAAGCAGTTCAGAATAATGCAGAATTCTTAGGGAAACCCCAAGTTTAAAAGGTTTGAAGATATTTTTATAATATGCAGTTTCCATCTGGATTTTTTGGGGAATGCCAGAAAAAATATTAAATTAATTTTTAATTAGTCTGGATATTGATGTTAGGTTTCTTGTAATATAACTTCATGCTGAGGGAAGCTACAAACAGAACCAGCTTTGTATTACACTGACCATAATATTTTAAAGTTTTCAAATCGGTCAGATTTTTTAACATACAGATGTTTTCCTGTTGCATACCAGAGAATAAACATAAGGGAACTTAGTTTAATATCTTGCACATAATTCTTTATTAAATTATTATTTCTACATTTATTATTTTCAATTCAGTTACTGAATGACCATCTTCTTGGTTTCTAATTATTTATTTTGCCTTCATCAAAGCCTGTTTGAAAATCCCTTCTAGATGTCCCCATGCCCATCCTTAAATTCCAAACCCAGCTCAGTAGACAGTCTGATGATTGATGTCAGAGAATATTTCCATCAACCTCCTCCTTCTGTGCTAAGCTGTATCTTTTACTCATATTTACTTTTTTCCTGATTCAGAAGCAGCTGCAGCTCTCCTGCTGCCAACCTTTGTCTTTCCTGGGCTCTTGGTGGTTTCATCCTTTTCCTCCTTCCTAGGCTTTTGTTTCAACAATTACACTCTCATTTATTCCTCTTGAGTCTTGAATCTCGCCTTGTTTTTTGACTCTTACTCCTTGTCCTGTAAACAGGCTTGAAACTTTAGATTCCCTTTCAAAATGTCCTTCCCATCTCCCTCTTTTTGCGATTTTTTTCTTTTTTTACAATTCCTATTCAGAGAGTATCTATTCTCATTACATCCATTTTTCCACCTCCGCAAATTCACTATCTGTTGAAGAGTATCTACTAGGTTCACTTGTTATAGGTCAGTTTTCCTTCAGCCAAACACATAATTAAATCAAATTGAGCACTCATCACAAAACATTTTAAAGAACATTTTTAACGCATCACAGTCACTGGATATTGTAAACAAAGATGTATGTGGCATTAACTATCCATCCCTTCATCCACCATTGTAGTCCCAGAGCAAGCTATGATTGTCTGGGCATTCTTTTCCTCAGAATGATTATGAGGTTGTGGTTATGACCTTACCTGGGCCAGAAGATGACTCTGCTGGTTCACTTGCTAAGACCTTTGTCTAGGAGAATGCTGAAAAAGTAGGACTGCATCTCTAGGCATCTTTTGAACAGGATGGATATGATCAGAACACAGGCATCTTACAATTCTTCTCTCGTATATAACTCCATTCAGAGAAGTCCTGACCTTTCCCCATAAGCGCTATACCAACAGTTCTCATCCTCTTAAATCAGTTCAGTTCCATTTCACACCTTTACAGAGGCACTGAATCTTTTGAAACAATTCAGCTATTTTATAATTACTTCAATAAAGTGTAATGTTTTAAAATTAAATACTATGTTATCTATAAAAACTCTCTCAAACTTATTATACATTTTAAGCCAAAAATATATTTTTTTCTGAACAGAACAACGTTTTGTTTTCTAATGGGAGGTTATCTACCCATGCTTGAAGGTAAAATTCTCTTTCCTAAATTATTACATGTTCTCCTTTTTTCTTATGTCGGCCCTACACACCCTTTCCGAGGTAGGCTAATCCTCAAAAAGACTTTGAGAAACCTCCTAGACTCGCCACAGTCCAGTGAAACCTGTTGGAAATAATCTCTCTTCTTTGGCGTTGATCACTGTGCTTTGTATTGTTGATATTTATGATATGGCGAATTTATGAATTTGTGAATGTGGCAAGTAAATCTTAAAAATAAAATTCTTATTTTACTCATTATGGAGTAAAAAATTCTTATTTATGGAGTAAAAGATCCTTATTTTACTGTGCCTAAAGTATAATACCTTACAAACAGTAGGCTCTTATAGTTGCTTTTTTCTTTCTACCATTAGAGTGGTATCATCAGCATATCTGAAGTTGTTGATTCTAGCTTCTGATTCATCCAGCCAGGCATTTTGCATAATGAACTTTCAGTTCGGTTCAGTTCAGTCTCTCAGTAGTGTCCAACTCTTTGTGACCCCCTGGACTTCAGCACGCCAGGCTTCCCTGTCCATCACCAAGTCCCGGAGCTTATTCAAACTCGTGTCCATCTATTCAGTAATGCCATCCAACCATCTTATCTTCTGTAGTCCCCTTCTCCTTCCACCTTCAATCTGTCCCAGCATCAGGGACTTCTCCAATGAGTCAGTTCATCACATGAGGTGGCCAAAGTATTGGAATTTCAGCTTCAGCATCATTCCTTCCAAAGAACACCCAGGACTCATCTCCTTTTAGAATGGACTGATTGGATCTCCTTGCAGTCCAAGGGACTCTCAAGAGTCTTCTCCAACACCACAGTTCAAAAGCATCAATTCTTTGGCACTCAGCTTTCTTTATACTCCAGCTCTCACATCCATACATGACTACTGGAAAAGCCATAGCTTTAACTAGATGGAATTTTGTTGGCAAAGTAATGCCTCTGCTTTTTAATATGTGTCTAGCTTGGTCATAATTTTTCTTCCAAGGAGCAAGCATCTTTTAATTTCATGTCTGCTGTCACCATCTGCAGTGATTTTGGAGCCCAAAAAATAAAGTCTCTCACTGTTTCCATTGTTTCCCCATCTGTGTGCCATGAAGTGATGGGACAAGATGCCATGGTCCTAGTGTTCTGAATGTTGAGCTTTAAGCCAACTTTTTCACTCTCCTCTTTCACTTTCAAGAGGCTCTTTAGTTCTTCTTCACTTTGGGTCATAAGGGTGGTGTCATCAGCATATCTGAGGTTATTGATATTTCTCCCAGCAATATTGATTCCAGCCTATGCTTTATCCAGCCCGGCACTTCACATGATGTACTCTGCATATAAGTTTAATAAGCAGGGTGATAATATACAGCCTTGACGTACTCCTTTCTTGATTTGGAACCAGTCTGTTCCATGTCCAGTCCTAACTGTTGCTTCTTGATCTGCATACAGATTTCTCAGGAAGCAAGTAAGGTGGTCTGGTATTCCCATCTCTTTAAGAATTTCCCACAGTTTGTCATGATCCACACAGTCAAAGGCTTTGGTGTAGTCAGTAAAGCAGAAATAAATGTTTTTCTGGAACTCTCTTGCTTTTTCCATGATCCAACGAATGTTGGCAAATGATCTCTGGTTCCTCTGCCTCTTCTAAATCCACCTTGAACATCTGGAAATTCACAATTCATATACTGTTGAAGCCCAGCTTGGAGAATTTTTAGCATTACTTTACTAGTGTGTGAGATGAATGCATTTGTGCACCAGTTTGAACATTCTTTGGCACTGCCTTTCCTTGGGATTGGAATGAAAACTGACCTTTGCCAGTCTTGTGGCCACTGCTGAGTTTTCCAAATTTGCTGGCATATTGAGTGCAGCACTTTCACAGCATCATCTTTCAGGATTTGACATAGCTCAACTGGAATTCCATCACTTCCACTAGTTTTGTTCTTAGTGATGATTCCTAAGGCTCACTTGACTTCACACTCCAGGATGTCTGGCTCTAGATGAGTGATCACACCATCACGGTCATCTGGGTCATGAAGATCTTTTTTGTATAGCTCTTCTGTGTATTCTTGCTGCCTCTTCTTAATATCTTCTGCTTCTGTTAGGTTTATACCATTTCTGTCCTTTGTCAAGCCCATCTTTGCAAGAAATGTTCCCTTGGTATCTCTAATTTTCTTGACGAGATCTCTAGTCTTTCCCATTCTATTGTTTTCCTCTATTTCTTTGCATTGATCACTGACAGAGTCTTTCTAATCTCTCCTTGCTATTCTTTGGAACTTTGCATTTAAATGGGTATGTCTTTTATCTTTGCCTTCAGCTTCTCTTCTTTTCTCAGCTGTTTGTAATGCCTCTTCAGAGAACCATTTTGCCTTTTTGCATTCCTTTTTTTCTGGATGGGCTTGATCATTGCCTCTTGTACAATGTCACAAATCTCTGTCCATAGTTCATCAGGCAATCTGTCTATAAGATCCAATCCCTTTAATCTATTTGTTACCTCCATTGTAAAGTCATAAGGGATTTGATTTCTGACATACCTGAAAGGGGTAGTGGTTTTCCCTACCCTCTTCAATTTAAGTCTGAATTTGGTAATAAGGAGTTCATGATCGGAGCACAGTCAGCTCTCGATCTTGTTTTTGCTGACTCTATAGAGCTTCTCCATCTTTGGCTGCAAAGAATATAATTAATCTGATTTTGGTGTTGACCATCTGGTGATGTCTGTGTGCAGAGTCTTCTCTTGTTGAAAGAGGGTGTTTGCTATGACCAGTGTGTTCTCTTGGCAAAACTCTGTTAACTTTTGCTCTGCTTTGTTTTGTACTCCAAGGCCAAACTTGCCTATTACCCCAGGTATCTCTTGACTTCCTACTTTTGCATTCCAGTCCCCTACAATGAAAAGGACATCTTTTTGGGGTGTTCTAGAAGGTCTTACAGGTCTTCATAGAACCATTCAACTTCAGTTTCTTTGGCATTACTGGTCAGGGCACAGACTTGGATTACCATGATACTGAATGGTTTGCCTTGGAAAGGAACAGAGACCATTCTGTCGTCTTTGAGATTGCATCCAAGTACTGCATTTTGGACTCTTTTGTTGACCATGATGGCTACTCCATTTCTTCTAAGGGATTCCTGCCCACAGTAGTAGATATGATGGTCCTCTGAGTTAAATTCATCCATCCCAGTCCATTTTAGTTCACTGATTCCTAAGATGTTGATGTTCACTCTTGCCATCTCCTGTTTGACCACCTCCAATTTGCCTTGATTCATGGACCTAACATTCCAGGTTCCTATGCAATATTGCTCTTACAGCATCAGACTTGACTTCCATCACTAGTGGCATCCACAGCTGGGTGTTGTTTTTGCTTTGGCTTCATCTCTTCATTCTTTCTGGAGTTAATTCTCCACTGATCTTCCTTAGCATATGGGGCACCTATATGGTGAACAACCTGGGGAGTTCATCTTTCAGTGTCCTATCTTTTTGCCTTTTCATACTGTTCATGGGGTTCTCAAGGCAAGAATACTGAGGTGGTTTGCCTTTTCCTTCTCCAGTGGACCACATTTTGTCCTAACTCTCTACCATGACCCGTCCATCTTGGATGGCCCTACAAGACATGCCCTACATGGCATGCCCTACATGGCATGGCTCATGATGTACTTTGCATATAAGTTAAATAAGCAAGGTGACAACATATAGCCTTGACATACTCCTTTCCCTATTTGGAACCAGTCAGTTGTTTTACGTCTGGTTCTAACTGTTGCTTCTTGACCCACATACAAGTTTCTCAGGAGACAGGTAAGGTGGGCTGGTACTATAATCTTGTTAAGAATTTCCCACATTGTTTGTGGCCCATACAATCAAAGGCTTTACTGTAGTCAATGAAAGAAAAGTAGGCGTTTTTCTGGAATTCCTTTGCTTTATCCATGATCCAGTGAATGTTGGCAATTTGATCTCTAGTTCCTTTGCCTCTTCTAAACCCAGTTTGTACATCTGGAAGTTCTTGGTTCACATACTGCTTATGCCTAACTTGAAGGATTTTGAGCCTAACCTTGCTAGCATGTAAAATAAATGCAATTGTACAGTAGTTTGAACATCCATTAGCATTGCCTTTCTTTGGTATTAGAATGAAAACTGATCTTTTCCAGTTCTGTGGCCACTGCTGAATTTTCTAAACTTGTTGTGTATTGAGTGTAGCACTTTAACAGCATCATCTTTTAGAGTTTTAAATAATTCCACTGGAATTCCATCAGGTCCATTAGCTTTGTTCATAGTATTTCTTCCTAAGGCCCACTTGACTTCATACTCCAAGATGTCCAGTTCTAGGTGAGTGCCTACACCATGATGGTTATCTGGGTCATTAAGACCTTTCTTGTGTCATTATTCTGTGTATTATTGCCAACTTTTCTTCATCTCTTCTGCTTCTGTTAAGTCCTTACCATTTCTGTCCTTTATCATGTCCATTCTTACATGAAATGTTCCCTTGATATCTCCAGTTTTCTTAAAGAGGCCTCTAGCCTTTTTCATTCTATTGTTTTCCTCTATTTCTTTGCCTTGCTCATTTACGAAGGCCTTAATCTTGTCTTGCTATTCTCTGGCACTCTGCATTCACTTGGATATATCTTTCCCTTGCTCCCTTGCCTTTCATTTCTCTTCTTCCCTTAGCTATTTGTAAAGGTTCCTCAGACAACCACTTTGCTTTCTTGCAATTATTTTTCTTTGGGATGTTTTTGGTCACTGCTTCCTGTACAAAGTTACAAACCTCCATCCAAAGTTCTTCAGCCACTCTGTATACCAGATCTAATCCCCTGAATCTAGTCATCATCTCCACTGTATAATCATATGGGATTTGATTTAGGTTATAACTGAATGGCCTACTGGTTTTCCCTACTTTTTCAGGGAACTAGTGAGCCTCTTAATGAGGGTGAAAGAGGAGAGTGAAAAAGCTGGCTTGAAGCTCAATTTTTAAAAAAGCAACTAAGATCATGGCATCTATTCCCACCACTTCATGGCAAACGGAAGGGGGAAAGTGGAAACAGTGACAGATTTCACTTTCTTGGGCTCCAAAATCACTGTGGACAGTGACTGCACCCATGAAATTCAAAGACACTTGGTCCTGGAAAGGAAAGCTATGACAAACCTAAACAACATATTAAAAAGCAGGGACATCACTTTGCTAACAAAGGTCTGTATAGTCAAAGCTGCAGTTTTTCTAGTGGTCATGCACAGATGTGAGAGTTGGGCCATATAGAAGGCTGAGGGCCAAATAACTGATATTTTTGAACTGTGGTGCTGGAGAAGACTCTTGAGAGTCCCTTGGACTGCAGGGAGATCAAATCAGTCAGTCCTAAAGGAAATTAACCCAGAAAATTCATTGGAAGAACTGATGCTGAAGCTCAAACTCCAATACTTTGGGTACCTGATGCAAAGAACTGACTCATTGATGCTGGGAAAGAGTGAAGGCAAAAAGAGAAGAGAGCAACAAAGGATGAGATAGTTAGATAGCATCACTGACTCAATGGACATAAATCTGAGCAAAATCTAGGAGATATTGGAAGATAGATGAGCCTGGAGTGCTGCATTCCATGGAGTCACAAAGAGTAGGACATGACTTAGCAACTGAACAACAACAAAACAAATAGTAGGACTTAAAAATATTTGATTAGTAGATAAAAGCCAGAATTGGCCATTTATTCAAACTACACATATCTCTCGGTAAATTCATTTTTCCTTCTTCCTTTATCATTTCTTTGTCTATGTGTTTTAGTGTGGGTGTCTTTTTATCTTCTTTGCTTCTGTCTCTATTGTTTCATTCATTTAGTTTCTACTCCATTTTTACCTTCATTTTCTCTTCTTTTTACTCTCCTGCTTGTAACACACCATTTTCCTTGGAATGAAACATTATTTTTGTTTGTTTCTTGCAGTTATTTGAGTTCTATGTTTTATCTCTAAACAAGTGATAGAATAAAATACTAAACTAAGTTGTTTATTACAAAATTTGGAGAACCTTAAAGGATCTTTCCCCAAGATGTTAGTGGTTTTCAAAACAAGAAAAACCATTTAGTCTAATTAAACACAAGAAACATCAGTGTTTTAGAGAAAGATTTAAGATTCATTTGTCAAATGTAATAAATGCTTTGAAAGTCATATGAAGTTGCAGTTTTGAACTTAACAGGTTATTTAGGCATGAATTGTACAAAGTCAAGTCATGAAATTATAAATCTGGATCAAATGCTAAGGAAAAAAGTAAATTTAGTAGTAGAAATGTCAGTATGGTAGTGAATTGATATAAATCTCAGGTGGGCAACACTAATTCAGATGTTCAGGTCATTTTAGTGTTACACAAATCCTTATAGCTTATTGAATTAAAATCATTTTCATGCTCATTAAGAGATTCAGAATGAATCTCTTTGAGGAAGGATTTAATGGCCAATGGATTTAACCATCCAACAGTCCAGTGATCCTGTGTATGTAAAATAAAATGCAAGTGCACATTAAAAACAGCAAAAGGCAGAGTTTGAAGGATATATTTAAGTTGAAAAAAGGCTCATCTTTGGTTCATTATTAGTTTACATATATAACTGAGTCAAACATTTAAATTTCTTTCATCTGTGTCTTAATGTCCAGTTTTGAAATTAGTGTGCAAAACGTTATATATTTCATTACATATATTCAAATTAAATAGTGCTTTAAATATATTCTAACAACTGCGTAGCTAAATATTACTTCCTATGAACAGTCTGTTTCTCTTCTCACCCAGAATGTAGCCTTTAATTTGGATTTTAAATTATAAACTAATAGAGCTCAGCACTATCTGATGTCATCCTCAAACAAGATGCTTATGGAATGACTAATTTCCTATATAGAGAGACTTGGTAATACTCTATGTAGAAAATATCTAAAAATTATAATGAATATCTGCAATGCTTTCCATATATATTTTATATTTTATAATCTATGACCTGAAAAAAATGTTTAGAGAACCTCCCCCTCAAAAAAAAAAAATTTCAATTTGTGCTAGACAAAAATTACTGTTCATATGCTACAACAAAAATCCTTCTCTCGCTTGCTCTCATTTTTTCATGCAATTGCTGGCCTGCTCAGTTTCAAATTATATTATTATTTTTAAATGTATATTCAGTTTAAAAGGTCATTTTCCATTTACTGTTATTACAAAATATTGGCTAATATTCCTGTGCTGTACAATATATCCTTGAGCCTATCTTAACCAAAAGTTGGTACTTTCCACTCCCCAACCTGTATATACTGCTCCCCTCTCCCCACTGCTGTAAACCCTAGTTTGTTCTCTATAGCATGAGTCTGATTCTTCTTTGTTATATGCCTTTGTTTGTTGTATTTTTTATATTCCACATAAAAGCACTATTATACAGTATATGTCATCTTCTGGTCTGACTTATTTTACTTAGTATAACGCTCTCTAAGTCCATCCATGTTGCTGCAAATGACAAGATTTCATTCTTTTTTATGGTTGAATCAGAGAAGGCAATGGCACCCCACTCTAGCACTCTTGCCTGGAGAATCCCAGGGACGGCGGTGCCTGGTGGGCTGCCATCTATGGGGTCGCGCAGAGTCGGACACGACTGAAGCGACTTAGCAGCAGTAGCATACATATATACATACATATATATGTGTGTGTGTATGTACGTATACTCACACACAATGGAATACTGCTGCTGCTGCTGCTAAGTCACTTCAGTCGTGTCCAACACTGCACGACCCCATAGACAACAACCCACCAGGCTCCCCCCTCCCTGGGATTCTCCAGGCAAGAACACTGGAGTGGGTTGTCATTTCCTTCTCCAATGCATGAAAGTGAAAAGTGAAAGTGAAGTCACTCAGTCGTGTCCAACTCTTAGCAACCCCCATGGACTGCAGCCCACCAGGCTCCTCCGTCCATGGGCTTTTCCAGGCAAGAGTGCTGGAGTGGGGTGCCATTGCCTTCTCCGTATATATGCATAGTATGTTTATACATTAGGTTGCTTCCATTATTATAGTCTCCTTGAAGATGAAGACAGTCTCTAATTATAATTGTTATTTATATGCTAGACCTACTTAACTCCTATAGTCACTTAAAAAAGTGTTGATCTTTACATTTTTCTATCTTTGTGATTGATACCTGTCTTTGTGTTGTTGCATCTATAGAAGATTTGGCCATTAAATCCTTCCTCAAACTACACTGAATAGCATATTCATAGCAATCATGTGTCATTATAACTAATATTGTTGTTTAGTTACTACGTCCTGTCCAACTCTTTTGTGATCCCATAGACGACTGTATCCGGCCAGTCTCCTCTGTCCGTGGGATTTTCCAGGGAGGAATACTGGATTGGGTTGCCATTTCCTTATCCAAGGGATCTTCCCAACCCAGGGATCAAACCAGCATCTCCTGCACTAGCAGATGGATTCTTCACCACTGAGCCCCTTACTTCTTTAGAAAAGCCCTCTAGATTAAGTATTGAATGTTTATAATACTCATAATCAAACATAGGTCTCAAATTTTCTCATTATGCTATATCCACAGCTGTGCTTCTACCACTGCTTCTGCTTTTCTGAAAACTCTTACTAATATATTCTATACATATATTATTTGGAAATATATACATATATATTTGGAGATTATACAAGAAACCAAATGCATCTAGCACTTAATAGGTATGTTTTTTTTGCAATATCCAAATTCTCCTGACAGTTCCTCAAGATTGGTATTAATTTCCCATAGTCTCAGAGATGTTAAGTGACTTGCTCAAGTCACAAAGCTAGTGAGGATCCACACCCAAGTTTGTCTCACTCCGTAATCTGCTAATAAAAACAAAGATATAAAATTGTATGCCTAGTAGAACTAATTAAGGATAAATTCACAAACAGCAAACAAACTTACAGTCACTTCAAATTAACTTCCTAACTCTTAGAAGAAAATAAAATAATTTTCTTGTTTTTTCTTTGTTGCTATGACTCATGTAATTGTTTACCAGATTTTGGAAATGAACACTTTGTTTTGCTCAGGGTGCATGAACATTACTTTCCCTGGGTGTGCTCTCCATTCTAATTTTGAAAACGTGAACTGTGCTAAATACTGGGAAGTGACACACAGATTTTGTCTTTGAAAAATGTGAAGGATGTCTGCTGAAGAGATGGCAAGGGATTCTGCCTGCCTGCCTGCTAAGTCGCTTCAGTTGTGTCTGACTCTTTGGGATCCCATAGACTATAGCTTGCCAGGCTTCTCTGTCCATGGGATTTTCCAGGCAAAGACACTGGAGCTGGTTGCCATTTCCACCTCCGGAAGGGCTTCTATTTTTGTGCAAAGGCATCAGGGTGAAAAAGGATCAGGGTGACTAGAAAATTCTGTAGCAAGAAAACATTTTGTAGAATATATCATTAATACCCAATAAACAATTTACTTTTGAGCTGAACATTGCTAATTTTCTCACTTCCTCTTGTCTTTTTCTTCGCACATAAACTGTTCAAGACTCTTACATCTTAAAAGCAACAATAACAATGAAAAACATTGAATCCTCTTTGCCTTTAGGTTCAAACATTTGAAAACAATGTCAGAAGCCTTCCTTTCCCTAAGGCACAACACTCTGATATAGAGACTATTAAATTACAGAGAGGAAAATATTCACCTCTCTTATAGCGTTTTTCATTTTCAACAGTTGCTTGTGACATGCACTAATCATCCGTGGAAAACCATTTCTCATCCATTTATGCGTTTTCTCAATGCCTTACAAAAAAAATACCTGTATAAACCATAAGTTACTGTATCTTAATTTCATGAGATTTCACTGAAACGATCTCAAACTTGTGGTAGTAAGTCTTTACAGTTCTTTTTTTTTTTTTTTTTTGTTCATGAACCTTTATTCAACAACTTAAAAGTTAATTTGTTCTTAATTGCTTATTCATTTCATATTATCTCTAGCAAAAGAAATAAAACAGCAGTGTGCAGGCAAAAATGAGCAAAGTATGGGATAAATATATTTATTAGGGACATGAAAGAAGACTTTTATATATTCAAAATATTGCATGATTTATAGTATTTTTTAGTTCAATTAATTTTAAAGATGATTTTAAGAATTAAGGGGGGAAATCTGAAGTTTTGCTGTAATGCTTATGTGGTTTTGTGTTACATATATTTTTTTTTTTTTTTTTATCCCCAAGGTTGACCAGTGATCTATTGGCTTGGAAATGCTGGTTGTTCTAAAATTTGCGGACCCTTTCAGACCTCTCAACCCTGCCTTGAGACGCATGACTCCAGCCTGTGAACCTGTTTAGTGAGACCTCTGCAATGCCCTTCAGCAAACAAGAGCTACCTTCAAAAGTGCAATGTAATGTATGTGGTAGATATCTAGCCCACAGTTGTTAGAGTGTTAATCACTCAATTGTATTTCACTCTTGTGATCTCATGGACTATATAGCCCACCAGGCTCCTTTGTCCATGGAATTCTCCAGGCAAGAATACTGGAGTGGGTTGTCATTCCCTTCTTCATGGTATCTTCCTAACCCAGGGGTCAAAGTCTGGGTTTCCTACATTGCAGGCAGATTCTTCATCATCTGAGCCACCTAGGAAGCCCGAGTCCATGGTTGGTAATGTTAGGTAGGTAGAACAGGGAAAAGGAGTCCAAAATGGTGGTGGCCACAGACAAGAAAGGGAAAAGCCCGTGAAAATGAAACAAAAGAAGGTCCGAGGACGAGGACCGGAGTGAGGACTTCAGGTAAAACAAACAACACTCCTGGCTGGCCCAATTTACATAGGACAGGCCCAGGGAGAGAGAAACATATAAATAGAGGAGCCAGAGCCAGCTCTCTCTCTCTCTCCCGCGCGCTGGGCTGCTCTTCTCCTCATCTCTTTAGATCGACGTGCCCTCACGCCTCGAAGATGGATTTTCCTGCTATCTTCTAAATAAAATAGAGCTGTAACAATGATTTGTCTAAGAGCTATAACACTGTTTATAATAGCCAGGACATGGAAACAACCTAGATGTCCATCAGCAGATGAATGGATAAGAAAGCTGTGGTACATATACACAATGGAGTATTACTCAGCCGTTAAAAAGAATTCATTTGAATCAGTTCTGATGAGATGGATGAAACTGGAGCCGATTATACAGAGTGAAGTAAGCCAGAAAGAAAAACACCAATACAGTATACTAACACATGTATATGGAATTTAGAAAGATGGCAATGATGACCCTGTATGTAAGACAGGAAAAAAGACACAGATGTGTATAACGGACTTTTGGACTCAGAGGGAGAGGGAGAGGGAGAGGGTGGGATGATTTGGGAGAATGGCATTCTAACATGTATACTATCATGTAAGAATTGAATCGCCAGTCTATGTCTGACGCAGGATACAGCATGCTTGGGGCTGGTGCACGGTGATGACCCAGAGAGATGTTATGGGGAGGGTGGTGGAAGGGGGGGTTCATGTTTGGGAACGCATGTAAGAATTAAAGATTTTAAAATTAAAAAAAATTAAAAAAAAAAAGAGCTATAACACTGTCCATTCAAGACCTAAGAGCTATAACACGGTCTATCCAAGACCTGAGAGCTGTGACACGCCGAGGGGGCTTTAATGTGCGTCACTCCAAATCTTTGCTGTGATGAGACAAAGAATCGAGGAACATACACTCGCATGACAGTAATATCACAAATCACTAAACAAGGTCTCCATATGAGAGCAGCCAGGGAGCCAGAAGCATGAACAATGAGAATGCTTGAGTTATAAGGAAACTTCGATACCACTTAATACAACCTCTGATTTTTTAAGAAAGCAAACACAGGCTCTGTGAAATGAGGTTGCTCAGTTACCCAAGTAATTGAAGACTATATGGGGACAGAAACTCAGGCATCTGACATGATATCTACCTGTCATGAGGATAGTCTGTAAATGACCTTAAAATATTAAACTGTTCATCAACAATCAAAGTGTTACAACGATTACAATGGCTTTTGAATGCATCAAAGTTTGAGTTCAGTTACAGTGCATATTAAGTTTTATGTTACTTGAAACATGTATTTTGAAACTTTGCAGTAAAAATAACATCTCTTTATTGAAAACATACTGGAAAACATTGATGAAAAAACCTAGTATTTGCTGATACTTCATAAACAGTCTACATATGTTGTGGTAGTATGTTTAGCTATTCTATGCATTTGATTTCTTGTATAATTTCCAAAATATTCTAGAAGAGAGCAATACTTTAAATAGAGTCAGCTGGAGTTTTAAAAATATCTTAAGAATGTCATAGCCTTCTTTTGTCCTCTTATATTCTGAAGAGCTCTGATTGGTTAATTTCATATTTGCTCAGGTCTTAATCAAAAGATTCAAAGATATTGTTAGATTGAATTTAATTAATCCAAAAACCACAGAATTTACTGTTTAGTCCCTCCAACATTTTGTTTCTCCTTAGTCATAGGAGGTAACTTTCTGTGAAGCAGACCATCCGTGAGACTGGGTAAGTGTGGGTTAAAATGGTCTATTGTGGTTCTGTCTCGATCATGTGGTTCTTCCATGACTTAAATTTACAAGAAATATGAGATTCTTTTCTGATTTCCCTTAAGATTTAATCTTCAAAAATGTAGAAATGACAACTTCTGTGTGATCTTAAAGAAATACAATAAATGCTAAAGCTAAAACTCCAGTACTTCGGTCACTTCATGCAAAGAGTTGACTCATTGGAAAAGACTCTGATGCTGGGAGGGATTGGAGGCAGGAGGAGAAGGGGACGACAGAGGATGAGATCACTGGATGGCATCACTGACTCAATGGACGTGAGCCTGAGTGAACTCCAGGAGTTGCTGATGGACGGGGAGGCCTGGCGTGCTGTGATTCATGGGGTCGCAAAGAGTCGGACACGACTGAGCGACTGAACTGAATGCCCCTAACAAGGCCAGATAACCCACTCCTTTTTCATTACTTCTGTTATTACCTAAAGTGGGTCTATGACAATGAGATATTTACTATTGGAGACACCCTAACCTGCTCTTAGGGAGGACTAGGGGAAGAAATCAGTGACTTATGATCCCTTAGAGCAGTAAGAGGACAAGGCTGATGACTGTCTCACTGGTTCCCAGTCTCAGGGCGCAGGCTTGGACTGCTTTACATCAGGGTATCTATTCCAATCCATGGTGAACAAACTGGCAATGAGTTAAAATTTCAACCCTTTAGTCCTACCCAGCATTGGTCACGCTGGAGACTTTGGGGATACCCAACTCCAGTCCTGGGGTCCCAGGAGTCAACCTGCATTGACCTCCTAGGAATCTGGTCCTCAAAAGGTTGTCATGCCTCAACCTGCTCGGGGTCCCACCAGTCCAGGGGTCCCAGGAGGTCATCATGCCTCGATCTGCCCAGGGACCCAATTCTTGGGAGGCCAATCTGCCTTGACCTGCCTGGGGATTTGATCTCCAGGAGGCTGTCAAGCCTCAGCCTGCCTGGGGATCTGCACCCTGACCTGGGGATGCCTGGCTCTCAGGTTGCAACAGTACTGGGTAGGATAAGCTTCAGAAAGACTCACCCCTAAGAAGTCCACCCATGAAAATAGAAGTCCCACAGCCTTGTAGGACTGTGCCCAGTCTCAGCAATAACTCAGGAGCCCAACGAGACCCCATTGCCTTTCTAGAAAGACTAAAAGAGGCCCTCCAAAAGTTTACCAATCTGGACTTAGACTCTTATGAGGGACAGGTGATTTTAAAGGACAAATTCCTGTCCCAGTGTGCATCAGATATCAGAATCAAGTTACAAAAGCTACAGCAGCAGGACCCTACTGCCTCTTTAGATGAGATGGTCCAGACAGCCACCAATACCTTTTGTAACAGAACAGAAGAAGGAAGCCAAGGCCCAGGAGAGGGAGAAAAGGAAAGAGACAAGGCATGCCCAGATGGTGGTCTCCCTCCAGGGAAGCCCTATGGCAACCCTGAGTCCTTGAAGGACAAGGCACAAGGCAAATGTATAATCTGTAGACAGGTGAAACACTGGGCCAAAGAGCATCCAAACCATGACAAGTCTCCTAAAATGGCTTGCTACAAATGCCATCAACTGGGACATTGGGTGGCACTCTGCCCTCAGGACTCAAAAGTCTCAAGGTTAAGCACCAAGCCTTCCCTAACAATGGTTCAACAGGACTGAAGTGGGCCCACTCCAGCCAGCTCGCCTGTCACAGACCACCATCATGGGGCTGGAGCCAAGAGTGCAACTGGATGTGGCAGGTAGGTCTGAAAATTTCTTGGATTGACACGGGGGCTACCCAGTCTGTCTTGATCTTCTACTCTAGAGGCTTCTCCTCCTAAATTTGTACCATTTTGAGTGCTACAGGAAAAACAGTTACAAAAAAATTCACCTGAGCACTTTGTTGCTGAGGTGGACAAATATTTTCCCACCAGTTTCTAGTGGTCCCTGACTGTCCTCCTCCCTTACTGGCAAGAAATCTCTCCCTGCCTTTGGAACCTTGCAGCTATTGCAGTCTTGATAGAATATGCTTTAAAACTCTCTTTTGGGGGTTAACTAATTATTTTTACCAGCCACCAAGTGAAACAACTCCTAAATGGGAGAGGCCATTTATGGATACCTAATAAAAGAATTCTCAGATATCAAGTAGTGCTGATGGAAAATCCAGGCCTTACTATATCCCCTTGTGAGGTTCTTAACCCAGCCACCCTCCTTTCTATCCCCAAGGGCTCTCTCCCCTTTCACTGTTGCCTAGAAATCTTGGCCCACTGGACAAAACCCTGAAGGGGATTGTCGGAAGATCCTCTGACCAATCCTGAGGAAATCTGGTACACTGATGGAAGCAGCTTTGTCTTGGATGGTAAAAGAAGAGCCGGATGTGCAGTAGTCTCCAATTTTGAGACATTAGAGGCTAAGCTTCTGCCACCAAGTACTTCAGCCCAATTAGCTGAGCTCATAGCCCTGACTCGAGCTTTAGAGCTGGGAAAAGGAAAAAGAATAGCCATTTACACTGACTCCAGGTATGCCTTTCTGGTGCTACATGCACATGCAGCTATTTGGAAAGAAAAGGACCACCTGACCACCCGAGGGTCCCCAGTCAGATATGGTGATCAAATTCTAAGACTCTTGGAGGCAGTCCATCTGCGCGCTGAGGTTTCAGTTTCCCACTGTTCAGTTCAGTTCAGTTCAGTCACTCAGTTGTGTCCAACTCTTTGCAACCCTATGAACCGCAGCACGCCAGGCCTCCCTGTCCATCACCAACTCCCAGAGTAAAGGACACCAAAAAGGGAGCACTGAAGTGGTACGAGGGAACCAAGCAACTGATCAGGCAGCTAAGAGAGCAGCATTACAGAACAATGACCCAATAGGGGTTGCCACCTTAGTTCCACAGACTAATTTGCCAGAAACTCCATCATATACTGAAGATGAGACTCTTAAAGCTAAGAGTGAGGGCTTTCAAGATCATATGGGGTGGTTCCAAAAGGAGAGACTCCTTTTTCTGCCTGGGAACCTCCAATGGAAGTTGGTTAACTCCTTATATGTCACCACTCATTTAGGGGAAAAGGCCCTCCAAAGATTACTAGAAAGGTCCTTCAGAGGAACAGGCCTCCAAACGACTATAAGGCAAGTGGTCTCCTCTTGTCCCACTTGCCAATTAAACAACCCCCAAGGAGCTCGAAGACCCCAGCTGGCCCACCCAGGAGAAGACTGGCAGATGGACTTCACCCAGATGCCAGTTTCTCAAGGGTATAATAACCTATTAGTCATGATAGATACATTCACAGGATGGATTGAAGGCTTTCCCACCCAGACGGAGAAGGCTGAGGTGGTGGTAAAAAAACCGCTCCATGAAATCATTCTGAGATTTGGTCTGCCCAGGTCATTACAAAGTGACAATGGGACATCATTTAAAGACCTCCCTGGGATGGAAGGAGACTTGCCCAATAGCTCTCCTCTGCACCCATATTGGCCCTAAGGAACAGGCTGGTTTTAGTCCTTATGAGATGCTATATGGGAGACCTCCATGTTAGAACTGGACATGGAACAACAGACTGGTTCCAAATAGGAAAAGGAGTACATCAAGGCTGTATATTGTCACCCTGCTTATTTAACTTATATGCAGAGTACATCATGAGAAACACTGGGCTGCATGAAGCACAAGCTGGAATCAAGATTGCAGAAATATCGATAACCTCAGATATGCAGATGACACCACCCTAATGGCAGAAAGTGTTGAAGAACTAAAGAGCCTCTTGATGAAAGTGAAAGAGGAGAGTAATAAAGTTGGCTTAAAGCTCAACATTCAGAAAACTAAGATCATGGCATCTGGTCCCACACTTCACAGCAAATAGATGGGGAAACAGTGGAAACAGTGGCTAACTTTATTTTTCTGGGCTCCAAAATCACTGAAGATGGTGATTGCAGCCATGAAATTAAAAGATGCTTACTGCTTGGAAGGAAAGGTATGGATGTGAGAGTTGGACTATAAAGAAAGCCGAGCAGAATTGATGTTTTTGAACTGTGGCATTGGAGAAGACTCTTGAGAATCCCTTGGACTGCAAGGAGATCCAACCAGTCCATCCTAAAGGAGATCAGTCCTGGGTGTTCATTGGAAGGAGTGATGTTGAAGCTGAAACTCTAATACTTTGGCCACCTGATGCAAAGAGCTGACTCGTTTGAAAAGACCCTGATGCTGGAAAAGATTGAGGGTGGGAGGAGAAGGGGATGACAGAGGATGAGATGGTTGGATGGCATCGCTGACTCAATCAACAAGTTTGAGTAAACTCCGGAAGTTGGTGATGGACAGGGAGGCCTGGCCTGCTGCAGTTCATGGTGTCGCAAAGAGTTGGACATCTCTGAGCAACTGAACTGAACTGACGGGAGACCTCTTCCTAGATCCAGAGGCTTAGACCCTCCAATCTTATGCCATGGCCATTGGTCAACCCAACAGGACATACGCTTGTGGGGTGTGAACCAGGACCCAAAAGGTTCTAAGGAATCACCACTATATGCTCCAGGGACTCAAGTCCTAATTAAAGTCTGGAAAGATGGGTTCCCAAAGTCTCAACTCCAGCCCACATGGAAGGGCCTATACCTTGTAATACTTTCTACCCCCACAGCAGTCAAGGTGCCAGGACATGACTCCTGGATTCACTACACAAGAGTCAAGCTGTGGAAGAAAACAGAAGAGGACACTCAATACACCTGTGAGCCCCTGGGGGATCTCAGATACCTGTTCAGAACCACAGATGAGTGTCATTCTAATAAACACCCCCAAATTCTAGCTTCTGGGGATAAGATTTCTCAGGACAGCTCTAAAGAGTCAACATAGCTTGGCAGAGGTTGTACTCCAAAACAGACAGGAGATAGATCTTCTTATCCCTGAACAAGAAGGGACTTGAGCCATCCTAGCGATGGGAATTTGGAGTTGGATAACGCCCCTACTAGTCCTTGTTATGTCATATTGATGCTGCTTATGATTGTTCTATGTATTATCAATTGTCTAATCTGTTTTGTCTCTGTCCAGGTCAATAAGCTACAACATGCAGTGCCGGTTCAACAAGGCTATATAAAACTAAAGCCCACCATGGAAAATATCACTCACCCTTAGATGGACACCACTATAAGGACTCTGAGGCCTGAAACTAGCAAGAGGGGGAGGCCCAATAGCTGTCGCCATCCCAGTTCAGTAGGCAGTAGCCAGAAAGACCTCAACACCCCTATTCCCAAAGAATTGGGCCTCCCATCTCTTGAGGGGGGGATGTTAGGTAGTTAGAATAGGAAAAAGGAGTCCAGAATGGAGGTGGGTAAAAGACAAGGAAGGGAAAAGCCCGCGAAAATAGAACAAAGAAAGGTCCGAGGACCGGAGTGAAGACCTCAGGTAGAACAAACAGCATTCCTGGCTAGCCCAACTACATCAGGCAGGCCCAGGGGGAGGAAAAAAACATATAAAAAGAGGAGACAAAGGGCCATGATGGGTCTCTCTCTCTCTCCCGTGCGTGCTCTTTCTCTCTCTGTCTCTCTCTTCTCTTATGGTCTTTTGGGTTGGCATACCCTCATGCCTTGAGAATGTATTTTCCTTTATTTTCTAAATAACACCAATCTGTCCAAGAACTATACCATGGACTGTCCGAGAGCTGTGACGTGCCGAGGGCTTTAACGTCTGTTGCTTCAAATCTTTGTTTTAATGAGACAGAAGTGAGGAGAGTACAGTCCCCTGACAATACCTTGCCTTTCGTGGTACTTCATATTTTTCAAAATACTTTAATACATATGTATATATTGTTGCTGTTGTTGTTCAGCTGCTAAGTTGTGTCTCTTTGCTACCCCATGGACTGCAGCACACCAGGCTTCCCTGTCCTACACTATCTCCCAGAGTTTGTTCAAACTCATGCCAAACACATATATTACTTAATCATAAACACTGGGCAAGGATGTGGGAAGCAGAATTCTAAGAAGGCTTCCAAAATCTCTGCTGGTGGTATATATTCCCTGAAAATTCCCCCGACCTTGAATATGGGTAGGATTTGTGAATATGATGGGATTACAGTTAAAATTCCCATGATTGCAGTTAGAATGTCTTAGCACACTTGAGAGAGTCTCCTGCTGGCTGTGAAGAAGCAAGTAGCTGTGAAAGGCCCCGTGAGCAGGCCACATGATAAGGGTGACTTGCGGGGCTTAGAGTAGACAGTAACAAAGAAATAGCAGTAGACAGCTAACAAAAAAATAGCAATCCTATTCTTCAGTTGCAAGGAAATGACAGCCAACAACCTGAAAAGATTGGAAGTGATTCTTCTTCCAGAGCACCCAGGTGAAAACATCACCTGACACCTTGACTTTCAGACTTCTGAGGTGCTGAGCAACCTCTGGGCTACAGAACATGTGCATTAATAAATGGGTGTTGTTTTAAGCCACTTGTTGTCTAGTCACTGTCATGTCCTACAGTTTTGTGACCCATGGACTGAAGCCTGTCAGGCTCCCTTATTCATGGAATTCTCCAAGCAAGAACACTGGAGTGGGTTACCATTTCTTTTTGCAGGGGATCTTCCTAAACCAGGGATCAAACACTGGTCTCCTGCATTGGCAGGCAGATTCTTTACCCCTGAGCCACCAGGGAAGCACTATGAAGCAATAGAAAGCCAATAAAAACAAAAGCAGACAGTACCATTACCATTTCACCAAAAAGGAGACTGGTTCAGAAAGATGAACTGATTTGCTTAATTTTATTCTGAAATTTAGTGACAAGACTGAGATTAGTACCTCAGATCCTTATTTATACTCGAACATCCTTCCCACAGCAATATACTGCTCCACACTAAAGGGTTTTGCTGGAAGGTTTTCATTTTTCACCTCTGCCCACCAACAAGGTAGAAATTGAAAGCATAATATACTGTCTTCTTTCATATAGCTCAATACAGAGTAAAGCATTGACTTTTATTAATGTTCACATAAGTTCTGTAGCATGATGAAAACAATCAAAATCATGTAAATGTCAAGTTGTTAATATTTTTAAAAGAAATCTGGAATCAAACGTCAGTCCTCATCACTAAACAAACAATATTCCGAATAGTTAAGATCAGGAAATGTGATTGGTAATTCTACCCACTTTTTGTATTGTTTCTTTGGTAAATTATTTTGGAAAACCACTACAAAATTCTTTATTTTGAGACAAGGCAAATCTAAGCCTTTGTGCACCATCATCGTTCCCCAAGCCTGGAAAACAAAAGAGAGAGGGAGAGGAAAGATTTAATGCACGTTCAATTAAGAATTCCTTTTGGCCAAAATAAAATTAAGCCCACAGCAGTTTACTTACTTGGCCACATTTATTGCAGATTATCTCGCCATTTGTTTGATACTCAGCACACGTTGTTTGCAGTGCTTTGTTTCCTCTCACAAAGTACAGTTTCCTAAAATTATCAAGGAGTCAGAATTATCCCTGAGAATTCATAAAGGACCAGTACACAGCCCATGGCACACACTACTGGGCTTGCCAGTCATCCACATGCATGCACCATTCTATACTTCATCCTTTCGGCCAAATCACTGGGCACACACCTCTCACGGTATGTTGCTTTTTATGGCTTCTTCCATGTCTGTTGATTATTTTAATTAGACTTAAGATGCTCAAGAAGTTGAAAATAAATATGAGCATTCACAAACTGATCTGGTTTGGATGAAAATGGCTTTGGGTCTTACACTTCTCCTTTCCTGCCTTTGTGCATATATTTGAAAAATGGACCCTTGAAATAAGGTTCATAATTTGGGGACTAAGAAGGAGAAGTTCTGGAAAAATAATGAATCTCATGTGTACTATTTTGTTAGACCATTTACAATACAAACTGCTTTATCCCTTATAAAGAAACTTAAAAGACTTTAAGTCTTCTCTTGGACTTACTTGAACTCTGGTGTCATATTGACATGGTGCATCTTCTCAATTACGTAGATATCTTCTCCAGAGCAGGCTGGCACACTACAGTTTTTACACAGAAAATTTATTAATGATGGCTTGTCCTTGAACTGCTTTGCAATACTTCTCTTGGTTTTCATTTTCTTTTCCATTATACTTTGCATCTGTAATTCCAAAATCTGCAAAAGAATATTCAATGTGAGTTTTTTTTCATAGTTTCAATGAAGTAAGTTGCCTGGAATTCAGAGATCTTAGATAGTTATGAAAATATACACTTGACTTATAGTCTAAAAATAAAAGTGATGAGGTGATGGCTCCCAAAGAGTTTAGTATAGAATCTTCTCCTACAATCATGGAAATATGGAATCCTTAAGTGTGCAAAACATATCCCATTCCATTTTTTAAAACGCTCTACTGTGAGAAAATGTTTGGCAATATTTAATAAAGACAAAGGAAACAAAGACAAAAACAACGAAACTCCTTCTAATCCGCATCTCCATGGGTTTTAATTTTATCTCATAAAATAAGTTTACTCAAAAAAAAAAAAGTGTACTCTTTCTTCCACATGAAGTCTCTTTAAAGAACGAAACATTCTTACGTCATCACCCTTAGTCGTTTCTTATCCATGATAAGCCTGCAGTTTCTTTCATTTCTCTTCATACAGTGTAACTTCCAGACTTGTCACTATTTTATCTCTATACAATTGTGACAGAAGATACTAGTTTCCCACCTAGGATCCATTCTTCATAGTAACAGAACTACAATTTTATTCTGAGTGGAAATACACCACTAAATAACTACATTTATGAGTCAGTGGCCTTTAAGACATAAGTCTATAAGATGTTGAACAAAATTTCCAGAAAGGATCTTTAAGTATCAGGTAGCTGGCATGGGCACTGTTGCTTTTTCCATCTTTCTCCTCCTTCCTTCTTAGAGTGAACATGCAGCAGTTGAAATTCTAAAAGCTTTGACCTTGAGAATGGGAGCCAAATAGTAAAAAGGCAGAGAAGAGAAAGGAATTTTGGAATCCTGATGACATCATGGAGCTATTGTGTTATGTCTAGATTACCCACAGTCTTTATATGAGAGAATAAAATCTTTAAATTTTTATATTCCCAATTCTGTGGCTAATGGAGAAACTTATTCATAACAGAAATAATATAATTTATGAGAGATATAAAACGAGATAGAGACTAGCCAGTTCTCATACTTATACAACTTCACAGTAGACAATTCTAGTTTTTAAATAATTTACCTCCAAACTAAACCTCTCAAAGATGACAAATTGATATTAAGTTGTGGAGGAAGCCATTGTTTTCCTTAAAATCAAAGGAAAGTTTTCAGGAAAAGTAAACTATCCGTGCTGATGAACAAAACTGAATAGCCCAGTTCTCTGGCTCTCACCTCTGTTTTAGACCTTGACTTGAGGCAGCCATAGTTAGCACAGAAAAGAGAACAAACCTTGCAAGTGAACCTGTGGGCTATAATAAGATTTAATCAGATAAGTATGAAGACAAATTTCCTATGTAAATTATAACAGTATAATGAATTGAAGTATTCTGTTCTTTAAAAGTTTAATTAGGCTGTTCTTGCAGGATATTTACAGTTCAGTGAGCTGGTGAAAAGATGATCTGGCATAGGAACAGATACATATGGGCAATTAAGAAATAACTATGAATGCAACAGAAAAAAAAAGCAAACAAAACAAAGGTCAGTGTTTGGCTATGTAACCAGGACACCAGAAACCAAAAGAATAACTCTAAGCTAGTAAAGGATATGAAACAACTAGAAGGGCCAGAAAAGAAAAGAAATCATAACAAATATATGGGAGGCAGAGCTATAATCAGTCTGCATGCATGCTCAGTCGTGCCCAACTCCTTGCAACCTCATGGACTGCAGTGTAGCACACTAGTCTCCTCCATGGAATTTGGCAGGCAAGAATACTAGAGTGGGGTGCCATTTCCTTCTCCAGTAATAATCAGTCTAATTCCAGCTAAAATGTAATCTGGCAAATGTTGGTGGGTCAAGGCCAGGGACAATGTTTAGTATCTTCAACTTACTCCTAGAAGTCTGATTTGATTGAAGAAGCTTGGGGTTATGCATAAACTCAGTATATAACATGGAAAATAGACCTCCCCTTATATGTCAACTCAAACTGTTTATTAGTGGTTGCCCCAATGTTATGTTGAGAAGGATTCTTAAATCAGTAGAAAAGTGTTTTGACCTGGTGGCAATGTGCGATGGGGCTTTGAACAGAGTAGTGGCGACACGTACCCCATGTCATTGCCATCCCTTCTCTGGGTTTGTCTACCTGGAGCAATTTTAAGAGAGTAGGTCTCTTAGCCAAAGGAGACCTAAATAAGATAGTCCATAGGGCCCCCAAAGAGACTGTGTCTTTTCTAGAGATTATCTGGAAAAGTGTGGCTCACAAACTCCAGAGATGGTTCTAGAGTTTATACAAAACACTGGTCTTGAAACATCAATCTTTGAAAAACATCCCACGTGATTTATTCATTTAGTACTTTAAATGTAAAGTGCTAACTTTCCAGTGGTATTATATGGCTACAAATGTTTGATTTGACACCACAAAATGTTTGGTTTGCCTTATATTTAAAGGGGTTTTAAAATATAAATTCGTGTAGAAACCTGGCCAGGAAACCTTGGAGTTGGTTATAGCAATGCACACCAATTTGAAAGCATCCCTTCCGTGAAACTCTATTTAGGGTAGAGCCAATTCCAATGTTAAGAAACTAACATTCACACCCATATGCAAGGGTGTGAATTTTCTTCTAAATGGATTGTTTGCTATTATAGTAGTTACAGTCTTTAATTCAGTGGTATGGGGGATTTCCTGAAATATTGTAGAAATACATTCTTCCTTTGCTGCATTCCTCTCACAACTCAAATGATTCTATGTTAGTAAACTGAGATGCAGCAAGATGGTATATGATCTATTTTCTTAACATTCGGGGCTAGCCTCAATGTCTCTCCCTCTTGGAGAGGCCTTTCCCAAACACCTAACCTAAAGTGCCCAACTAGATGTTTGTTTCACATTGTCTTGACCTAATGCTTCAGCTCTCCTCTCCATACATGTATTACTTGCTTTATTTCTCTTTATCGTTTCTCCTCCTCAAATCTCACCATGTACTCACTCAAATACAAGTTTCATGCAGGAGGGATCTATCTGCGTTGCTTGAGGCTACACTTACTGTTTTTACAACAGTGTTGCCTGTTGCCTAACACGCAGTAGGCACTTCACAAACATTTCTAAAATGAAAAAAATTGTGCCTGTACAGATTAGATGGGACCAAAACAACCAGGTTGAATTGAATAAGTGAGTTGCACTAGTTTTTCTGGATCAGGGAAAATCTAAATTTATATTATCAAACTTTATAGAACAGCTCCCTGATGATTTCTGCCCACCACGGATCTTGAGTCTTTGTATGTGAATCTGGTCTCAGAACAGTCTTTCAAACTGGAATTTATAATTCAGCACAATTTCTGTTTAGATGCTTAAACACAAAGAGATATCATGGCAACCACAGACAGCCATTTAAAAGTGAAAACTAAATTCAGAGTGAGCCCAAATCAATACCTTATGAGCATACTCCTCTGGTTTCATATTTTGAACACGGTCTATAGCTTTATACATCATTTTCTCTCGGAAATCATTAACTGTCTCACGTTCAACAACCCCTGAGCCGCTTTGGGCAACCAGAACATAGGTGCTCTCATCAGCTCTGGCTCGACCACGGGCCTGAGAACAGAAAGAAATCAAGTCAATGAAATCAATGAAGGGCTGTGCTTTGCTACAAATGCTCCTGTTTTTGTTCCGGAATGATATTCACTGCTCAATATCCCATCATTAAATGATTCCTCTATTCTCTGTAAGGTCAGTTATTATCCATTTTCTTAATAAGTTGGCTATTTGAAACTCAAAATGCACTTCAGTGAAAAACAATGTTGTAGAATGATGATGGTTATGTTCCCACATGCATGGGTACATGCGTGCTATGTCACTGCAGTCGTGTCTGAGTTTTTGTGACCCCATGAACTAGAGCCTGCCAGGCTCCTCTGTACATGGGACCCTCCAGGCAATCATACTAGAGAGGGTTGTCATGCCCTTCTCAAAGGGATCTTCCCAATCTAGGGATCGAACCTGTCTCTTATATCTCCTGCACTGGCAGGTGAGTTCTTTACCACTGAGCCACCATGGAAGCCCATGCTGGCCCTCAAAAGCCTCAACGACACAAGGCCATCCTGTCTTGCCCTTCTTTTCCCCAGGTACCCCTCTCGAACCCTGCAAACCATCATCAGTGATTTGGGATGGGGAGCCCCAATGCCCACCTTCCCAGTAGGGGGATAACTGGGGAGAAGGGCCTCTCTGACTTTGACACCAGAGCTGAGGCGAGTGCCATTATGTTTCTGGCATCTACCTTCAAAGTTGTAAGAAAACACACTCAATGTGGTGGTACATTACTATGCTGTGCTCTGCTTAGTTGTTCAGTCGTGTCTGACTCTTTGTGACCCCATGGAGTATAGCCCTCCAATCTCCTCTGTCCATAGGGATTCTCCAGGCAAGAATATTGGGGTGGGTGATAGAAGCAAGGTCTGATGCTATAAAGAGCAATATTGCATAGGAACCTGGAATGTTAGGTCCATGAATCAAGGCAAATTGGAAGTGGTCACACAGGAGATGGTAAGAGTGAACGTCAACATTCTAGGAATCAGCGAACTAAAATGGACTGGAATGGGTGAATTTAACTCAGATGACCATTAAATCTACTACTGTGGGCAGGAATCCCTTAGAAGAAATGGAGTAGCCATCATGGTCAACAAAAGAGTCCAAAATGCAGTACTTGGATGCAATCTCAAAAATGACAGAATGATCTCTGTTCATTTCCAAGGCAAACCATTCAATATCACAGTAATCCAAGTCTATGCCCCAACCAGTAACACTGAAGAAGCTGATGTTCTTGAAGTTCTATGAAGACCAACAAGACCTTTTAGACCTAACACCTAAAAAAGATGTCCTTTTCATTATAGCGGACTGGAATGCAAAAATAGGAAGTCAAGAAACACCTGGAGTAACAGGCAAATTTGGCCTTCGAATACAGAATGAAGCAGGGCAACGGTTAATAGAGTTTTGCCAAGAGAACGCACCAGTCATAGCAAATACCCTCTTCCAACAACACAAGAGAAGACTCTACACATGGACATCACCAGATGGTCGACACCGAAATCAGATTGATTATATTCTTTGCAGCCAAAGATGGAGAAGCTCTATGCAGTCAGCAAAAACAAGACAGGGAGATCACCGTGGCTCAGATCATGAGCTCCTTATGGCCAAATTCAGACTTAAATTGAAGAAAGTAGGGAAAACCAATAGACCGTTCAGATATGACCTAAATCAAATCCCTTATGATTATACAGTGGAAGTGAGAAATAGATTTAAGGGCCTAGATCTGATAGATAGAGTGCCTGATGATCTATGGACAGAGGTTCGTGACATTGTACAGGCAACAGGGATCAAGACCATCCCCATGGAAAAGAAATGCAAAAAGGAGAAATGGCTGTCTGAGGAGGCCTTACAAATAGCTGTGAAAAGAAGAGAAGTGGAAAGCAAAGGAGAAAAGGAAAGATATAAGCATCTGAATGCAGAGTTCCAAAGAATAGCAAGAAGAGATAAGAAAGCCTTCTTCAGCGATCAATGCAAAGAAATAGAGGAAAACAACAGAATGGGGATGACTAGAGATCTCTTCAAGAAAATTAGAGATACCAAGGGAACATTTCTTGCAAAGATGGGCTCAATAAAGGACAGAAATGGTCTGGACCCAACAGAAGCAGAAGATATTAAGAAGAGGTGGCAAGAATACACAGAAGAACTGTACAAAAAAGATCTTCGGGACCCAGATAATCACGATGGTGTGATCATTCACCTAGAGCCAGACATCCTGGAATATGAAGTCAAGTGGGCCTTAGAAAGCATCACTACAAACAAAGCTAGTGGAGGTGATGGAATTCTGGTGGAGCTATTTCAAATCCTGGAAGATGATGCTGTGAAAGTGCTGCACTCAATATGCCAGAAAATTTGGAAAACTCAGCAGTGGCCACAGGACTGGAAGAGGTCAGTTTTCATTCCAATTCCAAAGAAAGGCAATGCCAAAGAATGCTCAAACTACCACACAATTGCGCTCATCTCACATGCTAGTAAAGCAATGCTCAAAATTCTCTAAGCCAGGCTTCAGCAATACCTGAATCATGAACTTCCAGATGTTCAAGCTGGTTTTAGAAATGGCAGAGGAACCAGAGATCAAATTGCCAACATCCGCTGGATCATCGAAAAAGCAAGAGAGTTCCAGAAAAACACCTATTTCTGCTTTATTGACTATGCCAAAGCCTTTGACTGTGGGAATCACAATAAACTGTGGAAAATTCTGAAAAAGATGGGAATACCAGACCACCTGACCTGCCTCTAGAGAAACCTATATGCAGGTCAGGAAGCAACAGTTGGAACTGGACATGGAACAACAGACTGGTTCCAAACAGGAAAAGGAGTACATCAAGGCTGTATATTGTCACCCTGCTTATTTAACTTTATATGCAGAGTATATCATGAGAAACGCTAGGCTGGAAGAAGCCCAAGCTGGAATCAAGATTGCCGGGAGAAATATCAATAACCCCAGATATGCAGATGACACCACCCTTATGGCAGAAAGTGAAGAGAAATTAAAAAGCTTCTTGATGAAAGTGAAAGATGAGAGTGAAAAAGTTGGCTTAAAGCTCAACATTCAGAAAACAAAGATCATGGCATCTGGTCCCATCACTTCATGGGAAATAGATGGGGAAACAGTGGAAACAGTGTCAGACTTTATTTTGGGGGTTCCAAAATCACTGCAGATGGTGACTGTGGCCATGAAATTAAAAGACAGTTACTCCTTGGAAGGAAGGTTATGACCACCCTAGATAGCATATTGAAAAGCAGAGACATTACTTTGCCAAAAAAGGTCCATCTAGTCAAGGTTATGGTTTTTCCAGTGGCCATGTATGGATGTGAGAGTTGGACTGTGAAGAAAGCTGAGCACCGAAGAATTCATGCTTTTGAACTGTGGTGTTGGAGAAAACTCTTGAGAATCCCTTGGACTGCAAGGAGATCCAACCAGTCCATTCTAAAGGAGATCAGTCCTGGGTGTTCTTTGGAAGGAATGATGCTAAAGCTGAAACTCCAGTACTTTGGCCACCTCATGCGGAGTTGACTCATTGGAAAAGACTCTGATGCTTGGAGGGATTGGGGGCAGGAGGAAAAGGGGACGACAGAGGATGAGATGGCTGGATGGCATCACCAACTCATTGGAAGTGAGTTTGAGTGAACTCTGGGAGATGGTGATGGACAGGGAGGCCTGGCGTGCTGTGATTCATGGGGTTGCAAAGAGTTGGACACGACTGAGTGACTGAACTGAACTGGACTGAACTGAGTAACAAAAATGTTATGGCCTTGGCCAGGAACCTCACCATCAATGCTATCATCCTCATGAAAAATTCATTCTGAGTAGTGAGGCATTTAACACATCAACTTCTGAAATACAAGTATTTCTTAATTTGGTGCCTTTCTGATTATCTGGTTGATTTCTCTTTTTGTAAGAAAACATATATTTTTTAAACTACGTGTGCTGTTCTATTAAAAGAAATCAAAACAGAAAAAAAAAGGGCTTCCCCTGTGGCTCAGCTGGTAAAGAATCCGCCTGCAATGTGGGAGACCTGGGTTCGATCCCTGAATTGGAAGATCCTTGGAGAAGGGAAGGACTACCCACTCCAGTATTCTGGCCTGGATAATTCCATGGACTGTATAGTCCATGGGGTCGCGAAGAGTCAGACACAAATGAGCAACTTTCACTTTCCATTTCATGTGTGCTTTTACTAAAAGAAAACAAAACAAGAACACAAATTAAGAAATTAACATATTTGAGGTATCTGAATGTACCTGGACCATGGCTATTTCATTAGTGACGAGACCATAACGGATAACGATATTACATTCTTTAATATCCAGACCTTCTTCTGCCACTGTGGTAGCGATAAGCAGATTTATTTTTCCCGTGCGAAATTTACTAATGACTTCTTTTTGTTCATTCTGTAGAAACATTTTAGTAAATTAAATGTTGTAATGCTAAACACATTAAAATCTTCTAATTAGGAAAAGAAATACTAAATTGCAACTGGTCAGTGTAAATGAAAGGATTAGATCATACATGGATTTGCTGCCATCTGTTTTTGGCATTGAACAAAGACATGATGGTGAGGCAACATTTGATTTCCAATCTGGGATTACCGCACAATAACAAAAATATTTCCATCCTCCAGTCTGGAGGTGGGAAGGCCATCATTTGTGCCAAGGAAACAAACTGATGGGTGACTTAGGAGGAAGAAAGGAGGAGATGCTTTCAGCTGAGAAGAGGATACAGCAATGAGAAACTAAAATAGGCTTTGCTTTTTACTACATTAACTTCAGAATCTTTAACAGTCAGAGAATAAGATGCAATGACACTTTTAAAGACAGTCAAATTTTGAGTCAGAGAGAAAATATATCCTGTATTTTGCATTTGGTCACTTTAAGAGTCATTCAAGCAAAGAAACATGAAGTATTCCTGGCAGAAACTGAAAGCGTTGGTTGCCTCCAGGGAGAGGAGCTGGGAGACTGAAGGACACCAGTGTGCCCTGTACCTTATTAATTTTTAAAGAGGTAAATATATTATCTGTTCAAAAGGATGATATAAATAAAAATGAAATAATAGGTTATTAAAAATGTAATTAAAACAGTTATATTTAAATTTTAAAAATCTGAATTTTGCAAGTTAACATAGGTAAAGGAATCAAATATTCACTTTGGCTCTTACATGGGAGGAACTGGTGAGCATAATCCTAGCTTGATGTAGCCAGTGGAGTTTTATTTTCATAACTATTCTTATCAAAGCTGTTGATCCAGTGGCCTTTGGTGTATATTTACCTTATCTTTTGCCTCCATACATTAAATAAAAATACACCTGTCAGACAGACTGTATGTTCTCCTATTCCCATCCAATTCTTTTCAGAGGCAGGATGACATATATCTTTCTTTTTGACTTCTAACTGCTGGAGAATTCTGCAGAAAGATCCCTCTCCAGTCTTCTCTGGTAATTTTTCCTTCTTGCACTCATGCCCACTATTGATACAAACTAGACAGATCCTTGAATTTTAGATGTTTGTGCCTTCATTCAAAGGAGTAACTTTAATAGTGAGAATTTCAGACTGTCAGACCCTCCCATCATATTACATAAATGCCTAACTCTTCTTCCAATGAGTAAGTCCAAGTTAGTCTACAGGTGAGGATGTGGGGAGTGAGGAAGGGGGTGTGTTCTATATTTTGGCATTCAGCCACCTAGTCAAAACTGGATAAGCAAAAAGTAGCTTGAATGCATACTTGCCATTTGTAACCCATCTCTTTCCAAAGAGGAGCCAAGGCCAAATAAAATCAAAGTCTTAACACTAAAGCTAATAGAATAAAAACTAAAAAGTGGGACCAAAAGTGAAAAAGTATAGGTATATGACTTATAGGAATTAAAACAGAAGCTGAGAGAATGAACTTCAGTTTTGCTGTAAGTTTCCTGGCAGCTAGGGCAAAGAAGAAAACTTATCAGGTAAAGCATCTCTCATCATAAAGAAGGATGTAAACTCCTTACCTAAAGAAAACAGTGCTTTCTTTGGCATAAACTTTAGAGGCAACTCCAATATAAGTAGAGAGTTTACCAAGAGTTTTGGTGCACAATTTGAAGAACAACTTCTTTTCAATCAATGTTAAAACAAATTCAGTTTGTTCCAATGAACCAAATGATGATGACCTTAATGGAACTAAAGCGTCCCTTTGTCCAGAAGAACTCAGGACAAATAGGACTTCAGAAGACATTTTACACTAACAAGCCATTTCTGTTTCACTTATATTTATAATCTCTATAAGTGTCTTTTTTTCCTTCTTCCAAGCGTTTTTTATTGTTCACATAAGTAGTATAATAAATTAAAAGCAAAACAAAACAAAACTTGAAAAGAAAATCTCTCATGGACCCAAATCTCTATCACATCAAATGTCTTAATTTTTCCAAGTTCCCTTAAAGATCTCATCCTATGCAAACATATTTTACATAGTTCTAATTATAATGCACACATTTTTGTGGAAATTTGACTTTTTCATTTGATATTATATTGTGACTGTTTTCCCATTTTGTTACTAAGTTTAAGTGTTAAGCATTTTTGCAAAAGAAACCCAATATAGAAAGTTCCTCCAAGAACATGGAGAAAGTGATTCCTAGAACAAAGTTTAGCCTATCAAACGCCACAGATTGATGGCTATTAAACTCACATTTTCTTTCAAGAACAATTGTTTCATTTTATTAAAGTATTTGTGGGTTGGTGAGAAGATTGATGAAAAAAGATTACAAGTGAAGAGAAATGACAATATAAGAAAAAAAATCCAAAAGGATGTTTTCACCTGTGTCATGGGCTTGAACTCACTGCTGTGTCCAGCGCCAATAAGATGGTGGGCTTTGACTCCTACTTCTGAAAATTTTTCATTTTCAGTAATCCACTGGGAAAGGGCATATGCACTCTGTCGTGTTTTTGTGAAAATTATTCCTCGTGCTGACCCTTCAGTCCTTGAATATTGTTCCATTATGGTGTTTCTCAATTTGATGAGCTTTTCATTTTCATGTTCTGGGTTTTGGGCTAGTTTTTTCAACTTTTTCTTATTTCCTTTAAGAAATAATTCATTTATTTCCTTTTTTAACTCAAGCATACTCGATTTACAGTGTTCTGTCAGTTTCAGATATACAGCAAAGTATACAGAAATATATATACATTTTTAAGTATTCTTCTCCATTATGGCTATTCCAAAATACTGAATACAGTTCCCTGGGCTATACAGTAGGACCTTGCTCTTTATCTGTCTTATATATATATATGGATTGTAGTTTGTATATGCCAATCCCAAACTCTCAATTTATCCCTCTCCCTCTGCCTTTCCCCTTTGGTAGCCATAAGTTTCCTATCTGTGTCTGTGAGTCTGTTTCTGTTTTATAAATAAGTTGTATCATATTTGACTTTCCACATATAAGTGATACCAGATAATTAGTTGTCTTTCTCTGAATGGCTTACTTCATTTAGTATGATAATCTCCAGGTTCACCCATGTAGCTACAAATGGCATTATTTCATTCTTATTTTATAGCTGAGTAGTATCTTTCATTGTCTGTGTACATGTATAGCTACAGATATAGATGATATAAATATAGATATAGATGTATAGCATCTTTATTATCCATTCATCTATTGATGTACATTTAGGTTGCATCCATGTCTTGGCTATTGTGAATAGTGCTGCTCTGAGCATTTGGATGCATGCATCTTTCCAAATTAGAGTGCTCTCTGGATATATGCCCAGGAATAGGATTGCTGGATCATATAGTAACTCTGTTTTTAGTTTTTTAGGGAGCCTCCATACTGTTGTCAACAGTGGCTCCACAAATTTACATTTCCATCAGCAGTGCAGGACAGCTCACTTTTCTCCACACTCTCTCTAGCACTTGCTATTTGTAGATGGCCATTCTGACTGTGTGAGGTGACATCTTATTACAGTTTTGATTTGCAAGAAATAATTAGCTTAAATTCATAAAATATATGAATAACTAACTGGAAGACTTCATATAATGAAGTACTAAGAAGTTCAACTATAGTTAATCTTGTGCCGTATCCAATAATCAGGCTAGTTTTCAAAATAAATTTATTGTGGTCAACCTAATAATAAAACCAGATGACCAAATGATAAATTAAGATAATACAGCTCATCGCTAGTTAATCTCATCAATTAGAAATAGCTCCAATATGAATGGAGTTTCTTCTTTCAAAATGAGAAATTTTAAGAGAACTTTTTGAAGAGTTCTTAAGAAGCAGTGGGTTCATGCCAAAGAGATAAATGCATGAGTCCATGCAAAAATGTTACACTGATTCTTACCCAAAAATAGAGATATGAGAAAGTCATCTGTCTCATGCAGCTTCAAAGGTGTTTTTCCATCACCTACATCTTCATTATCGCCATCGTCATCACTCTCATCACTGTCATCTCCTAGGAGGACCGCAAACTTCTTCTCTTTCTCGTCATTGTAGAAAGTTTCAAGGTGATTATATGCATCAATCATACGGATTGTGTCATTAATTTGTAGGGCCTCATTGTACTTCCTCAGATGTTCTGCACAAACACGATCTTTGCGATTTCCTTCTTTTGCAGCTATGAAAAATATGTTATGTACAATGAAATAATGATAGAATACTCCCCCAAGTGTGCTGTGGACTTAAATATGTTAATATGTTTATGATACTGACTTGAAAATAGGCTTCACTTTGGTTTTGAAATGAGCACAAAAAGGAGGCGAGTTTCTGACTCCTAGGCTTGCTACTTCTATTCTGCATCAGCAAAAAAAAAAAAAAAAACACCACTTGTTTCATGCTGACTCTGAGGAATAGCATGAAAAACACATTAGTTAAGTTTGCATGTGGAAACAGAGATGCTAATATTTATCTTAATACTTTAAATGTATAATAAGTGAAAGACTCTGGAGATTAAGAGAAAATGGATGAATTTGTGCCTCTTTCCTTAGATAAGGAGTCAGGACATTTTTATCCTTGTCCTACTTAGAACACAGAAATTCCATTTGCTATTATATTTGCTTTCTGTTTGCTTGGGAACATGTGACCTGGAATCTTGGTATAAACATGGGATAAAGCAAATGTTATGTTAAAACCCAAATTACCTTTTTTTTCCATTTGAATGAGCCATTGTTCATAGGGTTGAGTTCCAAAATCTGACATTGGACTAATTTGGCAAAAAATTTGAATCTTTGTCATTATTTCTAGCAGCTTATCTTTAAATGGGTCCTAAAAATAAATGATATACTTATTCTTATATGTTTATATTGTTGAATTAATAGCATTATCTTTAATAATTTATATGTTATAACAAATTTGATTCAGACTCCTTGTCTAGACAAAGTAACAAGTTACTCTGATCACCTCTTTATGCATTCATTTTCTTTTTTTTTTATCAGTTTCTATTTTACCTCAACCCTCAAGCCACACCACACCAACACTAGGTATCTGTGCTGGAATTTCCCGTTTAAAACTTAAAAAATAAAATTAATGAATGTCCTACATCTTGAATGCTCATAGCTATTTTAAAAATACATATTAAAGTTAATATCCAAATTATTTAAAAAGCCTGAACTTAATTTAAAAAAACATTCCTTGGTGAAGAACTGGTTTCAATATTATTTGTACCAAGATAAATTTTAAAAGGTAGAGTTTTGAGAAAAGCCAGACATAGAAGAATACATACTATGGGGATTTCGTTTTTTATTTTTGGCCACACTGCTTAGCATGTGGGATCTCAGTTCCCCGACCAGGGATCAAACCCACGCTTCCTACACTGGAAGGATGGAGTCTTAACCACTGGACTGCAAGGGAAGTCCCTTGATCTGGATTTTGGTTATACAAGTGTTTCCAGTTTACAAAGATTCAGCAATCTGCACACTTATGAATTTGAACCTTTCTGTATGTGTGTCGTATTAATACTTCAATAAAAAAGTATGTGAAATGAAAGTCACTCAGTCATGTCCGTCTCTTTTTGACCCCATGGACCATACAGTCCATGGAATTCTCCAGGCCAGAACACTGGGGTGGGTAGCCGTTCCCTTCTCCAGGGAATCTTCCCAACCCAGAGAGTGAACCCAGGTCTCTGGCACTGCAGGTGGATTCTTTACCAGTTGAGCTACCAGGGAAACCCAATAAAAAGTATAACTAAAGTTAATTAAGTTGGAGGAACCTGGAGGAGGGCATGGCAACCCACTCCAGTATTCTTGCCTGGAGAATTCCACGGACAGAGGAGCCTGGTAGGCTATAGTCCACAGGGTGGCAAAGAATCAGACACAACTGAATGACTAAGCACAGCATAAGTTAATTAAGTTAAAAGATAAGGTAGCAAATTCTTTGAGGATGCTGAGGATTAATTTTAATGATTATGATTAGAAACATGCATTTAAACTTATTAAGTAAAACTGAATGAAAAGTGAAGAAAAATCAAGTACAGTCAAATGTGCTAGTTCAGCTGGAACAGACAGTTCTATTTTTCAAAATTTCCAGAAAAGAATGACCTATGGAGATTGGTTGCTAACATTAGTTTGGTGCTTATATTTCAAACACAATATTATCTATTATGCATATTTCATAACTCAACATCCTTATGAGGTAGATTTGCAAAGATTACACTTACTATCAAGGACACACAGCTAAAATTTATGGTGCTTTTTATAGTTTACAAAAGAAAGTACTGGCATAATGTTCTAGTCACAACCTTCAAACTGACTCAGGTTGATTTTTATAATAAGATATTCATCACAAAAGCACTGTTAAAGTAAATATTTCACTTATTTACTGTACATATTTTCCTAAGAAACTAAATATGTCAATTAGGTGGGATACCTGTTATCATTGCCAGCTGAAATCTGGTAGTCAAAAATGGCTCTGTTCAATGTTGGGAAAATCAATGCAGAAAAGTAAAACAAATAAAAGAAACTATGGTAATCTCTCTAGTTTAGCTTTACAGCCTTCCCCACCCTTACCCTTTCTCTCCCACCACAACTGATACTTAGTAAACAAAACACTAAGCTACTCTTTGTACAAACTAGAAAACCAAAAGATTAAGAATTCACAGCAGTGTTTTGCTGCCTAATATCAATAGAAAAGAATAAAACAAACTTTTCTGCAAAAATTTAAAGTAATATTCAGAGTGTCAGTGTAAGATAATCTTTGCATCTTTCAGTTGAATATAGTATCATCAATCAAATAAATATAAAAATTTAAGCACATACTTTTTTGGTGTCATCTGCAATTACAAACTTTTTGCATGGCTCCTTTATTTGCTCTTTAAGTAGATTAATATTTTGTTTCACGGTTTTAATGGTAACTGCATCAAGATTGGCACATATCTGAAAAAGAGACACTTCAATATTCAAATAGTATTCCTTTTCAATTGATTCAATGTAGAATTTTTTCTTCTGTGAGAAATATGTAGCATGATTTGCTAAACGCAGTATTTTAGTATTGCTTCACTGTGGGTCCAACCAGTAACATTCATCCTGATAAGAGTAAAAACAGAACTTCTAAATCAAGTTGGTAGAAAATTCCAGAAAAAGTATTTCTTTTCATTTCTTACATTCCATTTTTCCAGATGGAAAAAGTAACATGGAGAGAGTACAGAAAATTGCAGAGATGCAAAAAGAATGTTTATAAGCTAACCATATTACACAAGGCATTTATGGGTCATCTTGACATCCATGGATCATATTACCACTTTTTTCTACACATAAAGAGGACAGTGCAAAGAGAGGGGCAGACAAAGCCCATGTACCTGGATTTAGATTGGAGTTAGTCCTTAATTCTAGTAATAAATAAAATGTTGGAAAAAATAATTGTGCTTTTGTCTACTCTCTATGCTTTTTACCAACTTCAACTTAAAAATAAGGGACTTAAAATGCAAATACAACACCTTCGTGTCAACATCTTATGTGAATTACTCTGAATTCTTTCAGTGCTTGAGATCAACAATAGTACTATATGTGTTGTTACCATTTTGGGGCAGCGGACAAGAAATATGTTTTTAATTAAAGATTCTCATATCTCCATTTCCCATTTAATTTGAATTACCTGGAACCTGAGTATCACACAGAACAACAACAACAAAAAGGCACAGAAGAAACATGCAATTTTGAAATGCATAGAGTAGGTATGAAAATTAGAAACTTTCATAGTTTATGCATACTTCTATGAATAGATCGTTACGTTTGACAATTAGGGATAG
The DNA here is from genome assembly GCF_001704415.2 of Capra hircus. Taxonomy (NCBI): domain Eukaryota; kingdom Metazoa; phylum Chordata; class Mammalia; order Artiodactyla; family Bovidae; genus Capra; species Capra hircus. Next base: position 102,031,692 of record NC_030809.1, read on the forward strand.
ATATTTAATTTGTCCCCGTTTTTCACTAAGTTTGCTCTCCATAACGTTTTTGATATTGTTCTCTGTCACAGTAATTTATTAAGGCACTTACTGCTTTGTACAAGACTGAGTCTATTCACTTCAAAGCATATAGGTTTCTTTTAACTCATGAACATGGAATACCATCCTTCATGCATTCCACAGCACTTGGACTTAATCTTAACCGAGAAGCACTGGCATTTGCTCTAACTTTGGTTTTTTGACTCCTGCATAAAGTTAATGACTTACTTTTAAAATGTGTTCTTCTGCTTTGGCTTGCTTTTTGGCTCCTCCGACACCTGGTGAGGCTGTTAGTCCCACTATTTGAGGTAAGGGAATCACTGGTTTGTTTTCTGTCTTAAGTTTATTGTTTTTCAACTTCTGTTTCAAATAACGCCTCATGATGTTGTTATAAACCGCTTCTTTGTTGGTGTGATGGCATTCATCAATGATGATGAGAGAAAAGTCTTAAAAGGAAATTAAAATGGTTTATTTGTCCATATTGGCAAAATAGAGTGAAAAAGTACCTTTAAGTTAGTAAACTTAGCAGCCAAGTATCTCTCACTTTTTAAAGGGAAATGTAAGTATCCTAGCCACCTGTATATACAGATGTTTATGCATATTAACCATGAAACTATCCCTGTTATTATCCCCATTTAATAGGTGAGTTTCAGAAAATTTATAGATCTAAAAAGTGTTATGGGATGGATCAAATCCTGACTTACTCCACTCTCAGAATTACATTTTTGTTCTTTAACAAAATATTTAAAGTTGGCAAATTTTATCTTCATTCTATCAAATGAAAACATTATTTAAAAAAGAATAATTTTACCTTATTTTAACATTGCATTTAATTATGATTTCATATACTTCCTTCCCTACTTTGCTCCTACTTTTTTTTCCCATCTCCCACAAAATAGAAAGGACTGTATTTATTCTACAGAGAAGAGGGCATATCTAACAGGATCCACTATAACTTAAAAAGAACTTGTTGGTACTTAGAAATACTGAGCAAATTGGAAGTCCAGTAACTGTTTGATTTAATAATGATATATTGATGCAGAATAAAGTGACCTAGTTAAAAACTTATCCCACTTTTTGTTTGCTTCCCCAAGGAAGAAGGTTTTTAATGAAAACTTAAGCAATGGAAGACAATCTAAATCAAAATTATGGAGTGGGAGATTGGGGTTAGCAGATGTAAGCTTTTATACGTAGAATAGATAAACAACAAGGTTGTAGAAGAGTTATATTCAATATCCTATGATAAACAATAATGGAAATGAATATTAAAAAATAATGTATATATGTATAAATGAATCATTTTGCGATACAGGAGAAATCAATACAATATTGTAAATCAACTACACTTCAATTAAAAATTGATAAAACATAAAAATAATAAACATTTAAATATTTAATCAACCTTTAAAAACTTATTTAACTAATACAGTCCCTGTTACTACTATCAATATTAATACTATTTTATAAAAATAAACATTTCAACCAACCTGACAACTCTATACCATCATCTTCACCTTCTTCTGAGTTTAAAAGGGAGTTTTCAAGGATTTGAGCTGTACTGATAATAACATCATGAGACTTGACAACTTCTGGAAATGTTATTTTCAATTGGGTATCACCACTTAATCTAGTAACATGATACCATTTCTTCAAAAATGGTTCGAACTCTTTGCGGAAGAGCTGTTCAACTAATGGTACCTTTAAACATGCCAAAGTTAAAAAGAAAGAGAAAGAATTGTCAAACAAAAATAGTATTAATCAAAGGCCTACTATGTGCCAAGCATTAACAGAAATGTTTGCATTATAAGTTAATTAGATGTAACAGCCTATCCATCATTTCATTCATCCACACGTCAATAAGCATTTATTCAATGTCTTTTCATTAGGTGTGGACATTGTGTCTGGAACACAAAGATGTTTAAGGTATAGCTGACAACTCTCAGGAACTCTTTCTAGCCGAGCACATGGATCAAGACTCAAGAAAAGAAAACAAATAATCACAACACAATGTAATAATTCTTCCATGGAAACAAAGAAAGTGATAGCAAAATGGAAGAAGCAACTTCCATTTTGGAAGGGTTTAGAAAAAATTTGAATCTGTAAACCGTGGGTTAGTGAAGAGATAAACAGAAATTAGGCCTGAATAAGAAACAAAATTTGAATTTTTAAAACAAAGTCAAGCTATAAAGGGCTATGAACACCAAGAGTATTTTAAATTCAATATAACAGTTCACAGGACCCTTATGGGCTGTAGAGTTTTTGGAGGATCACGCCAGAGCCAACCTGCCTAAGGAATTGGAGGATGCAGAAAACCAAAGGTAAGAAGGTTAAGATATTGTCTAGGAGAACAGGTGGAGTTAAAGGGATGGACTGCTAGACCAGCTTTGGTGGCTGAAAAAGAACAAAATATCAAGTTCCTTAAAAAAAAATAAAAATTGAGTTACTAATGATTCAACAATCCTACTCCTGGGCATATATCCAGAAAAGACAAAAACCCTAATTTGAAAAGATACATGAATCTCAGTGTTCATAGCAGCACAATTTACAATAGACAAGAAACAGAACCAAACTAAATGTCCATCAACATATGAATGCATAAAAAAGATGTTTTATATATATGTATATATATATGCATACAATAGAATATTACTCAGCCACAAAAAGAATGCAATAATGCCACATGAAACAACATGGGTGGACATAGAGATTAACTTACTAAGAGAACTAAAGTCAAAAAGAAAAAGAAAAATATCATATAACTTATACATGTAATCTGTCCTTGGAAGAAAAACTATGACAAAACTTGACAGCATATTAAAAAGCAGAGACATCACTTTCCTGAGAGAGGTCAAAGCATTCAGTCAAAGCTATGCTTCTTCCAGTAGTCATGTACAGATGTGAGAGTAGGACCATAAATAAGGTTGAGCACTGAAGAACTGATGCTTTCAAATTGTGATACTGGAGAAGATTCTTGGGAGTCTGTTAGATTGCAAGGAGATCAAATGAGTCAATCCTAAAGGAAACCAACCCTGCATATTCATTGGAAGGACTGATGATGAAGCTGAAGCTCCAATACTTTGGCCACCTGATATAAAGACTCATTGGAAAAGACCTTGATGTTGGGAAAGACTGAGGGCAGGAGGAGCAGGGGGCAACAGAGGATGAGATGATTAGACAGCATCACTGACTCAATGGACATGACTTTGAACAAACTCCAGAATATAGCGGAGGACAGAGGAGCATGGCATTGAGGTTGGACATGGCTTAGCGACTGAACAACAATATATATGTAAACTAAAAAAAAAAAACAAATGAAGTAAATGTAATCTAATGTAATCTAAAATACAAATGAACTTACTTACAAAGTAGAAACAGACTCACAGACACAGAAAACAAACTTATGGGAGCTCCCAGGTGACCTAACGATTACAATTCTGGCTTTCACTGCCCTGGCCCAGGTTCAATCCCTTGTCTGAGAAGTGAGACCTGCAAGGCTGGTACTGTTTTGCCCCTGAGCCTAGTGCTGAATTGGAAGAGTTCTGTCAGTTCTTCAGTCCTGCATCCACAATGCCCAGTGAGGTCATTACTCTGCATTCTACCTCACTTTACGTTTAGAAATGTCCAGCCTCGGTAACAGCTGAACCTGGTCAAAGTGCTAAGGTTTTGTTGCTCAGTAGAGAACAAAGGAGTTGAGTCTTTGTCCGTTGTAGTGACCACCGAAGGTGACTGAGTTGACACCTCAAGGTTCTTACATCACCAGTCATTTAGAATAGCTCGATTACTAGGGAAAGGAATAACCGGGCCCCTGTTGTTCAGTTGCTAAGTTGTATCCATCTCTTAGCAAACTGAAGGACTGTGGCTCTCCAGGCCCCTCTGTCCATGGGGTTTCCCAGGCAAGAATACTGGAGTGGATTGCCATTTCCTTCTCCAAGAGATCTTTCCGAACCAGGCCATCTTGAAGGTTATATCCTACAAGAAGCTGTACAGTGGAAGCCCAGGAATGTACAGCATGGCAAATAAAGTTGGCAGAAAGAGTTTCAAGGGCAAACATCAATGAATGAACATTACATTTCTCCTCATGCAATTATCTGATAATGTGATCAGTGGTTATCTTATTTTAAAAATAAGATTTTTAAAATAAGATTAAATTAGATAATATAATATTTTAAAATAAGTTTTTTTATCTTATTTAAAAATTTAAAAAATATTCATTTTTTAAATTTCGAGATGAACTCTGTTTATGTGAAAAATAAGGGCTGGCTGACCTTCTTAGTTGGACAGAACCAAGGAAGAACACTTCTTTGTATTATTATTTAGTAGAAATGATGAGGGCTTCTAAGAGTGAATGTAGGAGGGGAGAAGGGGCTAAAAGGAGCCCATGAATTCCAAGGAAACAAAGTGAATAAATAACAAAGTTTGGTAAATGAAAGAATATAACACAGGGTTGAAAGAGAAAATTTCACTTAGTTGTTTTTCTCCCTCCAACGTGAGATCTCTTGTCTGTCTGTCTCTCACAAAATCAATTGCGAGATTTGGAGAACACAGACTCCCAAGCCCCACTCAAGAACTACTGAACCTAGAGACTGACCATATTTAGGAAAGAGTCTTGAAGCCTGCACTTTATGAAGCTTCCAATATGACATTTAAGTTTTCTCAAAATTTTTTTAAAAGAGAACCACAGCTCTTCTTTTTCTTCCACAAAGTCATTACTGATTCAGTTTTATAGGACTATTCTTTTCATTCTACTTATACGAGACAGAGGAAACAATCTAAGAAGGAAGTCAGCAAAAAAGAGTCTGAAGAAGTAAACGAAGATTAAATGTAGTGGAGATTGCATGCTCCAGAGGAGAGAAAGTGAGCTCTGAAAACAAATACTCCAGCTACTTGCTTATTGTGTGACCTTGGACAAGTCACTTAAGCATCTCTTATCTCCAATTAACAAAGTCAGGAAAATATCAACCTGTGATGGAAGTGTTATGAAAAATAAATGAAATAGAGGCTGACATAGTGCCAGTACTCAGAAAACTTCCCTGGTATTTCACCATCTTTTTATTCTAGTAGTAGAGAATGGTAGAAGGGAAGACCAGTTCCCTTCAGAAGAAAAGGGTTCAAGTCTCAGCTCTGCTGCAGATGACTCCTGACAGGCCAATTAAAGCCCAAAGCCTCAGTTTCCTGATTGCTAAAATGGCGTTATTTATGGTTACTAAAAAGAAGCCTTGATGAAAGCGAACGTGGAGAGTGAAAAAGTTGGCTTAAAGCTCAACATTCAGAAAACTAAGATCATGGCGTCTGCTCCCATCACTTCATGGGAAATAGATGGGGAAACAGTGGAAACAGTGTCAGACTTTATTTCGGGGGGCTCCAAAATCACTGCAGATGGTGACTGCAGCCATGAAATTAAAAGATGCTTACTCCTTGGAAGAAAAGTTATGACCAACCTAGATAGCATATTCAAAAGCAGAGACATTACTTTGCCAACTAAGGACCGTCTAGTCAAGGCTATGGTTTTCCCTGTGGTCATATGTGGATGTGAGAGTTGAACTGTGAAGAAGGCTGAGCACTGAAGAATTGATGCTTTTGAACTGTGGCGTTGGAGAAGACTCTTGAGAGTCCCTTGGACTGCAAGGAGATCCAACCAGTCCATTCTGAAGGAGATCAGCCCTGGGATTTCTTTGGAAGGAATGATGCTAAAGCTGAAACTCCAGTACTCTGGCCACCTCATGCGAAGAGTTGACTCATTGGAAAAGACTCTGATGCTGGGAGGGATTGAGGGCAGGAGGGAAAGGGACAACAGAGGATGAGATGGCTGGATGGTATCACTGACTCGATGGACGTGAGTCTGAGTGAACTCCAGGAGATGGTGATGGACAGGGAGGCCTGGCGTGCTGCGATTCATGGGGTTGCAAAGAGTCGGACATGACTGAGCAACTGAACTGAACTGAACTGAAAAAGAAGAGCTGTGTGATTTCAGTGAGAGGATGTAAAGTGCAACACAGGAGTCATTATTATATTAATACACAGCTCTCATTTCCTAGACCATAGATTCCTTGAGGGCAGGCTCTGCATTTGATTTGTCTTTAAATAGTCTCATGCTGCTGAATCATTTAAGAATCTCCATACGATGGAGTAGAGAAGGAAACGGCAGCCCACTCCAGTATTCTTGCCTGGGAAATCCCATGGACAGAGAGCCTGGTAGGCTACAGTCCATGGGGTTGCAAGAGTCAGACATGACTTAGAGACTAAACCACCACCACCATGGTCTGGAGTGGCATAGAAACCTGAGGTCCTGCGCATAAAGGATGGGCTGAGATATTCAAAGAAGCAGCATATTTTGGTCTACAGAATAAAAAGACGTTGTCACAGGAGGTGGCAGGTGTTGGAAATCCTGAGACTCACTTTGGGTGGTATTGACTTCCTCCTGAAGGACACAAAGAGAGCCAGATGCAAGCCTGACATGGCTAATTGGGAGGTGTGTGGTCCTCTTGGAGCCTTTTCCTGAGATGTGACAGAGTGCCTGCCAAGACTAATCAAACCCAAATGCTACCCACTTCTGCTGAATCATATGGGGCTGTATTATAGCATGTAGGAACCTGGGATTTCTCTCTCATGATGTTGAAGTCCTAGATAGGAAATAGAAAGTCTGGGAACACAGGTGGTGTTTTCATTTCTCCCTGCATCTGAAGGCGATAACTTTGGAAAGGATAGAGAAAGGGAGACAAAAGTAAATGGTATTAGGAAACAGGATTTCTCCTTTCTAGGGTTATAATATTAATGCCTTGCCAATGGGCCAAATACAGAAAGCAGGTTATGTTGACTTACTGCGTCAAAGATTATCTGATTCAATTGAAAGAATTAAATTACTTTAGAATTCAAAGCAAAATTAACGATTATTAGGGAAGATCTAGTGGAGAGATGTCCAGTAATTCCTAGGGAAAAACAAGAGGGAAGCAGATCAGAAATTGGACCCACAGCCTTAAATGTCTACAGAGCAATGCAATGGATATGAATAATTAATGAGGATAATTTCACATTTAAACATGGATGCAAATGTGAATTCATAAGTATCACCTTGATCCAACAGGATGAAAGATTCACAGCCAGGATATAGCATTGAGAGGATAAGGAGTTATACAAAAAGGAAGGTGCATGACAGACACACAAAAATATGAGACTTGCAAAGATCAATCAAGATTAATAACATGAAATACGTAAGTGTAAACCTAAGTATTTGGATGTAGGCTCAAAATTAACCTCCAAAAATAACTTAAGAGAGGTCTAGTTTAACAGATCTTCAAATGAAAATAAGCTGAGACTTCTCAGGTTATGGAAAACTTCAGATGAGTCTGTGGGTGCCAGCGTTGGTGACAAAAAAGCAAACCTGGTCATGGATCACATCTCATCTTTCCTGTATTGTGTACTGACTTTATCTATAGTATTTTGTCCAGCCCTAAACACTGTGTTTTAACAGGGTCTTATTGGCAATGGCACCCCACTCTGGTACTCTTGCCTGGAAAATCCCATGGACGGAGGAGCCTGGTAGGCTGCAATCCATGGGGTTGCTGAGGGTCGGACACGACTGTGCAACTTCATTTTCACTTTTCACTTTCATGCTTTGGAGAAGGAAACGGCAACCCACTTCAGTGTTCTTGCCTGGAGTACCCCGGGATGGGGGAGCCTGGTGGGCTGCCGTCTATGGGGTCGCACAGAGTCGGACACGACTGAAGCGACTTAGCAGCATTAAAAACATATAAGAGAACTGGAGTATTTATCACAGGAAATTAAAAGAAAAATCCCTCTGGAGTCATATGATGCTTGATGTCTTTTCTTTGTGAAGGGCTATCATAAGGCAGAAAAATTAAGATTTAGCTTACTCTGTATATTACAGAGGAAAGAATGCTAAGCAATGAGTGTGGATTATAAAGAAACAAATTTTGATGAATACAGGTATGTCTTTCTAACAGTGTCAGTTGTTCAAAGAGTGGATCAAGGTCTCTTGTTAGAAGAAGGACCTTTTTGATATTAGAAGTTACTCAGCAGAGGTGAGAGAACCACTTGGCAATAAATGAAAACCGGATCTTACAGGCTTCTTTCAAATCTAGTAGTCCATGACGCTGGATAAAGGAAATAAAGGAAGCTGATAAATCAGAAGTAACTTCTAGGTTTTGAGGTTACATGCTTTGGAGGAGGTAATATAACCAACAGAGAGACAGACAAGGGAAGGAGAGGTCTTTGGGAGAGTAAATGAAGGGAATGAGTTTGAGGAAACGGAAGAACGTTCAGATTGTATCAAGAGCATCAGTTTAAGTCGGGTTGCCATTTCCTTCTCCAATGCATCAAAGTGAAAAGTGAAAGTAAAGTCGCTCAGTCGTGTCCAACCCTCAGCGACCCCATGGACTGCAGCTACCAGGCTCCTCCGTCCATGGGATTTTCCAGGCAGGAGTACTGGAGTGGGGTGCCATTAAGGAATTGCAATGTATTAGTTGTTAAGGTGAGGAGGAAGGAAGGGAAGAAGTAACTAATATTCACTGAGTCACTCTTAGACTTTAAATAGATTATCTCATTTAAACTTCCAACCCTATATAGGGTAGTAGTATTTTACTCACTTACAGATGAGGAAATTAAAGTGACAGAAGTTCATAATTTGCCCAAGATCAAATTACTGGTAGGTAGAAATAGTATTTACACCTAGATTTGTTTTATTCCAAAAGATAATATCCTAAATAAGGAAAATATATGAAAAGCCATGGGAAAAAAATTCTAATGTGTCACTATCACCACACACACAAACTGTTCTAACAGTGGACATGTAAGTATGAAGAAACAGTATTTAGGCTTAGGGTGTATATACAAAATGCTTTTGGAGTTACAGGATAGAAATCATTAAGATCATGGATTCTGAGTACATTTCTCTAATACTGAAAAGCAGACTACAACTAAAACTTTCAGCATGATAGAAATCCAAAAAATAGAGGAAAGGTACACATACAGTCTATAATTATATTTTCTGTAAAGGAGCAAATGAGAATCTAGTCACCATTCATAATGGGAAAAAGATTGTTTCTGGTCATGGAAACTGTACTCAATTTTACTCCATAAAATGGTAAAAATTAATGTCCCCAAGTTACAAACTTATAAATTATTAAACTTTGATATATCTGAATAAAGTTCAACTAGACTTTGTTTACAATGGAGACTTATACCTGTTTATGAAGATAGACTTTAAAAATCCTAAGATAAAAATATTAAAGCAAAACCTCAGTTGCACTGAATGATATATGTGTATATATATTTTTTACATATATATAAACTATTTGAAAATTATTTCTCTATTAAACTTGATATAAATTGGTCAAATATTCACTTAATTTTCTCATTTTCAGACCAAATTATATATGTTCTGAATAAAGAGCACTTGCCACTTTTGACTGAGGGTCAGTGGTTACAAAGGGCTTCCCAGGTGGTAGCCCAGGTGATGCTAGTGGCAAAAACCTGCCCGCCAGTGCAGAAGACACAAGAGACACAGGTTCCACATGACTGAAGTGACTTAGCACGCACACACTCATGCACGGTGGTTAAAGAGACTCTAGAACACAGTGTTTAAGCCTAGATTCTAGTCGTATTTTGAGGTCATTTATGTCCATATGCAATGATAAGTCAGTACTAGTTCACCATAAAGAAAAGCTGGGTAAATACATTCTTTATACATCAGTATAAATTAGAGACATTAATAAAAATAGAGACATTACTCTGCCTACAAAGGTCTGTATAGTCAAAGCTATGGTTTTTCCAGCAGTCATGTACAGATGTGGGAGCTGGACAATAAAAATGGCTGAATGCCAAAGAACTGATACTTTTTGAACTGTGGTGTTAGAGAAGACTCTTGAGAGTCCCTTGGACAGCCAGGAGATCAAACCAGTCAATCCTAAAGGAAATCAACACTGAATATTCATTGGAAGGACTGATGCTGAAGCTGAAGCTCCAATACTTTGGCCACCTGATGCAAAGAGCTGCCTCACTGGAAAAGATCCTGATGCTGGGAAAGATAGAAAGCAGGAGGAGGAGGGGATGGCAGAGGACGAGATGGCATCACCGACTCAATGGACATGAGTTTGAGCCAGCTTTGGAAGTTGGTGATGGACAGGGAAGCCTGGCGTGCTGCAGTCCATGGGGTCGCAAAGAATCAGACATGACTGAGCAACTGAACAACAATACATTGGTTACAGCTCTTTGATTTAATGTTCTGGTTTAATAGGAAAAAAAAAATCTACTTTAATGGCTAACAATTTAGATATTAGAGAGAACTGAAAAAACAAATATTTAAAATAAATTACTCATTTTGACATTTTTCCTAATTAAATCCGTGTGATCCATTGTTACAAATATCACTATACAAATGCTTCAGAAAAAAATAATATGAAAATTAAGCATGTTATATTTATGTGCTGTCTGAATACCTTATTGACGAGAACCATAACTTTTCCAGGTTCAGATGCTTTTTTCTTCTTATCCAAGTGATCCTTGGCAATGTAAACGGCCACTCTGGTTTTCCCACTCCCTGTAGGGAGGCATATAATGATGTTCTTCCCCTCCAGGGCAGGCTGGGCCACTTCCAGCTGGTAAGGCCTGAGATTCAGCTCTGGCTCGGGGGATGCTCTTTGAGCCACATTCTCATCATCTGAAGGAGGTTACAAGGAAGAAAATTAAGGAAACAGACAACAAAATAACGAAGGCTAGGAAGCCTGAAATGGAACATGGGCCCCTTGCAGCTTGAACCTCCTTTCATATGGGGTCCAAACCAATCCATTTTCTGTTTTCTGTACCAAATGGGTCTCAGCTCTCTGTGTTTGCAGGACACAGCCCAAGCACTCTGGAAGTGGCCTAAGGCATGGGAATGGGGAGGGAAGGGATTAATAGGATGGAGGACTAGGAAGGGGCAACACAGAGAAGTCTTTTCAGAGAGTGGGCAAAGCCAAGTGGAAATGACTGTGGTGCAGGCTTGGCAGTTGATGATTCTTAATGCCTCAGACTTGCCATTTCTTTGTGGAACCATTCTACCCCACCCAATTCTCTTTCACCAACAGATCAAGAGGGACGGGGAAAGTAGGACTCCTTGTTCTATATTCCCCCTCACTTTTTATTGCGAAGAAACACTAACGCTGATGCTACTTTCCTTCATGTGAAAAACTTTACCTGACAAACCAAATACCAAAAAGCATATCTATCTATCTTCTCTCTGTAGATCATCTATCTTAAATACCTAAAAATGGTTCCCCCAATCCATTTTTGCCATTTAAAGCAACCAGATTAAACAGAAGCTGTATTTAGGGAAAAGGTGCTAGCCTTTTCCATGCTAGCCTTCAATCTGTAAGTATGCAGTGAAAAATGAAAAACAATTTTGTTGGTTCATAACTGGATTGTGACTAACTTTGCTATTTAGCTTTGAGTGTGATTTTTATCACTTTCTTATAGGTATGTCTCCACACATTCAAGTTTTCCTGAAACTCAAAGCACAATACATTAAAAATATTTTCAGCTAGCATAGATATCTACATTTAAAATACTGATAAAATACATACTAACATACATTAATTTCATAAACATTAGAATAAAATCATTATAATATATCTTGGTTTAAATATACATTTTTTAGAAGTGAATGAGTTTATCTATATTAGTCAGGGGGAAAGATCTAAAAATGTGTAACTTATCATGTGGAATGCAATAAAATAAATATTGTATCAATTTAAAAGCCCATCTTTTGCTTTATGTAATCACAAGAAAAAAAAATGAAATGACAGCACTTATCAGTATTGCATTACACATGAAGTAAGCATTCTCTCTCTTATCAATGAATGCAAGAAAATTAAACTAACAGAATCCCATTAACTTACAAAAAAATTGCTGATTGTTCCATTTCAGCAACTGGATGATTCTGTTTAACCAGGTTTTAACTTGCTGTGATAGCACTATCTGAACAGGTAGGAAAATTCACACCAAATACCACTTAGTAAGAGTCGTCTACTAACCTGGCAGGAAATTTGCCTTCTGTATGGATGAGTAAACATATACGCAATACATTTACCTTATCATTGGCTCATCTGCTGATTCATTTATTAGGATTGTCAAGAAGAACTGATTTAAGATCACCAGCTTTTAAAAACACACATTGACAAGTTTTCTTTCCATGCTTGTCTTTGAACTCTATAGCAATTATAATAACCCATCCTCTATTATATTTACATAAGATTCAAGTTGACTTCAGAATATCATTGTGCTGTGCTCAGTCGTGTCTGACTCTGCGACCGCATGGACTGTAGACCACCAGGCTCCTCTGTCCATGGAATTTTCCAGGCAAAAATACTGGAGTGGGTTGTCACTTCCTACTCCAGATGATCTTCCTGACCAAGGGATCTAAACCATGTCTCTTGTGACTTCTGCATTGGCAGGGGGGTTCTTTACCACTAGCGCCACCTGGGAAGCCCAGATAGCTCAATACCATCCATATTTTTTTGAGTCAAGTCTAGGAAACTTGATTGGTAGCCTCAAGTTTAAAAGAGAGGCACAGAGTGAATACGGAAAAAATCAGAGTTGGATTCATTGTGAGGATAGCATCCAAAGAAAAAGAGCTGGGTGAGTGCTAAATATTCAGCCTGATTCTTGCCTTATCACATCCTCTGACACAGGAATGAAAGAATATATCCACATACGCAATGAAAAGAGAATTTTCTCTTCTCTGTCACCAGAAGGAGAGAATTGGGCTGGTGTCAGGGAGCCAGGAGCCAATTTCCTTTATAAAAAAAAAAAATGTTTGGGTTTTGTTTGTTTGTTGTTTGCTTCTTTTTGGCTCTCTTCAAAAAAGCAAAATTAATTAAATGCAATAACAAAAATGGTATTTAAAACATGCACAGGCTTTGAATAATATTGTGCCCATCCTCTACAATAATTATTTATCAAAGACCTTAAAATTATACTATACCGTACAAATGGTCAAAAAATGAAATCAGATAAGGCTTAAATAATAACATTCTATTGAAACTACACCATGTGGCAAATTTCATGCTCACATTGATTTTTGACAGCTGAGTTATTCTTGGAGAGAAAAGGTCTGTCACTGCATGTGTTTGAAAATGACAAAGTATTCCTTTACCTATAGTATGTAACCTCAGAAAAATATATCATTCCAGCTGGACAAATATTAATAGATATTACCTCAAAATAGTAAGGAAACACTTTCTACATATCAGGCCAATGTGCCTTGCCAAAAACATTGCCACTTTGCAAGAAGCAGTATATCCCTCTGAGACTGAGGAACAGAAAAACAAAAAAGCCTCTCTTGGTATAATTAAAATATTTAAACGTCAGAAGTACCACTAATTATGCTTTACTAGGGCATAATAATACTATGAAGGAACATAATGTCACATCCACGATTCTTATGCCTCATAATGTAACCTCTAAACGTGGACAAAGGGCGTGTGGAATAGGGCCCCTTTGATGTCAACTTCAGAAATTAAAACATAATCCCAAACACTGCAATGCTTTCAGTGAGTCAGTGCGTGTTTAACAATTTGCAGTTTACATAAATCTATCTTAAACTGATTTGTATGTCAACTTATAGCATGCACATGAAAGAAAAGAATTTCACAATTTTATGATTTCAGAATTTTGCTATCCACTATGCAATGTTATATCTACTAGTCTTTATTCCTAAGCACTAACCATCCAGAACTTCAATGAGTTGCCCTTTAAAAATGTGTTTGCCTTCAAATGTATTTGCCTTTGGAAATGTATTTGCTTTTTAAAAGTAGGTTGCATTCAGATTTATCACGCCTTTCATGCCATATTGAAGACTGAAAATCAGTAAATAGTTGCATTTGCTAACAGTGCTAAACAGACAAAATGCCCTGCACATAGAGGATATCTATTAGATAGTAATTAAATGAATGAACATTGTTGAAAAGCCCTTACTCAGACAAACAAAAATTAGGAGAAGGTCCAGAAGCTTAAAGCAATCATAAAGATGTTAAATATTAGCTAGAGTGTATTTTGAGTTCTAGTATCAATAGCATTTAATAAAAATGTTAATTATTAAATTTAACAGTTGTATAACAAGCACAGAAAAAACAAATAAAAGCCACAGAAATATGCACATGCCAAGAACTTAATATTAACACTGACTAAATTGAATGGAAAATTAATTAACCCTTTTTAATTAACATTAAAGTTATGACTGACATTCGGTGAATTGAGTTTCCTCAAATCAACTTGTTCTAAGTTATTTGGGGGTTATTAAGAGACAAGGGCATTTAAATAAAGAGGTGGTACATTTCCTTTGGGAAAGCTTTTAGGGCAGATGGCCATCTTTATGTAAACTGTTTTGCCCTTTTAGGCCTATTGTAGATGTAAATTTCTATAATCCTTCAGACAACCCAGGGTAATCTGAAGCACACAATATTTTCTAAGTGGTTTGTATAACTCAGTCACAGAACGAATGAAGAATAGTTTCTTAATACGCCATTTTGCTGCTGCTTCTTCGCTGACCGTATTGCTAAACACTGATTTTTGTTTGCACTAATTTGTTAATTTTAATTATGAAATGTTTCAAACACACAAATATTAGAAAGACATGCAAGGGCCCATCGCCCATTCTTAACGTTAACATTTCATCTCAGTCGTAATAATGGAAATGCATATTCAAAGGACAGAAAGAAGAGATAAGAAATGGATTAGACTGACCAAAGTTAGGGAGTCTGATAACAGGAAGTCTTGCTAAAGTGTGGAGATTGGGAAGAGGCCCTCTTATTTACTGTGTGTGTGTATGCTCAGTTGCTAAATTGTGACCGACTCTTTGTGACTTTATGGACTGTAAGCCTTCCAGGCTCCTCTGTCCATGGGATTTTCCAGGCAAGAATACAGGAGTCAGTTGCCATTTCCTTCTCCAGGAGATATTCCTGACCCAGGGATTGGACCTACATCTCTTGCTCGGCAGGTGGACTCTTTACCACTGCACTACCTGGGAAGTGGGTGGGATATTAAACTGATACAAATAACAGTTTGGGAAATATCTAGTAAATTTCTCATTTAGTGATGAAAATACTTTGCCAACTCAATTAAAGGGATGTTCATAAATATTGAAATTCTTTTAACTATATGTGTATATTATAAAGCTTAAGAGGGACTCATTAAATGCCATTAACTATAGTCATACTCATCTCATTTATTTACTTTTATTTATAATGTATTTTAATTTTTTAAAATGCAGGGGTTGGAAATAAATGTATAAAATTGAGTATACAATTTAAAGGCAGTCAAATTAATTGAAACAGATCACATAAATAAAATAGATTACATGGTTCTATGGAATGTGGCATATGCCAGAACAAAAAGCTATGTACCGGATCAAAATTAGAGACCTTGAGTCTAAGACTTGTAAGTTGTACTTTTCAAGAAACTGAATGGCAAAGTTCCAAAACTATTTCAACTGTAGAAAAGAATTGCTTTAATTGCATAAATACATTAGGGAGGGTATGAACAGCCCCCATGCGTTCCACTATATGGTGTCTTATTTCACACTTTTTAAGGTTTACACAACAGTTAGGCAGTACCTGAATCACTTCCCATGGTGCCTGAATCACTGCCCATGTTGCTGTTATGTCCAAGACTTTCATCTAAGCAGCTGACACTTCCTTCTGCCAAACTTGTGTCTGATTCTGCAAAGGAAAACATTTTAAAATATTTTAAAAATATTTCTGAGAATAAACGTATTTTAACTGCACACCTCTACAGCACACAGTACATACAGTTCAATGTAAGTGGAGAAGGTACATCCAGACAATCACGAATAAAAGGTAAGAGTTTCTGGCAAGCAATGCTTAAAAACTCCACTGTGAATGAGCAGCTGTCGGGGACTGAATCAAATACATGTATTTACCTACTTAAAGTACCGTACATCCAGTATGAGGGCTCATGCAAATTTGTAAGGAGTTACAACTTTTGTTGTCCCCCTTTGTGTAAATTTTGTCCCAAAAAAATATCTGAGCCTGATATTATCACTTAAACATAAGTACTATGTAGAAACCGTTGAGTCATCGGCATGTAAAATGGTAGAGAATTAATGTTACAGAACAATTAACGAATTAATGAAGAACATGGTTCTACTGATAAGTTATGAAAACAGAAACTCAGTGATACACATAACTAAAATCTTACAAAGAATTTACTCAGACTATCAGGCAAGCCTGACATTGCAGGGGCACTAGAAGCTTACATGAGGTTGGAAATTATTTTTTTCTTTCTTATAATTAAACTAAGCTTCCACCAAGAATGACAATTAATACAGTGGCAAGGGCACACTTCACTTATTAATCCTGATTTTTTTCTTTTGTTCTTTATCAATTTCTTTTGAAAAACCTTAGGCTTCCCTCCTTATAGCTCATTTCCAAGGATTTATGCAATCCCATCCGCAAGGATCAGAACTATTGCTAAACTGGTAAAAATAAATGAAAGATGGTTGCAGATGTTGGTTTTGGAATTAAAAGACTTGTGAAATTTGCTGTTGGCAATGCTATGAGCCTAACTTCCTTCCTCTTGTTTAAAATTGGGCTAGTAGAGGTACAAGTTATTATGTATAAAATAAGCTACAAGAATATATTGTAGAACACAAGAAATATAGCCGATATTTTATATTTTATAATAGCTATAAATGGAGCGTAACCTTTAAAAATTGTGCACACCTGTAACCTATATAAAGTTGGTGGCCATAGTGGTAAAGAAACTGCCTACCAATGTGGGAGATGCGGGTTCGATCCTTGGGTCAGGAAGATCCCCTGGAGGAGGGCATGACAACCCACTCCAGTTTTCTTGCTTGGAGAATCCCCATGAGCAGAGGAGCCTGGTGGGCTACAGACCAAGGGTTGCAAAGAGTCGGACATGACTGAAGCGACTTAGCACACATGCACACATGTAGCCTATATAAATATTGCACATCAACTATACTTCAATAAAATAAGAAATAAAATGGAGTCAGCACAATTTACTTCACAGTATTTGACAACCATGTAGTAATGTTAGGTACAACAAGTTCTTTGCACATACTTGTTGGTGATTGAAAAATGAAATAAAATTCAAGTAGTTGGTGGATTACTAAGGCAAGAGTGTCATTTAAAAATATTTGGGGAATTCCCTGGTGGTCCAGTGGGTAGGACTCAGCGCTTTCACTGCCTGGGCCTGGGATTCAATCCCTAGTCAGGGAACTATCAAGCCAGGCAGTGTGGTCTAAAATGAATAAATAAACAATAAACCATCTTTAAAATTAATATTTCAAAATATTTATACTTGTGAGATTATTATTTTATGCTAGAGTTCTCACATGCACTAAATAAATTATATTAAAGTAAGATTATGCTAAGTAAGGGCTTCCCAGGTGGTGCTTGTGGTAAAGAACCTGCCTGCAAAGGCAGGAGACACAAGAGATACGGGTTTGATCCCCTCATGCAGGTCAGGAAGATCCCCTGGTGGAAGGCATGGCAACCCACTCCAGTATTCTTGCCCAGAGAATCCCATGGACCGAGGAGCCTGGCGGGCTACAGTTCATAGCATCGCAAAGAGTCAGACAACACTGAGCATGAACGCACCATGAAGCTAAGTAAAACTAGTCTGAATGTCACATACTTTAACTGGAATTAGAAACAGGTGATAAAGAGACACAGTATGTTGTCAATAAAACATGTCTAAACATGGAGAATATATAACTCCTTAAAACTACAGTATCTTCTTTTTCTTTAACTGGTTATTTATTTTTTTAAGTCTGGTGTGTTGAAATATAATTTCCATACTGTAAAAATCACTCTTTTTAGGTGGATAAGTTTGATGAGTTTAACCTCAAAATTTGTCCTCAAACCCCTTCATTGTCACTTCCCTTCTGCTGTGCCCTAGCAATTACTGATTTGGTTTCTGTTCCTAGAGTTTTGTCTTTTCAGAATGTCATATTGACGAATTGAGGCAATATGCAGCCTTTATGTTTGGCGTCATTAATTTAGAATAAGACCTTCAAGATGCATTCACGTTGTTATTTATATCAGTAATTTGTTCCTTTTTATTGCCGACTACTATTCCATTGAGCATCTGTGAAGCGTGGCTGTGACATCTCCCTTCCAACTTGGATAAGCCTACTTAGCTTGGGAAACGTAATGAAATTACAGCCAATACAAATTAAATATATGAGATAGCTTTCTTAAAAGTTAAAAGAAAGCAGATAAGAAATTTATAAAAAAAAAATTCTCAATGGACTTGCATACTGTTTAAGTATATTAGCACAACACAAATATACTCATGTGAAAATACTGTGCTTATCAGTTGTCATAGATTAGCTCTGAAACTCAGATTTGAGGAATCCCTTATGATCACACGGGAAAACCTGTATATCTCACTGAGAGATTTTAAATATGGCACTTTGCAATTCCCAGAGGTATGCCTTGTTAGGAGCTCAGAGGCGAGTGTGGGATAGAACTGTCAAGCAGAAGAGCGTTTTGGGCAGATGCACTGATGAAAGAGAATATGAGTTGTAAGGAAAAGGCAAGGTGTAAAATGAGGTGGGGAAAATGTCATTGCAAGGATAATTCTAGATCTAGAAAGATAAATCAAGATTTTTAAGGCAAAAAAAGTGAATTTTGACATGCATTTTACTTGTTTTAAATGTGGTATAGAGAACTGAAGACAATGCCAAAAACACTGAAAAATACTAACAAATAACTGAACTGACTGATTATCTAAAATGAAACACTGTATCTTTAAGTTTTTCACTGAATATAATCCAGATGAAAATTATACTTGATTTTTATTTCATTTTCTAATCACTGGCAGTTAGGCCATTATCTTAAACATACTCCACGTATATGTAAAGTCAGGATTTTCCCCAAGCTTTCTTCTAGCATACATAAGGTTTGAGAGAGCTGCTTAATGCAACGTGCATGAATAATATATGACTATTAAAGAAAAATACTACCAAAATAGGATATTATTAATTATGTTCATTATCTGGATTATTTTGGTTTAGTAAGCAAATCTACAATGTGTCAGAGGACACTGAGCTCAGTGCTTACACAGATGTAAATGATATTTTAAGCTCTCAGCATCCTCTGTGGTAGATACCTATTATCACCTCAGTTTCATAGGTGAGAAACCAAGTCTCAGAGAGGGTAAATCATTTATCCATATCACACAGCTAGAATGGAACAGAGCTGGGAATCCCATTTTCTGAATCCAAGTCTAATATTCCAGCGTTTTTTGCCCAATGCTAAGCATGCCGATGATCTGTTCTAAGCTTTGTAAACAAGTGAACAATACTATATCCATAGAGTTAACTGGAATGATTGTTTTTTTAAGCATACAAACATTTGCATTATAATGTCAGTTTTTCTAACAATCTTGAAGTAGCTTATCTTGCCAGGGAAAAAGTTAGAGATTATTTTATTTTGCTAACTACCATTTCTGATTTCATCCACAAATTTTCATTTACTTTACTTTTAAACATCCACACTGTCTTTTTTAAAAAATTTTATATAGGAGTGCAGTTGATTAAACATCTACACTAAGTTCTAAATATTCTCTGCACACAAATAAAAGAGGAACATTTCTATCCTTCTTGGATAAAATTAATTGTGGTAATTCTGCTAGATATCATTATTAAAATGAAAGTGAACATAGAGAGGTCTATATCTTTGTCATTTTAAGGATATATAAATCTCCAGTTTTTCAACACAAAAATAATTTTGTTTCCTCAGCAGCAATTTCTTATGCATTTGATATACTTTTTCTTTCATAGAAACAAAAGTATTAAAGGAAATAACCCTAATAATTAAAGAAAATATTTTGTTTCTTGATAACATTGAGAATGCTTTCTCCAGAGATTTTCTTCATGCATTTACCTAAAAAAAATCATGTAACACACACACACGCACACCAAAAAGTCAGATCAAAAAAGTGTTATATGATGAAAAAATTAAACCAACCTATTGAATTTATAAACCAAGAGTTCCTGCAGTTGATTATATAGGATTATCATGTGTCATTCTTTGTACTTTTCACAATATCAATCTGGATTTATGTCCTAATGACTAAAGTCATGTGTCTATGATTTTAAAATAGCTCAGATAAATAGTCAGTTGGAGACTGGGCATTCCCATGAAAATGTGCTGTGGAGTCAAACAAATTAGTCTCCAGATCTGAGCTCAGCCACTGCTAACAAGTGACTTACCCTTTTTACCTTTTTAAAATATAGATAGCAATTTCTATTTTCTCCTTTATTGTGAGAATGATTCTGTTAGATCAAATAAATAAATCTTTAAGAGAAAGAAATCTTAAATGCTCATGAAGTGGCTGTTTACATGAGCTATGAATATTAGAGTTAGATTATATTACAAGTTTAATTAACTTTTAGATAGGTGTCATTTCCTTTAGGAAAAATATCAAAAGTAGCTATGAAATGGATTAGAATATGCTGGTAATTTCTGTTTAAAGAAAAGCAGTTATTCCTATGAAACTGCTGGAATGAAGAAAAACAATATTTATTCTGTTAAAAGACAGGATTTTTGATAATAATTTTGTAAACAACACGATAAAGAACAGCTTTTCCTATAATAATAGTGTCTAAGACCAGTCTATAAAACATGGGAGAAAAAAAAAAAAAAGCCTCATTTTACAATCACATCTTGAATAGTTTACTAATAAGGCAGAAATACTAACCTGAATCTGAGAAATTATATATTTAATGTCCTATGGAACTTTAAATACTTTAAAATATTTTTAAACCATTTAGAAGCCAAAAAAAAATTTTTTTTTTTAAATTTCAAATGGAAAGAACCTCCTCCTTGAAGGCCTTTTTAGATCTATTTCAATGTAAAGTTTGCCCTCTGCTGGAAAAATGCTATATTAACAATGAGTTGATAAATACATTGTTTATTCAACCTAAGAACTGAGCTTCATTAGGTAAAACACCAATTGGTGCTTACTTCCATCCCTACCAGGTGGTGTTCCTCCTAATTTCAGCTTAAGATGCGTTTACAACTTCATAGAAGATTCCTCCTTTCTTACCCCTTGCCTCAGCCTTTCCTTCTCTTTGCTGGAAAGTGGTTTTTGCATCACATTAGGAAGGGGGCCAGAGCCTCAGAGCTACTGAGAAAGAAGGGCACCAGCAAAACCAATGGTTCTCCTGAGAGGCAGTGCTTATAAAGTATGCAAATAGTCTGATTTCACTTGCCAGGTAATGGTCTATCTATTCTAGTTCTGACCTCTCGATGCACATTAGCTTCACTTCAACTATCCCCTCCTTCCCTCTAGTTGCATAATCCCCAAAGTCTGGAACAGCAAAGATCATCCCAAGCTTCAAACACATGTGTATGTATGTGCACTCACGCAGGACTCAGGCTCGTTACAAGTGTGCTTACTGTGCATACTACTAATAATACCAATCTCCTTTTCTTTTGAAATAACTATCTTTTCTGAAAGGAGATAGATGACTTTTATTTTCAGCTCTATGTATATGGATTTGTGCGTGCGTGTGCGCGCACACACACACACGCTTACATTTTGGTCTGTCAGATTCTGCTCTCTGTGCCAGGGAACATGTGTTCCCGCAGAATGGAGAGAAGCCACCTCCACCCACCTTGCATATTCTCTCCTGGATCCAAGCTTCTAGGAAATGAGTTCCCCAAAGGAAAAAAAAAAAAATCTCCTAGAGCCACAGGCCCACATGGCTATCCACCGAGCGCCTCTGCTCCTGTTTATAGAATTCACTCTGCTGAAGTGTTTCAGCCAGAATTAAATTAGAATTGTGTATATTGATGTTGGCTTAAATTGTGTCATCTATGCCCTTTAGCCTTTGGACTTGAGTCTTAACGAGAAAGATAGTGATTTAAGTACAGGGTTGTAAGGACAGTCATACCCACTGCTACTGCTGCTGCTGCTAAGTTGCTTCAGTCGTGTCCGACTCTGTGCGACCCCATAGACGGCAGCCCACCAGGCTCCCCAGTCCCTGGGATTCTCTAGGCAAGAACACTGGAGTGGGTTGCCATTTCCTTCTCCAATGTCATACCTACTAGAGTGACCCATTCACTCACTGCTTGCCAGTAACAGGTAAAAAGTCTGAGAGCAGAGTCCGTTATGAGTGATAAGCATGATGACCACACGGGAAGTAAGTCTTGGCAATGCAGAGCGTAGAAATGCATGCAAGATGGGTGGGAAGTGGGAACCTCTGTGGTTGGTAAGTACCCTTCAGGAAAAGCTATTCAAGTTATGCGGATCTGAGGAAAGTACGGAGAGAGGTGCATTTAAAGGTATCCTGGTAGGGACTTTCCTGGCGGTCCAGTGGTTAAGATGTTGCTTTCTGCTGCAGAGGGTGAGGGTTTGATCCCTGGTTGGGGAGCTAAGATTCCACCTGCCTCGTGGCCAAAAAAACCAAAAACATAAAACATAAGCAATACTGTAAAAAATTCAATAAAGACTTTAAAGATGGTCCACATTAAAAAAAATTCTTTAAAACAATAAATAAAGGCAAATCCTGGTAAATATTCAGTAGTAGCTTTGGGGGAGGAAAAAAAAAAGTGACAATTTAAAAGTGTTTGCCACATTGATTTGACGACTTGATTTGTAAGTTCTATTTGATCTAATTTGGTAAGACAAAGATCTAGTTCAAAAATAAAATAAAAGTGCTTGCCAGCATTGATGGTGTTCATATTCCCCACCATGACTGATTTCAAGCTACCAGCATGATGTCACCCAGTGGAGCTGGGAAGAGATGTACACGCTGGGCTCCTGCAAGCCAGAAGGAACCCGTTCCAGCACTCTGATGGATAAATCTCTGTAATGAAACACTCTCCTACAAACACCATCTGAAATCATCACACATGCTTTGGGCTAATATTCCATAACTGTCCGAATGATAAACATTTAAGAGGGTTTGTTTGGGGGTATTTTTTTTTTCTCAGGACAAGTCTTTGTAAAAATTGTAGTAAAAGAAACCTGCTAATTTTCATTGATCCTAGAAATCTTACCTCCCACCCCCTCCTTCATAAATGCTCCTCTGGAATCCAACTGTTTCCCTACCCACATTTTTCACAGAATTTTGCTATGTTTATTATTAATACAACTGGATTTTCATATGTATAATGTGTGGGAGCATGCTCAGACACTTGGTAGTGGCCGACTCTCTGTGACCCCATGGACTGTATAACCCACTGGACTCCTCTGCCCATGTGTTAATTATACCTGGATAAATTTTTATAAACTTTATTTTTTAGCAGTTTTAGGTTTCTAGCAAAATTGAGTAGAAGGCAGAGAGATTATGTATAACCTCCTCCATTATGAATACCCCCTAAAGCACATTTTGAACTTTCTTTATACCTGCTATCCACACAATGGAAAGTGTTGGCTGCCACTTCTGTTTACAAATCCAACACAGGACCTTCAAAGCGCAGATGAACTGCCTTCCATTCCTCCTCTGTGGTAAGTCTTCCCAGGCTTCTCCTCTAACATATTCTCTTTTCCCAGAGACAGATTACTGTCTGTGTTTAGGGGCACGAAACTTGTTTTCTTGAACTGGATTATAAACTCGGGTGAGGACAGTACCCTAGTGCTTGGCCAGAACATATTCTCAGCTTCTGCTGCTGCTGCTGCTAAGTCACTTCAGTCCTGTCCGACTCTGTGCGACCCCATAGATGGCAGCCCACCAGGCTCCCCCGTCCCTGGGATTCTCCAGGCAAGAACACTGGAGTGGGTTGCCATTCCCTTTTCCAATGCATGAAAGTGAAAAGTGAAAGTGAAGTCGCTCAGTCGTGTCTGACCCTCAGTGACCCCATTAACTGCAGCCTTCCAGGCTCCTCCGTCCATGGGATTTTCCAGGCAAGAGTACTGGAGTGGGGTGCCCTTGCCTTCTCTAATTCTCAGCTTCTAGTCCTATTCAAATAGAGAAGATAACATCTAATGATCAAATTAAAATCACCACATTTGTTGAAACTCTGCTGAAAAAACTTTAAGCTTGTAGCCATATAAAAATCATGAAAATAAATTCAACACGTATTAGCTGCACAGCAGAGAGGTTTCTTTCCATCAAAATACTGATATTCTCACTCCTGAGATATGAACAGTAATCCTCCTAGAACTGTTATGCAATTGGGGGTCGTATAACTAACCTAGATGTCTCTCGGTGGGTTTCAAACAAAATACAATCCTAGATTTTCTTTTAACAAACACAGAACAGCAGTTGTAACAAACTCTCTCTCTCTTTCTCAAGTCAAAATAATATTTGCCTCTTGGATTTCTGTACTAGTATTTCTAGTTCCCAATAATTAATATAACTAAATTTAGAAGAGATAGAGATGTAAAGGAGAGCTATCTAAATTCAGAGCAATCCTATAATAATATGGGTGATCTCTCACAGTATTATTGAAGACTGCTGTATCAATTATCTTTCCCACTAAGCTCTCAAGTGCTATGTGGTATGTATTTCTAGAGATTCTAAAAATCTCTAAATTTCTAGAGGTTAGTACTAAAGAACATTATTCTGGTCCGCAAGTGCAAGGATAAATTTTGTGGCATTTTTACAGAGATTACTATAGACCAAGTCTAAGATTGGACTTTGGTCTATAAAAAGGCAAAACAAAACAACAACAAAAAGAATGCTCTAACAGATTGGGCCAGAAAGAAGGAGGCTGTTTTATAAAGGTCAATTTTTAAACCCCTCCTACAGAACATGATCTATGCAAAATATATCCACAATATATTCCAAAGCATAATGTCACCGGATAAACCTAAGGAGTGGAACATATGGGGGAATATGAAAAAGAAGGTATTAAAGTCTGAAAACAAGCAGGTTGGTAAGCTCATTAGCTGGGGTGGAATTTTAAAATCTTCACGTGAACGAATATATAAATCAAAATATACACATGCACTCACAGTCATGCGCACTATGTATTCACACATGGCACACTCGTCCTGTTACATTATAATCGTCCACCCGGGAACAGTGACATTCTCCTCTCTTTATAAATGTCAAAGCGCCCTCTGCTGTCCAATCTGTGGAATTTGCATTTTCTAGTTTCATAACGGAAATCCAGCAAAGAATGGTAAAAGAAGTTTGGGGGATTATCTGTGGAACTCTGCATAAATGTAAGTTCATCCCAAACACAATAAATTTTATTATTTAGTTTTAAATCTCATTTGCTTTGTTTTTATATAATTATAGGGCACTAATTTATAAAATAGTGTATTAAAAAGGTCAACTTTTAAATAAGTAAAATACTTTCTTTTAACAAAGTTAACAGTAGAAATTAAAAATGATTGCATAACCAATTTTACCATAAGCCTATAAAATAACATATATCAGATAACTATATTTTTTATAGTTAAATTATTTTTAATAGAAGAAAATGAATGTGGGCTTTGTGTCCCTCTGATATTTTCTAGGGACATGTGGTCCAGAGAAACATCGAAGTTTTCCAATAGTTTCTTGTTAGAAAATGACCAGTGACTACAGAAAGCAGAATTATTACATCCAGCATGAAAATTCTATGAATAGTCTGAGAACTATTCAAATATCCTTTAGAAATTATTGTATTAGTGTGGGAAAAAATAGATTATTGCATTAGTGAGGGTCTATCTTAATTATTAACCACTTTTTAAAGGGAAGCAGTTGAAAAGTGAAAGGAAGAAGAAATGCTAACCCCCGATGCAGAGGCATGACAAAAATGACTGTCCAGGACTGCCCAATAGGGAATTCTGATCTATCACCCCCAGGTTGAAGGAGAGATGTGATTAAAATTAGTTTCACGGTGGGCTACTGTTACTAACGCTAGTGTGTCTTACCTGACAGGAGTTTAAGGAGTAAAAAAGGTTAAAAACAATATATAAAGAATCTTTGCCTTGAAACTATAAATATTTATCATTTGTATCCACAAAGACTATTGGGCACTGAAAAAAATACTTTAGAAATTGATTTGGAAATAAAACTTAGAGAAGTCTAATTTAAAATTAGAAATAATTCAAACCACATTTTTTTCTTTTTGCATATGAAATTTCATATTTATAGAATGTGTGTAGCTTAAGTAATAAGTTTCTTTCAATGCTACCTTGGTAACTGTACTTGAAATCTTAACCTGATGTACTGAAATTCAAACTAAAGATTATACATTATCAATACCAGTAAATGCACAAAATTATGTAAATTGGTATTATTGAATATTTTCAATATTGAATACTTTCATATTTATCCTGATTGTTAAGCTTGCCAAAGAATAACAATGTAGGCAAAATCCTTCTACAGTTAATTTTGCAACAGAAACTTCCGTCAAAATCATTCCAATAACTTCTTTGGGGGTAATGATTCTTTAAAAGTCATTTACATCAGTAATTCTTAGTTCTGAAGAACAACAACAAAAGCAACAAATAACTGGGATGATCTACATCTATCAGGAGCAGTGTCAAGGCCTGAAGCAGAAGGCATTATACTTTCGTAGCTTGGTTACCCATTCTTACTGTTCTGGGAAGGGCCAGAATGGATTGGATGAACCTGTTCCCAAGTCCACACAAGAAGTTCAGACAGCACAAGAACCTCACAGCCTAGTAGCTGTTGAAGTCTTGAACTGGATGGAGTCCTCAGATTGTGGTACAGTTTGTTATACATGTCCTCAGTCTAGTATACATCTTAACAGTCTGTACTTTTCTTCCACAGCACTTTGTGCAGTTACAGAGTGACTACTGCTTGGCTGACATGCCCATCATTGAAGGCTCCACTGGGGCAGAAGCCACTTCTATTTTGTTCCATCACAATATTTACAGTGCTGAACTGAACAGTGCATGCCTGGCACACAATAGGAGTTTAATAAAGATTTGTTACATGGAAGAAGTGAAAGAAAGGGAGGGAGGGGACCCCAAGAAGAAAACAAACCCTTTCCTGTCCCTCAAGACCATTATTGTAAAATCCAGATTTTTTTCACATGATGCAAATTTATGTTTTATATTAAATAGTAAGAAAACAGATTTTTTTTTTTTTTAAGGCTGCACCATGCATGGCTGTGGAATCCTTGTTCCCTGACTAGGGACTGAACTCACGCCCCACTGAAGTGGACTCTTGGAGTCCTAACCACTGGATCATCAGGGAAGTCCCAGAAAACAGATTTTTAAAAAAGTTTTGCATTTAATTTTGTCCTTGCTGAGACTCTGAATGTTCCACAAATACTGCCGGCTGACAAGATGCATTAGGCTGGCAAGTTTGATGAAAACCCTTCATTTGAGATGAAGATAAGACTACCAGCCTCAGACCTGGGTTTAATTCTTTCTAGTGTGAATTTAGAAAATAGCCAGTAACCCACAGAGATGTCAGCTAGCCTAACAAGGAAGTTTATTAAAACGTGAAAAGTCCACATTCAGGTAGTAATTTTGGCATTCCTACACAACCATGATTTCTGAAACAAAGTACAGCTGCTGAAATGAAAAAAAAAAAAAAAAAGATCCTCTAGAATTCAGGCTTGCTATTCTGTACATTAAATTGTGGTCCAAGACCAGCTGTAGCAGCATCACCTGGGACGAATAGGACAGAATCTCTGGCTCCACACAGAACCTATGAATCAAAGTCTGCATTTCAACAAGACCCCCTCCTCCAGGTGACTCATAAGCACATTAATGCTTCAGAAGTATCCCACTAAAAAAACACAACACCTTAAATAAACAAGGCTAAATTGCAGGCAAGCTATAAAAGACCTTGGTACTGTTTATGACAAAGTATTGCTACCCTATATATTTAGCTAATTCACCTAAACCAGCAAGAAGAATATAAATGCCCTAAAAGAAAAATAGGCAATTAGCAACAATAACAAAAAGAATGAACTTGTAAATACGTTTTTCACTGGAAATTAAAAACTCAAATTCAGGTAGTAACATAGCAAATCAGTGAAGTTTAAAAACAGCATTGTCCACTCTTGTACAAGAGACTTCAGGACAGTAAGTATTCCCCTATATTGTTTGGTACAATTTCCTGGAGTAAAATATGGCATTAAATAGCAAATGCTTTAAAACTATAGAAATCATTTGATCCAGAAATTTCAATTATGTAATATGTCTGTAAGAATTAAACTGAGTGGGGAGACAGATGAATTGAGAGCTTGGGGTTAGCAGACACAAATTATTACATAGAGAATGGATGAACAAGGCCCCACTGTACAGAACAAGGAACTATAGTCAATACCCTGTAATAAACAAGCCATAAAGGAAAAGAATATGAAAAAGAAGGCATATATATATAAGGGAATTACTTTGCTGTAAGCAGATATTGAGACAACACTGTAAATCAATTATACTTCAATAAAGTAAATTTTAAAAAATAAAACAAATTTAAAAAGAATTAAACTCAGATATAAAGACAAAGAGAGTTATTACAGCATTATTCATGATGTAGAAATTTGGAAACATTCTTAATGTTCAAAAGGTGGTTTATTAACTAAAAAGCATCCAATAGATGGAACTGTGATTCAATTGTTAAAAATCATGCTGTAGAAGAATATCTAATAAATACAGGAGAAATGCCATTGTATATAGACATCCAGGTATGTAAACAAATGAGAACAAATACCCAAATATGAAGAGCAATGTATTTTATTGGGAAAGGGGGAGTGGTTTTTCCCTTTGTTTTCTGTTTTCCAAATTTCCTACAACACAGCTATATTACTTTTCTGATTTGAAAACAGCGTATTTTGCAGTAGTGTGATAGAGTCAGCTTATACGGGCCCACAGGAACAACTGTTAAATGTTCTGGAATTTTGCGGAATTTTATTACTGTTAAGCACAAGCATCTTTACAAATTAAATGATATGGACTTATTAACTAAATTATATTAAAACAAAGGTAATGAATACTTAAAACTCATCATTTTCTAATCATTTTTGTGGGTTTTACAATCATCAGTGATGCTGAGGCTATTTAAGTCTATCGTCTCCATGTAATAAATAGCAAATAACATACTGCACATCTATTCCCAACTTAGTGTTCAGTGACATTATGTGGACGCTTGAAAGTAGCCATGGTGCAAGTATTTACACCGTGAAGATGGCATATCCTAAACATCAAGGCTTTTTCTTTTCCCTACAGGGCCGCTTGGTAAGCATTCACTAGTATACCACAGACTTCCAGCAACTATTTCTAGTGAAAAATGAACGTGGCCATTTTGTGGGGGCAGAGCGGAAGGAGGGAAGGCTTCTCCTATTATGAGAAAACTAGGGAGGGGAAATGGTTAAATTTATTTCATTCTTCAAGCCTGTTTCATATCAAAAGAGGTGGATATGGTGGTTTCTAGCACCCACACCAATTAGTTCCTGAAATTCAAGCAAACTCTTGTTTAGCACCCATTCATCTTCCTTTCTACAATCTTGGTTTTGGTTTCTACAACCCAGCCTACCCTTTCTGTGACGCCCTGATCTATAAAAAAGGGAAAAGGTAATACCTTCATTTAATTCTCAGAAATTTGGATGAGTCAAACTGATTCATGTATTTGAAAGTACTTTGAAAATCATGGGATGCACTTATGATATTTACCATATGACAAGAACCATGGACATGTTTATAAAATAAAATTAGAACTGAGTGTGTTCATATTCATAACATATTAATATTGCATTAGCTTTAGAAGATTTTTAGCCACAAAGAGCAATAATTTTCATTTAATCTCCTCCAGAAATATTATCTGAATACAAATACAAAACCCCAAAGCCCAAATTTCCTCCCTCTGTTTAATAGATCCTAGTGTTATCAATGCAACAATTGATTTTTCCAGAAGTCGTTAATTAGTGCATGTAAAGTATATGTGTGCACCAAGTACCTGAAACTATAGAAGAATCTGCAAGAGACGATTCCAGTGAACTATTCTCTATGTCCCAGACCTCCAG
Source organism: Capra hircus (assembly GCF_001704415.2). Lineage (NCBI taxonomy): Eukaryota > Metazoa > Chordata > Mammalia > Artiodactyla > Bovidae > Capra > Capra hircus. The sequence goes on from NC_030809.1 coordinate 102,061,658, forward strand.
ATTTGGCTGCTCCGTGGCTAAAAGGAGTGGCTCTTTGACTTCGAGACCATCTTCTTGTGATAAATTCTCAGACTCTGTGAACAAAAGTATCAAAAAGTAAACAATAGTGCCATGCAAGCTTTTATACAGTATACATAACTGTCATTGTGTTTCAAAAACAAATAGGGGTTCCTAATAGAGATTAACCTGAATATACTTACATACTTTGAAATTCTAAACAGAATGCAAATTGCAATGAAATGCAAGTTTTTATACAATATAAAGAGCTGCTATTTTTATTTTGAAAACCAAGTGGGGTCTCTAGTAAAGATATGCCTAAATACACTTCAATGGTTTGACATTTTGAAAGGTTTGGAATATGTTTTTACGTTCTGACAGTATTTTTATTTTTAATATGAACACAGTGGGTAATTCTTTTGTGATGACTAAATTTTATCTAAAAAGCCAATATAATATTAAGTATTATGCTAATCATAAGTGTGATGATTTCCTGTCTGACCATCACCTTTAGCCACTTATTTCAGTGATACACAGTCACACATAAGACTGCATTAGTGAAAATGCAAATTTGGTGGTAGTTTTTCTTTAACTTGTGATCTTGCCATTTTTTTCTCTCACTGTGCATTCTACATGAGATGTACATATGCTTTAATGTCAGCCTACATTTACGTATTTTGAATTTCTGGAGATTTTTTAGAAATTTAATAAAATATTCTGATCATTCTTTTCTCTCTCCCTCTATTTCTTTCATCTGGCCTTTTTCCCCTTCAGCCAACACGCACTGAGTGTTTTCTTAAATGCTTTTGTGGGTTACGAAGAAAAACAAGAGTTTTGCCCTTCTTAAGTACAATCTGTCAGAGACTGATGCCATAAAGAAAATGTCCTAAAGTATCATTTTTGATTAACCTATCTTAAAGAATAAGGAGAAAATACGTGCTGTGTATGGAGAATTTCCTGAAGACAACTGTTCTGACTTTGGAGTTTGTCTTTAGACAAGATGATTTGATAATATTCATCGGTATATATTAAGCATATTTGGGGTTTATAATAATAATAGGCAATTTATTTTGTGCTTTACTAATGTTAAATCATTTAATCCTAAAAATAATCCCGATGGTAAGTCATATTATTATCCCTATTTCACAGAGGAGTAAATTGAGGCATAGAATGGGCAGGTACCTGGTGAAAGTCACAGATCCAGAGACATGAAGGAGCCACGATTCAGTAAGTGTCAGGCTCCAGACCCCAGTCTCCTGTGTTAATCGGTGCAGGCCAGCTTGACAAAGCACCGTAGACCGAGTGGCTCAAGTAAAAAAAAGTATTTTATCATATTTCCGGAAATTCGAAGTCTATGGTCAATGTGCCAGCGTTTGGTCTCTGATGAGAGTTTATTTCTGAGATTGCTGAGCGTGACATCTTCATGGGGTCCTCGTGTGGTGGGGAAAGAGAGACGGAGACCTCATTTTTCTTCTTCTTCTAAGGCCTTGGGCCCATCAGACTGGGGTCTGCTCTGATGATCTCATTTAACCTCGATTACCTCCTAAAGACATACCACCAGGTACAGTCACAGAGGTGGTTGGGGCTTTAACCTCTGAATTTATGGGTTGAGGAGGGCACGATTCTGCCCACAGCAGCTCCTACCACATGAATAATCACAGCTAACTTTGTTCTGGGCATCAAGACTGGCTAAAAAATGATTAGACTCCCCTAATAAGATGTACAGATCAGCAAACAATAGTTAAATTCCTGAACCCCTGATTGGATTTTCTGAGGACATGAGAAGTAAGCCCTACTTGTTTAGAGTGAGTTTGTCAGGAGAACCCTGACTGCTGGTAGGGGTAGTGAGAATATAAGAATGCTGAATCCCAGATGGAGATTGTAACTTCTATCCAACTTTTGAAAGAAGCATAGAGGACTTGCCTGGTTATGTGGTTAAGAACCCGCCTGCTAATGCAGGGGACATGGAATTGATCTCTGGGTCAGAAAGATCCCCTGGAGAAGGAACTGGCAGCTCACTCCAGTATTCTTGCCTGGAAAACCCAATGGAAAGAGGAACCTGGCAGGCTACAGTCCATGAGGTCAAAAAGAGTCAGACACATAGCGGCTGAGCAGGAGCCAGGAAGATTCCATATGCTACTGGGCAATCGAGGCTGCATACTGCAACTACTGAGCCCAGGAACCCTGGAGCCCGCGCTCTGCAACAAAAGAAGCCACTGCAATGAGAAGCCCCCAGGCACAGCAACAAAGACCCAGTGCTGCCGAAAATAAATTAATTCATTTAAAAACTGAAAAAAAAAAAAAAAAAAGACGCTTAGAAACCCTAACTCTGCTCCCTGCCTTTTAAGAGCCCACATATCTGGGGCAACATCTATCATCATCCACTTTGGTTGAAAGAAGGAAAGCCCCAAATTTAAGAGGATCCTGTCAGGACACCAGGGAGAGTGAAAAGAATGAAAGACAATTAATTAGTGCCATATTCCTTTTATAAAGTGCTTGACGTTGACGTTCACCAGCCAATGTAAGTCCACAGGCAGGAGGAATTTGGATAAACTAGTTCCTAAGCCATTCTGAAATAGACACTTAAAGACAGTCATAGTCATGGCATATAATAAGGAAAGTAAAGAGGAAGTTTTGTGAATATTAGATAGATGTATGTGATAGGTGCCTTATTACACAGCTATTTCACATGTGTTCTTCACCTAGGGTGGCTATTGTTCAAAGAATTGGAATTTGAAAAATCGAATTAGACTTCTAAAAGGCACCAAAATATCTTAGAAAGAAATATTTTATATGTAACTTGTTGCTCTGCCCCAACAACCATGCCCACAAAAAAAGAAAGCAATGCAGCCAAACATATTGTCTGTGTCATGAGAGCTGGAAGATACTTCCGAGCCAATCTTCTAGCCTTCTTCCTAAAATAGTACACAGCTGTAAGATGGGTAGTTACCATCTACTTTGGAGGATGGATGTAACAAGGTCTTTTGTGATCTGCAAGGCTGCTCTTTCAAATATCCGTTGATACACGGAGACCAAAATTTCCCAGGAAACAAAAAAATCGAGACTGTAGCCATTTCAAAGTTCAAGTCTAGAATGTCGTCATGGATGGAAATGATCCCATGTGGTCTCGAAAGGGAACTCATCATAAGGTGTGATGGAGTCTGGCTCATCCTTGAGGGATAAGGGAGACATCTGGCCCCATCATCATTTGTAAATTTGACCTGAAGTCCCTTTAGAAGTAGCAGATTGGCATTAGAGTTATGCTATAGAAATAATAGCTGGGCCATAATAAATAAATGCAAAAAAAACCACAACTATAATCTTGATATTGCAAGCAAGTAGTACCATTGAGCTCCCTCCAGAGTACTAAAGCAAAATCAAGATGCTTCCTATTGAGAGGGAATTTTCCTTATACAATTCAACTTTGCTGTGGAAATAGAGACAAATGACAGTAGGAACTAAGGAAAGTGCTAGTGGACAAATCATGGAATTACTCCTGGCTTTTGAAAGTTGGATTGACCATCTTTGGCTGAATGAATCCCCTCAAACCCCTAAATGATTTCAGAGAGAAGAGGGAGCCTCTTGAGCTTTTCACTTTGTGGCTATTTTAAACTTATGACACCACACAGCATTTGTTTTGGGGTGAAACAAAAAGACCTTCCACAAATATGGAAGGCACTTTCCTTCCCATGGTTCACTTACACACAAGTTTATTAACATCAACTTTATAGGGCTTTTTAATATCACAGTAAAAATATTTGTCTGTCTATATATACACATAAATATGTAAACAGTATTATATATATATATATATTTATATATATATATATATATACACACACACACTGCTACTGCTAAGTCACTTCAGTCTTGTCCGACTGTGCGACCCCATAGACGGCAGCCCACCAGGCTCCCCCGTCCCTGGGATTCTCCAGGCAAGAACACCGGAGTGGGCTGCCATTGCCTTCTCCATATATACACACTCCATCTTATTTTGGAAACAAAGGGATTGTCTGAGACTTTTATCAAGATAATTTTAACATTGCTTAGACAAATAAATTGGAAGAAAATATTTTAGTGGTTATTACAACTATGCTGCAAAGTCTTCAGGACATTTATATAATACTTTGAGGAATTTATTAAACATTTGATAAAAGGTCTATAATTGCTAATGTATCACAATATTATTTTCTTTGAGTTTTTGAAAGTGTTCAACTATAATAATACAAATAGCATAGCTCTTTCACATATGTTATTTGTAAATATAGTATTAACTGCCACCTTATTTTTCTTTACAGAGTATGTATCCTATGTTTTAAAGAAGTATCAAATGAAAGACAAATTAAAATTTAATTGGCAATGAATGGTTACCAATATAGAGTTGTTATAATTTATACACAATTATATATAATTTAAATGGATTGTAATCATTTCAAGCTTACTTCACTTCTTTTATCCAGTCAAGCATTTAATCAACGTGTAACGAATACCAACAATATACCAGATATCTTTCCAGGTGCTGGGGATATGTACTTAAATGAGACATAACGCAGTCTCTGTTTCCATAAACCATACTTTCTAATGGAATAAGAAACAGTTTTCTAAGTTACTTATACAAAAGAAAAAACAGATAATTACCAAATCATTAGACCAAAGAGTATATTATGATTTTATGTTGTATTGTTTATGAAATAGCTTAATTTTGCTCAGTAGTTAGAAATACACACTATATATATGCACACATATATCTGTGTGTATATATATATATAGTATGTATACACACTATACAAAACTAAGCTATTTACTATATATTGGTAACCATTCATTGCCAATTATATTTTAATTTGTCTTTCATTTGATACTTCTTTAAAACATAGGATTCATACTCTGTAAAGAAAAATAAGGCGGCAGTTAATACTATATTTAGTAACAAATAACTATTTCACAAATAACCTATGTGAAAGAGCTATGCTATTTGTATTATTATAGTTGAACACTTTCAAAAACTCAAAGAAAATAATATTGTGATACATTAACAATTATAGACCTTTTATCAAATGTTTAATAAATTCTTCAAAGTATTATATAAATGTCCTGAAGACTTTGCAGCATAGTTGTAATAACCACTAAAATATTTTCTTCTAATTTATTTGTCTAAGCAATGTTAAAATTATCTTGATAAAAATCTCAGATAATCCCTTTGTTTCCAAAATAAGATGGAAAATGGAAAACATGTTGGATGAGGAGTCAGTGGCCAATATTCTAGCCCAGCTTGCTGAGTGTTATGGTCTTTGGGAGGGTCATCTTTTCCCAGGCAGCAGTTTCCTCATTTGTAAGGAGAAGAAAACAGATCTGAAATTCTGATTCTAAATATCCTTTTCTTTGGGCACCGTATCTATAGGCTTCATTAAACTCTAAATCACTAGGCAAAACACACAAAGCTGTCCTTTGCAGAATTAGCAATACCTGTATTGTCTTCACAACAATTGGTGCCTGTTAACTCCTGGGCAAGCTCATCATTTCCCGTCTGCCTCAGAATAGTTAGAAATGTAGAAAACCAGTTTTCTTTCTGCACAATCCTTTTCAGTAGCTCTCTTACCCCTGCTTCATTTCCATTATTTTCTGCAGCAGAAACCTGTTTTAAGAGAAAAGCAGAATTAAAGAAGTCAAACATCTTATGAATAAATTTAAACAGATACTAGCCTTTAGAAATATTGAACCATATGTATAAAGGTTCATATTAAAAAAAAACATCATTAAAGGAAACATCATTAAAGAAAACATCAATGCCACTTGCAGAAATTCTGAATTCTAGAGGGAGGAAATTTGCTGGGCCAATCCTCTTTTAAATGTCCACCATTTTTTAAAGCTTTTGAAATATTCAGACCTGACACAGGAAACAGATGTTTTACCTCTATCTTTCTGAATAAGGGGTGCAAAAGAAGGTGTCTTTAATCTCTACCTACATTATGTCTATTTGCATCAATTTCCTTCTGCATATCTAGGGCTTGCTATTTCTTTTCAACTCATGGAGTCTATAAATAGGAAATCAAACATTTGTTATCCAACCTCTCTTTCTTGACTCTTACAATTATGGAGTAAGTAATTACTATCACAGCTTTATATTCTTTAATATTTGTGCTATTTATCATTACTATAATATTTTTGTGTTTACTTAATACTATAAGAAATGTATTTCTATATATCTTTTTTAAAAATAAGGAAGAATTGTTTGTATATCATGCATTCCTATCTTAAGCTTTCACTTAATTTCTTTTATAGATTAATCTAGCAAACCTTTTAAAATGTGAATCATTTGTGTAATCATTATTACAATGAATCCCCCCAATTCTTAATATAGACCCAAACATTTGGAGAAATGATCACATTTAGACCAGAAAGAAATTAGGCAGAACACAATCAGCTTGCTATGTCATTAGGCAAACCACTTCACCTCTCCAGACTTCAGTTTCTATGTGTGTAAAATAAGCAATGGAAATGAAATTTCAGGGTTTGTCTGTCCTAGTTGCAGGTTAGAATCACCCGAGAACTTTAGAAAATACTGATGTCTGAGATCTGTCCCCAGAGATTCTCATTTGTCCATGTTGGGAAACAAGAAATTTTTTTCAAAAGCATCTCTTGATTCCAGCCAGCAGCTTAGGTAAGAAATACTGACTTACATACTTTCAAAGGTCCTTCTCAACATTTGTCTGTCTTCTAGTATAATATCGACCTTTCAACTAGATTGTTTCCTACAAATTTGTATATCTTCTAGTCCTATAAACATTCCCATAGTCATCTATTATCAGGAATTTGCATTTTTGGAACAATGCTTGGTACAAATTCAGTGTTGATTATTATTATGGATAACTGGGAAAATCATCTATCTTTATAAATGTTTCACCAGCAGACACTACTTGAAACAAAATTATACTGCATATTTCTACCCAATGGATATGTTCATTTCATTAGCTAATAGTTAATTATAAAGGTTTTGCATATATCAACCCAACAACTCTGAAGAAGATACTGACATTAACCCATTTTGCAGATCAGAAATCCAGGGCTCAGAGAAGTCCAATTACCTCCCTAACACCATAAAGCTAGTAAATGGCAAAGGTAGAATCTGATCCCAGGCAATTGGCTTCAGAAGTTGAATGCTGCCTTCTTGAACTCTAATTATAGCTGGTAATTGTCTCTAATTTTAAGTTCATTTTTTGACAAGAAGTGGTTAAAATGACAATAAAGCTTAAGCAATTTCTCCCTCACAACATTTCTAAGCACATTCTCACTCATTTCCTACTTTTCTCTAATTTCATTAACTTTCTAATGGAAATTCTTTGCCTTCTCTTTAAGTGTTTGTAACATTTTTATTATTATCTACTAATTTAAGCAGTAGTCACTAAAGATCCTAAATGAGACTGGTTTGAGCACCTTCTTTTAACTCAACTATTTCCATTTTTAATTATTTCAGCCTTTAATCAGCTTTGAACTCATTCCACAGAAGTAATCAGGAAGCATTTCTCTAAAATGAATAAGGCAAGCACTGTAATAATACTTATATTTTAAAAAGCTAATATATTATTATATTCACTAAATTTTCTTTGACTATTAATTAGTTATTTCTTTGAATATACAATGATTTGTATTTGTCAAGCTTGCTGTGTCCTTACTCAGTTCAGGAATTTGAGAAATATTTTGCCATTATTTCCTACAAGTATTTTTATTATTTGAATGTGGAACTACATATAATACCTGTGCAAGTTTAGCAGCATCATCAAGGTTCTGAATTTTTAAGAAATCTTCCTAGTTTGGATGCTAGAAAGTATATCAATTTCCTTTAAAGCAACCATAAAATTTTTTTAAATTAATCTGTTCTCCTAAAACATAAGAAAAATATAAGATCCCAATACATACACTTGATTATTAAAATTCTTGGGAAGTGAATATTTTGACGAGACTGAAACAGGGCATATAATGATTCCCACTCATATTTCTTCCCAATTTAATGTATTCTCTTGGCTATGAAGTTAAAAATGTCTATGGATACATTATTAACTAATACATGGAGTGGGAAATAAATATGAATTTGTGGGTAATACAGTTCAGTGATTTCATATTCTGAATTCTTTGATCTAGTTTTTTCTAACATACATTAGTAGAGAAACCAATGATATTTCTTTTAAACCCTGGATAGCCAACACAGTTGTAAAGTTCAATAAAAATGGTTTTCTCCTTCAGAATAACCTCAGATATCTATTTAAAAGTAATGGTGACTTTTTAACATAGCAGAACTAACCCTCAGTACCAGTAATTCAGGAAGCAAACTCATATTAAAAACAAAGGATTTTAAAGAACGAGTTCTCTCCAAAAGTTAATGTCTTCGTGAATGAATAAGCATTGTCACACAGACACAACTAATTTCTTATTAGTACTTTTTATTGCTAAAAAAAAATCTTATCCATCCTAATTTAAGTGGCAATACAATGAGCTGGAAGGAGACTGACCCCAATACTCAACTTCATGTAAATAGAACTGGAGGGTTTCTAGCTGGACTGGTGATGCTATCTCTGATTCTTTGTATAAATGAAAGGTATATAAAGTCTTCCAGGACTATAGATGTTTAATGGTTTGAACTGGACAGGGCTGAGATATGCAGCTTACCTAAGCTGTTAAGACACTGTAGAAATGTTTATATGATCCAGAGTTCATGGGTGTCTAAGTCATGGATGTACTAAGATGTCACTTAGCAGCCTAAATAGAAGCAGGTCAGTACAGGAGCACCCCTTTATTGTTAGGGATCATTCTATTATAACGTTCTGTAAAGGCACTCTTGTATTTATTAATGAGTCTCCAGCATTTACAGTAGTGTCTCACATATACTACACACTTTTTACCTACATGTTAGAAGAATGAACATGGATCAACACTGCATCATGAACTCCGTGAAAGCACAGGCAGTATCTGTATTATTCTCCATTCTTTTCAGCACTAGCTTGGTGTCTGGTGCAACATGCCACTCCATAGTTTCAAAGGGAATGAATGAATAATTAATCAATTAAATCAATTTCTTTGGGTATCTGCTGGTCACAAAACTAATCTAGGATCACTTTTAGAAGCACTTGTGTAACAGGGACAGGGATTGGGTGGTGGAGGTGGAAATCCTAAACTAAAATACAGGCCAAGTAGAAAATGTCAACTGGAAAACAGGAAAAGAACAAAAATAAAATATTTTGGGAATTCCCTGGTGGTCCAGTGGTTAGGACTCAGACTCGCATTTCTGGGGCCCTGGGTTCAATCCTTGGTTAGCAAACTAAGATTCCACAAGTCATGTGGTAAAGCAAAAAATTAACTAATTATTTTTAGAAGTCCTAATTTCTTAGTTAAATGCTATTTTAAGATGTCAGAAAAGCAAACTTGGAGATCTTATATTCATTATCCAACCATTCTTCCTCCCCTCCCCCCGATGCCTGGCAAAGGAATTCATTACACCAAGCATTTTCATTTTATATTCTGGACAACTTCTTGGAAATTACTCCAATCAATTAATAACTTATTAAGCACCAATATCATACTTAATTCTAACTAGGTCCTGGTTTCATCCTTAGATGAAAAACAGTTTCTTCCTCAACTCATAGTTTAATACATGGAACTTAGGAGGCAGATCTCAATTTCAACATAAGGCATTTACCTTAGTCCTTGAAACTTTAAATTCACAAGGAAATCAAACCAAATAAATAATAGAAGTCATCATCATATCCAAACAGCTCTTTCTTATTAATAAAGCTTTTTCATAAACACTGTTTCTCACTCATGTTCACTAAAACACTGTGAATGAGAAGAAATTATTATTATATCCATTTTAAATAGTACATTTAGGATCAGGAAACTTAAATAATTTGGCCCAAAGGAATAGAGATGGTAAGAAACAGAGATGTCAAAATCCAGGTCTTGCCATTTCAAATTCCCATGCTTTCCTCATTACACTTTTCTGTAATAAGATAAACATTCCTCAAGGAACCCATATCAACATGCTATGGATTCTTCTAAACCTAGTGTTTCCTTCCCATCGTCCGCCATTGCTTCCTTTTGTGACAGATGGTATCTTTAAGAATGATGTGCCAGGATCTCACACAGACACTACTGTTCCTTAGAAAGCCTCCATATATTGCTCCTCCATTCTCCCCTATGAGAGAGAAATGGGGTTGCTTTGGCCTTAACTGCTACCAGTATACAAATGTCCTTTTACTGTATATCTTCTTTGTGTCAAATCCCTTGCATTCCTGCTAGCTGCCTCCAAGCTTGCCAGAATCAAGAACTTGGATAAAATCTAGCTGGCGGAAATTCAATCCAGGCAAGACAAAAGTGATGCTGATAGGCAGACGTATTTAGAGTAAATAAGGAGAAGTGCTGTTTCACTGGCAATCGGGACATCATACCCACCAAACATAAACAGCTTTGTGGTGTTACTGGACTCTGTTGCTTCTGGACTTCCTAACAGCTACTGTGGCTGGAAATGCCATCTTCCATCTCCAGCTGGCTTGAAGGCTGCATACTGTCTTCCAAATTAAGATTCTGCCACAGTGATGTACACATTTGTCATATCCAGCTGGACTACTATAATGCGTTCTAGCTGGTTCTCAATACACAAAACTACATAAACCTTACTGACAACAGTGCAAAGTTATTTACTTGTTGGGAAAACCAGTCATCAAAATTAGATACACACTTAGGTCTTTGGACAGGCCCTAAGGCTGTCAAGTTGACAAAGGAGCATTAGCTTTAGTCACTAAAGATCAAGTCACATCATAGGCTGATAGGAGTCCTGTGCCCAGAACTTTGTAATGAGGATACAATTGATGAACTAAAAAGAAAGAAAGAAAGAAAATGTCAAAAATCATAGCATGTTAGACTTTGACCCCCCAAAATGGGTTTATTTGTCTACATGCCTTTCAAAATAAAACTTTCACTGTACACGCTAAGTCAGATTTGAATAGGACAGAGTTTCTATATGCCACAGTACTTCCTTATTCACTGAAAAACAATGAACAATAAAATGCTAAGTGTAATCCCCTGTAAAACTCTTCCTGTCAAAATGGCACCTAAAAAATCCATTATTTTTCTATTAAAATGGAAAATTACTACTGGCTACATAGTTTTTCAATTAATTATCTCCAATTTTTGATTCCCAAAGAATGCTGAAACTTCTGTTAAAGAAAAAAAAGAGTGTGTGTGCGTGTGCATGTGTGTGTGTGTGTATGTACTATGTAATTTCCCCATTTGGACCAAAATTAAATGGCATAGTGCATAATATAGGCCAGAGACTGGAAAACTTTTTGTTTAAAGCCCAGATAATGAATATTTTAGGATTTGTGGGCTATATGGCTCTATGTTCAAATGCTCTTAATGTGCAGAAGCAATCACAGCATGTAAATGAATGAGGATAGTTGTTTCCAATAAAACTTTCTTTATGAACTGAAAAATTTAAAATTTAAACATCATTCTTAGCTTTCAGGCTGGATTTAGCATGGGTCATGGTTTGCTGATCCCGGTTCTATGCAACTACATATAATACAACATAAAATTTCACACCATCAGGAACTAAATCCTTACCTCTACCACTGTCTTCCTGGTAGACCTTGGGCAGGTTATTTAAACTGCCTCAGTCTAGTCATCTGTAAAATGGCACAGTTCATAATACTAGATTATTAACTAATAACTCAAGAGATTATTGTGAGCATGAACTCTGATAATAGGTTTTGCAAATGAATCTAATCGTACAGTGTTTAATAAATGCTGTCTATTAGCATACATTATTTTTCTAGAGTTCTTTCTTCTTTAGCTCATTTCAGTTAAAGAATTAGAAAAAATAGCTGTTTTGTTTTAAATTTGCAAAATTATGTTTTTAAAAGCCTAGACAGTCTCAAGGAAGGAGGGAACCAAATTTACCCAAAGATGTCAAAAAACGTTTGGAATGGGGCAAATGGAGGAACAACCCTAAGTAGTAATATCTGCCTTTAAGTCTAGCTCCATTTGAACTGACACCTACCCGATTTCTGTCTTCAACTGTCAACAGTTTCTCCTCCACACATTTATCCAAGACATCTGCAACCAGAAGCTTGTCCACCAGTGTGGGCTGAAGAAGGTTCAGCAGTTGGAGACACTCATCGTGAGCGTTCTCAAACGATGGAGAAGGCAAGTCCGTGAGCTCTGGGTTCACATAGCGGGCGGCTAAGGGGTTGCCTGCTTGCCGGAGGGCCTCTACGAACATCCTAGCCCAGCCGAGCGGCCAGTTCCCCCTCTCCAAGGTGTTCAGAAGCAGATCAGCTGCCTGAATGTCCCCAGTGGTGGCGGCCGTCCTCTGAATATGCTCTTTCACTTCTGGAGATAGAAAAGTCAGGTAGTCCAATACTGGTTCCACCTGGATGTACCTTTTCACTCTGGCCCTGAAACACGAGATGAGATAGCAGAAATTCTTGTCTGCGAAACTCCCATCCGACGACATCTTTCTTCCTCAGAGATGGGAAAAGATTCTCCCAGGTAGACGGAAAAGTTGTTCTCAACTCAGCGAATGATAGGTGTCTTTGCTGCTGCTTCGGAGCCGCAGGGCCTGCAGCAACGCACCTGACGACGGGGTTGCCTGCAGGACCCCCGGGCGGGCGCGCGGGGGCGCGGTGGCACCTGGGCAGGTGGGCAGGTGCGCAGGACACGGCGGCGGCGGCGGGCGCTCGCGTGAGCCGGGGACCAGGGCGCCGGCTCTGCTCACTCGGGTGGGAGTTTCGAGGCCAACCCTCGGCCAGGCAGTTATATAGTTAGCCTGACTTCGGTTTCTGTTTCGATTCTCTTCTTCAGGACTTTCCACACGTAATGCGCTGGGCGGGGAGTGTCTGTTTGGTCGGGGAGGAGCCACCTTTTGGTCGGTTCTGGTAAGGACAGTCCTTTGGCCCTGTGGGAAACAGAAACGGAAAGCGAATTCTCTCTTCCACGGAGTAAGACGGCAGCGCTTCAGCAATGCCAGCGGGTATTTTGTCGACTTTGCAGGGTTCGGCCTGAAAATTCAGACTTCCCTCCCCACGGGTGTCTCGCACCACACCTTGTCAGCTAAGATCTGGAGGGCGTGCAAGCGTGATTGGGGACTTCCCAGCCCAGAGGTGAAGGGAGACTGCCACAGACCCTGATGTCAACAGGAAGTTAGTAGGCTTGACTGGCGAATGCAGGCAGCCCCCAGCCCCGCCCAGTGTGAGATTACAGGGACAAGCAGAGAGATGACACTAAGAAGACATCTCTTAGCGGAGATATGTAGCCCCCCGGGGAGCTCGTTCCAGGATAAACCTGCCCTCCTGTGGGTCCCCAAGAAGTAACTCTTTCCTCTGGGAATTTGTGGGTTGGTATGAAAAAGATGAAGTATGATAAACAGTTAATCAACTTTGTTACTTCACGCGTAGATTGTAATGTTTATTTGGCTTTGACCAAGGCCTGGTGACAGACGCGGAAGGACTTGAACTACCAACTCAGTTTAGGAGGAAGCCAAGACTGAAGGTTTTCTATCTCCCAGTATGTAAGTTCCCCATATTCTTTAATATACAACGTTCCTTTAATAAAACAAACAAAATCCCCAACAACTTATTTTTGATGTAGCTGCCATTCTTTTCTTGGATTCAATACAGCAAGTTTTGGCTGAAGCAGCCAGGAACTTAATTAGCAACTAATGTACCAACTTGTAGTAAACATCAACATTTGTCTATGTCATGAGGGAAGAAAAAAAAAAGACACCCACACTGAAAAATGGCAGCTTTGGTTAAGTACAGAAGCCACATAAATGTGAGTCCTTCTAGTTGCTACTCACTCTGGCATTCTGCAGCCCTGGGTGACTATAGGTGGTAGTTTATCTGCTTCATAATGAGAACCTTGTGGTCCAGAATTATATGGAGGTGGAAGGGGTCATTTAGGCTACTGAAAAGATATATTTAGGCAATGTAATCAGTTGGTGGGCTTCCCAGGTGGTGCAGTGGTAAAGAATCCACCTGCCAACGCAGGAGATGCAAGAGACCCTCCGTAGGGAAGATCCCTGGGTCGGGAAGATCCCCTGTAGAAGGAAATGGCAACCCACTCCGGGATTCTTACCTGGAGAATCCCGTGGACATGGGTTAACAATGCACATTCAATGAAGTTTGGATAGGCCAGAGAAGTTTGGTGGTGTTTTGCACTGGGTAAGAGAAATACAGAATCTTTGTTTATTCGAGGATAGAAAATACCCAATTCAATACGTTATAGCTGTTTTCTTAGTTTAGTTACTAACTACATTATGTAGCTAGTAATAGCTTTTTCCTCCCCAGGAATTGTAATATGCTTAAAGAAAAGACTTATTTACATAGGACCACTATAGTACTCTGCATATATGTAGGCCCTTACTGATTTCCCACCTGAATGGGAATTTTATTTGCCTTGACTATGGCAACTGGCTTAATGTCAAAACACATAGTGAAAGTTGCCGAAGTGAAGTAGAACATTGAGCTTACAAGTGAGCCTGGTTTATGCTTTGCTTTACTGTCTCTTCATAAAATAGTACCATATCTTTAGTTACTTTGGGAAGTTTATCTTGTAGGTAGAAGATAAACACATTATATGCTTAGTTATGTGTATACAAAATTATCTGTTAGGACTGTTAAGGTCCGCCTCCCCCCGCCCCCCGCCCTTTAGTTGCTTGCAGGTTGTATTCAGTATTTCAAAGCAAAAACAAACAAACAAACAAACCAAAAAACATTGTGTCCCATGGTACTCATCTTTAGTCCTTTAGTTTCGAACATTGGGGAATAAAAAGAGGTTGCTGATTAAATATAGAGAAATAATGTCATCTTCTTAATGCCATGAAATTGCTGTCCTGGTGAAACATGATCAAAAGTGGTTTAAGTGTTTGGCATTTAGATTATGTCATTCATTCATTCAATCACTTATAAAAATAATTATTCAGAACTTACTTTGTGACCAGTGCTGCACTAGGGTCAGTTTATAAAACCTAATAACGTTCCTATTTTTCTGGATGTCGCATTCTAATGGGAGGAGGAAGATGGGAAATATGTAATAACCAGAAAATATACAATGTGCATGAGGACTTTGGTAACATCTAAATGATAATGCACATTGCAGTTTCACAGGTGCTTTTCCATATAGATGCCCTCTCCTGACCCTCACCATTAGCATCACATAATACCCATCAATAATAATACATATTTACTCTCAGGGAAGAGTCACCTTGCTGGATGAAGATTGAGTAATGAGAACTGATTTTGAGGGAAAATAGAAAGAAACCTCTATTTTTAGGAATCTACCATAGTCTTGATTGGGCCATTGCTGAAGGAAAGAAGTTGGGGTACAAGAAACCTAATCTCTCAAAATGTATCCTTTTTCTTCTGTATTTTTACAGCATGGTTTCATTTATTTTCTCCTTTTTGTTTTAATAGAGATTTTCTATGTCAAGTTTCTTCAAATAATTTTCGTTTATCATCCTCCTCATTGCTTCTAAATGTAAGTTTCTGTTTTCTTTCTCCTTTGAGGTAGGAAATCATACTGACCTATATCTTTTCCTTTTTTCTTGAGCTGCCCTTTCTTTTTAAAGGCAAAATAAATATTTCCATCTCTATCAGTTTTAAAAGTCATCTTTTAGCATTTTGTTTTTTTAAATAGTCACTCAAAGATACTAGATAACAAGTTCTTGCTGTTAACCACCTTATCATTTGAGTTTTAAGAAAAGTCAAAACTGCCATGTCTTCAACAAACTAGAACTGTAATTTAATGGCCACACATGGCAGTCATGCCTTTTCCAAAGAAAATGACAACAATTTAATTTGATGAGGAAATACTTCTAGAATTGTCATTCTGTTTTTTCACTTGTTTACTAAATTGTATCAAGAAAGATCCTACTCTGTGTAATTGAAAGTTAGATGCCCTTCCACTGGCAGAACAGGGTTGTGATTATGCTTAGAGGCTGTGAGCTCAGGAGATGGGATTTACATCTCAGCTGCTGCTACTGAGTCGCTTCAGTCATGTCCGACTCTGTGCGACCCCATAGATGGCAGCCCACCAGGCTCCCCCGTCCCTGGGATTCTCCAGGCAAGAACACTCGAGTGGGTTGCCATTTCCTTCTCCAATGCATGAAAGTGAAAAGTGAAAATGAAGTCGCTCAATCCTGTCCGACTCTTAGCAGCCCCATGGGCTGCAGCCTACCAGGCTCCTCTGCTATGGGATTTCTAAGCAAGAGTACTGGAGTGGGGTGCCATTGCCTCTTAATTGCTGTGTCACCTCAGGAAAATAACCTCAAATTCCTCAGTTGTAAAATGAGAATAACGATGATATCTGTACTGTTAAAAGGTTGTTGTAAGCACTTAGCCCTAATCCTGGCATGTTACACATGCCCTATACTTGACTGCCAGCAATTTTTTTGGACAAATAATGAGTAAGAGATAGTGCTAGCACTCAAACAATACACAATTTATAGAGGAAACAACTTAGTTATATGCATAAACATTATACAATAACTGGCCATCTAACTGAGTTTTTACACAGTATCCCTTTCTGCAAGAAGCAGAAGCTGATAGGTTGATGCAGCAGAAAAGTTTGAAAGGATACTGTTTGTATTTAAAAAATATAAATAAGTTGAAAATAGAAAAAAAAACACCAAGTTTACTAGGTCATGATAACCATTTCCCAATTATTTTCAAAAATTCAGTTTTAAAGTTTTAGTTTTAATAAAGTGTGCACTTTTGAAAGCTTTTCAACACAAATATTTGGGCAAAAGTATCAGGAGTCGGAGATACATTTTCCAAACATCCATTTTTTTCTAAATGCTTCCTCCATAGCTTAAGTCCTTTTACAATTTTACTTGCATATTTGCACATCTTTAAAACAACACCTGTGCCTCAAAGGCATAGATTGACTGGGCTTCTTTTATTTTACAATAAATGTTCAAGAGCAAGCTACAGTCAAATGTTGGTAGAGTGCCTTGTCTTTTCCTTGAAATCCTGGTTGACATTTAGCTGATGGGCACTGTGGGGTTAGCAGTCTCAGCCTGGGTCCATTCTCACTGAAGAGTGGCTGTTTTAATTGCTTACTACCCATGCCATTCAGTTCAGTTCAGTTCAGTTTAGTCACTCAGTCATCTCCAACTCTTAGCGACCCCGTGAATCGCAGCACGTGCCATACAGCTAGTTAAATATTTTTGTTTCTCTGCTGCTCTTATACAGATGACAAAGTCTTCAAATAGGGACAGAGACATGAGTTATTGCTGTAAAATGAATTATTGAAATCAAATATTGAGATAAATCCAACCAGACTTCTGAATTGCTAAATAAGAGAGTTACACTAAATTTAAAAAATAAAGCATTGTCAATTACAAATTATTTTCATTATTAATGCACTGCTGCTGCTGCTGCTAAGTTGCTTCAGTCATGTCCGACTCTGTGCCACCCCAGAGATGGCAGCCTACCAGGCTCCCCCGTCTCTGGGATTCTCTAGGCAAGAACACCGGAGTGGGTTGCCATTTCCTTCCCCAATGCATGAAAGTGAAATGTGAAAGTGAATGCTCAGTCATGTCTGACTTTGCTAGATTATATCAATTACTTTTAAAAATCTTGTTTCATCCTTATCTCATCCCTTACTTTTAAGTTTTCGTTCGTATTTTACGGTATGTCATAATTGTACATGTAAAGAAAATGTATGTTTATATATATATTAGGGGGTTCATGTTCAAAGATTTTAGCTGATAGGGATCAAGAATAAAGTACTTGACCTCAGCTCTAGAGAGCCTCCTAAGGGCTAGTTCAGTTCAGTCACTCAGTCGTGTCTGATTCTTTGTGACCTTTTGGACTACAGCACACCAGGCTTCCCTGTCCATCACCAACTCCCGGAGCTTACTCAAACTCATGTCCATTGAGTAGGTGATGCCATGCAACCATCTCATCCTTTGTCGTCCCCTTCTCCTGCTGCCTTCAATCTTTCCCAGCATCAGGGTTTTTTCTACTGAGTCAGTTCTTCACATCAGGTGGCCAAAGTATTGAAGTTTCAGCTTCAGCATCAGTCCTTCCAATGAACATTCAGGACTGATTTCTTTTAGGATGGACTGGTTGGATCTCTTTGCAGTCCAAGGGACGCAAGAGTCTTCTCCAACACCACAAGTTAAAAGCATCAATTCTTTGGCACTCAGCTTTCTTTATAGTCCAACTCTCACATCCATACATGACTACTGGAAAAACCATAGCTTTGATTATATGGACCTTTGCTGGCAAAGTAATGTCTCTGCTTTTTAATATGCTGTCTAGATTGGTCATAATGTTTCTTCCAAGGAGAAAGCTTCTTTTAATTTCATGGCTGCAATCACCCTCTGCAGTGATTTTGGAGCCCCCAAAATAAAGTCTCTCACTGTTTCCATTGTTTCACCAGCTGTATGCCATGAAATGATGGGATGACACCACCCTTATGGCAGAAAGAGAGAACTAAAAAAACCTCTTGATGAAGGTGAAAGAGAAGAGTGAAAAAGTTGGCTTAAAACTCAACAATCCGCCATGATCTTAGTTTTCTGAATGTTGAGTTTAATATCTCAGGTTCTTGATACTTCTCCTGACAATCTTGATTCTAGCTTGTACTTCATCCAGCCCAGCATTTCTCATGATGTACTCTGCATATAAGTTAAATAAGCAGGGTGACAATATACAGCCTTGACGTACTCCTTTTCCTATTTGGAACCAGTCTGTTGTTCCATGTCCAGTTCTAACTCTTGCTTCTTGACCTGCATTCTCAGGAGTCAGGTAAGGTGGTGGTCTGGTATTCCCATTTCTTTAAGAATTTTCCACTGTTTGTTGTGATCCACACAGTCAAAGGCTTTGGCATAGTCAATAAAAGGCTAGAGACTGTGATACATTTGAAGAGGAGTATTAACAAGAATGAAGGTGTGGAGGTGAAATGGGAGAGGGCTCCAGGAGGAAAGTGGAATGCAGCTTTTAGATTTTGGAAGTTGAACTTTCAAATTACTAGTGCTATTATTGCTTTGTGACAAATGTCAGTATATTAACACATGGAACCTGAATATATTTCAGAGCCTATTGCCAGACATCTGCTGTCCAGATGATTTGTTCCTGAATTGAATATTTTAATAAAATTAATTTTTATTTAAAAATAGTTTATATTTGCTGTGGAAATTTTAGGGGGAAAATCACACCATATTGAAGACTATTATATGAATTACTTATAATTCCATCACCAAGAGGTAGGCATTATTACTATATTTCCTACCATTTTTTAATTGCATAAATGTATGTGTAAATGCATATGTGTGCACATATATATACACACTCAACATCTGTTAATTAGAGGGTGAACTGAGATGGTCTTCGCTGGAAGGAAGAGATCTCCAAGGAAGAGATCACCATAGGTAGATTGTATTGACATTCCAAAGGGAGAATCTGTGAGAGATTCCTGATGGCAGATATGGCCAGAATATGACAAGTTCATTCCTGTGTTTCATTTGCTGTACTGACCTTTAGTAGTCCCAGGTCTGGGCTTCCCTGGTGGCTCAGTTGGTAAAGAATCCACCTGCAATGCGGGAGACCTGGATTTGATCTCTGGGTTGGGAAGATCCCCTGGAGGGGGCATGGCAACCCACTCCAGTATTCTTGCCTGGAGAATCCCCATGGACAGAGGAGCCTGGAGGGCTGCAGACACAGATCTTCCATGAAAGTCTGCCTATGCAGGTCTTCCACATGTAATAGGTTTATATTGTGTTGCTTTGATATGCAGATGACACCATCCTTATGGCAGAAAGTGAAGAGGAACTAAAAAGCCTCTTGATGAAAGTGAAAGAGGAGAGCGAAAAAGTTGGCCTAAAGCTCAACATTCAGAAAACGAAGATCATGGCATCCGGTCCCATCACTTCATGGGAAATAGATAGGGAAACAGTGGAAACAGTGTCGGACTTTATTTTTTTGGGCTCCAAAATCACTGCAGATGGTGACTGCAGCCATGAAATTAAAAGACGCTTACTCCTTGGAAGGAAAGTTATGACCAACCTAGACAGCATATTCAAAAGCAGAGACCTTACTTTGCCGACTAAGGTCCGTCTAGTCAAGGCTATGGTTTTTCCTGTGGTCATGTATGGATGTGAGAGTTGGACTGTGAAGAAGGCTGAGCGCCGAAGAATTGATGCTTTTGAACTGTGGTGTTGGAGAAAACTCTTGAGAGTCCCTTGGACTGCAAGGAGATCCAACCAGTCCATTCTGAAGGAGATCAGCCCTGGGTGTTCTTTGGAAGGAATGATGCTAAAGCTGAAACTCCAGTACTTTGGCCACCTCATGAGGAGAGTTGACTCATTGGAAAAAATTCTGATGCTGGGAGGGGTTGGGGGCAGGAGGAGAAGGGGACAACCGAGGATGAGATGGCTGGATCGCATCACGGACTCGATGGATGTGAGTCTGGGTAAACTCTGGGGGATGGTGATGGACAGGGAGGCCTGGCGTGCTGCGATTCATGGGGTCGCAAAGAGTCGGACACGACTGAGTGACTGAACTGAACTGAACTGAACTGAGGGAGAAGGCAATGGCACCCCACTCCAGTACTCTTGCCTGGGAAATCCCATGGACAGAGGAGCCTGGAAGGCCACAGTCCATGGGGTCGCTGAGGGTCGGACACAACTGAGTGACGTCACTTTCACCTTTCACTTTCCTGCATTGGAGAAGGAAATGGCAACCTACTTCAGTGTTCTTGCCTGGAGAATCCCAGGGACAGGGAGCCTGGTGGGCTGCCGTCTATGGGGTCGCACAGAGTTGGACACGACTGAAGTGACTTAGCAGCAGCAGCAGTGGCCCCATGTGGTGGAGCAGAGCTACATAGAAAAGTGTACCTGTAGAAAGTGAGAGAGGGAGCATAGATTGAGAATTCCATGCAGGGGAGACAATGAGAGCATAAGCCCTATAGAATTTGTCAGATATCTTATGAACTGTGCCAGACTTCACCATGCTCTGCAGGATAGGAGGGCCATTTCAGTAGGCATGCTTCCAGCTGCGAGGTAAAGATGACACTGAGTAAATGTGGCCCAGCAACAGAGAATTGACTTTTCACACTTAATAGAAAGAGCCAATAATTCATTGAGGTCAGAACTTGGGTGTGCCCTATAATTTTCTTGTCTTCTCTTTCATGGTTGCAAAATGACTGCTACAGCTCCCCACATTTCTTCCTACAACTCCAGTTCAAAGCAGGTTGTAACAGATGAAACATAGAGTTTCTCCCATTTGCATTTTCTGAGAAAAAAGCCCTGTGAGTCTCACGCAGAATTTTTTTAATATAGCTCATTGGCTAGAACTTGGCTGTGTTCACCTCCCCTAAAATAAAGTGATACCTGCTCAAAACACTTAAAAATTCTGATTTTTAATGCATTGGTTTTTTTTTTAATAGGCGCTTAAGCCATTTTATTTCAAAAATAACCCAAGGCTGGCTAGAAAAATTTGTCTTTTAGATGCTTTCCTTATCCGAGCACACACATTGCCCTCCCAGAGAATCCCCAATAGGAAGTACCAGAGCAGCCACTCAGTTACTTGTTGTGTGGCAAAGTGAGCTAGAAAGTTGCTCTCAAGCCTCGCTATATATTTGACTCACAGGCAGACATATATACAATTATCCATTGCATCAGAATCTCCATGATTGGAACTTTATTGTCAGTTATTTCTCTTTTCAATTCCACTTGTGAGACTAGTCTCCAGCCAGACTTGAGAACTAAGGATTAGGGCCTCTACTAGCATAGCACCGATGGAGAGTACAGTGAAGTCTCATCGTCCACTATAAAATCACACTGAATTCACGAATACTGAACCACTGCCCCTGGGGAAGTATAAAATTAGGTTCCTGAGGTCATAATATTTCTAAAATCAATTAACACATAACCTTGTTTTCTGTGTGTTTCTCTTTAAAGACCCCTTATTTAATATATGTTGTTAATTCACTAATATTATACTCAGGGTCAACAATACTGTAACTCACCTGAATAAAGCATCACATATTTCTCTTTGAGGCACATCACAGCCTTCCAGTGCTTGGATATGCCAGGTTACACTCCAGGACTATGCTTGGAGTCATTTCAAACAGTGAAATCACCAACTAATGTGCAAAACGATGAAACGTTAATGCTGAACATGTGTTGAATAGGATGCTGGTTTATAAGGTGAAAACTGAAACAAGAAGCAGAGCATCCCTTTTTTAAGCCTCAGCTGGGAAAATTAAATTTTATAACATTTTAAATAGACTATCTCCTGAATACACCTACAAGAATTTAGTTTTTCTCCTGAATTCCTAATGAGAACAGGTGTATCCGAGTCCTGCATTTGTGTGTCTATTTGCACATTTGTGTTGAGGGTGTAAAGATCCAACAGTTCTAGGGGGCTTGCACGGTCTTTCCCACCCCTCAGAACTGGTACACAATCTTAGAACTTAATCAGAGGGTTCCATTTCATTGATTCTTTCTCCCTCAAATGTAGTAAAAATCGCAAGAGGGATATATTGTACTCTGTGGGAGATTTTTAAAATTTTAATGAAAGAGTAGTCCAAATTATTTTGTTACTACAAATGATCTATTTAAAATACTTAATTTATGATTTTAATAGATAGATTAATGTTAATAAGGATGCAAACATGGACTATGAGTGTTAACTAATTTTCTACATCTCAGAAATATTTTGTTTTTCAGGAATAGACTGCTTACATGCACAGGAATGTGCTGTGTGCCATTAATTAGGAATTAAGAACAGTATTTTCATTTAATATTTGTAGAACACCACATTTAGTATTTGTAGAACTGTAGAAAAAACCTGAACTTCCTCACAAAATGAAATTCTAAAAGCTGACCCAGGGTCTTAGGTGGGGCCAAACGCTGCCTTTGGCCTATTAAGTTCCCTGGAAGCTCAATGACCCAGCTTCTCCTATGTGGAGCCGACAGACTCAAAGCAGCACCGAATCCTAGACTTTCAGCTGTAGGCATACCGTTCACTTCCCTTGCTTCCTTCCTTAGGCTCTTCTGCACAGCGACTGGTTGCTGATGGTGATGCCTCTGCTGCCACCTTGTGGGGACTTTACTATCCAATCTTAATTGCATCACAACTGATTCGGCTGGTCTCAAGTCAAAAAAACTATAACTAGGTACAATTATAGATTTTTTGCCAGATTAAAAAAAAAGGGAAATTATCTATATTTCCCAATGGGAAGATAATTTAGTATGAAGTATTATATTTTACAAAAACAGAGAAAACAGTAACAGGACTAATTTTTCTAGTAGTAGAGAATTTCACTATTTTGCAAAAGTAGACTGAGATTCATAGAGTTGTATGATTCTGCCCAGTGTCACACAGCCAGTAAATGAACCTGGAGTCAATGATCCGTCTGAAATATTTACTGCACAGTTCCTTCAAGAGTTAAAACAGACAATAATGACTAGAACCAATTGTTTTAAAATGTAGGTTTTATTGTTATTGCAATAGGATGAGGATAACAGATCAGGAGGTGATCGCCAAGTCGGTTACAGTTTCTAATAGGAGGGGCACACCAGACTGCACAGGGAAGCACCAGGGTCAGTCAGGAGGTGTAAAGAGCCAAGGAAAAGGATGAGTGGAGCCTGCATTTTGGTTTCCATGGGAAAGGCCAGGCCAGGCAGGGTAAGCAGGGTTAGAATTGGCTAGTTTGAAAAATTTCAGCAGGCTCTGGGTCATATAGGCTGTTTCTTCTAGTTGCCTGGTATCTGGCCCCAGGGAGATTAGTGCAGAGGATTCTGCCTTTTGACAAGACAGATCCAGAGAGAGGTGGTAGTTCAGAGTTCAGGCCCTAGATCACCTAGTTTGCCTACAAAAGACCATGTTGAGTCTTTTGCTGTCTTTAATAATTGGTTAGCCCCGGGAAGGGCTTCCCTGGCATCTCAGTGGTGAAGAATCTGCCTGCAATGCAGGAGATGCAAGTTCAGTCCCTGGGTTGGGAAGATCCCCTGGAGAAGGAGGTAGCACCCCACTCCAGTACTCTTGCCTAGAGAATCCCATGGACAGAGGAGCCTGGCAGGATGCAGTCTGTCCATATGACCACAAAGAGTCAGATATGACTGAGTGACTAAACACATACACACAATTCCCTTTGGTAGGTTCTGGGCTTCCTTGATAGCTCAGTGGTAATGAATCCACCTGCAATGCAGGAGACACAGGTTCGATCCCTGGGGCAGGAAGATCCCCTGGAGAAGGAAATGGCAACCCTCTCCAGTATTCTTGCCTGGGAAATCTCATGGCTGGCTACAGTTCGTGGGGTCACAAAAGAGTCAGATCGACTTAGTGACTAAACAAGTCCTGGGAGGGGCAGTTAGTCTGGCCCCAGATCCCAGAACTTCAAAAATTTAGGAAATAAGAAAACATAGTTAGTGTACCGATTAACATATTCTCTTGAAATCAGAATGTGTATGTGAATGAATGAAATCAGTGGAGTTAATAAAGGGAAACTGTCCTAATTCTATTATAGGTATTAATTTGTTTTCTGCATGATGTGGTTAGCTAATAATGTTCTACATGAACATTTCTCAAATATCAATCAGAAGGAAATAGCAATACTGATCTAAATATCAACTATCTGGGGGGACTTCCGTGGTGGTCTAGTGGTTTAGAATCTGCCTTGCAATGAAGGGATGTGGGTTTGATCCCTTGTCAGGGGGCTAAGCTCCCACATGCCTTGGAGCAACTAAGTCTGCATGCCACAACTAGAAAGTTCATGCACCACAGAAGATCCTGAGTGTGGCAACTAAGACCTGATGCAGCCAAATGAATAGATAGACACATTAAAAAATAAAAAATAAAAAAAAATATGAACTACTTTTTTCATTCTTGAATAACTATGATAAAGTCATAATAAGCTTGAAGATACATGTTTGCTTAGTTAATACTTAAGGTTGAGATTATAACCATTTAATTTTTCAAATTTATACTGAAAAAGCTCTATCTTAGGCACATGCTTTTCTAATAGAAATCAGTTTTTTATTTCCTTCTAAACAGTTTTTACTTTATGTGTACATTTATTTGAAATAATATACAGAAAAACATTTTATACAGGAATTTTAACTTAAATAAATATTTGATTTTTCTTACCTACATATCTAAATATTTGCTATATCCCCACTCACCCCTTTTTGGTATACTTTCTCTTGATTTAATTATGTTTTCTGATATCACTAACTACCATTTTGACAATTATGAGCAAACTGTGGCCTAAAGATTCTGTTGCTAGGTTACATCCTCCTTTCTCCTCCCCCTCCCCTTTCTTCTGAGCTGGTTGCCATAGTGCCTCTTGTAATGGGTGGATCAAGTCTGTAATGGAATCATGGTGACTGAATAAAAACCTAGGTTTTCTTTCATTCTCCGTCTCATCTCCATAGCCTAATTGCTCAGTCAAGCATTTGTTTTTAATGAAAGAGAAATTCACTATTCAATATAATCTTTCTATAAATACTAACTTTAAGCAATTTATCTGGATTTTTGCCTTACAGAAAAATTATATAAATTGAGTCTCTAATTGAAGAGCTGTTAAATTTTGGCAGGATTATAAATGTACGTTATGGAATTTGTTTCTCTTCACCATTTTTTATCTTTTCTACTTGCCTCTGAAGATTCATGCTCCACCCCTATACTGAACTACTCCCTGGGAGGCTGTTGTGTCCCTAAACTCCCTTTTTCTTTGGCTTTTGATGGAGATCGGTCATTGGAATTTCTGAAAGGAGATTGGAGACAGGGAAGAGAGACAGGGAACTCCCTTCCATCCAGTGTATCTTACATACCTCCACTGAAGGTCATGTCAGGTGGCCCTCTCCACACAGCGGCCTTTCCAGGTTTCAGTATCTGCCTCCTTGCCTTGCCCCTACAGCCTAAGTGTGGTAATTGATTCTCACTGTTGCTTGCACTGAGGAGCTATATTATCCCTTATTGGTGTCTCTTAACTATGTCAACACCTTTGTAAATAGTGACTTTATTATAATCCCTCAATTACTGTTTGAGTATGCCATCTGCATTTTTAATAAATAAATGTACCAACAACTAGAGGGCTTCCCTAGTTGGCTCAGCTGGTAACGAATCCTCCCGCCAATGCAAGAGATGCAAAAGCCATGGGTTTGATCCTTGGGTAGGGAAGATCCCCTGGAGAAGGAAACGACAACCAGCTCTAGTATTCTTGCCTGGAAAACTCCATGGACAGAGGAGCCTGACAATCTACAGTCCATGGAGTCGCAAAGAGTCAGACACCACTGAGCACTCATGCATGGCAACAATTGAGATTTATGGGTAGAAGCCAGAAAACAAAGCAACAGTTTGAGATAGACTAAGTTGAGCAGATCTTGGATGGTGTATTAATTGAGTTTCTTATACCCACTCTGGTGGTTTTTGCACCATCACTGATCATGGATCCTCATCTGTGTTAGTATATGTCACAATTCCTATCCTCTGGGACCTTACAAGGGGTGTGCTAAACTTTTTCTTTTACTTAATTTCTAATTTGGGAGAACTCAATAAAGTGCTTTATAGCTTAATTCTTAGCTTTTAAGCAACTTAGAAAGCTTAAGCCAGGAACTTCATTCATTTATTCAAAACCACAGGAGCACTTTGGATTATCATTTTCCAAACATGAAAATCAGTTAGGTCATGTTTTGTTTTAAAAATATTTTGTAACTGTTTTTTGGCTTGTGCCTACATTCACGATGCACCTTATTACTATCTTAGTTTCCTCTTAAAATTTATTGAATAACTGGTGCTATTTATTTCACAAGGTTGTTGTGAATATCAAATATAATATTCTTCAAAATAACTGTGAAAAGTATCATGTGCTATATAAATACATAGATCGTAGGGGAATTCCCTCGTGGTCCAGTGCTTAGGACTCTGTGCTTTCACTCTTGAGGGCCCAGTTCAATCGGCTCAATCTCTGATCCGGGAACTACGATCTCAGAAGCTGCACAGTGTGACCAGATTCATAAATATATAAACAACAAACATTTATGGAAAACAAGATTCTAATCTTTTCATTCATTCTTATTACCAGGTCGTATTTCCACCAGCAATCTTATCTTCACACATGCATGTGTGGAAATGAGACGATCTCAGCTTTTAGGCAGTCGTGATCTATTTAAGAATTGGACCACTTTTATGGTTTCGATCAAATTATTTTAGGTTTTGGTAACTCAAACTCTCATAATATATAAGTTACTGACTGAAGGGATAAGCACCAACCAAAAGTATCAGTCAATGATATTTCATTTCTATCTTTCTAGAAAGTCAGTGTTGATCTCATGTTAATATGGGTCTGATATTCACAAGCATGAAACCTGTATTTAAAATTTAAGACAGGATTTCCCTGGTGGTTGGTTATTAAGAATCTGCCTTTCAGTGCAGGGGATTGGGGGTGCGATTCCGCCCCTTGTCGGGGAACTAAGATCCCACTTGTGGTGGAGCAACTAAGCCCATGCACCACAACTAAGTTTGCATGCCACAACCAGAGAGTCTGTGTGTCACAGTGAAAGATCCTGCGTGACACAGTGAAGATTCTGTGTGCCTCGACTAAGACCCAATGCAACCAAACAAATTAAACAATAAGTAAACATTTAAAAATAAAATGTAAGACAGGTGTTTTTCCAATATTACCTGAATCACGGGTAACTTCACCAAGGCGAATTATAGTGTTGGTGCTTTTGTTGAGCATTAGTGATAGACACACACTGTGATTAACATTACACATAGCATTTCTAAAGAAGCTGTGTTGAATCCAGATTGCTTAATAGAGCTTTAGCAATCCAAGTATATATATATATAATATATATATATATATATTCAGAAGCTACCATTCTTCACCTTTCTGAAGAGCCCTGTTGATACTTTCCATATATGTATTACTGTTTATTAAATTGCTTTAGAGTTTGTACTTCTGCCAATAGAGTACTTAATATTACCAGAATGAAAAACAGACAACTGTGCTGTTGAAAGCCTAGCTGAATAAGGTTAATTTGTAAAGTGGCTGGTTTCAATAATAAATATTGAATATATTCAGGTTTTTCTTACTTAGGAAGCTTATAGCTCTCTGTCCTCCCTAGCGGGATGAACCTTAGGCAGTTGCTGAAAGAAACTGAACCTTTGGACTTTTAATGAAATTATTACCAGATGACTTCACTTTGTACTGTCATATTTTTATACCTTGTGAAATTAACACATATAGAGCCTTCATTATTTCATGTTGAAAACACAATGAATAATTTCTGGAGAAAGTATGATAATTATTGCATGTCTATCAATTAAAGCAATGGTATGAAATCTGTGTGAATATATTTTAGCATGAAATGAATTCTAGAGTGGAACCAAGGTGACAACGCAGCAGACACTTATGACTGTGTCTCCTCTTCCTCACCTTTTAGATGATTTATGTTATAGATAACTATGTTCCCTTAAAATTCATTTATTGAAGCCTAGCAGTGTGATGGCTCCAGCACTCTTGACTGGAGAATCCCATGGATGGAGGAGCCTGGTAGGCTGCAGTCCATGGGGTCGCTAAGAGTCAGACACGACTGAACGACTTCCCTTTCCCTTTTCATTTTCATGCATTGGAGAAGGAAATGGCAACCCAGTGTTCTTGCCTGGAGAATCCCAGGAATGGGGGAGCCTGGTGGGCTGCTGTCTATGGGGTCGCAGAGTCGGACATGACTGAAGCGAGTTAGCAGCAGCAGCACCAGCCACAGTGTGATGGTATTTGGAGATAGCATTATTGAATGGTAATAAGGTTTAGATGAGGTTATGAAGGTGTGCCTCTCAGAGTGGAATTTTTAGTGCCCTGATAAGAAACACTGAAGAATTCACTTCTCTGTCTCCCTCTGGCTAAAGGCCATGTGTGAAAACAGTGAGAAGGCAGCCACCTGCAGCTCAAGGTGTCTCACCAATCCTCTGGCACCTTGATCTTGAGATTTCAGTCTCTAGAACTGGGAGAAATAAATTCCCATTGTTTAAGCAGTCCTGTCTAGGATGATTTTGTTAAGGCAGCACGAGCTGTCCAAGACATTGGGTGTGCGTAATTTCTCAAACTATGTGGATTTAAAGGTTGCCAGAATCACTTTGCATTTATAATAAGCTTCACCTTTAATTCTCTAGGTCATAATCTGTTTCTATCATTCATTAATTCTATGGAAAACAATGTCAAAGAGGCATGAATTTCTTGGGCCCTCTCACTTTCATTGCCAATAAGAATGATTTCCATTTTAAGGCCATTTTTGGAGGAATATCTCTTACAGAATTCTTCACTACTTCTTAACAGTTGCAGTGTATCAGGTGGGAAATAGAAAGGTTCAGTAAGAAGCAAATGCTGGGTGGTTGGTAGGCACTGTTCCCTCCAGCCTCTTAGATCAACAACCTACTTAACATTGTCACTTAGTCTCCTAAGCGTCTCAGATCTAACATGTTCAATATTGATTTTTGATATGGCCATCCCAAACAGTTCTTCCTCCAGTTGCCACCAGTGGCAATGATACACAAAACTGGACACTAGTTAAAGTAGTAAGGGTAATTTAAATTGGTCATAGACTATTAATAATAGGGAAATTATAGGGAAAAGAATCTGATGTGAATTGAACTCAACTTTGATTTGTAGATAAGAGACTGTGTGTTTTAAAGGGAGGATGAGGGAATAAGGGGTGGGGGTAAGTGAGGGCCTTGTAGAATCTGGAAAGCAAGGAAAAATTACAAAGAGCAGGAAGAGGGGTCTAGCCCAAGCAAAATCCTTCAGGGTTTGCCAAGTGGCACTTATCAAAGTAGGCTCCTCCCCTCTCTTGGAGACTGGGAGATGGGACCCTATCTCCAGGTGCAGGCTGGAACAAGCCAGCCAGCAACAGTAAATTCTTTTGGAAGCTTTGAATCTTTTCATATGGGCACTTTAAGAGGCCTAGGGTCATTCTAGGGATACAACCTTGAGCTGTTAGAAACTAAGTTAGTTTTTGTTCAAGTTTGTATGGGCCAGGGTTAAGAAGATCACTCAGAAGAACCTGGCTAGAGTTTGGCCAAGGAGAGAAACTTTGTCACCAAGCCAATAATGGTCAAATCCAAAGCATCAGGAAATCAAGAAGGCTATACCTTAAAAATTCAAAATTATCTGACCACTTCTCATCATCTCAACTGCTGCTCTATGGTAAGTCACCATTATTTCTAAATTACCAACAGATTGCTGATAGATCTTCTTGCTTCTCTACTAATCCACTTCAGTCTATTGTCAGCATAGCTGAAAGAGTGATGCTTTAAAACATAAATTATATCATGTCAGGCTAAGGCTCCAATCCCTTAAGTGGCCATTATCTTACCCAGAGGATGAAAGAATGTGCTTGCAAAGGTATATAAAGTCCTGATGTGATCTTCACCAATGTTCTTGCTCTGTAACCATTCTATGACTCACCTCTGGTTCAATCCACACCAGACTCACTGAGCTCCTTACTTTGCTTTAAACAGGTAATCAGATTTCTGGATTATAGCTCTAGTTCTGCTTGGAATGTACTTCCTACAGAGAATTTCATGTCTAACTTGCTCATGTCCTTTAATCCTTTGCACAAACATCCTTTGCTTTGCAAGGCTACTTTGGGCACCCCATTCTATACTGCCACCTACTTAGTCACCTCCCTGCCCCACCTCTTTTTCCATGTTCCTTTTGTTCCACAGCATTTATCATCTTCTAACTTATCTAGTCAAGGCTATGGTTTTTCCAGTGGTTGTGTATGGATGTGAGAGTTGGACTGTGAAGAAAGCTGAGTGCCGAAGAATTGATGCTTTTGAACTGTGGTGTTGGAGAAGACTCTTGAGAGTCCCTTGGACTTCAAGGAGATCCAATCAGTCCGTCCTAAAGGAGATCAGTCCTGGGTGTTCATTGGAAGGACTGATGCTGAAGCTGAAACTCCAATACTTTGGCCACCTCATGCGAAGAGTTGACTCACTGGAAAAGACCCTGATGCTGGGAGGGATTGGGGCAAGAGGAGAAGGGGATGACAGAGGATGAGATGGCTGGATGGCATCACTGACTCAATGGACATGAGTTTGGGTAAACTCCGGGAGTTGGTGATGGACAGGGAGGCCTGGTGTGCTGTGATTCATGGGGCTGCAAAGAGTTGGACATGACTGAGCAACTGAACTGAACTGAACTGAACATACTATATATTAATTTACTTATTCATTATCTTTATTTATTATTTCTTATTCTTTCTTCTAGAATATAAGCTCCACAAGGGCAAAGACATCCTCCCCACTTCCACTGATGTGTATTTTTTCCTTCTAAACTAGTACTGCAATATAGATGTTAAATAAGCATTTATTGACTAAAATGAATTAGGCCATGTATGTGAAATTTCTTAGTGCTATAAAAGAAGCTCCATTCATGCTGTTTTTCATTAGCTGGTATATCTTAGTATTTGGCATATAAATGATTCCTGAGAGGGGCAGATTCTGGCTCTGAAGTTTGCTGAGGAGCAGTAAATATTTACTGTCCCTATTTTCTTATGTTTTCCATCTGTGAAGAGGGAGAGAAAGAAAAAATTCATTTAGAGGGAAAGAGAAAGTGAGATGCGCATAGATAGGAAAGGGAACCATCGTTATTTCACTGTTTATATTGTATTAGTAAAGGTACTGGTTAATTGAATATCTAAACTCACCCTGAGGCCAAGACCGCCAAGATTTGGAAGAAATACTGTAAGTAGACACAGTCATGAAAACTTTACACTTGTGAGAAAGCATGTATTTCCTGTGTAAGGGAACAAATTTTTAGCTCATCTTAGTCAAAACCATGAATTTTCTTGTTTATTTTTCTAGTTATTGGTGTGCCATTTTTTTCTGCTCTTTGAGACCTCTTCACTTATGGTGCAAATAATTTTTGTTTTATTTTAAAATACTATGTGGGTAGAGAGAGAGTAAATGGGCGCCCTCCTCTAAAGCAAGGAGACCAGTGAATCTGGTGCGGATTGAGCTAAAGGTGAGTCACAGAGTGGTTACAGAGCAGCGGCACTGGGGAAGATCACATCAGGACTTTACAGGCCATAGCAAGCATATTCTTTCATCCTCTGGTTGAGATAAGGGCCACTTATGGGATTGGACCCTTAGCTGGACATGATGTAACTTATTTTCTTAAAGTGTTGCTCTTTCAGCTGTGATGTCAGTAGACTGAAGTGGGTTAGTGGAGAAGCAAGAAAATCTATCAGCGAAATACAAAATTTTGTATTTTAAAATACAAAGCAAAAAGATGTATTGTTTAGGAGACCACATTCTGCAGCTAAACTTCCTGGGTTCTAACCTCAGCTTTGCTATGCTACCGCTGCAATTATAGATAAGTGATATACAACCCTCCACCTTACTTTTTACATTTATAAAATAATAATTGTCTATACCTGATAGAGTTCTTTAGAGGAATAACACTTCACAAAACAGTGCCTGTTATATAGTATTTATTATTGTTGTTGTTTAGTCACTAAGTCGTGTCTGGCTCTTTGTGACCCTATGGACTGTAGCCCTCCAGGCTTCTCTGTCCATGGCAAGAAAACTGGAGTTGGTAGCCATTCCCTCCCCCAGGGGATCTTTCGGATCCAACCATTGTCTCCTGCATTGGCAGGGATATTCTTTGCTACTGAGCCACCAGAAAAGTCCATTTACTCTATAAGCTATTTTTTTATGAAATAACGGAGTAATTTATGAAAAAACATGTACAATTTAAGATGGTTTTTATACATTCTATTTTCATAAAATGATATGTTCATACCATAACTGAATCATGGAGCAAATTGTCATTACTGTTACTATTGAGCTGCACTATGAAGGCCTGCAAGCCTGTGCTTAACCAGCCTTAAGTCCAAAGAAATGTCTTTGATGTGTGCAACAGAGACATCAAAGGTTTAAGGGATGGGAGAGCTTGCACGTCTGACACAATATCCTTGAGAAATACCCTACCATGCCTGGAGGACTGCAGGCGGGACACCGGGCAGTCTTTGCTCCAGGGGCCGGGAGTTACCAATTATAGGGGGAATTGACATCAAGTTGACTCACTGGTTACCAGGGGAACCAACAGAAGGCATGTCCCTTGCTGCCCCTTTTGATAAGCTATCATGGTGGCTAAAGTAACAATTATTAGCCAGGGCCTGGGGCAAGTATGTGGGAAGGTCAGCCAGGTGAGCAGGGTGTAGGTGAAGCAGGCACTCACTGGTCAAGCAGGGGATATACAGAGAGGAAGAGAACAGCCATCTTGGGTTTCTGTATCATACAATTACTTTTAAAAAATACTCCTATTGATCCATTTGAAATTTCAGTTCCTATACTGGAAAAGTTATTATAATAAATTTGAAATAATGGGTTTAGGGAGAGATACAGTAGACTACAGTGTTGAAAATCTTCTCTGCATCTCAAATGATAGTGTAAGGGTGGTAAAATAATTTTCCATTTACCCTTCTGAGTTCTTGGCAGAGATCCCCATAATAACAAACAGATGAGCAAGTGAAAAAAAGCCCAGAGGTTTACTAACATGTATACTCATGTGTATGTCGGAGAAGGCAATGGCACCCCACTCCAGTACTCTTGCCTGGAAAATCCCATGGATGGAGGAGCCTGGTAGGCTGCAGTCCATGGGGTCGCTAAGAGTCGGACATGACTGAGCAAC
Source organism: Capra hircus (assembly GCF_001704415.2). Lineage (NCBI taxonomy): Eukaryota > Metazoa > Chordata > Mammalia > Artiodactyla > Bovidae > Capra > Capra hircus. Next base: position 102,095,351 of record NC_030809.1, read on the forward strand.
TTCACTTTCACTTTTCACTTTCATGCATGTGTATGTTGTTGTTATATGTGTGTGTGTGCTTAGTGGTGGCCAACTTGCTGCTGAGAGTCATTTTCAACTCTCAGACCCCACAGACTGTAGCCCACCAGGCTCCTCTGTCCATGGGATTTCCCAGGCAAGAATACTGGAGTGGGTTCCCATTTCCTTCTCCAGGGAATCTTCTTGACCCAGGGATCAAACCTGCATCTCCTGCAGGTCTCCTACACTGCAGGCAGATTCTTTACTGCTGAGCCACCAGGGAAGATGACATGGGAGATAATCAGAGAAAAATGAATAATTCTCAGAGGTGGCTTAGAACTTTGGCTTAAATGCCATCTTCAGCTAAAGAGAAAAGGAAGGTATGAGTAAACTACGTGTGGGGTAGTTACCAGGAAAAGAAGGATAAACAAGCATACGATTTTTTATATAGATTCAAGTCCCTGCCTTCGTTATGGTAAGGGTCCACACTTGTCTCAGAATACTCATCTCTGTCCTTCCTGGTAGAGAGTGGAGGAGTGTCATTTTAGTCCTGCTTTTACACAAATAGAGAATAGAGAATTTTTCTTGTATCTGCTTCTTCTCAATTGCCTTCAGAATAATCCTTGTGCCAAGTGGCATATTTTGGGGTGGGATATTCTGCTACCCTTCAGTAGGAGTTTCCTCTAAGAAAGAAACATACTACCTAGAACTTCAAAGGGTCTGATATTTTATCCTATTTACCAGCTGACAAGTAGCTTGCCACAAATTCACAGAAGTTGACAGAAGAACAGAAGAGGTTTCTCTGTCAGAGACAAAGGACTCTGTTACTCACAGCACAATAGGCTGTGGATTCCTCAAGCCTGGAGGAATTCTCATGAATTCCTTTTGCTCCCAAGTTCCACTGAGTAAAATGAAGCTGCTAGATGGGTAATATAGAAGCAGTGGGTTTGAATCACCATGGAGAAACTCTAAGTTTAGGAAAATCCTGCTAGCATACACAAGCAAACTTATCCCTGGAAGGAGAGTTTGTCTTTGCTATCCTGCAGCCAAGCTTCTCTCTGCCCTTGAAGAAAACAGTATTTCTATCTTGAAATTATGGGTTTCCTAGCTTTTGAACTGTGATGTTGGAGAAGACTCTTGACAGTCCCTTGGACTGCAAGGAGATCCAACCAGTCCATTCTGAAGGAGATCAGCCCTGGGATTTCTTTGGAAGGAATGATGCTAAAGCTGAAACTCCAGTACCTCATGGGAAGAGTTGACTCATTGGAAAAGACTCTGATGCTGGGAGGGATTGGGGGCAGGAGGAGAAGGGGACGACAGAGGATGAGATGGCTGGATGGCATCACTGACTCGATGGACGCGAGTCTGAGGGAACTCTGGGAGTTGGTGATGGACAGGGAGGCCTGTCGTGCTGCGATTCATGGGGTTGCAAAGAGTTGGACACGACTGAGCGACTGAACTGACCTGAACTGAGGCGGCAATAGTGGTAAAGAGTTCGCTTTCCAATGCAGGAGACATAAGAAATGTGGGTCGGGAAGATCCCCTGGAGAAGGGCATGGCAACCCACTCCAGTATTCTTGCCTGGAGAATCCCATGGACAGAGGAGCCTGGAGGGCTATAGTCAGACATGACTGAAGCAACTTAGCACATCTTGAAATTATATACGTAGAAATGCAAGGGGCCCATGGAGTGTTGACACAATTGCAATGCATTGATAAGGCTAGTACAATGAAAAGAAGATGCACAAAAATTCTGACTAGAGATTTAGACTAAAACTGTAAATGAAAAACACTTGGTCCTTTCTGAGCATTTCCTCGAATATGTAGTTAATTAGAATAAAACTTTGCAATGATTTTGACAGGGACAGAATGGACAAAGTAAGTGTTTAAATAGTGAATCACACTAGGGGATTGTAAACAGAAAAATACGGGAGACCCCTTAAATTAAGAGGGTTGCTTAGCCACAAAACCAAGCAGGCTTGTTTAACAACAAAACCATGAAACAGGATGGGATGGGACACGCCCCCAAACAATAAAACAATGGTGGTATGATATGCACATCCTGCCCTGTGAGCTCAGTAAATTTATGATCCCTAGGACATGCTCTCTGCATACATAAAAAACAATTTGTGGACCTAGTTTGATCACACAGGGACAAGAAAACGACCCTGTTCAACCTGGAAGAGGAACTAATGATGGAAGCATGACATCTACTCAAGAAAGACAAAGAGGTCTTTTCCCCCTCCCCACCCTCTTGTAAGTCTCACAGGTGTCCTATTCTAATAAATCACTTCGTATTTACCTCTTTACTATGGCTGAATTCTTCTCTGCACTGAGCCATAAACAACTATGATACCAGAGCTCTTTGGAGCCCCCTTGAAATGATATCAATTGGTTTCAATTTGTTTTGCTTTGTAATGTTTTATCACTTGATGCTTTAATGAGTCAAATGTTCTTTCCTCCTATCAAAAGGTTTTTACCATCCCCCTTTATCTATTTATGCCAATTGAGAAATGGCAACCCACTCCAGTGTTCTTGCCTGGAGAACCCCAGGGACGGCGGAGCCTGGTGGGCTGCCATCTGTGAGGTTGCACAGAGTCGGACACGACTAAAGCGACTTAGCAGCAGCAGCTTAGAGGAGTGAAGAATTTGCCCAGGGTTATATGTTCAGCAGTGGAGAAGGCAATGGCAACCCATTCCAGTACTCTGGCCTGGAAAATCCCATGGACGGAGGAGCCTGGTGTGCTGCAGTCCATGGGGTCGCTAAGAGTCGGACACGACTGAAGCGACCATCCCATACCAACCTCATTGGACAAAGTATTTCTTATTGCGTTAGCGGAACCAAGGCACACTTTCTCAAGGGTGCTTTGTACCTTACCAATCTTCCTTTCTGTCTCTTTCTGGGAAAATTAGGTTTTACAATGTTGAACAAGTTCCTCCTCTGTAGGATAGCTGAACAAGTTCCTCCTCTGTAGTTACTCAGCTTTGCAAGGTTAATTTCCCCTGCCAATAGGTAACACTTTCTTCCACATTTTTATTTATTTATTTTTTACGTCCTTATTTTTAAGAAACATTTTAGCAGTTGTCTTATTCTTCAGAGGTAACTCAAAATAATATCATCACGGTCTTTTTTGTTTGTTTCTAAACTAAATTTACAGCTGTCCTTCCTATGTGTGTTTCCTTTTTTTTCAGGCTGGAGCTGAAAATTCACTTGAGCTCCAGAGAAAAGCAGAACTGTTCAATGACTATTACTTAATAAATCAAAGTAATTCAGCATTTAACTTTTCACTGAGTGATTAAAAAACAAGCTGCTCCTTTCAATGGATATTATTAGGAGGCACCACTCAAGAGTTAAGAGTTTGCCCAAATGTTGAGTCATCTATTAGGTTACTAGATAATATATAGAATGCTTTGTATATTATCAGCGAATAAACAGCAGATCATTTTTTAGTACAAGTGTATGTCTCATTCAACGTTTGGGACATACTCATTTTTTTTTTAATTCATTGTTTATTTGAAAATAAAATTGAACATCCTGTATTTTTTATTTGCTAGATCTGGCAACTCTTGTCACCATTTATCTACCAAACAAGCTATAATAACCTTTTTGTAAAATTTAGTGTCAAGAGCGTTTTAGCTTAGAGGCACTACTTTTGGAGCAGAAGTCAGTTTCATAATTTTGGTGCTACGGAAAAAGAGATGTAAGTAACTCTGCAAGTTTTGAAATTCATATATTTCGTAGTCCATTTTTTAAAAAGTGGACGAATAGGTAAAAAGAAGTCATGGGCGGGCGGGCTGTTCTGGGATTTATAAGGTGAAAAGAAACCGGCCTAGAGAGCCTTTCCAAAAAGCGTGGAAGTTAACTACAGCAAAGGTTTCTTTGCAGTTTAGGAAGGCTAGAGCGCGAGACCTCTAAGCTAGTCAATAGGGGCGGAGTAGGAAAAGGCTGGGCTCGTGAAGCCAATCAGAGACGAGATGGGTGGGACTAGACGTGGGGAAGGGGCGGGCCTAGGCCGTATAGGCTGCGAAGGGCAGGTCTCAGCCAATCCGAACCGACTGGGGCGGGGCTGGACTCAGAAAAGGGTGGTCTCGAGGACATGAAAGGCGCTGCAAGTGCGTCTCTCACCCTCACCTGCGCCTGCACCTGCACCTGCACCTGCACCTGCACCTAGAACTCTGCTTTTCTCCCAACCGGGCTGTCGCCTCGCAAGATTGTTATGGCATACCCGGGATACGGAGGAGGGGTGAGTCCTGGCCGCTTCGGCGCGGCCTCCACCCCCACGGGATGTGAGGCCCTTGCGGCGGTGGCCGGGTTCACCCTCTGTCGGTCCTTGCTTACTTCTGCTTCTGATACTCGGCGGCGCCAGGACTTTGCGTAGTGTAGGAAGCCCGGGCTGGGGCCAAGCGGAAAGCCGCAGGTGTTCTGGTGCCTGATGGTCCCTTAGGCGAATCCTTGTGGATCAATGGGCATGGAGTGTTTTTAGAAATTTCTTTCTTAAGATAGAGGAACAGAGCATCCTCCTTGTTCCAGTATCTTCTTTGGTCCACCCTCCCTTCAGCCCTCCTCCCCCGCCCCCTTCCTCAGTTTTGCTAGACATCCTTTCCCTGAATTTTTTTGACCACTTCTTTTCAGTTCTTTATGTTGCTTATGAGTAAATTAAGATATGCTAAATGCCTTCTAATGTTTATTACTCTACCAAGGGCAGTCTGTTCTAAACTTTGGGGGGCTGGGTTGTCAGGGAGAAGATTATACTTTCTTACCTAATTGTTTATCCTGCATCACCTTTGGGAGTTGGGAGTTGGGAGTTGTAGCGTCGGCATGGTAACAGCATATACAACAAAATTTATACGTATTTTTGAGGTAGTATTACAGTGTGGTCAGAATTTTCAAGCATAAGGATATATGTTAAGCATAGAAAACTTGTACAGACAAGCTATTCATGGAAGAAATAGAATGAAGAATAAGTTCCAAGAGTTAAAGAAAAAGGGTTAAGGGCTTCTCTGATAGCTCAGTTGGTAAAGAATCTGCCTGCAATGCAGGCGACCCGGGTTCGATTCCTGGGTGGGGAAGATCCTCTGGAGAAGGGCTAGGCTACCCACTCTAGTATTCTGGCTTGGAGAACTCCATGGACTATACAGTCCATGGGGTCGCAAAAAGTTGGACACAACTGAGGGACTTTCACTTTCAGTCATTTATAAATAAATGTTCCAGAAAAGCCTTTTCGTCTCTCTTAAAAAAAAAAAAAAAAAAGGGAAGGAGCAAGTATCAGATCATTATACTATTTAGATAGCAAAGGATACTTACCGAAGAGTGATGCAAAACTTTATTTGAGTTGCTACAGTAGAGGGTCTAGGTTCACTAAATAATCCACTTGCCAATGCAGGCGACATAGGTTCAATCCCTGGTATGGGAAGATCCCCTGGAGCAGGAAATGGCAACCCAGTATTCTTGTGGGGACATCCCAAGGATAGGGAAGCCTGGCTGGCTACCATTGATGGGGTCTCAAAAGTCGGACACAACTTAGCGACTAAACAACAATAATATGCTTATACTTGGTTTGGCCTTCTTTCTTCTGTGAACCTTAAGGAGGTGAGCGTCTCCAGTAAGCCTTAAATTCTTGAATATACCCCAGGCCCTGATTGCCTGCCATGTCCTTGGAGGCCTTAGAACCAAAAGTCTAGGTGTTTGTTATTGCCTCAGAGCAAAAGTTGCTTTGGGAATTTTGCTAATCTTTTTACCTCTGGATCAAGACTTGTCCCCCAATACTGGCCTGAAACTTTCCTCCAATCAGTGAAGTAACTCAAAAAATAATATTTTATGCAGTTTTTAAATTTAAGGTTGATCTTTATATCATAGTCCCCTTATTACAAATAGGATTTTTCTTCCTTCAGTATGTTTTTGTAATTTAAAAATATAAAATAGTATAAAAATATACTGTAATTCAGTATATTATAGAATTTAAATACTTTTTAGAAGGTCCATTTAATTTGCTTTTTCAAATGTGTTGGTAAAAAGGTGTTCATAAGCATTTGTTTATATATATATATATATTTTTAATTCTCTGTGGTTATATACACTACTTTTTTTTTTTTTCTGGAAACTGGCCTGTCCATCTTTTCAAAGAAGTAACTTTTATTTTTATTTATTAATTTTAAAAGATTTTATTTATTTGACTGCGCTGGATCTTCATTACCGCCTGCAGGCTTTCTCTAGTTGCAGCAATCAGGGGCTTCTCTCTAGTTGCACTATGTAAGCTTCCTGTTGCAGTGGCTTCTCTTGCTGCGAGCATGGGCTCAGGAGCTCCAGCTCAGTAGTTCTGGCTTGGTCTTAGTAGCCCTGTGGCGTGTCAGGTCTTCCCAGAGCAGGGATTGAACCCATGTCCCCTGCTTTAACAGGTAGATTCTTAACCATTGACTAGCAGGGGAGTCCCAAAGAAGCAATTCTTAAACAGTCACTTTTTAAAAAATTCATTATACTATTTTAACGTTTTTGTTTTCTTTCTTGTACTTTATTGCTTTCTAATCTAGTTTTTGGTTGCATCCCTGAGCACATTTCCTGGAGTTTCCATATGTCATTTCTTTTGCCTTTACTGTTTCCCAAGCTGCAGCTTTTCAAACTGCTACAAAAGGCTCCTTTTTGCCCCACCCCTTCCCCCAACCAGTACTTAGAATTCTTTTCCCTTTTTGCCTTCCATCAGTCTCTGCTCATTCTTCAAAGGTAGTCGGATATTTCTTCATTCTCCAGACTCATTAAAAACACTGAAAAAAAATGCCTGTCTGGACTTTCCTGGTGGCTCAGTGGTAAAGAATTCACTTGCAATGTGGGAGATGTGGGTTCAGTCCCTGGGTCAGGAAGATCCCCTGGAGGAGGAAATGGTAACCCCCTCCAGGATTCTTGCTGGGAAAATTCCATGGACAGAGGAGCCTGGCAGGCTACAGTCCATGGAGTCGCAGTGAGTTACACGCGACAGAGCACCAAGTGCGCAAAATGCCTCTCAAAGGTATAAAAGAATGCATTCAAAGTTCCAGAGTAAAAAGAAAACAATCACCAGAGCCAAAGCAGGAAACAAACAGTATGTAGTGTCTGAGGTCAGACTACCTATTTTTGAATCATGGTTTACCTGGTACTAGCCATTTAACTTTAACTAATCCAGGAAACTGCTTGAAGTTTTATGTCCTCAACTGAAAAAAGGACATAGTACTTTGATACCTCACTGACTTGTTGGGAAGGGAGAAAGTGGTTAGAACAGTACTTAAAATATAACAAGCTCTCAATAAGTATTAGCTATTATTATTGTTGGTATTCTTGTTGTTCTTATTTTGAAGATGACCTTGGTTTGAATTACCACCTGTTATTCTCTTCACTGGTGTCTTGCTTTACAAAACAATGCCTGTTTTTTGGTGGATGTTTCAGTATGTTTCAGCCCTATGCACTTTCTCATGATTTGGTCATGGACACAGTTTCATTGTATTTAGTATGTATTCTATGTATGTATCTTTAGGTTTACTTTTTCATTTTACTATAGGTGAAATTTTCTTATATTTTTTAACTTTCTGCTTCCGTGATGATGATCAACACTTTTTAAAAGTATGCCTCATTCTTAGAGGGTAGAGACTTCTTTTTTCCTTAAGACTTTAAAGAACATTGGATAATATTTGTTAATGGGATGAATTAAGTAATGCAAGGCAACTAACAGTTTGTAGCTAACAGCTTTTGTGATGATTTGGGAAGTTTCAGTAACTCAATTTTTACTTTTCAACGGACTTCTCATAAATATGTTCTTTTAAACCAAATTTAGTGTATAATGGGTAATATTTATATTAATAACCTCCTCCCTTTTCTCTCTTTTAGTATGGAAATTTTGGCAATCCAATGGGACAGCCAGGATACCCTGGAAACCCAGTTTATCCAGGCAGTATCTCAACAGGAGACCCCATGTGGAAATGCTTCCTTGCTATTGCTGGCCAGGTAAAATGCTAAATATACAGCACAAATATCAGTTAAAAAAATTATTGCAATCTAAAACAACTGTCAAGCTCTTTTATTTAGTGTTTCATTTAAAATGTATATGAAATTTGTATTTTAAGCTTATTTAGTTTTTTTTTTTTCTGAGCTCAGAAATTAGGGTGGTCATAATTATCTTATTAAAAAGTCTGTTAGTTTGGTGTCTAACATGTTAGGAGAAACCAGGGTGGTGCATGGAGACTGAGCCAGATAGGATCTGGGAAGAAGTGATCTCTATGTCAATCTTCTTGCGGAAGCTGGGGCAGAGTATCACAGAGACTTGTACACTGTGGATGTTTCTGGGAGAGCCTTAATGGTAAAGCAGATCGGGAAAAGGTAAAGGAAATGGGGTGGAATGAAGGTGCAAATACCAAACTAATGAGCAGAGAGAGAGATTCACTCTTGAGTCTTAGACACAGACCATGTCTCTTTCCTTTTACAGTAGTCAAGATTTATTGAGTGGTTAGAATTTCAGAGACGTTTGATAACATTTTCCATTCATTATTCATTCGTTTAAATGTTCACTAGATCCCAGATGTCTTTCTAGAAATATATATACACAGAATTATTATATGTTGCAAACACTTTGTTTTGACTACCCAAATTTCATTCAAAACGTCCTTTTCCCTTTTCACGTGTATTAGAGGTTGGAAAACCCTAATCCTGTCTCAGACACCTTTGTATAAAGGTAGCCATTGTGCCATGATACTGGCCGTTGAGATGTAGGTGCAATTTCTTTAGGATGCTTTCCTTTTCCAAATGAGGAAAGCTTAGTTGAAACTAGTGTTAGCCCTTTTTTCTTCTTCTGGAAAGGGGAACACTTGGCTGGAAAGGGGACTTGAAGTATGGAAGTGCTGTAGCCATCTTGTGATCTGGAGGCCAGAAGCTTGAGGTAAAGGCCTGTGGATGAGGGATTTGGAAATATGAAAAGAGATTGATGGCTTCGTTAAGTCGCCACAGAGTCTAGATCTGCCTAGCTCCAAGAAGCATTTATTTCTTTAAGCCCCTTTGATAATATTTTCTATTATTTGTAGCTAAGTGCGATCCTGTTGCCTTATACCACTCTGATAAGCAAGGAGCTCTTAAGGAGTATAATACTGGGAAAAAGTATGCAATCTATAGCTGACTATATAATAAACTCATTTTATAAAACTACAACTTAAAATATAAGAACCAGACATGTATATTTAGAGACCTTTATTTGACTTACAAACTATTTCATTGTAACAGTTGTCAACAATGATCTGCTATGATTGTACTATTTGACACTTTCATTAAATTTTTGTTTTACCAAATACTTGGGTTTATTTCCCCCAAATAAGCAGATTAAAATGCGATAAATAAACTGGTATATACTTAAATATCTTAAACATTTAAGACCATCAGGTAAATCTAACAGGCTTGATAGACCTAATCAGGGTCAATATCAAGAGAGACAAATGAGGTGAATGGTACAAACAGGTTCAGAGCCTTTATTTAAAAACTGGATATTTTTTCACAGATTTTTTTTGCGTTAATTTTGTCTTTTTAAATATTGCATTAAAACATAATTTAATGTAACTACTGAGTTTTTTCTTCCTCAAATTTAAAAGTGAGTCTCTCACTTGCCTGATAATGTTTATAATACTCCTTAGTGTTTATAATGCTCCTTAGACGTGTTTATAATATTTCTTAGCATTAGTTTGTAAAAGTTTTGTTTGTTTGTTTTTTTTTGGATTCTTATAGATTACATGCTTCAAATTTGCCTCCTTAATCCTTTCCCAGAGCTGTTGTTTTGAATTCATGACCACGTATGAGATGCTTCCAAGTAAATTATTATACTCTTTATTTTTTTAGAAAAGAGGATGCAGTACTGAAACATAATGAGAGTATTCAACCTGTTTCACTTGATTGTGATTTCTTATTTGTGATAAAAGATTTTTTTCTCATAAGAATGGCAAAGAATATTTGGACAAAACTCAGAAGAATAGCACCAAAATGTAGGGGGACTCTCAAGCTGAGAGTAAAGATGTGAAGGAAAATGATATTTTCTCTTCCCAGTTAAAGATTCAGTATCCTTTAGAAATAAGCTCCCCTCAAAAGAAGCATGAAAGAAAAAATTAGAGACTTCTCTGAACACATTTTAGGCATTTTTCTAAGTTTTTATAGTGGAAGTATAATGATTCTCACAAGATTTTATATTGCATTATTATAGGACAGAGTGATTATGCTGTTTTTCAGAAGTAGAGAATATAAATTATATGTGAAATGCCTACATAATTTAATAGAATAAAATTTGATTGTGAAAAAGTGTTCATGTTGTGTAATGTTCTCTAATGTGTCTTTGTCATCAGTAATTATCTCTATAATTTTGTAGATGATAATAGAGTAATATTTTGAAGACTGCATATTTATTTATTGGCCTTGAACAGCTAGTTAGCATTTTAGTATGTTTTTATACAACTTCTTTCATTAATCAGGTTGTAATTATTTTTTACCAGGATGGTGAAGTGGATGCTGAAGAACTTCAGAAGTGTTTAACACAATCTGGAATTAGTGGAACTTTTTCTCGTGAGATCTTTTTTTTTTTTTCCCTTCTGTTGAAATTGCACTAGGAAATTCACTTTCTAACTTTTTGTGTCCATACTTGAAATGTTTTTTAAAACTTTTTTTCATCACATACATTCCCACACATAATGCAGAGTTAAATAATGCTAATCTTGTCAAGTAAATACTGTTCAGTGTGCATTCCCCCCCACTGACGTTAACCACTCTTAGAAAAAAATCTCTTTCAACTTCTTTCGGCTAATTCTTTTGAACTGTGCCTCCATATCTTAAACAGCATGCTTTTATTGCTGTTGATTTTCAGTTTTGATGATAATCAGTGATTGTGTCCTGCTGTGGACAATAAGGAAGGATGTAACCCTTTCAGTGGACAATAAGGAAGGATGTAACCCTTTCAGCCGTGTCCCTGCTCTGTGCACAGGAGCCCTTCCCTTCCCGTCCATCCAGTAGAGCTATTCAGTAATTTTCATTAGGTCAGTAATAAGCATTTGCTTTATTGTTAACTGTCTAAGTGCTCTTCCTGAGTCTTAGAATAATATATGATTAATTTTCCTTTTTCTGTAACTGTTTGCTTTTTCTGAAGTTAATCCCCGTCCTGGGGCTTTCTGTTGTGCCTCGTTTTCTGTGCATTGCAGTCATGATGCTCTTATCTGGCGCCCTTTCCTCTCTCTCTTGAATTGGATCTCTCCTTCATTCCGTTGCTTGTTCTCATCTTAAATTTGATAAAATACATTATTAATAGATTCCTAATAAAAGTACATGGGAAACACATCTTTTGAGACTTCCTGTGAAAATGCTTTCATTGTGTCCTTAAGTGACTAGCCAGGTATAGAACTCCAGATTACAAAACATTTTGACGTAAGAGTTTTAAGCTCCATTGCTTCCAGCTTCCATTATTGTTTGATCTTTTTGTTTTCTGCCTGTATGTCATTTGTTTTTAGTGTGTAGAGGCTTGTGCAAGCTTCTCTTTGCCCTTGGTCTGAAATGTCACAGTGCTGTTCCTTGGTGTATGCGGGATGCAGAGGGAGTTTCCAATCGAGACTCATTTGCTTTCATTCTGAGCAGTTTTCTTCAGTGACATTTTCTCCATTTTCTCTCTGTGGAAGCCTGCCATTTGGATTGGGTGATTTTTCTTTTTCTCTCCTGCCTCTTGGTTTCTTCTACTTTTGGGGAAATCCTGGGTGGCTTAGTGATAAAGAATCTGCCAGCAATGCAGGAGACACAGGTTTGATCCCTGGGTCGGGAAGGTCTGCTGGAGAAGGAAATGACAACCCACTCCAGTATTCCTGCCTGGAAAATCCCATGAACAGAGGAACCTGGCAGGCTACAGAGAACACACAGCAACCTCAACTTTCTTTCTTTTTTTTTTAACACTTCAGGAACTTGAGTGTCATCCTTGTGTAAAGGCCATGCTAATTGTCTCTATTGTTCCAATTTTAGTATATGTTCTCCTCAAGTTCTAGTGAGGCTTTCATTTCTCCTATCATGTTTTTAAAATCCAAAAGCAGTTGTTCTATTTTTCATGAATGTGAACATCTTTCCTTATCTCTCTGAGATTTTTAATTTTTTTTCCAGGTTTTTTTTTCCTCCTGCATAACCTGCTTCTTCAATGTTTTTTCCCTGGTTTGTTCATTTGACTGTCTTTCATGTCAGCTTTCTTTCTCAGATGTCTGATGATGCTTGGTTGCTCATATTTAACTAAAATACTGGTTAGAAGCCCTGAGAGCTGGGCTGGGTGTTGACTCCAGACTTGAGAGCCTAGCGGTTCAGCTGGGCAGTTTTTCCTGCAACACTGGGTGTCAGGATCTTTAGGGATTTCTTTGGGGGCTGGTTGTCCAGTTGATCTGCTCTCTGGAGCCCAGGAGGGAGGACTTGGCAGGGTTCTCAGTCTTTTGTAAATTGTCACTTTATTTCCTTGTTTTAATAGATAGCCCTGTCTTCAACAGTGCCTGGTTTCCTGCAGTGCATAGAACCCTCCAGAAAATAAAACCCCAGATGTCTGCTGGCTTGGGAGTAGACATGGCAGCCATCCATGTGGCTGAAGCAAGATTTGGGCTTCAAAGGCACCTTACATAGGCATTCAACCAGTCCTTCTGTTTTTGTCTCTACATTCATACCAATTTGTAAAAGTTTGAAGTCTCCTCCAGGATAACAAGGCTGCTTCTTAGCTTTTCTTATTGCAGGGTCAGGAAGCCACTTTTCTCAGATGGAGGTTGTCAACTTATGTCCACCTACTTTTCAACTTGCAAAGTTTTGTTTCTTGGTTTCCTCTCTTATTCTCTAAAGGATTACAAACTGTACAAATTCAGTTTAATTCTATCCATTCTAATGTGGTGTGGGGAGAGAGTGAAAATCTGTCAACTCTCCTAAAACTTCTCTTCTATTCTTTGTCAAGGTTATTTACTTTTACATTTACTTGGTTCTATTTTGAAACTGATTGAAGAGCTGGTTATTTGATGACTGAATTTTTGTCATTTATTATCATCTATTCAGATTCTTCCACTTAACTTTATGTTAAGTGCTATGTTAACTTTAAGGCAAATTAGATCTAATTTACTGGACAAAATGATGGAAAGCCATTCCAGAGATTTCTCCCTGTCCCTGCCTGAGAAGTTTTTGTATGAAAGAGTACTGGTCTCCAATCCTCTCTTTTCCACCTGTTAGCTCTCTAAACTTGAGAAACTTTATCTTTCTGGGCCACAGTTGCTTTATTTGTAAAACTGGGACCAGTATAGGTTCAGTTCAGTTCAGTCGCTCAGTCGTGTTCGACTCTTTGCGACCCCATGAATCGCAGCACGCCAGGCCTCCCTGTCCATCACCATCTCCCGGAGTTCACTCAGACTCACGTCCATCAAGTCCGAGATGCCATCCAGCCATCTCATCCTCGGTCGTCCCCTTCTCCTCCTGCCCCCGATCCCTCCCAGCATCAGAGTCTTTTCCAATGAGTCAACTCTTTGCATGAGGTGGCCAAAGTACTGGAGTTTCAGCTTTAGCATCATTCCTTCCAAAGAAATCCCAGGGTTGAATAGGTTAGGCATGTTTATGTTAAATCACAGAACATACACGACTGGGTCATAGTAACTGCTTATTCAGTGTCAGTTGAATTACCAGTCTGAAAATACCATAACCATCTATTCTACGATTGATACTATGTGAAACATTAAAGAAAGTTTTTTTTTTAACGTGTGGATTGTTTTATAATTTTCTTTAATGGATCTAAAATTTAGCTGAAATAGTTTTTTTCTTTATAAAAATTTCAAAATATTTTATCAAATAGCATAAATAATTTTAAGCATTTTTGCTTATTCATTTGTTTATCTTAAGGAGCTACTAGTAAGAATTTTGTAAACTTCACTGAACTGTACTGACATAATATCTCCTTCATCAGGACTATGTATAATAAGTCTTGAGATAAATCAGCATGCTAATTGAATGTAATTATGATAAGGATTAGAAAAAAATAAATTTTGCCTAGTAAGTCCTCATTTATAGTTCTTTAAATATGGAAGTGTTAATATTTCTGATTTAAGATAGCCAACTATCTTATTATCTATATTTCTTCTTCCTTTCTTTCCCCCTCCCCCAAGAAAAAGCAGTTCCTTTCAGTTCTGAAGCTCATCTCTTTCTTACTTGGTTGAGTGGAGTAAACTTCCAAATGATTTACCTACATCCAGATTCATCGTACTTTACTCTCTATGTAGTCTTTCTTTGTCAACTACTGTTTCTGAAATGGAAATTTTAGAATTGCTCCTATGTTCCTTAAAAATCCTTTGTTGTTGATTAGTCACTAAGTCATGTCCAATTCTCTGCGACCCCATGTACTGTAGCCCGCCAGGCTCCTCTGTCCATGGGATTCCCCAGGCAAGGGTACTGGAGTGGATTGCCATCTCCTTCTGCAATCCATTAGTAACCTCCATTGGTCTTAAACCTGTAGGATCTGGTCCTCATCTGAAGTCATTATATGCCTCTCCTTCCCATATGCCCTAAGCTTTAACCAAATCTCTAACAAGTTTTGTGATCTCAGTATGTGAGAACTACTTAAGCCGACTTGGCATTTGTGTTAGGAAGACTAAAGCCCTCTTTTCCCCTTGTTTGCTGCTGCTGCTGCTAAGTCACTTCAGTCGTGTCCAACTCTGTGCGACCCCTATCCCTGAGATAGTTTTCAGTATTTTATAACTGCTTATTTAATTACCTAAATCCCTTTAGTAGATGTATGAAGGTAGTAATTTTTTTCTGTTTTTTTTCTTTCACTATGCATGACTAATAGAGTTAGTTCCTTGAGTGATGTATAGTTTTGGCAGTCAGTTGGTAAATGTTTTGTTTTAAAAACAGAAATTGTTGTAATAGGGCAGAATTTAATTCAGATAATAAATATGTTTTATAGCCTTCAGTTTGGAAACCTGCAGAATTATGATTGCCATGTTGGATGTATCCTTGAGTAAAAACAAAAAATACTAGAATACAGAAAAATTATCCTTAAGGCAGTTGTTAGGTATAAATGATCATGGTAAACTAGAGTGTTTAAAAATACTTTGTAACATCCTTATTTGAATTCCATCCTTTTCCATTTTTATACAAGTCTATTTATATACTACATTGGCTAATTCTTGCAGAAGTGAGCTTACAATTTTTTAATCACTTATTTAGAATTTTGAGTCCAGGTTAAATTCTCTTTGGTATCAGAATTTATTTTCATTAATAAAACTATCAGAGAGATTACACAGGAAAAATGGGATTTAATGAATTCAAAGAACTTTGGGCAGCTCTTAACTCCTGGAAGCAAAACTTCATAACTGTTGATAAAGACGGAAGTGGCTCAGTAGAGCATCATGAACTGAATCAAGCCATTGCTGCTATGGGTAAGCATATTAAAATTCTTGAAATAAATCCAGGTTGTCTTTGTTCTTTGATCAGATGAATCTTAATTGTTTAAACTTGCTAAATAATAAAAGGGTATATTATTTTAGCAACTATTGTCCAGTTTGATTTCAAGGTTATAGATACATTCTGATTAAATATCTTTAACAAAACCATTTTATTTGTGAGCTTTTGAAAGGCTAACCTTTCATGCATTCTGGTTGATAAAACAGTTTCTGAATTTCCTATGTTGAATATACTTAAATTTATTCTAATTGTTCATACTTATCATTTATATTGTATACTTTTGTAACTTAGTAAGATCCCTAATTTGATGGCAAAAGCTTATCTCAATAACAGGTCTCCATATGTAGTCTAGTTTTTCTTCTTCTTTATGTAGTATAGAACACACTGCTGCTGCTGCTGCTAAGTCGCTTCAGTCGTGTCCGACTCTGTGCGACCCCATAGACGGCAGCCCACTAGGCTCCTCTGTCCCTGGGATTCTCCAGGCAAGAACACTGGAGTGGGTTGCCATTTCCTTCTCCAATGCATGAAAGTGAAAAGTGAAAGTGAAGTCGCTCAGTCGTGCCTGACTCTTAACGACCCTATGGACTGCAGCCTACCAGGCTCCTCCGTCCATGGGATTTTCCAGGCAAGAGTACTGGAGTGGGGTGCCAGTGCCTTCTCCATAGAACACACAGTAGACACCAAAAAAAAAAAAAAACCCTCAAAATGAGAAATCTACATTTTAGAGTATCTCAAAAGACTGTAAATTTATTTTATCATATCTCTGATAAGCTAAAGTTCTCAGTCTGTTTTCTTTAAAAAAATGATAATATGAATGGTGTATAACTTGCTTGGGGCTTCCATCATAGCTCAGTTGGTAAAGAATCTGCCTGCAATGCAGGAGACCCCAGCTCAATACCAGAAGATCCTCTGGAGAAGGGATAGGCTACCCACTCCAGTATTCTTGGGCTTTCCTTGTGGCTTAACTGGTAAATAACCCACCTGCAATGTGGGAGACCTGAGCTCGATCCCTGAGTTAGGAAGATCCTCTGGAGAAGGGAAGGGCTACCCACTCCAGTATTCTGGCCTGGAGAATTCCATGGACTACATACAGTCCATTTAACTTGCTTACAATTTAAGTAGTTTTCATAATTGTATTTATGCTTGTGATTTTATGTACATTCATTTCTAAACAAAGTGCTTTCGTAACAAAACTAACTTTTGAAAGATTGTACTTTTCCGAAATCTGAACAAGTGTAAATTATCTCAAATTTCAGTTTAAAGTCAAAACCATGATTTTGTTTTATAAATAGACATTTTAATAAATTGTCATTTTAGGGATAGTCCTGTCCATATAAACTTGTGTAGTTTAATTATAGAGTCTTAATTCCTAATGAATTAAACTTGGTTCTTAATTCTGTGCAATGTTGGAAAATTAATATAACCGTTTGGAAAAAAGAAAACCACCAAAGAATTCACATAGGCAGTTGAGTGTAAGTAACAAAGAGACATCTGTATTATTCAAATTTTAGGTCTTCAGATATATTTTAAAATATTCAATTTTTTTTTTTATGAGAATGCTATGGAAAATCTTGTGAGTTTTATCAGTCCCATATCTACCCGGATCATAACTCTCTAATAGGGACCTCAGGGTTTATTTGCATATAATAACATTTGCTTGCATATTTGACTTCTATTAATTTATACCTTTCCTTTCAATTACTTTTAGCAAGTTTCCTGGATTGCATTTCATTATAGTTATTTGTAGAATTATCTTCTATTGCGTTTATTTTCATTATTTTTCCCTTTGCCTAGATGAATGTCTTTTGTCTACATCTAATCCAGTAATATACAAAGACAACATTTCTAAGCCAGCATTCTTCACAGTGAAATATACACACCTCATTAAATACATAGGACCATCACTAGGGGGGACCACAAGTGAAATAAATTAATTTATATTTCTAATTACTTTTATTCCATTCTTTTAAATTTTAGTTTTTTATATATTTTAAAATGTAAATCATCAAATAGTCATACTTGTATAGAATTTAAGACTAAATAATATACATATAATGAGAGTGAGTGATCCAAAACTTTTTACTCGAAGTATACATTCAAAAACTTTTGGAGACCATTGAACTAGACAGCAAAGAACCAAGGAAAGAGTAAAAATACCGGTTAAAAAATGAAAAATCTATGAAGAAACATAATAAGGGTTATAGGCCAAAATGGAATAACATTTCACTATTTTTCCCCACTTTAAGTAACCATGTTGAGTCTCAAATTTTCTTTGACTCTAAGACAATACAGTCAGTGGGAAATACAGATTTGAATGATATCAAAGATCACTAATAATCTTTGCTTTGATGTTTTTGAAGAACTATTAAATTACAGGGTTTAAAAATTGATGAATTAAAAAACCTGTCACTACATTAGACATTATTTCAAAACGAAAATATATTTTACAAGCACAAAAAGATAATTGTTTTCTTTTTCCTAGCTTTGACTTTTTATAGAGTTGGAATTGTGAAATTTATGTGCCACTTTTGCTATTAGTAATGAAACCTTTCCTGATCAATTTCAATAGGAATGTGTTTTGTTTCTGATATATATTTTTATGTAATGAATTCTGAAAGTTAATTTGTTTTATAACTTTATTAACAAGAATACATTGTTGGTTAATGGTGTGCTTATGATGTGTAGTTTCAGAAGTTTTAATCTAGCAATCCCTTTCTCTAGGTTATAGGTTGAGTCCTCAGACAGTAACTACCATTGTCAAACGTTATAGCAAGAATGGCAGAATCTTCTTTGATGATTATGTTGCTTGCTGTGTGAAGCTTCGAGCATTGACAGGTATGGTCCATTTATGGGCACAGTATTAGGGGACGTTTCCTTCAGCAAAGTGATAGTATTATGTGTCTTCCCCTCTTTATTCACTGTTAAAATCTTATCAGAGTTCTAACGCTTCAAAACTTTAGGAATATAAATAGTGAAAAAATGTTATAGCTCAGTTTTGGAAAATTTTCTTCATATCTCAGTGGCCTGGGACATTTAAAAAATCACAGGATTTACTAGAGTATAAAGTTATTCCTTTTGTAATACCTGGGGGCACCAGTTATTTAAAACTAGATTTTAAACTGTAACACAGAAAATAACTTCTTGTTTAAAGATTTCTTTAGGAGAAGAGACCACTTGCAACAAGGGGTTGTGAGTTTCGTATATGATGATGTGAGTATCCTGTATTACACTTTTGATATTTATACTGTGTTCTATGTGTGTTCATAGTGATCAGAAAATGTAAATGATCTCTGGTTTCAGTAGTGGAGATAATATATTTTACTTTTTCTGTATTTTTCAGCATAACTCAAATATAAAATTCAGTAGTGGTATAAGTAACCAATTTGACTTGATATTAAACGTAAAAATACTTTAAAATTTTATGACAGTGATTTTGGCAGTTTATGTTCCAAATCATTTTTAAGGGCAAATTTATAAAGAGTATTTTACTTGTGATGATCTTCCTTCTGAAAGAGATAGGAAATGTTCATCTATGATAGGTAATGGAACTATTCATTTCTCATTTCCATTGTTGCTATTTGGCTGAGTCCTTTTTTTTTTTTTTTCAATTGAAGCTACAGGAAAGGTTATATTTCACATGTTCCTAAGTGTTTCAGGGTTTCGTTTTATTTGTGTTATGTGGAAATTATAAGGTCAACTTTATCCTACTAGCATAATACTGGTTTGAGTTACAAACCTTAGACAGTAAACATTTCTCCTCTTGAGAAAATGCTTCTGTGGAATATAATTAGAGACAAAACATTAAGGACAAAAACCATATTGTTGTTACCAAACGATGATTTTGCCTGTTATTAGTTTTTGCAGGGCACAATGGCAATTTGAATGTCTAGAATTTGAAAGCTGAAGAAATACATGAGTTTCTCTGCTTACAAGAAATGAACTGGACTCCTTAGGATTAAAGCTTCTAAGGCTTTTCCATATTCCATATATTGAATCTCTTCTCTGAGTTTTTATTTTAGCTCACAGTGTAAAGCAATAAGAGAGATGTTTTTGTATTTGGAATATTATTGCTTTTAGTAAAGTTATAACTTTAGAGATATCTGCATAATCAACATAGGTGTATAATTAAGTGATATAAATACCTCTTAGCTTTAATTTTCTTTCTTAGTTATAAGATAGATTATATATTTTAAAAAGATAGATTGTATAAGAAGCTAAATGATGCAAGCCTAGATAAAACTAATTTATACTTACCTGAAGGTTACAAATTATATTTTGAAAAATTTGTTTGTAGCTGTTGGTATTTGAAGGTGAGCCAGAAAGGGAGGCCTAGATTTTGTGCGATCTTTATAGTAGGTTTTTTTTTATTTGCTCACATAATCAGAAAACAGAAACTTGTGACTCTTTGCCTGTGAAGAAGAAAATTTTAGTTCTTAAAATTTTATCCTGAATCACGTTAGGTGGACCATAAATTAATCTACGGTGAAATAAAACTACAGGAGGCATTGTTTTTCCTTTTTAAATTTTTTTGCAATATATGTTTTTCTTCAGTGTTTTTTATTGTCTTCTGTGGAACAAAATTCTTAATGAACATAACTTCTTTCTCTGTATAGATAACCTAAAATGGCATCTTTGTTTAAATTTAGGTTTTCTGCAAATGACATATTTTTAATGAAATCTCAATATTTCAGTTTGTTAAACTAAATTGTTTATACATATTGCTATTAGCTGTTTATAAAATTTTTAAAAAATTGAGTAATGTACCACTTTGTTTAAATGTTTAGAAATTACACGTTTGACTTTCTTGACAGCATTAGTCTGTGATTTTGACATTAGTAAACCCATAAGTCTTTCTCAGTAAGTGTGATGTGGGTCCTGAGCATGGTAGACAGCATTTCTGAGTGGCATTACTATGAAAATTGAAAGTGGAGTCATCAGGTTCTTAGCATTTTAAGATTACTGACATAAGTTGTAGTTAATCAGTCCCTTTCTTGGCAAACACGCCTCAGTCTTTCTAAAAGAAGAGTTAGTAAACCACATACTTTTATTATACTTTAACTGAATATCTTCTAGCTTAAAGGTGAATACAAATTAATATAATTTTAATATGGTTTGTGATCAAATTAATAATATAGCTTTTCATAGAAGTTTCATAAAAATGGAGGATGAATGGTAGTATCTTAAAAAAAAAAAACCTTTTATAAAGATACAGAATTATAGATCAACTTCACGTTAAAAGAACCTGGAAAGGAAGTAATGTATACTCTTGTTGATATTGATAATTTTATATAATTAGCTGTCAAATTCATTTGGTTAGATTTATAAAAATGTGCGAATGAATAAATCATGTAATTTTGTCCTCTGGCTGTTAATTTTTTTCATGAACATATATTTGATGATGTGAGAGCATATTAACTGGGCCATAAAAGATACAGAATTCTAATTAGCAGTGTTGTAGGAAAGAGATCACATAAACACACTGTGTATCCTTCATAAGGGTGATACCGTGATTCAGCAGCATGGAATCTTAACATACACTTTGAACAGTTGGTTGAGTTATTGTACTATTCTGAGGTCAGTTATAATTTTCCTTATTTGGACGCTCATAGTTGAGGTAAAACTTTTAAAATGGCATGACATGAGTCACGTAAGTTTTGTCAAATGACACTTTGTGTTAGAACTTTTACACGCTTATCTTAACTCATCCTTTACCAAAGGTGTTCCTATGACTTTTGGTCATAGGAGGTCTGAAGAAGTTCCCAGCACCAAACGTATTCGGGAAAGCCTCATCTTCCTCAGGAAGCTTAATAAAACGTAAGGTACAGAAAACCTCAATTTTATTTGACTCAGTTTTTTCTGAATTTTTTTTAACCTCAGAACCCTTCCTGTTAGCAAAACTGATGTTCTATGCCAATCCAACCTGGTTGTCAGACAGTTGTTTTGCACTTCACATTAGATAATCCTTTTTTTTTTAATCCGTAGAATTTTATTTAGCCTCTTTTCAAATTTTCTTATACTAATGAGAACGTAAATCTAGAAATAAGATTTGCAAAATCATCACTTTCCTTGCAAATTCCCGGATTAACATTATTTCAAACACTAGGGTCATTTTGGCCTTCAGGACAATTACATATTTTTCTAGTGCTTGGTTTTCTAATCTGCACACATTAGAAAATCTTATATAAACATTAGCCATAGACAATACATTACCAGGATTTTTCTGCTAAAATGCAATTCATATTTTTAATGCTTTTAAAATAATGTAAACAGAATCTATTACTAAGGTAAAAATTAAATCGTTTTATAATGAATGTGAATGTAGTGTGGTAGTTTGTACTAATTAACTCATGCCCCAGTTTTCTTATGATGATGTAAATTATTAAATCATGTACACTCTTAATGTCTAAGTGCTTTTATTTATACAATAAACATGTTTCCATGTCATTTTGAGAATTTTTTTTAATAAACATTCAAATAGCTTGCTGTAAAGTTTTGCATCATACAAAATCTGTAACATATATATTAAGAGATACTTCAGTTCAAGTAACAGTGCAGTATTCACCTATGCTTCAAAGACTGCCAAATGATTAAATGTCAGGTATTGCACTTCTATTTTGAGTGGCAGTTTACACATTTTAAATTACATCAGAGGGTAATCAATACTATTGGAATCTTAATTTGGTCCACTTTCAAGTGTAATTTCAAGGACTGTGCTCATTTGAGCTATCAAGCATGCATTCAGAAACAAAATGTAATAGCAAAATGTCAAGAGATATGTTTATTTCCAGAGAAGGCATTTACCCTGGAAGAGAGTAAAATTTATTAATGTAGATAAAATCTGTGTAATTGAAAATATAAATTGTGATGATTTAAGTAAAATATATAAATCAAGGTCACTGTTACGGCATTACAAAACTGAACAAACAAATACTATATGTCAGAAGTGTGCTTTTCTTTGTCCTTTTATGTTTGACAGACATAAATGATATGTTTTTTTGTAGCAGTTTTCTGGGAAATTAATAGGAGTAAATTTGTTAAAATCTGGTAAATTAAATCTAGTGAGTAAAATTCAATACATTTTTCAGGTTAGTATATTCTTCTTTTCTCTTAAACTTTAAAATGCAACCATTTTAAAGTAGTGTTTTATTACTTTGAAACATATTATAGTATCACATTTTTGTTGGTCACAAATAATTTTCATAGCAAATTGAGCATTTTAAAATAAATGTATAATGAATGCTAAGGTATCATCTAAGAGTCTGTCTTGATTTCATAATACTAGATGATACAAAGAAAAATATTTAGAATTTGTGTTATAGTGATGAATACAGGCAGGGCTTTTAAATGAATACTGTTCAAATAATTTATAGTCTAGAATAAGGTCATAAAATTACATATGTCTTTATTGAATTCAAATAGTCCTGTAATGTGGAGTTCCGAGCACAAAACTACTTTGCAGAAAACTGGGAAAGTTAAGAAAAATTTCTCTGTCTCACTATCAGATCATTATTTGAATCCTGGGAAACTTGAGCTTTTGTTTTTTGCCATGTCTACTTATTTTAAAAAGCATAGTAAAGACAAGAACCTTATATTACTTAACATTCCTTTTCCCCATGTAGCTTGGTAATAAGCAGCTTTGTGTATTACTTTTTGAGCATTCAAATTTCAGATGTGCTTCTATATCTGAATACATAGTAAGTAGACACTGGCGGCAATTCTACATTGCTGTGGTGTGCCCTACTGTGAGCGGAGCAGCAGGCTCCTTGCCTGTGTCCTGCTTAGGTCTTTAGGTGTGCCCTTTCTGCAATGTCAGAGATGGTGGCAGTTTGGAAATCTTACAGGAGTGAGAAGAATTGGTCTAGGTCATATTTAATAGCTATATTCAGAGACAAGTATGCCAGGAATCAGTACCCCTTCTTCTGATACTGAAGAAGAAGTGTATGTGTATGTATCTACGTATGTGCCCTTGCATGAAGGGGGAGACAGAACCTTTTCCCAAAAGCGTGAAGACACAAATATGTACTTTAGAGATACAGTTATTTGCATTTTAGTTGACTGTATTTAATCACATTTTATATTGTTATGATTACTGAAATTGCAAAGGATAACCTGAACATTGCTAATATGGATAGTCCAGAAACATACTAATTAAAGATCCATATTCTTTGGAAAATTATAGGCCATTTTAAAAAGACTTTAGGGTTAACTGAACTTGAGAATCTGTATTTAATTTCCCAAAGCTATCTAAATGCATTACCCCTACATTTACCTTAAGGCAAGAGAATCTTTTAAAAAATATTTTGTTTTTTCATACTTTGATTCTTATTTTTTAATCAGCTTCACTTCTAGATAGTACAGTGCTTTCTGCTACTCTGTATTTGGTTTGGTTTTTTATTTATCAAATAGGGCAATGTTCTCTTGGTTTTTTAAACCTTAAAAGTGAATAGTGGGTAATTTCAACCCTAAACAGACTAAACAGTCCTTAGCTAAGAACATGCCGTGTTATGATCAATCGGTTTTATTTAAAAGTTTTCTTTAAAGATAGTTTGATTTTTTAAAAAATAATAGATAAGTGATTCTAGGGGAAGAATTAAAAATGTATGAAACATAGGCAAATGACAATCATATCCCAGTATTTTCATCCTAGATGAAAAATATGTATCAAACATACATTATAAAAAATTTATCTCATGTAAGTTAAAGCCTGATTAGTCATCGGAAAGTTTAAATAAACAGTAAGTGTTTTAGTAAATTACTATTGTTTTCTGAGAGGCAAAAAGTGAAGGGTTGTCGTTTGTTTATTTTGAAATTTAATGCTTTTACCACTCAGTCCAGCTTACTAGCGCCCCAGTGGAACTCAGTAAAACTGTAGCACTGTTAACAGTTATGTGATTTTGTGAAATATATCAGCACCACCATGCCTGTATCTATCTCTGTATCTAGTAAAATGTTGGAAAGAGTTGGCTTCCCTAATAAAAGTATCCTAAGTAGCTAATGAGATTTACTTTCTTTTTCCCCAAAATAATATCTTTTACAAATTCTTGAATTTTCATGTATAAATAGATCAGAAATTATATGCTTCATTCTTAAATTATGTATATATACTATATTTCAATACAACTTGTACACTTTTAGCTACCAAAATTTTGCAGCCATTTTTACATGAAATTTACAGTTTTCTTATTTACAGTTATTTGTGGATGGTTATTGCAAAACTAGTTGTGCAAGTAGATTACATTGTCAATATCACATACCAATCTGAAGAAAATATTTGCTAAAAAATAAATATTTCTGCACAGAGTATTTCAAAAGCATCATGATTTCATGCTACATTATGTGCATAAAGACTAGGAAATATATGTGTTTTGGTAGATTGTTTCATTATGTTTAAAGCATTCCAAGGTACTTACTACTTAACTGACGTGAGCAAGCTTCTTTGTATCAGATGACTGACATTTTCCAGTAATTACACACATTACTGTTTGAAATGTATTATTTAAACAGCAAACATTCTTGTATACATATTCCTACCAAAATTATAGAACATAAATTTCAGCTAAAAATAGGTAATTTGCCTTTAAATTTGGCGGGTGCCCAGATTAAAAACTAGGGATTCCCCAATATTTTTATCTATTTCCTTAGTATTTGTTAGGAGAGTATCATATTTCAATGCTATTTTAATTATAGGGCCATTTTGATGAAACTATGTAAAGCAGTTAATTATAAGATTACAGATCTTTGAATTGTACTCTGAATAACACAAAAATGATAGAATTATGTGGGATTTTCTCAAATACTCAATATATTGTCAGTATTTAAAAATACAGGTTAAATGCTAGCAGTTGTAATTATTTGATTATTTTCAACTCAAAAACAGCATTAAAATAACAGACAGTGGAAGTACAAAGAATACAGATTAAACATATAGTGCTTTAAAACCACAGTTGTGCTAAATTATTTTTTTTCTCTTAAAACATAAATTAAGTCGCAGATGTTATGATTGCAATTCAGGAATGCATCTGAGTTTTCATATTAAAATTAGCTTTTCAAGAGTAACCATATTACTATTGCCACTTCTCAAAATAAAAATATTTTGTTGGGAGCATTTCTGTAGTATTCCTGGAATTCTCATTTGAAAGTTGAGTGATGATTAGTAGAACAATAAAATTGGTCAATTGTTCTAAACATTGCATTTCTATAGATGTGTTATTCTACTCATAGTAATAATGTGTTACTTTTAAATAACTTATCTCTCTCAACCCCTACTTAGTAGTTTATATAAATAAGTCATAATAATTTCTTTTTCATGCTGTCAATTATTAAGAATTCATATGGCCCAGAAGCTTAGTGTTGTGACCAGTTTTTAAAAAAGGAATAAAGGATCTTGACATAAAAAAAAAAAAATTCATGTCTTCCTTTGGATTTCTTTACTATATAGCATATTCTTACAGTGTATTTGTATCACAAAAGCATGTAATGAATTGTTATAAGCTTGGGCACTGATCAATCACAATACCTAATACTTTATAAAGCATTTTAAAAGGCTACCCTTTTAGTTTTTAAAAGGTTGAAATCATTTCATAATAAGTTAATGAGAACCACAAGAAAACAACTTTAAAGGAGAACACGTAAGTAAGAGGGACAAGGGGAAGCCATTGCATATCCAGAAAACAATGGCAATGTAGATATATTAATAATTTTATGGATCTTGGACAAAAGTAATATTGGACAAGTATTGGGGTACGCATGCACGCATTGGGGTGTTATGGCAGAGGAAGCTTCCTAATGCTGGCTTTCTCCTTTTCTGAGCAGATGGATCTTTGCGAGTTGCGTGAGAATCACCTTATAGATTTTTGTCATGAGGTTAAATTCAGGTAGTGTCAGGCAAGGGAAAGGGCACTAGAAGGTTTTAGAAGACAAAAGCAGTTCTGCGGCACTGGTACCCGAATACCGCCGTCTTTGTGGTGATGCATTAAGTCTTATAGTTTTATTGTACCTTGTGGTTTCCAAAGCACTTCCACAAATATATTTCAGAGACTCCTTAACACCCCTTTGAGGTACTTAAGATGTTATCTCATTTTTATAGTTTTGGATACTGGAGCTCACTGGGAGTTTGCCTTGACAGTGAGTAGAGGAGGTAGGATTTGAGTTCAGGTTTACCACACTGAGCCTCTAGCCATCACTCCTATTCCACACTAGAGTTTAGCAGGCTCGTTCTGTACAATGTATCTGTGCCATGAGGGAGTGGGCCTCGGTGTATGAGAAGAACCGTTAAGACCGTGAACTTCTTTTTTCTGGAAAAACACATTCTTTCAAAATTGTATTTTGAAAACTATTTTTAAATAACCATTAGGGAATTATATGATGGATCAAAAGAGGCTTCATTAGGGAGCCAGTTTCATGAAATACATACTAGTTGTACTGAATTCAACAGACCATTTTTGCACACTTGGCATTTAACATCCATTCAAAGTAGATATGTTTGTAACCATGAGATTCATACTCTCACAATTATTACTGTAAATAGTATCACTTTAAAGCTATAAACCTAACAGTGCAAACTACAATCAGAAGAAAGAAAACAATAGCTACACTTGGCATTTTTCTGAAACAAAAGCTTTAGTCGGTTCCAGCCATTTAGTTGGAGACGTTGCACATTGTGCAAAAGCTAAATTGTGGAAAATTGTTTATTTTCCTGATTGCTTTTAATGTTATGTTCCTGGATGAGAGCCAAAGAATCTAGCATTTTTGAGCACCTACTATGTGCCAGGCACTCGCCTACATGTTATCTTATTTCCTCCTCACGTGTTTTCAGGGCAGGTACCATTATCTCTGGAAAAAGACTCAGAAGGGTTAATTAATTTGCTTAGGGTCACATAGCTATTAATGAAAGAACTCGTGCTGAGACCCAAGTTGGTCTAACTGCAGAGCACTACGTGAGTGATTCTAAGTTTTCATGTGCATGAAGATCATATGGAGGAGGGCTTGTTATAACAGGACTACTGGCCTCACTTCCCACCAAAGTTTCTGATGTAACAGAATGGGTGGGGTCCAAGAATAGACATTCCTAACAGGTTCCCAGGTGGTTGGAGCTACTGCTGCTAATTCAAGGGCCACTCCCGATGACATCCTCATCTTGTCTTCTAGGTGCCTCTTTGAACTCACTTGATACACACATTGGTTGTACAGCAAAACCAATTTGAAATTTAGTAACATTTAACATTTTTGTAATTTAAAAGAATTTTGATTTACAATTAGAAATCTACTTAAACAACTGCTCTACTTTGGGTTTTTAACCATGGATAAGCATTTGAAAAACTCCAATTCACTTTTAGTAATTAGTTCTACCAGATTTCTTTTTTGACCGTAAAAAGCATTCAGAAGAATATACTATTGTTAATAATTCCTATTTTAGATAGGCATTTCAAGTGATAAATTTTATCCTTAGATAACATATGATAGGATTTTACAATAGCATTTGGATAAGGACCTTGTTCTTTTAGGCATTTAAGAACCATTGTTAATGATCAACCTCCAGAAGGACCGAGAGCAGCAGTCATATATACAATAAGAAAGAGAGAAAAGAAAGTGAAGCCGCTCAGTTGTGTCCGGCTCTTTGTGACCCTGTGGGCTGTAGCCTACCAGCCTCCTCGGTCCATGGAAATTTTCCAGGCAAGAGTACTAGAGTGGTTTGCCATTTCCTTCGCCAGGGGATCTTCCCGACCCAGGGACTGAACCCGGATCTCCCGCATTGCAGGCAGACCCTTTGCCATCTGAGCCATCAGGGAAGCCCTACACACATTAAACCTGACACCAAATGCTTTTCTGCCTTAACTCAGTTTCCTTATCTTCTTACTGGAAGAGTCAGTAAGGTCATCAGAGTTAGCTCTAATGACCAACCTATTATAATGGACTTAAGAAGCTAAGCTGTCCCAGATGTAACCCTTCCTTCCATATATGTTGAATGAGTGGTTATTTTAAAACCCTGTAAGAATATGCTTTCTGCAGTTTTCATTCCTGGTTTTCTTCTCAACTAATTAAGAGTATGGGACTCCCCTACAGGGTAGACTGGTAAGTCTTTCAAATTGATGCTCAGCAATTAATAACATCTAACCCAGATAAAATTTTAGATTAAGATGCCATTTTATTTAGACTTGGAGACCAGGTAATATTATTTTTAGGTGAAAGCCAAAAGGTGTTATGTTAATGCTTCTAATCACCTAGAAGGAGAGCAGTTGCTATACCACCATTATTGGCTACAGTAGTTAACCTGGCTCTCAGCAGGATCCCACGATGGAGGGATCAGACTGTGAATGGGGAAAGTGACAGTGACTTTAGGGATTAGATATTTGGCTAGGACAAGAGGATGAATTTTGTAAATTAAGACAACTGCTTTGGTTTAATTCAATGTTAAGTCTTTTGATGTCTATACTTGACTCACCATATCTTTATATTGCTTGGGCTAAAAAGCTAATATCCTGTAGGAATGGACCTTCCTAATCCTGTCCCACCCTCTGAGACTTGGATTTTAATATCAAGAAATTCTTTTATGTTGAGGAATTACAAAGAAAAAATGTTCATGTTATACTAGAATTTAAACAAGCTGGATGCTTACACACCACTTCCCATCTTCATATTCCTTTACGCTTAGTTTTTATAAAGAAGTATAGAAGCTTTATGTGGGAGGCTGAATTTTATGTATGTCATACCAAATGTTGAAGCTGAAGCATTAATTAATCAAACAATCAGATCTGAATTCCTCACCTGCCAGATATTCTCTACAAATGAACATTCTCTAGTGAATTCAATCTGAACTTCCCTGGAGCTTAGACTGACAATCCTGAAATTTGTTGCAGCTGCAAAAATCTGCCTACATACAGAAACAAAATCCCTAAGTTGTCCACTGAATCAGTTGGCCATTTCTCTTTCTCCTCTGCTAGACACCCATAAAAGTTTGTTGAGTGAGGAAAGGAAATCATCAGTTAGCCCCTAAATTTCTATCTGCATAACACCCAGCAATTTGGAAATCTGGCTAAAATTATTATACTTTTATTGAATTGACTGGTCTGTGTACACACTCTGTTATGTGTATTTGATTGCTTATATTTTTATTTTCAAAACCTAAGCAGGGATAAAATATGCCTATGCCTACAGATTGCCTTCCACACAGATTATCAATTTATGTGACCATTAAACAATATATAGGGAGCAATTTAAGGTCACTTTAATTATATTTTAAATAGTGCAAAGTTTTTGTAAATTTAAATAAGTTGCTTGTATTTGAAACTAATATACTAGCCAAAGGTAAAAGTAAATCAATAGATTATATTTCTATCATAGAGGGACAGAAATAAATCCATTTAATAATATACACAGGTACAGTGTTTCTTTAAAAATATATGTAAGTGTAAAACTTAGTAAAAGACGAAGAAACTTTCAAAAGTTTTGAAATTTTGTTCAGAAGGAAAGTGTACAATGAACCAGTCCATAATAAATTTAAAGTTGTATTCAAATCAATTGAAAAATAAAACGTCTTAACTGGAATTTGGCTAATCAGAATCTTAAATTAACCTGCAACTTATCTGTATGCTGATTTTACGAGAGGCGTATGTCACCACTCTCCCAAAATATTCTAACAGTTGAATACATTAAAATATATTCCATCATATATTCTGATATTTTGAATCAATATATATTCAGCCCGATTCACATGTAATAGATTTTCAGTTACTCTTTGATTAGTAAATGTGTTTGAATAACCAAATAAAATTGAACTTCTTTTTCTGCTGGTTTGTCCATTCTCTTTATAGATAGGTGAATGCATACTGTTTTTCTATAGCTGGAATTAGAAAGTCACAGAACAACATACCCTTAATGGAAGCAACTTTCACCACATAAATCCACTAAAATTGCACCGTTTTTGGAAAGAAAACAATGTGTGCTAATTTGATCAAAAGTCTTACTGATCAAATTCAGTATTGCCCTACAATGTGAGTCAGAAGAAAGCTGTTGATATTAGTTGTGTCTGTAGCACTTCAGCAGTTCTTAAGATGACTCCCTTCCAACACCACCCACCAACAAAAAAGAAAATAAAAATTAGAGAAACTTGTTTCTAAGCACTTAAGGAAATGTGCCAATGGAAAATATTTTAGAGAATTTGTGAATACAGTTGTGAATACAGTTGGAGAAAGAATTTTAAATAGAAAGGCCTTTTTGTCCTCATTAAAGCTGGCCTATATTCATGTATTTGGAAATGGTTTCCTATACTGTCAGAAATTTATAACTCTAAAACTGTATTTTTTTTTCAGTGTGCTAGAATGAATGTAATTATAAACATCTCAATCCAGAAGGATATCTGTTCTCAAAAGTGACCAGGTTTCCTTTCGCCCCCTTGAACTTCCATGAGTTGAGGATCATCTGAGTTGCATCCATGAACAATTTTATCCTCTGCTTTCCTGCTTGGAAGGCATTTTCATAGCAAAGTACTGGTTTAGTAAAAGCAATAAATAGGAGTCTCCATGCAAGAGAAATTGGAGTTTCCTAACATGCACATGATTCAAAAAATAAAAATAAAAAGTAAGGTGCCTTGAGATGCTGGCAGTTTTAACATTTGGAACAGAAGAGTTCGTATATATATTTACATCCTAACTGCTCAATTTTACCTTACAAGCGTCAATTTAGGAAAATATACAGTACTTTTGCATATAATGGTAACTTGTGAGCCCCTGAGTCAAGTAGAGAGGATTTAAATACAAAAAGGAAAACAGCCATTAAAAGCACTTACATTGTATGTGGAATAAACAGTACAAAATGATTATTTCCCCGGAAGACCAGGATCAGAAACATGCCTATGAAGACCCAAGACTCCTACAGTGCTTAGGGATGAATCTGTCAAAGAGGGATGCCTAATTGGATGAAGGCAAGTTTTCCTTTGCCTTGGGGGGTGAAGCTCTAAAGAGAGATCACTGTCTTGTTTTAAAAGTGAAGTCAAGTTGTCTTCCGAAGCGGTGTTCAGACGCACTCCACTTGAGAGGGATTCTTTGGATTTAAGTTTAGATTTTTCAAGGTCTAGAAATTCAGGACACTGATGAAAGAAAAGAGACGAAAACACATTTTTATAATTCATTTGGACATATTTCTAAATGACACCATGAAATCTCAACATGCTTACTTCTCCCATAAATCTTTATTTGATTAGTGGTCTTAACCAGTCTTTCCCTCTCAAAGGTGGGTCAAGACATTGGAGGTCAGACATTGGTTTAGATAATCTTACCCAGCCATTCCAAGATCTTTAATTTTACTCTGAAGCCATATCAGATTGTTATTATTATTTTAAACACAATATTTCACACTGAGTTTTCCAGATAAGTTTTAACTCAAAATTCCCGACGTAACTGGGATCAGAAAGGTGGGTCATTTGGTGAGTACAATTGGGGAACACAGAGAAAGAAAAAGGAAGGACAGTCAACCATCCCTTCGCAGAAAAAGTCATGTGAGTCCACTGAAAACAAAAAACAAGGTGCATGATTTCACATGTTTCCCAGTCATTCAAAAACCAGTTAGAGATAAATCAGTGTCTACCTTCATACTTTAGAGAGATTGCATTATTTTCCTTCAGGCACATTACTCTGTGCTATTAAAATAGTTTCATTCCCCAGAGCATTTTCCACTCAATCCCCAAACTTCTAAAAAAGTTTTTACAAGATTGTTCTGTAGATTTTTATTTAAATTGCTGTTCTTAAGTCCAGTTTGGCCACAGTATTTAAGTGATTAAGAAAGATTCCCAAAATGGAATTCCAAAGGAATTACACTTTTCACATTAACAAAATCAGAGGGCTTCCTCACAGGACTTCAGAGGAAAAATAAAGAACACTAACATTTCTCCTACCATCATCAAGGTGAGAAACTTTTAGAGGTCCTTAGTGATGGGTGGGCACAGATATGATTATTATCTGATTACTCCTGGTCTCAGGTCTTGTCTGGCCAGCTGCTATTTCTTGCCCCTTGCTTCCCCAGATCCTGTTCAAGAGTGTCTCTAGAGCAAATTACAAACCTTTATCTAAACATTTTTTGGACCCAGGGGTAGTCTTTAGTTTTCAATGATCTACCATTTATAAACTCAAGTAGATTATTAACTCTTGAAAAGGCTTTTTCTTAAATAATAACAATAAAAAAAACTAGTGTTTTAAGATCACTCTTCTAGGACCACTGTTCTCAAGCTTTAAATGAGCAAAAGAATTGGCAAGAAGGGGTGGGATTGAGGGAAGCTTGTTTAAAACAGAGATTACAGGGCTCACTCCAAGACGTTCTAATTGAGTAGAGACAGAGATGGAAACGAGAGCGTGCATTTTCTACAGCAGCCCAGGTTATTCGATTCTGATTCAGATGGTACCTGGAAATACCCCTCGGGAGATGCTCTTGTCTATACTCACCTGTGAGGAAGGACTGAAACTTCGATCTGTCTTGATGGACGCGACCGGATGACTGGTTCTCATCAGGCGGATGGTGGGTCTCTGATACTCTCCTCCGGCAGTGACCATACTATAGGCTGGTGGGACCACAGTGGTTTGCTTCTGCAGCAGCTGTAGGATGGTCTGGATGTCTGCAGTCATTTGGGATTCAAGTCTGCAGGACAGACAGAAATGGGGGAAGACAGTCCTAAAATAGTTCAGGATTGCAAAACATTTGAAAAAAACTGCAGCACCACCACCAAACAGAATTGTGGCCTTGCTTTAAACAAGAAGGACAGGAGAGGGAGCACGGAGACGCTTGCTTGCTATTGCACAGTAATGGCTCTGATAATGATCCTTGCTCCTGTTCCTTTAATAAGATCTTAACAGAAAAACACCGGAATGAAAAGACTACATTTTCACAGTGTGCATTGTATTATATTACAGTTAAGCTTTATTGATTTCAAAATGGAAAACACATTGAGAATCTATTTTTAATCAGTCATTCTCTTTGCTTTTAAGTCAGGTTTTGGTCAGTTTCTCATGAACATTTTATTTACTCTTTAAAAAAGAGATATTATAGCACATTTCTTTCATAATTGCAACAATTGGATAATTTATTATGTGTTTCAAATTTATATTATCAATATTTTCTGTTACCTCTCTCCTATTCACATCGTGTTGTATATTATTCATTACATTCTTTCCTTACTGTTAAGTACTGTCGAATGCTAAATTCCTTTCCCATCTATAGTTCAGAGCCTTTGGTATTTAGAAACAGACCAAATATAAAAGTTCACTTGCTTTTATAGCCCATCTGGCTTGCAAAATACCAGCCTGATCATTTTTTCCCCAAAGTTCACAAGTAGCCAAATGGCCTGTTAATTTCATTCTCATTTTAAATTAAAATTCAAGAGAAAAAACAACAGAATACAATGGATCTGATTCCTCTCCTTTGCATGTGTTAACAGTATTAAAAAAGAATTTTGTGTGTATAAAACAGAAAATTTTGACCATATGCCTCTTGAGATAACTTTTAACTCTTTACTTGTTTGTGCTTACATTCTGTTTCCATGGAAAATGCAAGAAAAAGGTAAATTTTACCAAAAATGTTAAAAGCATAGACTAATTTTGCCCAGTTATATACATGCTATATTTGTGAAGTTTAAAATGGAGAGAACTTAGCCTTTGATTTGAGAGAGAACAGAATAAACCTGGACAGCATGAGAAAAGATCATTCTTCTTCTAGTGTTTAATATTGACACTAGAAATTTTCCTTCTGAAAATCATGGTAACCTGTACACTGTTTGTACAGGTTTTCTATATTTGGTATATTTGGTATGCATAGCCATGTAGCTTAGTGTTTCTAAACAAATAGCTATAAATTATACGTGACTGTACCTTACGGGTGTCAAAACCATACACCCAAAATTTGAATTATCAACTAGTTTATTATCTACTTGTTACCCATTGTTTTGATCTAATATTTTTATGGCGCTAACTAAACAGGGAAGACTCATTATTTTATTAAGCATCAATACTTTCTTTCACGCTTCAAAGTACGTCACAAATTTATCTGCACACCCAAATCTTACCTTATTCAGAATTAATTTCTCTCTCCTCTGAGTCCCCAAAGAAAATTCTATATTCATTGTGAATATTTCTGTATGAATTTATCCTATCATGAACAGCATTTAATATTTAGGGAGTAGCTTACACACTACATGTAGAAGGATTTGGGGGTGGACAGTGGAATAATAAAAACTTCATCAACAAATGAGATTAAAGACCCAACAGAGAATCACACAATATGATAATGATTTTGATGCCTTACAAAACCTTTGTCAAACAGTAGTCATCTTCAAGAAACAGGATCTCTATATCACAGATTCTGTCTGAGAAGGGAAAACCGATTGGAAGTGTGCCTTCAGCAACAGCAGCATGCGGCCCGTTAGTGGGACTCCTGAACAGAAGGCCATCACGTGCAGGTGGGGCAGCTGTTGCAGGGTGAGAACGAGGCTGTTTGTGCCAACATGCCTTAGCTGAGACTGTAGACCACCTTTATCAACATGACTTAGTTGCTTGTTTCAGGAAAACTTTGCCTGAGAAAAATAAGTCTAAGGGAATAAATAACTTTACTCCCTCAGGAACATTCTACAGATTGAGTCACTGGAGACAGCAAACTGATCTTGAGAGCAAATAACTTGCTTAATCAAATTTTATTTATCGATACTTGCTTTAAGATCCTCATGTCACTGTGTCCATCAATCCTGGACTATCATGTTATGAACTTAGCCCAAATCCCTCAGTTTTTTGACCTGAAAGGCCCAAACTCCAAAGTCATAAAAATACCCCACTTTTTACTTTCCTTTCTGAGATCATACTTAAGACTCTTTCTAGGTCAAGGTCTTCCCGCAGTGATTATGAATACTTAGTTTAGTTGTATTAATGATAGTCTGATCTTTTGCAATGGATGAATGTTTATGTTGAAATGCTAACGGTGAAATCCTAACCACAATGTGACGGTAGTAAGAGGTATGGCCTTTGGGATGTAATTAAGTCATAAAAGTAGATCCTTCATGAATGGTATTAGTGCCTCATACACCAGAGCCCCAAAGAGCTCCCTTCCTCCTCTCATGTGACACAGAGAAGACAGCCATCTATGAACCAGGAAACATGCTCTCATTAGATACAGAATCTCCCAGCACTTCCATCTTGGACTCGCCAGTCTCCAGAACTGAGAAACATCTGTTGTTTATAAACCACCCAGTCTACTGTATTTTTGTTACAGCAGCCCCCGAAGACTAAAACATTCAAGAAAAAGAATTTTAGTAAAGAATTTCTCTATTATGCATAGGTTGTATTTTCATGTTTAATGATTAGGATCTATCAGTTTAATTGGAATGGACTGTTCGGAAGACACTAAATAATTCTATTCTACTCTGGAAGAATTAGAGAGAATTTTGAAAAATTCTAGCTTGGTCTTTAAAACAGAAAAGCTCAATTTTATAACTTTTTCTTTTGCCAGTGAAGGGTAGCAGCAGACGCCACCCCAAAATAAGCCACTTTGGCATATTGATTCTTCTGAGCTGTAGGCAGTTGGAGAACAGCAAGTGTGGGGAGAGGCTTTCTCTGAACTTCTCTTATCTGCCTAAAGGCAGATATTCCAGAAGGAACTCAATTGTCATAAATCCCTTCCCTGGGAGATTCAACAACCAGGGAAGATTGAATTTTGTTACAGAATAGGCATCACACCAAGACAAACTTTGTCACAAACTATCATACCTCCCACCTGTTCTTTCAAGGGATCATTCATCTATCTTAAAAATCATTTACTCTCCTCTAAGGGACCTAAATCCCCCAGCTCCTTTCCCTATTAAGATGATATTTAATCCTGAATTCTAAGGCACATCAGGAAGTAACTCATTTTCCTCTGAGGATCTCCCATGTGTATATGAGGTATACATGTTAATACATTTATGTTCTTTTTTTTTTTCTTGTTAATCTTTTATTATAGGGGGTCTCAGCCAGAAACACAGAAAGGTAGAGGGAAATTTATTTTTCTTCCTCTCCATCAGCATAGCTAAACAGCTGTGTAAAATGAGTGTTTTCATTCACATATTATCAAAGGCTCACAGTGTACCAGGCACAGTGTTCTGCAAGGGATGGAGTCAGCACTGAAAGCTTTTATATCCTCTCGGGCTTCCCTATACAAAGTGTGGTCAGATTTGGGAGCTTGTTAGAATGTGGATTCTGGACCTAGACTTAGAATCTACATTTTAACAAGATCCCCAGGTGATTCGAAAGCACATTAAAGTTTGAGAAGCATGGCTTTGGGATCAAGCGTTAGTGATTTTCCCTAAATATGTATATCCGTAGGCATAATATATAAGTATGTAAGAACATTTCTTATATAAACCTTTAACACCATATAGAGTTTAATTGGCCATTAAAGCAAAAAGCAGCAACAGCCAGGATGACTCAAGATAGACTATTTATATTTGTTTTTATTGCACTGTGTACTTAATATGTGCATTTGGATGAAAGAAATGGGGTAGAAATTTACAGTTCTGCTACATTTGAACAGAATGCTGAAGCTAAACAGAGTAGATCCAACTTAAGAAAGTATACCAGGATTCTCATCCTGCAAAGCTGAAGTTTAAACTGAGCTGCCTTCTTCAAACTTTTGCCTTCTAAAGTGGAGGAAACAGGTTCTTGGAGATGTCTGTGCAGTAAAAATGCAATATATTGGATTTTAAATCCAAAGAGGTTGAATCAGACAATAAAATGTTTTTGAGACCTAGCTAGAATTTAGTAAATATGTTCAAAAACATACAGGTGCTAGGACATGTCGAAAAGATTTAGTTGCAGTTTGGCTGTGAAAAAAAGTACTGTATAAAAGTAATTTTAAAACTAACATAATAAAATGGTAACAGCTATTAGTATTA
This sequence comes from Capra hircus, assembly GCF_001704415.2. Lineage (NCBI taxonomy): Eukaryota > Metazoa > Chordata > Mammalia > Artiodactyla > Bovidae > Capra > Capra hircus. The sequence continues at coordinate 102,132,678 of NC_030809.1, forward strand.
ACAGTGTGTTAGTTGTTCAGTCATGCCCAACTTTTTGTGACCCCGTGGACTGCAGCACACCAGGCTCCTTTGTCCATGGGATTTTCCAGGCAAGGATACTGGAATGGTTTGCCATTTCCTTCTCCAGGGGATTCTCCTGACCCAGGGATTGAACCTGGGTCCTGCAGGCAGTTCTTTACCAACTGAACTACCAGGGAAGCTCATTAGTATTAGTATTAATAGTAATACTATTAATGGTGATTGCAAACCAAATGGGAACTAGGTGTACATGCTCTTAAAATTTATACTTTCAGTTCCAGGACACATTAAAGGCAAGTGTTTTTTCAGTGATCTTTGATTTACACCAGCAGCAATGATTGGCATCCATGACAAGGCAACAAGGGAAAATTAAAATCTCAAATTTCACCTTCAAGAAAGATCCAAATTAGGTAACACAGAAATATATGAAGAGTAGAAGAAGGTACTCAAACAAGTATCACTAATAGAAATGAAGTTAAGTTCATTGTTAATTATGTTTGGCCTAACCAAAAACTCCATTTTGTAGCATATATACTCTCCACATGTATTAATTAGTCTTCACAATAATACTGCAGGTCAGAAGAGGTCGAAAAAGGAAACTGAGGCTGAAGAAATTTAAATGACTTGACCTAGTAATCCTGTTAGTAGTTAAGTAAGAGAGTTACAACTTTAAGCTGAACAATTGTTAAGTGCTGTGCAAGTACTGTGCTGAAGAAATCACTGTCCCTGTCATTCATCCATTCATTCAGTCATTTTTTTTTTCATTTACTCCAGGAATTGAATGCATATTGCATGGTGGCGCAGTGGTAAAGAATCTGCCTGCAATGCAGAAGATGAAAGAGACGTGGGTTCTATCTCTGGGTTGGGAAGATCCCATGAAATAGAAAATGGCAATCAGCTCCAGTATTCTTGCCTGGAAAATTCCATGAAAAGAGGAGCCTGGTGGGCTATAGTCCATGGGGTTGCAAACAGCTGGACACGATTGAGCCACTGAGCCACACACACACACACACACACCCAAACACACAAAGAAATACACAGGAATAGAGGAAGGTCAAGTTCACAAATCACACTGTCATTTATCAGTTCTGTGTGTACAGTATGTATTTTGATATATATTATGGCTAAAAGATCAATGTAGCTTGGTATAAACAGAAGAGAGAGATAGGAAATGTAATAATTAACTAAATATGTTTCTCTGAGCAATAATAAGTATGATCATGTCAAGTTCTTATACCTTACATAGGAATTACTGACTCTAAGTAAGTGATCATCTGTTTTAATTTTCTCAGATGCATTTCAATTTTACAAGACTGATATTTGACACTTGAGAATGGGATATAGGTCTCAGTTTTTTAACTTTCAAAGTTTGATTAAATTGCATGAAAAAATACAAAAAATATCATCAGTTCATGCAGTATTGTCATACTTTTCTTTGAAATTAAGGCATATAAATTTATTTAAATTTACAAATTAGTTGGTTTTCTAATTCCTTTTATCTATTTTAATTGCTAATTCATCTTTCATGGTAATGTATATTTGTGTAGACACACATTTTTATGTTTATTGTATTATTTGACACTGCTCAATTCTGGCATAAAGATTTAAAAAAAAACAATTAAACAACAAGCAACATCAACAACACACAAGAAAAAGTAAGCATAGTAGCTAGTTTATGTGTATAAGCAAAACACATAGAATGTGGTAAGTATAGATAATGAGTAAGCAAGTAGTTTGTTAGACATGGACAGACTTCATAAGATGCATTAAATAAAAACAGCATGCTAGTAACCTGCAAGACGTTCCAAAGATAGAATAGAAATGTGATGTAACAAACCAGAGTATGGCTTATACTGTGGCCAAGTGTATTTGACCTTACATCTCAGTGATGGAGTAAATGTGTGTCATTGGTGTTGGGCAGTTTTTAATCTGTGGACCTTTTTTTGTGGAAATCTCAATTCTCATCCTCAGAACCACACCATCAGCAGGGAAGGCTGATGAGAGATATATATATATATATATAAATGTCATGTAAATCAGGATTCAGGTTGTGTGATTCTTTTACCAGGATTGTACGTATTGGAAATGTGTTAATTACCCCATCTGGCTCTCCTTATCACTCACTGTGTGTTTTAAGTTGATTTAGTAAATCCTGTGATTTGAGCATCTCAGTTTAATCCATGCAGTTTTTCGTGTGTGACTATTGGAATACCTTGCCCAGTGGTGTCCTGGAGAATACCTTGAATCAAGGTCACTTTCCACATGTAACACAACTAAGACAGTATCATACATCTATTTTTCTTAAATCTGATTCATCAGTTTAATTTTAAGGAACTCACGTAGATTTGGGTTAAGGGGTTCTATCCTTTCTAAAACCAAAATTTATTCCTTATCTTAAAAGGTCATGGATCAAAGATGGAGGGAAAATGGATGGGATCTGGACTTCAACTCAATCACATTTTTGCCAAGTTGGCTGAAAAAATAAATGTTTAAATAATTTTGTCAATATTAAAACAAATGCCATAACACATAACTAAGTTACCAGGAACCACCACAAAGTGTAAAAAGGAGGATTGAAAGAGGAAGGGTGTTAGTCAACAAACTAAATATGAATTATTTGGGAGGATTAAAAAAAGGAAGTTTCTTAGGCAAGCAATGCTGATGAGATACTGATTTTATGACAAGTAAAGAAAAAATAGGATTCATGCTGCCAAAAGTGTGAAGTGTTCTAAATAAATGCTCCTTGCAAGACATTAATAATTCTGTCAACTTCTAGTCTTATTTTAAATGAGAAAGTGTATAAGAAAAGTGTATATGAGATCGATGGCAGGATGAATTTGCTATTTACAAAGCATAAAGCCAGACCCCACTACGGGCTTGGATTACGTTATTCCTTTGCCTGGCGATTGCTTATACCTGTTAAGCTGTTCCTGAAGCAAATCTAATCTTTGCTCCACTTCTCCATAGGTGAGGTCGCTTTCAGTTTCAGAGACTCCCCAGGCGGCTCGCTGAAGTGCTGAGGGACTAGGCTCATCAGCCTGAGTCCCAGCATTTTCTCTTTCCCAGCTTCTTGTGTCAGTGACATCTGTGGGAAACAGCAAAATGGATGTCAGCTTCTTTGGGTGCCCATTTATAGCTACAGAGATATCCACAATACAAGCAGGAAGAGATCTTGACATTTAACTGGAAGATAGAACCATAGCGGCTCAGGGACTGGTCGAGCAACTGCAGCCAATAGGTAGCTGACTCCCATCCACCCTGATCCTGACTGCCGCCTCCCCAACCTGTTTCCACACAGCTGGTTATGAGTCTTCAGTTCAATTTCCCTTTCCATTTTGTGCTAAGGGGAAACATGGATGGCCAACCCTAAACTCCAGTAAGAGAACAAAGACTTTGAGCTTTTACATCTGGGGAGAAACAGCACCATATGTATGTACTGGTTCACCTCCCATTGAAGATTTTAAGGCTCTTTGGACATGACTCACACATGGCACACCAATCCAGTGCTAGTGGAGTTGGGAGTTTATTTCAGAGAGAAAGGAGTATGTTTTCCTCACTCAGAGGACTGGTAGCAGAAAAAGACTGACTTCATTTTCACATGGAAATAACAAAAAGTGATTTTGCTGTGATAGAAAGACTTTTGTTTTTCCTTTTGGACAAGTACTTATGATTAAACACTGACAAAAGTTATGTAAAGTTATGGAATTTATATCTTTGGTTATTTAAAAAATTGGATAGAAAGTAACCTATTTGGGGAGAATTAGCAATGATTCTAGAAACAAGGAACAGGATTTGTAGGGTTTCTTGAAATCCCTTCCTTTCCTACAGTTTCTTCAAAGTACCCCCTATCCACAGGTAGCAGACACAATTTCTGTACCTTTTCTTCATGGTTTTTCTATCACTATACTTTTATCTTTGAATGCATAGAAATCTCTAATGAGGTGCCAACAATTTCTGCTTCACTTGGGTGAAGCTCTAACAAAGGGATTAGCACATCCAAAGATGGTATTAGGAAAACATAAGGTCAGGGTTCCCTATGCTATTGAAATGGTTAACAGACCTTAGAGGAAATTAAAGTCTTCCTTATCTACGGAAGGGGCTTCCTTAGTAGCTCAGTTGGTAAAGAATCTGCCTGCAATGCAGGAGACCTAGGTTCGATCCCTGGGTCAGGAAGATCCCCTGGAGGAGGAAACGGCAACCCACTCCAGTACTCTTGCCTAGAGAATTCCATGGAGAGAGGAGCCTGGTGGGCTACAGTCCATGGGATCCCAGATTCAGATACAACTGGCGTTTTGTTTTCTAAAGTGACAATATGTAATTTCCTATGAAACTGAACATCAAAAATGTTATGGCTGAACTTTTAAGTAATACATCAGCAGATTTTCACTGAAAAGTATGATTTCTTATTCACACACATGTGACTTTAAAATGCAAAACAATAATATAATGTTTTAGTACACTAGGTTTTCAATTTTGGAGAAGTAATGCCAAACAAATAGAACACTCATATAAATGGCTGGATGATGCCAGTGTTTTCCCCTGTCTAGCCTTTTGCTAGACAATAAAACAAAAACAATAAAACTGACAGGATGGAAGTTACATATTATACTCAGAAGTTTTGTGCTGAGAAAGCTTACAGTATTTCCACGTATGCCTAATAGCTCTCTCATTCTCAAATCATATATAAGATATTGATTTTTAAATAACAGTAGTGAATTACATGCAATAAATTATGTAGGATTTTATTTTTCCTTCAGTGCTCAAGAAAAAAACTGATAATCTCTTAGCAAAAAAGAATACTCATAAACTATTGGGTAAAGCCTTCCTTGATTATAATTTATTCTTATTAAAATCTGGATATGTGTGATTAGCTTGTTTTAACAGCAATATGAAAAAAAAAAGAGTTCAAAGGGGAGATCCTGCTTAGTGGTCTTAATCAAAATGAGCATCCTTTTAGATACTTTCTAAATATAGTTCAGAATCTGCACTTGGTTGCCTTGGAAAATGTTGCTATAGTTGCAAGACATGTTTCTGAAAATGGATGAACAGAAAGTAAACTTTCGTTTGGTTCTGGGTACACACTTTTCAACTTTTGACCTCAGTCTAAGTAGGATCAGAGTGCATTTAGTTTGATTTTTTTCTTTTCAGTTCTGTCTAAAGGTGCTTCTCTGTTGGATTCAGCAGGACAAATGCTAGAAATGTAAGTGGCATTTCCTATTGATGATAAAACTAAAATCTCTGGGGGTTTAGTGGTTTGAATCACAACAGTTACAGTTACACCCTACACATTATTCAAATTCTTGAAAATTGCACAATCTTTCACCTTAAAAAATTACTAGGGAAAGAAATTTGCATTAAATAAAGTTTTAGAATTCTCCACTGGTTAGTCATATTAATTATCTAGGTTAACCATGCGTCACACTGACTGACTCTATGCAGCATCAATTATGCCTCTTCAATTGACGTGAATATTTAACTATGAGTTTTAAAGGCAACTGTTTTTTTGAACAGAAATGTCATTATACATTTTTGGAAATAAAAAATTGCAGATATTACTTCAGATTTTATAGAATACTGTCTTTTATCGTGCATGTAAAATAGCTAATTAAAAATAAGTGGCAAGGAAAAACATAAGATGAAGGGCATGAGAATTCATTGTCAGTGAGAGTCATCATCAAGTTGAATAAAATCTCCCAAATATATCTTTAATAACTAGTCACTTGAGACTTTAAAACTCAAGAGGAAAGCAACAAGAAGCATTTTGAAAAAAAACCAGGCCCACTCAGTTATACTCTTTTGAAGACAGTAGGATGGTTCAGCAAGTTCTTCAGAACTTCTGACTTCCATGATGCAACCTTTTATTATTTTTAGCACTTCCCAGAATCCGTTTTCATAAATAACTAAAATGGGACATTTAGTAATCACATCTAATATTCCATTCTTCCATTGTGATAAATGAGGTACTATTTTCATTCACTTCATCAAGATTTTAGATTGTCCAGAGAACATTTGCATATATTCGTAGCTTACTTCAACTTGGGGTCATGGCAAAAGCTGATTTGATAAAATAAGGAAAGTAACTCTGGACAAATGTAAAGCCTAAACATCCTAGGTTCAATAAAACTTTTGTTATGAGATACAGTCACTTTGAAAAATGGTGACAATGGTAAGTAATATTTACTTACACTGTGCCATAATTTGTATCCTGTCAGTTCAGGAACATCCTATTTTGCCCTCATTTTTGTTATAGTTTCTTTATTTTTTTTGTTAAACTTTCTTCATCTCTACATTTTTATCTGTCTAGGACTATATTAAATGATTAAAGTGTTTGAAAGTAAAAACTGTAAGAAAATACTAAATAGAGTTGGGGATTTTATTTCAGGGGAAGGAATGATGCTAAAGCCGAAACTCCAGTACTTTGGCCACCTCATGCAGAGTTGACTCATTGGAAAAAACTCTGATGCTGGGAGGGACTGGGGGCAGGAGGAGAAGGGGACAACGGAGGATGAGATGGCTGGATGGCATCACCAACTCGATGGATGTGAGTTTGGGTGAACTCCGGGAGTTGGTGATGGACAGGGAGGCCTGGTGTGCTGTGATTAATGGGGTCGCAGAGTCAGACACAACTGAGCGACTGAACTGAACTAAATTTATGCAATTATCTTGTTTGATGATCACAACAGACTAGTTGGTTAGAATATATTATTCCTATTTTGAAGATGTTCAAACTGAGTTTTAGTAGGGTCTGTCAAGACATGTGGAGAGCATATCACAGACTTGGACCTGGAACCCAGGCAGTCTGCCCATGCCTGTTCTTACATATTCTTAGTGAGATAATAAGATCTGTAGATCTAGCTTCTGTTACGCTAAACCAATTGTTCTTTCATGTAGTAGTCCACAAGTTTTCCCAAGTTTTCCATCCTTTAGCATCAAATCTGGATATATCTATTGAATGCAGTTACACAGCTCATGCATATTGTCTAAAACATAGCCCATATATTTGGGTATCCCTAATAAACAAATGTGTTCCAATGAGTTGAATCAAAAGCACATTTTATTTATCCCCATTTATCATTTATCCCCATTTTCTCATAATTCCCAGTAAACTGAAGCTCTTTTTTAGTATTTATTGTATTTTGATTGAATTGGCCTTTCATGCTATAAAAACTGGTTTGGGGGTGGGAATGGATACAGAGGGCTTCCCTAGTGGCTCAGATGGTAAAGAATCTGCTACAGTGCAGGAGATTCAGGTTCAATCTCTGGGTCAGGAAGATCCCTTGGAGAAGGGAATGGCTACCCACCCCAGTATTCTTGCCTGGAGAATTCCATGGACAGGGGAGCCTGGCAGGCTACAATTCATGGGGTCACAGAGTCGGACATGACTGGGTGACTAATGCTTTCATTTTTATGGACACAGAAGATACATATAAGAATCAATGGGTTAGAATTCCTCAAATACTCATTGGTCCCTCTCCCATGGAATTACTACAAAAGACATTCCTAGAACGTTGTATGTGGCTCGTGTTAGGCCTGACTGACCACACAGAACCTCTTATGTTATAATTGGGCCCAGAATCTTGCAGACACTTTGTAGATGATCTAAGATTTGATCTTTGCAAATACGTCATGAAATTGCAGATTCGATTAACACGTGGTATGGCTTTTCATTTGTACAACGTCAGCATTTTGTGATTAGCTCTGACATGAGGCAAACCGATTCCTGAGAAACTTGGTTACCTTTGCAAGAGTGACTTCTTTTATCTATGTGAATCCTTCCTGAGGTGGGCCCAGTTTCTTCAAGACCGAGTCCAGTTGCTTTCCCTATCCCTGGAGGAGAATCAGCAAGTCCCGAGAAGAGAGGCTTTTGTTCATCATCAATGGAGGAGATGAAAGATGAAGACCTGCTTTTTTTCTCTTCGAAGTGCTTTTTGGAACTCTGGTAATGTCTTATGGTATCTACAGAGTCTTCAGGGTCATTTGTAGTGCTTTCTTTGCCAAAATCTATTAAAGAAAAGTTATTTTATAGAAGATAATCAAATATGAGACTCTACGCATACTACACTAACTACACAAACTAGCTTTTTCATAGTGTGTTTTTGAATAACTTTAACACAGAATTTTTTTAAACTTCCAGAAATGTTGTTCTATCTTTTTTTATCCTACTGAAAATGTAGCTATTTAAGAAGATGTTTTTAAAGTTTTAATTCACAGGGCATTAGATTACTGTCATGAAATACATTATTCATTTCAAAATAAAAGAATACCTGTGACAGGTATCACATTTATATCTCAGAAAAAAAAAACTATAGGGTAATTTAAACCTTATTTATATACACTCAACAGTCATTTGTATTCTGGAAATCTGATGTAGTATCTCTTTAAGGAAATGAAACAGTGAAGAAAAACGTGTCCCAATTCTAAAATATCACCACTGTGGTGCTTATTGCTCGTTTGTTTTAACCCTCATGCCCTCTCCTCTGTGGTGGTCATCTACTCATTGTGAAGGTCAAGTCCAGAAGCCCGCTTACGGTAAAGGCTGGCAGGTGGAATTTCAGCCTTAGTTCAATCCGTATAATGGCCTTGACATACCATGCAGTTTGGTTGTGCAGCAAACTGCAAATAATATAAAACTTGAAAATAGTAATTAAGGTAAGTTTACCTAATTGCATTAAAGCCAGTAGTGCACATTGGCTGGTTTATACTAAAATGTCAGGATAATTTCAGCCCTGAACATTGTGTTAGAACATATTTCAGCAGGAAAAACTCTAAGAGACAAATCTCGGAACTTGTTTTCATTAGTGTCCTGGGGAGACAGTATAATTCTCCATCTGGTTACCACTAATAACTAACCAACATACTCCAGAAGGTATATCATTTTCTAGAGAAATGTTTAAGACAGTGTCTCCATCTACTCTCTGCCTGATTATACTTACTATGTTATTTATAGAAGGCCAAATGAAATGATTTAAGGCCACTCCAGAGAAACTTCCAACTGTTTTTTGAAATTCCCATATGGCACAAAATTAAACAGAGATCTTCTTCTTTTATATTTTTAAAAAATCATAGTTTAAAATTTGAGAAGCCAGAAAGCAGCCCAAGGTGCACATGTATAAAGTTCAAAAACCAGCTTCATGTGACATGGTTTATTAAGGAGTTAGTTGCTTACATCCTGCCAATTAAAGTTGAATGCAATGAAAGCAGATTGCTTAATTTATTTTCTTTAAGATTTCTCACTTGCACAGTGATTTCATCATTACTGAGAAGACTACAGACTTTTCTAGTCTCAAGCTCTGTGGACATCTTGATTACTCAGGGTCCCTTATATTTCTCTTCAGTGCCCAGCCACTAATCTAGCTGTTTGTAAATTCGTCTTCTTACACAAGCTGTCTATCTCCAGTGTCACTGACACAGCCCTCCTTTATTCTTGTCATCTCCTCCTGTTTTCTTTGATTTTAACTTCTTCCCACCTGAAAATCTGATCATTTCTCTCATTTTATGAATGTACCATTTCATTCTTCAAAACATAATAGTTTCCAACTTTATGCAAGTAAATGTTAAAAATAGAAAATGCTTCATTTCTCTAAATTATCCTCATACCTGCTTAGTGGATTGGGTCAATTTGTTGCTTCTAAGTAAACCTTTGTGCAGTTTGGGCACCAGGAGGACTGAATCAGCAAAGGCTTCTCATTTTCCCTGAAATTCTCTTCTTTTAAACACTTTCATGCAATCTTTTCCAGCAGAATCAAATACAAACTAAATTATCATTTAATTCATAAAAGTAAGGATAATGCTAAGGTGGACACTTGTAATGAATGCACATTCCAAGTTATTAAATCACATGTTTTTTTCAGCTTAGGCAGTCTTAGGAGTCCTCTGTAGATCTGTAAATCCTCATACATAGTAAAATGTTCTGCCCCACCTACCACATGGACCTTGGTCTTAGTTTACTAACTTATGGCTTGATTTTGGATGTTTAGGTAAAAATTCATCAGCTAACATATACTGTTAAATTGAATTAGAACTTGCTGATTTCAACTGTGGATGTGTTTACAATGTGGTGAATGGGGAATTATTATTTAATTCTCTTGAAATGGAGCAAATTGTTCTATATACATGATATCTAAATCCTGTAACAAAAATCTCCAGTAAATGCAGGATCATGAAAGAATTTGAATAAGTTTTATATTCTTGATTTTTTTCAAGAATATAGGAGAAATTACTCCATATTTATTTCTGCGTTCTTTGTGACTGAATGATTAGCCAGATGCTTTTTGGAACTCAGGCCACATGAACAACTTCTTTGACAATCCCCAACTGCAACAGCATTTTTCTATTCCATGCTAGATAAAACAAAGCTTCAAATTTGATCATTTAAAAAACAACTGAAATGACAATCTATTTGTGGATTAACAGTGGAAACCACTCAGTCTTAGGCTGGAGGTTGGCTAATGGAATACATGAAATTAGACTGAAATGCATTATAATTACCTTCCAGTTACCTCTAGATTTTTATGGCATATTCCCTTTCTGCCTTTTTCTAGTTAAACTCGCTTTTTTTTTGGGGGGGGGCAGGGGGCAGGGCACTCCTGGCAGCATGTGGGAATCTCAGTTTCCCAACTAGGGATGAACCTGTGCCCTCCTGCAGTGGAAGCATGGAGTGTTAACCACTGGATCTCCAGGGAAGTCCCTAAACTGGATTACTTAATAGACATTAAATAGCATTAGGTGGTATTTTTTTCTTAATGTTATTCTTAGTGCTATTTTATTATTATTATTTCTTAAAGTTGCTTTCTTGAATGCTATGTAGAAACAATATTCTGAATAGCAATTAGAAGTTTTTTACATTTTCCCCTTTGCTAGAAATGAGAATGTATAATCATTCCTGTTCCAACCATTGTACAAAGGAAAAAGTTGGTCTGTTTAATTAAGCTTGGAGTTTTTCTGACTTAGATGACTGAAAACTCTAAACCACCCCCCTCCCAAAAACCTTGTTTCTGTATGTTGACAGTCTATCTCTCCCCATCTCTTTCTCACAGGATACAATTCTAAAGCATTTATGAATTGTCTTGTGGGTGTCTCTCTGGGTCTGGATGGGTTGAAGAGCGTAGAGTGAATGTCTTGATGGAGAGGTTGACCCATCTATCTTAAGAATGATTATACAAAATTTTTACATTTCAAACACTCTGGGAACAAATGCCTGTGTTCTCTCCATCATTTACGGAGTTTTTCTCTCAACTTATTTATCATTTTTATTTGTCAGACCTAACAGGTGGGCCCAACTTTAGGTAAAAGAGAGGCATTTAATGTGCTCTCTCATCATTTAAGATTTCCCACTGGTAACAATTTTGAGATAAGCTGAGCATTTTCCAGTCAAGTGCATTAAAATTTTTATTGCATTGGAACACTGGAATCTAAAATAAATGTCATTTGATTTCAAGTACTTTAGTTCCTCTCTAGCATCAAAGAAAGTTGAAAACAAATTAGCATCACTTTTCTACATAAATACAGATAAAAATCTATCTTAAAACTATAAATATATATTTATATATTACTGAAATGGATAACAAAAACTAATCATTCTTTATTATTGAAGAAGATGTTTCTAAGAGGTGCCAGATTATAACAGCAATATTGTTAAAGGTTAACTTCACAAAATTAGAATTTGACCCATTCCTATTTTGTAAAAATAAGTCTAACAATGTATATATTTATTCTTAACTTCAATAACTTTCATAGAAGTTATTTTGGAGAAACACTTGCTAGACTTTACCGACTTGTATGACAATGTGAAATCACTAAAACTAATATTAGAAAAAGATAATGTTTATTGCTATTCTTTGAAACATAGGTATATGAGTTAAAGACCTCTTTCCATTCTTATTTTCTGGAACATTAGATTTTTTTCAGTTGAATATATATAAAATTTAATAAAAAACACATGAGTGGAAATTGCTCTTAGAATATATATATATCTCTTAAAATGGGTTCTTTTTTATGACGTGTAACAACCATCTAAATTCAATGTAAAGAGGATGTTGAACATTTAACACAGTTCAATTTTATTTTTTGGGGGTGGGCTATTAATTGATGCTCTCATTGAATTAGTGTCTCTCAAAAGGTAACTGACTCCTTAAATTAGCGTTTAATAGTGACTTTGATATTGCATTTTCTGTTTATACAAAAAGCTGAGCAGAATATTCCAAATATTCAGTCACCAAAGAGCTATCAGTAAAAATATGTTTGTATGTATGTATCTCATGGGCCATTATACATGCTATTGTTGTAAAATTTATGAGTATTATAAAATATACACACTATAACATTTTATTTTATTTATTTTTTTGGCCACATCATGCAGCAACATAAAATTCCTAAAAATTTCACAGCATAACATTTTAAAAGAAATATTCTCATATTCAATAGACTATACTGGCACACTCTGAAGTAAGTACAATCCAACTTTGAAGAGTACTTGGACTATTTTCAACATGTTCTAAATGGTTATAGCTCATTTATTTCTGTTCTGTCCAACTATCTTTTCAATGCTTGTGATCACTAAGGAAGTCATTGAAGATACACTTTTATTCTTCACAGTCTGTAACAGTAACATTCTGCTTTCATCTCAGAAACTGTAACACCTCCCCCTACAATAACCACAGTCAAGTTGGGAAGGTCCTGGGTACCTCTATGTCAGAACTTTACGACGGAAAGAGAACTTCTTGAAAATATCCTTGGGAAAAAAAATACAAAGTGTCCTCAAATTTGGACTTGAACTGGCAATTCTTTCTATTCAAGAACCGAGTTTATTTCCTCAGAAGTGCACAGCCTATGAGGACAAACCACTTTCACTTACAAATGTATTTTAGGAGAGAAGAGGCCCAATATGTTAAGCTTCTATTTAGTTCAAATCAACCTTCAAAGTTTCTATATATATCTTTCATTTTTAATATTTCTTTTTTAATGTAAACTCAGTAGCACCGCATGGTAGACACGGTGGGAGGGAGGTATAAGTGGGAACTGAAACCTGAAGAGTCCCGGTGTTTTGCTGGGTAGGTTGTGAGCAGTAATCGTAAGATTCATGTGTCTGTCACCAATGGCCAACCATGTGCTCTTCCCTCTGGTTCTTGATGCCTCTGCTGATTAATGCACAGTCATCAGCACTCTTGGATATATGCCCTCAGGGTATGGTTTCAACTAAGCAGTAAACTAACTCTAAAGTAATCAATACATTTCATGGGCAGCTTTTAATTTATGTAACCTTCATATCATTTGGGATCAATTATCTTCTAAACATTCTTTATTCTTTGTACTTGCTTATATGTGTTTTTTTTTCCCTCCAAGATATTGATTCTATATCAAGAAGCACAGAATGGACGGCCCCTTCAGATCTTTAGATTGGGGTGATTGGGACTAAATTGGCTTCAGCAAATTTTAAACTTCCCTATAGCACTGTGGAGTCCTGAAGACTGGAATAGGCTCCCAGGCTCTGGATGGTGGTTTGGTTGCTAAGTCCTGTATGACTCTTGCGACCCCATGGACTGTAGCCTACAAGGCTCCTCTGTTCATCAGATTCTCCAGGCAAGAATACTGGAGTGGGTTGCCATTTCCTTCTCCAGGGAATCTTCCTGACCCAGGAACTGAACCTGGGTCTTCTGCATTGCAGGCAGATTCTTTACCAACTGAGCTACACTTTAGACTGGAGTTAATTGTGTTTTCATATTGACTTACTCACTGTTACACCAGGAAACTTCAAAAAGTTACAGGCAGGCAAATGCCTTATCATCAACATTTTATATAAAACGGGTCTTAGAGACTAAGCCTAAGATTAAAGGAAAAGTCTTCAGAATCAATATAAATGTCTAGTAGCATTAGCACAATATAAATTGTGACATGCTTTTAGGGCCTTATCTGGAGATAAAAACGTTAGATTATTTAGCTTGAGAATGAGGAAACTCAACAAGATTGAAAGGAGATTTAATAAATCTTCAACTGTATGGGTGACATTATTATATAGACAGTATTGTTAAGCAGTGTTTTATTTTTAGTGAGATCAAAATATGAGATTAACTTCAGGATAAAGGATTTAGATTAAGTCGATAGAACAGCTTGGCTGTTATGGTTCTGGTTTTAGAAAAAGTCACCAGGAGAATAATTAAGGGCATTGCAGAAATAAATTATCACCTAGCTGTGAGTGGTTTATTGTTCTGCAATCAGCCAGAGGATTCAACAATTAGCCCAATTCAATAGATATTTATTCACCGTGCTTTGCTAAAGGAGTCTACTATTCGATAGAGAAAAAAACACAAATATGCCAATAACCATTGCACAGGGCATATTTTAAAAATAAAGATCTTCCTTGAGTTACTATGGGGTTACAATACAATAAACCCACTGTAAGTTGAAAATCATAAGTTGAAAATATATTTAATCTACTGAACATGATAGCTTAACCTAGTCTAAACATGCTCAGAACATTTACATTATGCTATATTAGGCAAACTCATTTAACAAAAGCCTATTCTACACTAAATTGTTGAGTATCTCATGCAATTTATTGAATACTGCATTGAAAGTAAAAAACAAAATGGTTTTAAGTATAGGGGCTGTTTCCCTTGTGATCATGTGGCTGACTGAGAGCTACCACTGTCCAGCATCACAAGAAATTACATTATGGGATATCACTAACTGGGAAAAGATCAAAATTCAAAATTTGAAATATAGTTTCTACTAAATGGGTATTGTTTTGCACTACTGTAAAGTTAAAAAATCACAAGTTAAACCATTGTAAGTCAAGAACCATCTGTATAACAAGATAACAAGAGGGAAGTGTCTTAGGAATTCATAAAAAAAGAAAACCTGTATTTTTGAGAAAATCAAGAAAGAGTTCACACTGAATATCCCTGAAGTTTAACCTTGAAAAAAAGTAATTTAATTGATTAAAAAGTGGTGTGGTATAGTTTTGTTTGTATGTGTGCATATATGTGTGTTTGAGGACAGGGAGGTAAATTCTGACTAAGGAAAGGATATAATCAAAAACACAATAGTGATGTACATGGAAGAAAGGGCAGCTGAGTTCACTTGAAATATAGAGCAAGTTAAAGCTCAGAGATGAGCTCCCCTTGGGAGAGAATTCAGAGGAAAGAGGACAAAGAAAAGAACTTTGATTAAAAAGGCGAAATGAGGAAAAGAATCACATGGAAGATGCTCAAATGCTAGTTCATGAGTTCATTCATTCTTTCAGCAAATATTCGTTGAACACTTGCTGAGGCAAGCACTGAAGCTTTAGGCGACCAACTATTTCCCATGAGGTGTATGATCTACAGGCAGACATCACTGATTAAATAATGATGCAAATAATATGGAAGTGCAACTGGGATAAATGTTGCAAAAGAGAGGAGCTGGTAAAGGAAGGATGCTATGAGATAAGACTGAAAAGGTTGGGATAGACTCACCCTATGAAGAATTTAGGGAATGGGAAGTCCTTAGAGGACTTTAAATATATAGCTGGCATAAACCAAACTGGATTTAGAAAAAAAAAAAAAAAAATTACCAGTGGTCCAGTGTGAACAACAGATGAAACAGGGGCAAGTTGGCAAGGTGAGTTGAAATATGTTTCACCCACCCAGAGTTGTGATTATGAAGATGGAGAACAGTGAACCAAAAAAGACCTGGTCTGAAGAGTAAATGACTGTGTTGGAGGTACTAATAACAAGACTTGTTGCCAAGGCTGATGGAGAGGTTGAGAGAAAATTGGTTCCTAGAGAGAATGTCTAGTCTGTGCAATGTGTTGAATGGTGGTGCCATTTAGAGACATGGCAACTGATGGAGAGAGAGGTTTCCAGGGAAACTAATGATTTCACTTTAAGAAGTATCGAGTTTGAGTTGCTGTTGCAATTTCATATAGATGGTTTAATAGGCATTTGGATATAGGAGGCTGAAGTTCAGATGTTCTGGTATGCGCATGCTAAGTTGGTTCAGTTGTGTCTGACTCTATGCAACCATATGGACTGCAGCCTGCCAGGCTCCTCTGTCCATGGGATTCTCCGGACAAGAATACTGGAATGGGTTGTCATGTCCTCTTCCAGGGTATCTTCCCTACCCAGGGATCGAACATGCATCTTTTACGCCTACCTACACTGGCAGGTGGATTCTTTACCACCAGTGCCACCACGGAAGTCCCTAGATATTCTGGTATTAAGATGTAAATATGTACTTCTCCGGAGCTTCTGTGGTAGCTCAGACGGTAAAGAATCTGCCTGCAATGCAGCAGACTCGGGTTCGATCCCAGGGCCGGGAAGATCCCCTGAAGAAGGGAATAGCTTCCCACTCCAGTATTCTTGTCTGGAGAATCCTATGGACAGAGGAGCCTGGTGGGCTGCAGTCCATGAAGTCACAAAGAGTTGGACATAAGTGAATGGCCTAACACTTTCGCACTTTCACTTTCATGCACATCTCCTACGTGAAAATAGAATAGGGCTTCCTAGGTGGCACTAGTGGTGAAGAACCTGCCTGCCAATGCAGGAGACAGTGCAGGAAACGCGGGTGCGACCCCTGGGCTGGGAAGGAGGAGGGTTCGATCCCTGGAGGAGGGCACGGCAATCCATTCCAGTATTTTTGTCTGGAGAATCCCATGGACAGAGCAACCTACAGTCCATAGGATCACAAAGAGGCAGACACAACTGAATCGACCTAGCACACACATGTATGCAAAAAATATAATTGAATTATGGGTATAAATGAAATTACTTAGGGGAAGAGTATGATATAGGATAAGAAGAGAAGAAAAGGGCCTAGGATCGGGTCTTGAGAAACACTGTTGAGAGTTATCAATCAGAAACCACATCATTAGCTACTGAAAAAAGCAAAGGATTTGCCTTCCTAAAATCTGAATTAAGTTTACCCTTGAAGAAGTACAATGAGCATTTAAATAAGCAGGACTAATATTCACAGGCTCCACACTTAAACTTTAGAAAAGAATGAATTACCTTTGTCTCCTTCACTATCAAATGACAATCTCCTTCGCAGTTTACAGTTGTCTGCTTCAGAATCATTCATGGACTGTGATCGTAGTAAGAGATCAGCCTTTGTCAATGGAACGTGAAGATAAAGTGGAAGATTATTCAGTTTGAACACAGTGTATCATCAGTAAACTCTACTATTTCATATCATTTCAACCACTAAGACTTAATTAATAGATTGCAGGCAAATAACTACAAAACTTTGCTTAATGATTTTCTCTAAATTATAAAATAGACAGAGAATAATTCTAGTAGTTTAACCAGGGAAATCATAGTTGTAGAAGTTATTTATCAGAAATGTTTGGGGATGATATCAACACTTGCAGACAACATATATTTCTTCCTGTGTAATATATTTTATGTAACTTGGAAAAGTTAAAATAAAAATAGCAACAATTTAAAAATGGAAAAATCTGTATCATTGCAGAAAAAAATGTGTAATTATAATTAGCTATGATGTTTAAATTACATGGTAAAGATCGCAAGGTTAAATTTCGCAATAAATACAAGGTTGCATTCAATAAACACTATGCTCTGAAGCCTATTTTGTTCCCCATTCTTCCTTCCTCCCTCTCTTATAAACAAAACTGGGGGTTTCCAAATAAATAAAACAAATGGAAGCTTCTGTTTTGTTTATTTGGTTGCTGCCTATAATTTTTACAAAGAAGTTATCTGAGGTAGATGCTTGAAGCATCTTCTTATTTTGAAGCAAAATAAGAAAGAGGTCAGTGATTTTAAACTGCAACTTGATAAAATTCTGAATTAAAATCATTATAAAAAGCATACACTCTTGGTAACTTGGACCTCCTACCACCTGATTTTTCAACTTTCAGCATTTTGTAAAGAAGTAATTATCTGAGCTGGTGCTTCGGGTTATCAAATGGTACTCTGGTGACCTTAAATTCTTTAAGTCTCTTCTCTCACAGTATCCTGGGAATGACTATAACTCTAGGGAAAATGAAATCTACCAAGTTTCACCTAACTATTGACTTGAGAATCTTACTTTCCAGAGACTTTATTAGTTAACATTAAAATACATTTGCAAGTGTCAAAACATTTGGTTTCTGGCAAGAAATGTGTTAAGAGATGGAGTTAGGATTATGAGTTTGGTCGGGAGGGTGAGGAGATAGAGAATGACCTAGTAATAAACTGTGGGCTACAACATAAAATTTATTCTTAGAATACTCTCAGGTGATAAGGACACATTTTCCTGGTGGAGGAGGGTGAGTGAGGGCCTTAAGGGCTACGCTCTCGAAATTGATCCTATGTTAAATCACATGTAACATTTTTTAAGATACTATTTCTACTAGAGTATATGTTATTCATTCTGCCTCAATAATTTTGACTTAGGTATAGGCCTGATTAATTTATACTTCTACAATTTAGAAATGTGTTAAATATGTACCTAAACTTTAAGAATTTAACTTCATGATTATTGAAAAGATACTGCTAACCAATATACAGTGTAAATAGTATCTGAGAGAATATTTTAACCTCTGTATAAGATAAATTCTTTTTAGGTGATTTTCAATAGCCTAGAATCACCCATTTGTAACAAATAACTGTCACATTCAATATTAAAAAAAAGGCTATTATTGATCAAGTATAGCTCCTAAAAGTTCCTAAAAGGTCAAATTGAACTACTAAAGTTATTCAACATACTTGAGGGCAATTAGACCTAATTCCTTCTTTATAATTGAGAAATTCTAACATTAAGTTGGCTTTTCCTTTCAAATAGTCACAATTGTTTAACTGTTTACGCTATTTCACTTGATCTTTCAGAGGTCCTTGGGCATCTAAGGATATAATAAAATGTCAGAGTCCAAAACTGAGCAGGTAACATATACCTTCGCACTCTCATGCCTCAGGTTGAAAGTCAGCTCTAGGTTTGTGAGAAAGTGATCGGAAAACTCAGGATACATGTCCAAAACCTCTAGCAAATCTTCTCTCTGAATCTTATGCAAGTCACAGTATGTGAGTGCTCTTACATCTGCGTTAGACTTTCCAGGTTTGGCATAAAGATGGACCATTTCTCCAAATATATCATTTTTTCCTAAAAGATCAAAACGAGAAAAGAAAAAAAAAAGAAATGAAAGAAATCTGAACTTAATGCTTTACTCTAAAAGTTGAAGGGGACCACTGACCTATCCCTGAACCAAACATTTCCCATGTAAGACCTGACTGCCAACAGACACTTGGGCAGCACAGTCCTAGAGCCACGTACGGACTGCCTCAGTCGCATTTGTTTGCTGACCAGAATCTTACCTTTCAGAGCCCTGGTCCTGGTATAATCCCCATTATTTCCTAGTTTTGATTCTAGGCTAAGCAACTGGAATGCAGCAAACATGGCTTTGGTCTGCTATGTTTTTGGCAAGAGTCTGCTGCTGCTGCTGCTGCTGCTGCTGCTGCTGCTAAGTCGCTTCAGCCGTGTCCAACTCTATGCGACCCCATAGACGGCAGCCCACCAGGCTCCTCTGTCCATGGGATTCTCCAGGCAAGAACACTGGAGTGGGTTGCCATTTCCTTCTCTAATGCATGAAAGTGAAAAGTGAAAGTTAAGTCGCTCAGTCGTGCCCGACTCTTAGCGACCCCATGGACTACAGCCTTCCAGGCTCCTCTGTCCATGGGATTTTCCAGGCAAGAGTACTGGAGTGGGGTGCCATTGGCAAGAGTCTAGTGTGGTCTAATTCTGTCACTCTAGGAATAAAGGAAAGGCTGCAGTGAGTCACAAACTTTCTATCTCAGAATGGTCTCAGGAGGTGATGCCAAGCATGGGTTACGGTAGATCTCTTTTAACTTAGAGGACTAGGGGTACGATTTGAATATACCCAGTTGCCTTTAGTAACTACTTTTGGAACCGCCCTTAATAATACATCTAGTTATATTTTCAAACTGTATGGCCTTTATTCCGAAGGTGTGTCCTTCCTGCTCTTTTGCCAAGCCTGGGGTTATTTCAATGTCTGGTTTCTGATGGGCGCCTCCCATCCCCTCTGCCTAGCCACGTGTCACTTCTTTCCTAGGTCTCCTTCAACTGTGAGGATGATAATGACAGTAACAACAAATGCTTATTGAAGACTAAGCAGGTGTCAGGCTCTGCCTCAAATGCTTAGGTGCAGTATCTCACTTGATCCCCAAAATAACCTAATGAAAAAATTACTAATTATTATCCAAATGTTATGAAAATGAAAGAGGATTACAGAGTGTAAACGGATTAAGTCAAGGTCACCTTCTTAGTTGGGTGAGATCAAGGTAGAGAGAGAGCAGCCATAACTACATCCCATGCATTTTGACTCCAGTTAAAATCTTTGCACAGTTGATATATCTCATCTCCTCCCATTCTTTTCCCTGAATGTCACGGCCACTTAGATCCTTCTGTCTCTGAAGCCAAGATACTTAAAAATTGTACCTATGAAATACACGTGCAGTAACTACTGATGGAGTATTGATTATGCAACTTTGAAAGGTAGGAGATGGCAGTGTAAAATGTACCTTCTTACATATATACATATATCCTAAAGCTACTTTTCAGATTTAGAAAAACCTTAGTGGACCTGTTACTTATCTTTTTGGTAAACAAGTCCATATATACCCAACTATGGAAACTACCAAAGACTTTTAAACAAAAAAATTCGAGGTAAAAGAAAAACTCTGTGATGTTCTTATTTTAAATGTGAATGTAATGGGGAGAAATCAGATGCCATATCTTTATAAGAAAAATTCATGTTGGAGAGAATACTTTAACTTTCATTTAAATAAATACTTAGCTTTTAAAAAAATTGAATGAGGAATCGTAATTTCTGAGGCTTTTAAGTGAAGATTTACATGGAAATGGAGACAGGAAAGGAGAATCTCTTGAAAGTCTTTATAGTTTTGATACGTTAGTACAGATATTATCAGAGAAAAGCTCTGAACTAAATTCAGCATAAGCTTTGTATTTGTATTTTACATGATTGTAAGTGAGCAAAGAGTAAGCCAGTCACCATGTACAGCTTAACTACATTCTAAAATTACTATTTTATAAAGCAAGACAGCTTGTTACCTTCCTGTAGAAGTTAAGGCTGGCTGATTTGAAGATCAGGAATGCAATGATGCATGCTTCTTCCTTGGCAACAGACTAGAACTGTCAAGGCCAAATCAAGTGAAAATCTCACTTTACTCTGTAGCTGCTAAGTGATTTAAAATATATTTTTATTCTTGGTCTGTGTATTGGATTATAAACCAAATTGTACCTCTGATCAAGTTTGAGAAAATTTTTAAAAAATTTCTCATCATAATATAATTACCAAGATATATAAATCTCTCAAACATCTTCATTCATGTATTGGGTTCTGTGTTATGCCCACTGGTTCTATACAATAGAGAAGAAAACAGACAATATCCTCATCCTTT